>NC_092717.1:63935207-65196532 GCF_047496885.1 Scyliorhinus torazame | reverse complement strand
GTGGAGGGGAAGGGAGGTGGAAGGGGAAGGGGGCATGGGCAAGGGGAAGGGGAGGGGAGGGGGAAAGGGGAGAAGGGGAAGGGGAGGGGGAAGGGAGAGAAGGGGAAGGGGTAAGGGGCAGGGGGAAGAGGGGGAGGGGGAGGTGAAGGGGAAGGTGGAGAGGGAAGAGGGAAGGGGAGGGGGAAGGGGAGGGGAAGGGGTAGGGGGGAAGGGGGAGCGGGAAGGTGAAATGGGGAAAAGGGGAGAGGGGAGGGTGAAGGGGTAGAGGGGAAGGAGGGGGAGGGGGAAGGGGAGGGTGGAGGGGAAGGGGAGGGTGGAGGGGAAAGGGGAGGGGGAGGGAGAGGGAGGGGGAGGGGATGGGAATGGAACAGTGGGGAGGGGGAAGGGGGAGAGGGGAAGGAGGGGAGGGGGTGGGGGAACAGGGAGGGGAAGGCGGGGAGTGGGAAGGGGGAGGGGGAAGCGGGAGGGGGAAGGGGAGGGGGAAGCAGGAGGGGGGAAGGGGGAGGGGGAGGGGGAGGGGAAGGGGGAGGGGGAAATGGGGATGGGGTGGGGGACGGGGGGAGGGGGAAGGGGGAGGGTGAAAGGGGGAGGGTGATGGAGTGGGGGATGGGGAGGGGGAAGGGGGCAGGGGGAAGGGGGAAAGGGGGAGGGGGAAAGGGGGGAGGGGGGAGGGGGGGAGGGGAAGTGGATGGGGAAGGGAAAAGGGGAGGGGGAGGGGAGGGGAGAGGAAGGGGAGGGGAATGGGGAGGGGGAAGGGTGGGGAGGGGGAGTGGGGGAGGGGGAAATGGAATGGGGAGGGGGAAGGGGAGGGGCAACGTGGAGGGGAAGGGAGGTGGAAGGGGAAGGGGGCATGGGGAAGGGGGAGGGGGAGGGGGAAAGGGGAGAAGGGAAGGGGAGGGGGAAAGGGAGAGAAGGGGAAGGGGGTAAGGGGGCAGGGGGAAGAGGGGAGGGGGAGGGTGAAGAGGAAGGTGGGAGAGGGAAGAGGGGAAGGGGAGGGGGAAGGGGAGGGGGAAGGGGTCGGGGGGAAGGGGGAGCGGGAAGGTGAAATGGGAAAAGGGGAGAGGGAGGGTGAAGGGGTAGAGGGGAAGGAGGGGGAGGGGGAAGGGGAGGGTGGAGGGGGAAGGGGAGGGTGGAGGGGGAAGGGGAGGGGGAAGGGGAGGGGGAGGGAAGAGGGATGGGAATGGAGCGGTGGGGAGGGGGAAGGGGGAGAGGGGAAGGAGGGGAGGGGGAGGGGGAACAGGGAGGGGAAGGCGGGGAGGGGGAAGGGGAGGGGAGGGGGAAGCGGGAGGGGGAAGGGGAGGGGGAAGGCAGGAGGGGGAAGGGGAAGGGGGGAGGGGAGGGGAAGGGGAAGGGGAGGGGAAGGGGGTGGGGAAGGGGGAGGGGGAGGGGAAGAGGAAGGGGGAAAGCGGGAGTGAAGGGTTGGGAAGGGGGAGGGGGACGGGGAAGGGGGAGGGGAGGGGGAAGGGGGAGAAGGGGAAGTGGGAAGGGGGAGGGGGGAAGGGGAGCGGGAAGGGGGAGGGGAAGGGGAGGGGGAAATGGGGATGGGGTGGGGGACGGGGGGAGGGGGGAAGGGGGAGGGTGAAAGGGGAGGGTGATGGAGTGGGGGATGGGGAGGGGGAAGGGGGGCAGGGAAGGGGGAAAGGGGGAGGGGGAAAGGGGGGAGGGGGAGGGGAGGGGGAGGGGAAGTGGAAGGGGAAGGGGAAAAGGGGAGGGAGAAGGTGGGGAGGGGAAGTGGTGGAGGGGGAAGGGGAATGGGGAGGGGGATGGGGAGGGGCAATGTGGAGGGGAAGGGGGAGGGAAGGGAGGTGGAAGGGGAAGGGGGGATGGGGAAGGGGCAGGGGAAGAGGGGGAGAGGGAGGGTGAAGGGGAGATGGAGAGGGAAGAGAGGAAGGGGAGGGGGAAGGGAGGGGGAAGGGGTAGGGGGAAAGGGGAGCGGGAAGGTGAAATGGGAAAAGGGGAGAGGGGAGGGGGAAGGGGAAGGAGGGGGAGGGGGAAGGGGGAGGGGAGGGTGGAGGGGAAGGGGAGGGGGAGAAGGGGGAAGGGAGGGGGGGAGGGGGGATGGGAATGGAGGGGAGGGGGAAGGGGAGGGGGAAGGGGAGGGGGAAGGAGGGAGGGGGAAGGGGAGGGGGAAGGCAGGAGGGGGAAGGGGAAGGGGGAGTGGAAGGGGAGGGGAAGGGGGATGGGGATGGGGAAGGGGGGAAGGGGAAGAGGAAGGGGGGAAAGCGGGAGTGAAGGGATGGGGAGGAGGAGGGGCGAGGGGGAGGTGAAGGGGAAGGGGGAGTGGGACGGGGAAGGGGGAGGGGAGGGGGAAAGGGGGAAGGGGGAGAAGGGAAAGTGGGAATGGGGAGGGGAAGAGGGGTAAGGGGAGGGGAAGAGGGGGAAGGGGAGGGGGAAGGGGGAGGGGAAGGGGGGAAGGGGGAGGGGGGAATAGGAGGAGGGGGAGGGGAATGGCGGAGAGGGGAGCGGTGGAGGGGAATGGGGGGAGGGGAGGAGGGAGGGGAGGTGGGGTAGGTGGAGGGGAAGGGGAGGGGGAAGGGGGAGGGGGAGGGGGAAGGGGGAGGGGTAAGGGGACAGGGGAGTTGGGAGGGGGAAGGGGGAGGGGAGGTGAAGGGGGGAAGGGGGAAGGGGGAAGGGGGGAAGGGGAAGGGGAGGGGGAAGGGGAGGGGGAAGGGGGAGGGGGACGGGGTAGGGTAGGGGAGGGGGAGGGTTGGGGAAGGGGGAAGGGGAGGGGAGAAGGGGGAGGGGGAGGGGGTAGTGGAGGGGTTTGGGGGAAGGGGAAGGGCGAGGGGGAGGGACGCGGAGGGGGAAGGGGAGGGGGTAGGGGGAGGGGGAGGTTGGGGAGGAGGGGAGGGAGGGTGGGGAGGGGAAGGGGTAAGAATAAGGGGGAAGGGGAAGGGGGGAGGGGAAGGGGGAGGGAAGAGGAGGGTAAGGGGGAGGGGAAGGGAATGGGGAGGGGAAGGGGGCAGGGGGAAGGGGAAGGGGGAAGGAGGAGGGGGGAAGGGCGAGGGGGAAGGGGAGGGGGGGCGAGGGGGTGAGGGGAGGAGGGGGAGGGGAGGGGTGAGGGGGAAGGGGAGGGGGAAGGGGAAGGGGAGGGGGAGGGGGAAGGGGGAAGGGGAGATGGGGAATGGGAAGGAAGGGGGAGGGGGAAGGCGAAGGGGAAGGGGGAAGGGGAAAGGGGGGAGTAAGGGGATGGGGAGGGTGGGAGGCAAGTGGAAGGGGAGGGGAAGCGGGAGGGAGAAGGGGGGAAGGGGAGGGGGAGGGGAATGGGGGGGGAGGGGAGGGGGAGGGGAGCGGGGAAAGGGTGAGGGGAGGGGAGCGGGGAAAGGGGGAGGGGGTAAGTGGGGGGAGAGGGAGGGGGATGGGGAAGGGGAAGGGGAAGGGGGGAGGGGGGAAGGGGGGGGAGGGGGAAGGGGAAAGGGGAGGGGAAGAGAAGGGGAGGGGGAACAAAGAAACAAAGAAATGTACAGCACAGGAACAGGCCCCTTCGGCCCTCCAAGCCCGTGCCGACCATGGTGCCCGACTTAACTACAATCTTCTACACTTCCTGGGTCCGTATCCCTCTATTCTATCCTACTCATGTATTTGTCAAGATGCCCTTAAATGTCACTATCGTCCCTGCTTCCACCACCTCCTCCGGTAGCGAGTTCCAGGCACCCACTACCCTCTGCGTAAAAAACTTGCCTCATACATCTACTCTAAACCTTGCCCCTCTCACCATAAACCTATGCCCCCTAGTAATTGACCCGTCTACCCCGGGGAAAAGCCTCTGACTATCCACTCTGTCTATGCCCTCATAATTTTGTAGACCTCGATCAGGGCGCCCCTCAACCTCCTTCGTTCCAGTGAGAACAACCAAGTTTATTCAACCGCTCCTCATAGCTAATGCCCTCCATACCAGGCAACATTCTGGTAAATCTCTTCTGCACCCTCTCTAAAGCCTCCACATCCTTCTGGTAGTGTGGCGACCAGATTGAACACTGTACTCCAAGTGTGGCCTAACTAAGGTTCTTTACAGCTGCAACATGACTTGCCAATTCTTAAACTCAATGCCCCGGCCAATGAAGGCAAGCATGCCGTATGCCTTCTTGACTACCTTCTCCACCTGTGTTGCTCCTTTAAGTGACCTGTGGACCTGTACTCCTAGATCTCTTTGACTTTCAATATTCTTGAGGGTTTCTACCATTCACTGTATATTCCCTACCTGCATTAGACCTTCCAAAATGCATTTGTCCGGATTAAACTCCATCTGCCATCTCTCCGCCCAAGTCTCCAAACAATCTAAATCCTGCTGTATCCTCTGACAGTCCTCATCGCTATCTGCAATTCCACCAACCTTTGTGTCGTCTGCAAACTTACTAATCAGACCAGTTACATTTTCCTCCAAATCATTTATATATACTACAAACAGCAAAGGCCCCAGCACTGATCCCTGTGGAGCACCACTGGTCACAGCCCTCCAATTAGAAAAGCATCCTTCCATTGCTACTCTCTGCCTTCTATGTCCTAGCCAGTTCTGTATCCACCTTGCCAGCTCACCCCTGATCCCGTGTGACTTCACCTTTTGTACTAGTCTACCATGAGGGACCTTGTCAAAGGCCTTACTGAAGTCCATATAGACAACATCCACTGCCCTACCTGCATCAATCATCTTAGTGACCTCCTCAAAAAACTCTATCAAGTTAGTGAGACACGACCTCCCCTTCACAAAACCATGCTGCCTCTCACTAATACATCCATTTGCTTCCAAATGGGAGTAGATCCTGTCTCAAAGAATTCTCTCCAGTAATTTCCCTACCACTGAAGTAAGGCTCACCGGCCTGTAGTTCCCTTGATTATCCTTGCTACCCTTCTTAAACAGAGGAACAACATTGGCTATTCTCCAGTCCTCCGGGACATCACCTGAAGACAGTGAGGATACATAGATTTCTGTTAAGGCGTCAGCAATTTCCTCTCCAGCCTCCTTCAGTATTCTGGGTAGATCCCATCAGGCCCTGGGGACTTATCTACCTTAATATTTTTTAAGACACCCAACACCTCGTCTTTTTGGATCTCAATGTCACCCAGGCTATCTGCACACCCTTCTCCAGACTCAACATCTACCAATTTCTTCTCTTTGGTGAATACTGATGCAAAGTATTCATTTAGTACCTCGCCCATATCCTCTGGCTCCACACATAGATTCCCTTGCCGATCCTTCAGTGGGCCAACCCTTTCCCTGGCTACCCTCTTGCTTTTTATGTACGTGTAAAAAGCCTTGGGATTTTCCTTAACCCTATTTGCCAATGACTTTTCGTGACCCCTTCTAGCCCTCCTGACTCCTTGCTTAAGTTCCTTCCTACTTTCCTCCTATTCCACACAGGCTTCGTCTGTTCCCAGCCTTTTAGCCCTGACAAATTCCTCCTTTTTCTTTTTGACGAGGCCTGCAATATCTCTCGTTATCCAAGGTTCCTGAAAATTGCCGTATTTATCCTTCTTCCTGACAGGAACGTGCCGGTCCTGTATTCCTTTCAACTGACACTTGAAAGCCTCCCACATGTCAGATGTTGATTTGCCCTCAAACATCCGCCCCCAATCTATGTTTTTCAGTTCCCGCCTAATATTGTTATAATTAGCCTTCCCCCAATTTAGCACATTCATCCTAGGACCACTCTTATCCTTGTCCACCAGCACTTTAAAACTTACTGAATTGTGGTCACTGTTCCCGAAATGCTCCCCTACTGAAACATCTACCACCTGGCCGGGCTCATTCCCCAATACCAGGTCCAATACCGCCCCTTCCCTAGTTGGACTGTCCACATATTGTTTTAAGAAGCCCTCCTGGATGCTCCTTACAAACTCCGCCCCGTCTAAGCCCCTGGCACTAAGTGAGTCCCAGTCAATATTGGGGAAGTTGAAGTCTCCCATCACCACAACCCTGTTGTTTTTACTCTTTTCCAGAATCTGTCTACCTATCTGCTCCTCTATCTCCCGCTGGCTGTTGGGAGGCCTGTAGTAAACCCCCAACATTGTGACTGCACCCTTCTTATTCCTGATTTCTACCCATATAGCCTCACTGCCTTCTGAGGTGTCCTCCCACAGTACAGCTGTGATATTTTCCCGAACCAGTAGCGCAACTCCGCCACCCCTTTTACATCCCCCTCTATCCCGCCTGAAAAATCTAAATCCTGGAACATTTAGCTGCCAATCCTGCCCTTCCCTCAACCAGGTCTCTGTAATGGCAACAACATCATAGTTCCAAGTACTAATCCAAGCTCTAAGTTCATCTGCCTTACCCGTAATACTTCTTGCATTAAAACATATGCACTTCAGGCCACCAGACCCGCTGTGTTCAGCAACTTCTCCCTGTCTTCCTCTTCTTTGTAGCTTTTTTAGTAGCTTTCTGTTGCCCCCTAAAGATTTCCCAGTCCTCTAGTCTCCCACTGATCTTTGCTACTTTGTATGTTTTTTCCTTCAATTTGATACTCTCCCTTATTTCCTTAGATATCCACGGTCGATTTTCCCTCTTTTTACCGTCCTTCCTTTTTGTTGGTATAACCCTTTGCTGAGCACTGTGAAAAATGACTTGGAAGGTTCTCCACTGTTCCTCAACTGTTTCACCATAAAGCCTTTGCTCCCAGTCTACCTTAGCTAGTTCTTCTCTCATCACATTGTAATCTCCTTTGTTTAAGCACAAAACACTCGTGCTTGATTTTACCTTCTCACCCTTCATCTGTATTTTAAATTTCACCATATTGTGATCGCTCCTTCCGAGAGGATCCCTAACTATGAGATCCTGAATCAATCCTGTCTCATTACACAGGACCAGATCTAGGACCGCTTGTTCCCTCGTAGGTTCCATTACATACTGTTCTAGGAAACTATCGCGGATACATTCTATAAACTCCTCCTCAAGGCTGCCTTGACCGACCTGGTTAAACCAATCGACATGTAAATTAAAATCCCCCATGATAACTGCTGTACCATTTCTACATGCATCAGTTATTTCTTTGTTTATTGCCTGCCCCACCATAATGTTACTATTTGGTGGCCTATAGACTACTCCTATCAGTGACTTTTTCGCCTTACTATTCCTGATTTCCACCCAAATGGATTCAACCTTATCCTCCATAACACCGATGTCATCCCTTACTGTTGCCCGGATGTCATCCTTAAATAACAGAGCTACACCACCTCCCTTACCATCCACTCTGTTCTTCCGAATAGTTTGATACCCTCGGATATTTAACTCCCAGTCGTGACCATCTTTTAACCATGTTTCAGTAATGGCCACTAAATCATAGTCATTCACGATGATTTGCGCCATCAACTCATTTACCTTATTCCAAATACTACGAGCATTCAGGTAAAGTACACTTATGTTGGCTTTTTTACCTCTGTTCTGAATCTTAACACCTCGATCAGTAACCTCTCCTAAGTTATATTTCCTCTTAACTTTTCTCCTAATTTTCCTTGTCGTTGAACCCATATCTTCATGTAACAACCTGCCGCGTCGCTTACCATTAATGTTTTCACTTCCTGTTTTATTCCTTTTAGTATTCCTGGTCCTATTCACTGAGCTCCCCTCAGTCACTGTACCTTTTTGATTTTTGACTATGGCTTCTCTGCCTTACACTTTCCCCCTTACTGCCTTTTGTTTCTGTCCCTGTTTTACTACCTTCCAACTTCCTGCATCGGTTCCCATCCCCCTGCCACATTAGTTTAAACTCTCCCCAACAGCTCTAGCAAATACCCCCCCTAGGACATCGGTTCCAGTCCTGCCCAGGTGCAGACCGTCCGGTTTGTACTGGTCCCACCTCCCCAGAACCGGTTCCAATGTCCCAGGAATTTGAATCCCTCCCTCTTGCACCATCTCTCGAGCCACGCATTCATCCTATCTATCCTGACATTCTTACTCTGACTAGCTCATGGCACTGGTAGCAATCCTGAGATTTTGGGCAGCACGGTAGCACAAGTGGATAGCACTGTGGCTTCACAGCGCCAGGGTCCCAGGTTCGATTCCCTGCTGGGTCACTGTCTGTGCGGAGTCTGCACGTTCTCCCCGTGTGTGCGTGGGTTTCCTCCGGGTGCTCCGGTTTACTCCCACAGTCCAAAGACGTGCAGGTTAGGTGGATTAGCCATGATAAATTGCCCTTAGTGACCAAAAAGGTTAGGAGGGGTTATTGGGTTATGGGGATAGGGTGGAAGTGAGGACTTAAGTGGGTCGGTGCAGACTCGACGGGCCGAATGGCCTCCTTCTGCCCTGTATGTTCTATGTTCTATGTTCTATTACTACCTTTGAGGTCCTACTTTTTAGTTTAACTCCTAACTCCCTAAATTCAGCTTATAGGACCTTGTCCCGTTTTTTACCTCTATCGTTGGTGCCTATGTGCATCACGACAGCTGGCTGTTCACCCCCCCCCCAGAATGTCCTGCAACTGCTCCGAGGCATCCTTGACCCTTGCACCAGGGAGGCAACATACCATCCTGGAGTCTCGATTGCGTCCGCAGAACCGCCTGTCTATTCCCCTGACAATTGAGTCCCCTATCACTTTAGCCTGGCCATTCTTCTTCCTGCCCAGCTGCGCAGCAGAGCCAGCCATGGTGCCATGAACCTGGCTGCTGCTGCCTTCCCCTGGTGAGCCATCTCCCTCAACAGTATCCAAAGCGGTATATCTGTTTTGCAGGGAGATGACCGCAGAGGACACCTGCACTGCCTTCCTACTCTTGTTCTGTCTTTTGGTCACCTATTTTCTATCTCCCTCAGTACCTTTCACCTGCGGTGTGACCAACTCGCTAAACGTGCTATCCACGACGTCCTCAGCATCGCGGATGCTCCAAAGTGAGTCCATCCGCAGCTCCAGAGCCGTCAAGCGGTCTAACAGGAGCTGCAACTAGACACACTTCTTGCACGTGAAGGAGCCAGGGACAGTGGATGTGTCCCTGAGCTCCCACATCGCACACGAGGAGCATGACACGGGTATGAGATCTCCTGCCATGTCTTAAACCTTCGGTTAACTTCAACAATTACAATTTACCCCCAAAAATTAAATAAATAAATAAACAACGAAGAAAAAATATATCATGTTACATATTTTCTGTAGAGTGTGAAAGAAAATTGAACAAACTAGGTAGATGAGTGATACTCTGTACAAGTTATGGTCACAGTGATCATTAAACAATAAGTCCAAATCATAGGTGTAAGTCCAAAACCCATCAATTATCATGGTCGAATGTCTTTCTTGTTGGGTTGGTGAGTTGGTGATTTTGACAGTGGCATGTCCTTGTGAACGCCATCAGTGGCCCTGTGCAGAAGGAACCAAGAAGTGGTTAAATCACTTTGCTGTGTGATTTGGAGTCTTTTTTTTCTTCCGATGCCTTTGATAGCGATGTTGGATGGCATCTGTCCTGAAAGCCAGGTTGCCTGTTGGTAGTGCAGCAAACGTGAATTGGTAAGATGCATCGTCCTGCCATGGCATGTCATTGTACTGAGCTGAGCAGTAACAGTGTCCCTCATTTGCAGAGTTGTACCATGTCGTACCAGTCGTAGTTCCATTGATGTTGTTGTTGTCGACGTTGTTGCCTTTGGTACGCTGCTTGCCATTGTCTTTGATGTTGTTGTTGTGGTGGTTGGTTTTGTTGTCGTGTTTGCTGCGCTCAAGGACCACACTCTGTGGATAATACGAGTCCTTAACACAGTTACTTGTGTCAGCGTGCTTTGTGGCATCTGCTGCCTCCTTGAGCGAGCCGTCGCTGAGTTTGCGGCGCTCCCCGTCTGGAGTCATGTCTGGCTTACTTGAATCAGCTTTGGCTTGTCGATGCTCCCCGTCTGGAGTCTGGTCTGTTTCACCTGAGTCAGTTTTGGTTTGTCGATGCTCCCCGTCTGGTTCACCTGAATCAGCTTTGGTTTCTTGATGCTCCCCGTCCGGAATCACTGCAGGTTCACTTGAGTCAGCTGAGATTTCTTGATGCTCCACGTCCGGAGTAAATTCAGGTTCACTTGCATCTCCTGAGGTTTCGTGATGCTCCACGTCCGGAGTCAAAACATTCAGGAATGCATTTGCTTGCGGAGAGGCTCGAGCGAGTGAGGTTTGAAGTAACGTGGTGTCACCGGAGTCACCAGTAGTCCCTCTGTGATTGTCGAGTGCCTCTGTACATTCTAGCTGAGGTCTGTCACGTTGCACATCTGGTATGGGAAGTGGGATGCTGTCGTCACTTGTCGCACATACAGTGGGAAGAGCCTCAGTGTCTTCTTGTCATTAACTTGAGCTGGGTAGACCGTCAGAGTCTTCTTCTGGTGGCTCAAATAATCTGGATGGATTGTCATAGTCTGCTTGCTGTACACTTGAGCGTGGTAGACTGTCAGAATCTTCTTCTTGTTCACAGGAGCGTGGTAGACTGTCATAGACAGTGAGCGTGGCAGACTGTCATAGTCTTTTTGTTGTTCACTTGAGCGTGGCAGACTTGCATTGTCTGCTGTTGGTTGCTCAGAGGAGGTTGCTAGACCCTCATGGTCTTGTTCATGCAAGGACTGCGCTTTGGAGTCTTGCATTGCTTCTATCGTGGAGGCTGTCCACGAGCTCACTGTGGAGGCTTGTGTCACTCCCTCTGTAGAGTCTTGCAGCGTTCCTTGTGTGGAATCGTGCATTGGTCTCTCTGTGGACACTGTCATCACTTCTTGTTCATGCAAGGACTGCGCTCTGGAGTCTTGCGTTGCTTCTATCGTGGAGTCTGTCCACGAGCTCGCTGTGGAGGCTTGTGTCACTCGAGTCACTTCTTGTTCATGCAAGGACTGCGCTGTGAAGTCTTGCGTTGCTTCTGTCGTGGAGTCTGTCCATGAGCTCGCTGTGGAGGCTTGTGTCACTGGAGTCACTTCTTGTGTGGAGACATGCATTTGTCTCACTGTGGAGTCTTTCATCGCTTTCTGTGTGGAGGCTGGGACCCTTCGCGGTGCGTGGACCACTCTCTGTGTGGCAGCAGGCCGCTCTCTGTGGGCTTGTACCGCTCTCTGTCTCTTGGTGTCAGGCCGCAGCATTATCCTGCAATCACGAGTCGGGATGTCGTAGATGCTGGGCTGAAGATTCCCCAATCCGAAGAACTCGTTGTCGGGGTCGTCAATGTACAACACGTCCAGTTGCGGTTCGGATTTGGTACTGGGGTAGCCTCCCAAGGTGAAAGGTTCGTCTGAGTCGTTGTCTTCCAGACCATGATGTGGAGATGCCGGTGTTGGACTGGGGTGAGCACAGTAAGAAGTCTTACAACACCAGGTTAAAGTGCAACAGGTTTGTTTCGATGTCACTAGCTTTCGGAGCGCTGCTCCTTCCTCAGGTGAATGACGAGGTATGTTCCAGAAACATATATTTCGACAGATTCAAAGATGCCAGACAATGCTTGGAATGCGAGCATTAGCAGGTGATTAAATCGTTACAGATCCAGAGATGGGGTAACCCCAGGTTAAAGAGGTGTAAATTGTGTCAAGCCAGGACAGTTGGTAGGATTTTGCAGGCCAGATGATGGGGGATGAATGTAATGCGACATGAATCCCAGGTCCCGGTTGAGGCCGCACTCATGTGTGCAGAACTTGGCTTCTGCTCGGCGATTCTGCGTTGTTGCACGTCCTGAAGGCCGCCTTGGAGAGCGCTTACCCGGCGATCAGAGGCTGAATGCCCTTGACTGCTGAAGTGTTCCCCGACTGGAAGAGAACATTCCTGCCTGGTGATTGTCGCGCGATGTCTGCAGCAAACTACCCAGCCTTCAGAACAGTGACCACTACACCACACAACCCTGCCATGGCAATCTCTGCAAGACGTGCCAGATCATCGACATGGATACCACCATTACACGTGAGAACACCACCCACCAGGTACACGGTACATACTCGTGCGACTCGGCCAATGTTGTCTACCTCATACGCTGCAGGAAAGGGTGTCCCGAAGCGTGGTACATTGGCGAGACCATGCAGACGCTGTGACAACGAATGAACGGACATCGCGCGACAATCACCAGGCAGGAATGTTCCCTTCCAGTCGGGGAACACTTCAGCTGTCAAGGGCATTCAGCCTCTGATCTCCGGGTAAGCGCTCTCCAAGGCGGCCTTCAGGCCGCGCAACAACGCAGAATCGCCGAGCAGAAGCTTATAGCCAAGTTCCGCACACATGAGTGCGGCCTCAACCGGGACCTGGGATTCATGTCGCATTACACTCATCCCCCACCATCTGGCCTGCAAAATCCTACCAACTGTCCTGGCTTGACACAATTCACACCTCTTTAACCTGGGGTTACCCCATCTCTGGATCTGTAAAGATTTAATCACCTGCTAATGCTCGCATTCCAAGCATTGTCTGGCATCTTTGAATCTGTCTATATATATGTTTCTGAAACATACCTCTTCATTCACTTGAGGAAGGAGCAGCGCTCCGAAAGCTAGTGACATCGAAACAAACCTGTTGGACTTTAACCTGGTGTTGTAAGACTTCTTACTGTTCCAAGACCATGTCATCACGTTTTGTGTAGGAGCTGGCATTGGGCTCGCGATGTCCAAAGAAGAATTCAAGGTCTAAGTCATAATCTTCAAGGACTGGACTATCTCGTTGGGTGGTGCTTACTGCTTGTTGCAGGGTTCTGCGGTTGTTACTTTCAGCTACTGGTCGAATTTCAGGCATTGTGCTGTCGTTCCAGGTGAAAGAAACTGATTTTGAGGCTTTGAATTTTTTCTTTCGTGTTTTGGGACATTTCCCCTTTAAGTGGGCATGGTCCGGGGCCTCTGACATCATGACGCTTGTGACGTAGAGCGGAGGAAGCGATTGCTCATGCGCAGATCGCTGTTCCTTTACTTGGAGCCATTTTCGCAAGTGCCCATGCGCAACTTCTCGGACCTTCCCGTTTTGTGCGATCTTCGCACAACTGCGCATGTGCAACACCTTTTCCAGGATGGCTGCAATTCAAAACTTCCGTTCGTTGTTGCAAGCCTACTTCGCGGTGAGTTTTGGCGCCTCTTTTACCTTTTCTTCTTGGATGTTCCCTGCAGAATTCTTGGAATTTGTCCAGGACTGCCTGGAAGTCGCTCTTGTTTTGCCCCTTTGAGTATTTGAAGGTCTGGAATATTTCACCTGCTTCTGGACCCACGATGGTAAGTAGAAGCTTTATTTTTTCTGCCACGCCATCTAGGTCGGACGCAACCAGGTAGATCTCGAATCTCTGCCGGAACCAACGCCAGTTTTCACTGAGATTGCCTTGGTACTGGAGCTGCTGAGGAATCGGAATCCCGAACGTCATCTTGTCTGGCTTTTGTTGCTGGTTGTCACTGTTTTGTTGAGTTGAGCTATATGGATTTAATCAGTTACTCACTGGTATCATCTTTTGTTATGCTCTTGTCGTGGCATAAGCTGCTTCCTTGATGTGCACTCTGACAAAGGAAGGTTCAGACTTGGAGATAGCTTCAACACGTTTATTGAACTATTAAGAGGGGAGATAGCAAAAATTAAATGGGTCAACAGTAGCTATCAATTGTCCAATTCATAGAAACTAGTTCATAGAAACTTTTAGATATTATTAATGAAGGGTGCCTGTTTCTGTGACTTTTTCAACAAAAAAAAAAGGGGGGGGGAATTGAGTGTGTTTTTGGGTTTCAATTTTGTTTTTTCGGGGGAAACCAATATTTACCAAATTATTATTTTTTCTCCAAGGAATGGGCACTGTTAGGAATGGGTGAAGAGGCATTCCAATTAGATGTCTCATTGATGTTAAGTATTCAATAATTGACACTGATATGTAAAGATGGCTCTTGTGGCATGTGATGTGATGTGGTGTGATGATAGAGTTTTGTATAGAGTGTGTTCAAGGAAAATAAAGGTGTTTGTGAAAAGGAGCAGAATTTTTGACTCTTTCGTCAACAGCAGCCAGAAGCTAACATTGGTCTATAAATTGTCAATAATGCAATATGATTGGTTTTCATCCAATTACACATGTTTTGTGGGATTCTCCATTTCAGAGACTGAGTGTTGATGCAGGGACTGAATCGGTGGACTTCTACAACAACTACATTTCTGCTGGTCCCAGAGCAATTCATGATCTGTTGATGGGCTAGCATGAGCGTCATGTGGAACTCAATCGATTCCAATGGAAAACTGTGTCTGGTTCACTGAGGTTGGGATTGCCACTCGAGAAGCTGACAAGCGGCAGCTGTATATTAGCACTTGATTCCCCCCCACACACTCATCCTTGCCAACAAGATGGCAGCACCCCGGTCCACAGACGCAGAGCTTGTACCCTGTTAGACGGTGTGGAAAACAGGCAGGCCAACCTGTTCTCTGGAGTGGGAAGGAGGCTGCCACCTGTCGCCATACACTGGGCCTGTGTGCAGGTGGCTGAGGCCGTGAGCGCTGTGGACGGGATAGCAGTGCAGGAAGAAGCTGCTTGACCTATCAGGATGGCCAGAGTGCGTAACCTTCACCGTGCCCCTGGCACCAACCCCATCCCACACAAATGTAACCTCCCCCATCCGGAGGGCGACCAAAATCCACCCGCTGACATTTTGCACGCTCCCCACCTTGTACCACATGCTGGCACCCATACCGCCCGCCATGGTCGGGTGTCCTGGCCACAAAGACCACCAGCTGCCTAGCCCCTCTGCTGCATGCATCTGACTGCCTCATGCCTTTTCTGTCTCACTCCTCCACCCCCCACCCCCAGGTGAAGGCAGCATATAACCCCAGAGAGAAAGAAAACCTGAGGGGGACCCTCACCATTGTGGAGCAGCGGGTACTGGATCTAGTCGGTGTGCCTGGAGAGAGGGCAGTTGCCGAGGCGACGGTTGGAATCGGGCAACCAAGTGACACCCCCCTCCCCCCCCCCCCCCCCCCCGCTGAGTTGAGGTGTCCCTATGGCATGCATGGCACAATCCCAGAGGTGGCACGGTAGCACAATGATGAGCAATGTTGCTTCATAGTGCCAAGGGCCCGGGTTCGATTCCCGGCTTGGGTCACTGTCTGTGCGGAGTCTGCACGTGCTCCCCGTGTCTGCGTGGGTTTCCTCTGGGTGCTCCGCTTTCCTCCCACAAGTCCTGAAAGACGTGCTTGTGAGATGAATTGAACATTCTGAATTCTCCCTCAATGTACCTAAACAGGCGGTGGAGTGTGGCAACTAGGGGATTTTCACGGCAACCTCATTGCAGTGTTAATGTAAGCCTACCTGTGACACCACCCCCACCCCACCCCGCACTGTTCCCTCACCACTGACGCATCACCCAACCTCCCACACAATCCACAACACCAACCGCTGAAACAATCATACATCATGTTGTGTCTTATAGGATCACCTGCCGATGAGGTGGGCCCTTCTGGTGCCCCCTGCCCCCGAGTCCATCCCCAAGCTGATTAGAGCGAGAAGTCAGCAATGGACTGCAATGCAAGTTCCCAAACCCCAGCCCGAGATACTCTGGAGCACCATTCCGGGATCAAAACTGACTTTCTGTCACAGCTGTCATCCTTACCCTGCACCATCCCAGAGACACTTGGTTAACAAAGAACAAAGAACAAAGAAATGTACAGCACAGGAACAGGCCCTTCGGCCCTCCAAGCCCGTGCCGACCATACTGCCCGACTAAACTACAATCTTCTACACTTCCTGGGTCCGTATCCTTCTATTCCCATCCTATTCATATATTTGTCAAGATGCCCCTTAAATGTCCCTATCGTCCCTGCCTCCACTACCTCCTCCGGTAGTGAGTTCCAGGCACCCACTACCCTCTGCGTAAAAAACTTGCCTCGTACATCTACTCTAAACTTTGCCCCTCTCACCTTAAACCTATGCCCCCTAGTAATTGACCCCTCTACCCTGGGGAAAAGCCTCTGACTATCCACTCTGTCTATGCCCCTCATAATTTTGTATACCTCTATCAGGTCGCCCCTCAACCTCCTTCGTTCCAGTGAGAACAAACCGAGTTTATTCAATCGCTCCTCATAGCTTATGCCCTCCATACCAGGCAACATTCTGGTAAATCTCTTCTGCACCCTCTCTAAAGCCTCCACATCCTTCTGGTAGTGTGGCGACCAGAATTGAACACTATACTCCAAGTGTGGCCTAACTAAGGTTCTATACAGCTGCAACATGACTTGCCAATTCTTATACTCAATGCCCCGGCCAATGAAGGCAAGCATGCCGTATGCCTTCTTGACTACCTTCTCCACCTGTGTAGCCCCTTTCAGTGATCTGTGGACCTGTACTCCTAGATCTCTTTGACTTTCAATACTCTTGAGGGTTCTACCATTCACTGTATATTCCCTACCTGCATTAGCCCTTCCAAAATGCATTACCTCACATTTGTCCAGGTTAAACTCCATCTGCCATCTCTCCGCCCAAGTCTCCAGACAATCTAAATCCTGCTGTATCCTCAGACAGTCCTCATCGCTATCCGCAATTCCACCAACCTTTGTGTCGTCTGCAAACTTACTAATCAGACCAGTTACATTTTCCTCCAAATCATTTATATATACTACAAAGAGCAAAGGTCCCAGCACTGATCCCTGTGGAACACCACTGGTCACAGCCCTCCAATTAGAAAAGCATCCCTCCATTGCTACCCTCTGCCTTCTATGGCCTAGCCAGTTCTGTATCCACCTTGCCAGTTCACCCCTGATCCCGTGTGACTTCACCTTTTGTACTAGTCTACCATGAGGGACCTTGTCAAAGGCCTTACTGAAGTCCATATAGACAACATCTACTGCCCTACCTGCATCAATCATCTTAGTGACCTCCTCGAAAAACTCTATCAAGTTAGTGAGACACGACCTCCCCTTCACAAAACCGTGCTGCCTCTCACTAATACGTCCATTTGCTTCCAAATGGGAGTAGATCCTGTCTCGAAGAATTCTCTCCAGTAATTTCCCTACCACTGAAGTAAGGTAGGGAACTTTACTGAAGAAACTCCAAGCACACTTATCTGGTGCGCACCACACTAGTGCAGCGGTACATCAGGTGGAGGTAGGAACACTCAAGGGGGCGGACGGTTGGAAATCGGCCCGACCTCAGGGACTAGCTGCTGTCCTGACTGGTCTCAGGCTTCTGGAAAGGGCGGTCCCATCAATAATGGTGATGCAAACACAGAGCCTGGGACCACCTGAGGGGGTGTCAAATCATCCAGGGCCTGCAGGTGCATTTGGAGGTGTCCAACTGACGAATGTGATATAAAATAGTTACTTTAGAGATATTAGTTACTGTAATGTAGATATAGGCCGGTCTGATTCTGTTAGTTCACAGACAAAGGATTTCAGAACGCATGGCAAAGCAAGGGGGAGGGGTGTCCAGCTAAGGAGGAGAAAAGGATGCTGGGTAATAGGAGGCCAGAGGAAGGGAAGAGAAGTGAGCCAATTAGGATGTATGGCCAGGTCAGGAGGGGTATAGGATGACCTATAGGAATCGTGTATGTGAAACTTGATGCCATTTGAATGTATGAGATTTCTTTGTTCTACGGACTCACTCGATTCGGGGACTCGGGAGGCAGCTGGTCTCCTGTGTTTGTGTGAAACGAGTCAGACTTGCAAGTCAAATAAAAATAACTAATGCTATGCCTGCAAATCCAACTCGAGTTTTATTGAGGCCAGACTGACGGGTAAAGAATTAAGATTTCTCATTTGGTGCTGGAAACCCGGGATTTCTCCAGACGGTCATCGGCCAGCTGCGAACTCAGAATTAGACTGATTTTAGACAAAGGAGAGTGGAAAAGGGGCCCACAGTGTATAGCTGGAAAATGACCGCGCATTGATCTTTCCCCCCTTCTTATCGTCTGATTAGTCTGGTCACTCGCGGTTGGTACGGAAAGATCATCTCGACGAAATCAAAGGTCAGTCTGGGGATTAGAAATTTAATTGTTGGGATTTCATATTTGTTGATTCGGTTTTGGGTTCGGTTTTGGGATTGATGAGACATCTAAAAAGATGGTTTAATTCCATGCATGAGTTCTGATTTGGTTTTGGGTTAGGTTTTGGGATTAATGAGACATCTAAAAAAAAAGATGGTTTAATTCCATGTGTGAGTTCTGATTCGGTTTTGGGTTCGGTTTTGAGATTGATGGGACATCTAAAAACGATGGTTTAATTCCATGTGTGAGTGTTTTAAATCTATCGTTGATTAAGCTAAAATTGTACCCTTGGACTGTAGTGGCGAAAAACGCAGTTTTGAGGACTAGTTGAGATTATGGAGAATTGCTTGGATAACACGAATGATCCAGGCATGCCACTGCAAATATTATGTGATATTTATCCAGATAAAGCGAAAGATTTTAGGAAAATGTCAGCAACCTTAAGGAACAAATTGGGTGATGAATGGCCACTAGGGGGCACCAAAGACCTAGACATCATTAAGAAAATTCAGGGACAAATCTGGAAAAAGAGCCAAAGTATGAAAGCAAAAGAATTAATTGGATTCTGGAGACAATATTGTCAAGAGGAAAGTGATAAGATCATGTTATCAAGTTGGCAAGACAATGCCCTTAAAATGAGAATTCCAATTAGTGAAGGGGGAAACCAGAAAACGTTAGAGGTCTTGAAAAAGGAGTGTGCATTCAAAAAACGCGCAAGTAAAGACAGGGGAGGCTCGGGTCAAACAAAAAATGGGCTACGTAGCTCAATGGCTGGCCTTGCATTGACAGAAGATGAAGAATTAGACAATTTGACCAGGTCGGCTAGGATTCCGACTGCACCTGTAGCATTGTCTGCACTAATTCCGGAAACACCAGAGTATCATAATTTATATCCAGTCACTGCTCCCCAGATTCAAATCATGCCAGTCACTCCAGCCCCTTCGGTTGATAGCGTGGGTCCTATTTTACCATCTTCATTATCTAAGAGAGAAGGGGAGCTCTGTTCCACAAGCCCATTTAGCTCTAGGACCCGATCTTGGACAGCGAGAGAAGGCCCTGATCCTACCCAGAAACAATCACACATACCACTTAAATCCCTTCAGACCGATAAGGAGGGACAGAAAAGTCCGAGAACAAAGGGAGAGGATAGGAATGGTTCTGAGGAGAAGGAGCTCCCTCTAGTGACAGGGAGGGACGTCGAAGTCTTGGAAGAGCCAGAGGAAATAGCTAGAGTGCCCCCTGGTGAGACGCGGAGACAGTTGCCGATTAGGAAAATACCAAACCCTGATGCTGTGACGGCGGCGGCCCAGCCCACGATAGACGTTTATTTCCCATGGAGACCCAGTGAGATGATGGCTATTATGGCTGCAATCCCAGACAGCAAAAAATCTCCTGCTGCTTTCGTGGATCATCTGAGAACTACCATCTCAGTTTATCAAGCTGATTCTAGGGACCTCTGGGCCCTAGTCCAGCAGGTTTTAACCCCAGCAGAGTACCGCAATCATCTCAATCACTTGAATTATGCTAGCCACGACGCACTCCAGCAGGCCCATGCGTTAGACGATGATAGACGGTCACAAATCCTGAATGCGTTGAATAACACATTTCAAAAGCCCACAAATATTTCTGCTATCTTAGACCTCAAACCTAAAAAGACTGAAGAGCCAGAGGAATTTCTGGAACGTTTTAATGAAATCTACCATGGGCAGTCAGGCGACTTGCCATATCAAAATGGTTAGAATTCCCCTCAATATTGTGCTATGTGAATGCATTGCCTACCACCTTCCGTGGCTACTGCCGTGAAATGTAATAACATGAAATGGACAGAGAACGACAGAGAATGGCCAGGGCAGTCAGATTTTATTGGAAGGAGGGTGTAGGCCTGGAAGGTGGCTCAGTTACAAAGATTAAGTCTGAGTATGTAATGAAAAAGGATGATCTGAGACCCCAACCAGCGGCAGAAACAGTGGCTTACCAGCTGGAACCCCAATATTGTGACTTTGGGTGGGTGGATCAGCGAGGGGGAGGATATCAAACCCACCCAAATGGACCCTCAGCTCCTCTTTATGGCCCACCGTATGTACCAACAGCTTTATAACCGCCGCCCCCTCTGAGGGGCCATTGGTCTACTGGGAGAAGAGGACGGGGCAGATATAGAGGGAACAATGCATGTTTTAATTGCGGCCGTGCAGATCACTGGCAACAGGAATGCCCCTTTAAAAGACAGGCAGCAGAAGGAGACTACCTGACCCAAAGGAGGGGTACCCACCAAGGGGAGGACAGACGAGATACACTGACTTCTCCCAGGCAAACCCTTTCCCAACACAGGATTGACTAGCTAATTTAGTCATAAGGACTCTCCAATCGGACAGGGAACCTATTATCTCTCTGCAGATAGGAGATGAACATCACCCATTTGTAATCGACACTGGAGCAGCCATGTCTTCTCTGCAATCAGAACTTCGACTACCACTATCTGACCACACGCAGCATTTGTCGGGGTTCCAAGGACAGGTGTGTGAGTATCCTATTTCTGAACCTGTGACAGTCACTTACGAGAATAAGTCTGCAGATCATCAGTTTGTAGTGACTACTGGATTGGACTGTAACTTGTTGGCCCGAGATTTACTGTGTATCTTCCAGCTACAGCTAGAGCGCGGAGACGAAGGGGTAACGGTTCAATCATGGAGGATGAGACAACAGTGCTATATTTCTATCACCCCCCCCAGTGGTGGACGTTAGACATTGAACATTCACTGCATCACGTTACCCTGGCCTATGACAGAACCGGACAAAACAGGGAGTTGGAGGACAAATACCGGCCGTTAATTGGGACCGAATGGCCAGTCAAGGCTACAGCCACAGTCACGGGAAAAGAAGGTATAGCCGATTTTGTTACAATACCACCACATTTATGGCCACAGTCAGCTTCAGTAAGCCCTCATATTACACGTCAGATCCACGACCAGTACCATGCCAGGGATCTGGGGCCTATGGTAAGGAGGGCAGTGGATCATTCGGATCCAACAGAGTACGCACTTCAAGACACGCCAGACGGCACTGCCATAAAATATTTTGAGGTCCCTGAAACGATTAACACTCGACTGCAGCATCACCGTGATATTTTGGGATATGTCAATCCACAGGTCTGGGCGGAATACCCATCACAAGTGGCAAAGACAAATGTTACACCTATTAAGGTAACGATTAAGAACCATGTAAAGCTGCCTTCCATTCGGCAATACCCCCTGAAACCCCAAGCTGCCCCGTCTATAGACAAATTAATCTGAGAGCTGTTGCAGCAGGGTATTTTGGTCCGTTGCCAATCAGAATGTAACACCCCCATACTTGCTGTGCCTAAACCAGCCAAACCAGACCAGTACCGATTAGTACAGGATTTACGTTCAATCAATGCCATCGCACAGCCGTTACATGCTCTCGCCCTAACCCTGCCCACAGTTCTAACAGTTAAGTTTTTATGACGTTATTGTAAAGTAACTCTTATTTTCTTTGATTGTAAAACGTATCTTTGATCTAAACCTTTTAATCCAACTAAGTATTCATTTTGACATGACTTCATCTCATAGATCTGATTACATTGTTTCCTTTGTGATGTTCCAAATGCTTTGGTTTCAAGAGGTGTTACTCTTAATTCCTGTCATTTCTATAGTTTTATTTTCCAATTGTATCCTCAGTTCATAATTTTGACTTTGATTTTGGCTTTGAATTATGTTTCTCGTAGACTGATAGTCTCCAGTTTTCTTCAATTTACCTGGTATTAGCAAATTTTCACACCTAGAACCTCATCCTTTCTTTCCCAGCTGCTAACTAAGATAGTTAATTTCAGTGAAGGTGTGAGCCATTGTTTTTGGCTTCATTCAAAATCCTGTTTGTCTTGTTTGCTCAGCCTGCTTGACCAAGGCTATCTGCATTTTACAATCCTTCCCTGGCAGCTGCTGTTAACTCTTTGTGGGATCTTTCCCTGTATCCTCTCATGTTTCTCTCAGACCAGATATTGCCAGACTTCCATGTTTCAAATTACACATCTTTCCGTATTTTCAATAACAATGCCTGCCACCTAACCATAATGTCCCACCTCACACAATGCTTCCTCCGGACGTGCCCTCCCACGAGGCCACCGATCTACCAGAAATCCTGCCGACCTCTGCGACCACCGCATTGGTGGCGGTCCCACCTATCCAAGTGCAGGCAGCCCCTGATCCACCCTTGAGGCAGTCAACCAGAAATCGTCGCCCACCGCAGAGACTAAACTTATAGACTGAACTTTGCCACAACTGTGTTACCTTATCGTTTTGACCTCTATAAATATCGTTTTTACCATTTCATCTGCCCTATATCTGCACTCAAGACACCTTCCTGTGTACATAAGGTCATTTTAGCACATTCTGTATATAGTCACGCACATATACACAGCCACACGCACATGCACCTTAATATTTATTATCTCAACACACACAATACAACATAAAAAAGGGGAAGATGTCATAATATAAATCTATGTATATAATGGAGTGCAGACATGCAGTGATTGACACACAGGATGACCAGTAAGCTCACAGAACAGAGCAGCCAATCACCAGACAGGACACGACCACTATAAAGCCAGAGGGCACCAGTTTTCCCGCTCTCTCGGGACCCAACCTCTGAGCCAGTCAGAGTTAGTGTGCTGGCCAGTGCAAACACCATGTGGTAGCTAGTAAGTCTGGTTAGGCTAGCATCAGGTCTCCAGTCAAGTCAGCATAGTGTCAACCACAGTTGAACATGTATAATAGTTTAGATGTTAAATAAAATCATGTTGCATCTTATTGTTGGAGGTGTTGGAGGTCTGTCTCTCGCTACACTGCATCATGTGCAGTCCACATCGACCCAGCCTACCCAACACATCAGCCCCCATCTGGCGCCCTCCTGTATTTCCCTGGGTGAGCTGTGTGATGCCCTGCCACTGGGTGGCACCCGGTTGTGGTGGGGAGCGGGGGGATATTGGTGGGGTGGAGGGGTGTGTGGTGTGTGTTGGTGGTGAGGTGGGGGCTGTTAGAAATGTGTTAGAAATGCTGTTAGAAACAGACCTTCCAATTAAATACTAATTTGATGTCAATTATCTAATAGAAGTCACTGATATATATAAGGTGGCACTATTTGTTAGTAGAGATTTATGTGTGAAGTTGGATCAAAGTAATAAAGGTGTTTTGTGGAGAAGCATAACTCCTTTATTCCACAGCAACCCAGAAGCTTAAACAGGGGCAACAATATGGCTGGTGTCACTCTGTGCAGCCATGGGCCATGGTGGCCATGGTCAGTTGGGTGCGAAGTAAGGTGGCTGCCTTGCAGGGCGCGGCAATGGTGCTCCGTGCCTGAACACCCCAGTCCCAGGGCGGGGAGGACTCAACCAGACTCAACGACCATCCCCTGGTTGCCCCCCCCCCCCGACCCCATCCCTGGCTCTGGCAGACCCCCCCCCCCCCCCCCCCCCAGCTAGCCAAGGTAATTCCTCCTGGCGGAGCATCGCAGGAGCCTCGGAGAATACTGGGTCGGGCCCGTTATTGATCTGCCAATGGCCTTTACTCTACGTGCTCCGGGAGTGCTGCAAATTGTTCTGTTGTAGAAGTCCACCGATTCTGCCCCGGCGTCAGCACTTATTATAGAATTTACAGTGCAGGAGGAGGCCATTCGGCCCATCGAGTCTGCACCGGCTCTTGGAAAGAGCACCCGACCCAAGGTCCACACCTCTACCCTATCCCCATAACCCAGTAACCCCACCAACACTAAGGACAATTTTGGACACGATGGGCAATTTATCATGGCCAATCCACCTAACCCGCACATCTTTGGACTGTGGGAGGAAACCGGAGCATCCGGAGGAAACCCACGCACACACGGGAAGAATGTGCAGACTCCGCACAGACAGTGACCCAAGCCGGAATTGAACCTGGGACCCTGGAGCTGTGAAGCAGTTGTGCTATCCACAACGCTACCGTGCTGCCCTTAGTCTCTGAAATGGAGAATCCCGCCCAGTGAAATGTCAATTTAGGATAAAATGATGAATAACATATTAATCCAGACTACAAAATTATAGTCATACTAAAACTATTGATTTTGAAAATACCACCAACACCATGAAGGTGGCGACACTCTCAAACAAGAATTCATGGGCTCCCCGCAAACAGTCCAGGCACAAAACCATTGTTTGAGAATGATAATGGTTTATTCCAGGCTTGTCCAATGTGTGGCCCCCAGAGCCAGTTTTCAAAATGCCGGTCAAATGGGTAAGTTTGATTGGAAGATTTGGCATGGAGCTGCTCCTCCAACCATAGGCCATTTCTTTCTCATGTTTATTGCTGTTCGGCTCACTACGTCGGAAAGAAAAATTGCCTGGGAAAATGTATGGAAGGGCAAACTGTATGTGATCTTTTGGAACGTATTACATGAATGAATTACATACATTGCTCAGTCAGTGAAATAGCTTTTCAAAATAAACAACTGTGAGGTTTTCCCAAGTGGTTCCTCAATATATATATTTTCCGTGATTCATGTCTTCCTTCCATTATCTTGCTGTTCCTTGGATGCTATTAATCCCTGGAGTATAATAGAGCTACTTTAATTCTGACAATTGCCATGTTCCTGCAAAGATTAAAAGCTATAAAAAGCACCATGTCACAGCAATGGTCCCAAATGAATAAAGATCAACTTCAGTTTGCCCAATGATTGTATATGAATACGTTATTAAGTGAGAAAAGGCAATGGAGTTTGGTTCTGTCACAAGAAAGAGTATTAAATCTGCATAGAGATAGGCATAAATAATAAGTATTAATTTCTATAAAGAATGCAGCATTTAATCCTCAACGGTAAAGCATTCTGCATTCTTCTGACTCCGGTTATGCATTCTTCACACACTTAGCAACAGCATCAGTGCTGTGTCTTCAGCCAGCTGGGCTCTCAGCTCTGCTTTATTCCCTCCCTCAAATTCCACACCTCTCTTTTTACATATACGCTTTAAAGCCTACTTTTTTGATTAAAATTTTACTCACTGTCCTAATTTTACTCACTGTCTTTGCTCAGTGTCAATTTTTAGTTTCATTACACACCTGATGTTTAAGGGGTGTCTTGACAAATACATGAAAGGGTGGGAATCGAGGAATACGGGCCCCAGAAGTGTAGAAGGTTTTAGGTTAGACATGCGTTAGGTTGATGCAGGCGTGGAGGGCCGAATGGCCTGTTCCTCTGCTGTATTTTTCTTTGTTCTTTGTTTGCTTTACCAATTGTGTTTGATTCCTGGAGCTTTCTGGTTTAATCTGGATCTAAAACTCTTATCAACATACTTCGAATCATCGAATTTCGAGTCTGCACCAGCCCTTGGAAAGAGCACCCTACCCAAGCCCACACCTCCACCCTATCCCAGTAACCCCACCTAACCTTTTTGGACACTAAAGGGAAACTTATCACAACCAATCCACCTAACCTGCACATTCTTGGACTGTGGGAAGAAACTGGAGCATCCGGAGGAAACCCACACAGACACGGGGAGAACGTGCAGACTCCGCAAAGACAATTTCCTAAGCCGGCAATCGAACCTGGGACCCTGGAGCTGTGAAGCAACTGTGCTAACCACTGTGCTACCGTGCTTCCCACTAATACAAACTAGGAGCAGGAGTAGGCCATTCAACCCCTTGAGCCTGCTCCACCATTTAATAAGATCATGACTGATCTGATAGTAACCTCAAAACTGTATCCTGCCTAGCCCCATTAATCAATTGCCACCTATCCATCTCTGCCTTAAAAATATTCAAAGGCTCTGCTTCGACCACCTTTTCAGGAAGAGTGTTCCAAATACGCAAAACCCCCCGAGAGAATATATTTCCCCCCATCTCCACTTTAAATGGGCTGCCCTTATTTTTAAACAGTTACCCCTTAGATCTAGGTTCTCCAATAAGAGGAAAAGTTCTTTCCACATCCACTATGTCAAGACCCCTCAGGATCTTTTATGTTTCAATCAAGTCACCTCTAATTTTTCTAAACTCTAGCAGATACAATCCTAGACTGTCCAATGTTTCCTCAGAAGACAACCCACCCATTCCGGGTATTAGTTTGGTAAACGTTCTCTAAATTGCTGCCAATGTATCCTTCCTTAAATCAGGTGACCAATAGTGTACACAGTACTCCAGCTGTGGTCTTACTACTGCCCTGTACAACTGAAGAATAACCTCTCTACATTTATATTCAATTCTCCTCGCAATAAATGAGACATTCTATTAGCTTTCTTAATGAATTACTTGCTGTACCTGCATATTAGCCTTTTGTGGTTTATGCATTAGGACACCCAGATTCCTCTGCATTTCAGAATTTTGCAATCTCTCACCATTTAGATGATGCCATAACTTCCTCGGATTGGCAATCAGCGGCAGATTACCACTCCATACCCACTTGCCTGTGCTAAACGTTTTCAGTGTATGCCTCACCTGACCTTCCTGACTCAGGCTGGGTGAAACTCAGACATCATAGTATGTCCTCAGTTCCATCGTTGAAGTCCAAAAAAGTGGAGTGAAGGAGGACACGTCCCCTTTTTTTATGGCACTAGCTGTCCTATAGGAGGTTAGTTTAAAGGTTCCATTGTAAATCACAGACCAGGGAGAAAATGGGCGAAATTCTCCGTTATCGGCGGAAAGTCCGCCGATCGGCGCAAAAAACGGCGCAAATCCCACTTGCGTCACGTCATAAAAATGGGACGATAGTCTCCGGCCCGAAATGGGCTAGCAGCGACGTAACGGGATCTGCGCCTGCGCAGTGGTTCACGCCGTGCAGCGTCATACGCGCTGCACGGCGTGACGGCTCACAAGGCCGCGCTGCTCCCCCCCAACTGACCGGAACACCCGACCGCAACACCCGACTGGATGGCTGGCCGTCGCTCAGCCCCGAGGTTCGAGTCACGCGATGTGGAGGCGCTCCTGGACGCGGTGGAGCAGAGGAGGGACGCCCTGTATCCCGGGCACGGCCGCAGAGTTGCCCCACGCCACATCCGGCGTCTGTGGAGGGAAGTGGCAGAGGCTGTCACCGCTGTGGCCCTGACACCACGGACAGGCACCCAGTGCCACAAGAAGGTGAACGACCTCGTCAGAGCAGGCAGGGTGAGCCTCCCCCATATCCCCCCTCCCCATATCCCCCTCCCCCATATCCCCCATATCCCCCCTCCCCATATCCCCCCTCCCCCATATCCCCCATATCCCCCCTCCCCCATATCCCCCCTCCCCCATATCCCCCCTCCCCCATATCCCCCCTCCCCCATATCCCCCCTCCCCCATATCCCCCCTCCCCCATATCCCCCATATCCCCCCCTCCCCATATCCCCCCTCCCCATATCCCCCATATCCCCCCTCCCCCATATCCCCCCTCCCCCATATCCCCCCTCCCCATATCCCCCATATCCCCCCTCCCCATATCCCCCCTCCCCCATATCCCCCCTCCCCCATCTCCCCCATATCCCCCCTCCCCCATATCCCCCCTCCCCCATCTCCCCCCCTCCCCCATATCCCCCCTCCCATATCCCCCCTCCCCCATATCCCCCATATTCCCCCCTCCCCCATATCCCCCATATCCCCAAGTGAATCCAGCCCTAACCTTAACCTCTGCAATGGCGTGCATTCATATACCTGCCTAACACTGTTGCCTTTTACCCCAGCCACCACCACCCCCCCCCCCACAGGAGAAGCACGCACACAACAATAGGGAGCATGTGAGGACTGGAGGAGGGCCCGCTGATGAGAGGCCACTGACCGTACACGAGGAAAGGGCCCTGGAACTGGCTGGCGGACCTGAGGACCGGGAGGTTGCTGATGCAGAGGTCGGGGGCCCACCAGCAAGTGAGCCACCGACAGCCCGTCCCCATATCCCCCCTCCCCTATATCCCCCTCCCCCGTATCACCTGATCACTGCCTGATGTCTAACCATGCATGCTTCATTGTGTATCGCAGGACCAAACGTCCAGGCACCCATCCCCGCAGATGCACACCGCCCGCAGGATGCCCCTCGGAGACCACAGGAGACGGAGAGACCCGCACCCTCCAGCATGCGACGCCCGCAGGATGCCCCTCGGAGACCACGGGAGACGGAGAGACCCGGACCCTCCAGCATGCGACGCCCGCAGGATGCCCCTCGGAGACCACGGGAGACGGAGAGACCCGGACCCTCCAGCATGCGACGCCCGCAGGATGCCCCTCGCACACCACGGGAGACGGAGAGACCCGGACCCTCCAGCATGCGACGCCCGCAGGATGCCCCTCGCACACCACGGGAGACGGAGAGACCCGGACCCTCCAGCATGCGACGCCCGCAGGATGCCCCTCGCACACCATGGGAGACGGAGAGACCTGGAGCAACAGGGAGACGACAACCCCGTCACGTGCGGGAGCGACCACCCAGCGATGAGGGGGGCAGCCACAGGCCCCCGTCACATCCGAGCCAGGACACCACTACCCAGGACACCACTACCCAGGACACCACTACCCAGGACACCCCTACCCGGGACAGCACTACCCAGGACACCCCTACCCGGGACAGCACTACCCGGGACAGCACTACCCAGGACACCCCTACCCGGGACAGCACTACCCGGGACAGCACTACCCAGGACAGCCCTACCCGGGAAGACGAAATACCGGACAGTGACTCAGAGTGGATGGGTGGAGACGAACCCCCACCCCAAAGTGCCATGGAGTCAGAGTGGGACGAAGAGCACGACACAACGCCACTGCTGTCACCAACACCCTCCACCATCGCAGAAACACTCACCACGGTTGGGCACTTTAGCGATGAGGCGTCTGGTACACTCACTGGTGCGCACAACACAGCCGTCCCTGACATGGCCCAGTCTCAGCAGGTGGAGGTAGGAGCAGCAGAGGGACCGGGCGGTCGGAGGGCAGCCCAGGCCAAGCGAACATCTGCCGCCCAGATGGATCCCGGGTTCCTGCAGTTACCACACCCACACATAGATCCGATGCAACCACCGACCCGGAGACGAGCGAAGAGGGTGACGGGTGGCTTGCGGCGGCTGCGGTCGCAGGTGGAGGAGTCCACCCGCGTCCAGGAGCTGGGAGTGGTCCCGGTCATGCGTGCCACCCAGGCTGACACCGCACGGGTGGCGTCCGCGGTGGAGGCAATGGGTGCGACGGTGTCAGACATGGGGAACGGTTTGCGAGGCCTGGGGCCTTCCGTGCAGGCGGCGTCTGTGGCCCAGGAAATGGCTGCCCTCTCACAGGAGGCCATGAGCCAGTGCCAGCGCCAGATGGCAGAGGCGCTCAACGCCATAGCCCAGTCTCAGCAGGCCATGGCCCAGTCTCAGCAGGCCATAGCCCAGTCTCTGCAGGCCATGGCACAGTCTCTGCAGGCCATGGCCCAGTCTCAGCAGGCCATGGCCCAGTCTCAGCAGGCCATCGCTGAGGGCATCGGCGCCAGTGGCCATGTGCGAGCCGGCGTCGCACTGTCACAGACAGGGTTTGACAACACCCTGGGCTCCATGGCTGCAAACCTGCAGACCCCTGTCGATGCCAGCACGGGCCTCCAGGACTGGCAGCGCCAGATGTCGGGGGGGCATCGGATGGCCAGTCCGTTCGCATCCCCCACCTATGTAGAGGCCTGGGGGCCATCGGGCACCCCGAGGGAGGAGGAGGTGGTGTGGTCCGTCCCGGCTCCCTCTGTAGGGGAGGTCCCGGTACACCGCGACACCTCGGACTCCCCCCCCTTCCGTCCCAGGTGCATCGGGTGGGCAACGGGCAGGACAGGCTGGCAGCTCGCCATCCCAGTCGCCCGGGCCGCAGCCTGGCCCATCTAGGCCAGGACGCCCCAGGAAACGGCCGCCAAAGGGATCCAGTGTCAGAGGGCAGGAATCACAGGAGTCCACCTCCAGTTCTGCTGTACCGTCTGGGGAACCACGTAGACGTAGTCAAAGGGCCCGTAAGGCCAAACAATTAGACACTGAGTAAGTTGGCACAGGTGCAGGGCACAGATGAGTTTTAGGGGCTAGGGCACGTGCATGAACTCCTTTGGTTATTAAAGTCAATGTTACACCTACCGAAGCTGCCTTTGTGCTCTGTCCAAAGTGTGCGGGCGTGTCATGTACGTTGAGCGCAAGTGTGTGTGTGAGGGGTGGTCTTACCTCAGCCCCAGGTGAGTCTGCCCCCTTCCCCCTGGGCCGCCATCAACATCCCCCGGGCAGAGGACGGGACCGTGCGCTGCAGTGTCACAGCCGCATGCAGGGATGGTCCGGGTGGATGGTGGTACTGTGGCCATGGGTCAGACATAGTCCAACGATGTAGAGCCAGGAGCTCATCGCAGGGCGGGTTGTCATCATCCTCCGTGGCCTGCGATAGACACGCGTCCACCCGCAACTGGGTGAGCCCGGCCCGTTGTGCCGCCGGTGGATCGGCAATGGGGGGGGGGTGGTGTGCATGCGGGTGGGGTGTGTGGGGTTGGGGAGGGGGGTGAGGGTGCTGGGTGGGTGGATGGGTGGGGGGTGTGGGTGGTCGGCTGTTGCCATGGTGTGCGGTCTGTGGCCATACTACCCGATTCCCACGCCCATCTAGTCAGTGAAGCGGGCGGCTATCAGTCTGTCCCGTGCCAGCTGGGCCAGCCGGTAACGGTGGACAGCCACCCGCCTGTGTCTACCCCGTCTGCCCTGACCATTGCCCCCATCCCCCTAATCTGGGGAGGACTGTGCCTCTTCCTGCTGCTCCTCCACTCCGCCCTCCTCTGCCTGCGGCACATCGCCCCTCTGCTGGGCTATGTTGTGCAGGATGCAGCACACCACAATGATGCGGCCGACCCTATCTGACCGATACTGGAGGGCGCCCCCAGAGAGGTCCAGGCACCTGAAACGCATCTTCAGCATGCCAAAGCACCTCTCGATCACTCCCCTTGTCGCTACATGGGCATCATTGTAGCGGTTCTCCGCCTCATTGCGTGGCCTCCGTATAGGCGTCATCAGCCACGATCGCAATGGGTAGCCCCTGTCGCCCAGCAACCAGCCCCTCAGCCGGGGATGGCGTCCCTCGTACATGCCGGGGATGGATGACCGCGACAACACGAATGAGTCGTGTACACTGCCTGGGTGACGGGCGCAGACGTGCAGGATCCTCATGCGGTGGTCGCAGACCACCTGTACGTTCATCGAATAGGTCCCCTTCCTATTAGTGAACACGGCCCTGTTATCTGCAGGTGGCCGCACGGCGACGTGCATCCCATCGATCGCGCCCTGGACCATGGGGAACCCGGCCACGGCAGAGAAGCCCACGGCCCGGGCATCTTGGCTGGCCCGGTCCACGGGGAAGCGGATGTAGCGGTGCGCCATGGCATAAAGGGCATCTGTCACTGCCCGGATGCACCGGTGCACCGATGTCTGCGATATGCCGGACAGGTCCCCACTCGATGCCTGGAATGACCCCGTTGCATAAAAGTGCAGGGCCACCGTAACCTTGACGGACACGGGGAGAGGGTGTCCCCCGCCAGTGCCACGCGTTGACAGGTGTGCCAGCAGGTGGCAGATGTGTGCCACGGTTTCCCGGCTCATCCGGAGTCTCCTCCTGCATTCCCGGTCCGTAAGGTCCGGTGTCCCTCCAGCCTGGACGGCTGCCGCCTGCCCCTCTGCGGCAGCCTGCGCCGCCTCTCTGGCACGCTCCTCCTCCTCCTCCTCCTCATCCAGGGCAACATAGACATGAGCGGCTGCCACCACGGCGGCCAACATCGCTGGATGATCTGAAAACATGACGGCCTGGTGGGGGGGAGGGGAACGACGACATGTCATCATTGCCCATATCCCCTCCTCCCCCCAGCCAGGTGGCATGGACCGCATGGGTCCAACTGTTGGAGGCTGGCACCTGGCCAGGTGGACCAACTCATTTGCCCTCCCATCACCCTCCTCGGCACGGACCCCCTCCCCAACCTCCACCCCAGCACGGACCCCCCCCCTAACCTCCACCCCGGCACGGACCCCCTCCAACCCCCAACCTCCACCCCAGCACGGACCCCCTCCCCCAACCTCCACCCCGGCACGGACCCCCTCCAACCCCCAACCTCCACCCCAGCACAGACCCCCTCCAACCCCCAACCTCCACCCCAGCATGGACCCCCCCCCCCAACCTCCACACCGGCACGGACCCCCTCCAACCCCCAACCTCCACCCCAGCACGGACCCCCTCCAACCCCCAACCTCCACCCCAGCACGGACCCCCTCCCCAACCTCCACCCCAGCACGGACCCCCTCCCCAACCTCCACCCCGGCACGGACCCCCCCCCAACCTCCGCCCCGGCATGGACCCCCTCCAACCCCCAACCTCCACCCCAGCACGGACCCCCCCCCCCAACCTCCACCCCGGCACAGACCCCCTCCAACCCCCAACCTCCACCCCAGCACGGACCCCCCCCCCCAACCTCCACCCCGGCACGGACCCCCTCCAACCCCCAACCTCCACCCCAGCACGGACCCCCCCCCCCCCAACCTCCACCCCGGCACGGACCCCCTCCAACCCCCAACCTCCACCCCAGCACGGACCCCCTCCCCAACCTCCACCCCAGCACGGACCCCCCCCCCAACCTCCACCCCGGCATGGACCCCCTCCCGGCACTCCCCCGGAGCCCAGCCTACTCTAACCACCCCCCCCCCCCCTGCCGCACACACACACACACAAGCCGAGACACACCTCTCCTCACGCAATCAGTCTGCGGCCATGCCATTTCCTGCCCAGAGCCAACCCCCCAGGCCGTCACTCACCTCCTCGCTGGTCGGCGTGAGCCTGGAGCACCGGGTCACGCCGATGAAAAGGAGGTTTGATTCACGTCGACGTGAACGGTCATCACGTCGACGGGACTTCGGCCCATCCGGAAGGGAGAATATCGGCAGGCCGAAAATCGGCTGCCTTGCGCAGACCCGTGACATTCTCCGTGGCAGCGGCGCCATTAACGCCCCGCCGACTTTTCTCCCTTCGGAGACTTCGGCGGGGGCGGGGGCGGGATTCACGGCGGCCAACGGCCATTCTCCGACCCGGCGGGGGATCGGAGAATGACGCCCAATAAGTGTCTCAGATAAGTGGAAGGGATGTGGGGGGTGGATGTTTGAACATTTGGAGAGAGGATCATACATTAAGGGGCGGGGGGCTCAGACATGGGTGTGCGAGTCTGTGCAGTGGGGATCAGGTCAGTGGTGGGAGTATCCTCTTAGGTTGTGGGGTTGTGAGGCTCTTTATAATAGTTAGACTCTGAAGTTAGAAGCGTTTTTATTTTCTCTAACACTTTCAGAGCAACTATTAGTGTAACACTGGCAAAACCATTCAATGTTAATGATTTAAATTGCTTTTGTAATGATATGCATAAGCCATCTTTTATATAAGGATGAAAATTACCTTCGAACAGTAGGTGGCAGTGTAAATCTACCATGTGACTACCTTGAGGAGTTGGGAGTTAGTTGTGTTAGTGGATAGTCGTATTTGCAGTAGCTCTATGATAATTTGTTAGTATTAGTAGTTTGTAATATATTTATTAAAATTATCTTCACCACGCATTTGTTTTATAATAAAATACTTTAACTAGTCAAGAACTAGATGTTTTTCTGTGCATCATTCACACGGCCAGAGCACAAGAACATAACAGCTTTGTTGGATGGTTCCCAGCACAACTCAATTGTCCAGGGGACGTTAGCGCTTCTGGACAATTACCACGTAAATTCTCAACTGGGAACATTTGAGAGGGATTCCCCAGTGCATTTTAGGGGCATTTTCCCCCACCCCCCAAATCCAAAGCTGGGGAGCCAGGAAGTTAGAGGCCAATTTGCTTCTTGTTTATTCTTCCTGCCAAAATGGATAACCTCAAATGTTGCCACATTATACTCCATTTGCCAGGTTTTTGCCCACTTAACCTATCTATATATTTTTATAGTGTCCTAATGTCCTCTTCACAACTGACTTTCCTATTTATCTTTGTGTTATCAGCAAATTTGGCAACCACCCTTTCAAAACTTTCATCCAAGTCATTATATAATTCTAAAAAGTTGTGGTCCTGGGGCATACTCTCATCACATTATGTCAACCAGAAAAATACCTACTTATACCAAATCTGAATCCATAATCCATAAAACCCCTACAGTGCAGAAGGAGGCCATTCAGCCCATCGAGTCTGCAACTACCCCATGAAAGAGCACCCCACCGAGTCCCACTCCCCACCCCTGCACCCCCACCTAACCTGCACATATTTGGGTGGTGGGAGGAAACTGGAACAAGCCCACGCAGACACGGAGAGAATGTGCAAACTCCACACAGTCACCCAAGGCTGGAAGCCAAGCCGGGTTTCTGGCACTATGAGACAGCTGTGCCACCATGCCCCCTGTATCCTGTTAGCTAGCCAATCCTCTATCCATTTAAATATGTTACCACCTACACTTTTAATTAAACTTTAATTAAGCTTTTATTTTCCGCAATAACCATTGATGTGACACTTTATCAAATGCCTTTTTGAAATCTAAGTACAGTACGTCCACTCATTCCCCTTCATCTGCGGCGCATATAAATTCCTCAAAGAGCTCCAATAAATTGGTTAGATATGATTTCCCTTTTATAAAGCTACTATGTTGAATCTGCCTGATTATCTTGAACTTATCTAAGTGCCCTGCTTTAACTTATTTAATAATAATTTTTGTCATTTTCCCCATGACAGATGTTGGGCGTGATCTATCGGCCTTGCCGTGCCAGACTTGGGATCGGACGAGGCGAGTAAATCTCACAAGAAGCCTTTTGCGAAATTTGCCGGCTTCATCGCGCCTCGCGAGATCTAACAAGGTGTCATGATCTGGATCCTGCCCATTGAGGCAAGGTCTTTGGGAGTTTAGAAGGAGTTTAGTGGAGTTTAGAAGGATGCGGGGGGATCTTATTGAGACATATAAAATTATGAAGGGAATAGATAGGATAGATGCGGGCAGGTTGTTTCCACTGGTCGGGGAAAGCAGAACTAGGGGGCATAGCCTCAAAATAAGGGGAGGCAGATTTAGGACTGAGTGTAGGAGGAACTTCTTCACCCAAAGGGTTGTGAATCTCTGGAATTCCTTGCCCATTGAAGCAGTTGAGGCTCCTTCTTTAAACGTTTTTAAGAAAAAGATAGATGCCTTTCTAAAGAATAAAGGGATTCGGGGATATGGTGTACGAGCCGGTGAGTGGAGCTGAGTCCACAAAGATCAGCCATGATCTCATTAAATGGCGGAGCAGGCTCGAGGGGCCAGATGGCCTACTCCTGTTCCTAGTTCTTATGTCTCAGATTTGCATATTCAAGTAAGCAGTTAGTCGACCCAGCACCAGAACCTAACGGCCTCACCTTAGAAACCCCGAGCAGACGCTGTTTAGGCTGGTTTTCCCTTACGTGGACCAGGGTGGGGAGGGGGTGTGGGGGGTGGGGTTGCCCCTAGGTGATTGGGAGCCCCAGGGTGGTCGATCTCTGGGCTATGTGGTACCCTGGCAGTGCCAGCTGGGTGCAAAACTGCCTGTGCTAGGATGCCAGGCTGGTAATACCAAGGTGCCCAGGTGGCATCATGCCTGTGCCAGATATTGGGCCTGGGGGTGCCCTGCCCTCTTGAGATGGGGTGTGGGGGCTCGATGACCCCCTTATTGGTGAGTTGGGGTGTTTGGAGGGTCTGGCGGCTGTGCTGGGGAATCTAGAGATCGGGCGCTGGTGAGCGGAACCCGTTAGTGCAGGAAACGGAATTAAGGGCTGCCTCGCCGGGGCGATCCTGGCCGAGGCCCATAAATGAAGCAGAATCACGTTTAATAGCGGGGAAATACCCTGCTACTCACGCTCGACACGGGACCTTCTTTCATTTCCGTTAAATCATGCCCGAGATCTCGTGAGACGTTGTGATCTGGATCTGGCTGATGCCAGGACCCAGATTTGCAGATTTAAGCAGGCAGTTAGTCTCAGTTGAATATGTCTATGCCTGATCTACCCAGCGCCCAGGAAGAAACTCTCAGCGGGTATCGTTTAGCACTGCTTTCCACAAACATGGTCCAGGCATACTGGCACTTGGGAGGTCTCCCAAGGCGATCGGAGACCCCTGGGTGGTCAGGCTCTGGGCAGGTTGTTACCCTGGCACTCCTGATGCCACTGATGCACCCCTTGGTACTGCCAGCTTGGCACCCTGGCAGTGCCACCTGGGCACCATGGCAGTGCCACCCTGGTAATGCCATGATGCCTAGTTTGCACTGCTAGGCTGACAGGGCCACTGACAGGGTGCCAGCCTAGCAGTGCCAAGGTGCCCAGGTGGCACTGCCTAGCTGTCAGGGGCACTGCCAGAGTGCCAGATTGGCATTGCTAAGGTGTGCAGGTTAATGGTGAAGTTGAAGTGTTGGGAGGACCTGGACGCCACAGTGTGGAGTCTAGAGATCGGGTGCCCCAATCTCTTTCTGCACTCGTGAATAGAGCTCTTCAGTGCAGGAAGCGGGAATAAGTGTGGCCTCGGCAGGATGCAGAAATGAAGCAGAGTCCCGTTTAGTGGCGGGGTCATTCTCGGTGAAGGGAAATGCCCAAGTGAACACGTTTTACATTTCTGTGCCCTTTAGGTTTCTTACTTGTTTATATATTTTCTTAAGAACTGGGGCGTCATTCTCCGACCCCCCGCCGGGTTAGAGAATGGCCGTTGGCCGCCGTGAATCCCGTTCACGCGGAAGTCTCCGGTACCGGAGATTGGGCGGGGGCGGGAATCGGGCCGCGCCGGTTGGCGGGACTCCCCGTTCAATTCTCCGGCCCGGATGGGCCGAAGTCCCGCCCAGGAATTGCCTGTCCCGCCGGCGTAAATCAAAGCTGGTATTTACCGGCGGGACCAGGCGGCGTGGGCGGGCTCCGGGGTCCTGGGGGGGGGGCACGGGGCGATCTGACCCCGGGGGGTGCCTCCACGGTGGCCTGGCCCGCGATCGGGGCCCACCGATCCGCGGGCGGGCCTGTGCCGTGGGGGCACTCTTTCCCTTCCGCCTCCGCTACGGCCTCCACCATGGCGGAGGCGGAAGAGACTCTCCCCACTGCGCATGCACGGGAAACTGACAGCGGCCGCTGACGCTCCCGCGCATGCGCCGGGAAACTGACAGCGGCCGCTGACACTCCCGCGCATGCGCCGGGAAACTGACAGCGGCCGCTGACGCTCCCGCGCATACGCCGCATTTCCGCGCCTGCTGGCGGGGCAACAAACGCCATTTCCGCCAGCTGGCGGGGCGGAAATCCCTCCGGCGTCGGCCTAGCCCCTCAATGTTGGGCCAGGCCGCCAAAGATGCGGAGCATTCCGCACCTTTGGGCCGGCGCGATGCCCGTCTGATTGGCGCCAGTCGGCGGACATCGCGCCGTTGGGGGAGAATTTCGCCCCTGATCTTTTTCTTTGAGTTTTAATTACAGTTTTGGAAGAAAGAAGAATGAAGACGACAGTGTCAATCCACTTTTGTTTACTTTGAAAATTCTTTTTTTATTTCCGTTTTCATTGCTATAATTGAATGAAAGTAAGATGCTTTGAATTTGTTTTTGTTGTGAGTATGGAGGCCTCCATGAATGAATGAGTGTGCGTGTTTAATAAAGAATTTTGCGAATTTCCTTTGTTGCATTTCTAATTTTCATGTTATTTTACCTAAATTGTGATTTTGCAATACTGAGTTTTAAATGGGAGTTATAAAATGGATTAAAAGTGTAATTTGAAACAGGATAACTGTTCGAAATTGCTTTAAAAAATATAGACAAAAAAGAGTAGTAATGATCAACATTGTAGAGGTTACTTGGAATACAATTCCCAGAAAGTAGATGGACATAATTAAAGTACATAAATTGGAATTTGGAAATGATTAGTTTGAGCTGGGCAAAATCCTGGGTGCTCTTGGCTCAAATTGAAAAGTAAATATCCAAAATGGAATTTGAAGGCAGTGTTCTTTGGTTAAGGAGCCCATGTGCTCCTTCATTGGTATTTTAAATTTTTTTTTTTCAAAATTTAACATTTTAACATTTAAAGCACACCACAGTACAAAATAAACCAACACAAACTCCCAATCACAACACAATTCCCTGCCACCCTAACCAACCCCCCTCCTGACTCCACCCCCGTCCCCCAGCAGCTGACGGTAACCAGCTCCTTGAAATGGAGACCAAACAAACCCCATCTCTGATGGACACCTCAGTTGCCCCCCTCAGAGCAAATTTCACCTTTGGCAAGTGCAAGAACTCCATTAAACCCTCCAGCCACAGTGAGGCACAGGGTGGAGAAACTGGTCCTCCACCCCCAACAGGACCCACCTGTGAGTGATCAATGAGGCAAAGGTTAAAACATCTGCCCCCACACCCATCTGGAACTCCAGCAAGTCTGACACCCTGAGTTTGGCCCCCAGTGGCTCTAAATACACAACAAGTGCGATTTACTGGGTTACAGGGATAGGGTGGAGGCGTGGGCTTGAGTAAGCCGCTCTTTCCAAGGGCCGGTGCAGACTCGATGGGCCGAATGGCCTCTTTCTGCACTGTAAATTCTATGATTCTATCAGATAGCCAACATGCTATTGAAGAATGACCTCCAAAATTTCTCCTACTTCAGGCAGGAGCAGAACATATATACGTGATTGATTGGGCCCCTCCCACACCACAAATATCCTCCAACCCCTTAAACAACCGGTTCATCTTCAACTTCGTCAGATGCGCCCTATGCACTACCTTTGCTGTATGAACCCCGGCCTCGTGCACGTGGTTGAGGCATTCACCCTCCGCAACATCTCACACCACAGCCCTTCCTCCAGCGCCATCCCCAACCTCTCCTCCCACTTGGCCTTAACCCCCTCCAGAGATGCCATAATTTTGTGAGGGCCATGAAGAATCCAGCACAAGTTTGTAGAGTCAAACAGAAAGTTACTTTATTTACAATATGTATAAAGTACCAGCAGTTCACTATTGGTTCCCTCTCTAGCTGGTACCACACTGGCCAGCTCTATTTATACAGCTGCACTGCTAATGATTTCCCAGCCCCCCCACCCCCTCTCCTCATTGGGGGAGCTCATATTCCCCAAAGAACATGGGGTAACCAATTTTCCCCAGCCAATAGCATACAGGCATGTTATAACACATATCCTCCCCCAAAATGTCCCTATAGATCGCCGAGATGACCCCCCTTTCCAGCCCCATCACTGACAGTCCCCCCTCCAACAACAAGGAGGGCGGGGCCAATGGAGAAGTCGGAAAAACGTTTTTTGTGAGATCCCGCACCAGAATGTACCTGAAAGCCTCCCCCTACGGGATCCCAAACTTTTCTCCAAGCTCCTCCAAACTCGCAACTGCCCTTCTAAAAGCAAGTCCTTAATTTCCATTACCTCTTGCTCCTCCCATCCCTGAATCGTAGCATCCATTCTCACTGACTCAAACCCATGGTTTCCTCAGATTGGCATCAACTTCGACTCCGCCTCTAACCTAAAGTGCTGTCGAAAATGCCTCCTTATTTTCGGTTTGGCCACCATCACCGGACTCCCCGAGCACTTCCCTGGAGCAAACGGAAGTGGCACGGTTGCCAGCACCCACAACCCTGACTCCTTACAAGAGCATGCCTCCATCCTCACCACAAAGCTTCCGTCTCCCTACTCCAACCCCACACCTCAGCTTTCGCCACCCAATAATGATATAATAGGTTTGGAAGGGCCAGGCTCCCTGACTGTGAAATAGTCTGTTCTCTCTGAAATACTGTTCTCCTAATTCTTGCCATCTTATCTGCCCACACAAATGGCGACACCAACCTACCCACCCCCATAAAAAACAATTTTGTCAAAAACACTGGTAGGCACTGAAATAAAAACCGTGGCAAAATGTTTACCTCAACCACCCACACCCGTTCTGCCAATGATGGGGGAAGGCTATCCCAGATGACACAAAAATAGGTGGGACAGTACGTTGCAATGAGGAAATACGAACTTTACAAATGGATATAGATAGGTTACGAGAGTGGGCCAAAATGTGGCAGATGGAGTTTAATGTGGATAAGTGTGAGGTCATGTATTTTGGTCGAAAAAGTGGAAAGGCAACTTATTATCTAAAAGGGCAGAGACCAGTGGGGTGGATCTGGGTGTCCTCGTGCATGAGTCACAGTAAACGAGCATGCAGGTGCAGCAGATAATAAGGAAAGCAAATGGAATATTGGCATTTATAGCAAAAGGAATTGAGTATAAAGGTAAAGAAGTGTTGTTGCAACTGTACAAGACATTGGTAAGACCGCACCTGGAGTATTGTGCATAGTTTTATTTCCCTTATTTGAGGAAAGATGTGGTGGCATTGGAGGCAGTTCAGAGGACGTTCACTAGATTGATTCCAGAGATGAGGGGTTTGTTGTATGAGGAGCGATTGAACAGTTTAGGCCTATACTTTCTCGAGTTTCGAAGAGTAAGGGGAGATCTAAATGAGGTATACAAGATGCTAAAAGGTATGGATAAAGCAGACGTGGAGCTGAAGCTTCCACTTGTGGGGCATTCTAAAATGAGAGGTCATAATCTTGGAATAAGAGGTAGCAAATTTAAAACAGATTTGAGGAAGAACTACTTCTCCCAAAGAGTTGTGAATCTGTGGAATTTGCTACCCCAGAGTGTGGTTGTTGCAGGGATAGCGAGTAAATCCGTGAGCAGATTTATTTTTAATATATAAATTATTTTTTGTTTTCCAATTATGGGGCAATTTAGCGTAGCCAATCCACCTAACCTGCACATCTTTGGGTTGTGGGGGTGAAACCCACGCAGAACATAGAACATTACAGCGCAGTACAGGCCCTTCAGCGCTTGATGTTGCGCTGACCTGTGAAACCACTCTAAAGCCCATCTACACTATTCCCTTATCGTCCATATGTCTATCCAATGATCACTCGAATGCCCTTAGTGGTGGCGAGTCCACTACTGTTGCAGGCAGGGCATTGAACTACTCTCTGACTAAAGAACCTACCTCTGACATCTGTCCTATATCTATCTCCCCTCAATTTAAAGCTATGTCCCCTCATGCTAGACATCACCATCATAGGAAAAAGGCTCTCACGGTCCACCCTATCCAACCCTCTGATCATCTTGTATGCCTCAATTAAGTCACCTCTTAACCTTCTTCTCTCCAACGAAAACAGCCTCAAGTCCCTCAGCCTTTGCTCATAAGATCTTCCCTCCATACCAGGCAACATTCTGGTAAATCTCCTCTGCACTCTTTCCAATGCTTCCACATCCTTCCTATAATGCGGCGACCAGAATTGCACGCAATACTCCAAATGCGGCCGCACCAGAGTTTTGTACAGCTGCAACATGACCTCATGGCTCCGAAACTCAATCCCTCTACCAGTAAAAGCTAACACACCATACGCCTTCTTAACAACCCTCTCAAACTGGGTGGCAACTTTCAGAGATCTATGCATATTGACACCGAGATCTCGCTGCTCATCCACACTGCCAAGAATCTTACCATTAGCCCAGTACTCTGTCTTCCTGTTATTCCTTCCAAAATGAATCACCTCACACTTTTCTGCATCAAATTCCATTTGCCACCTCTCAGCCCAGCGCTGCAGCTTATCTATGTCCCTCTGTAACTTGTAACATCCTTCCGCTCTGTCCACAACTCCACCGACTTTAGTGTCATCTGCAAATTTACTCACCCATCCTTCTACGCCCTCCTCCAGGTCATTTATAAAAATGATAAACAGCAGTGGCCCCAAAACAGATCCTTGTGGTACACCACTAATAACTGGACTCCAGTCTGAAAATTTCCCATCAACCACCACCCTTTATCTTCTTCCAGCTAGCCAATTGCTGATCCAAACTGCTAAATCACCCTGAATCCCATGCCTCCGTATTTTCTGCAGTAGCCTACCATGGGGAACCTTATCAAACACTTTTGTGAAATCCATATACACCACACCAACTGCTTTACTCTCATCCACCTGTTGCTCACCTTCTCAAAGAACTTAATAAGGTTTGTGAGGCACGACCATATTGACTATCTCTAATCAAATGATTCCTTTCCAGATGATTATACATCCTATCTCTTATAAACCTTTCCAAGAGTTTGCCCACAACAGAAGTAAGGCTCACTGATCTATAGTTACTGTGGTTGTCTCTACTCCCCTTCTTGAACAAGGGGACAACATTTGCTATCCTCCAGTCTTCTGGCACTATTCCTGTAGACAAAGATGACTTAAAGATCATGGCCAAAGGCTCAGCAATCTCCTCCCTAGCTTCCCAGAGAATCCTAGGATAAATCCCATCCGGCCCGGGGCACTTATCTATTTTCACACTTTCCAGAATTGTTAACACCTCCTCCTTATGAACCTCGCCTGAATCTCAGTATTTTCCTCGCCAACGTTGTCTTTTTCCTGTGTGAATACTGATGAAAAATATTCATTTAGCACCTCTCCTATCTCCTTGGACTCCACGCACAACTTCCCACTACTGTCCTTGACTGGTCCTACTCTTACCCGAGTCATTCTTTTATTCCTGACATATCAATAGAAAGCTTTAGGGTTATCCTTGATCCTACCTGCCAAAGACTTCTCATGTCCCCTCCTGGCTCTTCTTAGCTCTCTCTTTAGGTCCTTCTTAGCGAACTTGTAACTCTCTAGCGCCCTAACTGAACCTTCATGTCTCATCTTTACATAAGCCTCCTTCCTCTTGACAAGTGTTTCGACTGCTTGAGTAAACCACGGTTCCCTCGCTCGACCACTTCCTCCCTGCCTGACAGGTACATACATATCAAGGACACGCAGTAGCTGTTCCTTAAACAAGCTCCACATTTCCATTGTGCCCATCCTCTGCAGTTTTCCTCTCCATCCGATGCATCCTAAGTCTTGCTTCATCGCATCATAATTGCCTTTCCCCCAGATATAACTCTTGCCCTGCAGTATATACCTATCACTTTCCATCCCTAAAGTAAACGTAATCGAATTGTGGTCACTATCCCAAAGTGCTCACCTACCTCCAAATCTAACACCTGTCCTGGTTCATTAGCCAGTACCAAATCCAATATGGCTTCGCCTCTCGTTGGCCTATCTACATACTGTGTCAGGAAACCCTCCTGCACACATTGGACAAAACGGACCCACCTAAAGTACTCGAACTATAGCGTTTCCAGTCAATATATGGAAAGTTAAAGTCCCCCATAACAACTACCCTGTTGCTTTCGCTCCTATCCAGAATCATCTTTGCAATCCTTTCCTCTACATCTCTGGAACTTTTCGGAGGCCTATAGAAAACCCCTAACAGGCTGACCTCTCCTTTCCTGTTTCTAACCTCAGCCCATACTACCTCAGTAGACGTGTCCTCATCAAACGTCCTTTCTGCCACCGTAATACTGTCCTTGGCTAACAATGCCACCCCTCCCCCTCTTTTATCACCTTCCCTGAGCTTACTGCAACAACCATTCCTGTCCCTGCTCTATCCATGTCTCCGAAATGGCCACAACATCAAAGTCCCAGGTACCAACCCATGCCGCAAGTTCACCCACCTTATTCCGGATGCTCCTGGCATTGAAGAAGGCACACTTTAAACCACCTTCCTGCCTGCCGGTACACTCCTGCAACTTTGAAACCTTACTCATGGCCTCACTACTGTCAACCTCCTGTATACTGGAGCTACAATTTTGGTTCCCAATCCCCTGCTGAACTAGTTAAAACCCTCCCGAAGAGCATTAGCAAATTTCCCCCCCAGGATATTGGTACCCCTCTGGCCCAGGTGTAGACCATCCCGATTGTAGAGGTCCCACCGACCCCAGAATGAGCCCCAATTATCTAGAAATCTGAAACCCTCCCTCCTGCACCATCCCTGTAGCCACGTGATCAACTCCTCTCTCTCTCTATTCCTCGTCTCGCTAGCACGTGGCACGGGTAACAACCCAGAGATAATAACTGTTTGTCCTAGATCTAAGTTTCCACCCTAGCTCCCTAAATTCCTGCCTTACATCCCTATCCCTTTTCCTACCTATGTCGTTGGTACCTATGTGGACCACGACTTGGGGCTGCGTGGATCCTTGGGGATCCCCCTCAAGGATCCCGAAAACACGATCCGAGACATCACGCACCCTGGCACCTGGGAGGCAACACACCAACCGCGTGTCTCTCTCGTTCCCACAGAATCTCCTATCTATCCCCCTAACTATGGAGTCTCCAATGACTAATGCTCTACTCCTTTCCCCCCTTCCCTTCTGAGCAACAGGGACAGACTCTGTGCCAGAGACCTGTACCCAAAGCAGTATACTTGTTACTAAGGAGAACGACCACAGGGGATCCCTGTACTGACTGCTTCCTCCGAGCCCCTCTCACCGTAACCCATCTATCTTTATTCTTTGGAGTAACTACATCCCTGAAGCTTCTATCTATAACCACCTCTACCTCACGAATGTTCCGAAGTTCATCCAGCTGCAGCTCCAGTTCCCTAACACGGTTTCTGAGGAGCTGGAGATGGGTGCACTTCCCACAGATGAAATCACAGGGACACGGACGGCGTCCCTCACCTCAAACATTCTGCAGGAGGAACATTGCACTACCTTCCCTGTCATCCCCTCTAGATAAAAAAAAAGAAAAAGAGAGAAAGAGCTTACCTGTTATTCACTCTACCCCTTAGGTTAAAGGAGGTGGAAGGGTGGGGGACAGTACAAGTGTAGTGTCTCGGGTTTAGAAACTGCCCAACTGAAATACAGGTAAAAATAAAACACTTAACCAGCAACCACTGCACCCCACACAAAAACAGCAATCAGCTCTTATGGGCCTGCGCAAACAAATTAAATCTTTACTACTTACCCAGCAGTCACTCTGTCCTCACTCTGACTGGATTCAGCTGGAAACTCCCTACTGTAAGATTTTAAAAAATTTCTCAGCAAGCACTCACTCAGCAACCACTGCGCCCCGCACGATAACACTTCAGTGAAAAGAAAAACTACTTACCAGTCATCAGTCAATCACTTACCTGCAGGCTGTGACGTCACGGTTCAACTTCTTTCTACTTCTACCTGTCCTCGAGCCTTCCTCTCGGCTGCGATCCTTACAGCGGTGGTTGTTTTTTTTGGTTAGAGAAGGGGGTAGGGAGGGAAACACTGAAGAAGTGTTTCGGGTTTAAGTGTCACTTGACAACAGCTCTTCCACAAACCACCTTCAAGTTATGGTGACCACAATGCACGTATTCAAATTTCCCCCTCAAATTTCCCCAGTGCCTTACCTGTCTGCATTTCCCTAATGCCACCTGCACTTCTACCCCCTCTGGCTTCTCCAATCCTGCCCTCTCCTCCTTTCCTACTTCGGGATACTCTAACCAGATGGGGAGAATGTGCAAACTCCACACGGACAGTGACCCAGGGCCGGGTTTCGAATCCGGGTCCTCAGCACCGTAGGCAGCAGTGCTAACCACTGTGCCAAGTGCCGTCCTTGACAGATTTTTAATTGGTAATGGGTTGAAGGGTTGTGGAGAACAGGCAGGAAGGTGGAGTTGAGGCCAGGATGGGATCAGCCATGATCACATTGAAGGTGTTTCGGCTCGGGAGGCTAAATTACCTACTCCTGCTCCTGGATCATGTGTTCTCGGGAGGAGATGCTCTGGCTGATTTTGCATTCCAACTCTTGATCTGTAACATTGTAGGTACCAGATGAGGAACATATCAGCCATGATAGAATGGTGAAGCAGACTCCATGAACTGAATGGCCTAATTCTGCTCCTATATTTTATGAACTTATGAACCTTAGTAAATCCGCCTTGCCCTACCGACCAGATTCGTAAAGTTCAACTTCCGGAGCCGAACCCAGTCCTGAGCCACCTGAACTCCCAGATACCTAATGTGGGTTGTTGCCATCCAAGATGGCAAACCCCAGTCCCAACTCACACCTGGAGATGACACCACAAAACACTCACTTTTTCCCGAATTTAACTTGTAGCCTGAAAAAGCCCCAAATCTCCTAAGCAGTCCGTTAATATCCCCCACTGAAGAACCCGGGTTGGAGATATACAGCAACAGATCATCCGCATACAGGGACATCCTCTCTCCGTCACTTTCTCCCTCCATTTATCCGAGCACATCAGTGCTATGACCAACAGCAAACAGAAGGGTGGACTGGGCAAATCCCTGCCTCGTTCCCCAATGCAACGGAACGTACCCTGAATTGATCTCATTTGTGCGCGCACATGCCTCTGGATCTTTATACAATAATTTCAGCCACGTCACAAACTTAGGCCCAATCCCAAATCTCTCCAACACTGCAAACAAATAGCTCCACTCCACACGATCAAAGGCCTTCTCTGCATCCAGCGGCACCACCACCTACAACTCCCTCCGTTCTCCCAGAGAAAGCACCACATTTAACAGACACCACACATTGTACAACAACTGCCCTTTATGAACCCCACCTGATCTTCCCCAATCACCTTCGGGAGACACTCCTCCAACCTGTGCTCCAGCACCATCCCCATAATCTTGGCATCCACATTCAACAGGGATATTGGCCTGTATGACCCACACTCCATCAGATCCTTGTCCTTTTTGAGCAGCAATGAAATGGATGCCTGTTCCATTGTCCCTGGCAGTGCCCCCTTAGCCATCATGTCTTCAAACATCGCCACCAACATTGGTGTCAGCTTATCCAAACACTTTTCACAAAACTCCACCGAGAAACCATCCGGCCCCAGTGCCTTACTTGTCTGCATTTCCCTAATGCCACCTGCACTTCTACCCCCTCTGGCTTCTCGAATCCTGCCCTCTCCTCCTCTCCTACTTCAGGATACTCTAACCACCCCATAACCTTCCTCATGCCTGACTCATCCTCCATAGGCTCTGACTTATACAAATTCTTATCAAATTCCTCAGTTGTCTTGTTCACCTGCTCTGCTGCCACCATCACCTGCTCTGCTGGCCCATCCAGGACTCAAACAATCTCTCTTGCCAATAAGCGCTGGCCTTCTCCCCGTACTCATACACGGCCCCCCGCGCTCGTCTCAACTACCGAACTGCCTTTCCCCAGGACAGAAGATTACCTTGCCTGTAATTCCTTCCTCCTCACCTGAAGATCTGGAGTCCGATTCTCCGCATACCTTCCATCCACCTCCAAAATTTCCTCTACCAATCGATACCGCTCGTCTCTTGCCTCCCTGTCCACCTGAATGTTAAACGAGATGACCTCGCCCTTCACTACTGCTTTGAACGCCTCCTACACCACTGATGGTGAAACCTCTCCATTCCTTTTGAACCCTACATAATCTTCAATCACCATTCCCGTTTTAGTCCGCCAACAACCCCACGTCCAAGCTACATGGAGGCCTCTGTGCCAGTCCCTTCTCCAAGACCACACCCACACAATGTGGAGCATGGTCCGAGATAATAATCGCAGAATATTCTGCCTTCCTCACCCATTCCCATGACAAAAAATGAAATCCTTGAATACACATTGGGCGGATTCTCGGATTCGGCTGATGCTGGAATCAGGAAAGGCATTTGGGTGACGAATCGGCCATGAGGCCAAAACCGTGCCTGGCAGAATGGCATGCTGAGGTGCCTCAATAGCCGCCTCTACTCCAGATGTTCAGTAAATGCTGTCCGCATATCAATAGCTGCCTGACCCGATATTCCCCGGCGCCTCTGTGATGCTCCACCTTTGCCGAGAGGAATTACCAACGGCGTGTTTCACTTGTGGTTTCAAAAACTGGGAAACAAGCGCCATGGCTGATGAGGGAGAGTGAGGAGATCGGCCATGTAGAGGCACGACCATGGGCTGCCGGTCGTGCCAGTGGCAGGGCTGGCTGCATGGGAGGGGGCCTCTGCCAGACCCGGATGGGTGATGGGGGTGACTAGGGGTGACTAGGGGATCGCCCCCCCCTCCCCCCCCAGTTTACGTGATCCCTCACGGGACTGGGGTGTCCAGGCATGGACTGCCATGCCACGGCCTGCAAGGCAACCGTCTTGCTGCGGACCCCACTGATCGCACACCATGGCGCGTGTTTGTGCAGAGTGGCATTGCCAGATGGGCGCCCCCACCCCACCACCCTCGCATTCTACCTCTCATACTCTTCCGCACAAACCCCAGCCCCCACCGTCCACCCCACCAGTCCCGCACATTATCCCACCGCAGCCTCCCCCACAACCGGCCGCCACCCACTGGTGGGGCTGCTCAAGGGCCAAGTCCAGGGTAGCCTATGCTGGAGGGCACTGGACGAGGGCTGCAGAGCATACCAATGGCATGGGAAGCGCTAGCCAATTGTACTTCGGGTGGCAGAGATGGAGGCAAGGGCTAGAGGCACCAAGGGGCCAGTGGTGCGGGGGTCAGAGTGCCAGGGAGAACGGCTGGGAATGTGTGTGGGGATGACGATGGGGAGGAGGGGGGAGAGAGTGATGGGGGTGCAGTGTCTGTAGTGTAGACCAGGGCCACTGTGTAGCCCATTGGAACCTGTTGGGCATGGAGGTAAGCATCATACTAAAATGTTTGACTTTCACTCCCTGCAGACATTGGCTATTGGAATCCAACCAGGCATGGTGACCTTCATCCTGGCCACTGAACCCCTGGGGGATGCACTGAGGCTGTACAAGCAGGAGCTGCTTGTGGGGGGACCCTCCAGCAGCAGATCCTGCCCCAGAGGAACAGGAGGCAGCCGGTGAGAGCCGGCTGCCCAACAGGTCGAGGAGGAGATGGGAAGGAGGCACCTCATGAGGCCTCACGTGTTCCGGCAGTGCCTGTCATTCGAGGACCTGCCGGACTGGGCGTGCCGTCGCAGACTCTGGCTGAGAATGGCGATTGTGCGACATATCTGCCAGATCATGCGCACCTGGCACCATGGAAAAGGGGGAGGACACTCACTTCCAGTGGCCGTCAAGGTGACGGTCGCACTGAACGTCTACGCCAAGGGCTCCTTCCAAGCACCAAGTGGGGACCTGTCCAGCATCTCACAGAGTTTGATCATCATAGAGTTGTCACAATACACCCATTTCAATGTGGCCTGCAGTTCTGGATGCTCGTCAACAACCCCCATATAGTCCCTGGCTCTGCGACTGCATCTCCACAATCGATGGGACTGGACGTTCCAGAAGCCTGTAACCTGTCTGGACTGCAGCCAGTACCTGGGGATGCCCCGTCCTCCAACCATCCACCCCCTCGGGAGTTCCTCAACTCCACCTGATGATCCGGAGGATGTGTGTGGTGCATGGCATTAACACATTTCATTCCATTAAAAGGGTACTTATACTAATTCCTAGCCCTAAATATCTGTGGTGGATTTCGTTTTTACTTATCCCAGGCAATGAAAGGTAATGATGGAGTGACAGGGCACCAATATTCCACTATTGACAACTGCTCCTTGCCTGAATTTGCCGTCCGTAGCATCAACATTATTTTGACAGCAATTTTCCATCTTGATGTTTGCATTAAGAATTTCTGAATTTTGGAATAACTAAATTTTTTGATAGTACGAAATATGTTGCATTAATTAAACTCAAATTGATATCGTACTCTTTATAAGACTAAATAGCATCAATTATTATTATATTGTGTGATGGATATCACGTTCGCCGCAGAATTTGGTTTAAAATAAGGCATTAATACAAACAGCTTTTTAATTCAATGTGGAATAAAAACCCCTCCAGCTAAAGGTCAGGTAGAGGTTATTACCTGATGGGAGAGACTCTAAGCTGGTTTCAAGGACTCACTAATAATAAACAATTAAAGGCTCTTCTTTGACAGACCAATAAATTCTTTGAGACGAACTCCCTATACCTAGAAGTATTCAAAATATGAGAACAGATAAACAGATACACAAATCCTTCTCAAACTATACATAGAACATAGAACATAGAACAATACAGCGCAGTACAGGCCCTTCGGCCCACGATGTTGCACCGAAACAAAAGCCATCTAACCTACACTATGCCATTATCATCCATATGTTTATCCAATAAACTTTTAAATGCCCTCAATGTTGGCGAGTTCACTACTGCAGCAGGTAGGGCATTCCATGGCCTCACTACTCTTTGCGTAAAGAACCTACCTCTGACCTCTGTCCTATATCTATTACCCCTCAGTTTAAAGTTATGTCCCCTCGTGCCAGCCATATCCATCCGCGGGAGAAGGCTCTCACTGTCCACCCTATCTAACCCCCTGATCATTTTGTATGCCTCTATTAAGTCTCCTCTTAACCTTCTTCTCTCCAACGAAAACAACCTCAAGTCCATCAGCCTTTCCTCATAAGATTTTCCCTCCATACCAGGCAACATCCTGGTAAATCTCCTCTGCACCCGCTCCAAAGCCTCCACGTCCTTCCTATAATGTGGTGACCAGAACTGTACGCAATACTCCAAATGCGGCCGTACCAGAGTTCTGTACAGCTGCAACATGACCTCCCGACTCCGGAACTCAACCCCTCTACCAATAAAGGCCAACACTCCATAGGCCTTCTTCACAACCCTATCAACCTGGGTGGCAACTTTCAGGGATCTATGTACATGGACACCTAGATCCCTCTGCTCATCCACACTTTCAAGAACTTTACCATTAGCCAAATATTCCGCATTCCTGTTATTCCTTCCAAAGTGAATCACCTCACACTTCTCTACATTAAACTCCATTTGCCACCTCTCAGCCCAGCTCTGCAGCTTATCTATATCCCTCTGTAACCTGCTACATCCTTCCACACTATCGACAACACCACCGACTTTAGTATCGTCTGCAAATTTACTCACCCACCCTTCTGCGCCTTCCTCTAGATCATTGATAAAAATGACAAACAGCAACGGCCCCAGAACAGATCCTTGTGGTACTCCACTTGTGACTGTACTCCATTCTGAACATTTCCCATCAACCACCACCCTCTGTCTTCTTTCAGCTAGCCAATTTCTGATCCACAACTCTAAATCACCCTCAATCCCCAGCCTCCGTATTTTTTGCAATAGCCTACCGTGGGGAACCTTATCAAACGCTTTGCTGAAATCCATATACACCACATCAACTGCTCTATCCTCGTCTACCTGTTCAGTCACCTTCTCAAAGAACTCAATAAGGTTTGTGAGGCATGACCTACCCTTCACAAAGCCATGCTGACTATCCCTGATCATATTATTCCTATCTAGATGATTATAAATCTTGTCTCTTATAATCCCCTCCAAGACTTTACCCACTACAGACGTGAGGCTCACCGGTCTATAGTTGCCGGGGTTGTCTCTGCTCCCCTTTTTGAACAAAGGCACCACATTTGCTGTCCTCCAGTCCTCTGGCACTATTCCTGTAGCCAATGATGACATAAAAATCAAAGCCAAAGGTCCAGCAATCTCTTCCCTGGCCTCCCAGAGAATCCTAGGATAAATCCCATCAGGTCCTGGGGACTTATCTATTTTCAGCCTGTCCAGAATTGCCAACACCTCTTCCCTACGTACCTCAATGCCATCTATTCTATTAGCCTGGGGCTCAGCATTCTCCTCCACAACATTATCTTTTTCCTGAGTGAATACTGACGAAAAATATTCATTTAGTATCTCGCCTATCTCTCAGACTCCACACACAATTTCCCATCCCTGTCCTTGACTGGTCCTACTCTTTCCCTAGTCATTCACTTATTCCTGACATACCTATAGAAAGTTTTTGGGTTTTCCTTGATCCTTCCTGCCAAATACTTCTCATGTCCCCTCCTTGCTCGTCTTAGCTCTCTCTTTAGATCCTTCCTCGCTACCTTGTAACTATCCATCGCCCCAACCGAAACTTCACACCTCATCTTCACATAGGCCTCCTTCTTCCTCTTAACAAGAGATTCCACTTCCTTGGTAAACCACGGTTCCCTCGCTCGACGCCTTCCTCCCTGTCTGACCGGTACATACTTATCAAGAACACGCAGTAGCTGATCCTTGAACAAGCCCCACTTATCCAGTGCGCCCAACACTTGCAGCCTACTTCTCCACCTTATCCCCCCCAAGTCACGTCTAATGGCATCAGAATTGCCCTTCCCCCAGCTATAACTCTTGCCCTGCGGTGTATACTTATCCCTTTCCATCATTAACGTAAACGTCACCGAATTGTGGTCACTGTCCCCAAAGTGCTCTCCTACCTCCAAATCCAACACCTGGCCTGGTTCATTACCCAAAACCAAATCCAACGTGGCCTCGCCTCTTGTTGGCCTGTCAACATATTGTTTCAGGAAACCCTCCTGCACACACTGTACAAAAAACGACCCATCTATTGTACTCGAACTATATCTTTTCCAGTCAATATTTGGAAAGTTAAAGTCTCCCATAATAACTACCGTTACTTTCGCTCTTATCCAGAATCATCTTCGCCATCCTTTCCTCTACATCCCTAGAACTATTAGGAGGCCTATAAAAAACTCCCAACAGGGTGACCTCTCCTTTCCTGTTTCTAACTTCAGCCCATACTACCTCGGAAGAAGAGTCCTCATCTAGCATCCTCTCCGCCACCGTAATACTGCTCCTGACTAGCAGCGCCACACCTCCCCCTCTTTTGCCTCCTTCTCTGAGCTTACTAAAACACCTAAACCCCGGAACCTGCAACATCCATTCCTGTCCCTGCTCTATCCATGTCTCCGAAATGGCCACAACATCGAAGTCCCAGGTACCAACCCATGCTGCCAGTTCCCCTACCTTGTTTCGTATACTCCTGGCATTGAAGTAGACACACTTCAAACCACCTACCTGAACACTGGCCCCCTCCTGCGACGTAAAATCTGTGCTCCTGACCTCTATACTCTCATTCTCCCTTACCCTAAAACTACAATCCAGACCTTTGGACAATTACGATAACACCTTCACAAAAGGGGCTGTTCTGATATCTGGAGAAAGTGACAACACTGAAAAAAGACAGGCACCAAATGGGGCCCCCTTGCCAATATATCTTAGGACACCTGACAATGACACAGACCCTACAACTATTAAAAGATCTATCAGTGATAGTACATCCAATTAGCCATATGGCTATAGGTAATTAACCAACAATAAATGCCAAGGTAACGAATACCTTCCTGAACCGGTAAACAACTTTTACGTATTTAAGGAGAAGGCATTTTAGCAGAAGCACTCTCTTATTCTGACCCCCCCCCTATAGGGGGGGGGGGGGGGAGGTGAGTCAGTTCTGTTCTTAGAAGCTTGTCTCGTTGAACAAAACCTCAGGTTGTAAGTATGGTTTTGTAGGACTTCTTAGAAATGTATTAAGAAACTGATAGAGATACTTTTGGATTTTTCCATGTTTTAGATATCTCATTCCATTGAGAGAAGTTAGTATGTTAGCAGATAACAAAGGACTGTTAACGATGTTATATTAATAACAGATAACTAGAAAAGATTGTTAGTTCACTTATATTCTAATTCTGCAATTCAGTATGTGTCTATTGGGAGTATTTTCACAATAAATATACTTTAATTATAAATACACTGTGTGAAAATTAATCTTGAGGTTGAAAATCCTAGACACTCATTTAGGAAGCCCTGAATAGGCTAGGATCCATGGCATTAGAGGTATCGATTTAGTTATGAGTGACGAATCTGAACTCGCCCCATAAAAAGTAACTGAGACCTTGTTTAACTGCTTGAGACCTGGAAAAACATTCTCCCTTCGTGAGATCTATTCTGAGTCTTGGCAGGAAAACAGGTTTCCGTCTTTTGATAGGTTGACCTAGAGCATAGGTTAGTAATAGAGTATTATCAGGTCTGGAATAAGCTAAATCCACGACAATTGGTAAAGCAAATTGAATCACTCCTGTCGATGAGAGAAATATGGATGTTTAAAGAGTATTTCTTTTCTAAATGTACACTCAAATTCCATGATTCCAGAGTGCTTTAATCTCACTTACAGTACTGTGGATTTCATTGATGAATAAGCTATATTTCTATATTCAAATAGTAACACCATGCATAAACAGGGATGCGAGCTTCATGTGTTAATTAGTAAATGTAGATTATCTAGGAAATAAACTCTTTCATGTAGGAAGTAATTGAATGAAAATATTAGAGTTAATTATACAAATAAAGTCACAATGCACAAAAATAAAATCTGAATATTGTATTGTTTCAGCTTCGTTGAATTCAAAGAATAACTTTCCATAAATGATTCTGGATAAGCAGAAGTCAGTTATTGTAAATTAGATTTATCAAGGAATATATGTAAATTTGTTTACAAATTATGATTGTCCAAATAATTGGAAGTCATATTTTTAGATTTAATATTCATGAATTAACTTGATTCCATGTGCAGCTGGTTGCAACAAATCATTATTTGGGTCTATTTTACAGTTTGAAGATGTAAACACTCTGCTTTTTTCTAATGCCAATGAGCTTTCCCTCAAATGTCAACAAACCATTTTCCATATACCAGGATACTCAGAGGCAGCAGCCTCTGATCCCTTGACGATGGAACTGTGACTCAGTGTGGCAGGAGAAATGTCAGGATTTGGGATGGATAAGCAACCGCTCAGTTCAAGGAGCAATTCGGAGGCGGACAACAAATGCTGACCTTGCCAGCATTTGAAGTCTGTGAAAGTGCATCTTGAGAGCATTCACCCTTTCAAGCCTCTTCAGAATCTTATGTGTTTCAAAGGCATCGCCTCTGATTCTTCGAAAATCCCGAGAATATGGACCCAATTTAGTCATCATAGAACAACCCCATCATCTGGGGCAGCACGGTAGCCTTGTGGATAGCACAATTGCTTCACAGCTCCAGGGTCCCAGGTTCGATTCCGGCTTGGGTCACTGTCTGTGCGGAGTCTGCACATCCTCCCCGTGTGTGTGTGGGTTTCCTCCGGGTGCTCCGGTTTCCTCCCACAGTCCAAAGATGTGCGGGTTAGGTGGATTGGCCATGATAAATTACCCTTAGTGTCCAAAATTGCCCTTTGTGTTGGGTGGGGTTACTGGGTTATGGGGATAGGGCGGAGGTGTTGACCTTGGGTAGGGTGCTCTTTCCAAGAGCCGATGCAGACTCGATGGGCCGAATGGCCTCCTTCTGCACTGTAAATTCTATCTATCTCAGGGATGAATTTAGAGAACCTTAGCCCTACCACCTCCAATGCAAATTTATTCATCCTCAAATATGGAGATTAAAATTGGACACAATATTCCAGACCTGGTCTCGCCAAAGCCTGTAACATTTTAGTAAGATTTCTTTATTCCTGTACTCCAATCCCCTTGCAATTAAGGCCAACATGTTAATGGCCTTCCTAAATTGCTTCCTATTGTACCTTCCTCCAAATGCATCTCATGGGGCTGGAAAACAAAATCCCATGATCTCAGGGTGTCCAGACTTGTCCTCTTATTACAGCTCTAATAATATAACCACTATAGAGTGATGGGTTACATCAGAAGCACCAATGCTAATTTAACTATGATGTCACAGGATCATGCAATCACAGAATCTTTACATGACAGAATGAGGCTATTCTGTAATGCATTTTGATAAGTCTAACACAGAGGGGAAATGTACTGTAAATGGAAACTCTTGGGAATATAGAAAGTCAGAGAGATCTGGGTGTGTAGGTCCACAGCTCTTTGAAAGTGGCAACACAAGTGGACAAGGTAGTCAAGAAAACATATGGAATGCTTGCCTTCATTGGACGGGGCATAGAGTATAAAAACTGGCAAGTCATGCTACAATTGTTTAGAACCTTGGTAAGGTCGCACTTGGACTATTGTGCACAATTTTGGTTGCCACACTACCAGAAGGATGTGGAGGCTTTGGAGAGCGTGCAGAGGAGGTTTACCAGGACATTCTTACCTGGTCTGGAGGGTGTTAGCCATGCGGAGAGGCTGAATAGATTCAAACGGAGTTTGAGGGCTGACCTGATGGAGATCTGCAAGATTTTGAGGGGCATGGATAGAGTATATGGGCAGGCACTCTTTCCCAGGATGGAGGGGTCAGTCACTCAAGGGCATAGGTTTAAGGTCCGTGGGAAAAAATTTAGAGGAGATGTGTGAGGCAGGTTTTTTATGCAGAGGGTGATTTTCGCCTGGAACGCGTTGCCAGGAGAGGTTGTGAAAGCAGATACATTAACGGCATTCAAAAGGCATCTTGACAAATACATTGATAGGATGGGTATAGAGGGATATGACACAAGGAAGTGCTGAGGGTTTTGGCCAAGAATGGTATCAAGACTTGGGGGGGGGGGGGGCGGGGGGGGCCTGTTACTGTGCTGTATTGTTCTTTGTTCTTTGCCCATCAGGTCTGCACTGTCTCTCTTAAGGAGTATTCTACCTCGTCCCACTCCCTGCATTGGTCCATAACCTTTTACATTCTTTCTATTCCGATAGAAATCCAATTCCCCTTGAATACCTTGATCAAACCCACATCCAGCTCTCTGTCAATAGGTTCATTCCCTCTGAGTAAAAATCCAAAGAAATGTATCCATAGCATCTCTACAATGCAGAAGAAGGCCATTCGGCCCATCGAGTTTGCAACAATCCTGAACGAGCAGCCTACATAGTCCCACTCCTCCGCCCTACCCCCATAACCCCAACTAATCTGCATATATTTTAGACATTTAGGGGCAATTTGGCATGGCCAATCCACCTAACCTACACAAAGTTAGCCTGTGGGAGGCAACCGAGGCACCTGGAGGGATCATGCAGGCACAGGGAGAACGTGCAAACTCCACACAGACAGTCACCCAAGGCGAACCAGGCTCTCTGGTGCTGTGAGACAGCAGTGTGCCACCAAAATACTTTCCCTCACCTCTTACCCCTTTTACCCATTATTTGGATTCTGTGTCTTTCAGTTCTTGGTGCTCTCTTGAGTGGGAAGCATTTCTCACAATCTATCCTGTTCATACCCCTCAGGATCTTGAGTACCACTATCAAGTTTCCTCTCAGCCTTCTTTTCTCCAAGAAAACAATCTTAAACCTATGTAATCTATCCTCATAGTTATAGTTCATGTAATGACATACAACTAAGTTACAGAGATCTGGAGGAAGGAAAAATCCAACCTTTTGTGGAGTTCCGAAGACGTATGCAGAGCTGTAAATAAATAATAATGGCTTTTACAAACTACAGTATTTAATAACTTACTTCAGGAAAATAGACAACCAAATGGAACACTATCTGGACCCTGAACATATGACAAAATAGCTATTATGGTTTAACAACCTAATGTTGCCATTATTCTATCATGATGGAACTGCTTTAAAACTTAAGATTGTGTACAGTGCAGCAGACAGAAATCATTATTAAGGTAACTATGTGAAGCTGCATTGCTTTACCAGCTCTCCCCGCAATCAGTCTGCGACAGATTAAAAGTGATAACTAATGCAATAGGGTATTTGGCAATTCTAATGATATAATACCTTCTAATGATGTGGTCCCTTTGTTCAAAAAGGGGAGCAGAGACAACCCCGGCAACTATAGACCGGTGAGCCTCACGTCTGTAGTGGGTAAAGTCTTGGAGGGGATTATAAGAGACAAGATTTATAATCATCTAGATAGGAATAATATGATCAGGGATAGTCAGCATGGCTTTGTGAAGGGTTAGGTCATGCCTCACAAACCTTATTGAGTTCTTTGAGAAGGTGACTGAACAGGTAGACGAGGGTAGAGTAGTTGATGTGGTGTATATGAATTTCAGCAAAGTGTTTGATAAGGTTCCCCACGGTAGGCTATTGCAGAAAATACGGAGGCTGGGGATTGAGGGTGATTTAGAGATGTGGATCAGAAATTGGCTAGCTGAAAGAAGACAGAGGGTGGTGGTTGATGGGAAATGTTCAGAATGGAGTTCAGTTACAAGTGGAGTACCACAAGGATCTGTTCTGGGGCCGTTGCTGTTTGTCATTTTTATCAATGACCTAGAGGAAGGCGCAGAAGGGTGGGTGAGTAAATTTGCAGACGATACTAAAGTCGGTGGTGTTGTCGATAGTGTGGAAGGATGTAGCAGGTTACAAAGGGATATAGATAAGCTGCAGAGCTGGGCTGAGAGGTGGCAAATGGAGTTTAATGTAGAGAAGTGTGAGGTGATTCACTTTGGAAGGAATAACAGGAATGCGGAATATTTGGCTAATGGTAAAGTTCTTGGAAGTGTGGATGAGCAGAGGGATCTAGGTGTCCATGTACATAGATCCCTGAAAGTTGCCACCCAGGTTGATAGGGTTGTGAAGAAGGCCTATGGAGTGTTGGCCTTTATTGGTAGAGGGATTGAGTTCCGGAGTCAGGAGGTCATGTTGCAGCTGTACAGAACTCTGGCACGGCCGCATTTGGAGTATTGCATACAGTTCTGGTCACCGCATTATAGGAAGGACGTGGAGGCTTTGGAGCGGGTGCAGAGGAGATTTACCGGGATGTTGCCTGGTATGGAGGGAAAATCTTATGAGGAAAGGCTGATGGACTTGAGGTTGTTTTCGTTGGAGAGAAGAAGGTTAAGAGGAGACTTAATAGAGGCATACAAAATGATCAGGGGGTTAGATAGGGTGGACAGTGAGAGCCTTCTCCCGCGGATGGAAATGGCTAGCACGAGGGGACATAGCTTTAAACTAAGGGGTAATAGATATAGGACAGAGGTCAGAGGTAGGTTCTTTACGCAAAGAGTAGTGAGGCCGTGGAATGCCCTACCTGCTACAGTAGTGAAGTCGCCAACATTGAGAGCATTTAAAAGTTTATTGGATAAACATATGGATGATAATGGCATAGTGTAGGTTAGATGGATTTTGTTTCGGTGCAACACCGTGGGCCGAAGGGCCTGTACTGCGCTGTATCGTTCTATGTTCTATGGTCTATGTTCTAATACAACTAGTTACATGCAGTTACGAGGCAATACATACAAATGATGGATACTACATGCAAGAGTAGATGATCTTGTATTCAAATAGTTCGATCCATTGGTCACTACTCCTGCTCAGTCTTCCCATCCTTAAGAAGATTATTTTGTTCTGGGCCAGGGCTTAGAAACTCCAAAGTATATTATGAAGTCCACCAGACCTACAACCTTTATGTTGAATTTGGCTAGGTTGAGCACAAGAGCCTTCCCTTCAGGTGTGACCCAGATACTTTAATCCAAACAAGCTTTATTCTAAGAACTTAGTTGACATATATAGATAAACACACAGCAAGAATGTTTTATCAATTACAAACATAAAGACTCCACCCAGCTAAGTAATCTATGTATAACATTTAATAAATTCCCCCTTAACTGTTCCAATTCAAAAACGCAATCCAATAAACCAATAAAAAAAAACATTTTCAAGGGTGTGGCCTAGCACACTGCATTCTCACTTGAATGAGACTGGCTTTCCCGGAATATATTTTTAGTTATGTTATGGGCCAGGGATTAGAGAACCCCAAAGTGTATCATGGAGTTCACCTGACTCACAACTTTTAATAGATTGTGGTATGGGGAGCACACGGTCCACTCTACAGGTGTGGTACAGCAGAAACGGAAAAGTATTTTTTAAAAGAAAAACAATGTTTATTCTATGAACTCAAGTCTTTTTAAAACATACAGTGAACATCTTAGCAACCATCAATTCAAATACAACCCCCAAATAATACAACACTAAGTAATGATTAAGCTGTCCTTTTAACATCCATAAGACTTTAAAAAAACCTTCAAAACAGAAAGACACCAGTCTTAACTTCACGAGTGTGAACATTTATAATTCTGAATTCACCAAATGATCAAGAGATAGTCTTTTGATGGCACAGAGAACAGCAGTACACCTGCTTGGTCTGGCTTCAGCTCCAACACTGAAAACTAAACTAAAACACACCCTGCAGCAAACAGCCTAAAACAAAAATAAAAAGCTGACAGACAGCCCAGCTCCACCCACTCTCTGACATCACTGCAGTAGTAAACACCCATTTCTTAAAGGTACTCTCACTACAGATATTTATATACACACCCATTTATAAACACCCATTTCTTAAAGGTACTCTCATATGATACCTCCCCCCCAAGAAAAAATAAATAAACCACTAACTTCAAGATGGGTTTCATTTTTCATCTTCTCACTATCCTTTAAGAAATGCACACAGTAAATATACTTTTTTGTTTAAAAAAAAAACAACACACACAAACAGGTGCAATAATATAGTCCATTTTTGTCTTCCTCCTCCAACTGGAATCCTTCTTGATTGACAGTCTCTTTGAACAAGAAGGTCCTTGCACGATCCATCCATTTCTCTACGTCTCGGCATTTCTCTTTAAAGTCAGATACTTTAGTTCAATCTGACCACAGAGTCCCTTTTAATTCTCCAACACAGGAGCATTGGTTATCATAGCTTTCAAGCAGTCAAATGCCTGTTGACACTCCGCTATCCACTGGAATATGTTACGCTTCTTCAGCAAGTCCATCAGTGGAGCAATCACATTACAAAACTTTTGCACAAATGTTCGATCAATCCACTCATGCCAAGAAATTGCAGTATTTCCCTTCGTCTTGAGGGTATCCGAAACTCCTCAAGGAAAGTGACTTGGGCTGTTCTAAATTCACTTTTTGCTAGGTTTATCACCAAACCTGTCTCCTGAAGTTGATCAAATAACTTCATCAGATGTTTTGCATTTTCTTTCCATGTCTGGCTGAAAATTACCAGATCGTCGATGTATACCGCACAATTGGGTAATCCTGAAATGACTTTGTCAGTTAACCATTGAAATGTGGCTGGTGCGTTTTTCTTGGCAAATGGCATAACTTTGAATTGGTATATACCATCTGGAGTCACAAAAGCTGAAATCTCCTTCGCCTTTTCGGATAAAGGTACCTGCCAGTAACCTTTAAGTAAATCCAGTTTGGAAATAAAAGCTGATTGTCCCACTCTCTCAATGCAATCCTCCAAACGTGGGACAGGATAAGAGTCCGTCCTTGTAACTGCATTAACCTTTCTATAGTCCACACACAACCATTGGGGACCATCTGGTTTAGGTACGATCTCTATGGGTGAGCTCCATTGGCTGCAACCCACTTCAATTATGCCACTTTTCAGCATACTGTCAATCTCTTTGTTAACCTGTGCCAATTTTAAAGGGTTAAGTCTATATGGATGTTGTTTGATTGGAACAGTATTTCCCACATCTACATCATGTACAGCCATTTTAATACTTCCCAGTTTATCTCCACAAACATGCCCATGTCTTATCAAAAACTCTTTCAGGTCAGTCCGTTTTTCCTCTGGAAGGTAACTCAACAATTTATCCCAATTTTTAAGAACATCCTCATTTTCCAATTTAATTTGAGGTATGTCAAATTCACAGTCATCTGGATTTGGTTTGACACTTTGAGTTAGAATCATTAAAACCTCCTCCTTTTTCTCTCCTTCCCCTTCAAAGTACCTTTTCAGCATATTCACATGACACACTCGGTGAGTCTTCCTTCTATCTGGTGTTTTTACCACATAATTCACCTCACATAATGTCCTTTCAATCTGATAAGTTACACAAAACCAAGCTTTTAAAGGCTCACCTACCACTGGTAACAATACTAAACTTTTATCTCCACTGGCAAAACTACGAACTTAGGATTTCTTGTCCGCGACCCGTTTCATCACATTTTGTGCAACTTTCAAATGTTGTCTAGCCAATTCACCTGCTCTATTTAATCGGTCCCTAAAATTTGACACGTAATCCAATAATGTAATTTCTGATTTCTCACTCACCAATTTTCCCTTAATCAATTTAAGTGGTCCTCTTACCTCATGACCAAAAATTAGTTCAAAAGGACTAATTTTGGTTGACTCATTAGGTGCATCCCTAATTGCAAACAGTATGAATGGAATTCCTTTGTCCCATTCCTTTGGATAATCGTGACAATAAGCCCTCAACATTGTCTTTAATGTCTGATGCCACCTTTCTAATGCTCCCTGCGATTCTGGATGGTATGCAGTTGATTTAAATTGTTTTATTCCGAAGCAATCCATAACTTCTTTGAATAACCTTGAGGTAAAATTCGATCCTTGATCCGATTATATTTCTGTGGGTAGTCCATATCTAGTAAAGAATTTAAGTAACACCTCCACAATCTTTTTAGCTGTAATATTACGTACTGGAACGGACTCTGGAAACCTAGTAGACACATCCATTATAGTCAAGAGATATTGATTCCCACTTTTTGTTTTAGGACGCGGTCCTACACAATCAATTAGGACCTTTGTAAAAGGTTCCTCAAATGCTGGAATGGGTATGAAGGACGCTGGTTTTATCACTGCTTGAGGTTTCCCTATCACTTGACATGTGTGACATGATTGACAAAATTTAACCACATGTTTATGTAGTCCAGGCCAATAAAAATGTTTTTGTATTTTAGTTCGAGCTTTCCTTATTCCCAAATGCCCTCCCACTGGTACCTCATGTGCAACTCACAACACCTCCTTTCTTTACCCTACCGGCAATACTACTTGATGAACTTCTGCCCACTTTTCATCCGCCTGCATATGTAAAGGTCTCCATTTTCTCATCAAGACATCACTTTTATGGTAATAACTCTCTGGTATACACTCAGATTCCTCTTCCATATATGCTTTCTGATACATCCGTTTTACTTCTATATCTTTCTGCTGTAATTCCGCCAATTTTCCTGAACTAAAAATATCCGCCTCATCCTCCACCTGTTCTTAGACCATAAGACCATAAGACATAGGCTGATTTCAACTCCATTTACCCGCTCTCTCTCCATAGCCCTTAATTCCTCGAGAAATCAAGAATTTATCAACTTCTGTCTTAAAGACACTCAACGTCCCGGCCTCCACCGCCCTCTGTGGCAATGAATTCCACAGACCCACCACTCTCTGGCTGAAGAAATTTCTCCTCATATCTGTTCTAAAGTGACTCTCTTTTATTCTAAGGCTGTGCCCCCGGGTCCTAGTCTCCCCAGCTAATGGAAACAACTTCCCTACGTCCACCCTATCTAAGCCATTCATTATCTTATAAGTTCCTATTAGATCTCCCCTCAACCGCCTAAACTCCAATGAATATAATCCCAGGATCCTCAGACGTTCATCGTATGTTAGGCCTACCACTCCTGGGATCATCCGTGTGAATCTCTGCTGGACCCGCTCCAGTGCCAGTATGTCCTTCCTGAGGTGTGGGGCCCAAAATTGCTCACAGTATTCTAAATGGGGCCTAACTAATGCTTTATAAAGCTTCAGAAGTACATCCCTGCTTTTATATTCCAAGCCTCTTGAGATAAATGACAACATTGCATTTGCTTTCTTAATTACGGACTCAACCTGCAAGTTTACCTTTAGAGAATCCTGGACTAGGACTCCCAAGTCCCTTTGCACTTCAGCATTATGAATTTTGTCACCGTTTAGAAAATAGTCCATGCCTCTATTCTTTTTTCCAAAGTGCAAGACCTCGCACTTGCCCACGTTGAATTTCATCAGCCATTTCTTGGACCACTCTCCTAACCTGTCTAAATCTTTCTGCAGCCTCCCCACCTCCTCCATACTACCTGCCCCTCCACCTATCTTTGTATCATCGGCAAACGTAGCCAGAATGCCCCCAGTCCCGTCATCTAGATCGTTAATATATAAAGAGAACAGCTGTGGCCCCAACACTGAACCCTGCGGGACACCACTCGTCACCGGTTGCCATTCCAAAAAATAACCTTTTATCCCAACTCTCTGCCTTCTGCTTGACAGCCAATCGTCAATCCATGTTAGTACCTTGCCTCGAATACCATGGGCCCTTATTTTACTCAGCAGTCTCCCGTGAGGCACCTTATCAAAGGCCTTTTGGAAGTCAAGATAGATAACATCCATTGGCTCTCTTTGGTCTAACCTATTTGTTATCTCTTCAAAGAACTCCAACAGGTTTTTCAGGCACGACCTCCCCTTACTAAATCCATGCTGACTTGATAGAGGTTTATAAGATGATCAGGGGAATAGATAGACAGTCAGAGACTTTTTCCCCGGGTGGAACAAACCATTACAAGGGGACATAAATTTAAGGTGAAGGGTGGAAGATATAGGAGGGATATCAGAGGTAGGTTCTTTACCCAGAGAGTAGTGGGGGCATGGAATGCACTGCCTGTGGAAGTAGTTGAGTCGGAAACATTAGGGACCTTCAAGCAGCTATTGGATAGGTACATGGATTATGGTAAAATGATATAGTGTAGATTTATTTGTTCTTAAGGGCAGCACGGTAGCATTGTGGATTGATGTAGCAATTGCTTCACAGCTCCAGGGTTCCAGGTTCGATTCCGGCTTGGATCACTGTCTGTGCGGAGTCTGCACATCCTCCCCGTGTCTGCGTGGGTTTCCTCCGGGTGCTCCGGTTTCCTCCCACAGTCCAAAGATGTGCAGGTTAGGTGGATTGGCCATGATAAATTGCCCTTAGTGTCCAAAATTGCCCTTGGTGTTGGGTGGAGGTGTTGAGTTTGGGTAGGGTGCTCTTTCCAAGAGCCGGTGCAGACTCAAAGGGCCCAATGGCCTCCTTCTGCACTGTAAATTCAACAATAATCTATGATAAATCTAGGACAAAGGTTCGGCATAACATCGTGGGCCGAAGGGCCTGTTCTGTGCTGTATTTTCTATGTTCTATGTTAATCCGACCCTGCACGTCCAAGAATGTAGAAATCTCATCCTTAACAATGGATTCTAGAATCTTGCCAACAACCGAGGTTAGGCTAATTGGCCTATAATTTTCCATCTTTTTCCTTGTTCCCTTCTTGAACATGGGGGTTACAACAGCGATTTTCCAATCCTCTGTGACTTTCCCTGACTCCAGTGACTTTTGAAAGATCATAACTAACGTCTCCACTATTTCTTCAGCTATCTCCTTTAGAACTCTAGGATGTAGCCCATCTGGGCCCGGAGATTTATCAATTTTTAGACCTCTTTGTTTCTCCAGCACTTTCTCCTTTGTGATGGCTACCATATTCAACTCTGCTCCCTGACTCTCCTGAATTGTTGGGATATTACTCATGTCTTCTACTGTGAAGACTGACGCAAAGTACTTATTTAGTTCCTCAGCTATTTCCTTGTCTCCCATCACTAGATTACCAGCGTCATTTTGGAGCGGCCCAATGTCTACTTTTCCCTCCCGTTTGTTTTTAATGTATTTAAAGAAACTTTTACTATCATTCCTAATGTTACTGGCTAGCCTACCTTCATAATTGATCCTCTCTTTCCTTATTTCTCTCTTTGTTATCCTCTGTTTGTTTTTGTAGCCTTCCCAATCTTCTGACTTCCCACTACTAAAGGAGTGAGTTCTCCCAGTGAGAGAGAGAAGACAGCCAGGAGTGAGACAGCAAAGTGTGAGTTTGGGAATTTGAATCGAGGTGGGAATTGAATTGAATTAAATTGAATCAGTAAGGCAGCTCCTTTTAAATTTCAGGAGTTTAAATTAATTTATATTAAGCTAGTATTGTGCAGTGTAGGTTAACAAGGGCTGCCCCACCCACTCACATAACTGGTTGGCAGTTAAGTGTCAGTCACTTCAATCTACTTTGATCTAAAAGCAGGTGGGGGAGGGGAGTCAATTCAGGACAGTTTAAAAAGAGCCACTTGTAAACTCACTCCCAGTGAGTACTCCCAGTGAGACAGAGAAGACAGCCAGAGTGAGGCAGCAAAGAGTGAGTTTGGGAATTTGAATCGAGGTGGGAATTCAAAGCTGGGTGGGGAGGAAGTGCTTTTTGTGACTGGTAAGTAGTGTTTCTGTTTTTCTGTTTCTTTTCATTGGTATATTTATTTATTTTTTTCCTCATTGTTTATTTATTTATTTAAATTTTTTGGGGGGGAAATTGAAATTGTTGAAGTTAACCAAAGGTTTAAGACATGGCAGGAGATCTCAGACCAGTGTCATGCTTCTCGTGTGCGATGTGGGAGCTTAGGGACACGTCCACTGTCCCTGGCTCCTTCACGTGCATGAAGTGTGTCCAGTTGCTGCTCCTGTTAGACCTCTTGATGGTTCTGGAGCTGCGGATGGACTCACTTTGGAGCGTCCGTGATGCTGAGGACGTCGTGGATAGCATGTTTAGCGAGTTGGTCACACCGCAGGTGAAAGGTACTGAGGGAGATAGTAAATGGGTGACCAAAAGACAGAGCAAGAGAAGGAAGGCAGTGCAGGTGTCCTCTGCGGTCATCTCCCTGCAAAACAGATATACCGCTTTGGATACTGTTGAGGGAGATGACTCACCAGGGGAAGGCAGCAGCAGCCAGGTTCATGGCACCGTGGCTGGCTCTGCTGCGCAGCTGGGCAGGAAGAAGAATGGCAGGGCTATAGTGATAGGGGACTCAATTGTAAGGGGGATAGACAGGCGGTTCTGCAGACGCAATCGAGACTCCAGGATGGTATGTTGCCTCCCTGGTGCAAGGGTCAAGGATGTCTCGGAGCGGCTGCAGGACATTCGGGGGGGGAGGGTGAACAGCCAGCTGTCGTGGTGCGCATAGGCACCAACGATAGAGGTAAAAAACGGGACGAGGTCCTACAAGCTGAATTTAGGGAGCTAGGATTTAAACTAAAAAGTAGGACCTCAAAGGTAGTAATCTCAGGATTGCTACCAGTGCCACGAGCTAGTCAGAGTAGGAATGTCAGGATAGAGAGGATGAATACGTGGCTCGAGAGATGGTGCAAGAGGGAGGGATTCAAATTCCTGGGACATTGGAACCGATTCTGGGGGAGGTGGGACCAGTACAAACCGGACGGTCTGCACCTGGGCAGGACTGGAACCGATGTCCTAGGGGGGGTATTTGCTAGAGCTGTTGGGGAGAGTTTAAACTAATGTGGCAGGGGGATGGGAACCGATGCAGGAAGTTGGAAGGTAGTAAAACAGGGACAGAAATAAAAGGCAGTAAGGGGGAAAGTGTAAGGCAGAGAAGCCAGTCAAAAATCAAAAAGGGCGACAGTACAAGGTACAGTGACTGAGGGGAGCTCAGTGAATAGGACCAGGAATACTAAAAGAAATAAAACGGGAAGTGAAAACATTAATGGTCAGCGACGCGGCAGGTTGTTACAGGAAGATATGGGTTCAACGACAAGGAAAATTAGGAGAAAGGTTAAGAGGAAATATAACTTAGGAGAGGTTACTGATCAAGGTGTTAAGATTAAGAACAGAGGTAAAAAAGCCAACATAAGTGTACTTTACCTGAATGCTCGTAGTATTCGGAATAAGGTAAATGAGTTGATGGCGCAAATCATCGTGAATGACTATGATTTAGTGGCCATTACTGAAACATGGTTAAAGTATGGTCACGACTGGGAGTTAAATATCCGAGGGTATCAAACTTTTCGGAAGGACAGAGTGGATGGTAAGGGAGGTGGTGTAGCTCTGTTATTTAAGGATGACATCCGGGCAACAGTAAGGGATGACATCGGTGCTATGGAGGATAAGGTTGAATCCATTTGGGTGGAAATCAGGAATAGTAAGGCGAAAAAGTCACTGATAGGAGTAATCTATAGGCCACCAAATAGTAACATTATGGTGGGGCAGGCAATAAACAAAGAAATAACAGATGTATGTAGAAATGGTACAGCAGTTATCATGGGGGATTTTAATCTACATGTTGATTGGTTTAACCAGGTTGGTCAAGGCAGCCTTGAGGAGGAGTTTATAGAATGTACTCGCGATAGTTTCCTTGAACAGTATGTAATGGAACCTACGAGGGAACAAGCGGTCCTAGATCTGGTCCTGTGTAATGAGACAGGATTGATTCAGGATCTCATAGTTAGGGATCCTCTCGGAAGGAGCGATCACAATATGGTGGAATTTAAAATACAGATGGAGGGTGAGAAGGTAAAATCAAGCACGAGTGTTTTGTGCTCAAACAAAGGAGATTACAATGGGATGAGTGAAAAACTAGCTAAGGTAGACTGGGAGCAAAGACTTTATGGTGAAACAGTTGAGGAATAGTGGAGAACCTTCCAAGTGATTTTTCACAGTGCTCAGCAAAGGTTTATACCAACAAAAAGGAAGACGGTAAAAAGAGAGAAAATCGACAGTGGATATCTAAGGGAGAGTATCAAATTGAAGGAAAAAACATACAAAGTAGCAAAGATCAGTGGGAGACTAGAGGACTGGGAAATCTTTAGGGGGCAACAGAAAGCTACTAAAAAAGCTATAAAGAAGAGTAAGATAGATTATGAGAGTAAACTTGCTCAGAATATAAAAACAGATAGTAAACGTTTCTACAAATACATAAAACAAAAAAGAGTGGCTAAGGTAAATATTGGTCCTTTAGAGGATGAGAAAGGAGATTTAATAATGGGAGATGAGGAAATGGCTGAGGAACTGAACAGGTTTTTTGGGTCGGTCTTCACAGTGGAAGACACAAATAACATGCCAGTGACTGATGGAAATGAGGCTATGACAGGTGAGGACCTTGAGAGGATTGATATCACCAAGGAGGTAATGATGGGCAAGCTAATGGGGCTAAAGGTAGACAAGTCTCCTGGCCCTGATGGAATGCATCCCAGAGTGCTAAAAGAGATGGCTAGGAAAATTGCAAATGCACTAGTGATAATTTACCAAAATTCACTAGACTCTGGGGTGGTCCCAGCGGATTGGAAATTAGCAAACGTGACACCACTGTTTAAAAAAGGAGGTAGGCAGAAAGTGGGTAATTATAGGCCAGTGAGCTTAACTTCGGTAGTAGGGAAGATGCTGGAATCTATCATCAAGGAAGAAATAGCGAGGCATCTGGATGGAAATTGTCCCATTGGACAGACGCAGCATGGGTTCATAAAGGGCAGGTCGTGCCTAACTAATTTAGTGGAATTTTTTGAGGACATTAACAGTGCGGTAGATAACGGGGAGCCAATGGATGTGGTATATCTGGATTTCCAGAAAGCCTTTGACAAGGTGCCACACAAAAGGTTGTTGCATAAGATAAAGATGCATGGCATTAAGGGAAAAGTAGTACCATGGATAGAGGATTGGTTAATTAATAGAAAGCAAAGAGTGGGGATTAATGGGTGTTTCTCTGGTTGGCAATCAGTAGCTAGTGGTGTCCCTCAGGGATCAGTGTTGGGCCCACAACTGTTCACAATTTACATAGATGATTTGGAGTTGGGGACCAAGGGCAATGTGTCCAAGTTTGCAGACGACACTAAGATAAGTGGTAAAGCAAAAAGTGCAGAGGATACTGGAAGTCTGCAGAGGGATTTGGATAGGCTAAGTGAATGGGCTAGGGTCTGGCAGATGGAATAAAATGTTAACAAATGTGAGGTTATCCATTTTGGTAGGAATAACAGCAAAAGGGATTATTATTTAAATGATAAAATATTAAAACATGCTGCTGTGCAGAGAGACCTGGGTGTGCTAGTGCATGAGTCGCAGAAAGTTGGTTTTCAGGTGCAACAGGTGATTAAGAAGGCAAATGGAATTTTGTCCTTCATTGCTAGAGGGATGGAGTTTAAGACTAGGGAGGTTATGCTGCAATTGTATAAGGTGTTAGTGAGGACACACCTGGAGTATTGTGTTCAGTTTTGGTCTCCTTACTTGAGAAAGGACGTACTGTAGCTGGAGGGTGTGCAGAGGAGATTCACTAGGTTAATCCCAGAGCTGAAGGGGTTGGATTACGAGGAGAGGTTGAGTAGACTGGGACTGTACTCGTTGGAATTTAGAAGGATGAAGGGGGATCTGATAGAAACATATAAAATTATGAAGGGAATAGATAGGATAGATACGGGCAGGTTGTTTCCACTGGCGGGTGAAAGCAGAACTAGGGGGCATAGCCTCAAAATAAGGGGAAGTAGATTTGGGACTGAGTTTAGGAGGAACTTCTTCACCCAAAGGGTTGTGAATCTATGGAATTCCTTGCCCAGTGAAGCAGTAGAGGCTCCTTCATTAAATGTTTTTAAGATAAAGATAGATAGTTTTTTGAAGAATAAGGGGATTGAGGGTTATGGTGTTTGGGCCGGAAAGTGGAGCTGAGTCCACAAAAGATCAGCCATGATCTAATTGAATGGTGGAGCAGGCTCGAGGGGCCAGCTGGCCTACTCCTGCTCCTAATTCTTATGTTCTTATGTACTCTTTGCCACATTATAGGCCTTCTCTTTTGCTTTGATGCATTCCCTAACTTCCTTTGTCAGCCATGGCTGCCTAATCCCCCCTCTGATAACCTTTCTTTTCTTTGGGATGAACCTCTGTACTGTGTCCTCAATTACTCCCATTGCTGTTCTACTGTCTTTCCCATTAGGCTCTGCTCCCAGTCGATTTTCGTCAGTTCCTCCCTCATGCCCCTGGAGTTACCTTTTATTTAACTGTAACACCTTTACATCTGATTCTACCTTCTTTCTTTCAAATTGGAGATTGAATTCTACCATATTATGATCACTGCCTCTGAAGTGTTCCCTTACTTTAAGATCTTTAATCAAGGCTGGCTCATTACATAACACTAAGTCCAGAATGGCCTGTCCCCTCGTGGGCTCCATCACAAGCTGTTCCAAAAAGCTCTCCTGTAACATTCAATGAATTCCCTTTCCTTGGGTCCACTGGCAGCATTATTTACCCAGTCCACCTGCATATTGAAGTCCCCCATGATCACTGTGACCTTGCCTTTCTGACATGCACTTTCTATTTCGTGGTGCATTTTGAACCCCCTGCAACCACGTCTCTGTGATGCCTACCACATCATACCTGCCAGTCACAATCTGGGCCACAAGCTCATCTACCTTGTTCCGTACACTGCGCGCATTTTATATAGCACCTTTAATTCTCTATTGACCGTCCCTTTTTGTTTTCTTAGTGTGGTGGACCTTGGTTTACTGAGCCTTTCCATACACTGTGTCATATTTTGTGGGATGGGGACTATCGTAACCTCTCCTGAGTTCTGTCTTTTTGTGCTTTTTTGTATTCCTAAGCAGCTACGCTTCCCACTGATGACTTCACCTCTTGGTTCCCTGACTTTCCCTTCCCCCCTAATCTTTAGTTTAAAGTCCGATTGACCACCCGATTTACTCTTTTCGCCAGAACACTGGTCCCAGCTCGCTTCAGGTGGAGACCATCCCAATGGTATAGGTCCCCCCTGTCCCAAAACTGATGTCAGTGTCCCATGAAAAGGAACCCCTCTTTCCCACACCACTCTTTCAGCCACGTGTTAACTTCCCTTATTCTTGCCTCCCTATGCCAATTTGCACGTGGCTCGGTCAGTAATCCGGAGATTATGACCCTTGAGGACCTGTTTTTTAATTTGAATCCTAGCTCTTTATAATCTCTAAACAGGTCCTCTTTTCTCGACTTGCCTATGTTGTTGGAACCGACATGGACCACAACAACTGGATCCTCCCCCTCCCTCTCCAGTATCCTTTCAAGCCGGTCAGAGATGTCCCGCACCCTAGCACCGGGCAGGCAACATACCATGCGGGACTCTTTATCCTGCTCACAAAGGATACTATCTATCCCCCTGGTAATAGAATCCCCAACAACTACAACTTGCCTACTTACTCCCTCCCCTTGAATGGCCTGCTGAGCCTTGGTCAGCTGACTCATCCTTCCTGCAGCCCAGTTCGCCATCCACACAGGGAGCAAGTGCCTCATACCTGTTGGACAGGGTCAAGGCCTGAGGCTCCTGAGTTCCTGACTGCTGGTTCCCTTTACCTGCCTGACTTGCAGTCACACCCTGCTGTCCCTGGCCACTGGCAGGATTTAAACTACTTACTCTGACAGGTGTGACTGCCTCCTGAAACACAGTGTCCAGGTAAGTCTCCCCCTCCCGGATGTGCCTCAGTGTTTGAAGCTCAGACTCCAGCTCATCAACTCTGAGCCGGAGCTCTTCGAGCAGCCAACACTTACTGCAGATGTGGTCGCTGCAGCTCGCAATGGGATCTGCCAGCTCCCACATCAAGCAGCTCAAGCACATCACCTGACCAGCCATCACTAATTAATTAATTAGTTTAATTTAAGTTTACGAGTTTAGCTGTGTTTTTAAAAAAAATTGGGGCAGATTTGCTATCAACCAATCAGATCACAGCTTCCCTCTGACGTCACTTTTGGAAAAAAAACTGTAAAACAGGAAGTTACCGTTAGGTTTTTATACTCACACGAGACTGCTCCTCCTCCTCTGAACGGCTCCCAAAATTAGGGCCGAATAAAGAGAGAGAACAAAACAGTTGGGAAAAAGCAGCTTCTCCCACTCTTCACCGAATTACCTCACTGCACCAAATTACCAAATTCTCACTCTGTCTGTGTCTCACTCACTCAGGCTGTGTCTCCTTGACCAGCGCAATGCTTACTAAGTGCTCTTTCTGTCTGTCTTTGATACAGACTTTAGGATGACTCACACTAAAACTTCAAAGAGAAGAAGACAATGTGTACCTTTGTGCCCCTTAACAGCCCTCGGGTGACTGCCAGATAACTGCCTCTCAGCAATTAGGGTGGGGGCAGCTTCAGCCAATCAGACACTAATCTACACTGCACTTTTAACTGAAAAACAGCACAATTAGATTAACCACTTATCTTTCCTGGTTACCTCACTGCACCAAATTACCAAATTCTCACTCTGTCTGTGTCTCACTCACTCAGGCTGTGTCTCCTTGACCAGCGCAATGCTTGTTCTTTTTCAACCATCTGATCAAAAATCGTTTCTGATAATTGCACTTCAACTTCGTCTTCACTCTTTGATTTCTCCTCTTGTCTTAATCTGTGATTTTGCAACCTTGTTACTACACAATTTGGAAAAATCCCAGGATATTCGTCCTTCAACACTTCAGTTGTCTGATTTTCCACTGGCTTATCAGCCACAGTGGGCATCACTCCCACCTGCGATCCAGCTGTATCATTACCCAAGATAAACTGTATTCCTGGACAAGATAGTTTCTCTATTACTCCTACTACCACTTCACCACTCTTCACGGGACTCTCCAAACTCACCTTATATAATGGAACACGACTCTTCTCACCCTGAATTCCACATATTACCACCTTTTCTGGTAATATTCCTCCCAAACTACATAACTCCTCCATCACTTATCATCAAAGATTGACTAGCTGTCTTGAAAGATACTTCTTTACCTTCTCCCCCTGGTACACATGAGTAAACTTTACCCACACAAGTAAATTATTTAAAGAGATTCTTATCAATCACCTCTTGATCAGGCTGTACATTCTTTTGCACCTCCTTCACTTCAATTGGGCTTTCCTGCACCACTTTAACAAACCCCACTGGCATATCCAGTTATACCACATCAGCCTTCCCAGAATTTTTCTTCAACCCCCAACACTGTGACTTTACATGGCCTAGTTTATTACAGTAAAAACATCTGAAACTTTTCATTTCTCTTCCACCCTCTTCGATTTTGTTTTTAACTTGAGGTACACTCTCTTTATTATCTCCCATCCGATTCCCTTTACCTTTACCACTTGAGTATTTCTCTGCAACCCAGTTTCTATCGCTCACAGACTGAAACTGATGTCAGAAACCAAACTTTGATTTTTGATCGAATTCATAATCATCTACCATTTCTGCTGCTAATCTTGCAGTTTTAAACTTCTGCTCTTCCACATGAGTTCTCACTACATCAGAAATTGAATTTTTAAACTCAAGAACTTGATATGTTGGTCTATTTTCAAAGCCCTGATCCACCAATCAAAATACTCTGCTTGATCCTTTTGAACTCTATGTATGTTTGACCAGGTTCTTTCCTTAAATTTCTAAACCTATGTCTGTCGGCTTCAGGCACTATGCACCGAAGATGATTTTTTTTCACCTCCTCACATGTCCCATACCTCCACATGAGTTCTCACTACATCAGGAATTGAATTTTTAAACTCCTCCAAAAGTATAATTTCTCTGAGAGCTTCAAAGTGGCATAATTGAAGTGGGTTGTAGCCAATGGAGCTCACCCATAGTGATGATACCAAAACCGAACAGTACCCAATGATTGGGTGTGGACTATAGAAAGGTTAATGTAGACACAAGAACAGACTTGTATCCTCTCCCATGGTTGGAGGACTGCATTGAGAAGGTGGGACAATCAGTTTTTATCTCCAAACTGGGTTTACCTAAAGGTTACTGGCAGGTCCCTTTATCTGAAAGGGCGAAGGAGGTTTCAGCTTTTGTAATTCCAGATGGTTTATACCAATTTAAATTTATGCCATTTGGCAACAAAAACGCTCCAGCCACATTTCAACGGTTAACTAACAAAGTCATTTCAGGATTACCCAATTGTGTGGTGTACATAGACAGTCTGGTGATTTTTTAGTTAAACATTGAAAGAACATTTGAAGCGACCTTTAAGACTTATCTGGATAGGCACATGAACCGATGGGGTATAGAAGGATACAGGCGGTTGGCCTAGATAGGACACGTGATTGGCTTGGAGGGCCGAATGGCCTGTTCCAGTGCTGTATTGTTCTTTGTTCTTTGAAGCATTCCCTGTCTTTCTATCTTTCCATTTTACAAATTGCTCCAGATGCAAAAAGGTTGTGACTACCTGATTTGGTAACTGTCATGCGAAAGTACCTTTAAGAAATGGGTGTTTATAAATAGGTGTGTATATAAATATCTGTAGTGATAGTACCTTTAAGAAATGGGTGTTTATCACTGCAGTGATGTCAGAGAGTGGGTGGAGATGGGCTGTCTGTCAGCTTTTAACTTTCGTTTTAGGCTGTTTGCTGCAGGGTGTGTTTTGGTTTTGTTTTTTGTGTTGGAGCTGAAGCCAGACCAAGCAGGTGTGCTGCTGTTCTCTCTGCCATCAAAAGACTATCTCTTGATCATTTGGTGAATTCAGAATTATAAATGTTCACACTAGTGAAATTAAGCCTGATGTCTTTCTGTTTTGAAAGTTTTTTTAAAGTCTTATGGATGTTAAAAGGACAGCTTAATCATTACTTGGTGTTGTATTCTTTGGGTATTTGAATTGATGGTTGCTAAGATGTTCACTGTATGTTTTAAAAAGGTTAACTTGAGTTCATAGAATAAACATTGTTTTGCTTTAAAAATTAGTTTTCCATTTCTGCTGTACCACACCTGTAGAGTGGGCCGTGTGCTCCCCATACCACAATCTATTAAAAGTTGTGGGTCAGATGAACTCCATGATACACTTTGGGATTCTCAAATCCCTGGCCCATAACAGTTCCTGGTGGAATTTTCTAAAAAATTCAAAGATAAGCCGCTGATTCTACCGCTGATGGTAGAAATGTTCAAGGATTCGGTGGTTAGGGGAGTATTGCCGGAGAAGGTGGGGTAGCCATCCATCGAATCACAGAATCCCCACCTAAGCCCACGCCTCCGTAACCCAGTAACCCCACCCAATCTTTTTAGACACGAAGGGCAATTTAGCATGGCCAATCCACCTAACCTGCACATCTTTGGACTGTGGAAGGAAGCCGGAGCACCCGGAGGAAATCCAAGCACACGCGGGGAGAACGTGCAGATTCCGCACAGACAGTGACCCAAGCTGGGAATCGAATCTGGGACTCTGGAGCCGTGAAGCAATTGTGCTAACCACTATGCTACCGTGCTGCCCCCTCCCCCAATTTACAACCATTCAGGTAGTAATCTGCCTTCCTGTTTTTGCTTCCAAAGTGAATAACCTGACACTTATCCAAATCACACTGTATCTGCCATTGATTTGCCCATTCGCCCAACCTGTCCAGATCATGTTGTAAGATCTCTGCATCCTGTCACAGTTCACCCTCCCAACCAAGTTGGTATCATCTGCAAACTTTGAGATGTTACATTTTGTTCCCTCATCCAAATCATTAATATCTATTGTGAATAGCTGGGGTCCCAGCACCGATCCCAGTGGCACTCCACTAGTTACTGCCTGCCAATTTGAAAAGGACCCATTAATGCCTACCCTTAGCTTTCCTCTCTGCCAATCAGTTTTCTATCCACCTCAATACACTTCCCCCAATCCCATGCACTTCAATTTTGCACAATAATCTCTTATGTGGGACTTTGTCAAGCGCCTTCTGAAAGTCCAAATATACCACATCGACTGTCAACTGTACTGGTTACATCTTTCTTTAAAAAATATTTTTATTCTCCTCCTTTTTCACATTTTCTCCCAAATTTACACCCAACAATAAACAATAATCAGTAACGAATGCAATGTCAATCCCCATATCAATAATAACAATCCCATCCTCCCACCAAGCCCTCAAACATTAGCCCGCATGTTAACATAAACAAATAACAAAACGGAATGAGGAATCACCCATAGTCACCATTTACACATACAGTCCACCTCCACCAACTCTCCCAACCCACCCCAAATGTTCTATGTAATCCAATTCTCGAAAGCATAATGAATAACGTCCATGAATTGTAGAACTCCTCCATCCTTCCCCTCAGTTCAAACTTAACCTTCTCAAGAGTCAAGAATTCCAGCATGCCAGGGCACAGGGTGGAGTGGTTGATCTCCACCCCAACAGGATCCACCTTCAGGCGATCAACGAGGCGAAGGCTACAACATCTGCCTCTGCACCCGTTTCCAACCCGTCTGGTCTAACACCCCGAATATGTCCTCCCGAGGGCCCGGGTCCAGTTTCACGTGCATCACTTTAGACATGAGACCCTCCTAAAAACCTCCTTCCAGTAATCCTCCAGCTTTTGACAGGACCAAAACATATTTGCCGCTCAATAATAATGCATCCGGTTTGGAAGACCCAAACCCCCTGTCTGCCTTCCCTTCTGTAGTAGCACCTTTCTAATTCAGGCCACCTTCCCTACCCATATGAACAAGGTAATCATGAATGAAATGAAATGAAAATCGCTTATTGTCACAAGCAGGCTTCAAATGAAGTTACTGTGAAACCTTCAATCGCTCTAAAAAATGCCTTCGGCAGGAAAATCGGCAGGCATTGGAAAATAAACGGAAATCGCAGCAACACGTTCATTTTAACTGCCTGTACCCGACCCGCCAGTGACAGAGGGAGACCATCCCACCTTGCCAGAGCAGCTTTCACCCTCCCCAACAAACTAGAAATGCTGTACCTACGAAGTCCCCCCCAATCCTGAGCAACCTGCATCCCCAGGTATCTAAAGTGAGTCCCTGCCCTACGGAATGGCAGCCACCCCCATTCCTGTCCCCACTCCCGGCCGAGACACCGAAAATATTCATTCTTGTCCAGATTTAATTTGTACCCCAAGAAAGACCCAAACACCCGAAGCAGCTCCAGTATTCCCCCTATTGACACATTTGGTTCAGTCACGTATAATAAGTCATCGGCATATAAGGACACCCTAAGCTCTATCCCACGCCCCACATTATCCCTTTCCATACCCCCGAACCTCAACGTGATGGCCAATGACTCAATCACGAGTGCAAACAGCAGGGGGGACATAGGACATCCCTGCCTAGTCCCACGGTGGAGAGAGATGTATTCCGAGCTAATGTTATTTGTGTGGATACTCGCCCTCGGCTCCTTATACAGTAGCTTTACCCAGTCCACAAATCTTGGTCCATTCCCAAACCGCTCTAGAACTGCCATCAGGTACCCTCATTCTACCCAGTCAAACGCTTTCTCGGCATCCAATGGATCGCTTCTGGAATACAATGCTTTTTTGAGTAGTTGCTTGGCTATATGTACACCTTTTTCAGCCTTCCCATTAGATTGTGGATGAAGTGGGCTGGAAGTGATGTGCTGAAAGTTGTATTGTTTTAAGAACTCCGTCCAGTCACTGCTGTCAAAACATGGTCCATTCTTACTCATGACAGTAAATGGGATTCCATGCCTTGCAAATATCTCCTTTGTAGCCTTTATTTAAAAAAAATCTTATTGGCATTTCTCACATTTTAAAACAATTGTATATACACATCATATTTTTCTTACCCGTGTTAATTTACTTCATTGTACAGAAAGGTTTATTTTGTCTTTCTTTTAATTAGTCCTCTATACATTTCGCCACCCTCTGAGTTGGTCTATGGTCCCACCCCCCTCCAGCCCCCTCCCCCCCTGCCGGTAGGGGAGTACACAATAACATTGTGTACTCCCCCTGTCCCTTCCACCCCTCCCCCCGTTGGCTTCAGCTGTGCTTTGCTTTTATATTCGGGGGTTGGGGGTTAGCCCCCTCCCTCCTCTTCTCTTCTTTTTGTGGTTTCTCCACCTTCTTTCCATCCCTGTCCCCACTCCATCCCGTCCCGGTTGCGCAGTCCTTTGGTTCCACATCTATCTTGCTTTTTTATTATTAACTTACTCCTCGTTGCTGGCCTCGAACAGGTTTTGGATCAGGCCTATAAACTGCCCCCAAGTACCTAGGAAGCCTTCCTCGGACCCTCGGATGGCATACTTAATCTTCCCCAGGTGGAGATATTCCGAGAGGTCAGCAAGCCAGTCTGCAGCTTTGGGTGGTGCTGCTGAGCGCCAGCTGAGCAGGATTCTCCGGCGTGCGATTAGGGAAGCAAAAGCAAGGGCGTTGGCCCCCTTCCCCATGTGTAGCTCTGGCTGCTCCGATACCCCGGAGATTGCCACTGTTGGGCATGGCTTCACCCTCACCCCCACAACCTTGGACATTGCCTCAGAGAAGGTTGTCTTGATTGTCAGCACTCTCCCCGCCAGCTCTGCCCCTCCCCCATTTGGGTTCACTGGGAATGCCTCGAACAGGTTCCAAACTCCTTCAGGGTCTGTAGTATTGCCTTCAGTCCCTCCTGTGGCTTTGAGACATAGAGGAGCAGGTGGTCATCTGCATAGAGTGAAACTCTGTGCTCTCTGTCTCCTCTCCGAATTCCATTCCAGCTTTTCGCCTCACGCAGGGCTATCGCCAGGGGTTTGATCGCTAGCGCGAACAAGAGTAGGGACGGGGGCAGCCCTGTCTTGTTCCTCTCTGTAGCTGGAAGTATTCAGAGCTGGTGATGTTAGTTCAGGCGCTTTCTTTGGGAACGTTGTACAGGAGCCTCACCCAGGCAGAGAACCCCGCTCCTAGCCCAAACCGTTCCACTACCTTGAGGTGGTACTTCCATTCAACTCTGTCGAAGGCCTTTTCTGCACCTAGGGAGATGATCACCTCTAGTGTTCTCTCCCCGGGGGGGGGGGGGGGGGGGGGGGGGGGGGGGATGGGCGCTGGTGTCATTATTACATAGAACATAGAACATACAGTGCAGAAGGAGGCCATTCGGCCCATCGAGTCTGCGCCGACCCACTTATGCCCTCACTTCCACCCTATCCCCGTAACCCAACAACCCCTCCCAACCTTTTTGGTCACTAAGGGCAATTTAGCATGGCCAATCCACCTAACGTGCACGTCTTTGGACTGTGGGAGGAAACCGGAGCACCTGGAGGAAACCCACGCAGACACAGGGAGAACGTGCAGACTCCACACAGACAGTGGCCCAGCAGGAAATCGAACCTGGGACCCTGGCGCTGTGAAGCCACAGTGCTTTCCACTTGTGCTGCCTGATGTTCGCTGTGAGCTGCCTACTCTGGACAAAGCCCGGTACGTCTTTGTGGCCTGCGCTTGCGTGGGGGGCATGGGGTACTTGCCAGTGAGTCTGCGAACATGTCCCTTAGGTGTGGGGCCAGGACTGGTGCAAATATTTTGTAGAATTCTGCTGGGAACCCGTCGGGTCCCGGTGCGTTCCCCGCCTGCATGGAGCTGATGTTCTCCATAATTTCTCCCAGATCTATTTTTGCTTCCAGATCCCCACTTCTGTCTTCCCCCACAACTGGTAGTTCCAGTCCATCTAGGAACTGTTTCATCCCCACGTCCCCGTTGGGGGGGTTCAGAGGTGTACAGTCCTCGGTAGAAGGTCTCAAATGCCTGATTGACCTCCTTTGGTTCTGTTACCAGTCTGCCTCTGTTATCCTTTACCTGCGCTATTTCCGTCGTGGCTGCCTGCTTTCTCAGCTGGTGAGCCAATAGGCACCAGCCTTGTCTCCGTGTTCGTAGAAGGTCTCCCGTGTCTGGCGGAGTTGGTACACTGCTTTCCTGGTGGATAGCAGGTTGAAGTCTATTTGCAGCTTCTCCCTCTCCGCCAGCACCTCGTTGTTGCTGCCTCAGAGTATTTTCTGTCGACTTACAGAATGGAGTCCACTAGTTGTTGTCTGGGCTATCCCTGTTGTTGTCTTCCCTATCTCTGCTTGCCTTGTGGGCTATGATCTCTCCTCTAATCACGGCCTTCAGTGCCTCCCAAAACATGGAGGGTGAGACCTCCCCGTTTGGGTTCTTATTAACGTGGTGTTTTTTGACAGAAGGCCTTGTCGGTTAGGGGGTCTGTGTCCAGCCTCCATGTGGGGTGCTGGGCACAGCCTGTCTCCAACCTCACATCCATATAGTGTGGAGCATGGGCGGAGATGACGATCGCGGAGTATTCTGCTCCCGTAATCCCTGGAAGCACCGATTTCCCCACTGCAAAGAAGTCGATACGGGTGTACATAGATACATCCATAGATACATAGAAGAGAGGAGCAAGAGGAGGCCTTTTGACTCTTTGCGCCTGCTCTGCCATTCATCACGATCGTGGCTGATCATCCAACTCAATAGCCTAATCCTGCTTTCTCCCCATAGCCTTTGATCCCATTCACCCCAAGTGCTGTATCCAGCCGCCTCTTGAATATATTCAATGTTTTAGCATCAACTACTTCCTGTGGTAGTGAATTCCACAGGCTCACCACTCTTTTTGTGTGGTGAAGAAATATCTCCTTATATCTGTCCGAAATGGTTTCCCCTGAACCTCAGACTGTGAACCCTGGTTCTGGACACACCCATCATTGGCAGCAACTACCCTGTCTAGTCCCATTAAATTTTATAAGTCTCTATGAGCTCCCTCCTTATTCTTCTGAACTCCAGTGAAAACAATGAGATGAGGAATAGGGAGAGAGAGCAATTAAACACGTGGCTACAGGGATGGTGCAGGCGGGAGGGATTCAGATTTCTGGATAACTGGGGCTCTTTCTGGGGAAGGTGGGACCTCTACAGACAGGATGGTCTACATCTGAACCTGCGGGGCACAAATATCCTGGGGGGGAGATTTGTTAGTGCTCTTTGGGGGGGTTTAAACTAATGCAGCAGGGGCATGGGAACCTGGATTGTAGTTTTAGGGTAAGGGAGAATGAGAGTATAGAGGTCAGGAGCTCAGATTTGACGTTGCAGGAGGGGGCCAGTGTTCAGGTAGGTGGTTTGAAGTGTGTCTACTTCAATGCCAGGAGTATACGAAATAAGGTAGGGGAACTGGCAGCATGGGTTGGTACCTGGGACTTCGATGTTGTGGCCATTTCGGAGACATGGATAGAGCAGGGACAGGAATGGTTGTTGCAGGTTCCGGGGTTTAAGTGTTTTAGTAAGCTCAGAGAAGGAGGCAAAAGAGGGGGAGGTGTGGCGCTGCTAGTCAAGAGCAGTATTACGGTGGCGGAGAGGATGCTAGATGGGGACTCATCTTCCGAGGTAGTATGGGCTGAGGTTAGAAACATGAAAGGAGAGGTCACCCTGTTGGGAGGCTTCTATCGGCCTCCAAATAGTTCTAGGGATGTAGAGGAAAGGATGGCGAGGATGATCCTGGATAAGAGCGAAAGTAACAGTGTAGTTATTATGGGAGACTTTAACTTTCCAAATATTGACTGGAAAATATATAGTTCGAGTACATTAGATGGGTCGTTTTTTGTACAGTGTGTGCAGGAGGGTTTCCTGACACAGTTTGTTGACAGGCCAACAAGAGGCGAGGCCACATTGGATTTGGTTTTGGGTAATGAACCAGGCCAGGTGTTGGATTTGGAGGTAGGTGAGCACTTTGGGGACAGTGACCACAATTCGGTGACGTTTACGTTAAGGATGGAAAGGGATAAGTATACACCGCAGGGCAAGAGTTATAGCTGGGGGAAGGGAAATTATGATGCCATTAGACGTGACTTGGGGGGGATAAGGTGGAGAAGTAGGCTGCAAGTGTTGGACACACTGGATAAGTGGAGCTTGTTCAAGGATCAGCTACTGCGTGTTCTTGATAAGTATGTACCGGTCAGGCAGGGAGGAAGGTGCCGAGCGAGGGAACCGTGGTTTACCAAAGAAGTGGAATCTCTTGTTAAGAGGAAGAAGGAGGCCTATGTGAAGATGAGGTGTGAAGTTTCAGTTGGGGCGATGGATAGTTACAAGGTAGCGAGGAAGGATCTAAAGAGAGAGCTAAGACGAGCAAGGAGGGGACATGAGAAGTATTTGGCAGGAAGGATCAAGGAAAACCCAAAAACTTTCTATAGGTATGTCAGGAATAAGTGAATGACTAGGGAAAGAGTAGGACCAGTCAAGGACAGGGATGGGAAGTTGTGTGTAGAGTCTGAAGAGATAGGCGAGATACTAAATGAATATTTTTCGTCAGTATTCACTCAGGAAAAAGATAATGTTGTGGAGGAGAATACTGAGCTCCAGGTAAATAGATTAGATGGCATTGAGGTACGTAGGGAAGAGGTGTTGGCAATTCTGGACAGGCTGAAAATAGATAAGTCCCCGGGACCTGATGGGATTTATCCTAGGATTCTCTGGGAGGCCAGGGAAGAGATTGCTGGACCATTGGCTTTGATTTTTATGTCATCATTGGCTACAGGAATAGTGCCAGAGGACTGGAGGATAGCAAATGTGGCCCCTTTGTTCAAAAAGGGGAGCAGAGACAACCCCGGCAACTATAGACCGGTGAGCCTCACGTCTGTAGTGGGTAAAGTCTTGGAGGGGATTATAAGAGACAAGATTTATAATCATCTAGATAGGAATAATATGATCAGGGATAGTCAGCATGGCTTTGTGAAGGGTAGGTCATGCCTCACAAACCTTATTGAGTTCTTTGAGAAGGTGACTGAACAGGTAGACGAGGGTAGAGCAGTTGATGTGGTGTACATGGATTTCAGCAAAGCGTTTGATAAGGTTCCCCACGGTAGGCTATTGCAGAAAATACGGAGGCTGGGGATTGAGGGTGATTTAGAGATGTGGATCAGAAATTGGCGAGCTGAAAGAAGACAGAGGGTGGTGGTTGATGGGAAATGTTCAGAATGGAGTTCAGTCACAAGTGGAGTACCACAAGGATCTGTTCTGGGGCCGTTGCTGTTTGTCATTTTTATCAATGACCTAGAGGAAGGCGCAGAAGGGTGGGTGAGTAAATTTGCAGACGATACTAAAGTCGGTGGTGTTGTCGATAGTGTGGAAGGAAGTAGCAGGTTACAGAGGGATATAGATAAGCTGCAGAGCTGGGCTGAGAGGTGGCAAATGGAGTTTAATGTAGAGAAGTGTGAGGTGACTCACTTTGGAAGGAATAACAGGAATGCGGAATATTTGGCTAATGGTAAAGTTCTTGGAAGTGTGGATGAGCAGAGGGATCTAGGTGTCCATGTACATAGATCCCTGAAAGTTGCCACCCAGGTTGATAGGGTGGTGAAGAAGGCCTATGGAGTGTTGGCCTTTATTGGTAGAGGGATTGAGTTCCGGAGTCAGGAGGTCATGTTGCAGCTGTACCGAACTCTGGTACGGCCGCATTTGGAGTATTGCGTACAGTTCTGGTCACCGCATTATAGGAAGGACGTGGAGGCTTTGGAGCGGGTGCAGAGGAGATTTACCAGGATGTTGCCTGGTATGGAGGGAAAATCTTATGAGGAAAGGCTGATGGACTTGAGGTTGTTTTCGTTGGAGAGAAGAAGGTTAAGAGGAGACTTAATAGAGGCATACAAAATGATCAGGGGGTTGGATAGGGTGGACAGTGAGAGCCTTCTCCCGCGGATGGAAATGGCTGGCACGAGGGGACATAACTTTAAGCTGAGGGGTAATAGATATAGGACAGAGGTCAGAGGCAGGTTCTTTACGCAAAGAGTAGTGAGGCCGTGGAATGCCCTACCTGCTACAGTAGTGAACTCGCCAACATTGAGGGCATTTAAAAGTTTATTGGATAAACATATGGATGATAATGGTATAGTGTAGGTTAGATGGCTTTTTGTTTCGGTGCAACATCGTGGGCCGAAGGGCCTGTACTGCGCTGTATTGTTCTATATTCTATGTTCTAATCCCAACCGAGTCAATCTCTCCTCATATGACAGTCCCGCCATCCCTGGAATCACTTTGTGCACTTGTGAAAAGTATGAGAACTCCTTTTCTGTGGGGTGCAGGAACCTCCATGGGTCCACCGCCCCCATCTGCTCTATAAAAGCCCCTAGTTCCCTAGCCATGCCAGTTTTTTTCCCTGTTCTGGGGTTTGATCGGTCAGTCAGTTGGTCCTGCAAGCAGTTAAAGTCGCCCCCCATAATCAGTCAATGTGTGTCAATGTCGGGATTTCCGCCATGGTCTTCTTTATAAATTCTGTGTCGTCCCAGTTGGGGGCGTACACATTTACCAGTACCACCGGTGCCCCTTCCAGGACACTGCTGATCATGACGTACTGTCCCCCGGGTCCGTAAATGTCTTGGTTTCTGTAAACCTCGTCCTCTTGTAGATTATATTGCTGTGGTGAACATATTGCTGCTACAATTCACCACTGTATTGTATTGTATTATGTTGATGCCCTTGTGGGCTCCGCCTGTGGCTCCGCCCCCTCAGGGGTGGTATGTAGATCTGCAGCCTGTAGGCGGCACTCAGTACAGAGCAGTCGCAGGCAGGCACAGATCTGGCTTATTAAAACCACTGTTCACTTCTACTAATCGTCTTGTGTGAATTGATGGTCGCATCAATTGCTACTCCCCTTGCCCTCGCCCCGTAACATGAGTGGTATGTTTGTCCCACCCAGCCCTTCCTTACCAGCAGTCAGTCCTTCTCCCTCAGGTCTGTCTCCTGTAAGTAGATTATATCTGCTTTTAGGCTTCTTAGACGGGCGAAGACTCTGGACCTTTTCATTGGGCCGTTTAGTCCCCTTACGTTCCAAGTAACAATCCTGGTGGGGGGTTTCTGACCCCCCGGTCCTGCAGGATCACCCATACTTACCTGTTGGATGAGCCCCTGTACTCCACGGTATCCCTTTGTTAGGGGGCCGTTCAAAATGACTGCGGTCGCTGCACTCACCACGAGGTCGGGTCCCAGCGCTCCGGGGTTTCCCTTTGTCCAGGGGCACCCAACATGGTCGCCAACTATGTGTACGCCACATGGATGCACCCCTTCGCCCTGATGCCCTCTCCGCGCCATCGCCTCGCCCTGCTCCATGCCTGCCGAGGCCTGTTTCTCTACCTCAACCTTCCGTTTGCTTCTTTTTTGTTCCGCGCTCCCCCCCGACCCCTCTCCCCTGCCCTAACCCGTCTCCCTCATTTCCCCCCCATGTTCTTCCCTCCCTTCTGCTCCGTCTCCGTCCCCTCTTTGTACCAGGCGCTCCCTCTTCAGGAGGTGCGCCGCAGCCCTCCTTTTTTTCTGCCCTCCCGTGTTGGCCATCCTCGCTAGTACGGTGGCTCCCCTCCCAACACTTGTCTGGCTCTGGCCCTGCTTTGCCCTCCTCCTTCCACCCTTTATATCGCCCACCTGTCTGCTTTCCTCACTTTTGCTCTTGCTCTGCTCCTCCTTATCACATTGAGAGAAGAAACAAGCCTGAAAACGAGGCAGCACAGTCCTGTGTAAAACAGAAATCATGCATACAATTCGTGATATTATTGTCTTTGTTTGCGGTCTGTCTTCCGCTCTTTGTTCGTATTCTTTTTTCCGACCCTGCAACTTTAATTGTTGTGGTGATTGTTCCTCCCCCAATTTTTTTGATTTAATGAATTTGTCTGCGTCCTCTGGGGTGTTAAAATACAGTTCCTTTCCCTTAAATGTTACCTAGAGTCTGGCCGGGAATAACATCCCAAATCGCACGCCTCTTTTGTAGATTGCTGAATTTGCTCTGTTGAACATAGAACATAGAACAATACAGCGCAGTACAGGCCCTTCGGCCCACGATGTTGCACCGAAACAAAAGCCATCAAACCTACACTATGCCATTATCATCCATATGTTTATCCAATAAACTTTTAAATGCCCTCAATGTTGGCGAGTTCACTACTGTAGCAGGTAGGGCATTCCACGGCCTCACTACTCTTTGCGTAAAGAACCTACCTCTGACCTCTGTCCTATATCTATTACCCCTCAGTTTAAAGTTATGTCCCCTCGTGCCAGCCATATCCATCCGCGGGAGAAGGCTCTCACTGTCCACCCTATCCAACCCCCTGATCATTTTGTATGCCTCTATTAAGTCTCCTCTTAACCTTCTTCTCTCCAACGAAAACAACCTCAAGTCCGTCAGCCTTTCCTCATAAGATTTTCCCTCCATACCAGGAAACATCCTGGTAAATCTCCTCTTTTAAGCCAGGTCCGCCCCAATGTACACCCTGATATTCTTCTCTTCCCACGTGCATGATTTTGTCTGTCGGGCCCATCTCAGGATTTTCTCCCGGTGCAACTTCGCGATAATCGCTCTGGGCTGATCCCCGGCTTTGGGCCTGGGTCAAAGCGACCTGTGTGCCCTGTCTATTTCTGGGGGGTTGAGAAAGCCCTCCCTCCCCACTAGCTTGCCCAGCATTTGGGCGATGTAGCCCGTTGGGTCTTTGCCCTCTATCCCCTCTGGCAGGCCCACTATTCTTACGTTCTGCCGTCTGGACCTGTTTTCCTGGTCCTCCACTTTCCCTCTTAGGCTCCCCTGGTGCGTCACCAACTTTCCCACATCGGTTTCCAGAGCTACAATCCTGTCATTCTGGTCCGAGGCAGCCTTCTCCAACTCCAGGATTGTTTTCTCCTGTGCCTCCACCTTCCTTCCTAGGCCTTCTATGGTTCGCTGCAATTTGTTTGTCGCCTCCAACATCACCTCCTTCATCACCATGTGGAGTTCCGTCCTAATATCCTCCTTCATGGTGTTTAGCTCCCATTTTAGCACGCTTCTCCATTCTTCCCCCTGTGCAGGGGGGGGGGGGGGGAGGGGGGTGATAGTCGCCGTGTCCTGTTCCTGCTCTGCTGTACGGTTCGCCAGCATTTCCCCTCCCTGGTTCACCTCGTGAGGCCGCCTGTCTGCGCGCCTGCAGCTCCTGCCCCTTTCCTTCGCTTCTGCTCCTAATGTCGCGCTGTCCCCTCGGTTTATTATTTCCAGGTATGTTCCATTTATGCTTCTTTTGCCTTTGGCTGGGTTTTGATGGGCTTTTTAATCCAAAATTCTCGATAAATTGCTTCTGTTGGGTTAGTTTGGGAGGAGAGCCACCTGATGTGCGTCCGCTCAGTACATCGCCGCCTCTGGAAGCCCTTTGTAGCCTTTATGACCGCCTTCAAACTGGTATTGGGCAACTTGAGCACATCGGGGTAGTTCGAGAAGTAATCTACGACTAACAAATAATCATTTCCATGGAAGAAAAACAGATTGATGCCGACCGTTGACCATGGAGTCGTGACTATTTCATGCATCATAAGTGTTTCCTTCTGCTGATGGGACTGGTTCTTCTGACGGGTTTTGCATGCTGCGACAAGGTTATTAATATCCTCATTGATACCTGGCCAATATACGGATTGACGAGCTCTTCATTTGCATTTTTCCATCCCCAGATGGCCTTCATGCACCTTGCTGAAGATCTAGGGCGCGATTCTCCGACCCCCCAGCGGGTCGGAGAATGGCCGTTGGCCGCCGTGAATCAAGCCCCCGCCGGTTGCCGAAGTCTCCGAAGGGAGAAAAGTCGGCGGGGCGTTAATGGCGCCGCTGCCGTCGGAGAATGGCACGGGTCTGCGCAAGGCAGCTGATTTTCGGCCTGCCAATATTCTCCCTTCCGGATGGGCCGAAGTCCCGTCGACGTGATGACCGTTCACGTCGACGTAAATCAAACCTCCTTTCCATCGGCGTGAACCAGCGTGGAGGTGAGTGACGGCCTGGGGGGTTGGCCGCTGGGCAGGCGATGGCGTGGCCGCAGTCTGAATGTGTGGGGAGAGCTGTGTCTCGGGTTGTGTGTGTGTGTGTGCGGCGGGGGGGGGTGGTTAGAGTGGGCTGGGCACCGGGGGAGTGCCGGGAGGTGGGTCCGTGCCGGGGAGGGGGATGGGGGATGGGGGGTCCGTGCCGGGGAGGAGGATGGGGGGGGTCCGTGCCGGGGAGGGGGACGGGGGGTCCGTGCCGGGGAGGAGGATGGGGGGGTCCGTGCTGGGGAGGAGGATGGGGGGGTCCGTGCTGGGGAGGAGGATGGGGGGGTCCGTGCTGGGGAGGAGGATGGGGGGGGTCCGTGCCGGGGAGGAGGATGGGGGGGTCCGTGCCGGGGAGGAGGATGGGGGGGTCCGTGCCGGGGAGGGGAATGGGGGGGGGTCCGTGCCGTGGAGGGGGATGGGGATGGGGGGGGGTCCGTGCCGGGTAGGGGGATGGGGGGGGTCCGTGCCGGGGAGGAGGATGGGGGGGTCCGTGCCGGGGAGGGGGATGGGGGATGGGGGGTCCGTGCTGGGGAGGGGGATGGGGGGGTCCGTGCCGAGGAGGGGGATGGGGGGGTCCGTGCAGGGGAGGAGGATAGGGGGGTCCGTGCCGGGGAGGGGGATGGGGGGTCCGTGCCGGGGAGGAGGATGGGGGGGTCCGTGCCGGGGAGGGGGATGGGGGGTCCGTGCCGGGGAGGAGGATGGGGGGTCCGTGCCGGGGAGGAGGATGTGGGGGACCGTGCCGGGGAGGGGGGGGGGGTCCGTGCCAGGGAGGGGGATGGGGGTGGGGGGTGGGGGGGGGGGTTCCATGCCGGGGAGGAGGATGGGGGTGTCCGTGCTGGGGAGGAGGATGGGGGTGTCCGTACCGGGGAGGGGGATGGGGGAATGGGGGTCCGTGCCGGGGGGGGGTTGGGGGGGTCCGTGCAGGGGAGGAGGATGGGGGGTTCCGTGTTGGGGAGGGGTATGGGGGGTCCGTGCCGGGGAGGAGGATGGGGGGTCCGTGCCGGGGAGGGGGATGGGGGGTCCGTGCCGGGGAGGAGGATGGGGGGGTCCGTGCCAGGGAGGGAGATGGGGGGATCCGGCAGGGGAGGGGGATGGGGGGTGGGGGGTCCGTGCCGGGGAGGGGGATGGGGCGTCCGTGCCGGGGAGGGGGGGGGTGCGAGGGCAAGTGAGTTGGTCCACCTGGCCAGGTGCCAGCCTCCAACAGTTGGACCCATGCGGTCCATGCCACCTGGCTGGGGGGAAGGAGGGGATATGGGCAATGATGACATGTCGTCGTTCCCCCGCCCCCCCCCCCCGCCCCCACCAGGCCGAAATGTTTTCCGATCATCCAGCGATGTTGGCCGCCGTGGCGGCAGCCGCTAATGTCCATGTTGCCCTGGATGAGGAGGAGGAGGAGGAGCGTGCCAGAGAGGCGGCGCAGGCTACCGCAGAGGGGCAGGCGGCAGCCGCCCAGGCTGGAGGGACACCTGACCGACAGGACGAGGAGGGGGAGGAGGACGTCGCGGCCCCACGGCAACGGAGGCACCCGAGGGCGCCCCGTGTGTACCGGCCCCGGCAGTCATACCAGGACCTCACGGACCGGGAATGCAGGAGGAGACTCCGGATGAGGCGGGAAACCGTGGCACACATCTGCCACCTGCTGGCACACCTGTCACCGCGTGGCACTGGCGGGGGACACCCTCTCCCCGTGTCCGTCAAGGTTACGGTGGCCCTGAACGTTTATGCAACGGGGTCATTCCAGGCACCGAGTGGGGACCTGTCCGGCATCTCGCAGACATCGGTGCATCGGTGCATCCGGGCAGTGACAGATGCCCTATATGCCATGGTGCACCGCTACATCCGCTTCCCTGTGGACCGGGCCAGCCAAGATGCCCGGGCCATGGGCTTCTCTGCTGTGGCCGGGTTCCCCATGGTCCAGGGCGCGATTGATGGGATGCACGTCGCCGTGCGGCCACCTGCAGATAACAGGGCCGTGTTCACCAATAGGAAGGGGACCTATTCGATGAACGTACAGGTGGTCTGTGACCACCGCATGATGATCCTGCAAGTCTGCGCCCGTTACCCAGGCAGTGTACACGACTCATACGTGTTGTCACGGTCATCCATCCCCAGCATGTACGAGGGACGCCATCCCCGGCTGAGGGGCTGGTTGCTGGGCGACAGGGGCTACCCATTGCGATCGTGGCTGATGACGCCTATACGGAGGCCACGCAATGAGGCGGAGAACCGCTACAATGATGCCCATGTAGCGACAAGGGGAGTGGTAGAGAGGTGCTTTGGCGTGCTGAAGATGCGTTTGAGGTGCCTGGACCTCTCTGGGGGCGCCCTCCAGTATCGGTCAGATAGGGTCGGCCGCATCATTGTGGTGTGCTGCGTCCTGCACAACATAGCCCAGCAGAGGGGGAATGTGCCGCAGGCAGAGGAGGGCGGACTGAAAGAGCAGCAGGAAGAGGCGCAGTCCTCCCCAGATGAGGGGGATGGGGGCAATGGTCAGGGCAGACAGGCTAGACACAGGCGGGTGGCTGTCCACTGTTACCGGCTGGCCCAGCGGGCACGGGACAGACTGATAGCCGCCCGCTTCACTGACTAGATGGGCGTGGGAATCGGGTAGTATGGCCACAGACCGCACACCATGGCAACAGCCGACCACCCACACCCCCCACCCATCCAGCACCCTCACCACCCTCCCCAACCCCACCCACCCCACCCGCATGCACACCACCCCCCCCTCCCCATTGCCGATCCACCTGCGGCACAACGGGCCGGGCTCACACAGTTGCGGGTGGGCGCGTGTCTATTGCAGGCCATGGAGGATGATGACAACCCGCCCTGCGGTGAGCTCCTGGCTCCACATCGTTGGACTATGTTGGATGGTGGTACTATTGGCCACAGTACCACCATCCACCCGGACCATCCCTGCATGCGGCTGTGACACTGCAGCGCACGGTCCCGTCCTCTGCCCGGGGGGGATGTTGATGGCGGCCCAGGGGGAAGGGGGCAGACTCACCTGGGGCTGAGGTAAGACCACCCCTCACACACACACTTGCACTCAACGCACATGACACCCCCGCACGCTTTGGACAGAGCACAAAGGCAGCTTCTGTAGGTGTAACATTGACTTTAATAACCAAACGAGTTCATGCACGTACCCTAGCCCCTAAAACTCATCTGTGCCCTGCACCCATGCCAACTTACTCAGTGTCTAATTGTTTGGCCTTACGTGCCCTTTGACTACATCTACGTGGTTCCCCAGACGGTACAGCAGAACTGGAGGTGGACTCATGTGATTCCTGCCCTCTGACACGGGATCCCTTTGGCGGCCGTTTCCTGGGGCGTCCTGGCCTAGATGGGCCAGGCTGCGGCCCGGGCGACTGGGATGGCGAGTTGCCAGCCTGTCCTGCCCGTTGCCCACCCGATGCACCTGGGACGGAAGGGGGGGGGAGTCCAAGGTGTCGCGGTGTTCCCGGACCTCCCCTACAGGGGGACCCGGGATGGACCACACCACCTCCTCCTCCCTCGGGGTGCCCGATGGCCCCCAGGCCTCTACATGGGTGGGGGATGCGAACGGACTGGCCATCCGACGCCCCCCCCCCCCCCCCCGACATCTGGCGCTGCCAGTCCTGGAGGCCCGTGCTGGTATCGACAGGGGTCTGCAGGTTTGCAGCCATGGAGCCCAGGGGATTGGCAAACCCTGTCTGTGACAGTGCGACGCCGGCTCGCACATGGCCACTGGCGCCGATGCCCTCAGCGATGGCCTGCTGAGACTGGGCCATGGCCTGCTGAGACTGGGCCATGGCCTGCTGAGACTGGGCCATGGCCTGCAGAGACTGGGCTATGGCCTGCTGAGACTGGGCCATGGTGTTGAGCACCTCTGCCATCTGGCGCTGGCACTGGCTCATGGCCTCCTGTGAGATGGCAGCCATGTCCTGGGCCACAGACGCCGCCTGCACGGAAAGCCCCTCCCCAAGGGAGGATATGGGGGATATGGGGGAGGGGATACATGGGGGAGGGGGGGAACATGGGGGAGGGGGGGAACATGGGGGAGGGGGGATATGGGGGAGGGGGGGATATGGGGGAGGCTCACCCTGCCTGCTCTGACGAGGTCGTTCACCTTCTTGTGGCACTGGGTGCCTGTCCGTGGTGTCAGGGCCACAGCGGTGACGGCCTCTGCCACCTCCCTCCACAGACGCCGGCTGTGGCGTGGGGCAACTCTGCGGCTGTGCCCGGGATACAGGGCGTCCCTCCTCTGCTCCACAGCGTCCAGGTGCGTCTCCACATCCCGTGACTGGAACCTCGGGGCTGAGCGGCGGCCGGCCATCCAGTCGGGTGTTCCGGTCGGGTGGGGAGGAGCAGCGCGGCCTTATGAGCCGTCACGCCGTGCGGCGTGTATGACGCTGCACGGCGTGAACCACGTGTGCAAGCGCGGATCCCGTCACGTTGCTGCTAGCCCATTTCGGGCCAGAGACTTTTGACCCATTTTTCCGGCGTGACGCAAGTCGGATTTGCGCCGTTTTTTGCGCCGATCGGCGGACTTTGCGCCAATAACGGAGAATTTCGCCCATGTTGCTCAACGAAGTCGGAATTACAATCCAGCCTTGTCTAAGCAGGAATCTGATTACGCTACTGCCTGTATGTTCCTGTGGTTGGAAAAAGTTCCTTTGAGCCATCCATTTCGCATGTAATGCAACACATGTTGGATTGTTTCATCTTAGGATGTTTCTTTCTTGATGAGTTTCATGTTTTCATCAGAGACAGGTAGACATTCTTCAATCAGAGTTGCTTGAGCTTCGATGACCTGGACAATGTCAGTTGCATGTGACAGTGCATCCGCTACAACAATCTCTTTACCTGGCACGCAGACGAGCTCAAAGTCATTCCTCTGAAGTTTCATAAACATATGTTGGAGTCTCAGAGACATGTTATTCAAGTTTTTCTTTATAATGGATACGAGACGATGGTCCGTTTCCACTGTGAAGGTGGGTAACCCATACACACAGTTGTGGAATTTGTTCATCCCACTCAGTTGGTGTCATCGCTCTCCAGGCATTCAACCGGTTGTCATTGACTGCCACATGTCTGCTGTAACAGCACAGCTCCTATGCCGTCTTTGCGAGCAACTGTAGATATAGAACATAGAACATAGAACGATACAGCGCAGTACAGGCCCTTCGGCCCACGATGTTGCACCGACATGGGAAGTCAAAAAACAAAAGCCATCTAACCTACACTATGCCATTATCATCCATATGCTTATCCAATAAACTTTTAAATGCCCTCAATGTTGGCGAGTTCACTACTGTTGCAGGTAGGGCATTCCACGGCCTCACCACTCTTTGCGTAAAGAACCTACCTCTGACCTCTGTCCTATATCAATTACCCCTCAGTTTAAGGCTATGTCCCCTCGTGCTAGCCATTTCCATCCGCGGGAGAAGGCTCTCACTGTCCACCCTATCTAACCCCCTGATCATTTTGTATGCCTCTATTAAGTCTCCTCTTAACCTTTTTCTCTCTAACGAAAATAACCTCAAGTCCATCAGCCTTTCCTCATAAGATTTTCCCTCCATACCAGGCAACATCCTGGTAAATCTCCTCTGCACCCGCTCCAAAGCTTCCATGTCCTTCCTATAATGCGGTGACCAGAACTGTACGCAATACTCCAAATGCGGCCGTACCAGAGTTTTGTACAGCTGCAACATGACCTCATGACTCCGGAACTCAATCCTCTACCAATAAAGGCCAACACTCCATAGGCCTTCTTCACAACCCTATCAACCTGGGTGGCAACTTTCAGGGATCTATGTACATGGACACCTAGATCCCTCTGCTCATACACACTTCCAAAGTGAATCACCTCACACTTCTCTACATTAAACTCCATTTGCCACCTCTCAGCCCAGCTCTGCAGCTTATCTATGTCCCTCTGTAACCTGCTACATCCTTCCGCACTGTCGACAACACCACCGACTTTAGTGTCGTCTGCAAATTTACTCACCCACCCTTCTCCTCTAGGTCATTGATAAAAATGACAAACAGCAACGGCCCCAGAACAGATCCTTGTGGTACGCCACTTGTAACTGAACTCCATTCTGAAAATTTCCCATCAACCACCACCCTCTGTCTTCTTTCAGCTAGCCAATTTCTGATCCACATCTCTAAATCACCCTCAATCCCCAGCCTCCGTATTTTCTGCAATAGCCTACCGTGGGGAACCTTATCAAACGCTTTACTGAAATCCATATACACCACATCAACTGCTCTACCCTCGTCTACCTGTTCAGTCACCTTCTCAAAGAACTCGATAAGGTTTGTGAGGCATGACCTACCCTTCACAAAGGCATACTGACTATCCCTAATCATATTATTCCTATCGAGATGATTATAAATCTTGTCTCTTATAATCCACTCCAAGACATTACCCACAACAGACATGAGGCTCACCGGTCTATAGTTGCCGGGGTTGTCTCTAATCCCCTTCTTGAACAAAGGGACCACATTTGCTATCCGCCAGTCCTCTGGCACTATTCCTGTAGCCAATGATGACATAAAAATCAAAGCCAAAGGCCCAGCAATCTCTTCCCTGGCTTCCCAGAGAATCCTAGGATAAATCCCATCAGGCCCCGGGGACTTATCTATTTTCAGCCTGTCCAGAATTGCCAACACCTCTTCCCTACGTACCTCAATGCCATCTATTCTAATAGCCTGGGTCTCAGCATTCTCCTCCACAACATTATCTTTTTCCTGTGTTACTCTTGGGATCAAAGAAGGACAGAACTGGTGCTGTGGCGAGTGCTGTTTTTAGGTCAGACCACTCCCTCTTGTATTCTTCAGACCAAGTGAAAACAAAATTTCTCCGTATTAGCTGTCTCAGAGCCATGGTACGTGATGCCAAATTCGGAATGAACTTTCCCAGAAAGTTTACCACGCCTAGCATTCTAAGAACCATTTACTTGTCTTCAGAAGACATTTCGTTGATAACTTAAACATTTCCCCACCTTGTGCCGAATTCTGATCACCTAAAAACATGAGTTTGGAGATACCAAATTGACATTTGCCTCTACCTAGTTTTAAACCCAACTTCTCAATTCATGACATTAAGAAGTTATGCATTGTGTTCATCATTCACTGATCATATGATGATATCATCAATATCTACTCTGATGCCTGCAATACCTTCTATCATTTGTTCCATCGCTTGATGAAATATTTTGGACGCTGATATGATACCGATAGGTATTCGATTAAAGCAGTACTTTCCAAATGGAGTGTTGAAGGTACAGAGCTTGCTGTTTGCTTAATCTAGTTTAAGTTGCCAAAAGCCTCTGGATGCATCCAATTTTGTGAATATTTTGGCACCTGACATCTCACTCGTTATATCTTCATGTTTGGGAATAAGGTAGTCTTCCCTCTTTATATTTTGATTCAGATCCTTAAGATCGATGCAGATTCGTAGATCGGCATTTTCTTTCTTTACGCACACCAATCTCTGGGTTGTTGCCCGTGCCACGTGATAGTGAGATGAGGAATAGGGAGAGAGAGCAATTAAACACGTGGCTACAGGGATGGTGCAGGCGGGAGCGATTCAGATTTCTGGATAACTGGGGCTCTTTCTGGGGAAGGTGGGACCTCTACAGACAGGATGGTCTACATCTCAACCTGAGGGGCACAAATATCCTGGGGGGGAGATTTGTTAGTGCTCTCTGGGGGGGTTTAAACTAATGCAGCAGGGGCATGGGAACCTGGATTGTAGTTTTAGGGTACGGGAGAATGAGAGTATAGAGGTCAGGAGCACAGATTTGACGTCGCAGGAGGGGGCCAGTATGCAGGTAGGTGGTTTGAAGTTTGTCTACTTCAATGCCAGGAGTATACGAAATAAGGTAGGGGAACTGGCAGCATGGGTTGGTACCTGGGATTTCGATGTTGTGGCCATTTCGGAGACATGGATAGAGCAGGGACAGGAATGGATGTTGCAGGTTCCGGGGTTTAGGTGTTTTAGTAAGCTCAGAGAAGGAGGCAAAAGAGGGGGAGGTGTGGCGCTGCTAGTCAAGAGCAGTATTACGGTGGCGGAGAGGATGCTAGATGGGGACTCTTCTTCCGAGGTAGTATGGGCTGAAGTTAGAAACCGGAAAGGAGAGGTCACCCTGTTGGGAGTTTTTTATAGGCCTCCTAATAGTTCTAGGGATGTAGAGGAAAGGATGGCGAAGATGATTTGGATAAGAGCGAAAGTAACAGGGTAGTTATTATGGGATCCTTTAACTTTCCAACTATTGACTGGAAAAGATATAGTTCGAGTACAATAGATGGGTCGTTTTTTGTACAGTGTGTGCAGGAGGGTTTCCTGAAACAATATGTTGACAGGCCAACAAGAGGCGAGGCCACATTGGATTTGGTTTTGGGTAATGAACCAGGCCAGGTGTTGGATTTGGAGGTAGGAGAGCACTTTGGGGACAGTGACCACAATTCGGTGACGTTTACGTTAATGATGGAAAGGGATAAGTATACACCGCAGGGCAAGAGTTATAGCTGGGGGAAGGGCAATTATGATGCCATTAGACTTGACTTGGGGGGGATAAGGTGGAGAAGTAGGCTGCAAGTGTTGGGCACACTGGATAAGTGGGGCTTGTTCAAGGATCAGCTACTGCGTGTTCTTGATAAGTATGTACCGGTCAGACAGGGAGGAAGGCGTCGAGCGAGGGAACCGTGGTTTACCAAGGAAGTGGAATCTCTTGTTAAGAGGAAGAAGGAGGCCTATGTGAAGATGAGGTGTGAAGTTTCGGTTGGGGCGATGGATAGTTACAAGGTAGCGAGGAAGGATCTAAAGAGAGAGCTAAGACGAGCAAGGAGGGGAAATGAGAAGTATTTGGCAGGAAGGATCAAGGAAAACCCAAAAGCTTTCTATAGGTATGTCAGGAATAAGCGAATGACTAGGGAAAGAGTAGGACCAGTCAAGGACAGGGATGGGAAATTGTGTGTGGAGTCTGAAGTGATAGGCGAGATACTAAATGAATATTTTTTGTCAGTATTCACTCAGGAAAAAGATAATGTTGTGGAGGAGAATGCTGAGCCCCAGGCTAATAGAATAGATGGCATTGAGGTACGTAGGGAAGAGGTGTTGGCAATTCTGGACAGGCTGAAAATAGATAAGTCCCCGGGACCTGATGGGATTTATCCTAGGATTCTCTCCAGGGAAGAGATTGCTGGACCTTTGGCTTTGATTTTTATGTCATCATTGGCTACAGGAATAGTGCCAGAGGACTGGAGGACAGCAAATGTGGTCCCTTTGTTCAAAAAGGGGAGCAGGGACAACCCCGGCAACTATAGACCGGTGAGCCTCACGTCTGTAGTGGGTAAAGTCTTGGAGGGGATTATAAGAGACAAGATTTATAATCATCTAGATAGGAATAATATGATCAGGGATAGTCAGCATGGCTTTGTGAAGGGTAGGTCATGCCTCACAAACATTATTGAGTTCTTTGAGAAGGTGACTGAACAGGTAGACGAGGGTAGAGCAGTTGATGTGGTGTACATGGATTTCAGCAAAGCGTTTGATAAGGTTCCCCACGGTAGGCTATTGCAGAAAATACGGAGGCTGGGGATTGAGGGTGATTTAGAGATGTGGATCAGAAATTGGCTAGCTGAAAGAAGACAGAGGGTGCTGGTTGATGGGAAATGTTCAGAATGGAGTACAGTCACAAGTGGAGTACCACAAGGATCTGTTCTGGGGCCGTTGCTGTTTGTCATTTTTATCAATGACCTAGAGGAAGGCGCAGAAGGGTGGGTGAGTAAATTTGCAGACGATACTAAAGTCGGTGGTGTTGTCGATAGTGTGGAAGGATGTAGCAGGTTACAGAGGGATATAGATAAGCTGCAGAGCTGGGCTGAGAGGTGGCAAATGGAGTTTAATGTAGAGAAGTGTGAGGTTATTCACTTTGGAAGGAATAACAGGAATGCGGAATATTTGGCTAATGGTAAAGTTCTTGAAAGTGTGGATGAGCAGAGGGATCTAGGTGTCCATGTACATAGATCCCTGAAAGTTGCCACCCAGGTTGATAGGGTTGTGAAGAAGGCCTATGGAGTGTTGGCCTTTATTGGTAGAGGGATTGAGTTCCGGAGTCGGGAGGTCATGTTGCAGCTGTACAGAACTCTGGTACGGCCGCATTTGGAGTATTGCGTACAGTTCTGGTCACCGCATTATAGGAAGGACGTGGAGGCTTTGGAGCGGGTGCAGAGGAGATTTACCAGGATGTTGCCTGGTATGGAGGGAAAATCTTATGAGGAAAGGCTGATGGACTTGAGGTTGTTTTCGTTGGAGAGAAGAAGGTTAAGAGGAGACTTAATAGAGGCATACAAAATGATCAGGGGGTTGGATAGGGTGGACAGTGAGAGCCTTCTCCCGCGGATGGATATGGCTGGCACGAGGGGACATAACTTTAAACTGAGGGATAATAGACATAGGACAGAGGTCAGAGGTAGGTTCTTTACGCAAAGAGTAGTGAGGCTGTGGAATGCCCTACCTGCTACAGTAGTGAACTCGCCAACATTGAGGGCATTTAAAAGTTTATTGGATAAACATATGGATGATAATGGCATAGTGTAGGTTAGATGGCTTTTGTTTCGGTGCAACACAGTGGGCCGAAGGGCCTGTATTGCGCTGTATTGTTCTATGTTCTATGGAATTAACCCAGTCAGTTGGTTCTTCCACCTTTGTGATTATCCCAACCTGCTGCATACGGTCAAGTTCTAGTTTTAAGCATTCCCTGAAGGGAGCTGATACCGTCGTTGGTGGATGAATGACTGATCCGGCATTCTCTCTCAGCTGTATTTTATATTCAAATGATAACTTTCCCATTCCACAAAAAACATTTGGAAACCCGTTAATAATGGCTTCAATTTGGTCTTTGCCATTGGCTGAGATCTTGTCTGAGTTGTGAAAGTGCTTCACCAGCTACAATAGCTCACATGCCTGCACACCCAACAATTAAAACATAGAACATTACAGCGCAGTACAGGCCCTTCGGCCCTCGATGTTGCGCCGACCTGTGAAACCACTCTAAAGCCCATCTACACTATTCCCTTATCGTCCATATGTCTATCTAATGACCATTTGAATGCCCTCAGTGTTGGCGAGTCCACTACTGTTGCAGGCAGGGCATTCAACGCCCTTACGACTTTCTGAGTAAAGAACCTACCTCTGACATCTGTCCTAGATCTATCTCCCCTCAATTTAAAGCTGTGTCCCCTCGTGCTAGACATTACCATCATAGGAAAAAGGCTTTCACGGTCCACCCTATCTCATAATCTGATCATCTTGTATGCCTCAATTAAGTCACCTCTTAACCTTCTTCCCTCTAACGAAAACAGCCTCAAGTCCCTCAGCCTTCCCTCAGAAGATCTTCCCTCCATGCCAGGCAACATTCTGGTAAATCTCCTCTGCACCCTTTCCAATGCTCCCACATCCTTCCTATAATGTGGCGACCAGAATTGCACGCACTACTCCAAATGCGGCCACACCAGAGTTTTGTACAGCTGCAACATGACCTCATGGCTCCAAAACTCAATCCCTCTACCAATAAAAGCTAACACACCGTACGCCTTCTTAACAACCCTCTCAACCTGGGTGGCAACTTTCAGGGATCTATGCACATGGACACCGAGATCTCTCTGCTCATCCACACTGCCAAGAATCTTACCATTAGCCCTTTTTGTCTTCCTGTTATTCCTTCCAAAATGAATCACCTCACACTTTTCTGCATTAAACTCCATTTGCCAACTCTCAACCCAGCGCTGCAGCTTATTTATGTCCCTCTGTAACTTGTAACATCCTTCCGCACTGTCCATAACTCCATCGACTTTAGTGTCATCTGCAAATTTACTCACCCATCCTTCTACGCACTCCTCCAGGTCATTTATAAAAATGACAAACAGCAGTGGCCCCAAAACAGATCCTTGTGGTCCACCACTCGTAACTGGACTCCAGTCTGAACATTTCCCATCAACCACCACCCTTTGTCTTCTTCCAGCTAGCCAATTTCTGATCCAAACTGCTAAATCACCTTGAATCCCATGCCTCCGTATTTTCTGCAGTAGCCTACCGTGGGAACCTTATCAAACACTTTACTGAAATCCATATACACCACATCAACTGCTTTACCCTCATCCACCTGTTTGGTCACCTTCTCAAAGAACTCAATAAGGTTTGTGAGGCACGACCTATCCTTCACAAAACCGTGTTGACTATCTCTAATAAAATTATTCCTTTCCAGATGATTATACATCCTATCTCTTATAAACCTTTCCAAGATTTTGCCCACAACAGAAGTAAGGCTCACTGGTCTATAGTTACCGGGGTTGTCTCTACTCCCCTTCTTGAACAAGGGGACAACATTTGCTATCCTCCAGTCTTCTGGCACTATTCCTGTTGACAAAGATGACTTAAAGATCAAAGCCACAGGCTCAGCAATCTCCTCCCTAGCTTCCCAGAGAATCCTAGGAATTAAGATCGCTTTCGTCCTAAATTACAAGTTTGATAATTCAACATTATATTCCAAATGTGGCCCAACTAAGGTCCATAAGACCATAAGACATAGCAGTGGAAGTAAGGCCATTCGGCCCATCGAGTCCACTCCACCATTCAATCATGGCTGATTTCAACTCCATTCACCCGCTCTCTCTCTATAGCCCTTAATTCCTCGAGAAATCAAGAATTTATCAACTTCTGTCTTAAAGACACCCAACGTCCCGGCCTCCACCGCCCTCTGTGGCAATGAATTCCACAGACCCACCACTCTCTGGCTGAAGAAATTTCTCCTCATCTCTGTTCTAAAGTGACTCCCTTTTATTCTAAGGCTGTGCCCCTGGGTCCTAGTCTCCCCTGCTAATGGAAACAACTTCCCTACATCCACCCTATCTAAGCCATTCATTTTCTTGTAAGTTTCTATTAGATCTCCCCTCAACCTCCTAAACTCCAATGAATATAATCCCAGGATCCTCAGACGTTCATCGTATGTTAGGCCTACCATTCCTGGGATCATCCGTGTGCATCTCCGCTGGACCCGCTCCAGTGCCAGTATGTCCTTCCTGAGGTGTGGGGCCCAAAATTGCTCACAGTATTCTAAATGGGGCCTAACTAATGCTTTATAAAGCTTCAGAAGTACATCCCTGCTTTTATATTCCAAGCCTCTTGAGATAAATGACAACATTGCATTTGCTTTCTTAATTACGGACTCAACCTGCAAGTTTACCTTTAGAGAATCCTGGACTAGGACTCCCAAGTCCCTTTGCATTTCAGCATTATGAATTTTGTCACCGTTTAGAAAATAGTCCACGCCTCTATTCTTTTTTCCAAAGTGCAAGACCTCGCACTTGCCCACGTTGAATTTCATCAGCCATTTCTTGGACCACTCTCCTAACCTGTCTAAATCTTTCTGCAGTCTCCCCACCTCATCCATACTACCTGCCCCTCCACCTATCTTCGTATCATCGGCAAACTTAGCCAGAATGCCCTCAGTCCCGTCATCTAGATCGTTAATATATAAAGAGAACAGCTGTGGCCCCAACACTGAACCCTGCGGGACACCACTCGTCACCGGTTGCCATTCCGAAAAAGAACCTTTTATCCCAACTCTCTGCCTTCTGCCTGACAGCCAATCGTCAATCCATGTTAATACCTTGCCTCGAATACCATGGGCCCTTATTTTACTCAGCAGTCTCCCGTGAGGCACCTTATCAAAGAACTTTTGGAAGTCAAGATAGATAACATCCATCGGCTCTCCTTGGTCTAACCTATTTGTTATCTCTTCAAAGACCTCCCCTTACTAAATCCATGCTGACTTGTCCTAATCCGACCCTAATTCCAAGAACTTAGAAATCTCATCCTTAACAATGGATTCTAGAATCTTGCCAACAACCGAGGTTAGGCTAATTGGCCTATAATTTTCCATCTTTTTCCTTGTTCCCTTCTTGAACAGGGGGGTTACAACAGCGATTTTCCAATCCTCTGGTACTTTCCCTGACTCCAGTGACTGTTGAAACATCATCACCAACGCCTCCACTATTTCTTCAGCTATCTCCTTTAGAACTCTAGGATGTAGCCCATCTGGGCCCGGAGATTTGTCAATTTTTAGACCTCTTAGTTTCTCTAGCACTTTCTCCTTCGTGATGGCTACCATATTCAACTCTGTCCGCTGATTCTCCGGAATTATTGGGATATTACTCATGTCTTCTACCGTGAAGACTGACGCAAAGTACTTATTCAGTTCCTCGGCTATTTCCTTGTCTCCCATCACAAAATTACCAGCGTCATTTTGGAGCGGCCCAATGTCTACTTTTGCCTCCCGTTTGTTTTTAATGTATTTAAAGAAACTTTTACTATCATTCCTAATGTTACTGGCTAGCCTACCTTCATATTTGATCCTCTCTGTCCTTATTTCTCTCTTTGTTATCCTCTGTTTGTTTTTGTAGCCTTCCCAATCTTCTGACTTCCCACTACTCTTTGCCACATTATAGGCTTTCTCTTTTGCTTTGATGCATTCCCTAACTTCCTTTGTCAGCCATGGCTGCCTAATCCCCCCTCTGATAACCTTTCTTTTCTTTGGGATGAACCTCTGTACTGTGTCCTCAATTACTCCCAGAAACTCCTGCCATTGCTGTTCTACTGTCTTTCCCACTAGGGTCTGCTCCCAGTCGATTTTCGTCAGTTCCTCCCTCATGCCCCTGTAGTTACCTTTATTTAACTGTAACACCTTTACATCTGATTCTACCTTCTTTCTTTCAAATTGGAGATTGAATTCGACCATATTATGATCACTGCCTCCTAAGTGCTCCCTTACTTTAAGATCTTTAATCAAGTCTGGCTCATTACATAACACTAAGTCCAGAATGGCCTGTTCCCTCGTGGGCTCCATCACAAGCTGTTCCAAAAAGCCCTCCTGTAAACATTCAATGAATTCCCTTTCCTTGGGTCCACTGGCAGTATTATTTACCCAGTCCACCTGCATGTTAAAGTCCCCCATGATCACTGTGACCTTGCCTTTCTGACATGCACTTTCTATTTTGTGGTGCATCTTGTGCCCCTGGTCCTGACCACTGTTAGGAGGCCTGTACATAACTCCCATTATGGTTTTTTTGCCTTTGTGGTTCCTCAACTCTACCCACACAGACTCCACATCATCCGACCCCATGTCGTTTGGTGCTATTGATTTAATTTAATTCCTAATTAACAAGGCAACCCCGCCCCCTCTGCCCACCTCTCTGTCTTTTCGATAGGTTGTGAATCCCTGGATGTTTAAATGCCAGTCCTGAACCCCCTGCAACCATGTCTCTGTGATGCCTACCACATCATACCTGCCAGTCACAATCTGGGCCACAAGCTCATCTACCTTGTTCCGTACACTGCGCGCATTTAAATATAGCACCTTTAAATCTCTATTGACCGTCCCTTTTTGTTTTCTTAGTGTGGTGGACCTTGGTTTACTGAGCCTTTCCATACACTGTCATATTTTGTGGGATGGGGACTATTGTAACCTCTCCTGAGTTCTGTCTTTTTGTGTTTTTTTGTATTCCTAAGCAGCTACGCTTCCCACTGATTACTTCACCTCTTGGTTCCCTGACTTTCCCTTACCCCTCAATCTTTAGTTTAAAGTCCTATTGACCACCCTATTTACTCTTTTCGCCAGAACACTGGTCCCAGCTCGGTTCAGGTGGAGACCATCCCAACGGTATAGGTCCCCCCTGTCCCAAAACTGATGCCAGTATCCCATGAAAAATCAGGAAGGATACAAAAGGTGTGGCTGAAGTGCCTTTAGAAACAGAGTGCTGGAAGCAAACAGAGTGTATCTGAGTTTGGGTAAGGCTGAGTTCGGGTAAGAGGTGAGTGAGGGCTGTGTTTTTTTTGGAGTTTGGTGTTTGGGGTTGAGTTTCTCCCCCCCCCCCAAAAAAACCCAATTGATTAAGTAAATTAATTAACTGGTTAAGGGAATTTGGTGCTCATCTCAAGGAGGTGCAGAGAAGCAGACCTGTGAGGGAGTCTCGGGAGCGATTACATCACAGCCAGCAGGTAAGTGATTGGCTTGTGACTGGTAAGTGATTTTTTTATCTTTTCTCTCTTTGACTTTCTCTTAGCTGTGTAGAGTAGTTCAAATTTAACTTCAGGTTTAAGTCATGGCAGGAGAGCTCAGACCCGTGTCATGCTCCTCTTGTGAGATGTGGCAATTCAGGGACCCTTCTGGTGTCCCTGACTCCTTCATCTGCAAGATGTGTGTCCAACTGCAGCTCCTGTTAGACCGCTTGACGGCTCTGGAGCTGCGGATGGACTCACTTTGGAGCATCCGCGATGCTGAAGAAGTTGTGGATAGCACATTCAGTGAGTTGGTCACATCGCAGATTAAAATTACTGAGGCAGATAGGGAATGGGTGACCAACAGACAGAGGAAGAGTAGGAAGGCAGTGCAGCGATCCCCTGCGGTCATCTCCCTCCAAAACAGATTTACCGTTTTGGAAACTGTTGGGGGACATGGCTCACCAGGAGAAGGTGGCAGCAGCCAGGTTCATGGCACCGTGGCTGGCTCTGCTGCACAGAAGGGCGGGAAAAAGAGTGGCAGAGCTATAGTGATAGGGGATTCAATTGTAAGGGGAATAGACAGGCGTTTCTGCGGACGCAAACGAGAATCCAGGTTAGTATGTTGCCTCCCTGGTGCAAGGGTCAAGGATGTCTCGGAGCGGCTGCAGGGCATTCTGGAGTGAGAGGGTGAACAGCCAGCTGTCGTGGTGCATATAGGCACCAACGATATATGTAAAAAACGGGATGAGGTCCTACAAGCTGAATTTAGGGAGTTAGGAGTTAAACTAAAAAGTAGGACCTCAAAGGTAGTAATCTCAGGATTGCTACCAGTGCCACGTGATAGTCAGAGTAGGAATGACAGGATAGCTAGGATGAATACGTGGCTTGAGAGATGGTGCAAGAGGGAGGGTTTCAAATTCCTGGGACATTAGGACCGGTTCTGGGGGAGGTGGGACCTGTACAAATCTGACGGTCTGCATCTGAGTGGGACCGGAACCAATGTTCTCGAGGGTGTGTTTGCTAGTGCAGTTGGGGAGGGTTTAAACTAACGTGGCAGGGGGATGGGAACCGATATAGGAAGTCAGTGGGGACGGAAACAAAAGGCAGGAAGGGAGAGTGTGTAAAGCATGACCAGAGAAAGCAGGGCAGAGAGCAAGGAAAGTCTACATTAAACTGCATTTATTTCAATGCAAGGGGCCTGACGGGCAAAGCGGATGAATTCAGGGCATGGATGGGCACATGGGACTGGGATATTATAGCTATGACTGAAACATGGCTAAGGGAGGGGCAGGACTGGCAGCTCAATGTTCCGGGGTACAGATGCTATAGAAAGGATAGAACAGGAGGTAAGAGTGGAGGGGGAGTGGCGTTTTTGATCAGGGAGAACATCACGGCAGTATTTAGAGGGGATATATCCGAGGGTTCGCCCACTGAGTCTATATGGGTGGAACTGAAAAATAAGAAGGGAGAGATCACCTTGATAGGACTGTACTACAGGTCCCCAAATAGTCAGCGGGAAATTGAGGAGCAAATATGTCAGGAGATTACAGATAGCTGCAAGAAAAATAGGGTGGTAATAGTAGGGGACTTTAACTTTCCCAACATTGACTGGGACAGCCATAGCATTAGGGGCTTGGATGGAGGGAAATTTGTTGAGTGTATTCAGGAGGAATTTCTCATTCAGTATGTGGATGGACCGACTAGAGAGGGGGCAAAACTTGACCTCGTCTTGGGAAATAAGGAAGAGCAAGTGACAGAGGTGTTAGTGAGGGATCACTTTGGGACAAGTGACCATAAGTCCATTAGTTTTAAGATAGCTATGGAGAATGATATGTCTGGCCCAAGAGTTAAAATTCTTAATTGGGGCAAGGCCAATTTTGATGGTATCAGACAGGAACTTTCAGAGGTAGATTGGAGGAGACTGTTGGCAGGCAAAGGGATGGCTGGTAAATGGGAGGCTTTTAAAAATGTGTTAACCAGGGTTCAGGGTAAGCACATTCCCTTTAGAGTGACGGGCAAGGCTGGTAGAAGTAGGGAACCCTGGATGACTCGAGATATTGAGACTCTGGTCAAAAAGAAGAAGGAGGCATATGACGTACATAAACAACTGGGATCAAGTGGATCCCTTGAAGAGTATAGAGATTGTCGAAATAGAGTTAAGAGGGAAATCAGGAGGGCAAAAAGGGGACATGAAATTGCTTTGGAAAATAATGCAAAGGAGAATCCAAAGAGCTTCTACAGATACATAAAGGGAAAAAGAGTAACTAGGGACAGAGTAGGGCCTCTTAAGGATCAACAAGGACATCTATGTGCAGAGCCACAAGAGTTGGGTGAGATCCTGAATGAATATTTCTCATCGGTATTCACGGTGGAGAAAGGCAAGGATGTTAGGAAACTAAGGGAAATAAATAGTGATGTCTTGAGAAGTGTGCATATTACAGAGGAGGAGGTGCTGGAAGTCTTAAAGCGCATCAAGGTAGATAAATCCCCGGGACCTGATGAAATGTATCCCAGGATGTTGTGGGAGGCTAGGGAGGAAATTGCGGGTCCCCTAACAGAGATATTTGAATCATCGGCAGCCACAGGTGAGGTGCCTGAAGATTGGAGAGTAGCGAATGTTTGGCCTTGTTTAAGAAGGGCAGCAGGGAAAAGCCTGGGAACTACAGACCGGTGAGCCTAACGTCTGTAGTAGGTAAGTTGCTAGAAGGTATTCTCAGAGACAGGATCTACAAACATTTAGAGAGGCAAGGACTGATTCGGGGCAGTCAGCATGGCTTTGTGCGTGGGAAATCATGTCTCACAAATTTGATTGAGTTTTTTGAGGGGGTGACCAAGAAGGTAGATGAGGGCAGTGCAGTAGACGTTGTCTACATGGACTTTAGAAAAGCCTTTGACAAGGTACCGCATGGTAGGTTGTTGCAGAAGGTTAAAGCTCACGGGATCCAGGGTGAGGTTGCCAATTGGATTCAAAATTGGCTGGACGACAGAAGAAGGTGGTTGTAGAGGGTTGTTTTTCAAACTGGAGGCCTGTGACCAGTGGTGTGCCTCAGGGATCGGTGCTGGGTCCACTGTTATTTGTGATTTATATTAATGATTTGGATGAGAATTTAGGAGGCATGGTTAGTAAGTTTGCAGATGACACCAAGATTGGTAGCACAGTGGATAGTGAAGAAGGTTATCTAGATTGCAACGGGATCTTGATCAATTAGGCCAGTGGGCCGACGAATGGCAGATGGAGTTTAATTTAGATAAATGTGAGGTGATGCATTTTGGCAGATTGAATCAGGCCAGGACCTACTCAGTTAATGGTATGGCGTTGGGGAGAGTTATAGAACAAAGAGATCTAGGAGTACAGGTTCATAGCTCCTTGAAGGTGGAGTCGCAGGTGGACAGGATGGTGAAGAAGGCATTCGGCATGCTTGGTTTCATTGGTCAGAACATTGAATACAGGAGTTGGGACGTCTTGTTGAAGTTGTACAAGACATTGGTACGGCCACACTTGGAATACTGTGTGCAGTTCTGGTCACCCTATTATAGAAAGGATATTATTAAACTAGAAAGAGTGCAGAAAGGATTTACTAGGATGTTACCGGGACTTGATGGTTTGAGTTATAAGGAGAGGCTGGATAGACTGGGACTTTTTTCTCTGGAGCGTAGGAGGCTTAGGGGTGATCTTATAGAGGTCTATAAAATAATGAGGGGCATAGATAAGGTAGATAGTCAACATCTTTTCCCAAAGGTAGGGGAGTCTAAAACTAGAGGGCATAGGTTTAAGGTGAGAGGGGAGAGATTCAGAAGGGCCCAGAGGGGCAATTTCTTCACTCAGAGGGTAGTGAGTGTCCGGAATGTGCTGCCAGAGGTAGTAATAGAGGTGGGTACAATTGTGTCTTTTAAAAAGCATTTAGATAGTTACATGGGTAAGATGGGTATAGAGGGTTATGGGCCAAGTGCGGGCAACTGGGACTAGCTTAATGGTAAAAACTGGGCGGCATGGACTGGTTGGGCCGAAGGGCCTGTTTCCATGCTGTAAACTTCTATGATTCTATGATTCCCACACCACTCTTTCAGCCACGTGTTAACTTCCCTTATTCTTGCCTCCCTATGCCAATTTTCACATGGCTCGGGCAGTAGTCCGGAGATTATGACCCTTGAGGACCTGTTTTTTAATTTGAATTCTAGCTCTTTATAATCTCTAAACAGGTCCTCTTTCCTAGACTTGCCTATGTTGTTGGTACCGACATGGACCACAACAACTGGATCCTCCCCCTCCCTCTCCAGTATCCTTTGAAGCCGGTCAGAGATGTCCCGCACCCTAGCACCGGGCAGGCAACATACCATGCGGGACTCTTTATCCTGCTCACAAAGGATACTATCTATCCCCCTGATAATAGAATTCCCTACAACTACAACTTGCCTATTTACTCCCTCCCCTTGAATGGCCTGCTGAACCATGGTGCCTTGGTCAGCTGACCCATCCTTCCTGCAACCCTTTTCGCCATCCACACAGGGAGCAAGTGCCTCATACCTGTTGGACAGAGTCAAGGGCTGAGGCTCCTGAGTTCCTGACTGCTGGTTCCCTTTACCTGCCTGACTTGCAGTCACACCCTGCTGTCCCTGGCCACTGGCAGGATTTAAACTACTTACTCTGACAGGTGTGACTGCCTCCTGAAACACAGTGTCCAGGTAAGTCTCTCCCTCCCGGATGTGCCTCAGTGTTTGAAGCTCAGACTCCAGCTCATCAACTCTGAGCCGGAGCTCTTCGAGCAGCCAACACTTACTGCAGATGTGGTCGCTGCAGCTCGCAATGGGATCTGCCAGCTCCCACATCAAGCAGCTCAAGCACATCACCTGACCAGCCATCACTAATTAATTAATTAGTTTAATTTAAGTTTATGGTGGGGGCAGCTTCAGCCAATCAGACACTACCCTGCACTTTTAACTGAAAAACAGCACAATTCGATTAACCACTTACCTTTCCTGGTTACCTTACTGCACCAAACTAGCAAATTCTCACTGTCTGTATCTCTCTCACTCCGGCTGTGTCTCCTTGACCTGCGCAATGCTAATAATATAATATAATAATGCTAATAATAATATAATATGGCACTTACCTCACACCAATGGGTCTTATTATTAGGTTAGAGGAGGAGGGCGGGTGGGAGACACTACACGTGTAGTGTCTCGGGTTTCCTCTCCACCAGAATTTATTGGTTGGGGGGGGGGCGGTCTTCCCAGAAGTCCGCGGGTCGAAAAAAATAAAACAGAAAAGAAGTGTTTTTTTTAAAAGGATAAACTTACCTCCCAGAAATCACTTGCGCACCGCTCCCGCTGAAATCGACTGGCCTGCTCCTGTGAAGGTAAGTGTTTTTAAGGGATAAACTTACCTCCCAGAAATCACTTGCGCACCGCTCCCGCTGAAATCGACTACTGATGAATAAGGGACTTTCAGGGGATTGGAGATGGAGAGCAGAGGGCGGTAGCTGCCGAGGGGAGGACCAAGGGAGGTGCGGGGCATGGGCTAAGGGCTGGCCTAGGAAAGGTCACAGCTGATCGTCAGAGGAGGGGGGCGAGAGCACCCCCGGCCAGACTATTTAGATGGAATGTTCGAGGACTGAATGGGCCGGTCAAAAGGGCGCATGTGTTCGTCACCTGAGACTGTTAAAAGCGGATGTGGCCATGCTACAGGAGACACACTTGAAGCTTGGAGACAAATTCAGATTGAAGAAGAGATGGGTCGGACAGGTGTTTCATTCGGGACTGGACTTTAAACCAAGGGGGAGGTGGCAATCCTGATTAACAAGAGGGTGGCATTTGAGGTGGGGAGGCTAGAGGCAGACCTGGGGGGTACATTTATTATGGTCAGTGGGAAGCTGGAGGGAATGGCTGTGGTGCTGGTAAATATATACGCCCCAAACTGGGATGATGTCGCGTTTGTTAGGAAGGTGCTGGGAAAGATCCCTGACCTGGACCCGCAGTGGCTGGTTATGGGGGGTGACTTCAACACGGTCCTGGATCCGAGACTGGACCGGTCGAGTTCTAGGTCAGGGAAAGTATCAGCAATGGCGAAGGAATTGCGGGGGTTCATGGGGCTCATGGGAGTGGTGGATCCATGGAGATTTGGGAGGCCAAGGAGCAAAGAATATTCATTTTACTCCCATATGCACAAGGTATACTCCAAGATAGATTTCTTTGTACTGGATAAAACACTGTTAGCGGGGGTGGAGGACACTGAGTACTCAGCAATTGTGGTGTCAGACCATGGGCCACATTGGGTAGACCTACGGGAAAGCACGGGAAAGTCGCAGCGCCCATAGTGGAGATTAGATGCTGGGCTGCTAGCGGACGATAAGATCTGTGAGCGAGTGAGGGAGGCCATCTGGGGCTACATAAAAAACAATGATACGGGAGAGACTGTGGCTGGAGTGGTTTGGAAAGCATTGAAGGTAGTTATCAGAGGAGAATTTATTTCAATTCAAGCCCATAGGAAGAAAACTGAGCGGGCGGAGCTGGACAGATTGGTAGGAGAAATCTTATAGGTGGACAGGAGATATGCGGAGTCTCCAAATGAGGAGCTCCTGAGGGAGCATCAGAGACTCCAAATGGAATTTGGGCTCCTTTTCACAGGTAAGGCGGAGGGACAGCTGAGGAGGGCAAAAGGGGCAATATATGAATATGGGCAGAAAGCTAGCAGGATGCTGGCACATCAGCTGAGGAAGCAGGAGAAATAGGGAAAATAAAGGATATGAGAGGGAAGGTAGTAATAGACTCGGGGGCGGTTAATGACGTGTTCTGTGAATTTTATAGTCGGCTATATGAGTCGGAACCCCCAGCCGTGGAGGAGGGTATGAATCAATTCCTAAGGAGGCTAGCGTTCCCGAAGGTATTTGAGGAGCTGGTGGAAGACCTGGGGGGCTCAATTTGGCTCGGGGTGGTGATAGATGGGTTGAGGGCATGCAATCGGATAAGGCCCCAGGACCTGACGGATTTCCATTGGAATTTTATAAAAAGTTCTCTGGGTTACTGGTTCAGGCTTTTAACGAGTCTCGGGAGCTGGGAGTACTTCCCCCCCACCCCACCCCCACGCTATCACAAGCATCAATCTCTCTCATCCTGAAGCGCGATAAGGACCCGGAGAACTGTGGATCGTACAGGCCAATTTCCCTGTTGAACTAAATTGCTGGCAAAGATCTTGGGCACTCGAACAGAGGATTGTGTCCCGGAGGTAATCGGGGAAGATCAGGCGGGATTTGTGAAGGGCAGGCACCTGACGTCCAATATTAGACGGCTTCTTAACGTTATAATGATGCCAGCGGAGGGGCGTGATGTTGAGGTGGTCGTAGCCATGGACGCGGAGAAGGCTTTCGACCGGGTGGAGTGGAAGTACCTATGGGACATTTTAGGCAGGTTTGGGTTTGGACAGGGATTTGTGGATTGGGTCCGGCTGTTATATCAGGCTTCTGTGGCAAATGTAAGAACCAACCGAATCCGGGCAGAGTATTTTAGTCTCTGCAGGGGGACAAGGCAGGGTTGCCCGCTCTCCCCATTACTGTTTGCCCTGGCCATAGAGCCCTTGGCAATGGCCCTCAGAGGGGAGGGGGGGGGTGGTGTTTGTGTGGTGCACAGAATCTTTCTATATGCGGATGACTTGTTGCTTGATGTCACAGACCTGGTGGGGGATGATCAAAATCATGGATATACTAGGAGAATTTGGGCGATTTTCAGGTTACAAATTAAATATGGGAAAGAGTGAGATGTTCATGATCCAGGCACGGGGGCAGGAAAGAGACTGAGGGAGTTGCCGTTCAGAGTGGTTGAGAGGAGTTTTCGATATCTGAAATGAAATTAAATGAAAATCGCTTATTGTCACAAGTAGGCTTCAAATGAAGCTACTGTGAAAAGCCCCTAGTCGCCACATTCCGGTGCCTGTTCGGGGAGGCTGGTACGGGATTCAAGTGGGGGTTCAAGTAGCTAAGGATTGGGCAGCTTCATAAGTTAAATCTGGGCAAAGCTGTGGATCAAATGAAAAGGGATTTCCGCAGATGGGACATGCTCCCGCTGCGCTGCCGGGGAGGGTCCAGAAGGCAAAGATGACGGTCCTTCTGAGACTGCTCTTTTTTCAATGTCTTCCGATTTTTATCCCAAAATCTTTTTTCAGGAAAATTAACTCGGCGATATCGGGTTGTGTGTGCGGGTAAAACTCCGAGAGTAAAGAAGACACTCCTGGAACGGGGTCGCGGAGAGGGGGGCGTGGCCCTCCTGAGCTTTATTAACTATTTTGGGTGGCCAACATATCGATGGTCAGGAAGTAGGTAGTGGGGGAGGGATCGGTGTGGAAGCGGCATCCTGTAAGAGTACGAGATTGGATGCTTTACTGACGGTGCCCCTACCATTTTCGCCGGCTTGATGCTCTGTGAGACCTGTGGTGGTGGCAAGACCTAAGGGTGTGGGGCAATGGAGGCAACACATGAGATTGAAGGGGGCACAGTGTGGTCACCGACTTGTAACAATCACTGGTTTGCCCCGGGGGCCGGGATACTGATGGGATGGCGGCGGGCAGGGATTGAGAGATTTGGGGAACCTATTCATTCAGGGGGGTTTCCCGACCTTGGAGACATTAGAGGAGGAGTTTGAGTTGCCGGGTGGGAAGGGGTTTCGGTACCTCCAGGTATGGGATTTTGTCCGGAGGCATGTTCCTGGCTTTCTTCGCCTCCCCCTGAGGGGGTTACAAGATAAGGTGATGTCAAAAACAGAGTTTGGAGAGGGCAGGGTCACGGAGATATACAAGGAGTTGATGGAGTGGGAAGGGGTCCCTATCAGGGAGGTGAAGAGGAAGTGGGAAGAGGAGCTGGGTGGAGAGATAGAATTCGAGCTGTGGGAAAAAGCCCTGAAGAGAGTCAATTCATCCTCACCGTGTGCCAGATTTAGCTTGATCCAGTTCAAGGTGGTCCACAGGGCCCACATGACGGTAGCTCGGATGAGCAGGTTCTTTGAGGAGGTGGAGGATAGATATGGGCGGTGTGGGGGTAGCCTGGCGAATCATGTACCTATGTTTTGGGCATGTCCGAAATTGAGGGGATTCTGGCAGGGATTTGCGGACGTTATGCCAGAAGTCCTGGAAGGAAGGGTAACTCTCCGAGTCCAGAATTGGCAATATTTCGGATATCGGAAGATCCGGGGGGGCCAAGGGGGGGGGGGGGGGGGGGAAGGGAGGCCGGTGTTCTGGCCTTCTCCTCCCTGGTGGCCCGCAGCTGGATTTTGCTGGGATGGAGGGGCTCGGAGCCCCCGAAGACAGAAGTGTGGGTCAGCGATATGGCAGGGTTTCTCAATCTGGAGAAAATTAAATTTGCTTCAAGAGGATCAATTCAAGGGTTCGCCCAGAGACGGCAGCCATTCATAGGCTACTTCAAGGAAAATTGAACGTCAGCAGTAAGGGGCGTTGGGAAAAAGAGAGTGGGGGGGGGGAGGAAAACAGGAGGCATGGCAATGTTACAACGGGAGAGAGAATATAGTTTACAGGCAACTAGGGAATAGAACGGGGGGAGATGGGAGTGTTGTTATGAAGGTTGTTTTTTCTTTCTTTACGTGTGTCGGCCCGCGCGGTTGTTTAAGAGATGTTAATGTGTTAAACTGTGAAAATTACAAATGCTTCAGTAAAATATTTTCTAAAAAAAAAATGTCCTCATTGGAAATTGCCTGTTGAACTTCGTCTACACTTTCAACTATATCGACTGAGAAAGAGTCTTTTAAATTGAATTCATCTTGCACCGTATCGGGTCTATTCGCTTTATTTTCATGTTTTGTTAAACATATTTCCTGTACAGCTCATCCCTTGGTAACTGTACCCATCTTCCTAAATTGTTGCGATGTAGCTCCCGTTCTACACTGAGAAGCAAAGTGAACCAATCTGTGACACTTCGCACAGGTTTTACTGAAGGCAGGGCACTTTTTTACTTGGTGTTTGCATGCCATGACGCTTGTGACGTCAAAATGTCCACCATCTGGAGCACGTTTCTTTTTGAAGTACACCACGGCATCAATGGCATCGGCCACGTTGTTCGTTTTTGCGCCACTTTCACAGATTTGTGAATATTTCAGAATATTGATTATTTTTTTGCCTGTTCGTTTGCTCGTCATATGCTAATGGTGTCTTCTAACATTAACTTTGATTGTCTCAGTAGTCTCTCACGCAGTTTTTCCCTTTTACAAAAGAACAAAGAAAAGTACAGCACAGGAACAGGCCCTTCGGCCCTCCAAGCCTGTGTTGACCATGCTGCCCGTCTAAACTAAAAAACTACCTCCACACACTATCTGATCGCACAAGAAGGGAGTCTAAGAGAATGGAAAAATTACAGAACTGTGCTTTAAGCCTGAGATCTGTAATAAAGCAGTCCAGTGTTTCACCTGCTTTCTGGATTGCTTACCTGAAAATATATCTTTCAAAAGTTTCATTTATCTGAAGCTCGCAATGCTTGTCGAACATTTTGATTACTGTACTATATATTTTTTTATCAGCCTCATTCTCAAAGCGGCATGAGTTGAAAATTTCTAGGGCTTGCATTCCAGTCATTGTGAGAAACAACGCTATTTTACGCTGGTCACTGGCCGCTTCCAGGTCTAAGGCAGAGATCTATAATTCAAACTGCTGTTTGAAATTTTTCCAGTTAACATCAACTTTACCCTGGGCTGAATAGTGGTGCAATGGTTTGCAGTGCTGCCTACGGTGCTGAGGGCCCAGGTTCGAACCGGGCCCTGGGTCACTGTGTGGATTTGCACATTCTCCCCGTGTCTGCATGTGTTTCACCCCCACGACCCAAAGATGTGCAGGTTAGATGGGTTGGCCAATCTATATTGCCCCTTATTTGAAAAAAATAATTAGGTATTCTAAATTTAAAAAAAAACATCAACTTTACCCGATGTCCGAAATTGCCATGGAGTTTGCAAACCTTCCATCTCGCTTTGACTGGGCAGTTTATTCAACGTTACTAGCTGAAACAAGGTCTTTGAGATCGGCGCCTGGTAGAATTTCTTTTTCTTCCTTCGCAAGTTTTGTTTTCCACATGGAGATTTTCTTTCTCTTTCTAAACCTTTCTATTCTACCCTAGCAAGTTCACCTGGTACCATGTGATGTTTTCTGGTTTCTTGATAAGATGGCTTTGATGTGTAGTGTTCAACAAAGAACATCAAGCTATGTTGATTAACTTAATTAATTTATTAACACGACTTATAACTAGATTCAAATGTCTTACTAAGGTACAAGAAAGGGCACCACCAGAAAGGGCAGGCAGTCAGTGCAGGAATCCCCTGTGGTTGTCCCCCTCTCGAACAGATATACCCCTTTGGATACTGTCGGGGGGATAGCCTATCAGGGGAAAACAGCAGCAGCCAGAGCAGTGGCACCACGGCTGGCTCTGATGTTCAGAAGGGAGGGTCAAAGCGCAGAAGAGTAATAGTAATAGGGGACTCTATAGTCAGGGGCACAGATAGGCGCTTCTGTGGACGTGAAAGAGACTCCAGGATGGTATGTTGCCTCCCTGGTGCCAGGGTCCAGGATGTCTCTGAACGGGTAGAGGGCATCCTGAAGGGGGAGGGCAAACAGGCAGAGGTCGTTGTACATATTGGTACTAACGACATAGGCAGGAAGGGGCATGAGGTCCTGCAGCAGGAGTTCAGGGAGCTAGGCAGAAAGTTAAAAGACAGGACCTCGAGGGTTGTAATCTCGGGATTACTCCCTGTGCCACGTGCCAGTGAGGCTAGAAATAGGAAGATAGAGCAGATAAACACGTGGCTAAACAGCTGGTGTAGGAGGGAGGGTTTCCATTATCTGGACCACTGGGAGCTCTTCCGGGGCAGGTGTGACCTGTATAAGAAGGACGGGTTGCATCTAAACCGGAGAGGCATAAATATCCTGGCCGCGAGGTTTGCTAGTGTCACACGGGAGGGTTTAAACTAGTATGGCAGGGGGGGTGGGCACGGGAGCAATAGGTCAGAAGGTGAGAGCATTGAGGGAGAACTAGGGAATAGGGACAGTGTGGCTCTGAGGCAGAGCAGACAGGGAGAAGTTGCTGAACACAGCGGGTCTGGTGGCCTGAAGTGAATATGTTTTAATGCAAGGAGTATTACGGGTAAGGCAGATAAACTTAGAGCTTGGATTAGTACTTGGAACTATGATGTTGTTGCCATTACAGAGACCTGGTTGAGGGAAGGGCAGGATTGGCAGCTAAACGTTCCAGGATTTAGATGTTTCAGGCAGGATAGAGGGGGATGTAAAAGGGGAGGCGGAGTTGCGCTACTTGTTCGGGAGAATATCACAGCTGTACTGCGAGAGGACACCTCCGAGGGCAGTGAGGCTATATGGGTAGAGATCAGGAATAAGAAGGGTGCAGTCACAATGTTGGGGGTATACTACAGGCCTCCCAACAGCCAGCGGGAGATAGAGGAGCAGATAGGTAGACAGATTTTGGAAAAGAGTAAAAAGAACAGGGTTGTGGTGATGGGAGACTTCAACTTTCCCAATATTGACTGGGACTCACTTAGTGCCAGGGGCTTAGACGGGACGGAGTTTGTAAGGAGCATCCAGGAGGGCTTCTTAAAACAATATGTAGACAGTCCAACTAGGGAAGGGGTGGTACTGGACCTGGTATTGGGGAATGAGCCCAGCCAGGTGGTAGATGTTTCAGTAGGGGAGCATTTCGGTAACAGTGACCATAATTCAGTAAGTTTTAAAGTACTGGTGGACAAGGATAAGAGTGGTCCGAGGATGAATGTGCTAAATTGGGGGAAGGCTAATTATAACAATATTAGGCAGGAACTGAGGAACATAGATTGGGGGCGGATGTTTGAGGGCAAATCAACATCTGACATATGGGAGGCTTTCAAGTGGCAGTTGAAGGGAATACAGGACCGGCATGTTCCTGTGAGGAAGAAGGATAAATACGGCAATTTTCGGGAACCTTGGATGACGAGTGATATTGTAGGCCTCGTCAAAAAGAAAAAGGAGGCATTTGTCAGGGCTAAAAGGCTGGGAACAGACGAAGCCTTCGTGGAATATAAGGAAAGTAGGAAGGAACTTAAGCAAGGAGTCAGGAGGGCTAGAAGGGGTCACGAAAAGTCATTGGCAAATAGGGTTAAGGAAAATCCCAAGGCTTTTTACACGTACATAAAAAGCAAGAGGGTAGCCAGGGAAAGGGTTGGCCCACTGAAGGATAGGCAAGGGAATCTATGTGTGGAGCCAGAGGAAATGGGCGAGGTACTAAATGAATACTTTGCATCAGTATTCACCAAAGAGAAGGAATTGGTAGATGTTGAGTCTGGAGAAGGGGGTGTAGATAGCCTGGGTCACATTGTGATCCAAAAAGACGAGGTGCTGGGAGTCTTAAAAAATATTAAGGTAGATAAGTCCCCAGGGCCTGATGGGATCTACCCCAGAATACTGAAGGAGGCTGGAGAGGAAATTGCTGAGGCCTTGACAGAAATCTTTGGATCCTCGCTGTCTTCAGGGGATGTCCCGGAGGACTGGAGAATAGCCAATGTTGTTCCTCTGTTTAAGAAGGGTAGCAAGGATAATCCCGGGAACTACAGGCCTTACTTCAGTGGTAGGGAAATTACTGGAGAGAATTCTTCGAGACAGGATCTACTCCCATTTGGAAGCAAATGGACGTATTAGTGAGAGGCAGCACGGTTTTGTGAAGGGGAGGTCGTGTCTCACTAACTTGATAGAGTTTTTCGAGGAGGTCACTAAGATGATTGATGCAGGTAGGGCAGTGGACGTTGTCTATATGGACTTCAGTAAGGCCTTTGACAAGGTCCTTCATGGTAGACTAGTACAAAAGGTGAAGTCACATGGGATCAGGGGTGAGCTGGTAAGATGGATACAGAACTGGCTAGGCCATAGAAGGCAGAGAGTAGGAATGGAGGGATGCTTTTCTCATTGGAGGGCTGTGACCAGTGGTGTTCCACAGGGATCAGTGCTGGGACCTTTGCTCTTTGTAGTATATATAAATGATTTGGAGGAAAATGTAACTGGTCTGATTAGTAAGTTTGCAGACGACACAAAGGTTGGTGGAATTGCGGATAGCGATGAGGACTGTCGGAGGATACAGCAGGATTTAGATTGTCTGGAGACTTGGGCGGAGAGATGGCAGATGGAGTTTAATCCGGACAAATGTGAGGTAATGCATTTTGGAAGGTCTAATGCAGGTAGGGAATATACAGTGAATGGTAGAACCCTCAAGAGTATTGAAAGTCAAAGAGATCTAGGAGTACAGGTCCACAGGTCATTGAAAGGGGCAACACAGGTGGAGAAGGTAGTCAAGAAGGCATACGGCATGCTTGCCTTCATTGGCCGGGGCATTGAGTATAAGAATTGGCAAGTCATGTTGCAGCTGTATAGAAACTTAGTTAGGCCACACTTGGAGTATAGTGTTCAATTCTGGTCGCCACACTACCAGAAGGATGTGGAGGCTTTAGAGAGGGTGCAGAAGAGATTTACCAGAATGTTGCCTGGTATGGAGGGCATTAGCTATGAGGAGCGGTTGAATAAACTCGGTTTGTTCTCACTGGAACGAAGGAGGTTGAGGGGCGACCTGATAGAGGTCTACAAAATTATGAGGGGCATAGACCGAGTGGATAGTCAGAGGCTTTTCCCCAGGGTAGAGGGGTCAATTACTAGGGGGCATAGGTTTAAGGTGAGAGGGGCAAGGTTTAGAGTAGATGTACGAGGCAAGTTTTTTACGCAGAGGGTAGTGGGTGCCTGGAACTCGCTACCGGAGGAGGTAGTGGAAGCAGGGACGATAGGGACATTTAAGGGGCATCTTGACAAATATATGAATAGGATGGGAATAGAAGGATACGGACCCAGGAAGTGTAGAAGATTGTAGTTTAGTCGGGCAGCATGGTCGGCATGGGCTTGGATGTTCCTGTGCTGTACATTTCTTTGTTCTTTGTTCTTTGTATACTCTCTCCAAAGCATTCATATCCTTCCTATAATGAGGCGACCAGAACTGGACACAATATTCCAAGTGTGGTCTAACTCGGGTTTGATAAAGCTGCAGCAAAACCTTGTGGCTCTTAAACTCAATCCTCCTGTTAATGAAAGCCAACACACTATACGTCTTCTTTTTTTTTTAATAAACAATTTATTGAGGTATTTTTGGCGTTGTAACGGCAGCAATATAAACAATGTACATGAAAATATAAACATAGTGCAAATACCACCTCCCTCCCCAACAGGTCCCACCATTAATTAACCCCCTAATCTACGCTAACCTAACCCCCTCCCCCACCCCCCGCACCCCCCACTCCCCTCTGCTGACGATTAATTTTCCGTGAAGAAGTCGATGAATGGTTGCCACCTCCAGGCGAACCCTAACAGTGATCCTCTCAAGGCGAACTTAATTTTCTCCAGACAGAGAAAGCTAGCCATGTCCGATAGCCAGGTCTCTGACTTCTGGGGCTTTGAGTCCCTCTATGCTAGTAATATCCGCCTCCGCGCTACCAGGGAAGCAAAGGCCAGAACGTCTGCCTCTTTCTCCTCCTGGATTCCCGGATCCTGCGACACCCTGAAAATCGCCATCTCTGGACTCAATGCCACCCTTGTTTTTAATACCTTGGACATGACGTCAGCAAACCCCTGCCAACATCCCCTCAGCTTTGGATATGCCCAGAACATGTGGACATGGTTCGCTGACCCTCACGCACATTTTGCGCACCTATCTTCCACCCCAAAGAATCTGCTCATCCGGGCCACTGTCATGTGAGCCCGATGAACAACCTTGAATTGAATCAGGCTGAGTCTGGCACAAGTTGCGATCGCGTTGACTCTACTCAACACGTCCGCCCAAAGGCCTTCTATCTCTCTCCCCAGCTCCTCCTCCCATTTTGCTTCCACTCCTCAGTCTGCGTCTCCTCTGATCCCATAAGTTCCTTATAAATGTCAGAAATGCTCCCCTCACCTATCCATCCTCTGGAAATTACTCTGTCCTGAATCCCACTTAGTGGCAGGAGTGGGAAGGTTGGTACCTGTCTACGCAGAAAGTCCGGCACCTGCAGAAATGTGGGAGTCTTTTAAGGAAAGGTTGATTAGAGTGCATGACAGACATGTCCCTGTGAAAATGAGGATAGAAATGGCAAGATTAGGGAACCATGGATGACGGGTGGAATTGTGAGACTAGGTAAGATGAAAAAGGAAGCATACATAAGATCTAGGCGACTTAAAACTGATGAAGGTTTGGAGGAATATCGGGAAAGTAGAACAAATCTCAAGCGCGCAATAAAGAGGGCGAAAAGGGGTCATGAAATATCTTTGGCTAACAGGGTTAAGGAAAATCCCAAAGCCTTTTATTCGTATATAAGGAGCAAGAGGGTAACTAGAGAAAGGATTGGCCCACTCAAAGACAAAAGAGGGAATTTATGCGTGGAGTCAGAGGAAATGGGTGAGACTCTTAATGAGTACTTTGCAACGGTATTCACCAAGGAGAGGGACATGCCGGATGTTGAGGTTAGGGATGGATGTTTAACTTCTCGAGGTCAAGTCGGCATAAGGAAGGGGGAAGTTTTGGGTATTCTAAAAAGCATTAAGGTGGACAAGTCCCCAGGTCCGGATGGGATCTATCCCAGGTTACTGGGGGAAGCAAGGGACGAAATAGCTGGGGCCTTAACAGATATCTTTGCAGTATCCTTGAGCACGGGTGAGGTCCCGGAGGACTGGAGAATTGCTAATGTTGTCCCTTTGTTTAAGAAGGGTAGCAGGGATAATCCAGGGAATTATAGACCTGTGAGCTTGACGTCAGTGGTAGGCAAACTGTTGGAGAAGATACTGAGGGATAGGATCTATTCACATTTGGAAGAAAATAGACTTATCAGTGATAGGCAGCATGATTTTGTGCAGGGAAGGTCATGTCTTACAAACCTAATAGAATTCTTTGAGGAAGTGACAAAGTTAATTGATGAGGGAAGGGCTGTAGAGGTCATATACATGGACTTCAGTAAGATGTTTGATAAAGTTTCCCATGGCAGGTTGATGGAAAAAGTGAAGTCGCATGGGTTTCAGGGTGTACTAGCTAGAACTGGTTGGGCAACAGGAGTCAGAGTAGTGGTGGAAGGGAGTGTCTCACAATGGAGAAGGGTGACTAGTGGTGTTCCACAGGGATCCGTGCTCGGACAACTGTTGTTTGTGATATCATAAATGATCTGGACGAAGGTATAGGTGGTCTGATTAGCAAGTTTGCAGATGATACTAAGATTGGTGGAGTTGCAGATAGCGAAGGGGACTGTCAGAGAATACAGCAAAATATAAATAGATTGGAGAGTTGGGCAGAGAAATGGCAGAAGGAGTTCAATCCAGGCAAATGCGAGGTGATGCATTTTGGAAGATCCAATTCAAGAGCGGACTATACGTTCAATGCAAGAGTCCTGGGGAAAATTGATGTACAGAGAGATCTGGGAGTTCAGGTCCATTGTATCCTGAAGGTGGCAACGCAGGTCGATAGAGTGGTCAAGAAGGCATACAGCATGCTTGCCTTCATCGGACGGAGTATTGAGTACAAGAGTCGGCAGGTCATGTTACAGTTGTACAGGACTTTGGTTAGGCCACATTTGGAATACTGTGTGCAGTTCTGGTCGCCACATTACCAGAAGGATGTGGATGCTTTAGAGAGGGTGCAGAGGAGGTTCACCAGGATGTTAGCTATGAAGAAAGGTTGAGTAGATTAGGATTGTTTTCGTTGGAAAGACAGAGGTTGAGGGGGGACCTGATTGAGGTCGACAAAATTATGAGAGGTATGGACAGGGTGGATAGCAACAAGTTTTTTCCAAGAGTCGGGGTGTCAATTACAAGGGGGTCACGATTTCAAGGTGAGAGGGGGAAAGTTTAAGGGAGATGTGCGTGGAAAGTTTTTTACGCAGAGGGTGGTGGGTGCCTGGAACGCTTTGCCAGCGGAGGTGGTAGAGGTGGGCACGATAGCATCATTTAAGATGCATCTAGACAGATATATGAATGGGTGGGGAACAGAGGGAAGTAGATCCTTGGAAAATAGGCGACAGGTTTAGATAAAGGATCTGGATTGGCGCAGGCTGGGAGGGCCGAAGGGCCTGTTCCTGTACTGTAATTTTCTTTGTTCTTTGTTCTTGATATCAAAATTTGTTTCCCCCCCGCCAATGCAAACTTCTCCTCCAGCACCCTCATATTCAGAAAGCTCCCCTCTATAAACAAGTCCCCCATCCTCTCAATCCCCACTCTCTGGCATATTCGGAACCCCCGTCCATCCTTCCCGGGGCAAACCGGTGATTATCGCAGATTGGGGATTAGACCGATGCTCCCACTGCTCCCACATATCTCCTCCATTGCCCCCAGACTCTCAAGGCCGCCACCACCACGGGGCTGGTGGAGTACCGCGCCGGTGGAACGGCAGAGGCACAGTTACCAGCATCCCCAAACATATGCCCTTGCAAGAAGCTGCCTCCATACGCACCCATGCCGCCCCCCCCCCACCCCCACCAGCCACTTCCTAATCATAGCTATGTTAGCCGCCCAGTAATAATTGCTAAAGTCCGGCAGTGCCAGCCCGCCCTCTCCCCGACTCCGCTCGAGCATTACCCTCCTCACTCGCGGGGAGTTGCCCCCCCATACAAAGCCCCCTATAACTTTATTGACCCGCTTAAAAAAGGACCGTGGAGTGAAGATGGGGAGATATTGAAATACAAACAGGAATCTCGGGAGGACCGACATTTTTACTGTTTTGACACTACCAGCGAGAGACAACGGGAGCGCATCCCATCTCCGGAAATCATCTGCCATCTGACCCACCAACCGGGCCAAGTTCAATTTATGTAGCCGGTCCCAATCCTGCGCCACTTGGATACCTAGGTACCTGAAACTGTCCCCTACCAATCTAAATGGCAGTTCCCCCAGTCGCCTCTCCTGACCCCTCGCCTGGACCGCAAACATCTCGCTCTTCCCCATATTAAGCTTATACCCTGAAAACCGGCCGAATTCCCCTAAAATTCCCATAATCTCTTACATCCCCTCAATTGGATCTGAAACATACAGAAGCAGGTCGTCCGCACACAGTGAGACTCTGTGCTCCACCCCCCCCCCCCCCCCCACCCCCCAGATCAGCCCTTTCCAGCCCCTTGATGCCCTCAGGGACGCTGGCAATTGCTCTATAGCCAGTGCAAACAGTAGTGGGGAGAGGGGGCATCCCTGTCTCGTACCCCGGTGCAGTCTAAAATAGTCCAAAGTCATCCTGTTTATCCGTACACTTGCCACAGGAGCCTGGTACAGCAACCTGACCCAGTCAATAAAGCCTCTCCCAAATCTGAACCGCCCCAGAACCTCCCATAAATAATCCCACTCAACCCGGTCAAAAGCTTTTTCTGCATCCATCGCGACCACTACCTCCACCTCCCTACTTTCCGGGGGCATCATGATCATGTTTAACAGCCTTCTTACATTGGCCACCAGCTGCCTGCCCTTAACGAACCCCGTCTGATCCTCCACAATGACGTTCGGCACAAAATCCTCAATCCTGGAGGACAAAATTTTGGCCAACAATTTGGCATCTACGTTCAACAGGGAAATCAGCCTGTAAGACCCACATAGCTCCGGGCTCTTGTCCAGTTTCAGGATAAGCAAAATTGTGGCCTGTGACATCGTCTGGGGCAGAGCCCCTCTTTCCCTTGCCTCATTAAACACCTTCATCAGCACCGATCCCAATATCCCAGAGAACATTTTGTAGAACTCCACTGGGTACCCGTCCGGTCCCGGGGCCTTACCTGACTGCATGGCCTTCAATCCCTCCACTATCTCTTCCAACCCGATCGGGGCCCCAGTCCTTCTTCCAGCTCCCCGTCCACCTTCGGGAAAGTTGGCCACTCCAGGAAGTGCCTCATCCCCTCCGGCCCCGCAGGGGGTTCTGACCTGTACAACCTGCTGTAGAAATCCCTGAACGCCTTGCTCACCCCTGCCGACTCCCCCACTAAGTTCCCATCCCCGTCAATAAATTTCCCTATTTCTTCAGCTGCCTCCCTCTTTCTGAGCTGCTGTGCAAGTATCCTGCTGGCCTTCTCGCCATGCTCGTAGATCGCCCCCCTCGCCTTTGAGCTGTTCCACTGCCCTCCCTGTGGTTAACAAGCCAAACTCCGCCTGTAGCCTCCGCCGTTCCCTTAAAAGCCCTATCTCTGGAGTCTCCGCGTACCTCCTGTCGACTTGTAGAATCTCCTTTATCAGTCGATCCGTCTCTGCCCTGTCCGTCCTGTCCCTGTGAGCTCGGATCGAGATCAGCTCTCCTCTCACTTCCCTACGAGGATTCCCTACGCCTTCAGCACTTCCCAGGCCACCGCTGCGGAGACCTCCCCCATATCATTTACCTGCAGGTAATTTTGTATGCATTTCCAGCCTCTCGCACACCGCTTCGTCCACCAATAATCCTACACCTAACCTCCATTGCGGGCGCTGATTGCTATCTTTACTAACCTGCAGGTCAACCAAGTGTGGAGCAAGGTCCGAGATTGTGATTGCCGAGTACCCCATGTCCACCACCCGTGCCAGCAGGGCCCTACCCAAAACAAAGAAATCGATCCGAGAGTATACCTTGTGCACGTGGGAGTAGAAGGAGAACTCCTTCACCCTCGGCTGCCTAAATCTCCATGGATCCACCCCCCCATCTGCTCCATGAACCCTTTCAGTTCCTTTGCCATTGCTGGCACCCTGCCCATTTTCGAGCATGACCGATCCAGGCCGGGATGAGTAACTGTATTAAAGTCCCCTCCCATGATCAGCTTGTGCGAGTCCAGGTCCAGTATCTGCCCCAACATCCTTTTTATAAATTCCACGTCATCCCAATTTGGCGCAGATACATTAACCAGCACTACCTTCATCCCTTCCAGCTTACCACTAACCATAATATATCGACCCCCCCCACATCCGAAACTATTCTACCCACCTCAAATATCACCCGCTTATTAATCAAGATCGCAACCCCTCTAGTCTTTGTATCCAGCCCCGAGAGGAAGACCTCACTGACCCAGCCTTTCCTCAATCTAACCTGATCCACTACTCTAAGGTGCGTCTCCTGCAGCATTACCACGTCCACCTTCAGTCCCCTCAGGTGCGTGAACACAGGCCCATTCAACCCTCGAACATTCCAGATGATCAGCCTAGTTGGGGGGCAAAGTGCTCCCCCCTCCGCCGATCAGCCATCCCCTTTCTTGGGCCCGCCTCCAGCCCATGCGCTGAGCCTCCTCCGGCCCGCCCCCCGGCAGACCCCGCCACCGACCTCCTCTCTGTCCCTCAACTGAAGTCCCTCCCTCGTCAGCAGAACAACTACCCCCCCTCCTCCCCTCCCTAGCAACACCACTCTGAAACCTAACCCATACAATAAACTAAACATATGCACCCCCATCCCCACTGCGCTTCCGTGAGCTAGCTCACCCAGCTAGCTTGGTGGCCTCCACCGCCAAAATATCTCCCACCTATTGTTCCCTCACTGCCCTCCCCCGCACTCATACAAACAAATTCCCTCATCTAACAACCCCCACACAATCACCCAGCTGAAAAAAAAACACCAAAACCCAAACAAGCACGCCTCCATCCCACAAAAGTGCACCTCAAAGAAAAAGACGTTGCCAACATCCACCAAAAAGAAAACCCGAAAACGAAAACTTTTCCCCCCCCTTCTTAAACAGACCTCAAAAGCAGAAGAGAAAAAATAAAAAAGAGACCCAATATAAGCCAACAAGTTGCATCAAAGTTCGAGAGTTCTCAGCCCCCCACCAGTCCTTTTCTTTTTGCGAAGTCCAGCGCGTCTTCGGGCGATTCAAAATAATGATGCTTGTCTTCATATGTGACCCAGAGATGAGCCGGATACAGCAGTCCAAACTTCACCTGCTTCTTGAAGAAGATTGACTTAACTTGGCTGAAGCCTGCCCTTTTCCTAGCCACCTCCACACTCAGGTCCTGGTACACCTGCAGGATACTGTTGTCCCATTTACAGCTCCGCTTTTGCTTCGCCCACTGAAGAATACATTCCTTGTCCAGGAACCTTTGGAATCTCACCACCATTGCCCTCGGAGGGTCCCCCATTCGTGGCTTCCTCGCAATCTCTGTACGCCCTGTCCACCTCCAAGGGTCGGGAGAATGTCCCCTCCCCCAGTAGCTTTTCAAACATACCGGCTACGTATGCCCCAGCAGCAGCTCCCTCAGACCCCTCCGGGAGCCCCACAATTCTTAAGTTCTGCCGACGGGACCTATTCTCTAGGTCCTCCACCTTCTCCAGAAGCCTTTTCTGCTGGTCTCGCAGCATCCCCACCTCCAGCTCCACTGCAGTTTGATGCTCCTCCTGCTCAGCCAGCGCCTTCTCAACCTTCTGGATTGCCCGATCCTGGGCGTCCAATCTGTGCTCCAGCCGATTAATCGACTCTTTAATCGTGTCCAGACAGTCCCGTTTCTGCTTGGCAAAGCCGTCCTGAATGACCTGCATCAACTGCTCCGTTGATCGCTGGGCCGACACATCAGGGGTCTGGTCCTCGGCCATGCTGTCTCCTGTTGCAGCTTTAGCACAGCTCTTGCCTATCTTTCTATTTCTGCCTTTTCGTGCACTTCTGGTTCTTTTCTCCATACATCGATATGTGTAAACGGTGCCCGATTGCCTCAGCCTTTGAATTTACCATTTAAAACCGGAAAAAAGTCCAGTGGAAGGTCCCAAAATCTGACCAGACGAGAGCCAACAAATGTGCGACTTACCCCTTCATAGCCGCCACCGGAAGTCCCACCATACACCTTCTTAACAACCCTATCAACCTGGGTGGCAACTTTGAGGGATCTATGTACATGGACCCCAAGCTCCCTCTGTTCCTTCACACTTCCAAGAATCCTGCCTTTAACCCGGTATTCAGCATTCAAATTCGACCTTCCCAAATGAATCACTTCACAGTTATCTAGGTTGAACTCCATCTGCCACTTCTCAGCCCAGCTTTGCATCCTGTCAATGTCCTGTTGTAACCTGCAACAGCCTTCAACACTATCTACAACTCCCCCAACCTTCGTGTCATCGGCAAACTTATTAACCCACCCTGCCACTTCCTCATCCAAGTCCATTATAAAAACCACAAAGAGCAGAGGTCCCAGAACAGATCCCTGTGGGACACCACTGGTCACCGAACCCCAGGCGGAATACTTTCCATCCACTACCACTCGCTGTTTTCTTTCGGCCAGCCAATTCTGTATCCAGACAGCCAAATTTCCCTGTATCCCATGCCCCTTAACTTTCTGAAAAAGCCTAATGGGGAACCTCATCAAATGCCTTACTGAAGTCCATATTCACCACATCCACTGCCCGACCTTCATCAATGTGTCTCGTCACATCCTCAAAGAATTCAATGAGGCTTGTGAGGCATGACCTGCCCCTCACAAAGCCATGCTGACTATCTTTAATCAAACTATGTTTTTCTAAATAATCATAAATCCTATCTCTCAGAATCCTTTCCAATATTTTGCTCACCACAAACGCAAGACTGATGGGTCTGTAATTCCCAGGGATTTCCCTATTCCCTTTCTTGAACAGGGGAACAACATTCGCTTCCCTCCAATCAACCGGAACTACTCCAGTGGAGAGTGAGGACGCAAAGATCATCGCCAATGGTGCAGAAATCTCTTCCCTCGCTTCCCGTAGTAACCATGGGTATATCCCGTCAGGCCCACGGGACTTATCTATCCTGATGCTTTTCAAAATTTCCAGCACATCCTCCTTCTTAATACCGACCTGTTTGAGTCTACTAACCTGGCTCATGCTATTTGCCTGAGCAACAAGGTCCCTCTCTCTAGTGAATACTGAAGCAAAATATTCTTTTTGGGCCTACCCCATCTCCTCAGCCTCTCGGCACAAGTTCCCTCCATTATCCCTGATCAGCCCTACTCTCATTCTGATCATCCTCTTATTTCTCACATAAGTATAGAATGCCTTGGGGTTTTCCCTAATCCTTGCCGCCAGGGCATTTTCATGCCCCCTTCCAGCTCTCCTCAGTCCATTTTTGAGTTCCTTCCTGGCTACCTTGTAACCCTCTAGAGCCGAGTCAGATCCTTGCTTCCTCAACCTTATGTAAGCCTCCTTCTTCCTCTTGTCTAAAAGCTCCACTTCTCTTGTCATCCAAGGTTCCTTCATCTTACCATTCCTTCCTCGTCTTGTGGTCACTGTCACCAAAATGTTGTCCCACCGAGACATCTGACACCTGGCTTGGTTTGTTGCCGAGCACCAAGTCCAATATGGCCTCCCCCCTAGTCAGCCTATCTACATATTGAGTCAGGAGACCTTCCTGTATACACCTGTCAAAATCTGCTCCATCCAAACCATTTGCACTAAGGAGGTTCCCGTCAATATTAGGGAAGTTGAAGTCACCAATGACAACAACTCTGTTACTTCTGCACTTTTCCAAGATCTCCAAGAAAACTCCCAATAAAGTGACTGCTCCTTTGACTCTAGTCCTTGATGCCTTCTCAAGCTCCTGATTCATCTTCCCTTGAGCTTCCAGCTTCTTCCGCAAATCGTCGATCGTCATCTGGCACGGAGTCTGTCCCTGTTGCTCAGAAGGGAAGGGGGGAGAGGAGCAGAGCATTAGTAATTGGGGACTCGATAGTCAGGGGCACAGATAGGAGATTTTGTGGGAGCGTGAGAGACTCACGTTTGGTATGTTGCCTCCCAGGTGCAAGGGTACGTGATGTCTCGGATCGTGTTTTCCAGGTCCTTAAGGGGGAGGGGGAGCAGCCCCAAGTCGTGGTCCACATTGGCACTAACGACATAGGTAGGAAAGGGGACAAGGATGTCAGGCAGGCTTTCAGGGAGCTAGGATGGAAGCTCAGAACGAGAACAAACAGAGTTGTTATCTCTGGGTTGTTGCCCGTGCCACGTGATAATGAGATGAGGAATAGGGAGAGAGAGCAATTAAACACGTGGCTACAGGGATGGTGCAGGCGGGAGGGATTCAGATTTCTGGATAACTGGGGCTCTTTCTGGGGAAGGTGGGACCTCTACAGACAGGATGGTGGATCTGAACCTGAGGGGCACAAATATCCTGGGGGGGAGATTTGTTAGTGCTCTCTGGGGGGGGTTTAAACTAATGCAGCAGGGGCATGGGAACCTGGATTGTAGTTTTAGGGTACGGGAGAATGAGAGTATAGAGGTCAGGAGCACAGATTTGACGTCGCAGGAGGGGGCCAGTGTGCAGGTAGGTGGTTTGAAGTGTGTCTACTTCAATGCCAGGAGTATACGAAATAAGGTAGGGGAACTGGCAGCATGGGTTGGTACCTGGGATTTCGATGTTGTGGCCATTTCGGAGACATGGATAGAGCAGGGACAGGAATGGATGTTGCAGGTTCCGGGGTTTAGGTGTTTTAGTAAGCTCAGAGAAGGAGGCAAAAGAGGGGGAGGTGTGGCGCTGCTAGTCAAGAGCAGTATTACGGTGGCGGAGAGGATGCTAGATGGGGACTCATCTTCCGAGGTAGTATGGGCTGAGGTTAGAAACAGGAAAGGAGAGGTCACCCTGTTGGGAGTTTTCTATAGGCCTCCAAATAGTTCTAGGGATGTAGAGGAAAGGATGGCGAGGATGATCCTGGATAGGAGTGAAAGTAACAGGGTAGTTATTATGGGAGACTTTAACTTTCCAAATATTGACTGGAAAAGATATAGTTCAAGTACATTAGATGGGTCGTTTTTTGTACAGTGTGTGCAGGAGGGTTTCCTGACACAATATGTTGACAGGCCAACAAGAGGCAAGGCCACGTTGGATTTGGTTTTGGGTAATGAACCTGGCCAGGTGTTGGATTTGGAGGCAGGAGAGCACTTTGGGGACAGTGACCACAATTCGGTGACGTTTACGCTAGTGATGGAAAGGGATAAGTATACACCGCAGGGCAAGAGTTATAGCTGGGGGAAGGGCAATTATGATGCCATTAGACGTGACTTGGGGGGAATAGGTTGGAGAAGTAGACTGCAAGTATTGGGCACACTGGATAAGTGGAGCTTGTTCAAGGATCAGCTACTGCGTGTTCTTGATAAGTACGTACCGGTCAGGCAGGGAGGAATGCTTAGAGCGAGGGAACCGTGGTTTACCAAAGAAGTGGAATCTCTTGTTAAGAGGAAGAAGGAGGCGTATGTGAAGATGAGGTGTGAAGTTTCAGTTGGGGCGATGGATAGTTACAAGGTAGTGAGGAAGGATCTAAAGAGAGAGCTAAGACGAGCAAGGAGGGGACATGAGAAGTATTTGGCAGGTAGGATCAAGGAAAACCCAAAAGCTTTCTCTAGGTATGTCAGGAATAAGCGAATGACTAGGGTAAGAGTAGGACCAGTCAAGGACAGGGATGGGAAGTTGTGTGTGGAGTCTGAAGAGATAGGCGAGATACTAAATGAATATTTTTCGTCAGTATTCACTCAGGAAAAAGATAATGTTGTGGAGGAGAATGCTGAGTCCCAGGCTATTAGAATAGATGGCATTGAGGTACGTAGGGAAGAGGTGTTGGCAATTCTGGACAGGCTGAAAATAGATAAGTCCCCGGTTCCTGATGGGATTTATCCTAGGATTCTCTGGGAGGCCAGGGAAGAGATTGCTGGACCTTTGGCTTTGATTTTTATGTCATCATTGGCTACAGGAATAGTGCCAGAGGACTGGAGGATAGCAAATGTGGTCCCATTGTTCAAAAAGGGGAGCAGAGACAACCCCGGCAACTATAGACTGGTGAGCCTCTCGTCTGTAGTGGGTGAAGTCTTGGAGGGGATTATAAGAGACAAGATTTATAATCATCTAGATAGGAATAATATGATCAGGGATAGTCAGCATGGCTTTGTAAAGGGTGGGTCATGCCTCACAAACCTTATCGAGTTCTTTGATAAGGTGACTGAACAGGTAGACGAGGGTAGAGCAGTTGATGTGGTGTATATGGATTTCAGTAAAGCGTTTGATAAGGTTCCCCACGGTAGGCTATTGCAGAAAATACGGAGGCTGGGGATTGAGGGTGATTTAGAGATATGGATCAGAAATTGGCTAGCTGAAAGAAGACAGAGGGTGGTGGTTGATGGGAAATGTTCAGAATGGAGTTCAGTTACAAGTGGCATACCACAAGAATCTGTTCTGGGGCCGTTGCTGTTTGTCATTTTTATCAATGTCCTAGAGGAAGGCGCAGAAGGGTGGGTGAGTAAATTTGCAGACGACACTAAAGTCGGTGGTGTTGTCGACAGTGAGGAAGGATGTAGCAGGTTACAGAGGGACATAGATAAGCTGCAGAGCTGGGCTGAGAGGTGGCAAATGGAGTTTAATGTAGAGAAGTGTGAGGTTATTCACTTTGGAAGGAATAACAGGAATGCGGAATATTTGGCTAATGGTAAAGTTCTTGGAAGTGTGGATGAGCAGAGGGATCTAGGTGTCCATGTACATAGATCCCTGAAAGTTGCCACCCAGGTTGATAGGGTTGTGAAGAAGGCCTATGGAGTGTTGGCCTTTATTGGTAGAGGGATTGAGTTCCGGAGTCAGGAGGTCATGTTGCAGCTGTACAAAATTCTGGTATGGCCGCATTTGGAGTATTGCGTACAGTTCTGGTCACCGCATTATAGGAAGGACGTGGAGGCTTTGGATCAGGTGCAGAGGAGATTTACCAGGATGTTGCCTGGTATGGAGGGAAAATCTTATGAGGAAAGGCTGATGGACTTGAGGTTGTTTTCGTTGGAGAGAAGAAGGTTAAGTGGAGACTTAATAGAGGCATACAAAATGATCAGGGGGTTAGACAGGGTGGACAGTGAGAGCCTTCTCCCACGGATGGAAATTGCTGGCACGAGGGGACATAGCTTTAAACTGAGGGGTAATAGATATTGGACAGAGGTCAGTGGTAGGTTCTTTACGCAAAGAATGGTGAGGCCGTGGAATGCCCTACCTGCAACAGTAGTGAAGTCGCCAACATTGAGGGCAGTTAAAAGTTTATTGGATAAGCATATGGATGATAATGGCATAGTGTAGGTTAGATGGCTTTTGTTTCGGTGCAACATCGTGGGCCGAAGGGCCTGTACTGCGCTGTATTGTTCTATGTTCTATGTTCTATCTGTATGGCAACAATGCCTCCGTCCCAGTCACCTTGATCTCCACCACAATTGCTTTTCTCATTGGCAACCGTTCCTTGGTCAGGAACGTCTTCCATCCATCTCCAGGTGGTAGGGGGAAGGGGGGAGGGTGTTGTTCGAGTCGTCGGTCTCCTTTTCTCTGGGTGGCCAGGCACCCCTCGCATAGTGGGTCTGCCGTCCCATCCACCGTTGCTCTTGACCTTTTCCTCTGCTCCTGCCATCCCTATGGATTCTCGAGCTCCCATTTTCTGGCATGTCGGGTGGGATTCTCTGACCCCGGGTGGGAATCGACCGGGGGGGGAGGGGCGCGTTTTATGCGATGCTGGTCCACCGATTATCCGGTCACCGGAGAATCAGCGCCATTGACTCTGCACGCACCCCACCCACCCCCCCCGGCGATTCTCCGCGCGGGATGGACCAAGTGGCCACCAAGGTAGGCTAGGTCCCGCCGACGCTGTTCTCATGTGGTCCTACCCGCCGGTACCTCAGCGTCTAACCTGTGGGGCATGACTTATGGGGGGGGGGGGGGAGCCTGACCCCAAGGGGGCCTCCACCGTGGCTTGGCCCGCAATCGGGGCCTACCGATCGGCGGGCCGGCTTCTCCTGGTGGGGGCCTCTTTACCCCACACCGGGACCCTGTAGCTCTACGCCATGTTGCGTCGGGGCTGGCGCAGAGAAGGAAACAAGCGCGCATGAGCGAGTTTGCACCTGTCGTAGCACGCATGCGCAAATTCGCATCGTCCGCAGCGCGCATACGCAGACCTGCGGCGCCCGTTTGATTCTGGTATTGGCAGCTGGAGCTGCATGAGTCGCTCTAGTGCTGTGCGGCCCCCTGTAGGGTGCAGGATCGCTGCTCCTGGAGGCCTATTGACGCCGTCATAAAACGCAACGGCGTTTACGACGGCATCAACACTTAGCCTCATCTACAGCACCAGAAGTCTATTTTACCCTTCTTCATCAATCTCTTGATCTTTCTTTGCTGAATTCTAAACTGCTCCCAATCCTCAGACCTGTTGTTTCTCTTGGCCAATTTGAATGCATCTTCCTTGGATCGAATATCATTTCTAATTTCCCTTGTAAACCATGGATTCGCCACCTTTCCTGTTTTAGTTTTGTGCAAGACAGGAATAAACAATTGTTTCAGGTCTCCCATGCAATCTTTCAATGTTTCTCATTGCCTATCCACAGTCATTCCTTTAAGTAACGTTTCCCAATCGATCATAGCCAACTCACATCTCATATCATCGTAGTTTCCTTTACTAAGATTCAGGACCCTAGTCTGAGATCAAAGTACATCACTCTCCATCTTGATGAAAAATTCTACCATATTATGGTCACCCATCCCCAAGGTGCCTCGCACAACTAGATTGCTAATTATTCCGTTCTCATTAGACAATACCCAGTCTAGGATGTTCTATAGTTGGTTGCCCAACGTATTGGCCCAGAAAAGCATCCCGTATACACGCCAGGAATTTCTCCTCTACGTTAATGTGACTAATATGATTTACTCAATCTATATGCAGATTAAAATCACTCATAATTATAGTTGTTTCTTTATCAAATACATCTCTAATTTCCTGTTTTATGCCATTCCCAACATCACTACTACAGTTTGGGGTCGTTATGCAACACCAACTAACTTTTTTACCTTTGGTGTTTCTCAGCTCTACCCATACAGATTCCATATTGTCGGAGCTAATCTCCTTCCTCATTATTCCGGTAGTTTCCTCTTTAATGAACACTGAAACTCCACCGTCTTTTCTTTTTTGTCTGTCCTTCCTAAATGCTGACTACCACTGGATATTCAGTTCTCATCTCTGGTCACCTTGCAGCCATAGCTCCATAATCCCAATTATTTCATACCTGTTTACATCTATTTGCATGATTAGTTCGTCCATTTTATCAAAAATGCCCCATGCGTTAAGGCACAAAGCCTTTAAACTTGTCTTTTTAACAGTATTTGCTCCACTCCAAATATTTTTCATTGTGACCCTGTTTGAATACGGTCTATCACTTTTCTTATTCCCCTTTTTGTCTTTTGTTTTTGTCCTTGTTTCTTCCTCCTCTGACTCCTTGAATAGGTTCCCACCCCCCAGCCTTTTAAATTTAAATCCTTCCTAGCCACTCTAGCAAATACACCCGCTGGGACATCAGTGCCAGTCCTGCTCAGATGTACCCTACCCAGTTTGTACTGGTCCCACCTCCCAGTACCGGTCTCAATGCCCCAGGAATCTGAAACCCTCCCCCTCACACCATCTCTTCAGCCACATATTCATACGATGTATCCTGCTAACACATGGCACTGGTAATAATACTGAGATCACTACCTTTGAGGTTTCATTTCTCAACTTTCTCCCTGACTCCCTATATTGTCCTTTTAGGACCTCAGCACTTTTTGTTACTTACTTCATTTGGACCGATGTATACCACAACCACTGGGTGTTCACCCTCCCCCTCCAGAATGAGCTGCAATCACTATGAGACATCCTTGCCTTGAGCACCAGGGAGGCAACATACCATCCTGGAGTCTCGTTTACGGCCACAGAAACACCTATCTATTCTCCTTACAATTGAATCCCCTATAACTATTGCATTCCCACACTTTTTACTCCTCCCCTCTGCAGCAGAACGAACCGTGGGACAACAAATTTGGCTGTTGATGCTTTCCTCTGAGAGGTCATTCCCCAGAACATTATCCAAAGTGGTCTATCTGTTTTTCAGGGGAATGGCCACAGGAGATTCCTGCAATGCCTGCCTTGGTGGTCTGCTTGGTGGTCATCCATTCCCTGCCTGCCTGTGGAGTTTGAGCCTGTGGTGTGACCATCTCATTATACATGCTATCCACGACACTCTCCACCTTGCAAATGCTCCACAATGTCCCCAGTCACCGCTGGAGCTCTGAAAGCCAGGCTTCCAGGAGCTGCAGCTGGAGACGCCCCCTGCACATATGCTGGTGCTGGGCACTGGAAATATTTCTGGCTTCCCACTGGAGCAAGAGGAGCAAAACACAGCTTTGAGCTCACCTGCCATGACTTACACCTTTAAACCACTGGAAGATGGTTGATTTCAGATTATATCCAATTCTCTATGGCCCTTCTTTCCTGGTCAGCATTGAGATAAATTATAGCCCTTACAGATTATAAACTACAAAAATTATTTTCAAACTGCAAGTGATAAAAGTAGTAAAGACTTAGACAACCTCGCCCACTGCTTGCTAATCAGCTCTCTCCCTTGTATAGGGCGGCACGGTGGTTAGCACTGTTGCTTCACAGTGCCAGGGTCCCAGGTTCGATTCCCGCTTGGGTCACTGTCTGTGTGGAGTCTGCATGTTCTCCAGGTGCTCCAGTTTCCTTCCACAAGTCCCGAAAGACGTGTTGTTAGGTAATTTGGACATTCTGAATTCTCCCTCAGTGTACCCGAACAGGCGCCCGAATGTGGCGACTGTGGGCTTTTTACAGTAACTTCATTGCAGTGTTAATATAAGCCTACTTGTGACAATAAAGATTATTATTATTCTAACTGCTGCAGTAAGGGAAAGACCCCTTTCTGAAGATTAAAAAAGTTACAAAGCAAGGAGAAACAGCAAAAAGCACCTCTTCCCACTCTGCACCGAATACCCACTCTGTTCCATATTCTTGATTTTCAAACTCACTCTAGTTATGTCGCACTTTGGATGTGGTCTCTCCCACTGCTTGTATGAAAAGCTGTACCTGTGGAGAGAAAAACAGAGTTAATGTTTTGAGTCCATATGACTGTTCGTTAGGTTGTCACATATTTTGAATGTCAGATATCAGGTTCCTGAAGCAGGTGGTCTTCTCCCAGCTCAGACAGGGCAGATGCATCAGAGGAGAGCAGAAGAAGCACTTCAAGGATGTTCAACGAAAGCCAACATGAAGAAATGCAACTTTGGCATCAACTCCTTGCGACCATCCGCTTGGACCAAATCCAATGGTGGCAGAGCCTGCGGATCCCATCATTCCCAGCATTCTGATACTCAACAATGACAAAATGAAGAGGAAAAGCAAAGGGTGGGGGGGGGGGGGGGGGGGGTGGTAAGTAGATAATGCCATGACCTGAACTGATTATATACGACCTGGCATACACCATGACAACAAATGCCCAACAGGCTACGAAGTCTCATTATCTATCCAGGGACAGCCAATAATAATAATGGTAATATCAGGGTGAATTCTGCCGACGTTTGTTTAAACTATAGACATGACAAGTTTGGATGAACTCTCGAATGTTACAATTTGTTACAGACGCCTGGTCAGCTTTAAACAATGGCTAAGAGACTGGATCGGAGGCCACAACTTTTATAGTTTTAATGCGATACGGAAAGATCGATCTGTTCCAGGAGTGATAATATCAGACTTGGAGCTGATCATATTACTGAAGTGATGTCAGAGGGAGGGGGAAGCTGAGCTCACTTCTGCTTTTTGAGTTTCAGTTTGAGAACGCAGCTGGGAGTTTTGCTGTGAGCTGCAGAAAGAAACACAGAGCTGGTCTGTTGATTGCTGCAATCCAAAGACTATAAATATATTGAATGCAACGTAATGTACGCAGAGGGTAGTGGGTGCCTGGAACTCGCTACCGGAGGAGGTGGTGGAAGCAGGGACGATAGTGACATTTAAGGGGCATCTTGACAAATACATAAATAGGATGGGAATAGAGGGATACGGACCCAGGAAGTGTAGAAGATTGTAGTTTAGTCGCGCAGCAAGGTCGGCACGGGCTTGGAGGGCCGAAGGGCCTGTTCCTGTGCTGTACATTTCTTTGTTCTTTGTACTCCTATTTTCAAAGGTTTGAAGTCTTTTGGATGTTTAAAGGAACAGTTTGAAGGATTATTTAGTGTTGTAGTCTTTTGGGGTTATCTGTGAAGTAATGGGTGTTAAGATATTCAATGTTTGTTTTTAAAAGGTTAACTTGAGTTCATAGAATAAACATTGTTTTGTTTGAAAAACCACTTGTCCATTTCTGCTGTATCAAACCTAGAGAGTACGCCGTGTGCTTCCCACACCACAATCTATTAAAAGTTGTGGGTCGGTTGAACTCCATGAAACACTTTGGGGTTCTGTAAACCCGGACCCATAACATTATAAACAACATTTATTGAAAGAAAATAAAACAAATATTTAAATCTTTAAACTTCAACTCTAACACGAAAAGATTACATGCAGTTTCTTAACCTTAACATGCTAGTTCCAATTAAACATCACTTTAAATAACGATTCTGTTCTCATACTGCTTACCAGACAGGCAAAGACAATATTTGTATTTTCAAAGCAATTTTCCTGATGACAGGGACGTTTGTTCAGAACCTTTTTCCAAATCCTGCCTCAACTTTCATGTCCTCTCTCATTAATTTCCGCAGCCTTCTCCTGTAACTGTTCAGAACAGCATTCTTTCTCCTTCTCTGAGCTCCCCCCACCCCCTCAAACAATGATTCTCCCCTGAGGTGGCCAGACTTGGATCTATTATTGTTATCTTGTCTGTCTGATTTGCCACCCCCGTTTCTACAAAAGAACAGAGCTATGCCGTTCATACGCAATTAACAAACAAACAAAGGAACAATACAAAACAGGAACAGGCCCTTTGGCCCTCCAAGCCTGCGCCGATCACGTGTCCTATCTAGACTGATAGCTTTTATCCTTCTAAACCCCGTCTGTTAATGTTCCTATCCAGATAAGTCTTAAAGGTCGCTAACGTATCTGCCTCAACCACTTCACTTAGCAGTGATTTCTAGGCCATCACCACCCTGTGTAAAGATCTTCCCCCGCACATCTCCACTGAACGTTTCCCCCCTCACCTTGAACTTGTGCCCCATTGTAATTGTCATTTCTGCCCTGGGAAAAAGCCTCCAACTGTTCACTCGATCTATACCCCTAATAATTTCAGAAACTTCTATCAGGATTCCCCTCAGCCTCCGTCTCTCCAGGGAGAATAATCCCAGTTTATTCAATCTTTCCTCATAGCTAATACCCTCCATACCAGTCAACATCCTGGTAAGCTTTTTCTGTACTCTCTCCAAAGCCTTCCATTGTCGGACAAATAAGTCATCAGGCTCTGCGATGGGCTAACAGCTGGTCAAACAAGGTTGTCCCAAAGAACAATTGATCTTGAGTGGATCATCCTGGCTGAACAGGGACATCCTGTGCATTCCCACCAACGTGGTTAAGTCTGAATGGGACAAGGTAACTCAGGCTGTGGGCGGATCCGTCTGACTCTGTTGCTAGCAGTCTTTTCCCTCAGTCGGTTTAACCCCTAAATTGTCTGCTACATCTTGGGACACAATTTTTGGTCTAAAGTTCCTAGAATTTCCCTAGGAAATTCAGGATTATGAATTCTGATGAATGTTTTGCTGATCATGAACCGTTTAACCGTATTCGGGTGAGTTCAGGTGAACTCGAGTTGTGGTTTTGTATCCTGCATTTACAGTTACTTGCAATGAATTCTAACGAGGCTGCATTTCCAGCGATGTTCAGCGTTACCGGTTGCATTCGGACAAGTGTGTGTAATGTAATTGAGGGACTTGTCACCAACATAACTCTCCTCGGGGTTTCATTACCAAGACTCTTTGCGTCATTGTTTCCTAAACTACATGGAAAACTTGAATTAAAACAACACATCCCTTTGGTTGGCTTGACGGCGTTTGCAAATGATAAAGTGCAAGAGTGCAGGGCTTTGCAAACAGTCTCTCTCAGACACCTGCTCGGATATTCCAGAGAGAAGTGGCCTTCCTGTCCAGGCTGTTGAAGACTCTGAAAGCGGGGCACGAACGGCGGCTGGCGAATCGGAAATGGGTTCTGTCGCTTCAACACTCATAAGATCCAAGAACACAGTCGTGCAGGTGAAATCCGGAGAGGAGAATGCGAAAATCGACTCGAGAGACTGTGTGCCGCCGGGCTGCAGCGGAGTGAACCCGGACGCTTGGCGAGCCCAACAAACTCTGCCTGTGCTTCTCCCGGGAGAGGATGTGCCGGCAAGACAAGGGGATCACAGCAAATTCATTCCCCAAATCTTTGGAAATCGGATCTGTAAGTAGAACAGTACATGTTTGAAGATTGAGTGAAAGATAAAACAAAATGAAAGGAGGACAAATGTACTTTATGAGCATACATGCCAGTTCACCAGTGTGGTAACATTTCTAGTTTACTGGAACAGGGGTTGCTTCCTGCACCTGGAGAACAATTGATCATCATCACAAAATTGCTTGTGCCAGCGAATTGATAGTGATGAGGGGAAGTATTAACATTTGTCCATTGTACTTTATTCAACTTGTGATTAGGACACTTCTACAAACGTTTGGATTTGTGTCCACTGAAAGATTACTGTTGAAAATCCTAATGGGATGAAGGTGATGAGGGGTTATTCAATGCTGTAAAAGGGATCGAGGGACAGTGGAAAGTGTGCAGTGATGATCAGAAATGGGTGGGCATACATATCAGGAAGAAGTTGTAACAGGATCTTTTTACTCTCGAAAAGTGCAGGACAATCTAATAATAAAATTATGAAAGGTTTGGATGGTGGATATCAAGAGATTAAATATGTTGACTTGTGGAGGGGAAACATAACTAAAGGTCATGAATAAAAGATAGTCACAAAAAAACCAATAGAAAATTCAGAAGAAACTTCTGAAGAAGACAGTTGATAAGTGCTACACAATAGACTTGGAATAAAGGGAGAGTGACAACTGGCAGAAATCAGTGGGGCGATTGATGGCTATTTTCAGAGAGTGAGAACATAGAACATAGAAAATACAGCACAGAACAGTCCCTTCGGCCCACGATGTTGTGTCGAACTTCTGTCCTAGATTAAGAACAAATTAATCTACACCCATCATTCTACCATAATCCATGTACCTATCCAATACCGCTTGAAGGTCCCTAATGTTTCCGTCTCAACTACTTCCACAGGCAGTGCATTCCATGCCCCCCCTACTCTCTGGGTAAAGAACCTACCTCTGACATCCCTATATCGTCCACCTTTCACCTTAAATTTATGTCCCCTTGTAATAGTTTGTTCTACCCAGGGAAAAAGTCTCTGACTGTCTACTCTATCTATTCCCCTGATCACCTTACAAACCTGTATCAAGTCTCCCCTCATCCTTCTCCGTTCCAATGAGAAAAGGTCTAGCACCCTCAACCTTTCCTCATAAGACCTATTCTCCATTCCAGGCAACATCCTAGTAAATCTCCTTTGCACCTTTTCCAAAGCTTCCACATCCTTCCTAAAATGAGGCGGCCAGAAGTGCACACAGGACTCCAAATGTGGCCTTACCAAGGTTCACCTCACGGCTCATAAATTCAATCTCTCTGCTAATGAATGCTAGCATACCATAGGCCTTCTTCACCGCTCTATCCACTTGACTGGCAACTTTGTAAGATTTATGAACATAGATCCCAAGATCTCTCTGCTCCTCCACATTGCCAAGAACCCTACTGTTAACCCTGTATTCCACATTCATTTAAAAAAAAAATATATATATTTTATTAAAGTTTTTCGATCAAAAATAATTTTCCATTTTTACAACTTTGTAACAAAATGTACATTGACCGTTATTTAAACAATATATTAGCTAACAACAAGTGCAGAAAAAAAAATAGTAACATTGAAAAAATAAATATAATTATAAACAACTAGCATGGAAAAGAACAAAAAATCCCCAAGGACCCACATGTACCCACCCCCCTGGGTTGCTGCTGCTGTCTTTCCTGTTTTCCCTTATCGCTCTGCAAGATAGTCAAGGAACGGTTGCCACCGCCTGGTGAACCCCCGAGCCGAACCTCTTAGTGCGTACTTTATTCGCTTCAATTTTATAAACCCTGCCATGTCGTTTATCCAGGCCTCCACGCCCGGGGGTTTAGCTTCTTTCCACATAAGTAGAAATCCTTCGCCGGGCTACTAGGGACGCAAAGGCCAAAACATCGGCCTCTCTCGCCTCCTGCACCCCCGGCTCTTCTGCAACCCCAAATATAGCCAACCCCCAGCTTGGTTCGACCCGGACCCCCACCACCTTTGAGATCACTCTTACCACACCCACCCAGGACCCATGCAATACCAGACATGACCAAAACATGTGGGTGTGGTTCACTGGGCTTCCCGCGCACCTCCCGCACCTATCCTCCACTCCCAAAAATCTACTCAGCCTTGCTCCCGTCATATGCGCCCTGTGTAGAACCTTGAATTGGATCAGACTGAGCCTGGCACACGAGGACGAGGAATTTACCCTACTTAGGGCATCTGCCCACAGCCCCTCCTCAATCTCTTCCCCCAGCTCCTCCTCCCATTTACCCTTTAGCTCCTCTACCATCGTCTCCCCCTCGTCTCTCATTTCCCTGTATATATCAGACACTTTACCGTCACCGAACCCATGCCCCCGAGATCACTCTGTCCTGGATCCCCTGTGCCGGGAGCTGTGGAAATTCCCTACCTGTTGCCTTGCAAATGCCCTCACTTGCATATATCGGAAGGCATTCCCAGGTGGCAACTCGTATTTTTCTACCAGTGCTCCCAGACTCGTGAACGTCCCGTCCAAGAACAAGTCCTTCAATTTCACAATTCCTGCTCGTTGCCAAGATTGGAATCCCCCATCTATCCTTCCTGGGACAAACCTGTGGTTGTTCCTTATCGGGGACCACACCGAGGCACGCGTCACCCCCCTATGTCGTCTTCACTGCCCCCAAATCTTCAAAGTCGCCACCACCACTGGGTTTGTGGTGTATTTTTTCGGGGAAAACGGTAACGGCGCCATCGCCAGTGCTTTTAAACTTGTTCCCCTACAGGACGCCATCTCCAGCCTTTTCCACGCCGCTCCTTCTTCTTCCCTCATCCACTTACATATCATAGACACGTTGGCGGCCCAATAGTAATCACTCAGGCTCAGCAGTGCCAGTCCCCCTCTGTCCCTCCTACGCTGCAGGAACCCCCTCTTTACCCTTGGGGTCTTTCCAGCCCACACAAAGCTCATAATACTCCTATCCACTTTCCTGAAGAAGGCCTTTGTAATCAGTATGGGGAGGCACTGAAACACGAAAAGAAACCTCGGGAGGACCACCATTTTGACCGCCTGTACCCTACCCACCAATGACAGGGGCACCATGTCCCACCTTTTAAAGTCCTCCTCCATCTGCTCTACCTGTCGTGTCAAGTTAAGTTTATGCAAGGTTCCCCAGTTCCTAGCCACCTGGATCCCTAGATATCGAAAGTCCCTTGCTACTCTCCTCAGCGGCAGATCGTCTATTCCCCTGCCCTGTTCCCCGGGGTGCATCACAAATAGTTCACTCTTTCCCATGTTCAATTTGTATCCCAAGAACTCTCCAAACTCCCTGAGTGTCTGCATTATCTCAGGCATGCTCTCCACTGGGTCCGCCACATATAGCAGCAGATCATCCGCATATAATGACACCCGATGTTCCTCTCCTCCTCTAAGCACGCTCTCCACTTCTCAGAGCCCCTCAGCGCTAAGGCCAATGGCTCGATTGCCAACGCGAACAGTAACGGGGACAAGGGACACCCCTGTCTTGTGCCCCTATGTAATCGGAAATAGTTGGATCGTTGCCTGTTTGTAACCACGCTTGCCACCAGGGCCCCGTACAGGAGCTGAACCCATCTGATGAACCCCTCTCCAAATCCAAATCTCTTCAGTACCTCCCACAGGTAGTCCCATTCCACTCTATCGAATGCCTTCTCTGCATCCATCGCCACCACTATCTCCGCCTCCCCCTCCGGTGGGGGCATCATCATTACCCCCAGCAACCTTCGTATGTTGGCATTCATTTGCCTCCCTTTAACAAACCCTGTCTGGTCGTCATGTACCACCCCTGGGACACAGTCCTCTATCCTAGTCGCCATCACCTTGGCCAGTAACATGGCGTCTACATTTAGGAGGGAGATGGGCCTGTATGACCCGCACTGCAGCGGGTCTTTGTCTCATTTCAGGATCAACGATATCGTCGCCTCCGACATCGTCGGCGGTAGTGTCCCCCTTTCCTTAGCCTCATTGAAGGTTCTCGCCAGGAGTGGGGCCAGTAGGTCCACATATTTCCTGTAAAATTCCACCGGGAACCCATCTGGTCCCGGGGCCTTTCCTGCCTGCATGTTCCCGATTCCTTTTACCACCTCCTCCACCTCAATCTGCGCTCCCGGACCTGTCACCTCCTGCTCCTCAGCCCTCGGGAACTCCAAACTGGTCCATGAAGTGCATCATTCCCTCTTTCCCCTCCGGGGGTTGGGACTTATACAGCCTCTCATAGAATGACTTAAACACCCCGTTCACCCTCTCCGCTCTCTGTTCCATCCTTCCCTCCCCGTCCCTAATTCCTCCGATCTCTCTCGCCGCCCCCCTCTTCCTAAGTTGTTGGGCCAGCAGTCGGCTCGCCTTTTCCCCATACTCGTATTGTATTCCCTGTGCCTTCCTCCACTGCGTCTCCGCCTTGCCCGTGGTCAGCAGGTCAAATTCCGTGTGTAGTCTCCGTCTTTCCCTGTATAACCCTTCATCCGGGGCCTCCGCATATTGCCTATCCACCCTCAGAATCTCCCCGATCAGTCTCTCCCTTTCTTTACCCTCTTCTTTCCCCTTGTGGGCTCTTATGGAAATCAGCTCCCCCCTAACCACCGCTTTCAGCGCCTCCCATACTACTCCCACCTGGACCTCTCCATCATCGTTGACCTCTAGGTACCTTTCAATACATCCCCTCACCCTTCCACATACCCCCTCATCTGCCAACAGCCCCACGCCTAATCTCCAAAGTGGGCGCTGCTCCTTCTCCTCTCCTAGATCCAGATCCACCCAGTGTGGGGCGTGATCTGAAACGGCTATAGCCGAATATTCCGTTCCTGCCACTTTCGGGATCAGCGCCCTTCCCAGGACAAAAAAGTCTATCCGGGAGTATAGAATAGATAGACCCCACTATTTCATAGAATTTACAGTGCAGAAGGAGGCCATTCGGCCCATCGAGTCTGCACCGGCTCTTGGAAAGAGCACCCTACCAAGGCCCACACCACCCTATCCCCATAACCCAGTAACCCCACTCAACCAAGGCCAATTTTGGACACTAAGGGCAATTTAGCATGGCCAATCCACCTAACCTGCACGTCTTTGGACTGTGGGAGGAAACCGGAGCACCCGGAGGAAACCCACGCACACACGGGGAGAACGTGCAGACTGCGCACAAACAGTGACCCAAGCCGGGAATCGAACCTGGGACCCTGGAGCTGTGAAGCAATTATGCTAACCACTATGCTACCGTGCTGCCCTAACTTTATGGACGTGGGAGAAGAAGGAAAACTCCTTACTCCTCGGTCTAGCAAATCTCCAGGGATCTACTCCTCCCATCTGCTCCATAAACCCCTTAAGCACCTTGGCCGCTGCCGGCCTCCTCCCGGTCCTAGATCTGGACCGTTCCAGCCCTGGGTCCAGCACCGTGTTGAAGTCCCCCCCCCCCCCAATACCAAGTTTCCCATCTCTAGGTCCGGGATGCGCCCCAACATACGCTTCATAAAACCCGCGTCATCCCAGTTCGGGGCATATACGTTCACCAGCTTCACCTTGCAATCTGCCACCCACCATCACGTACCTGCCCCCACTGTCCGCCACTATGGTCTTAGCCTCAAACAGTACCCGTTTCCCCACCAGTATTGCCACCCCTCTATTTTACGCATCTAAACCTGAGTGAAAAACCTGTCCCACCCATCCTCCTTAATCTGACCTGATCCGTCACTTTCAGGTGCATCTCTTGAAGCATAACCACATCCGCCTTCAGCCTCTTTAGGTGCGCAAATACCCTTGCCCTCTTAATCGGCCCGTTCAACCCTCTCACGTTCCACGTGATCAACCGGGTTGGGGTGCCCTTTACCCACCCCCCCCCCCCCCCATCGTCGACTAGCCATCCCCTTTTTTAAACTAGCTCCTCACCCGGGCCCCACGCACCCGTTTGTCCCCCAGACTGCGCCCTCCCGTCCCGACCATCACATCCCATATCAGATCCCCCTTACCCTCAGCAGCAGCTATCCAGTTAATCCCTTCTAGATTTCCTTCTAGCTTGATTGCTCCCCCCATATTGCTTCCGGGAGTCAGCAAACTCTGGCTGACCTCGGCTTCCCTCGTTTACCCTTGGCCTCCCTGCGTGTGGGGCCCCCTTCCTTCCTGCGCCCACTTTTCCCGCCACAATTTCCGTAGCGCGGGAGAAAAACCCATGCTTCCCTCTCGGCCCCGCCCCTAATGGCGCAGTTCCCTGTCCCCTTCCCCACCGGCGCCCACATTTCTTCGTGTGTCCCCTCTCTGGGGGTGGGGGAGAAAAAATTCTCCCGTCCAACATTTTTACAGATAAGCTCTCCCCCTCTCCCCCCTTTACAATTCTTTGCCACCACCTCGCTACTTCTTTCCAAATATCCATTCCTCAAATCTAGTCCAACTTCTCTTCTTGAATAAATGCCCACGCCTCCTCCGCCGTCTCGAAGTAGTGGTGTTTGCCCTGGTGTGTAACCCAGTCTTGCCGGCTGCAACATTCCAAATTTCACTTTTTTCCTGTGGAGCACCGCCTTGGCCCGGTTGAAACACGCCCTCCTTCTCGCCACCTCCGCACTCCAATCTTGATACACACGCATCACCGCGTTCTCCCACCTGCTATTCCGTGTCTTCTTAGCCCATCTCAGGACCATCTCTCTGTCTTTGTAGCGGTGGAACCTCACCACTATTGCTCGTGGTATTTCCCCTGCCTTCGGTCTTCTCACGAGGACCCGGTATGCTCCCTCCACTTCCAGGGGGCCCGTTGGGGCCTCAGCTCCCGTTAAAGTATGGAGCATCGTACTCACATACGCCCCAACATCCGCTCCCTCTGACCCTTCGGGAAGACCCAAAATCCTTAAATTCTTCCTCCTCGAGCTATTTTCCAGGGCTTCCAGCCTTTCTATGCACCTCTTATGTAGTGCCTCGTACGTCTCCGTCTTCACCACCAAGCCCTGTATCTCGTCTTCATTCTCGGCTGCCTTTGCCTTCACTCCAGGGAGCTCCATCTCCTGGGTCTTTTGCGTCTCTTTCAATCCCTCAATCGCCAGCAACATCGGCGCCAGCACCTCCTTCTTGAGCTCTTCCACACATCGCCGGAGGAACTCCTGCTGTTCCGGGCCTCATACCATCTGGGCTCCCTCAGAACATAGAACATAGAACATAGAAAATACAGCACAGAACAGGCCCTTCGGCCCACGATGTTGTGCCGAACCTTTGTCCTAGATTAATCATAGATTATCATTGAATTTACAGTGCAGAAGGAGGCCATTCGGCCCCCCGAGTCTGCACCGGCCCCCGGAAAGAGCACCCCACCCAAACTCAACACCTCCACCCAACACCAAGGGCAATTTGGACATTAAGGGCAATTTATCATTGGCCAATTCACCTAACCCGCACATCTTTGGATTGTGGGAGGAAACTGGAGCACCCAGAGGAAACCCACGCAGACACGGGGAGGATGTGCAGACTCCGCACAGACAGTGACCCAAGCCGGAATCGAACCTGGGACCCTGGAGCTGTGAAGCAATTGTGCTATCCACAATGCTACCGTGCTGCCCTTGAGAACAAATAAATCTACACTATATCATTTAACCGTAATCCATGTACCTATCCAATAGCTGCTTGAAGGTCCCTAATGTTTCCGACTCAACTACTTCCACAGGCAGTGCATTCCATGCCCCCACTACTCTCTGGGTAAGGAACCTACCTCTGATATCCCTCCTATATCTTCCACCTTTCACCTTAAATTTATGTCCCCTTGTAATGGTTTGTTCCACCCAGGGAAAAAGTCTCTGACTGTCTACTCTATCTATTCCCCTGATCATCTTATAAACCTCTATCAAGTCGCCCCTCATCCTTCTCCGTTCTAATGAGAACAGGCCTAGCACCCTCAACCTTTCCTCGTAAGACCTACTCTCCATTCCAGGCAACATCCTGGTAAATCTTCTTTGCACCTTTTCCAAAGCTTCCACATCCTTCCTAAAATGAGGCGACCAGAACTGTACACAGTACTCCAAATGTGGCCTTACCAAAGTTTTGTACAGCTGCATCATCACCTCACGGCTCTTAAATTCAATCCCTCTGTTAATGAACGCGAGCACACCATAGGCCTTCTTCACAGCTCTATCCACTTGAGTGGCAACTTTCAAAGATGTATGAACATAGACCCCAAGATCTCTCTGCTCCTCCACATTGCCAAGAACTCTACCGTTAACCCTGTATTCCGCATTCATATTTGTCCTTCCAAAATGGACAACCTCACACTTTTCAGGGTTAAACTCCATCTGCCACTTCTCAGCCCAGCTCTGCATCCTATCTATGTCTCTTTGCAGCCGACAACAGCCCTCCTCACTATCCACAACTCCACCAATCTTCGTATCGTCTGCAAATTTACTGACCCACCCTTCAACTCCCTCATCCAAGTCATTAATGAAAATCACAAACAGCAGAGGACCCAGAACTGATCCCTGCGGTACGCCACTGGTAACTGGGATCCAGGCTGAATATTTGCCATCCATCACCACTCTCTGACTTCTATCGGTTAGCCAGTTCGTTATCCAACTGGCCAAATTTCCCACTATCCCATGCCTCCTTACTTTCTGCATAAGCCTACCATGGGGAACTTTATCAAATGCCTTACTAAAATCCATGTACACTACATCCACTGCTTTACCTTCATCCACATGCTTGGTCACCTCCTCAAAGAATTCAATAAGATTTGTAAGGCAAGACCTACCCCTCACAAATCCGTGCTGACTATCCCTAATCAAGCAGTGTCTTTCCAGATGCTCAGAAATCCTATCCTTCAGTACCCTTTCCATTACTTTGCCCACCACCGAAGTAAGACTAACTGGCCTGTAATTCCCAGGGTTATCCCTAGTCCCTTTTTTGAACAGGGGCACGACATTCGCCACTCTGCAATCCCCTGGTACCACCCCTGTTGACAGTGAGGACGAAAAGATCATTGCCAACGGCTCTGCAATTTCATCTCTTGCTTCCCATCGAATCCTTGGATATATCCCGTCAGGCCCGGGGGACTTGTCTATCCTCAAGTTTTTCAAAATGCCCAACACATCTTCCTTCCTAACAAGTATTTCCTCGAGCTTACCAATCTGTTTCACACTGTCCTCTCCAACAATATTGCCCCTCTCATTTGTAAATACAGAAGAAAAGTACTCGTTCAAGACCTCTCCTATCTCTTCAGACTCAATACACAATCTCCCGCTACTGTCCTTGATCGGACCTACCCTCGCTCTAGTCATTCTCATATTTCTCACATATGTGTAAAAGGGTTTTCCTTGATCCTACCCGCCAAAGATTGTTCATGCCCTCTCTTAGCTCTCCTAATCCCTTTCTTCAGTTCCCTCCTGGCTATCTTGTATCCCTCCAATGCCCTGTCTGAACCTTGTTTCCTCAGCTTTACATAAGTCACCTTTTTCCTCTTAACAAGACATTCAACCTCTCTTGTCAACCATGGTTCCCTCACTCGACCATCTCTTCCCTGCCTGACAGGGACATACATATCAAGGACACGTAGCACCTGTTCCTTGAACAAGTTCCACATTTCACTTGTGTCCTTCCCTGCCAGCCTATGTTCCCAACTTATGCACTTCAATTCTTGTCTGACAACATTGTATTTACCCTTCCACCAATTGTAAACCTTGCCCTGTTGCACGTACCTATCCCTCTCCATTACTAAAGTGAAAGTCACAGAATTGTGGTCACTATCTCCAAAATGCTCCCCCACTAACAAATCTATCACTTGCCCTGGCTCATTACCCAGTACTAAATCCAATATTGCCCCTCCTCTGGTCGGACAATCTACATACTGCGTTAGAAAAGCTTCCTGGACACACTGCACAAACACCACCCCACCCAAACTATTTGATCTAAAGAGTTTCCACTCAATATTTGGGAAGTTAAAGTCGCCCATGACTACTACCCTATGACTTCTGCACCTTTCCAAAATCTGTTTCCCAATCTGTTCCTCCACATCTCTGCTACTATTGGGGGGCCTATAGAAAACTCCTAACAAGGTGACTGCTCCTTTCCTATTTCTGACTTCAACCCATACTACCTCAGTAGGCTGATACTCCTCGAACTGCCTTTCTGCAGCTGTTATACTATCTCTAATTAATAATGCCACCCCCCCACCTCTTTTACCACCCTCCCTAATCTTATTGAAACATCTATAACCAGGGACCTCCAACAACCATTTCTGCCCCTCTTCTATCCAAGTTTCCGTGATGGCCACCACATCGTAGTCCCAAGTACCGATCCATGCCTTAAGTTCACCCACCTTATTCCTGATGCTTCTTGCATTGAAGTATACACACTTCAACCCCTTTCCGTGCCTGCAAGTACTCTCCTATGTCAGTGTTCCCTTCCCCACTGCCTCATTACACGCTTTGGCGTCCTGAATATCGGCTACCTTAGTTGCTGGACTACAAATCCGGTTCCTATTCCCCTGCCAAATTAGTTTAAACCCTCCCGAAGAGTACTAGAAAACCTCCCTCCCAGGATATTGGTGCCCCTCTGGTTCAGATGCAACCCGTCCTGCTTGTACAGGTCCCACCTTCCCCAGAATGCGCTCCAATTATCCAAATACCTGAAGCCCTCCCTCCTACACCATTCCTGCAGCCACGTGTTCAACTACACTCTCTCCCTATTCCTAGCCTCGCTATCACGTGGCACCGGCAACAAACCAGAGATGACAACTCTGTCTGTCCTGGCTTTTAACTTCCAGCCTGACTCCCTAAACTTGTTTATTACCTCCACACCCCTTTTCCTACCTATGTCGTTGGTACCAATGTGCACCACGACTTCTGGCTCCTCCCCCTCCCCCTTAAGGATCCTGAAGACACGATCCGAGACATCCCTGGCCCTGGCACCCGGGAGGCAACATACCTTCCGGGAGTCCTCCTCGCGACCACAGAATCTCCTATCTATTCCCCTAACCATTGAATCTCCTACAACTATTGCTTTTCTATTCTCCCCCCTTCCCTTCTGAGCCCCAGAGCCAGACTCAGTGCCAGAGACCTGGCCGCTCGGGCCTTCCCTAGCAAGAGTAGCCATCTTGCTACTCCCTTCTCTTCTCTGCCGCTGCTCCAGAGGATCCTCCGCAATCTGGCCACTACTATCACTTCTTTCCATCCACACCCGGGGGGACTCCTTCCTTTATCGCCTCACACAGTTTGGCCGTGAAAAATTTCTGTTGGGGCTCCCGATAAGAGCCCAAAAGTCCGTTAAAACGGGAGGTGCCGAAACGTGCGAATCAGCTGGTCATCGCCGCAACTGGAAGTCTGTATTCCGCATTCATATTTGTCCTTCCAAAATGGACAGCCTCGCACTTTTCAGGGTTAAACTCCATCTGCCACTTCTCAGCCCAGCTCTGCATCCTATCTATGTTTCTTTGCAGCCGACAGCAACCCTCCTCACTATCCACAACTCCACCAATCTTTGTATCGTCTGCAAATTTACTGGCCTACCCTTCAACTCCCTCATCCAAGTCATTAATGAAAATCACAAACAGCAGAGGACCCAGAACTGATCTCTGCGGTACGCCACTGGTAACTGGGCTCCAGGCTGAATATTTTCCATCCACCACCACTCTCTGACTTCTGTCGGTCAGCCAGTTTGTTATCCAACTGGCCAAATTTCCCACTATCCCATGCCTCCTTACTTTCTGCATAAGCCTACCATGGGGAACCTTATCAAATGCCTTACTAAAATCCATGTGCACGCCATCCACTGCTTTACCTTCATCCACGTGCTTGGTCACCTCCTCAAAGAATTCAATAAGATCTGTGAGGCAAGACCTACCCCTCACAAATCCGTGCTGACTATTCCTAATCAAGCAGTGTTTTTCCAGATGCTCAGAAATCCTATCCCTTTCCATGACTTTGCCTACCACCGAAGTAAGACTAACTGTCCTGTGATTCCCAGGGTTATCCCTATTCCCTTTTTTGAACAGGGGCACGGCATTCACCACTCTGCAATCCCCTGGTACCACCCCTGTTGACAGTGAGGACGAAAAGATCATTGCCAACGGCTCTGCAATTTCATCTCTTGCTTCCCATAGAATCCTTGGATATATCCCGTCAGGTCCAGGGGACTTGTCTATCCTCCAGTTTTTCAAAATGCCCAACACATCTTCCTTCCTAACAAGTATCTCCTCGAGCTTACCAGTCTGTTTCTCACTGTCCTCTCCAACAATATGGCTCCTCTCATTCGTAAACACTGAAGAAAGGTACTCGTTCAAGACCTCTCCTATCTCTTCAGACTCAATACACAATCTCCCGCTACTGTCCTTGATCGGACCTACCCTCGCTCGAGTCATTCTCATTTTTCTCACATATGTGTAAAAGGCCTTGGGGTTTTCCTTGATCCTACCCGCCAAAGATTTTTCATGCCTCTCTTAGCTCTCCTAATCCCATTCTTCATGGTTCCCTCACTCGACCATCTCGTCCCTGCCTGACAGGGACATACATATCAAGGACACGTAGTATCTGTTCCTTGAACAAGTTCCACATTTCAATTGTGTCCTTCCCTGACAGCCTATGTCCCAACTTACGCACTTCAGTTCTTGTCTGACAGCATCGTATTTACCCTTCCCCCAATTGTAAACCTTGCCCTGTTGCATGCAGCTATCCCTCTCCATTGCTATAGTGAAAGTCACAGAATTGTGGTCACGATCTCCAAAATGCTCCCCCACTAACATATCTTTCACGTGCCCTGGCTCATTACCAAGTATCAAATCCAATATGGCCTCCCCTCTGGTCGGACAATCTACATACTGTGTTAGAAAAGCTTCCTGGACACACTGCACAAACACCACCCCATCCAAACTATTTGATCGAAAGAGTTTCCACTCAATATTTGGGAAGTTGAAGTCACCCATGACTACTACCCTGTGACATCTTAAAAAGCATTTAGATAGTTACATGGGTAAGATGGGTATAAAGGGTTATGGGCCAAGTGCGGGCAACTGGGACTAGCTTAATGGTAAAAATTGGGCGGCATGGACTGGTTGGGCCGAAGGGCCTGTTTCCATGCTGTAAACTTCTATGATTCTATGATTCTAAGATCTGCACCTTTCCAAAGTCTGTTTCCCAATCTGTTCCTCCACACCTCTGCTGCTATTGGGGGGCCTATAGAAAACTCCCAACAAGGTGACTACTCCTTTCCTATTTCTGATTTCAACCCAGACCACCTCAGTCGGCAGATCCTCCTCGAACTGCCTTTCTGCAGCAGTTATGCTATCTTAATTAACAATGCCAACCCCCCACCTGTTTTACCACCCTCACTAATTTTATTGAAACATCTATAACCAGGAACCTCCAACAACCATTTCTGCCCCTCTTCTCTCCAAGTTTCCGTGATGGCCACCACATCGTAGTCCCAAGTACCGATCCATGCCTCAAGTTCACCCACCTTATTCCTGATGCTTCTTGCATTGAAGTATACACACTTTAACCCATCTCCGTGCCTGCAAGTACTCCCCTTTGTCAGTGTTACCTTCCCCACTGCCTCAGTACACACTTTGACATCCTGAAAATCAGCTACCTTAGTTGCTGGACTACAAATCCGGTTCTCATTCCCCTGCCAAATTAGTTTAAACCCTCCCGAAGAGTACTAGAACAGCTCCCTCCCAGGATATTGGTGCCCCTCTGCTTCAGATTCAACCCGTCCTGCTTGTACAGGTCCCACCTTCTCCAGAATGCGCTCCAATCATCCATATACCTGAAGCCCTCCCTCCTACACCATTCCTGCAGCCACGTGTTCAACTGCACTCTCTCACTATTCCTAGCCTTGTTCTCCTGTGGCACCGGCAACAAACCAGAGATGACAACACTGTCTGTCCTGGCTTTTAACTTCCAGCCTAACTCCCGAAACTAGTTTATTACATCCACACCCCTTTTCCTGCCTACGTCGTTGGTACCAATGTGCATCATGACTTCTGGCTGCTCCCCCTCCCCCTTAAGGATCCTGAAGACATGATCCGAGACGTCATGGACCTGGCACCCGGGAGGCAACAAACCACCGGAGAGACTCGCCCGTGTCCACAGAACCGCCTGTCTGTACCTCTAACTATTGAGTCCCCTATAACTAGTGCTCTCCTAGTCTCCCCCCTTCCCTTCTGAGCCCCAGAGCTGGACCTCGTGCCAGAGACCCGGTCACTGCAGCCTACCCCTGCTAGGTAATCCCCCCAACAAAGAACAAAGAACAAAGAAATGTACAGCACAGGAACAGGCCCTTCGGCCCTCCAAGCCCGTGCCGACCATGCTGCCCGACTAAACTACAATCTTCTACACTTCCTGGGTCCGTATCCTTCTATTCCCATCCTATTCATATATTTGTCAAGATGCCCCTTAAATGTCCCTATCGTCCCTGCTTCCACTACCTCCTCCGGTAGCGAGTTCCAGGCACCCACTACCCTCTGCGTAAAAAACTTGCCTCGTACATCTACTCTAAACCTTGCCCCTCTCACCTTAAACCTATGCCCCCTAGTAATTGACCCCTCTACCCTGGGGAAAAGCCTCTGACTATCCACTCTGTCTATGCCCCTCATAATTTTATATACCTCTATCAGGTCTCCCCTCAACCTCCTTCGTTCCAGTGAGAACAAACCGAGTTTATTCAATCGCTCCTCATAGCTAATGCCCTCCATACCATGCAACATTCTGGTAAATCTCTTCTGCACCCTCTCTAAAGCCTCCACATCCTTCTGGTAGTGTGGCGACCAGAATTGAACACTATACTCCAAGTGTGGCCTAACTAAGGTTCTATACAGCTGCAACATGACTTGCCAATTCTTATACTCAAAGCCCCGGCCAATGAAGGCAAGCATGCCGTATGCCTTCTTGACTACCTTCTCCACCTGTGTTGCCCCTTTAAATGACCTGTGGACCTGTATGTAGCGCACAAAGACTCGGTGAGACGAATAGAGTGAAGTCGATGAGGCTTTATTAAGCGTGTCTGTTCCCCAGCAGCCCGATAGTAAACTGGCCTGCGGGGGAAGGCACCGGCTTCTTATACTTCGACTTCAGGGCGGAGCATGAGGTCAACGGCCAACCAGGACCCGGGATCTGTCAGCCAATGACATTAGGGCTTCCAGTCCCACATGACCCCCAATACATACTACCACATTCACCCCTTGTCAAAAATGAACCCGGTGGGGTGATGCTTCGTATGGTGGTAAGGGTTTACAGGGCTGGTCCTGGGAGGGTAGAACAGTAACATGGTAGTACAGTATTGGACAGTATCGTCCTGTTACAACTATTTACAGAGGGTATAGGAAAAACAAAATGTTCATTGGACAGTCCATCTTTGTTTTACATCGACGCCACGAGTCGGTCGGGCGGTCTGGTCGTCCGTGTCGATCGCCTCGGCCCCGGCGGTGGTGGTGGTGCTTGTACCAGTGTTGTCGCCTCCGGGAGCCGCACGGTTTCAGCTGTCGGTGCAAAGGGGAGGGGGACTGATCCTCCTGGGAAGGGGGCGGTCGCGGGGTGCGGCGGTGGCAGGAAGGGGGGCGGTTGGGTTGATGGTGTCGGGGGGGTGTGCGTGGTGCGGGCGGGCGCCAGATCCCGCAGGGAGACCGTGTCCTGTCGGCCGTCGGGGTACTCCACGTAGGCGTACTGGGGGTTTGCGTGGAGGAGGTGAACCCTTTCGACCAACGGGTCCGCCTTATGTGCCCGCACGTGCTTTCGGAGCAGGATGGGTCCTGGGGCCGCCAGCCAGGTCGGCAGCGACGTTCCAGAGGAGGACCTCCTAGGGAAGACAAGGAGACGCTCGTGAGGCGTTTGATTAGTGCTTGTACATAATAACGACCGGATGGAATGGAGAGCGTCCGGGAGGACCTCCTGCCACCGTGAAACTGGGAGATCCCTGGACCGTAGGGCCAGTAGGACGGCCTTCCAGACCGTGCCGTTCTCCCTTTCTACTTGCCCGTTCCCCCGGGGGTTGTAGCTGGTCGTCCTGCTTGAAGCTATGCCCTTGCTGAGCAGGAACTGGCGCAGCTCGTCACTCATGAAAGAGGACCCCCTGTCGCTGTGGACGTATGCGGGGTAACCGAACAGCGTGAAGATGCTGTTCAGGGCTTTAATGACTGTGGCCGCGGTCATGTCGGAGCAGGGAATGGCAAAAGGGAAGCGGGAGTATTCGTCCACTACATTAAGGAAATACGCGTTGCGGTCGGTGGAGGGGAGGGGCCCTTTGAAATCGAGACTGAGGCGTTCAAAGGGGCGGGAAGCCTTAATCAGGTGCGCTCCATCTGGCCTGAAAAAATGCGGTTTGCATTCTGCGCAGATGTGGCAGTCCCTTGTGACTGTACGGACCTCCTCTAAAGAGTATGGGAGATTGCGGGACTTGATGAAGTGGTAAAACCGAGTGACCCCCGGGTGGCAGAGGTCCTCGTGAAGGGATTGGAGGCGGTCAATTTGTGCGTTGGCACATGTGCCGCGGGATAGGGCATCGGACGGCTCGTTCAGCTTTCCGGGCCGGTACAAGATCTCATAGTTGAAGGTGGAGAGCTCGATCTTGTCATTTTTAATCTTGCCCCGCTGTGCATTATCGAACACGAAGGCTACCGACCGTTGGTCAGTGAGCAGAGTGAATCTCCTGCCGGCCAGGTAATGCCTCCAATGTCGCACAGCTTCCACTATGGCTTGGGCTTCCTTTTCCACTGAGGAGTGGCGGATTTCTGAGGCGTGGAGGGTTCGGGAGAAGAAGGCCACGGGTCTGCCCACTTGGTTAAGGGTAGCCGCTAGAGCTACGTCAGAGGCGTCGCTCTCGACCTGGAAGGGGAGGGACTCGTCGATGGCGCACATCGTGGCCTTTGCGATGTCCGCTTTGATGCGGCTGAAGGCCTGGCAAGCCTCTGTCGACAGAGGGAAAGTCGTGGTCTGTATTATGGGGCGGGCCTTGTCTGCGTACTGGGGGACCCACTGGGCGTAGTACGAAAAGAACCCCAGGCAGCGTTTCAGGGCTTTTGGGCAGTATGTGAGGGGAAATTCCATGAGTGCTCGCATACGTTCGGGGTCGGGGCCTATTATCCCATTGCGCACTATGTAGCCCAGAATGGCTAGCCGATCGGTGCTAAAAACGCACTTGTCCTCGTTGTACGTGAGGTTCAAGGCTTTGGCGGTCTGGAGGAATTTTTGGAGGTTGGCGTCGTGGTCCTGCTGATCGTGGCCGCAGATGGTTACATTGTCGAGGTACGGGAACGTGGCCCGTAACCCATGTTGATCAACCATTCGGTCCATCTCCCGTTGGAAGACCGAGACCCCGTTTGTGACGCCAAAAGGGACCCGTAGGAAATGGTATAATCGCCCGTCTGCCTCGAAGGCTGTGTACTTGTGGTCACTTGGGCGGATGGGGAGCTGATGGTAGGCGGACTTGAGGTCCACGGTGGAGAAGACTTTATACTGGGCAATCCGATTGACCATGGCGGATATGCGGGGGAGAGGGTACGCGTCTAGTTGTGTGTACCTGTTGATGGTCTGGCTATAGTCAATGACCATCCTTTGTTTCTCCCCTGTCTTCACTACTACCACCTGCGCTCTCCAGGGACTATTGCTGGCCTGGATTATGCCCTCCTTTAGTAGCCGCTGGACTTCGGAGCGAATGAAGGTCCGGTCCTGGGCGCTGTACCGTCTGCTCCTAGTGGCAACGGGTTTGCAATCCGGGGTGAGGTTCGCAAACAAGGACGGGGGTTGCACCTTGAGGGTGGCGAGGCCGCAGATCGTGAGTGGGGGTATGGGGCCGCCGAATTTAAACGTAAGGCTCTGTAGGTTACATTGAAAATCTAAGCCCAGCAAGGTGGGGGCACAGAGTTGGGGAAGGACGTTAAGTTTGTAGTTTTTGAATTCCCTCCCCTGTACTGTTAGGGTAACTATGCAGGATCCTGCAGCTAGGCAAATCTTTTGTGCGCTGGGGTAGGTAGGTAAGGAACAGCGTCTTACCGTGTCGGGATATATAAAACTTTCCGTGCTCCCGGAGTCGACTAGGCATGGCGTCTCGTGGCCGTTAATTAGGACCGTTGTCGTCGTCGCCTGGAGAGTCCGGGGCCGAGCCTGATCGAGCGTAACCGAAGCGAGCCGTGGTTGTAGTAGTGGGGTGGGGTCCGTTGTTGCCGTCCAAGATGGCGTCGGGGATGGACAAAATGGCCGCCCCCATACATCGCACGTGGCTGAGGGGTCACAAGGTGACGTCGGGGGTGGACAAAATGGCCGCCCCCATGCGTCGTACAGGTCGGGGGCGGTCCAAGATGGCGGCGCCCCTCCTCCCCTCGTGGTGGTCGGGACCCAAAATGGCGGCGTCTGCGGGTCGCACATGGTGTGCTAGGGGGTCTGGGGAGCGCTAGGACCGCGCGGAGTTCCTGCACTGCGAGCGCCAGGGCCGCGGGCGCTAGGACCGCGCGGAGTTCCTTAACTGCGAGCGCCAGGGCCGCGGGCGCTAGGACCGCGCGGAGCTCCCTCGCCGGGGACAGCGGTGGTCGGGGCCCAGGTCGGCGGCGCCGGCGGGTCAGTCATGGGGCCGCGAGCGCTGGGACCGTGCGGAGCTCCCTCGCCAGGGACACCGGTGGTCGGGGTCCAGGTAGGTTGCGCCGGCGGGTCAGTCGTGGGGCCGCGAGCGCTGGGACCGCGCGGAGCTCCCTCGCCGGGGACAGCGGTGGGCGGGGCCCAGGCCGGCGGCGCCGGCGGGTCAGTCGTGGGGCCGTGAGCGCTGGGACTGTGCGGAGCTCCCTCGCCGGGGACAGCGGTGGTCGGGGTCCAGGTAGGTTGCGCCGGCGGGTCAGGCGTGGGGCGCGGGACGGGGGTGAGGGTGGCGTTCGGGACGCGAAAAACCCCTTCCTCTCCGTGGAGAGTGTTGGCCGGCACCCAAATCGGGAGCGCCGGCTGCGGGTCGTACATGGACTGCGGGGAGGGGGGTTGGGGAGCGTAGGCGGCGTGCAGGGCTCCCAGTTCTCCCGGGACCACGGTGGTCGGGACCCAAAATGGCGGCGTCTGCGGGTCGCAGATGGCGTGCTGGGGGGGTTGGGAGGCATAGACTGCCTGTAGGGCTCCCTGTGGCCCCGGGACGGCGGCGACCTCGCGGGATCGGCACACCACCGCATAGTGGCCCTTTTTCCCGCAGCTATTGCAGATGGCTGCGCGGGCCGGACAGCGTTGTCGGGGGTGCTTCGCCTGGCCGCAGAAATAACAGCGGGCGCCCCCGGTGCGACTCGGCGTTTGGACTGCGCAAGCCTGTGGGGTGTCCGGGGGGGGGGGTAGGGGGTTTGCCGCGACGGGTACGTACGGGGCCCAATGGCCTGCCGCGCGGTCGGGGCCGTAGGCGCGGGTATTACGCACGGCTACGTCCAGGGAGGCTGCCAGGGCCCGTGCCTCTGAGAGTCCTAGCGACTCTTTTTCTAGAAGTCTTTGGCGGATTTGGGAGGATTGCGTACCTGCCACAAAAGCGTCGCGCATTAACATGTCCGTATGTTCGTTTGCATTCACCGACGGGCAGCTGCAGGCTCGTCCCAAAATCAGCAGCGCGGCGTAGAACTCGTCCATCGATTCTCCGGGAGCTTGCCGTCTTGTCGCGAGCTGGTAGCGAGCGTAGATTTAGTTAACTGGGCGAACGTAGAGACTTCTCAGTGCTGTGAACGCCGTCTGGAAATCGTCGGTGTCTTCAATGAGGGTGAAAATCTCCGTGCTCACCCTCGAGTGCAGGACCTGCAGTTTTTGTTCGTCTGAGACTCGGCCTGTGGTCGATCTGATGTAGGCCTCGAAGCAAGTCTGCCAGTGTTTGAAGGCTGCTGCCGCATTCACTGCGTGGGGGCTGATCCTCAGGCATTCTGGAACGATCCTGAGCTCCATAATCCTTTTTAGGCACGCTTAATAAATTGTAGCGCACAAAGACTCCGTGAGACGAATAGAGTGAAGTCGATGAGGCTTTATTAAGCGTGTCTGTTCCCCAGCAGCCCGATAGTAAACTGGCCTGCGGGGGAAGGCACCGGCTTCTTATACTTCGCCTTCAGGGCGGAGCATGAGATCAACGGCCAACCAGGACCCAGGATCTGTCAGCCAATGACATTCGGGCTTCCAGTCCCACATGACCCCCAATACATACTACCACACTGTACTCCTAGATCTCTTTGACTTTCAATACTCTTGAGGGTTCTACCATTCACTGTATATTCCCTACCTGCATTAGACCTTCCAAAATGCATTACCTCACATTTGTCCGGATTAAACTCCATCTGCCATCTCTCCACCCAAGTCTCCAGACAATCTAAATCCTGCTGTATCCTCCGACAGTCCTCATCGCTATCCGCAATTCCACCAACCTTTGTGTCGTCTGCAAACTTACTAATCAGACCAGTTACATTTTCCTCCAAATCATTTATATATACTACAAACAGCAAAGGTCCCAGCACTGATCCCTGTGGAACACCACTGGTCACAGCCCTCCAAATAGAAAAGCATCCCTCCATTGCTACTCTCTGCCTTCTATGGCCTAGCCAGTTCTGTATCCACCTTGCCAGCTCACCCCTGATCCCGTGTGACTTCACCTTTTGTACTAGTCTACCATGAGGGACCTTGTCAAAGGCCTTACTGAAGTCCATATGGACAACATCTACTGCCCTACCTGCATCAATCATCTTAGTGACCTCCTCAAAAAACTCTATCAAGTTAGTGAGACACGACCTCCCCTTCACAAAACCGTGCTGCCTCTCACTAATACGTCCATTTGCTTCTAAATGGGAGTAGATCCTGTCTCGAAGAATTCTCTCCAGTAATTTCCCTACCACTGAAGTAAGGCTCACCGGCCTGTAGTTCCTGGGATTATCCTTGCTACCCTTCTTAAACAGAGGAACAACATTGGCTATTCTCCAGTCCTCCGGGACATCCCCTGAAGACAGCGAGGATCCAAAGATTTCTGTCAAGGCCTCAGCAATTTCCTCTCCAGCCTCCTTCAGTATTCTGGGGTAGATCCCATCAGGCCCTGGGGACTTATCTACCTTAATATTTTTTAAGACTCCCAGCACCTCGTCTTTTTAGATCACAATGTGACCCAGGCTATCTACACCCCCTTCTCCAGACTCAACATCTACCAATTCCTTCTCTTTGGTGAATACTGATGCAAAGTATTCATTTAGTACCTCGCCCATTTCCTCTGGCTCCACACATAGATTCCCTTGCCTATCCTTCAGTGGGCCAACCCTTTCCCTGGCTACCCTCTTGCTTTTTATGTACGTGTAAAAAGCCTTGGGATTTTCCTTAACCCTATTTGCCAATGACTTTTCGTGACCCCTTCTAGCCCTCCTGACTCATTGCTTAAGTTCCTTCCTACTTTCCTTATATTCCACGCAGGCTTTGTCTGTTCCCAGCCTTTTAGCCCTGACAAATGCCTCCTTTTTCTTTTTGACGAGGCCTACAGTATCACTCGTCATCCAAGGTTCCCGAAAATTGCCGTATTTATCTTTCTTCCTCACAGGAACATGCCGGTCCTGTATTCCTTTCAACTGCCACTTGAAAGCCTCCCACATGTCAGATGTTGATTTGCCCTCAAACATCCGCCCCCAATCTATGTTCTTCAGTTCCCGCCTAATATTGTTATAATTAGCCTTCCCCCAATTTAGCACATTCATCCTCGGACCACTCTTATCCTTGTCCACCAGTACTTTAAAACTTACTGAATTGTGGTCACTGTTACCGAAATGCTCCCCTACTGAAACATCTACCACCTGGCCGGGCTCATTCCCCAATACCAGGTCCAGTACCGCCCCTTCCCTAGTTGGACTGTCTACATATTGTTTTAAGAAGCCCTCCTGGATGCTCCTTACAAACTCCGCCCCGTCTAAGCCCCTGGCACTAAGTGAGTCCCAGTCAATATTGGGGAAGTTGAAGTCTCCCATCATCACAACCCTGTTGTTTTTACTCTTTTCCAAAATCTGTCTACCTATCTGCTCCTCTATCTCCCGCTGGCTGTTGGGAGGCCTGTAGTATACCCCCAACATTGTGACTGCACCCTTCTTATTCCTGATCTCTACCCATATAGCCTCACTGCCCTCTGAGGTGTCCTCTCGCAGTACAGCTGTGATATTCTCCCGAACAAGTAGCGCAACTCCACCTCCCCTTTTACATCCCCCTCTATCCCGCCTGAAACATCTAAATCCTGGAACGTTTAGCTGCCAATCCTGCCCTTCCCTCAACCAGGTCTCTGTAATGGCCACAACATCATAGTTCCAAGTACTAATCCAAGCTCTAAGTTCATCTGCCTTACCCGTAATGCTCCTTGCATTAAAACATATGCACTTCAGGCCACCAGACCCGCTGTGTTCAGCAACTTCTCCCCGTCTGCTCTGCCTCAGAGCCACACTGTCCCTATTCCCTAGTTCTCCCTCAATGCTCTCACCTTCTGACCTATTGCTCCCATGCCCACCCCCCTGCCATACTAGTTTAAACCCTCCCGTGTGACACTAGCAAACCTCGCGGCCAGGATATTTATGCCTCTCCGGTTTAGATGCAACCCGTCCTTCTTATACAGGTCACATCTGCCCCGGAAGAGCTCCCAGTGGTCCAGATAATGGAAACCCTCCCTCCTACACCAGCTGTTTAGCCACGTGTTTATCTGCTCTATCTTCCTATTTCTAGCCCCACTGGCACGTGGCACAGGGAGTAATCCCGAGATTACAACCCTCGAGGTCCTGTCTTTTAACTTTCTGCCTAGCTCCCTGAACTCCTGCTGCAGGACCTCATGCCCCTTCCTGCCGATGTCGTTAGTACCAATATGTACAACGACCTCTGCCTGTTTGCCCTCCCCCTTCAGGATGCCCTCTACCCGTTCGGAGACATCCTGGACCCTGGCACCAGAGAGGCAACATACCATCCTGGAGTCTCTTTCACGTCCACAGAAGCGCCTATCTGTGCCCCTGACTATAGAGTCCCCTATTACTATTACTCTTCTGCGCTTTGACCCTCCCTTCTGAACATCAGAGCCAGCCGTGGTGCCACTGCTCTGGCTGCTGCTGTTTCCCCCTGATAGGCTATCCCCCCCGACAGTATCCAAAGGGGTATATCTGTTCGAGAGGGGGACAACCACAGGGGATTCCTGCACTGACTGCCTGCCCTTTCTGGTGGTCACCCATTTCTCTGCCTGCACCTTGGGTGTGACCACATTTACATAACTGCGATCTATGATGCTTTCCGCCACCTGCATGCTCCTAAGTGCTGCTCCAACCGAACCATGCGGTCTGTGAGGAGCTCCAGTTGGGTGCACTTTCTGCAGATGAAGCCATCCGGGACGCTGGAAGCCTCCCGGACCTGCCACATCTCACAGTCAGAGCACAGCACCCCTCTAACTGACATTGCGTCAATTAATTAAAATTAAAATTAAAATTTGTCTTTTTAAAAAAATATTTTTTTAAAAATTTCAAAGTTACTGTCAACTATCTGTTTCCTAGCACTAGATTTCTAATAGAAATGCGATAGCTAACTATAGTACTCTCCGATCTCTGGCTTAGATATCCCTCTAAATTATAATTAAGTTATTATGTTTAATTAGTTACCAAATACTCAAATTCTTTTTAAATTTAGGGTAGAATCCCAACCAGCCACTCAGGCCACAGCTTTTCTGTGATGTCACTTCAGTTTCCCCCCGACACACACAATTTGAAAAAAGGTATAAAAGTAAAAATAAGTAAAAATCACTTACTTACCTTCTGAGTGTCTTAGATGTTCTCAGGTTCTCTCGCTGACAGAGACTGCTCCTCCACCTCCGAACCTTGACCTGCACAATGCTAATAATATAATAATAATATAATATGGCACTTACCTTACACCAATGGGTCTTATTATTAGGTTAGAGGAGGAGGGCGGGTGGGAGACACTACACGTGTAGTGTCTCGGGTTTCCTCTCCACCAGAATTTATTGGTTGGGGGGGTGGACTTCCCAGAGGTCCGCGGGTCGAACTTCCGGTTCCCGCCTTATATAAAAACAAATAAAACAGAAAAGAACAGACACGGGACCAGGTAAGGCTTTTTAAAGTAAGTACTCACCTCCCAGAGGGCCCCTGCGCACCGCTGCCGCCGAAATCCAAAGGGCTGCTCCTGTAAAGGTAAGTGGTTTTAAAGTAAGTACTCACCTCCCAGAAGGCCCCTGCGCACCGCTGCCGCCGAAATCCAAAGGGCTGCTCCTGTAAAGGTACGTGGTTTTAAAGTAAGTACTCACCTCCCAGAAGGCCCCTGCGCACCACTGCCGCTGAAATCCAAAGGGCTGCTCCTGTAAAGGTAAGTGGTTTTAAAGTAAGTACTCACCTCCCAGAAGGCCCCTGCGCACCGCTGCCGCCGAAATCCAAAGGGCTGCTCCTGTAAAGGTAAGTGGTTTTAAAGTAAGCACTCACCTCCCAGAAGGCCCCTGCGCACCGCTGCCGCCGAAATCCAAAGGGCTGCTCCTGTAAAGGTAAGTGGTTTTAAAGTAAGTACTACTAAGTATCTAAAGCGGTATACTTATTGTTGAGAGGAACGACCACAGGAGATCCCTGCACTGACTGCTTCCTTCTCTTCCCACCTCTAACTGTTACCCAGCTACCTTTGTTCTCAGGTGTAACTATGTCCCTGGAGCTTCTACCTCTCACCCCCTCAGCTTCCCAAATGATCCTCAGTTCATCCAGCTCCAACTCCCTAACACGGTCTGTGAGGAGCTGGAGATGGTTGCACTTCCCGCAAGTGAAGTTAGCAAGGACACCAGTGGTCTCCCTTACCTCGAACATTCTGCTGGAGGAACATTCCACTGCCCTAGCTGCCTCACCTCTACTTAGTCTCCCAGTAAAAACAAAAATAGCTTACTTGCTCACAGCACTGATGCTTTATTTTTAGGTTAGAGGAGGAGGGAGGGTGGGAGACACTACACGTGTAGTGTCTCGGGTTTCCTCACCGTTCAAATTTATCGGGTAATACAAACCTTCCCAGGTCTCCCCACGGCCGACTTTCTGTTTCCTGCTGCTGAGAAAAAAAAAGTTCCGAAAAAGTAAGTTAAAAATCAAAAACTCAGCTTACCTTCCAGCTCTCCCCGTCAAAAATCACAGCCCTCTCTGCCCGCTCCGCTGGAAGAATGAGGCCGAGACCTCGGAGGTAAGTGCCTTTTAAAGAAAAAATAAAGAGAACATAGAAATTGAACAGTGCAGCACAGTACAGGCCCTTCAGCCCACGATGTTGTGCCGACCATTTATCCTAATCTGAGATCAATCTAGCCTACACCCCTTCAATTTACTGCTGTCCATGTGCCTGTGTAAGAGTCGCTTAAATGTCCCGAATGACTCTGACTCCACCACCTCCGCTGGCAGTGCATTGCACACACCCACGACTTTCTGTGTAAAGAACCTACCTCTGATATCTCCCATGTACATTCCTCCAATCACTTTAAAATCATGTCCCCTCATGACAGCCATTTCCGCCCTGGGGAAAAGTCTCTGGCTATCCACTCTATCCATGCCTCTCATCACCTTGTATACCTCTATCTAGTCACCTCTCTTCAAGGATAATCCAGGCCGGTGAGCCTTACATCAGTGGTAGGGGAATTACTGGAGAGAATTCTTCGAGACAGGATCTACTCCCATTTGGAAGCAAATGGACGTATTAGCGAGAGGCAGCACGGTTTTGTGAAGGGGAGATCGTGTCTCACTAACTTGGTCAGAGTTGATCGAGGAGGTCACAAAGATGATTGATGCAGGTAGGGCAGTGGATGTTGTCTATATGGACTTCAGTAAGGCCTTTGACAAGGTCCCTCACAGCAGACTGGTACAAAAGGTGAAGTCACACGGGATCGGGGTGAGCTGGCAAGATGGATACAGAACTGGCTAGGTCATAGAAGACAGAGAGTAGCAATGGAAGGGTGCTTTTCTGATTGGAGGGCTGTGACTAGTCGTGTTCCGCAGGGATCAGTGCTGGGACCTTTGCTGTTTGTAGTATATATAAATGATTTGGAGGAAAATGTAACTGGTCTGATTAGTAAGTTTGCAGATGACACAAAGGTTCGTGGAATTGGGGATAGCGATGAGGACTGTCAGAGGATACAGCAGGATTTAGATCATTTGGAGACTTGGGTGGAGAGATGGCAGATGGAGTTTAATCTGGACAAATGTGAGGAAATGCATTTTAGAAGGTCTAATGCAGGTAGGGAATATACAGTGAATGGTAGAACCCTCAAGAGTATTGACAGTCAGAGAGATCTAGGTGTACAGGTCCACATGTCACTGAAAGGGGCAACACAGGTGGAGAAGGTAGTCATGGAGGCATACGGCATGCTTGCCTTCATTGGCAGGGGCATTGAGTTGAAGAATTGGCAAGTCATGTTGCAGCTTTATAGAACTTTAGTTAGGCCAGACTTGGGGTATAGTGTTCAATTCTGGTCGCCACACTACCAGAAGGATGTGGAGGCTTTAGAGAGGGTGCAGAAGAGATTTATCAGGATGTTGCCTGGTATGGAGGGCTATGAGGAGCGGTTGGATAAACTTGGTTTGTTCTCACTGGAATGACGGAGGTTGAGAGGCGACCTGATAGAGGTCTACAAAATTATGAGGGGCATAGACAGAGTGAATAGTCAGAGGCTTTTCCCCAGGGTAGAGGGGTCAATTACTAGGGGGAATAGGTTTAAGGTGCGAGGGGCAAGGTTCAGAGGAGATGTACGAGGCAAGTTTTTTTTACACGGAGGGTAGTGGGTGCCTGGAACTCGCTGCCGGAGGAGGTGGTGGAAGCAGGGACGATAGTGACATTTAAGGGACATCTTGACAAATCCATGAATAGGATGGGAATAGAGGGATACGGTCCCAGGTAGTGTAGAAGAACATAGAACATAGAAAATACAGCACAGAACAGGCCCTTCGGCCCACGATGTTGTGCCGAACCTTTGTCCTAGATTAATCATAGATTATCATTGAATTTACAGTGCAGAAGGAGGCCATTCGGCCCTTTGAGTCTGCACCAGCTCTTGGAAAGAGCACCCTACCCAAACTCAACACCTCTACCCAACACCAAGGGCAATTTGGACATTAAGGGCAATTTATCATTAGCCAATTCACCTAACCCGCACATCTTTGAACTGTGGGAGGAAACCGGAGCACCCGGAGGAAACCCACGCAGACACGGGGAGGACGTGCAGACTCCGCACAGACAATGACCCAAGCCGGAATCGAACCTGGGACCATGGATCTGTGAAGCAATTGTGCTATCCACAATGCTACCGTGCTGCCCTTAAGAACAAATAAATCTACACTATATCATTTTCCCGTAATCCATGTACCTATCCAACAGCTGCTTGAAGGTCCCTAATGTTTCCGACTCAACTACTTCCACAGGCAGTGCATTCCATGCCCCCACTACTCTCTGGGTAAAGAACCTACCTCTGATATCCCTCCTATATCTTCCACCTTTCACCTTAAATTTATGTCCCCTTGTAATGGTGTGTTCCACCTGGGGAAAAAGTCTCTGACTGTCTACTCTATCTATTCCCCTGATCATCTTATAAACCTCTATCAAGTCGCCCCTCATCCTTCTCCGCTCTAATGAGAAAAGGCCTAGCACCCTCAACCTTTCCTCGTAAGACCTACTCTCCATTCCAGGCAACATCCTGGTAAATCTTCTTTGCACCTTTTCCAGAGCTTCCACATCCTTCCTAAAATGAGGCGATTTTAGTTTAGACGCGCAGCACCCTCCACAGGCTTGGAGGGCCGAAGGACCTGTTCCTGTGCAGTACTTTTCTTTGTGCTTTTCTTCATTCCAGTGAGAAAAGCCATAGCTCCCTCAACCTTTCTTCATAAGATATGCCCTCCAGTCCAGGTAGCAACCTGGTAAATCTCCTCTGTACCCTCTCCACTTCCTTCCTATAATGAGGCGACCAGAACTGGACACAATATTCCAAGTGTGGTCAAACTAGCGTTTTATAAAGCTGCAGCAAAACCTCGCGGCTCTGAAACTCAATCCCCCTGTTAATTAAAGACAACACACCATACACCTTCTTAGCAAACCTATCAACCTGGATGGCAACTTTGAGGGATCTATGTACGTGGACCCCAACATCCCTCTGTTCCTTCACACTTTCAAGATTCCTGCCTTTAACCCTGTATTCAGCATTCAAATTCGACCTTCCAAAATGAATCACTTCACATTTATCAAGGTTGAACTCCATCTGCCACTTCTCAGCCCAGCTCTGCACCCTGCAATAACCCTCAACACGATCTGCAACTCCCCCAATCTTCGTGTCATCGGCAAACCTATAAACCCACCCTTCCACTTCCTCATCCAAGTCATTTATAAAAACCACAAAGAGCAGAGGTCCCAGAACAGATCCCTGCAGGACACCACTGGTCACCGAACCCCAGGCGGAATACTTTCCATCCACTACCACTCGCTGTCTTCTTTTGGCCAGCCAATTCTCTACCCAGACAACCAAATTTCCCTGTATCCCTTGCCCCCTAACTTTCTGAATGAGCCGACCATGGGGAACCTTATCAAATGCCTTACTGAAATCCATATACACCATATCCACTGCCCGACCTTCAGCAATGTGTCTCGTCACACCCTCAAAGAATTCAATGAGGCTTGTGAGGCATGACCTGCCCCTCACAAAGCCATGCTGACTATCTTTAATCAAACTATGTTTTTCTAAATAATCATAAATCCTATCTCTCAGAATCCTTTCCAATATTTGCTCACCACAGACGTTAGACTGATGGGTCTGTAATTCCCAGGGATTTCCCCATTCCCTTTCTTGAACAGGGGAACAACATTCGCCTCCCTCCAATTATCCGGTACTACTCCAGTGGCGAGTGAGGAGGCAAAGATCACCGCCAACGGCGCAGCAATCCCCTCCCTTGCTTCCCATAGAAACCTTGGTTGTATCCCGTCAGCCCAGGGGACTTATCAATCCTGATGCTTTTCAAAATTTCTAGCACATCTTCCTTCTTAATATCAACCTGTTTGAGTCTATGAACCTGGTTCGCACTGTTCTCATCAGCAACAAGGTCCCTCTCTCCAGTGAATACTGAAGCAAAATATTCATTTCGGGCCTTCCCCATCTCCTCAGACTCTAGGCACAAGTTCCCTCCACTGTCCCTGATCAGCCCTACTCTCACTGTGATCATCCTCTTATTTCTCACATAAGTGTAGAACGCCTTAGGGTTTTCCCTAATCCTTCCTACCAGGGCTTTTTCATGCCCCCTTCTCGCTCTCCTCAGTCCATTTTTGAGTTCCTTCTTGGCTACCTTGTAACCCTCTAGAGCCGAGTCAGATCCTTGCTTCCTCAACCTTACGGAAGCTTCCTTCTTCCTCTTGACTAGAAGCTCCACTTCTCTTGTCATCCAAGGCTCCTTCATCTTACCATTCCTTATGTCTCAGTGGAACAAAACTATCCAGCACTCGCAGCAAGTGCTTCTTAAACAAACCCCACATTACTGTTGTACATTTCCCCCAAGAACAATTGTTCCCACTTTATGCTCCTCAGTTCCTGTCGAATAGCAGTATAATTTCCACCCCCCCCCCCCCCCCCCCCCGCAATTAAATACCTTCCCATTCTGTCTATTCCTATCCCTCTTCATGACTATGGTAAATGTCAAGGAGTTGTGGTCACTGTCACCGAAATGCTCTCCCACCGAGGCATCTGACACCTGGCCTGGTTCGTTGCCGAGCACCAAGTCCAATATGGCCTCCCCCCTTAGTCGGCCTATCTACATATTGAGTCAGGAATCCTTCTTGTACACACCTGACAAAATCTGCTCCATCCAAACCATTTGCACTGTGGTGGTTCCAGTCAAGATCAGGGAAGATGAAGTCACTCATGACAACTCTGTTACTCCTGCCGCCCAATCTGTTCCTGTAATTCTGCTGCAATTGGGGGTTCTATAGAAAACTCCCAATAAAGTGATTTCTCCTTTCTTGTTTCGGACTTCCATCCATACTGTCCCAGCAGACAAACCCTCCTCAACTACCTCCTTTTCTGCAGCTGTGATGCACTCCCTAATTAACAGTGCCACTCCCCCTCCTCTTTCACCCCCATCCCTATTCTTCTGAAAACATCTTAACCCTGTAACATCTAACAACCATTCCTGCCCCTGTGAAATCCATGTCTCTGTAATGGCCACAACACCGTAGTTCCAAGTGTTGATCCCTGCTCCAAGTTCATCTTCCTTATTCCTGACACTCCTTGCATTGAAACAGACACACTTTAACCCATTCCACTGAGTGCAACTTTGCCCTATCAAACGTCTATCCTTCCTCACAGACTTGCTGCATACTATTTCTGCCTGTTCAACAGCTACCCTATCCTCTGATCCATAGCTCTGATTCCCATCCTCCTGCCAAATTAGTTTAAATCCTCCCGAATAGCTCTAGCAAAACTCCCACCCAGGATATTAGTTCCCCTCCAGTTTTGGTGCAATCCGAGATTTGGGACCCTTGCTCCTCCTGATATGTGTTAATGACTGGATGACAGGGCACAATTTTGAAATTTGTAGATGATAGAGATTTGGAAGCATTTGGATTGTGAGGAGGGCAGTGTAGAATTTCCAAAGGACATGAACAGGTTAATGGAAGGGCTGAGAGGTGGCAGTTGAAATTTATTGCAGAGAAGTGTGAAATGATTCATCTTGGATGGGGGTGGGGGTTGGAATCAAAATGAGATGTAGTAGCAAGAAAGAAAGTCACTGAATGGTTGGTGAGCATTTTTTAACACTCTTTACTGTGGAATGTTAATCTGGACAAGTATAACATTAATTTAGATAAGAATATAAGCACAAGTAGGATTCGAGACATTAGTTAACATTTATATAAAAAACACTTAGATCATTGAAACACAATAAGGATGGTGGGGTAGGTGATGTGTTCGAAGCTGTAAAATATGGGAGCTGAGAGATGCCATTGTGATCCATAGCAACTATGTCTGCAGAAAGTGTCTGTTTCCTGAGGAACTTTGACTCACAGATCAAGATCTGACATGAGCTTCAGACATGACAGTGCATCAGGGAGGGGTAATGCTACCTACACACATGGTTTCAGAACACAGTCACACCCCTTTGGCTAGGATCTAGTCCATGGGTTTAGTCCATCCATCCGGAATAAGATGGTGTGACTGCAAGTGATGCAGGTATGGGGATCGTGAAGGTAGAATCGGAGCAGGATCAGCCCTTTCAATTGTTCAATAGGTTTGAGTTTCTTGCAACTTGTATGGATGAGAGCAGGGTGGATGAATGAACTGACCATGGCAATGTGGCTCAAGGGGTTGGGGATGTTGGGGTGGGGGGGAGGGCAGAATAAATAGAACTGTCATGGTAGTAGGGGACAGCATAGTGGGGGGGATAGGCACAGTTTTCTGCAGCTAAGAGGGTTAGTCCAGAAGTCTTTGTTGCCGCCCAGTGCCAGGGTTCAGGACATCTGCTCTGGGCTGGAGAGGAATTTCTGGGCTGGAGAGGAATTTCAAGAGAGAGGGGGAGAATCCAATTGTCATGATCCATCGGATATTAATGACAAAGAAAGGATGATGAGAAAAGTTCTCCTTTGGGATAATGCGGAGCTCGGGCGCAAACGATAAAGCAGAACCACGAATATAATAATCTTATTATTACTTGAACCATGAGTAAATTGGATAAATATTTAGGGTAAATAAAATGAAAGAATTGAATGTGTAGGAGAACTGGGTTTCAATTCAAGGGACACTGGCACCAGTACTGGGGAAAGTGGGAGTTGTCCTGATGTGATGGTCCATGCTGGAAACAGTGTTCTGACAAGTTGGACAACTAGGACAGGAGAGAGGGGTTTGAATTAAATAGTGTGTGTGTGGGGGGGGGGGGGGGGGGGGGGCTGCTGCCATGTGATGGGAGATTTGGTAAAATTAAAAGAAAGAGCAAGGCAATGTAGCAGGGTAGTGACATGGGTAATGATAACTAGAGTGTGGTAGGGAGGGGCAGCATATATACACTTAAGGGTGCAGATAAGGCCAGAATGTGAAAGAATGGCAAAAGTTAGAATTAAAGACTCTGAATGCATCCAGCATTCATAATGAATGGTTGCAAGGCGAGGAACTAAATATTCAAGACCATTTGACAGTTTGGAAGGACAAGGAACTAGGAAAAGATGGTGAGGTAGCTATATTAATTAAAGTTGACAGTACAGTAGTGATAACTGAACTTAGTTCAGAAGGTCAGGATGTAGAATTAGTTTGGGTAGAGATAAGAAATAGCAAAAGTAAGAAGTCATGTGTGGCTTTGGTTAAAAGACCTAACAGTACCTACATTTTAGGATGGGGTGTACAGGAAGAAATAATGGAGGCTTGTAAGAATGTACTGAAATGATCATGGGTTATGATAATGTTCATATAGATTGGACCAATTAGTTTGGCAAAGGTGGCCTGAATTATGAGATCATAGAGTGTATTCAGGACAATATCTTAGATTAGTACATTCTAGTGCCAAGCAAGGAACAGTTAATTTTAGACCTCGTAATGTTCAACGAGATTCTCTTTATTACGGTTACAAGTAAGCTTACATTATTAACACTGCAATGTGAAAATCCGCTAGCCACCACACTCCGGCACTTGTTCGGGTACACGAGGAAGAATTCAGAATCTCCAATTCACCTAACAAGCACGTCTTTTGGGATTTGTGGAAGGAAACCTGAGTGCCTGGAGGAAACCCATGCAGAGAATGTGCAGACGGTGACCCAAGCCGTGAATCGAATCCAGGTCCCTGGCGCTGTAAAGCAACAGTGCTAACCACTGTGCTACCGTCATAGAAAGCGAGCCTCGAGACAACCGTGATCCTAATGCAATAGAATTGAGAACGGTGGGTCTAACAGCAGTGACTTAAACTTTAATAAAGGCTTAAGTAAGGATATAAGGACAGAGTTGGCTAATATGAATTGTAAAAACGGGTTAAAGTAGGACAGTAGATAAATAACGGTGAACATTTAAAAAGATATTCCATAATTTTCAGAAAAGATATAATCCATTGAGACAAAAAGACTCTGAGAAGGATACACTGTCCTTGGTTTATCAAGGAAGCTAAGGGTAGCATCAAATTGAAAGAAAAAAAACATACTTCTGCAAAGATTAGTGGTAGATCAGACGACTAGACAGATTTTGGTAATCAGTAAAAATGACAAAAACATAATAAGGGAGAAATTAGAGTGTAAAAGTTAGCTAGAAAGATAAAAGCAGAGAGTAAAATGTTCTACAAATATTTAAAATGGAAAAGAGTAACTAAAGTGAGTGTTGGCCCCTTAGAGTGGGTGAGAAAGGGGAATAAATAATGGGTGGAATCATTGAACAGGTATATTGTGTCTATTTTCACTGGAGAAGGTAGAAGAGTACAAATAATACTTGAAGGTTGAAAGGTAAAGTGGAGGGAGCAAGTTAAAACAACCATAATCACTCAGGGAAAGATGTTGAGAAACTGTAATCAGTCCACGGAGGCAGAAGTCCCGTCACCAAATTCCTTTTATTTACAAACCCAACAGCTGAACAACCATGTCCATTCAGTCTGCTGTCTACACCGGGAGTGCAGAGGATCAGACACTCCCTGTTATATACACAGAAAGGAGTTCCCCGATTGTGCCATTAATCAGGGAACTCGTATTCTAATTGGCCAATCTCAAATGCCTGGCTTAAGTCATTACACCCCTTCCCCCCCAAAGTCCGAGGAGCCCCCATGGTCCTCGTGACTCATGGGTTTCCTGTTTCGTTTTTGCGCCGGGTCCGGCTCCTCCACTTCGGCCTCCGAAGTAGGGGGGTATAATGGCTAGGCGCCCGTCTTTTCCGATGTGACCAGATGTGGCAGAAGTACAGCTGCGGCATCATCCACGGTGTCCATATCAGAGTCCGATGTCCTCACCAGTGGTGTCGGAGTGGAGTGAATAGTTTTGTCGGGGAGGACTCTGCATGGTCCTTGGTATGCTGGTCTGAGTCAGCTCCAGAGGAGGAAACAAATCTGAGGCCCGCACCTGGTCCAGGTGTTTCTTTATTCCATGTTTTAGAACATAGAACATAGAACAATACAGCGCAGTACAGGCCCTTCGGCCCACGATGTTGCACCAAAACAAAAGCCATCCAACCTACACTATGCCGTTATCATCCATATGTTTATCCAATAAACTTTTAAATGCCCTCAATGTTGGCGAGTTCACCACTGTAGCAGGTAGGGCATTCCACGGCCTCACTACTCTTTGCGTAAAGAACCTACCTCTGACCTCTGTCCTATATCTATTACCCCTCAGTTTAAAGTTATGTCCCCTCGTGCCAGCCATATCCATCCGCGGGAGAAGGCTCTCACTGTCCACCCTATCCAACCCCCTGATCATTTTGTATGCCTCTATTAAGTCTCCCCTTAACCTTCTTCTCTCCAACGAAAACAACCTCAAGTCCATCAGCCTTTCCTCATAAGATTTTCCCTCCATACCAGGCAACATCCTGGTAAATCTCCTCTGCACCCGCTCCAAAGCCTCCACGTCCTTCCTATAATGCGGTGACCAGAACTGTACGCAATACTCCAAATGCGGCCGTACCAGAGTTCTGTACAGCTGCAACATGACCTCCCGACTCCGGAACTCAATCCCTCTACCAATAAAGGCCAACACCCCATAGGCCTTCTTCACAACCCTATCAACCTGGGTGGCAACTTTCAGGGATCTATGTACATGGACACCTAGATCCTTCTGCTCATCCACACTTTCAAGAACTTTACCATTAGCCAAATATTCCGCATTCCTGTTATTCCTTCCAAAGTGAATCACCTCACACTTCTCTACATTAAACTCCATTTGCCACCTCTCGGCCCAGCTCTGCAGCTTATCTATATCCCTCTGTAATCTGCTACATCCTTCCACACTATCGACAACACCACCGACTTTAGTATCGTCTGCAAATTTACTCACCCACCCTTCTGCGCCTTCCTCTAGGTCATTGATAAAAATGACAAACAGCAACGGCCCCAGAACAGATCCTTGTGGTACTCCACTTGTGACTGTACTCCATTCTGAACATTTCCCATCAACCACCACCCTCTGTCTTCTTTCAGCTAGCCAATTTCTGATCCACATCTCTAAATCACCCTCAATCCCCAGCCTCCGTATTTTTTGCAATAGCCTACCGTGGGGAACCTTATCAAACGCTTTGCTGAAATCCATATACACCACATCAACTGCTCTACCCTCGTCTACCTGTTCAGTCACATTCTCAAAGAACTCAATAAGGTTTGTGAGGCATGACCTCCCCTTCACAAAGCCATGCTGACTATCCCTGATCATATTATTCCTATCTAGATGATTATAAATCTTGTCTCTTATAATCCCCTCCAAGACTTTACCCACTACAGACGTGAGGCTCACCGGTCTATAGTTGCCGGGGTTGTCTCTGCTCCCCTTTTTGAACAAAGGGACCACATTTGCTGTCCTCCAGTCCTCTGGCACTATTCCTGTAGCCAATGATGACATAAAAATCAAAGCCAAAGGTCCAGCAATCTCTTCCCTGGCCTCCCAGAGAATCCTAGGATAAATCCCATCAGGTCCCGGGGACTTATCTATTTTCAGCCTGTCCAGAATTACCAACACCTCTTCCCTACGTACCTCAATGCCATCTATTCTATTAGCCTGGGGCTCAGCATTCTCCTCCACAACATTATCTTTTTCCTGAGTGAATACTGACGAAAAATATTCATTTAGTATCTCGCCTATCTCTTCAGACTCCACACACAATTTCCCATCCCTGTCCTTGACTGGTCCTACTCTTTCCCTAGTCATTCGCTTATTCCTGACATACCTATAGAAAGCTTTTGGGTTTTCCTTGATCCTTCCTGCCAAATACTTCTCATGTCCCCTCCTTGCTCGTCTTAGCTCTCTCTTTAGATCCTTCCTCGCTACCTTGTAACTATCCATCGCCCCAACCGAAACTTCACACTTCATCTTCACATAGGCCTCCTTCTTCCTCTTAACAAGAGATTCCACTTCCTTGGTAAACCACGGTTCCCTCGCTCTACGCCTTCCTCCCTGTCTGACCGGTACATACTTATCAAGAACACGCAGTAGCTGCTCCTTGAACAAGCTCCACTTATCCAGTGTGCCCAACACTTGCAGCCTACTTCTCCACCTTATCCCCCCCAAGTCACGTCTAATGGCATCAGAATTGCCCTTCCCCCAGCTATAACTCTTGCCCTGCGGTGTATACTTATCCCTTTCCATCATTAACGTAAACGTCACCGAATTGTGGTCACTGTCCCCAAAGTGCTCTCCTACCTCCAAATCCAACACCTGGCCTGGTTCATTACCCAAAACCAAATCCAACGTGGCCTCGCCTCTTGTTGGCCTGTCAACATAGTGTTTCAGGAAACCCTCCTGCACACACTGTACAAAAAACGACCCATCTATTGTACTCGAACTATATCTTTTCCAGTCAATATTTGGAAAGTTAAAGTCTCCCATAATAACTACCCTGTTACTTTCGCTCATATCCAGAATCATCTTCGCCATCCTTTCCTCTACATCCCTAGAACTATTAGGAGGCCTATAAAAAACTCCCAACAGGGTGACCTCTCCTTTCCTGTTTCTAACTTCAGCCCATACTACCTCGGAAGAAGAGTCCCCATCTAGCATCCTCTCCGCCACCGTAATACTGCTCTTGACTAGCAGCGCCACACCTCCCCCTCTTTTGCCTCCTTCTCTGAACTTACTAAAACACCTAAACCCCGGAACCTGCAACATCCATTCCTGTCCCTGCTCTATCCATGTCTCCGAAATGGCCACAACATCGAAGTCCCATGTACCAACCCATGCTGCCAGTTCCCCTACCTTGTTTCGTATACTCCTGGCATTGAAGTAGACACACTTCAAACCACCTACCTGAACACTGGCCCCCTCCTGCGACGTCAAATCTGTGCTCCTGACCTCTATACTCTCATTCTCCCTTACCCTAAAACTACAATCCAGGTTCCCATGCCCCTGCTGCATTAGTTTAAACCCCCCCAAAGAGCACTAACAAATCTCCCCCCCAGGATATTTGTGCCCCTCAGGTTCAGATGTAGACCATCCTGTCTGTAGAGGTCCCACCTTCCCCAGAAAGAGCCCCAGTTATCCAAAAATCTGAATCCCTCCCGCCTGCACCATCCCTGTAGCCACGTGTTTAAATGCTCTCTCTCCCTATTCCTCATCTCACTATCACGTGGCACGGGCAACAACCCAGAGATAACAACTCTGTTTGTTCTAGTTCTGAGCTTCCATCCTAGCTCCCTGAAAGCCTGCCTGACATCCTTGTCCCCTTTCCTACCTATGTCATTAGTGCCAATGTGGACCACGACTTGGGGCTGCTCCCCCTTCCCCCTAAGGACCTGGAAAACACGATCCGAGACATCACGTACCCTTGCACCTGGGAGGCAACATACCAAACGTGAGTCTCTCACGCTCCCACAAAATCTCCTATCTGTGCCCCTGACTATAGAGTCCCCAATTACTAATGCTCTGCTCCTCTCCCCCCTTCCCTTCTGAGCAACAGGGACAGACTCCGTGCCAGAGGCCCGTACCCCATGGCTTACCCCTGGTAAATCGTCCCCCCCACAAGTATCCAAAGCGGTATACTTGTTTCTCAGGGGAACGACCGCAGGGGATCCCTGCACTGACTGCTTTTTCCCAGTCCCTCTTACACTTACCCACCTATCTCCAATCTTTGGTGTAACTAATTCCCTGAAGCTGCTATCTATGACCCCTTCTGCCTCCCGAATGATCCGAAGTTCTTCCAACTCCAGCTCCAGTTCCCTAACTCGGTCTTGGAGGAGCTGGAGATGGCAGCACTTCCTGCAGGTAAAATCAGCAGGGACACTAACTGCATCCCTCACCTCAAACATCCTGCAGGAGGAACATTGCACTCCCTTCCCTGCCATTCCTCTAACTTTCTACCAAGATCTGGCTAACAACTAAATTAAATTTTTATAAAAAATAATAATAATATAATAAAATATGGTACTTACCTCAGACCAATGGGTTTTATTATTATTAGGTTAGAGGAGGAGGGTGGGTGGGAGACACTACACGTGTAGTGTCTCGGGTTTCCTCTCCACCAGAATTTATTGGTGAGGGTCTTCCCAGACGTCCGCGGGTCGACTTCCTGTTCCCGCCTAAAAAAATAATTTTTAAAAAAAGAAGAAAAATTCTCAGCTCCTGCTGAAATTGACTAACCAGCCAGCTCCACTCACGCCCAAATCGACTGGCCTGCCCCTGCAAAGACAAGTGCTTTTAAAGGTTGACTTACCTCCCAGCAACCTCCTTCCGCAATGCTCCCGCTGAAACTGACTCACCAGCTGTTCTCACGCCGAAATCAACTGGCCTGCCCCTGCAAAGACAAGTGCTTTTAAAGGTTGACGTACCTCCCAGCAACCTCCTTCCGCAATGCTCCCGCTGAAACTGACTCACCAGCTGTTCTCACGCCGAAATCGACTGGCCTGCCCCTGCAAAGACAAGTGCTTTTAAAGGTTGACTTACCTCCCAGCAACCTCCTTCCGCAATGCTCCCGCTGAAACTGACTCACCAGCTGTTCTCACGCCCAAATCGACTGGCCTGCCCCTGCAAAGACAAGTGCTTTTAAAGGTTGACTTACCTCCCAGCAACCTCCTTCCGCAATGCTCCCGCTGAAACTGACTCACCAGCTGTTCTCACGCCCAAATCGACTGGCCTGCCCCTGCAAAGTTTTCTCACACGTTTCTCATACGACACAGGCCCTGTCCTGGCCTTGACTGTTCCTGCTACCCATGTGGGGCCATTCACAATTTCTGACCCATACATTTTCACCCGTGTTGAACTGCCTTTCTCGGCGAGTGTTGTCGTGGCCCCTGCATTGGGGTCGCTCTATTCTGCCACCTAAATTCGGGAATAGTAGACTCAGCCGGGTTCAAAGTCGTCTGCCCATGAGTAGCTCCGTTGGTGCTATTCCCGTTGTGGCGTGTAAGATGGTTCTGTAGTCAAATTGCCAGCGCGACAGTTTGGAGTCCAATGACCATGTGTTTAAGGTGAGAGGGGCAAGGTTTAGAGTAGATGTACGAGGCAAGTTTTTTACGCAGAGGGTAGTGGGTGCCTGGAACTCGCTACCGGAGGAGGTGGTGGAAGCAGGGACGATAGTGACATTTAAGGGGCATCTTGACAAATACATGAATAGGATGGGAAAGAGGGATAGGGACCCAGGAAGTGTAGAAGATTGTAGTTTAGTCGGGCAGCATGGTCGGCACGGGCTTGGAGGGCCGAAGGGCCTGTTCCTGTGCTGTACAGTTCTTTGTTCTTTGTTTGTTTGTTGATACTGCTGACTGTTTCTTCAACTCAACTTTTAAGGTCTGGATGGCTTTCTCCGCTAAACGATGCGGGTGGTATGGTGCCATCCTTATGTGCCGAGTGCCATTCGACTTCATAAATTTTGTGAAGTCCTGGCTGTTGAAAACCGATCCATTATCCGAAACTAACACCTCTGGGATACCATGAGTTGCGAACGAGGTGCGGAGTTTTTCAATGGTAGTTGTTGAATTTGCAGAGTTCATTTTGTAGACGTCCAGCCATTTGGAATGGGCGTCTACTATTATAAAAAAACATTGAACCCATAAAAGGGCCTGCATAATCGACATGAAGTCGCGACCATGGTCTACCTGGCCATTCCCATGGGTGCAGCAGGGCTGCCCTTGTTGGCATTCTTGGCACCGACCTACTGTATCCAGGCCCGGCCACCAGACAGAGCTTCTGGCCAGCATCTTCATTTTTGAGACTCCAAGGTGCCCATGATGTAGTTCAGCCAGTATGGCTCGACGGCCTCTACTTGGAACTATTACTTGAGCCCCCATAGCAGGGTCCCGTCTTCTATGGTGATCTGCTCTGTTCTGCTCCAGTAAGGGTGGAATTCCGCCTGGACCGGTCTTTCCATCTTTCCAGTGAACACCATGTGTTTTATTTTTGATAAAGCCGGGTCCCTTTGGGTCCATAAACAAATGTTTTGTGCGGCCACTGGAAGGGTGTCCAGGAAATGTAACGTCATTACCGTTTCCTCTATTTTGGGTACAAATGGCGGGGCGTCCGGTAATGGCAGCATCTGGGCTGAAGCTATTGGTGGTATTGCTTTGTCTTCTTTAAACAAACCCAGCAATGGCTTGTGGTCTGTAATTCGAGTGAATTTCCGCCCGTACAAGTACTGGTGAAATTTCTTCACCGCAAAGATCACAGCCAGTCCTTCCTTTTCGATTTGGGTGTACTTTCGTTTTGCTGCTGCCAGCGTCCTGGAAGCGAACGCTATAGGTCGTTCCTGTCCGTTTTGTCCTGTGTGTGCCAAAACTGCACCAACGCCATATGGAGACACGTCGCATGTGAGCACGAACTCTTTCCTGGGGTCGTAGTGTGCCGAGACGTTCTCTGAGGAAAGCTGTTCTTTTATCCTCTTGAAAGCCCTGTCTTGGCGGGCGGACCACTCCCAGGCTTGCCCCTTTTTTAATAATTGGTGTCGGGGGTCCAAGATGGAAGCTCTGTTCTGTATGAACTTTCCATAATATGTCATCAGTCCTAAAAAAGACCTTTACTCCTGGATTGTGGTGGGGGCCAGGGCATCTTTAATTGCCCTCACCCGATCATCCAAAGGGTGTAGCCCTGATTTGTCAACCTTGTACCCCAAATAGGTTACTTGAGGTGCTAGGAAATCACATTTCTTCCTCTTTAGGCACACGCCTGCTGTTGAAAACCTCTCAAGGACTTCCTCCAGGTTTTGCAGGTGTTCTGCCTTTGTTTTTCCTGTAATGAGGACGTCGTCCAGGTAAATAGCAACTTGTAGTAGCCCTTGATATATATTCTCCATTGTCCTCTGGAATATCGCACAAGCTGACGATACCCCAAAGGGTAATCTTGTATCCTGAAAAAGGCCCTTCAGGGTGTTTATCATTGAGAATTTTTGGGACTCTTCATCCAGCTTCAGCTGTAGACATGCTTGGCTCATATTTGAGAATAGGAGTCCTCCAGCCAGCTTTGCATACAAATCCTCAATCCGGGGAATTGGGTATTTGTCCAGTTGTGAGTAGCGATTAATCGTTTGTTTGAAATCTCCACAAAGGCGGACTGAGCCGTCCGGCTTAAGAATAAGCACCATGGGTGCTGCCCACTCTGCAAAATGGACCGGTTTTATTATTCCCTCACGCTCTAATAGTTTTATTTCCATATCGACTTTCTGCCTTAATGCGAAGGGTACTGGTCGGGCCTTGTAGAATTTTGGGACTGCCTCTGGATCTACATGCAATGTCGCCTTTGCTCCCTCTATTGTTCCGAGCCCTTCTCGGAAAACCTCTGGACATTTGCACAGGAGTTCGCTCAGGCGGCCATTTTCCAGCTGGAAAATGTTTACCGAATCCAGCTGGATTTCTTTTAGCCAGTTTTGTCCCAATAAGCTTGGCCCCACACCTTTCACTACCATTAAAGGCAGCCTAACCAGTTGCTCTCCAGAAGCCACAGTTACATGCGCTGTGCCCAACATTCTTGTGGTTCACCTGTGTCCTCAGTTTTTATCATAGAATTTACAGTGCAGAAGGAGGCCATTCGGCCCATCGAGTCTGCACCAGCTCTTGGAAAGAGCACCCTACCCAAGGTCAACACCTCCCCCTATCCCCATAACCCAGTAACCCCACCCAACACTAAGGGCAATTTTGGACACTAAGGGCAATTTATCATGGCCAATCCACCTAACTTACACATCTTTGGACTGTGGGAGGAAACCGGAGCACCCGGAGGAAACCCACGCACACACGGGGAGGATGTGCAGACTCCGCACAGACAGTGACCCAAGCCGGAATCGAACCTGGGACCCTGGAGCTGTGAAGCAATTGTGCTATCCACAATGCTACCGTGCTGCCCAAAGGTTAGGAATAAGGGTTGGAGTCCAGTGCGAGTTTTATTGAATACTGTTTCCCCTATCACTGATACGGCTGCTCCAGTGTCGACATCCATCAGTGTGAGACGTCCATTCAACCTGATGGATAATTTAATGGGTTTTGATTTCACCATCATTACACAATTTAGTTGTGCCTCATTGGAGGTAGGTGGGGCTTCTAGGGTATGCATTCTCCTGTACCCCGGCCTACGTGACCTTCTCCAAGATGATGGTTTTATAGAACATAGAAAAATACAATACAGAACAGGCCCTTCAGCCCACGATGTTGTGCTGAACCTTTGTCCTCGATTAATCATAGATTATCATAGAATTTACAGTGCAGAAGGAGGCCATTCGGCCCATCGAGTCTGCACTGGTTCTTGGAAAGAGCACCCTACCCAAGGTCAACACCTCCACCCTATCCCCATAACCCAGTAACCCCACCCAACACTAAGGGCAATTTTGGACACGAAGGGCAATTTATCATGGCCAATCCACCTAACCTGCACATCTTTGGACTGTGGGAGGAAACCGGAGCACCCGGAGGAAACCCACCCACACACGGGGAGGATGTGCAGACTCTGCACAGACAGTGACCCAAGCCGGAATCGAACCTGGGACCCTGGAGATGTGAAGCAATTGTGCTATGCACAATGCTACCGTGCTGCCCTTAAGAACAAATTAACCTACACTATATCATTCTACCGTAATCTATGTACCTATCCAATAGCTGCTTGAAGGTCCCTAATGTTTCCGACTCAACTACTTCCACAGGCAGGGCATTCCATGCCCCCACTACTCTTTGGATAAAGAACCTACCTCTGACATCCCCCCTATTTCTTCCACCATTCACCTTAAATTTATGTCCCCTTGTAATGGTTTGTTCCACCCGGGGAAAAAGTCTCTGACTGTCTACTCTATCTATTCCCCTGATCATCTTATAAACCTCTATCAAGTCGCCCCTCATCCTTCTCCGTTCCAATGAGAAAAGGCCTAGCACCCTCAACCTTTCCTCGTAAGACCTACTCTCCATTCCAGGCAACATCCTGGTAAATCTCCTTTGCATCTTTTCCAAAGCTTCCACATCCTTCCTAAAATGGGGCGACCAGAACTGCACACAATACTCCAAATGTGGCTTACCAAGGTTTTGTACAACTGCATCATCACCTCACAGCTCTTAAATTCAATCCCTCTGTTAATGAACGCGAGCACACCATAGGCCTTCTTCACAGCTCTATCCACTTGAGTGGAAACTTTCAAAGATCTCGAAACATAGACCCAAAGATCTCTCTGCTCCTCCACATTGCCACGAACCCTACCGTTAACCCTGTATTCCGCATTCATATTTGTCCCTCCAAAACGGACAACCTCACACTTTTCAGGGTTAAACTCCATCTGCCACTTCGCAGCCCAGCTCTGCATCCTATCTATGTCTCTTTCCAGCCGACAGCAGCCATCCTTACTATCCACAACTCCTCCAACAGCATCCAGCATCAGGGGCTGGTTTAGCACACTGGACTAAATCGCTGGCTTTTAAAGCAGACCAAGGCAGGCCAGCAGCACGGTTTAATTCCCGTACCAGCCTCCCCGAACAGGCGCCGGAATGTGGCGACTAGGGGCTTTTCACAGTAACTTCATTTGAAGCCTACTTGTGACAATAAGCGATTTTCATTTCATTTTCAAAAGGGTATACTTGTTTTGAAGGGGAACGGCCACGAGGGATCCCTGCACTGACTGCATGTTTATTTTATTTCCCCTGACTGTAACCCAGCTACTCTTGTCCTGTACCTTGGGTGTGGTTACTTCCCTGTAACTCTTCTCTATCACCCCCTCTGCCTCCCAGATGATCCAAAGTTCATCCAGCTCCAGCTCCAGTTCCCTAACACGGTCTTTGTGGAGCTGGAGTTGGATGCACTTCCCGCAGGTATAATCAGCGGGGTCACCGGTGGTATCCCTCACCACCCACATCCTACAGGAGGAGCATGCAACTGGCCTAGCCTCCATCCCCTCTTACCTTACAGAATATAGCTGCCTTCCTACCTTACAGAATATAGCTGCCTTGTGGACCAACTGGACCTCCGCCTCCGACTCTGTTCCCAGTCAGCTGCACGCTCTGTAAACTCCTGGCTCCCTTCTCGCTCTTTGCGGAAATGTAGGAAACGAAATTAAAGGAGCACCTTACTCCCTCCTCACCTAACTCCCTCAGTCACCAAACTCTCACTATAGCACTCAAATGCACCAAATTCAGTACTCCCTCAGTCACCAAACTCTCACTATAGCACTCAAATGCACCAAATTCAGCACTCCCTCAGTCACCAAACTCTCACTATAGCACTCAAATGCACCAAATTCAGCACTCAGTGCAAACAAAGTCTGCACTGTAGGGGGAATCACTTTTATACTGTGAATCTAGCCTCTGAAAACTGGCCTAATCCAATTAACTAATTAACAAGCTCCAGCTGCAAGTACCTACAAGTAGAACCTTTGTTTAAAGCTGATTGAAAATTCACCTTCTTCTAAACCAAACAGCAACTTTTAAGTTAATTAACTAAATAAAAGAAAGACTAGACTTTAGATAAAAATGAAGCCTTTATATCCCTCAGTCACCAAACTCTCACTATAGCACTCAAATGCACCAAATTCAGCACTCAGTGCAAACAAAGTCTGCACTGTAAGGGGATCACTTTTATTCTGTGAATCTAGGCTCTGAAAACTGGCCTAATGCAATTAACTAATTAACAAGCTCCAGCTGCAAGTACCTACAAGTAGAACCTTTGTTTAAAGCTGATTGAAAATTCACCTACTTCTAAACCCAGCGCTTGGAACAGGTCGATGCCCACCTTGGTCCATGGTGATGTGACCAACTCATGGGGCTGCAGGGTCTCACGTGGTTGGGCTGGCTGGAAGCGCTGACAAGTGGGGCAGTTGAGCACTGTGTTGACTATGTCTTCATTAATGCCGGGCCAGTACACTGCCTTTCGGGCCCGTCGGCGGCACTTTTCCACGCCAAGGTGGCCCTCGTGTAGCTGTCACAGGACGAGCTGGCGCATGCTATGCGGGATGACAATGCGGTCCAGTTTCAGAAGAACCCCATCTACTACCGCCAGATCATCTCTGACATTATAGAACTGAGAGCATTGGCCCTTGAGCCACCCATCTGTTAGGTGGCGCATGACACGCTGTAGCAAAGGGGCAGGCACCGTCTCGCGGCGAATTTGGACGAGGCGTTCATCCGTGGCAGGTAGATTGGAGGCCGCAAATGCCACATGGGCGTCAACCTGGCAGACAAATCCCTCTGGGTCACATGGAGTGTTGACTGCCCTGGAGAGAGCGTCAGCAATGATGAGGTCTTTGCCTGGGGTGTATACCAGCTGGAAGTCATATCGCCGGAGCTTGAGAAGAATACGCTGGAGGCGAGGCGTCATGTCATTCAAATCTTTCTGTATTATATTGACCAGCGGGTGATGGTCGGTCTCGACGGTGAATTGAGGAAGTCCGTATACATAATCGTGAAACTTAACCACACCGGTCAGAAGGCCCAGGCACTCCTTTTCTATCTGCGCGTAGCGCTGCTCCGTGGGGGTCATGGCGCGTGACGCATATGCAACGGGGTCGAGGCCTCATCATGTTGAAGGAGCACTGCCCCAATGCCGGATTGGCTGGCATCGGTCAAAATTTTGGTCTCCTTTGCTGGATCAAAGAAAGCTAAGACTGTGGCCGGGGTGAGTTTGGTTTTGAGTTCTCTCCATTCGCGCTCGTGGGCAGGGAGCCATTGGAAGTCTGTCGTCTTCCTGACCAGGTTCCTGAGAGCCGTGGTATGAGAAGCGAGGTTAGGGATGAACGTCTCTAAAAAGTTGACTATGCCAAGAAATCGGAGGACCGCCTTCTTGTCCTCTGGCGTTTTCATAGCTGTGATAGCAGCTACCTTGTCCGCATCTGGCCGCACACCCAACTGGGAGATATGGTCCCCGAGGAACTTGAGTTCCGCCTGACCAAATGAGCATTTGGCCCTGTTGAGGCGGAGGCCATTCTCACGTATACGTTTGAATACGCGCTGGAGGCGACTGACATGCTCCTGCGGGGTGGTGGACCAAATGATTATGTCGTCGACATAGACACGAACACCTTCAATGCCTTCCATCATTTGTTCCATAATCCTATGGAACACTTTTGAAGCACAAATGATCCCAAACGGCATCCTGTTGTAACAATATCTGCTAAAGGGGGTATTAAATGTGCACTAGCTAGATTTGCCAGAATCCTTTTGAGGTGTCGGGTTTGGTGATGAGCTTGGCGCGAGCCATCTCGCATGTGAGCTCTTTGCGCTTGGGAATTGGATAACGCTCCCTCATGATATTGCGATTTAGATCTTTGGGATCAATGCAAATTCTCAATTCGCCGGAAGGCTTTTTTACACATACCATGAAACTGACCCAGTCGGTTGGTTCCGTGACTCTGGAAATCACTCCTTGGTCCTGGAGGTCCTGCAGCTGCTGCTTGAGGCGGTCCTTAAGGGGTGCTAGGACCCTGCGAGGTGCGTGCACCACAGGCGTGGCATTCTGTTTCAGTAACATCTTGTAGGTGTATGGGAGGCATGCCTTCGAAGACGTCGTGGTGCTGGTTGATGATGGCGTCGAGTTGCGCCCTGAAGTCGGTGTCCTGAAAGGCAGATGTGTCATCAGGAGAGAGAGAGTGAACTCTCTGAACTAGGTTCTGTGGTGTTGGGCGTTCTGACACACAGATGAGCCAACACAGTTGTGTATGGTACAACGCTATTTTATTTAAACCTTCTATGTACAGTTTTGTCTTGATACTCTGCACGTGGGGATTCCCTGTTTGTGATGTTAAAACAGGTCGTGTCCGTGTCCTTGTCCCCAGACCTACTGTCCACCAGGTGTCGTGTTCGTGCTTTTATATGGTTCCTGTCTTTGTGTGTGATTGGTTGTGGTGTTGTGTGTTCTGATTTGTCTGTTGTCCATCATGATGTGTGTGTTTGAATATCATGACATCCCCCTTTTTACAAAGATATGTGCCTCCGTGGTAATAAATATAATCGTGTCGTGAGTGCATCTAAGAGTGTGTGTGTGTTGTGTACAGCATGTGCATATGACGTAACTATTTACATGGGGCGATGTCGGGTGCGTCACATCAACAAGGTTGTACCATAACAGAACATGAATGCGAACAAGAAAAAAAACTTGAACAGTGATCCAGTCAGACGATATCTGGAACGATAAACAACAACAGGTTATAATACAGAAGTGTGTAACTTTTTGAACATATGAACGGTGTTATAAGTCCAGTCTAATGGGCTTGCGACGAGTTTGGGTTGACCGCCTCAAGGCTGGGTCAAGAACCACCGGCTGATGTGCAAGCATGGCCATGGGTGGCGATGGAGAGGGCGTGATCAGCGGCAGCTCCACAAAGTCATCCTGGGAAGACTGTTGAGGCTCTGGCGTGTGTGTACTGTGTGGCTGCGAGCGTGGAAGTCGGCGAAGGGCGCGCCGATTGCGGCGACGCACTGAACCATCCGGCATGCGAATCAGGAATGAGCGGGCAGCCACACGTCGGAGGACTTCGGCCGGTGCTGACCAGCCACCATACGGTTGATGGACGCGTACTTTGTCTCCGGAGGACAGGGGGGGCAGGTCCGTCGCTCGTGTGTCGTACTGACTTTTCTGGCGATCACGCTGCATTTGCATGTTGCGAAGAACCATCTCATGGTCCGTTGTTGGTGCCAGGATGGATGGTACCGTCGTCCTGAGGGAGCGACCCATTTGGAGCTGCGCTGGCGAGAGACCCGTGGAAAGCGGGGCCGATTGATAGGCCAGCAAGGCGAGGTTAAAGTCCGATCCGGCAGCAGCCGCCTTGCACAGGAGCCGCTTGGCAATGTGGACGCCCTTCTCTGCCTTCCCATTCGACTGTGGATGTAGAGGGCTGGATGTCACATGAGTGAAACCATATGCTGCGGCAAAGGACGACCATTCACGGCTGGCGAAACAGGGTCCATTGTCTGACATGACAGTCCTCGGAATGCCATGGCGAGCAAATGTTTCCTTGTAGGCCCCAATGACTGCGGACGACGTCAGATCACGTAGAGGTATGACTTCCGGGTAGTTTGAGAAGTAATCTATAATAATGATGTAATCTCTGCCGAGCGCGTGAAATAGGTCAACACCCACCTTCGCCCAGGGGGACGTCACCAACTCGTGTGGTAGAAGCGTCTCCGGAGGTTGTGCCGGCTGAAACCTCTGACAGGTTGTGCAATTGAGCACCATGTTGGCTATGTCTTCATTAATACCCGGCCAATATACCGCCTCTCGGGCCCTTCGTCTGCATTTTTCGACGCCCAAGTGGCCTTCGTGTAGTTGATTAAGAATCATCTGGCGCATGCTGTGCGGAATAACAATCCTGTCTAATTTCATAAGGACCCCGTCTATGTTGGTAAGGTCATCTCGCACATTATAAAACTGAGGGCACTGCCCTTTGAGCCACCCTTCCGCCATGTGGCGCAGCACTCGCTGTAGAAGAGGGTCAGTCGCCATCTCTTCGCGTATGTGGGCCAGACTTGGGTCATCAGCTGGCAGATTTGCTGCTGTCAGAGTCACGTGTGCCTCAATTTGACGCACGAACCCCTCCGCATCTGGTGGTGTGCTCACTGTTCGGGAGAGCGTGTCCGCCACGATGAGATCCTTCCCCGGAGTGTAGATCAGTTCGAAATCATACCTCCTGAGTTTAAGTAAGATGCGCTGGAGGCGAGGGGTCATGTCGTTCAGGTCTTTGTTAATGCTGTTGACCAGGGGGCGGTGGTCAGTTTCAACCGTAAATCGTGGAAGACCATACACATAGTCGTGGTACTTGTCCAGTCCAGTTAACAAGCCCAGGCATTCTTTTTCTATTTGCGAGTAGCGCTGTTCGGTAGGGGTCATGGCTCGTGAGGCATATGCAACCGGGGCCCATGACGACGTGCTGTCTTTTTGCAGGAGTACCGCTCCAATACCAGATTGGCTGGCATCCGTTGTGATCTTTGTAGGGCGAGCCGTGTCAAAGAACGCCAACACTGGTGCCGTGACCAGTTTGTGCTTGAGCTCCTCCCATTCCAGCTGATGCGATTGTTGCCAGTGGAATTCTGTTGATTTATTTACGAGATGGCGCATATTCGTTGTATGGGAAGCCAGGTTGGGAATGAACTTCCCAAGGAAGTTGACCATGCCCAAGAATCTTAGGACAGCCTTCTTGTCAGCCGGCCGTGGCATGGCTGTGATGGCGCTAACTTTGTCTGCATCGGGACGGACCCCTGATCGTGAGATGTGGTCCCCGAGGAATTTCAGCTCAGTCTGGCCGAAGGCACACTTGGCACGGTTGAGACGCAGGCCACTTTGTCGTATGCGGGTGAAGACGCGTCGTAGACGATGCATGTGTTCCTGCGGAGTGGTGGACCAAATGATGATATCGTCCACATATACACGTACCCCTTCGATGCCTTCCATCATCTGCTCCATAATGCGGTGGAAAACTTCAAATGCTGAAATGATGCCGAATGGCATCCGGTTGTAGAAGAATCTGCCAAAAGGAGTGTTGAACGTGCATAGCCTTTGGCTGGCCGGGTCCAATTGGATCTGCCAAAATCCTTTGGACGCATCCAATTTGGTAAATATTTTGGCTTGTGCCATCTCGCTGGTGAGTTCCTCTCGTTTCGGGATGGGATAGTGTTCCCGCATGATGTTGTTATTCAGATCTTTAGGATCTATACATATGCGGAGCTCGCCAGAGGGTTTCGTTACACAGACCATGGAGCTGACCCATGGCGTGGGCTCCGTGACCCTGGATAGGACCCCTTGGTCCTGAAGAGCCTGCAGCTGCAACTTGAGGCAGTCTTTGAGTGGCGCAGGAACCCTGCGAGGTGCGTGAATGACAGGGATGGCGTCCGGTTTGAGTCGAATCTTGTACGTGTATGGCAATGTCCCCATGCCTTCAAAAACCTCCTGGTTGTGAGCAAGGAGGGAATGGAGATTTGCGTGGAACTCAGCATCCGGGAAGTCGGATATCTCATCTGGAGAGAGAGACATAATGCGCTGTACCAGGTGAAGGACCTTACACGCCTGTGCGCCCAGTAACGAGTCTTTTGATGAGCCGACAACTTCGAAGAGGAGTGTGGCTGTGTGCGTCTTGTGAGTTATCTGTAGCTGGCAAGATCCTATGGACGGGATGACGTTCCCGTTATAATCAACCATCTTGAGCCGGGATGGCGTGATGGGTGGTTTCACCTTCATGGCCTGGAATTCAGAATATGCAATCAGGTTGGCGGATGCGCTGGTGTCCAGACGGAAGGTGACACACGATCGGTTGACCGTCAGGGTGGCACACCACTCATCGGCTGGATTGATGGCATTGACCTTGTTGACATCGATGACGGAAACGCGGAAGGCATCCTGGTCATCTGCATCACTTAACTGGAAGTCTTGATGCGTGGGCTGGACGGTCCTGACATGTCTGCGAGATTGTCGGGGATGTGCAGGATCCATGGGTTGAGCCGCACGACAGTGGGCAGCATAATGGCCCATCTTGCCACATCTGAGGCACTGTCGGTTTTTAGCAGGACATTGCCCTTTTCAGTGTACAGCTCCACACTTGCCGCACGTCATGACGTCACGGCGTTCGTTGCGCCACTGCGCATGCGCAGTGTGATCTTGCGGTGGGCGCGCCTGCGCAGTGCGTCCCTCGATGTGGCCGTTATTTTTGGCGCGCACCAGCGCGGGAGACCGCGAAAAGTGCGGGAAGCGGCCGCTCTCGTCAGGGCCGTGGATCGGGAAGTAATCGACGGCCTGGATGCGTTCAGCGTCGTGGGCGGCCTGGCTTGCCGATTCGACGGCAGGGGACCCCCTCCGTGCCAATTCGGACGCCTGAAATCGGGCAAAACGGCTGGTTGCATTCTCGTGGAGGACACAGGCTTCCACAGCAGACGCTAAGGTGAGGCCTTTTATTTTAAGAAGCTGCTGGCGTAGGCCACTGGAGGCAACGCCAAAAACAATCTGGTCCCTGATCATGGACTCTGTGGTGCTGCCGTAACCACAGGACTGCGCTAGAATTCGGAGGTGCGTCAAAAAGGGTTGAAAAAGCTCCTCCTTACCTTGCAGGTGTTGCTGAAAGAGGTATCTTTCAAAACTTTCATTCACTTCAACATTAAAGTGCTGGTCCAGTTTGAGGATGACCGTGTCATACTTGGATTGGTTTTCCCCTTCTTCGAACACCAGTGAGTTGAAGACGTCGAGGGCGTGCTGCCCTGCGTAGAAGAGGAGCATTGCAATCTTCGTTTCATCCGAGGCACTCTGTTTCTCATTGGCTCGGATGTACAGGTCAAATCGCTGCCTGAAGAGCTTCCAATTGGTACCAAGGTTCCCTGCGACTTGCAACGGCTGCGGTTTGTCGGTGCGGTCCATGTCCAGAATGGCAGGTTAGTTGGCAGGTATCGATCCACTCCTGTACCATGTGGTGTTGGGCGTTCTGACACACAGATGAGCCAACACAGTTGTGTATGGTACAACGCTATTTTATTTAAACTTTCTATGTACAGTTTTGCCTTGATACTCTGCACGTGGGGATTCCCTGTTTGTGATGTTAAAACAGGTCGTGTCCGTGTCCTTGTCCCCAGACCTACTGTCCACCAGGTGTCGTGTTCGCGCTTTTATGTGGTTCCTGTCTTTGTGTGTGATTGGTTGTGGTGTTGTGTGTTCTGATTTGTCTGTTGGTGTGTCCATCATGATGTGTGTGTTTGAATATCATGACAAGTTGAACAGCTTGAATGCCTGCGCGCCAAGCAGGGAGGCTTTTGAGGAGCCCACGATTTCAAAAGGAAGGATGGCTTTGCGTGACCTGTGTGTCACTTCAAGTTGGCACGAGCCGCTGTCATCAGTGGCATTGCCATTGTAATCCAATAGCTGCCAGGCTGATGGAAGGATGGCTGGTTTGACACAAAGGCTTTGGAGGTCAGACCGCGCAATGAGATTGGCTGAGGCACCAGTGTCCAGGCGGAATCGTATTTGAGACGGGTTGACCGTCAGGGTGGCACACCACTCATCGTCTGGATCGATGCTGTATACCGACAGTGGCTGGTGTCTTTGCTTCGGGGACACCCGTTTTTTTGTCACGACACCGACTCGAAAAGGCGCCTTCGGGTCCTCGGTGTCAATGTTGTGTGGGAGGTCCACATTGGACTCGGTGACCGTGGGTTGAATGGCCCAGACATTCCTGCGAGGCTGGCTGAAGTGATATGAATTGGCAGGCTGAGCTTGGCATAAGGTAGCATAGTGGCCAAGTTTGCCACATCTCAGGCATTGTCAGGATTTGGCAGGGCATTGCCGTTTTAAATGGGCGGAGCCACAGTTGCTGCACGTCGTAGTGTCAGCACGTTCGCTGCGCCACCATGCATGCAAACTCTTCATCATCCGCAAAGGTGGGAGAATTGAAAATGTGGATGGCATGGTCCCCGGCCATGGATAGGAAGAGAGCAATCTTCCTGGTATCCGAGGCGTCCTCCCTGTCTGTGGCCTCAAGGAAGAGCTGGAAGCGCTGTTTGAATATCTTTCAGTTGGCCCCTAGGTTACCGGCGGTGCGGAGCGGCAGCGGCGGGCAGATGTTGTCCATGTTGCAGGATGACGGAATGCTGGCGGAAGGTAGATCACTTGCAGGTAGGTCTAAGAAGTGCTAATATCCCTCAACTCCTGGTATCATGTTGTGTTGGGCGCTCTGGATCCGTGGAACACATACAGATCACCAACACTTGAAATAGTGCAACACTTTTATTAAGTCAGAAACTGTTTAACATACTTCCACTGTGGATTAACACGATATTAGATTGAACTAAAGACCTATGCCTTGTCCTAACCAGTCAATGCACTCAGCACATGGTAAATATCTGTGCTACAGGCTGTGAGTTCTGTCCTACTAGGAAGCTGCAGCTCGAATGAGCGGGAACTCTGATGCACCCTGTCTTTATAGTGCATGTGCTCTAACTGGTGATTGGCTGCGGTATTGTGTGTGTTGATTGGTCTTGCTGTGTGTCCATCAGTGTGTGTGTCTGCACCACAATATACTGGTGTTTATTATGGCACCCAGGTCCACCCACACTCTGACATCACTGCAGCTATTTGATAAACACCCATTTCTTAAAGGTACACCCACTACAGCTAATTGATAAACACCCATTTCTTAAAGGTACTCTCACATGCCAATAGCGACCACCACCTCTGCCCCCCCCCCCCTCCTTGGAGGGCATCATGATCACATTCAGGAGCCTTCTAACATTGGCCGTTAGCTGCCTGCCTTTAACAAACCCCGTCTGGTCTTCCCCTATCACCCCAGAACACAATCCTCTCTCCTCGAGGCCAGAATTTTGGCCAGCAATTTGGCATCGACATTCAGTAGGAAGATTGGTCTGTATGACCCACATTGCTTTGGGTCCTTCTCCCATTTCAGGATCAATGAGATCAAAGCCTGTGACATTGTTGGGGGAAGAACACCCTGCTCCCTAGCCTGATTAAATGCCCTCACCAGCAGCAGGCCCAGCATCCCAGAAAACATCTTGTAAAATTCCACTGGGTAGCCTTCCGGTCCCGGGGCCTTACCCGACTGCATGGCCTCCAATCTCTCTACTACTTCTACAATCGGGCCTCCCAAACCCTCCACCAACCCCTCCTTTACCTTTGGAAACTTTAACCTTTCCAAAAACTGCCTTATCCCCTCCACAACAGCTGGGGGCTCCGACTCATACAGCCGACTGTAAAACTCGTTAAACACCCCATTTACCCCCGCTAGGTCTAAGACCATGTTCCCACCTCTGTCCTTCACTCTTCCTATCTCCCTGGCCACCTCCTTTTTTCTTAGCTGGTGTGCTAGCATCCTACTGGCCTTCTCACCATACTCATATACTGCCCCCCTCGCATTCCTCAACTGCCCCACCGCCTTCCCTGTGGATATCAGACCAAACTCCATCTGCAGCTTCTGCCGCTCCTTCAACAGTCCAGCCTCCAGGGCTTCAGAATACCTTCTGTCCACCTGAAGTATCTCCCTAACCAGCCTATCCCTCTCTGCCCCTCCACCATCTCCCTGTGAACCCGTATCAAAATTAGCTCCCCCCTAACGACTGCCTTCAGTGCCTTCCACATTGTTGCTGCTGAAACTTCCCCTGTATCATTTATCTCCAAATAATTCTGGATGGTCTCCCTCACCCGCCTGCACACCCCCTCATCCGCGAACAGTCCTACATCCAATCTCCATTGTGGGGGCAGACCACCCTCATTGCTCACCCGTAAATCCACCCAGTGTGGGGCATGAGCCGATATTTCAATCACCGAGTGCTCGGCATTTACCACCCCCGTCAGCAAAGCCCTGTTCAAAATAAAAAAACAATCTGGGAGTACACTTTGTGAACATGGGAGAAAAAAGAAAACTACTTCGCTCTTGGCCGCCCGAACCTCCACGGATCTACCCGTGTCATCTGTTCTATAAACCTCTTTATCTCCTTTGCCGCAGCTGGCACCCTCCCTGTCCTTGAACACCTCCCCCCCTCCCCGATCATCCTATGTGAGTCCAGGTCTGCCCCCCCCCCCTCCCCGCCGATCATCCTATGTGAGTCCAGGTCTGGAATCTTCCCTCACACCCGCCTCATAAACTCCGCGTCGTCCCAGTTTTGTGCGTAAATATTCACCAATACCACCGGCATCCCCTCCAGCTTCCCAATCACCATGGCATACCTAACCCCTGAGTCCGCCACTATATTCCCTACCTCAAATGACACCCGCTTATAGATCAAGATCGCAAACCCCTAGTTTTAGAGTCTAGCCCTGAATGAAATACCTGCCTGGGACTTCCGGGTGCGGCTGTGCTGAGCTAAGTCGCACATTCGGCAGCTCCCACCAGAAACTGACTTTTGGGCTCTTTTGAGGGGCCCCAAAGCCAATTGTTCGACGGTTCCCAGCGTGGGAAGGTGACAGTGCGGCTCCCCCGGCACTGTATGAATCGGACCAGGAGTGGAGCGGTCAAGAAAGTGATTTTAGTGCAGTGAAAAGTGCGAGGGAGGAGAAGCAAGATGGCGGCGGGTGGAGACCAAGCAGCGTGGGTGCTATGGTCGCAGGAGCAGCAGGAGTGCCTCAAACGCTGCTTTGCGGAGCTGAAGGCAGAACTGCTGGAGCCGATGAAGGCGTCAATCGACCAAGCTGGTGGAGACCCAGAAGGCCCAAGGGGCGGCGATCTGGGAGGTATGGCAAAAAGCCTCGGAGAACGAGAATGAGATCCTGGGCCTGGCGGTGAAGGTGGAGACGCACGAGGCGCTGCACAAGAAGTGGCAAGAAAAATTTGAGGACATGGAGAATCGGTCGAGGAGGAAGAATCTCCGGATTCTGGGTCTTCCGGAGGGAGTGGAGGGGTCTGATGCCGGGGCATATGTGGTCACAATGCTCGACGCACTGATGGGCACGGGAGCTTTCCCGAGGCCCCTGGAGCTGGATGGGGCTCATCGAGTCCTGGCGAGGAGGCCCAAGGCCAACGAGCTGCCAAGGGCGGTAATGGTGCGGTTCCACCGCTTTGTAGACAGGGAGTGTGTCCTGAGATGGGCCAAAAAAGAATGGAGCAAGGTGGCCAAGAAGAGGGCCGGCTTCAACCGGGCTAAGGCGGTTCTACATCGGAAGGGGGTGAAGTTCGGGATGCTGCAGCCAGCGCGATTGTGGGTCACATTTCAGGATCGGCACCACTACTTCGAGACGCCGGAGGAAGCGTGGGCCTTTATTCAAACTGAAAAGTTGGACTTGAACTGAGGGTTTAATGGGAGGGGGTGGCTAGGGGGGTTTTGTGTTTTGGGGGATGTTCTGTTCTGTTTTCTTTGGTGCTGGGTGGGGTTGGGCGAAATGGTTCGATGTGGGGGCTGTGTGATGTGGGCATCGGTGTTGGAAGGACAGGGCCCCGGGGGGGGGGGGGTTGGAGGTCCGAGGATGGGGAGTTGAGACAAGGCCGCAAAAAGGGAGCTATGCCAGAGGGGGCGGGGTTGGCTTGGATGGAAAGAGCGGGCTTTTTCCCGTGCTAGGGAAGGAAGGGGGCGGGGCTGTGGGTAGGGTGGTGCTGGAAAGGAGCACACACTGATTGCCTGGGGGAGGTGGAGGGATTCTCACACTGGGGGGTCGATGGAGTGGTGGGAGAGGCCGGGGTCAGCAGGAGTCAGCTGACTTAAGGGAGTGCCATGGGGGGAGCAAAACGACTAGAGCATGATCTAGCTTTTGGGGGGGGGGGGGGGAGGGGGAGGGAACTGGGTTGCTGCTGCATTGGCCAAAGGGGAGCTGGAGCTAGGAGAGGGAGTCGGGGCGGGGGTCCGCCGCCTGGGGGAATGGAGGGTGCGGGAGGCACGGGCATGTGGCTGGCCTAAAAAAGGGAGATGGCTAGTCAGCGGGTGGGGGGGCGGGGTCGGGCGGGGGTGGGGGGTGGCGAGGGGGAGTGGCGAGGGCGGGGGGAAGCCCCCTGATCCGGCTGATAACTTGGAATGTGAGGGGCCTGAATGGACCGGTCAAGAGGGCCCGGGTGTTCACGCACCTAAAGGGACTGAAGGCAGATGTGGTTATGCTCCAGGAGACACATTTGAAGGTGGCAGATCAGGTTAGGCTGAGAAAGGGGTGGGGAGGGCAGGTCTTTCACTCGGGGTTGGACGCGAAGAATAGAGGGGTGGCGATTCTGGTGGGGAAGCGGGTGTCGTTTGAGGCGCTGAACATTGTGGCAGATAATGGAGGTCGGTACGTGATGGTGAGTGGTAGGTTGCAGTGGGTGCGGGTGGTATTGGTGAACGTATAAGCCCCGAATTGGGATGATGCCTGATTTTCAAGCGCTTGTTGGGTCCAATTCCAGATTTAGAGGCAGGGAGCATGATAATGGGGGGGGACTTCAACACGGTGCTGGACCCAGCACTGGACTGGTCTAGGTCCAGGACGGGTAAGAGGTCGGCTGCGGCCAAGGTGTTTAGGGGGTTTATGGACCAGATGGGGGGGAATGGATCCATGGAGGTTTGCCAGGCCGGTGGCCAGGGAATTTTCTTTTTTTTCCCACGTCCATAAAGCCTACTCCCGGATAGATGTTCTCATCGCGAGTAGGGTGCTAATCCCAAGAGTGGAGGGCACGGAATATTTCATAGCCATAGCCATTTCAGATCATGCCCCGCATTGGGTGGAGCTGGAGCTGGGGGAGGAGAGTGACCAGCGCCTACTGTGGTGTCTCGATGTGGGACTGTTGGCGGATGAGGAGGTGTGCGGGCGGATTCGGGGGTGTATCGAAAGATACTTAGAGGCCAATGACAATGGGGAGGTGCAGGTGGGGGTAGTCTGGGAGGTGTTGAAGGCGGTGGTCAGGGGAGAGCTAATCTCCATTAGGGCGCATAGGGAGAGACTGGTGGGGTATATATTAAGGGTGGACAGGAACTATGCAGAGGCCCCCAAGGAGGGACTACTTAGGGAGCGACTGAACCTCCAGGTGGAAGTCGACTTGCTGACTACTGGGAAGGAGAGGCGCAGTGGAAGAAAGCGCAGGAGGCGGCTTAAGAGTATGGGGAGAAGGCGAGTCGGATGCTGGCACATCAGCTTCGGAAGGGGGTGGCAGCGAGGGAGATTGGTGGAGTTAGGGATAAAGGGGGGAACACGGTGCGGAGTGCGGTGGGAATAAACGAGGCATTCAGGGCTGTATAGGTCTGAGCCCCCGACGGGGAGGGGGGGATGCGCCAATTTCTAGATCGGCTGAGGTTCCCCGAGGGTGGAGGAGGAGCAGGTGGTTGGGCTTGTGACACCGATTAGGCTGGAGGAGCTGGTTAAGGGAATAGGGAGCATGCAGGCAGGGAAGGCCCCGGGGCCGAATGGGTTCCCGGTAGAATTTTATAGGAAGTACGTGGACCTGCTGGGCCCGCTGCTAGTGAGGACTTTCAATGAGGCGAGGGAGTGGGGGACCTTGCCCCCGACAATGTCCAGGGCGTTGATCTCTTTGATCTTAAAGCAGGACAAGGACCCATTACAGTGTGGATCGTACAAGCTGATCTCGCTCCTCAATGTCGACACGAAGTTGCTGGCAAAGGTTCTGGCCAGGAGAATTGAGGACAGTGTCCCGGGGGTGAATCATGAGGACCAGACGGGATTTGTGAAGGGTAGGCAGCTGAACACCAATGTGCGGAGGCTCCTTAATGTAATTATGATGCCTTCGGTGGAGGGGGAAGCGGAGGTAGTGGCGGCTATGGACGCGGAGAAGGCCTTCGTTAGAGTGGAGTGGGAGTATCTTTGGGAGGTGCTGCGGAGGTTTGGGTTCGGGGAGGGGTTCATCAGTTGGGTTAGGCTACTATATAAAGCCCCGGTGGCGAGTGTGGCTACGAACCGGCGGAGGTCGGATTACTTTTGGTTGTACCAGGGGACGAGGCAGGGTGTCCCCTGTCCCCCTTGTTGTTTGCACTGGCAATTGAGCCGCTGGCCATGGCATTGAGGGAGTCCAGGAACTGGAGGGGATTGGTTCGGGGGAGAGAGGAACACTGTGTGTCGCTGTATGCCGATGACCTGTTATTGTATGTTGCGGACCCAGTGGAGGGGATGGCAGTGTTCATGCGGATCCTGAGGGAGTTTGGGGACTTTTCGGGGTATAAACATAACGTGGGGAAAAGTGAACTCTTTGTGGTGCACCTAGGAGACCAGGAAAGGGGGATAGACGAGCTTCCGCTGAAGAGGGCGGAAAGAAGCTTTCGGTACCTGGGGATCCAGGTAGCTAGGAGTTGGGGGGCCCTGCACAAGCTCAATTTGACGCGGTTGGTGGTGCAGATGGAGGAGGATTTTAAAAGATGGGATATGTTGCCACTCTCACTGGCGGGTAGGATGCAGTCAGTTAAAATGACGGTCCTTCCGAAGTTTCTCTTTGTATTTCAGTGCCTTCCCATTCTGATCCCTTAGGCCTTCTTTAAACGGGTAAGCAGGAGCATCATGGGATTTGTGTGGGCGAATAAGACCCCAAGGGTAAAAAGGGGTTTCCTGGAGCGTAGCAGGGACAGAGGAGGGCTGGCGTTGCCGAATCTATGTGGCTACTACTGGGCAGCCAATGTGGCGATGATCCGTAAGTGGGCAATGGAAGGGGAGGGGGCGATGTGGAAGAGGCTAGAGATGGCGTCCTGTGTGGGCACGAGTCTGAGGGTGCTGGTGATGGCACCGTTGCCGCTCTTGCCAACAAGGTACACCATGAGTCCGGTGGTGGAGGTGACTCCGAAGATTTGGGGGCAGTGGAGGCATCATAGGGGTGAGGTGGGGGCCTCGGTTTGTTCCCCGATTCGAGAGAACCATCGGTTTGTCCCGGGAAGGATGGATGGGGGGTTTCTGAGCTGGCATCGGGCAGGGATTAAAATAATGGGGGACCTGTTCATTGATGGGACGTTAGCAAGCCTAGGGGCGCTGGAGGAGAAATTTGGGCTACCCCCGAGAAACACTTTTAGGTATATGCAGGTGAGGGCGTTTGTGAAACGGCAGGTGAGGGAATTCCCACTGCTTCCAGCACGCAGGATTCAGGACAGAGTGATCTCGGGGGTATGGGTTGGAGAAGGCAAGGTCTCTGCGATTTACCAGGAGCTGCAGGAAGAGGAGGCAGACGGGAGGAGGAGCTTGGGGAGGAGATAGACGAGGATCTGTGGGCTGATGCCCTGAGTAAGGTTAATTCTTCTTCCTCTTGCGCCAGGCTAAGCCTGATACTGTTCAAAGTTGTTCACAGAGCGCATATGACAGGGATAAGGTTGAGTAGGTTCTTTGGGGTGGAAGACAGACGTGTGAGGTGCTCAGGGAGCCCAGCAAATCACGCCCATATGTTCTGGATGTGCCCGGCGCTGGATGGGTTTTGGAGGGGCTTTGCGAGGACTATGTCCAATGTGGTGAACGCCTGGGTCAAGCCGAGCTGGGGGGTAGCATTATTTGGGGTATCGGACGAGCCGGGAGTGCAGGAGGCAAAAGAGGACGGTATTCTGGCCATTGCGTCCCTGGTAGCCCGGCGGAGGATTTTGTTACTGTGGAAGAATGCAAAACCCCCTAGCGTGGAAGCCTGGATTAATGACATGGCAGGGTTCATCAAGCTGGAAAGGATAAAGTTTGCCTTGCGAGGGTCTGTGCAAGGGTTCTTCAGGCGGTGGCAACCGTTCCTAGATTTTCTCGCGGAGCGTTAGGAGGAGGTCAGCAGCAGCAACCCAGAGGGGGGAGGGGAGCGGATTCTTCTTCAGGGGTGGCGTTTGGGTTAGGGTGGGGTGTTTCCCTATTTGTGTTTTTATTGTTATATGGGGGGTTATTGTAGTTTGGGGAAATTCTATGTATAATTTTTGCAGGTGGTGTTCTATGTTCTTGTTTCTTTTTTCTGTAGGGGGGTGGTTTATTGAAAATCTGTTGAAAATTTGAATAAAGATATTAAAAAAATAAAAATACCTGCCTGACCCACCCCTTCCTCAGCCTAATCTGATCCACTACCCTCAGGTGTGTCTCCTGTAACTTTGCCACGTCAATGCCCATCTTAATTGGGTCCAGGTACTCTTGTCTTTACTTGGCGAAGCTCTCCTGAAGGAATTGCACAAGCTGTTCCGTTGACCATTGGACTGGCAATCCCAAACCCTGAGCCTCTGACATGTTTTCCTGTGTTGCCGACTCCATTCCCTTCTTTGCCCAACAATTTCTCCTTTGCAGATCACTTCTGGTCCACGACTCCATAAACTAGTGGGGTATTCTTCTCCTCTGCCTCACTGATTTGTTATGTTCTCGGTGTAACATAAGCGGCTTCCTTGTGGTGCACTTGACAAAGGAAGGTTCAGACGTGGAGATAACTTCAACACGTTTATTAAACTATTTGCACTTCTATTACTCGGGTTCGACACTACTGCTAATCCTACTATAGCTACCCAGACTGACTAACCAGTTGCTGCAATCCACATGGTGGGTGTAATATTGAATCAACCCTGTGTCTGTACTCACTGACTGTCTTCACTGGAAATAGGCAGATCACGTGTGTGGTGTCGTTTATATATGGGTTGGTGTAATGCCCCCCTGTGGTCGTGTCACCTCCTTATGAATCGTGAATGTCCATTGGTCGTATCCTATCTACCTGATCTATTGGCTGAGTGTGTGTGTGTGATGTTTCTGGTGCTCCCTCTAGTGTCTAGCTAGCCTACATGCATTTACATTGATGCACATCACCACATCCCCCCCTTTTTATATGTTCATATTTTCTGTACACTTTAAGAAAATTGAACAAAGAACAGGTTGCTAAGGTAAGGTATATACAAGTCATGGGAACAGTGATTAAACAATAAGTCCAAATCATTTGTGTGAATCCAAAAACCATCAATCATCATGGTCAAATGTCTCTCTTGGTTATAGAACATAGAACATAGAACATAGAACATAGAAAATACAGCACAGAACAGGCCCTTCGGCCCACGATGTTGTGCCGAACCTTTGTCCTAGATTAATCATAGATTATCATTGAATTTACAGTGCAGAAGGGGGCCATTCGGCCCTTTGAGTCTGCACCGGCTCTTGGAAAGAGCACCCTACCCAAACTCAACACCTTCACCCAACACCAAGGGCAATTTGGACATTAAGGGCAATTTATCATTGGCCAATTCACCTAACCTGCACATCTTTGGATTGTGGGAGGAAACCGGAGCACCCGGAGGAAACCCACGCAGACACGGGGAGGACGTGCAGACTCCGCACAGTCAGTGACCCAAGCCGGAATCGAACCTGGGACCCTGGAGCTGTGAAGCAATTGTGCTATCTACAATGCTACCGTGCTGCCCTTGAGAACAAATAAATCTACACTATATCATTTAACCGTAATCCATGTACCTATCCAATAGCTGCTTGAAGGTCCCTAATGTTTCCGACTCAACTACTTCCACAGGCAGTGCATTCCATGCCCCCACTACTCTCTGGGTAAAGAACCTACCTCTGATATCCCTCCTATATCTTCCACCTTTCACCTTAAATTTATGTCCCCTTGTAATGGTTTGTTCCACCCGGGGAAAAAGTCTCTGACTGTCTACTCTATCTATTCCCCTGATCATCTTATAAACCTCTATCAAGTCGCCCCTCATCCTTCTCCGTTCTAATGAAAAAAGGCCTAGCACCCTCAACCTTTCCTCGTAAGACCTACTCTCCATTCCAGGCAACATCCTGGTAAATCTTCTTTGCACCTTTTCCAAAGCTTCCACATCCTTCCTAAAATGAGGCGACCAGAACTGTACACAGTACTCCAAATGTGGCCTTACCAAAGTTTTGTACAGCTGCATCATCACCTCACGGCTCTTAAATTCAATCCCTCTGTTAATGAACGCGAGCACACCATAGGCCTTCTTCACAGCTCTATCCACTTGAGTGGCAACTTTCAAAGATGTATGAACATAGACCCCAAGATCTCTCTGCTCCTCCACATTGCCAAGAACTCTACCGTTAACCCTGTATTCCGCATTCATATTTGTCCTTCCAAAATGGACAACCTCACACTTTTCAGGGTTAAACTCCATCTGCCACTTCTCAGCCCAGCTCTGCATCCTATCTATGTCTCTTTGCAGCCGACAACAGCCCTCCTTACTATCCACAACTCCACCAATCTTCGTATCATCTGCAAATTTACTGACCCACCCTTCAACTCCCTCATCCAAGTCATTAATGAAAATCAGAGGACCCAGAACTGATCCCTGCGGTACGCCACTGGTAACTGGGATCCAGGCTGAATATTTGCCATCCACCACCACTCTCTGACTTCTATCGGTTAGCCAGTTCGTTATCCAACTGGCCAAATTTCCCACTATCCCATGCCTCCTTACTTTCTGCATAAGCCTACCATGGGGAACTTTATCAAATGCCTTACTAAAATCCATGTACACTACATCCACTGCTTTACCTTCATCCACATGCTTGGTCACCTCCTCAAAGAATTCAATAAGATTTGTAAGGCAAGACCTACCCCTCACAAATCCGTGCTGACTATCCCTAATCAAGCAGTGTCTTTCCAGATGCTCAGAAATCCTATCCTTCAGTACCCTTTCCATTACTTTGCCTACCACCGAAGTAAGACTAACTGGCCTGTAATTCCCAGGGTTATCCCTAGTCCCTTTTTTGAACAGGGGCACGACATTCGCCACTCTCCAATCCCCTGGTACCACCCCTGTTGACAGTGAGGACGAAAAGATCATTGCCAACGGCTCTGCAATTTCATCTCTTGCTTCCCATAGAATCCTTGGATATATCCCGTCAGGCCCGGGGGACTTGTCTATCCTCAAGTTTTTCAAAATGCCCAACACATCTTCCTTCCTAACAAGTATTTCCTCGAGCTTACCAATCTGTTTCACACTGTCCTCTCCAACAATATCGCCCCTCTCATTTGTAAATACAGAAGAAAAGTACTCGTTCAAGACCTCTCCTATCTCTTCAGACTCAATACACAATCTCCCGCTACTGTCCTTGATCGGACCTACCCTCGCTCTAGTCATTCTCATATTTCTCACATATGTGTAAAAGGCCTTGGGGTTTTCCTTGATCCTACCCGCCAAAGATTGTTCATGCCCTCTCTTAGCTCTCCTAATCCCTTTCTTCAGTTCCCTCCTGGCTATCTTGTATCCCTCCAATGCCCTGTCTGAACCTTGTTTCCTCAGCCTTACATAAGTCACCTTTTTCCTCTTAACAAGACATTCAACCTCTCTTGTCAACCATGGTTCCCTCACTCGACCATCTCTTCCCTGCCTGACAGGGACATACATATCAAGGACACGTAGCACCTGTTCCTTGAACAAGTTCCACATTTCATTTGTGTCCTTCCCTGCCAGCCTATGTTCCCAACTTATGCACTTCAATTCTTGTCTGACAACATCGTATTTACCCTTCCCCCAATTGTAAACCTTGCCCTGTTGCACGTACCTATCCCTCTCCATTACTAAAGTGAAAGTCACAGAATTGTGGTCACTATCTCCAAAATGCTCCCCCACTAACAAATCTATCACTTGCCCTGGCTCATTACCCAGTACTAAATCCAATATTGCCCCTCCTCTGGTCGGACAATCTACATACTGCTTTAGAAAAGCTTCCTGGACACACTGCACAAACACCACCCCATCCAAACTATTTGATCTAAAGAGTTTCCACTCAATATTTGGGAAGTTAAAGTCGCCCATGACTACTACCCTATGACTTCTGCACCTTTCCAAAATCTGTTTCCCAATCTGTTCCTCCACATCTCTGCTACTATTGGGGGGCCTATAGAAAACTCCTAACAAGGTGACTGCTCCTTTCCTATTTCTGACTTCAACCCATACTACCTCAGTAGGCTGATACTCCTCGAACTGCCTTTCTGCAGCTGTTATACTATCTCGAATTAATAATGCCACCCCCCCACCTCTTTTACCACCCTCCCTAATCTTATTGAAACATCTATAACCAGGGACCTCCAACAACCATTTCTGCCCCTCTTCTACCCAAGTTTCCGTGATGGCCACCACATCGTAGTCCCAAGTACCGATCCATGCCTTAAGTTCACCCACCTTATTCCTGATGCTTCTTGCGTTGAAGTATACACACTTCAACCCCTCTCCGTGCCTGCAAGTACTCTCCTTTGTCAGTGTTCCCTTCCCGCCATTATGAACGCCATCAATGTCCCTGTGCCACAGGAACTAAGAAGTGGTCAAATCACTTCGCTGTCTGATTTGGACCCTTTCTTTTCTCGATGTTTGTGATGGTGCCGTCGGATGGCATCATGTAACTGATAAGGTGTTGATGTTGAAGAGGTACCATCAACAGTATCATTCGAGGTCATGGATGTGGGTCTCGCCCCCACAACCCTAAATGATGTGCGGGGGAGGTGAATTGACCATGCTAAATTGCTCCTTTATTGGAAAAAAAGAATTGGATAGTTTAAATTTATTTTTAAAAATTCCTTTTGAAGTTCTCTCCCTCTCCCTGTCTCCCCCATCCTCACCTCCAATAACCAAGTGGAGCTACTTTGCCACTAAGATTGATACAATCTGATCAGCTGCCTCTGCTGCTTCCCTCCCTTCCACAAGCTCCCGGTCCAAATTGTATCTAGAGTTCCCACTTATCCAAACTCTGAACCCAAATCTTTCTCCAGTTACTCTGTCATCTCCCCTCATAACCTCAAAGTACTCATCTTGTCCAAGAGACCCACCTCCTACTCCATCAACACCACACACGTGATCTGCCTATTTCCAGTGAAGACAGTCAGTGAGTACAGACACAGGGTTGATTCAATATTACACATCAAGTGTAGATCTCAATAAACTTGTGATCGTGCAACTTCCCTTCGTTTTCTGACATTTTTAACGGTTCTTTCTTCTGGGTACTGCCCTCTCCGACACATCTTCAACCCTTCCTTAATAAACAAACCTTGACTGCACCATCCTTGCAACCGCCTGCTCCATTACCAACCTCTCTTTCCTTTCCAAACTCCTTGAACGTGTTGTCACCTCCCTGCCTACCTTTCCTAGAAGTCCATGTTTGAGTCCCTCCAATTGGGTTTCTGGCTGCCATCGTACTGAAACAGATCTTACCAAATCCAACAATTACATCCCCTGGGAGTAAGACAAAGGTAAGCTATCCCTTCTCGTCCTCCCGCAGTCTGCAGCCTTTGGCAAGGTTGACCACCCCATTCTGCTCCAACCCCTCTCCATTGTCGCTCAGTTGGGTGGGAATGCTCTCTCCTTGTTCCATTCTTTTCTATCTAATCACAGCCTGAGAATCAGTTGTAATCCCTTGGTACCTCAGGTGATCCCAAGGACCTATCCTTGACCCTTTCCCATTCTAATTTCTCACCAGCTGTTCCTCTACCTCACCATCAGAAACACAGACTAAGGTTTCTCATTTACATGTGATGACACCCAGCTCATCTCCCACCAACTCACTCAACATGCTCACTTTTATCAGACAGCTGCTCTGACATTCAGCACTGGATGAGCAGAACATTCTCTGAATTAAATATTGTGAAAATTGAAAGAATTGTTTCAATTCCCTGGCTATTGACTCTATCTCTCTCCTTTGGAAAAGTCTGAGACTGTGAGGAGAGGTTGAATAAACTTGGTTTGGTCTCACTGGAACAAAGGAGGTTGAGGGGCCACCAGTTAGAGGTCTACAAAATTATAAGGTGCATAGACAGAGTGGATAGTCAGAGACTTTTTCCCAGGGTAGAGGGGTCAATTACTTGGGGGCATAGGTTTAAGGTGCGAGGGGCAAGGTTTAGAGGAGATGTACGAGCTAAGTTTTTTTTACACAGAGGATAGTGGGTGCCTGGAACTCGCTGCCGGAGGATAGTGACGTTTAAGGTGCATCTTGACAAATACATGAATAGGTTGGGAATAGAGGGATACGGACCCCGGAAGTGTAGAAGATTTTAGTTTAGACGGGCAGCATGGTCGGTGCAGGCTTGGAGGGCTGAAGGGCCCGTTCCTGTGCTGTACTTTTCTTTGTTCTTTGTTCTATATGTTGAAGTTGGATAAGACTGTACATACTGGTTCTGGCCACGTGCTGTGCTGGAAGGTTGATCCTGCTGAGAAGCGTTGAAGCTTGTCGAATTAGAAACAGAATTGCTGCTCGCATAAATACCTGGTGATGGTGTGAAACTAGAACCTTGCACCTGATAGGAATATGCTGTCTGGCCAGGCTGGGGTGCAGCAAATCCTGGGCTGTAACTAAGGAATCCAGTCTGTAGTGCAGATTGCGCTTGCGGTAGTCCTCCTTCGGTCTTGATTCCATTAGTGGGCAATCCGTAGTGCTGGCCTGTTTGAGAATATGCTCCATAGACTGCTGGCTGCTGCATGCCTGAATACTGGGTTTGTCCAGCATGAGCTGTCATTGGCTGCACTGCTGGTGTGGAACAAATGTGTGGATATAGCTGTGGTGAATATTGGTGTATTCCTCTTAGACTGTAGCCACTACTTGTTATTACTGACCCAGTGTAATTGTTAAGTGATCCATCTCCTGTCGTTGTGGCATCTGCTGTCACGCTGAGCATGCCAACACTGAGGTTGCGGCACTCCCTGCCTGGAGTAAAGTCCGGCTTACGTGAATCAGAGTCGGCGTTTGGTTGCTCCCCATCTTCAATCCTGCAAACCGACCCCGAAAAAATAAATCTTTTAGCGTCTTAATCCCCTTCTCTTCCCATTTCCGAAAACTTCCATCCCACCTCCCTGGCTCAAATCTGTGGTTCCCCCGAATCGGCATTTCCCCTGACCCTAAACCCAACCCGAAGTGTTGGCGAAACTGCCTCCAGATTTTCAATGAAGCTATTATTACCGGACTCCCTGAATATTTCCCCGGAGCTATCGGGAGTGGCGCTGTTGCAAGTGCCTTCAGCCCCGACCCCCTGCACAAACTCTCCTCCATTCTGACCCACTGAGAATCAACCCCTCTGACCCAGCTCCGCACTTTCTCCACGTTCGCCGCCCAGTAGTAGTACAACAGGTTCGGGAGACCCAAACTCCCTGCCTGCCTTCCCCTCTGGAGCAGCACCTTTCTTACTCTGGCCACCTTCCCGCCCCATATGAATGAGGTAATCCTTCCCTCAATCTCCCTGAAAAAAGACTTTGGCAGGAAAATCGGTCGGCATTGAAAAATAAACAGGAATCGCGGCAACACATTCATTTTAACCGCCTGTACCCGACCCGCCAGTGACAGAGGAAGGCCATCCCACCTTGCCAGATTGGCTTTCACTCTCCCCACCAAACTAGTGATGTTATACCTGCAAAGCCTCCCCCACTCCCGGGCAACCTGCACCCCCAGATACCTAAAATGAGTCCCTGCTCTACGGAATGGCAGCCCCCCCACCCCTGTCCCACCCCCGGCCGAGACACCACAAAGTACTCACTCTTGTCCAGGTTCAACTTGTACCCCGAGAAAGACCCAAATACCCGCAGTAGCTCCAATATTCCTCCTATCGACGCACTCGGCTCCGACACATACAGCAGCAAGTCGTCGGCATATAAGGACACCCTATGCTCTATCCCCCCCGCACTATTCCTTTCCATGCTCCCGAACTTCTCAATGCGATGGCCAACGGCTCAATCGCAAGTTCAAACAGCAGGGGGGACAGAGGACATCCCTGTCTCGTCCCACGGTGCAGAGAAAAGTATCTCGAACTGATATTATTTGTGTGGACACTCGCCTTCGGTTCCTTATATAATAGCTTTACCCAGTTCACAAACCTTGGTCCAATCCCAAACCGCTCCAGCACTGCCATCAGGTACCCCTATTCTACCCGATCAAACGCCTTCTCGGCGTCCAATGCCACAACTAACTCCGTTTCCTTTCTTTCCGCCGGTGCCATAACAATGTTCAAAACCCTCCTAATGTTCGAAAACAGCTGCCTCCCTTTCACAACCCCGTCTGATCCTCCCCTATCACCTTCGGAAGGCACTCCTCCAGCCTACCCGCCAGTACCTTCGCCAACACTTTTACGTCCACATTCAGAAGTGATATGGGCCGATACGACCCACACTCCGTCGGATCCTTATCTTTTTTTAGTAACAGGGAAATCGATGCCTGCCCCAAGGTTTGCGGCAACACCCCCTTCCCTATCGCCTCCTCAAACATCCCCACCATCAGGGGTTCCAACCTATCCTTAAAGTTTTTATAATATTCCACCGGAAACCCATCCGGCCCTGCCACCGTCCCCGACTGCATCCTCCCAATCGCATCCTTTATCTCCTGCTCCACTATTGCCCCTTCTAATGTAGCCCTGTCCCCCTCCCCTAGCCTCGGGTACTCCAACCCATCTAGAAATTCCTGCATCTCACGGTCTCCCCCGAGTGGCTCTGACTTGTACAACCTCTCATAAAACTCCTCAAAAACCTTGTTAATCAGCACTGGGGCCATCACCAACTTCCCTGCCCTATCCTTCACCTGAAGAATTTCCCTTGCCGCTGCCTCCCTCCGGAGCTGACCTGCTAACGTGCCTTATCTCCATGTTCATAAACTGCACCCCTTGCTCGTCTCAGTTGGCGCACCGCCTTCCTGGTGGACAGTCGGTCGAAGCTCGCCTATAGTTCCTTCCTCTTTTCCAGCTTCGCCGGGTCCCCATCCTCTGCATACCTCCTATCTACCTCCAACATCTCATCTATTATCCTCTGCCGCTCCAACCTCTCCTCTTTATCCACCCTGGCCTTAAACAAAATTACCTCACCTCTCACCACCGCCTTTAGAGCCTCCCAGACAACTGCCTTCGACACCTCACCCGTACAATTGAAACCTACATATTCCTTAATTACCTTTTCAATTTTCTCACAGAACACAAAAGCCCCACATCCAGTTTCCACCCCGGCCTCTGCGCTGCCCCCTTCTCCAGCACCATATGCACCCAATGTGGAGCGTGATCTGACACTGCAATTGCAAAGTATTCCGACCCCTTGACTCCAGCCAGCAAATCCATCCCCACCACAAAAAAGTCGATCCGCGAGTATACCTTATGGACCGCTGAGAAAAATGAATACTCCCGTTCCCTTGGGTGCAGGAGCCTCCAAGGGTCCACCCCTCCCATTTCCACCATTAGCCCAGCCAGCACCTTCGCCCCCCCTGATGGGACCAGCGAGTGCGGCCGTGATCTGTCCAACCTTGGCTCCTGCACCAAGTTCCAGTCCCCCCCCACAATCAGCTCATGCGTGTCAAGTCGGGAATAGCCCCAAACACCTTCCTCGCGAATCCAAAATTGTCCCAATTGGGACCGTATACACTTAACAGCACCACTAATCTCCCCTCCAGTGCCCCTGTCACAATCACATATCTACCCCCCTGATCTGCCACCACCTTCTCCACCTGGAAGCGTACCCTTTTGCTGACCAGCACCGCTACCCCTCGAGCCCTTCCATCAAATCCGGAGTGAAACACTTGGCTAACCCAGCCCTTTTTAAGTCTCACCTGGTCCTTCACCCTCAAGTGAGTCTCCTGCAGCATTGCGACATCGGCTTTCAAACTTTTAAGATGTGCAAGCACCCTTGACCTCTTGACCGGACCTCCTAGCCCTCTCAAGTTCCACGTGATTATCCTTACTGGGGGTCTCTCACCCCCCCCCCACCTTTCTTATCCACCATCACCATACCACCAGGCCTGGTCTCTCACCACCTCCAACTTTCTTATCCACCATCACCATACCACCGGGCCCTGCCCCATAAGCCTGACCCGCCCCTGTCTATTGTTAACACGAACCCCTTCCCCCCCTCCCAAGAACCCCCCCTACAAAAACATCCCCCAACATCCATCCCTCCACCCCCTCTTGCTCGCCTCGTAGGCCCATTGAAGCCTGCTATCCAGGCTCCAACGTCCGCAGTCCTCCTCTCACCTCACCCCCGTTCACTAACTGACTAGTTAGCTAGCGCGGGTGGCTCCCCCTGCCAAGACCTCTCGCCCCCTTCCACCCAGTCCCAGAGAAAGAAACACCAAAACAAACCCAACAATCCAACCCCTACAATTCACTAACATAACATTTAACCATCGCAACACAGAACGCCATTAACCTGAACTCTGTAACAATGCAAAGAGAAGTAAATTTCAATACAAATCAGTAAAAAGAAAGTTGTAACATTTGTACATTTTCCAGCCGCTCAAACACAGTCCACAGTCTCTCTTCCAGTTCCGCTCTTCACGTCTGTCCCAAGCCTTCTGCCCTCACGAACGCCTCAGCCGCCTCCGCTGTCTCAAAAGAAAAGTCTTTGGCATTATATGTAACTCTCTACTTCGCCGGGTATACCACACCAAATCGCACCCCCTTCTTGTACAAAGCCGCCTTCACTCGCCCAAACGCCGCTCGTCTTTTTGCCAACTCCACCGTCAAGTCCTGGTATATCCGAACCGCAGTACCATCCCACAGCACCTCACGCTCCTGCTTCGCCCAGCTTAACACTTTCTCCTTCATGCAAAACTTAAGGAAGCAGATAATTACTGACCTTGGCGGCTCGTTCACTTTGGGCTTCGGCCTTAATGACCAATGAGCTCGGTCTAGCTCGTACAGGGTGGGGCTCTCGCCCTCCCCCATCAGCTCCGCCAACTTCTTAGCGAAGTATTGCGTTGGCCTTGGGCCCTCTGTCCCTTCGGGCAAGCCCACAATTCTCAGATTGTGCCGCCTTGAGCGGTTTTCCAAGTCTTCCAGCTTTGCTCGGAGTCCTCTGGTAACCTCCACCACCCTCCGCAGCTCGTCCCCCATCGAGGTAACCTGGTCGCTGTATCGTGTCACGGCCTCCTCCACCTCCTTCATCTTCTCGCCCTGCTCTCTCACCTCGGCCGATGCCTTTGCTACCTCCACCCTCATCAGGCCGATTGCCTCCTCCACCCATGACCTCAACACGACCGCCATCTCTTTCCTCAAGGCCTCCATGTGCCTCACCAAATGTTTTTCCAGCTCCACCGCCATCACCTCGGTCATCTTCTCCACCGTAAGTAGTGCGGTCCCGCCTTGCTGTTCGGCTTCCGCCATCCTGTCAACACTTTTGCTTTTGCTCGTCTTCTCCTTCGGCGGCGAACCCGCGTTTCCTCCTTTCTTCGACGCTGCTCTTCGCATCCTTTAGCGGCTTATTGTTTTTTTATCTTCTTTCCTTTCCCCTCTCTCCCCCTTCACCCTCCTGCCCTTCATCAATCTAACATTCTTCTTTTTTGAAAAAAAAAGGGAGAGAGAAAAAAAAAAACTTTCACCCACCAAACTTCCTTAAATCTTCTTTCTTTCTCCTCTGCATTCACCTGGGACCAGGCTTCAACCTTCTTTCTTATTCCTAGGTGGGAGCCATCCGACATGGAGCACCCTCCCTACATGGTGCCCTGGCCTCGGGCCTGCCGCCTAGGCCTCCTCGTAGCTCCGCCCCCGCTACTCTGACCTGCCGCGCCGGGCCTGGCGCCTCAGCCCCCCGCCGCCCGACACCCGCGCGGGGTTCTTCGCCGGTTTTTAAACCGGCCCCGCTGGCTGCTCGTGGTGGCCCCAAAGGCCGACGATAGTCGGGGGGTGCGTGAGGACTCGGTGATTTCCCCGAAATCGCGGCCACCGGCGGGAGCTCTTGTTGCTGCGGCCGCCCTGCTCGCCCACTCTCTTACCTTTTTTTGCTGGTTGGAGTGTGTTTTCCTCACAGTATTTGCCGAATTTGTCCAGGACTGCCTGGAAGTCGCTCCTGTTTTGCCCCTTGGAGAACTTGAATTTTTAAAAGATTTCTTCTGCTCTGGCACCGGCGATGGTGAGGAGAAGCCGTGTTTTTTCAGGATCAACTACTTCTTCTAGTTCGGCTGCCACCAGGAAGATTTCAAACTTTTGCCGGAATGCCCTCCAGTTTTCGCGGAGATCGCCATGGCACTGGAGCTGCTGCGGAACCCGGATCCTGAACATCTTGCCTGGGTATCGTTGCTGGTTGTCACTGTACGCTTGTTGAATCCTCAGTTTCTTTACCCGTCAGTCTGGCCTCAATAAAAGTCGAGATGGATTTGCAGGTACAGCATTAGTTATTTTATTAGACTTGCAAGTCTTTCTCAGTTCACAGCAGTACAGAACGCCTCTTGCTCTCTGTACCTCCGGAATCAAGTGAGGCTATCAGACAAAGAGCTCTGTACTGATACATTCAAATGGCATCAAGTTTCACATACTCGACGCCCATAGGTCATCCTATGTCCCTCCTGACCTGTTTGATCTATTCTGATTGGCTCACTTCCAATCCCTTCCTCTGGCCCCTATTACTCAGCATCCTTTTCTCCTACTTTGGTGGACACACCTCTTCCTGCTTTTCCATGCGGTCTGAAATCCTTTGTCTGTGAACTAACCAGAATTAGGCTGGCCTATCTCTACATTACATTAACTAATATCTCTAAAGTAACTATTTTATATCACATTTGCCACGCTGAAGTATGGCTATCTGGATTGAAACAGTTCACTTCTGGTACCATGATTTCTTATGTTGTAGGTGTAACATAAGCGGCTTCCTTGTGGTGCACTTGACAAAGGAAGGTTCAGTCGTGGCGATAACTTCAACACGTTTATTAAACTATTTACACTTCTATTACTCGGGTTCGACACTACTGCTAATCCTACTATAGCTACCCAGACTGACTAACCAGTTGCTACAATCCACGTGGTGGGTGTAATGTTGAATCAACCCTGTGTCTGTACTCACTGACTGTCTCCACTGGAAAGAAGCAGATCATGTGTGTGGTGTCCTTTATATATGGGTTGGTGTAATGCACCCCTGTGGTCGTGTCACCTCCTTGTGTATCGTGAATGTCCACTGGTCGTATCCTATCTACCTGATCTATTGGCTGAGTGTGTGTGTGATGTTTCTGGTGCTCCCTCTAGTGTCTAGCTAGCCTACATGCATTTACATTGATGCACATCACCACACTCACCAGTCTCCAATTTTCCCGATCAAATCCCCCATAAGTCGGGGGAAAAGCTTCCAAAGGTCCACCACGAGCGGGAGCTACGAAATAAGCAACCGCTCACTCCCTGGCCGCCACCGGAAGTTAACTAAGCTATATCTCTAACACTCTGCTCTCTAGTCACTCCTGATAACAAAATTGAATTCCATTTGCGGAGGGAGGGAAACACTAATGTAGTGTTTTGACAGCAAGGACACCTCTGTAAGACTGCTGTTTATCGACTACAGCTCCGCCTTCAACGCCATTACCCCGACAAGACTAATAACCAAACTCCGCAATCTTGGACTTTACCCCTCCCTGTGCAGCTGGATCCTTGACTTCCTCAACAGACTGCAATCTGTCAGGATAGGTAGCAGCACCTCCTCCACAATAGTCCTCAACACCGGGGCCCCACAAGGATGTGTGCTCAGCCCTTTACTGTACTTCCTATACACACACGACTGTGTGGCAAGATTGAACTCCAATTCAATCTATAAGTTTGCGGATGATACGACTGTGGTGGGCCATATCTCAAACAATGGTGAATCAGACTACAGGAGGGAGATAAATCACTTGGTTGCATGGTGTACCGAAAACAACCTCTCTCTAAATGTTGGAAAGACCAAGGAACTGATCATCGACTTCAGGAAGCGCAGCGCGACACACACACCCGTCTGCATCAATGGCTCCGAAGTGGAGATGGTCGCTAGCTTTAAGTTCCTGGGGGTCACCATCACCAACCGTCTGTCCTGGTCCACTCACGTTGATACAACGGTCAAGAAAGCCCAACAACGTCTCTACTTCCTACGGAAGCTAAAGAAATTTGGCATGTCTGCATCGACTCTCACAAACCTCTACAGATGTGCGATAGAGAGCATCATATCCGGCTGCATCACAGCTTGGTATGGCAACTGCTCAGTCCAAGATCGCAAGTAACTGCAGAGTGTGGTAAACTCAGCCCTACCGATCACACAAAGGTGTTGCCCCCACATTGATTCTGTATACACCTCTCACTGCCTCAGGAAGGCAGACAGCATTGTCAGAGACCCCTCCCACCCAGTCATTGCCTTCTTCCATCAGGCAGAAGGTACAGAAGTCTGAAGACCCTCACATCCAGATATAGGAACAGCTTCTTCCCCACAGCTACAAGACTCCTCAACAACTCCCCCTCGGACTGATCTGTTCACTGTAAGAACACTATTCACAATGCCCTATGCTGCTCTTGCTCACGTATTTGCTTTGTTTGACCCCTTGTTCCACACTGTAACCAATCACTGTTTGTCAATATTCTCTGTTGATTATTACTTTTTGTCTACTATGTACTGTGTACGTTCCCTCGGCCACAGAAAAATACTTTTCACTGTACTTCGGTACATGTGACAATAAATCAAATCAAACCAAATCAAATATCTTTCTGTCCTGCTATGTTAAGCGACCAGTGTACATGGACAGGAAGTTCCCTCTGATCCGCGATGCTTCCCAGGGTCCTGCCATTTATCATGTTGCCTTATTTGTCCTGCCCAAGTGCATCACCTCACACTTAACTGGATTGAATTCCATTTGCAGAGGGAGGGAGGGAAACACTAATGTACTGTTTTGGGCTTAACCGCTCTTTGACATAGAACATAGAACATAGAACATAGAACAAACAGTGCAGAAGGAGGCCCTTCGGCCCATCGAGTCTGCATCGACCCACTTAAGCCGTCACTTCCACCCTATCCCCATAACCCAATAACCCCTCCTAACCTTTTTGGTCACTAAGGGCAATTTATCATGGCCAATCCACCTGACCTGCACATCTTTGGACTGTGGGAAGAAACCAGAGCACCCGGAGGAAACCCACGCAGACACGGGGAGAACGTGCAGACAGTGACCCAGCGGGGAATCGAACCTGGGACCCTGGCGCTGTGAAGCCACAGTGCTATCCACTTGTGCTACCGTGCTGCCCCCACGGCAGTTCGTTGGCTACTCACAGCACAGTTGAGGTGACTGAGTTGACCTCTCCCAGAATCCTCTTCTATCGCCTCTACTGGATGATAAACGTCCTCCTGTTTGTCACTGGAGGGGTTTTTCGGCTACCCACAGTACAGTCGAGGAGACTGAATTGATTTCTCCCAGAATCCTCTTCTGCCTATACCCCTCCACTCCATATAATTTTATATATCTCAGTCATGTCCCCCCACTCAGTCTCCTCTGCTATTTGGCAGGCAAGTATGTGAACATTGTTATCCTCAGGTGGTTAAAATCCATAAAAAGGTGAGGATGAATGCAGGCCAGAATCCCTAACTAAGACTGCTGGATGTCAATGTGAGGGAGAAGAAGGTTACACAGAGAACTGAGTGATCTCAAAATGGATTAAAACCGGCAAAGTGTCTTTAGCTGCCTTGGCCCAAGTGTGACCTTTCAGTATCACCATGGAGGTTCCACAGAATGCATTGTGCATTTCTGGATATGGAGTTCATGGAGGAGCTTTATCAGACTGGACAGAAGCAGCTTCAATACCGAGGATTGTAGAACAGCTCTTACCTCTACTTAGTTGTCATAGTGACTGGGATGATGAAGAGATGCTTGAAAAGGCAGCACCTTTTGAAATGAGAGGAATAGGGGTGGGAACTTATCCAAGACGATATTCGCTGCAACTCCCCATCCTCCTTGTGGAATCTGGTAGCTAGAAGGCCCTCATGTGCATGCCTGCCTCATCTGGCCCATGCTATGATCTCTTCATCAGCAGCCTCAGCCTCCTCAAACACATCGCCTTTATCCCTTTCAATGTCTCACTCATCAGATAATTTGTCCAGCTCCACCATGTCAGCATCTGGCAAATGCTCCCTCCTTGGCAGGGCCAGTTTGTGAAATGCACAGCAAGCCACAATCATCTGTGAGACCATCTGGAGAGTGTAGAGGAGTTCTCCAGAAATCTGTCGTGGCATCGGAACCCTATCTTGAAGATGCCAATGATGTGCTCCACCAACATTCAAGTAGTGGAATGAACATTCTCTCAGCTGGATTTTGAGCCTGTTGCAAGGGCATCATCAACCACCTCCACAGCTGCTTTATTCACCAAGGAGCTGACTCTCGATCCGGTGTGGTCCTTCAAAGATGTTGGGATCTGCGATCTACTCAGTTTGTATGAGTCATGGCTGCTTCCGGTGTATCTCACATCAACCTGCATGATTTGTTTCTTGTGGTCGCAAAGTGAGTAGAAGGCTTTCCTGTTGCTATCTTGGAGTGCCTCTTGCCACCTGAGTTTAGTCATTGCTAATGTGGGAATCCAGAAATCGCAGCAAAGCCCTGTGCTTGCCTGCTTGATCTTTAGCGAATTCAACATAATTTGGGCCTTTGCAAAAAGAATGTCTGTTACTTCCTATATGTACTTGTGCATGGAAGCCTATGAGATCCCACAGAGGTCCCCAGTGGAGGCCTGGAAAGAACCAATCGCATAGAAGTTAAGAGCGGTGGTGACTTTCAGAGTCACAGGAATGGATGTCCTCCTTGTCCCCTTGGCATCAATTGTTACACAATGTGTGAACCACTAGATCCCTGAACAACATTTTCTGTTTCAGAAATTAAGTATTGACACTGGGACTGAATCAGTGGACTTCTATGACATCTAAATTAGCGCCGGCCTGGAGCAATTCAGAATCCGTTAATGGGCTAGCACTGGCATCATGTGGAACTCCATTGATTCCGGTGGTGTCCAATTCGACAGGGTCGAGATTGCCACTTGAGAGGCTGACAAGCTGCAGGCGCATTTCAGCACTCTACTCCACACAAACACTCATCCCAGTCAACAAGATGGCAGCACGAAGAATGACATCTTGGTTTGCAGATGCAGAGCTCGAGACCTTGCTGGACGCTGTGGAGGAGAGGCAGGCTAACCTGTTCCCTGGGGTGGAAACGAGGCTGCCGCCAGCTGCCATACACCGGACCTCAGTACATCATCTTTGTATTCACGGTTTGTTCTCACTGGAACGAAGGAGGTTGAGGGGCGACCTGATAGAGGTCTACAAAATTATGAGGGGCATAGACAGAGTGGATAGTCAGAGGCTTTTCCCCGGGGTAGAGGGGTCAATTACTAGGGGGCATAGGTTTAAGGTGAGAGGGGCAAGGTGTAGAGTAGATGTACGAGGCAAGTTTTTTACGCAGAGGGTAGTGGGTGCCTGGAACTCACTACCGGAGGAGGTGGTGGAAGCAGGGACGATAGTGACATTTAAGGGGCATCTTGACAAATACATGAATAGGATGGGAATAGAGGGATATGGACCCAGGAAGTGTAGAAGATTGTAGTTTAGTCGGGCAGCATGGTCGGCACGGGCTTGGAGGGCCGAAGGGCCTGTTCCTGTGCTGTACATTTCTTTGTTCTTTGTTTGTTCTTTGTATATGTGAATGATCATGTGGATTAGTGTGTAATTACAGCATCCAGCCACTAGATGTAGTAAGAGCACATCTCCCGTGCCACACGGAGGTCCACATGATCTTGAGGAGGGAGATAGTAGAGAGAGTTGGAGACCACCGTATTATTCAGTAGCTCTGTGTATTGTAATTATTTAATCTAATACATAGCTTTTCCGGCATACTTAAGTATTCACAATTTATAGTGTAGTGTAAATAAATTAGCTTAGATTTAGTACAAAGTCTGTATGTTCTTTGTTACAACACTGCAACCTTAATAATATTAATTTAAACAACCAAAGAACATCACGTTGTACCAGGACATGGATGTCAGAAAGAAAGGAGTATTTAGATCTCGCAATTCGACCGAAAAGATTGAAAAAAGAAAACGTTGTGCAAAAATCTAAAAATCAAAAGACCGACTGCAAAGACTCCAAATTACCTGCCACATCGGGTAACATAGATGCAAACTTGGTGTTTTTAAACAGTAGTTCACGTTGTATGTACAGGCTTTTGGCTTACAAGATGCCTCAGACGAGAGGAAAATCGCACTTTTTTTAACCAGAGCGGGTCCCCAGACAATTGATTTGTTTAACTCTTTTCAATTTGACACGGAGGATAAAAAAAGCTATAAGAAGGTAATCGAACAATTTGATCGTCATTGTAACCCTCAGACTATCGAGACCTTTGAATGGTATATTTTTCGAATGCGTGTGCAGAAAACTGGCAGAACAATAGATAGCTCTGTCACAGATCTGCAGTTAATAGCGCAGCCTGCAAATCTGCAGAGCTACAAGATTCCTTGGACAGAGACCTGATCGTGTATGGCCTCCAAACTTTGTGAGCGTGTGTGAAGAGAGTCCGAATTAAAGCTCGCTGATGCGATTAAAATATGCAAAGCAAGCAAAGTACCATTGAAAAGAATAACGGAGATTCGTCTTCATGAAAATGGCACAAAAACGGCAGCTTCCAGTGATGACATTAATGTTGTGTTGCAGTTCAATCAAAAAGGGGCCATTTGCAAAAAATGTTGAAGCCACTATTTCGTGTAGGAGGTGTGGAAAGACTCACCCCATACAAAAATGTCCTGCATATGGAAAAATATGTGCCAAATGTGACAAAACGAACCATTTTGCATAACAATGCATGTCCAGTAAGATGCAACAAGCGACAAAGGTTAATGAAATCCATAAAATGCAGAAATCAGTGACAGATAGATTAACTGAAAACAAGCAATATGTAGATGAAAATATGGCTATAAGACTAGACGACATATTTTTTGTGGGTGTAGTCCACACCAATGAAGAATCAAAAATACAGAAAACAAAGGACAAAGAATAATACAGCACAGGTAGAGGCCCTTCGGCCCTCCAAGCCTGTCCCGGTCATGATACCAACCTTTGCCAAAACCCTCAGAACTTCCTTGTGCCGTATCCCTCTATATCCATCCTATCCATGTGTTTGTCAAGATGCCTTTTGAACACCATTAATATATCTGCTTCCACAACCTCCCCTGGCAAAGCGTTCCATTCACTCACCACTCTGCGTAAAAAACCTGCCTCGCACATCTCCTCTAAACTTTGCCCCACGGACCTAACCCTATGCACTCTGGTGACTGACCCCTCCACCTTGGGAAAGAGTAACTGCCAATCAACTCTATCCATGTCCCTCATAATCTTGTAGACCTCTATCAGGTCACCCCTCAGCCTCCGTCTTATAATGAAAACAGACCGAGTCTATTAAGTCTCTCCACATAGCTAATACCCTCCAGACCAGGCAACATCCTGGTAAACCTCTGTACCCTCTTCAAAGCCTCCACTGCCTTCTGGTAGCGTGGCGACCAGAATTGTGCACAATATTCCAAGTGTGGCCTTACCAAGGTTCAATACAAAAACTGTTTAAAAAAAATATTTTTTATTCTCCTTTTTCACATTTTCTCCCAAATTTACACCCAACAATAAACAATAATCAGTAATGAATGTAATGTCAATCCCCATATCAATAACAACGATCCCATCCTCCCACCAAACCCCAGACATTGGCTCACATGTTAACATAAACAAATGACAAAAAGGAATCAGGAATCACCCATAGTCACCATTAACACATACAGTCACCCTCCCCCCAACCCTCCCAGCCCCCAACTGTTTGACATGATCCAATTCTCGCAAGTGCATAATGAATAACGCCCTATCTCCACCCTAACAGGATCCGCCTTGGGGCGATCAACGAGGCGAAGGCTATAACATCTGCCTCCGCGCCTGTTTCCAACCCCGGCTGGTCTGACACCCCGAATATAGCCTCCCGAGGGCCCGGGTCCAGTTTCACGTGCACCACTTTAGAGATTACCCTAAACACCTCCTTCCAGTAATCCTCCAGCTTTGGACAGGACCAAAACATAGGAACGTGGTTTGCGGGGACCCCCCACAATGTTCACACACATCTTCTACCCCCTCAAAGAGCCAGCTCATCCTCGCCCTTGTAAGGTGCGCTATATACACCACCTTCAGCTGTTTCAGCCTGACCTCGCACATGAGGTGGAGGCGTTCACCTTCCGGAGCACCTCACACCAGATTCCCTCCTCTATACCCTCTCCCATCTCTTCCTCACACTTTGCCTTGATCCCTTCTAGTGGCGCCTTCTCCAAAATAGCCCCATAAACTACCGATACTACCCCCTTCTCCAGTCCCCCTGTCGTCAGCACCTCCTCCAGCAATGTGGAAGCCCGCTCTACTGGGAAGCTCTGTATCTCCTTTCTGGCAAAGTTTCGAATCCTGCATGTATCTAAACATTTCCCCCTGCTCCAATCCATACTTCACTCCCAGCTCCTTCAATCCTGCAAAACGACCCCCAAGAAATAAATCTTTTAGTGTCCTAATTCGTTTTTCCTCCCATCTCCAAAAATTTCCATCCCACTTCCCTTGCTCAAATCTATAGTTCCCCCAAATCGGCATTTCCCTTGACCTGCCCCCAACCCGAAGTGCTGTCGAAACTGCCTCCAAATTCTCAACGAAGCTATTACTACCGGACTCCCTGAGTATCTCTCCGGGGCCGTCGGGAGCGGTGCTGTTGCTAGCGCATTCAATTCCGACCCCCTTCCCAAATCAATACAAAAACTTAAAAAGAAGCCACAGTGGTCAAAAATACGGATGATTGGACAATTCTGATAATAATCAACAAAACCCTAATTAATATGAAACTAGATACTGGCACTAGAGTGAATCTAATAAATCAAGATGACGTAAAAAAAATGTTTAAAAAAGTTAAACCAGTAAGAGAAGACAGCAACTATATTGAAAAAGACTATAACTGAAATCAAATAGCGATCTTCGGAACCTGCAAACTGCAATTGTTTGCAATTGTACAAGCAAATAAATTCTTTATTAGGTGCTGAAGCAAGCGAGAAATTACAGTTATTACAAAGAGTATACACTGTTGAGTGCATGAAAGACAACCAGTACTCGACATTGGAAGCCATAGCCACCAAATTCCCAGAAGTATTTACCGGAATAGATGTCTTGCCATTCGAATATAAAATACGATTAAAGGAAAATGTAAGTCGAGTTCCAGCGCTATTGACAGAACGATTAAAGTTTGAGCTGGAGAGGATGCAGAGACTGGGAGTGATTGAGCAAGTCGAGGAACAAACAGAATGGGTTAGCTCGATGGTGTGTGTCAAGAAGAAGAATGGAGAATTGCGCATCTGTATGGATCACAAAGATTTAAATATGAACATTAATCTGGAGCATTACCCGATACCAAAACCAGAGGAGACCACCAGTGAGATAGCAAATCTACAATCTTCAGCAAGTCAGATGCATCGCGAGGATTCTGGCAATTAAAACTAGACCAAGAAAGCACAAGACTGTATATTTAATACTCCATTTGGTCCATATTGTTTCCTAAGAAAGCCATTTGGCATAACATCAGCATCCGAAGTGTTCCACAGGGTGATGGAGCACATTGTCGAAAACCTCCCAGAAGTCAGAGTGTACGTAGATGACATTGTCATATGGGCATCTGTAATGGAAGTGCACAATAAAAGGCTATGGAATGTAATGAATAGAATAAAGCAGTTTGGATTAAAGCTGAACAAAGAAAAATGCCAGATAGCAGTTAAAGAGATAATATTACTGGGAGACAGACTTTCAGTGAAGGGAGTACAGACGGATTCCGAGAAAGTTAAAGCCATTGTGAACATGCCTCAACCACAGATAAGAAAGCAGTCTTTTTGTTTTAATTTAAGAGTACCCAATTCATTTTTTCCAATTAAGGGGCAAATTTTAGCATTGCCAATCTACCTATCCTGCACATCTTTGGGTTGTGGGGGCGAAACCCATGCAAACACAGGGAGAATGTGCAAATTCCACATGGACAGTGACCCAGAGCCGAATCGAACCTGGGACCAGTGCTAACCACTGCGCCACCATGCTGCCGTAAGAAAGCAGTATTATGCCTATTAGGCATGGCGAACTTCATCGGAAAGTTTATCAGTAACGGCATCCAGGGTGACAAACGTAAGAAATTTAATAAAGAAGACGGTTCCATTTGAATGGGATGAGAACCATTCCAAAGATTGAGAAGACTTAAAAAAGGTTTTAACGACAACACCCGGATTGCCATTTTTTCACCCGAAGAGTGACAAAAATATGAACTGATGCGAGCAAGAATGGCCTGGAAACAGTGTTGCTGCAACTGGACAAAGATGCAACATGGAGACCCTTAGCTTACGATGACTGCAACGGAGACACATTACACCCAGATCGAGAAGGGGTGTCTTAGGTTAGTAACAGGTCTGGATAAGTTCCATAATTATGTATCGGGCAGCATGGTAGCATTGTGGATAGCACAATTGCTTCACATCTCCAGGGTCCCAGGTTCGATTCCGACTTGAGTCACTGTCTGTGCGGAGTCTGCACATCCTCCCCGTGTGTGCGTGGATTTCCTCCGGGTGCTCCGGTTTCCTCCCACAGTCCAAAGATGTGCAGGTTAGGTGGATTGGCCATGATAAATTGCCCTTAGTGATCAAAATTGCCCTTAGTGTTGGGTGGGGTTGCTGGGTTATGGGGATAGGATGGAGGTGTTGACCTTGAGTGGAGTGCTCTTTCCAAGAGCCGGTGCAGACTCGATGGACTGAACGGCCTCCTTCTGCACTGTAAATTCTATGACCTTCCTCTATGACTACCAAATGGACCACAAACCTTTGGTAGAAATAATTTTTAAAAATCTGAATGAAATGTCACGTTGGATCCAAAGGATGTTGATGTGTCTTCAACGGTACGACTTCAACTTGCCGTATTTACCAGGAAAACACTTAGTCGTTACCGATGCTTTATCCAGAGCAACAGAGAATGAAGAGTAATCAGAGATCATGGAAGTCATACAGGAAAGTTGACTTGATCATGGAAATATTGCCAGTTTCGGATGGGAAGTCAAGATTGATATATTCAGAGACACAGAAGGATGCGACTCTATAGGAGGTTGAAAAGTGTGCAACATATCAGCAATTTCAGAACCAACAACAGAAACAGCCAATGACGCCAAACGAACAAATAAATCATCCTTGGAAGAAAGTAGGAATTGACTTGTTCTATTTACAAGGCAAAGAATGTTTGCTAGTGATCGATTGCTATTCCAACTATGCAGAGATGATCAAACTTGCAAGTTCGAGTGCAGCGTGCATGATAAAGAGCACAAAGGAAATTTTCGCTCGTCACGAAATTCCTGAAACCGTGATGACGGATAATGGTCCTTGTTTCGATAGCTATTAATGGTCGGTGTTTGCGAGAGCATATGATTTTCAGCACACAACTTCTTGTTCACACTATACGCAATCAAACAGGAAGGCCGAAAAAGGTGTCCAGATTGTGAAGGGTCTACTAAGGAAAGCGGTGGGATCTCGTTCAGATCCATTTTTAGCACTATTGCCATAGAGAGCTACACCACTTAGTCATGGATCATCACCAGCGCAACTGTTGATGAACAGATCCTTAAGAACCACAATTGCGAAGGCACCTGAAAAAGGCAAAGAAACAAATGCAATCATATGCAACACCAGAAAAAAATTCAAAAGAAATACAATGATAGCTTGAGTAAAGAACTATCTAAATTGGAGTCAGATTATATGGTTGGAGTTGATACACCAACTGAATGGTCAAGGATTGCTGAAGTCGTTAGACAAGCAGGTCCACAATCTTACATAATCCTGACAGGACAAGGTACTATTCTAAGAAGAAATAGAAGAGCCTTACTCAAAGACAAGATGACTGAACCTTTAAGATATCAACCAATTGTGAATGAGGAAGACATTCATCATAAAGGGTGGCACGGTAGCACAGTGGTTTGCACTGTTCCAGGGTCCCAGGTTCGATTCCTGGCTTGGGTCACTGTCTGTGTGGAGTCTGCACGTTCTCCCTGTGTCTGCGTGGGTTTCCTCTGGGTGCTCCAGTGTCCTCCCACAAGTCCCGAAAGACATGCTGTTATGTAATTTGGACACTCTGAATTCTCCTTCTGTGTCCCCGAACAGGCGGCGGAATGTGGCAACTAGAGGCTTTTCACAGTAACTTCATTGCAGTGTTAATGTAAGCCTACTTGTGCAATAAAGATTATTATATTATTATAAAGCAACAGAAACGACGAATACAAATCCACATGAAGAGACAACAACAAATCTCAATGAGGATGTTCAGGCTGCGACACTGATTCCACAGCAATCTATATCAAGTACTGAGTACTGAGTATTGGAACATGATCATTATCTAAGTAAATGTAATTGTAAATATACATTTTGAATAATGTAAACTTCAAAATTTGTAAAAAAAGAGGGATGTATTGATATCGAGTACATCATCCTTATCAACATGAATGATCATGTAGAATAATGTGTAATTACAGCATCCGGCCACTAGATGTAGTAAGAGCACATCTCACGTGCCACACGGTAGGCCACGTGATCTTGGTGAGGGAGTTATTAGAGACCGTTGGAGACAGTCATGTTTTTCAGTAGCTCTGTGTATTTTAATTATTTAATCTATTACTTAGCTTTTTCAGCACACTTAAGAATTCACAATTTACAGCATAGGATAAATAAATTAGCTTTGATTTAGTACAAGTCTGCATGTTCTTTGGAGCAACACTACAACCTTAATAATATTAATTTAGACAACCAAAGAACATCACACAGGCCTTGCTGGATGCTCTGGAGGAGAGATGGGCCACCCTGTTCCCTGGGGTGGAAAAGAGGCAGCCAGCAGCCGCCATACATTGGCCTGGGCATTGGTGGCAAAAGCCATGGGCCCCGCCGCTAGGACCCGGACAGCAGTGCCGGAAAAGCTTGCACCCCTTCCTCAGGGCGGCCAGTGTAAGTGGGCAGCACCATCACACTGGCACCAACCCCTGTCCCCCACACCCCCAAACTACAAGGTTACTGAATCCCACCTGCCAGCAGTCTGCTCATTCCCCACACTGCACCACATGCCAGCAACCATACATGCCACCGGCTGGCCTGGCCACAAAAGCCACCAGCTGCCCAGCCCCTGTGCTCCATGCGTCCAACTGCCTGACACTGTACGCTTTCTGTCGACCTGGTCCCCCCACCCCACCCCACCCCCACTCCCACCCCCACAGAGAGAGAGAGAGAAGACTGAAGGGGACAGCCGACCCTGTGGCTCATCAACGACGTGGAGCTGCAGCCATTTGTCCCGATTGGTGGGCCTGGAATGAGGAGAGAGGGCAGTCGCTGAGGCAGAGGTCGGCATCGAGCCCCCACTGAGTTGCGGTGTCCCTATGGCACGTATGGCATGGCCCCCACCCCGCCTCCCCCACACCACCCCCACACAGCCCACTCACTGCCCACATACCACCCCCTCACCACCACCACACCACAGACCCTCATCACCCCCACATCACCCTCACACCACCCCCACACCACCCCCTCCCCACCCTACACAATCACCACACCATTCCCCGAGGGGGCGGATGGTCATCAGGCAGCCCGATGCCAGGGACTAGCTGCCATCTAGACGGGTCTCGGGCTTCTGGAAAGGGTGGCCCCATCGACAAAAGAGATGCAGACACAGAGCCAGGGACTACATGAGGGGCAGTCAGCAAGCACCCAGCGCCTGCATGTACTGTTGGAGGAGATCAACTGCCTCCAGGAGCAGGTGGTGCTGCTGACCATGCGTGCCACTCAGGTCAACAATGCACAGGTGGAGTCTGCAATGGAGTCCTAGAGAGTGAAGGCGTTGGACATGGGTCAGCATGTCCATGGCCTGGGGCACTCTGTGTGTGCAATGGCCGAGACACAGGACAGGGCAGTCCTGTCACAGGACACTATGAACCTGGGCCACCTGGACATTGCAGGGGAACTCCAGAACTTGGCCCAGTCGATGCCCCCAGGTCAGACACCACACATTGCCCTGGTACCCTCACCTACCCCCTTCTCAACCCCAACCCCACCCCCATCCTGTACCCTGTTCTCACATCCATGACTCAAAGGTTTCGGTGGGACTGTTTGATGGAATGGCCAGCTCAGATGCAGGATTCACCCAGGCGCACTAAGGTGGAAAGTGGTACTGTGGGCAGGAGTCAAATATTGGCAAACAATACGGTGCATCAGAGCTCATCGCAGAGTGGATCGTCATCATCCTCCACCCCATGGACCAGACCCGCTGCTTCTATCAACCCAGGGCCCGCACCCCGTAGTCAGTCATAAGAACATAAGAACTAGGAGCAGGAGTAGGCCAACTGGCCCCTCGAGCCTGCTCCACCATTTAATGAGATCATGGCTGATCTTTTGTGGACTCAGCTCCACTTTCCGGCCCGAACACCATAACCCTTAATCCCTTTATTCTTCAAAAAACTATCTATCTTTATCTTAAAAACATTTAATGAAGGAGCTCTACTGCTTCACTGGGCAAGGAATTCTGTAGATTCACAACCCTTTGGGTGAAGAAGTTCCTCCTAAACTCAGTCCTAAATCTACTTCCCCTTATTTTGAGGCTATGCCCCCTAGTTCTGCTTTCACCCGCCAGAGGAAACAACCTGCCCGCATCTATCCTATCTATTCCCTTCATAATCTTATATGTTTCTATAAGATCCCCCCTCATCCTTCTAAATTCCAACGAGTACAGTCCCAGTCTACTCAACCTCTCCTCGTAATCCAACCCCTTCAGCTCTGGGATTAACCTAGTGAATCTCCTCTGCACACCCTCCAGTGCCAGTACGTCCTTTCTCAAGTAAGGAGACCAAAACTGAATACAATACTCCAGGTGTGGCCTCACTAACACCTTATACAATTGCAGCAGAAGCTCCCTAGTCTTAAACTCCATCCCTCTAGCAATGAAGGACAAAATTCCATTTGCCTTCTTAATCACCTGTTGCACCTGAAAACCAACTTTTTGCGATTCATGCACTAGCACACCCAGGTCTCTCTGCACAGCAGCATGTTTTAATATTTTATCATTTAAATAATAATCCCTTTTGCTGTTATTCCTACCAAAATGGATAACCTCACATTTGTCAACATTGTATTCCATCTGCCAGACCCTAGCCCATTCACTTAGCCTATCCAAATCCCTCTGCAGACTTCCAGTATCCTCTGCACTTTTTGCTTTACTACTTATCTTAGTGTCGTCTGCAAACTTGGACACATTGCCCTTGGTCCCTAACTCCACATCATCTATGTAAATTGTGAACAGTTGTGGGCCCAACACTGATCCCTGAGGGACACCACCAGCTACTGATTGCCAACCAGAGAAACACCCATTAATCCCCACTCTCTGCTTTCTATTCATTAACCAATCCTCTATCCATGCTACTACTTTCCCCTTAATGCCATGCATCTTTATCTTATGCAACAACCTTTTGTGTGGCACCTTGTCAAAGGCTTTCGGAAATCCAGATATACCACACCCATTGGCTCCCCGTTATCTACCGCACTGTTAATGTCCTCAAAAAATTCCACTAAATTAGTTAGGCACGACCTGCCCTTTATGAACCCATGCTGCGTCTGTCCAATGGGACAATTTCCATCCAGATGCCTTGCTATTTCTTCCTTGATGATAGATTCCAGCATCTTCCCTACTACCGAAGTTAAGCTCACTGGCCTATAATGACCCGCTTTCTGCCTACCTCCTTTTTTAAACAGTGGTGTCACGTTTGCTAATTTCCAATCCGCCGGGACCACCCCAGAGTCTAGTGAATTTTGGTAAATTATCACTAGTGCATTTGCAATTTCCCTAGCCATCTCTTTTAGCACTCTGGGATACATTCCATCAGGTCCAGGAGACTTGTCTACCTTTAGCCCCATTAGCTTGCCCATCACTACCTCCTTGGTGATAACAATCCTCTCACGGTCCTCACCTGTCATAGCCTCATTTCCATCAGTCACTGGCATGTTATTTGTGTCTTCCACTGTGAAGACCGACCCAAAAAACCTGTTCAGTTCCTCAGCCATTTCCTCATCTCCCATTATTAAATCTCCCTTCTCATCCTCTAAAGGACCAATATTTACCTTAGCCACTCTTTCTTGTTTTATGTATTTGTAGAAACTTTTACTATCTGTTTTTATATTCTGAGCAAGTTTACTCTCATAATCGATCTTACTCTTCTTTATAGCTTTTTTAGTAGATTTCTGTTGCTCCCTAACAATTTCCTAGTCCTCTAGCCTCCCACTAATCTTTGCTACTTTGTATGTTTTTCCTTCAATTTGATACTCTCCCTTATTTCCTTAGATATCCACGGTCGATTTTCCCTCTTTTTACCGTCCTTCCTTTTTGTTGGTATAAACCTTTGCTGAGCACTGTGTAAAATCACTTGGAAGGTTCTCCACTGTTCCTCAACTGTTTCACCATAAAGTCTTTGCTCCCAGTCTACCTTAGCTAGTTCTTCTCTCATCCCATTGTAATCTCCTTTGTTTAAGCACAAAACACTAGTGCTTGATTTTACCTTCTCACCCTCCATCTGTATTTTAAATTCCACCATATTGTGATCGCTCCTTCCGAGAGGATCCCTAACTATGAGATCCTGAATCAATCCTGTCTCATTACACAGGACCAGATCTAGGACCGCTTGTTCCCTCGTAGGTTCCATTGCATACTGTTCTAGAAAACTATCGCGGATACATTCTATAAACTCCTCCTCAAGGCTGCCTTGACCGACCTGGTTAAACCAATCAACATGTAGATTAAAATCCCCCATGATAACTGCTGTACCATTTCTACATGCATCTGTTATTTCTTTGTTTATTGCCTGCCTCACCATAATGTTACTATTTGGTGGACTATAGATTACTCCTATCAGTGACTTTTTCGCCTTACTATTCCTGATTTCCACCCAAATGGATTCAACCTTATCCTCCATAGCACCGATGTCATCCCTTACTGTTGCCCGGATGTCATCCTTAAATAACAGAGCTACACCACCTCCCTTACCATCCACTCTGTCCTTCCGAAAAGTTTGATACCTTCGGATATTTAACTCCCAGTCGTGACCATCCTTTAACCATGTTTCAGTAATGGCCACTAAATCATAGTCATTCACGATGATTTGCGCCATCAACTCATTTACCTTATTCCGAATACTACGAGCATTCAGGTAAAGTACACTTATGTTGGCTTTTTTACCTCTGTTCTGAATCTTAACACCTCGATCAGTAACCTCTCCTAAGTTATATTTCCTCTTAACCTTTCTCCAAATTTTCCTTGTCGTTGAACCCATATCTTCCTATAACAACCTGCCGCGTCGCTTACCATTAATGTTTTCACTTCCCGTTTTATTTCTTTTAGTATTCCTGGTCCTATTCACTGAGCTCCCCTCAGTCACTGTACCTTGTACTGTCACCGTTTTTGGTTTTTGACTATGGCTTCTCTGCCTTACACTTTCCCCCTTACTGCCTTTTATTTCTGTCCCTGTTTTACGACCTTCCAACTTCCTGCATTGGTTCCCATCCCCCTGCCACATTAGTTTAAACTCTCCCCAACAGCTCTAGCAAACACCCCCCCTCGGACATCGGTTCTAGTCCTGCCCAGGTGCAGACCGTCCGGTTTGTACTGGTCCCACCTCCCCCAGAACCGGTTCAAATGTCCCAGGAATTTGAATCCCTCCCTCTTGCACCATCTCTCGAGCCACGTATGCATCCTCTCTATCCTGACATTCCTACTCTGACTAGCTCGTGGCACTGGTAGCAATCCTGAGATTACTACCTTTGAGGTCCTACTTTTTAGTTTAACTCCTAACTCCCTAAATTCAGCTTGTAGGACCTCGTCCCGTTTTGTACCTATATGGTTGGTGCCTATGTGCACCACGACAGCTGGCTGTTCACCCTCCCCCCCCAGAATGTCCTGCAGCCGCTCCGAGACATCCTTGACCCTTGCACCAGGGAGGCAACATACCATCCTGGAGTCTCGATTGCGTCCGCAGAACCGCCTGTCTATTCCCCTTACAATTGAGTCCCCTGTCACTATAGCCCTGCCATTCTTCTTCCTGCCCAGCTGCGCAGCAGAGCCAGCCACGGTGCCATGAACCTGGCTGCTGCTACCTTCCCCTGGTGAGCCATCTCCCTCAACAGTGTCCAAAGCGGTATATCTGCTTTGCAGGGAGATGACCGCAGAGGACACCTGCACTGCCTTCCTACTCTTGCTCTGTCTTTTGGTCACCCATTTACTATCTCCCTCAGTACCTTTCACCTGCGGTGTGACCAACTTGCTAAACGTGCTATCTACGACGTCCTCAGCATCACGGATGCTCCAAAGTGAGTCCATCCGCAGCTCCAGAGCCGGCAAGCGGTCTAACAGGAGCTGCAACTGGACACACTTCTTGCACGTGAAGGAGCCAGGGACAGTGGACGTGTCCCTGAGCTCCCACATCACACACGAGGAGCATGACACGGGTCTGAGATCTCCTGCCATGTCTTAAACCTTCGGTTAACTTCAACATTTCAATTTCCGCCCCAAAAAATTTAAATAAATAAATAAACAACGAAGCAAAAAATTAATAAATATACCAATGAAAAGAAACAGAAAAACAGAAACACTATTTACCAGTCACAAAAAGCACCTCCTCCCAACCCAGCTTTGAATTCCCACCTCGATTCAAATTCCCAAACTCAATCTTTGCTGTCTCACTCTGGCTGTCTTCTCTCTGGCTCACTGGGAGTGAGTTTACAAGTGGCTCTTTTCAAACTGTCCTGAATTGACTCCCCTCCCCCACCTGCTTTCAGATCAAAGTAGATTAAAGTGACTGACACTTAACTGCCAACCAGTTATGTGAGTGGGTGGGGCAGCCCTTGTTAACCTACACTGCACAATACTAGCTTAATTTAAATTAATTTAAACTCCTGAAATTTAAAAGGAGCTGCCTTACTGATTCAATTCAATTCAATTCAATTCCCACCTCGATTCAAATTCCCAAACTCACTCTTTGCTGTCTCACTCCTGGCTGTCCTCTCTCTGGCTCACTGGGAGAACCCAGATAGGAATCATGGAGGGCATTGATGGTGTAGGGAGGGTGGTCATGGGAGGGGTTGGTCGGCCTGGCCAGGAGGATTTTGGATGGGATGTTCATGCCATTGGCCAGGCCTCCTAGTCAGGGAACCTGGAGGTGATTGGAGCGTCCCGTGCATGCCAGCCCTGGCGCACACGTATGGCTCCTGTCACTGCCCAGTCTCTATGTCCTGTGCATCCTGGCAATCCTTCTCGTCGGATGAGGCCTGTCGTTCACCCCCTCCTCCAACATGCTGCCCCTTTGCTGCACAATGTTCTGGAGGACGCAGCAGGCTACCACTATGTAGGAAACATCTTAGCACTATACTGGAGGACTCCTCCAGAGCGATCCAGGCACCTGAACCTCATCTTCAGGATGCTGAAGCACACCCTTGGTCACTGCGTGGACAGCGTTGTAGCCGGTCTCCGTGTTGGTCTGTGATTACCCATGTCACCTGAGGAAGGAGCTACACTCCGAAAGCTAGTGATTCCAAATAAACCTGTTGGACTTTAACCTGGTGTTATGAGACTTCTTACAGTTCCCACCCCAGTCCAATGCTGGCATCTCCACATCATGGCTGTGGTGATATGCATCACTGTAAATACACAAGGGGTTAATGTGAACACACTACACCTAGCTAGACACACAGACATTCAAGACGTCAAGAGCATAACAAAACATGGTACCAAGGAGTGACTGTTTAAATCCATATAGTTTCAACTCAGCTAACAGTGACAACCAGCAAAAGGATCCAGGCAAGATGTTCGAGATTCCGGTTCCACAGCGGCTCAGGTGCCACGCCAATCTCAGTGCAAACTGGCGGGCATTCAGGCAAAAGTTTGAGATCTTCCTGGTAGCAGCTGACCTACAAGACGTGGCCGATGCTGAAAAGACAGAGCTTCTGCTCACCATCGCGGGTGCAAGAGCAGAAGAAATCTTCAAAACATTCAAGTTCTCCAAAGAGCAAGACAAAAGTGAGTTCCAGACAGTCCTGGACAAGTTCGAACAATACTGCGAGGAAAAGACAAAGAAACCAACAGAAAATGGTAAAAGAGGCACCAATACTAGCCACGAGGCTGGGGTGGGCGAGCAGCGAACGACAATTTTGATTGGTGGCCATCTTGGAAAATGCACATGCGCAGTTGAGAGAAATGCGTAAAGTAAAGGAACAGCAATCTGTGCATGCGCAATCGCTTCCTACGCTCTACGTCACAAGCGTTGTGAAGTCAGAGGCCCTGGACCACGCCCACTTAAAGGGGAAATGTCCCAAAACAAGAAAAAACAATTTTTAAGCCTCAAAACAAGATTCTTTCACCTGGAACGACAGCACAATGCCTGAACTTCAACCAGTAGCTGAAAGTGACCTCCGAAGAACCCTGCAACAAGCAGTTAGCACAGCCCAAAGAGATGATGCAATCCTCAAAGACTACGACTCAGACAATTATTTCATCATTGGAGATGGCGACCCCAGTACCAAATCCGAACCACAACGAGATATGTTCTACAGTGAAGAATCCGACACAGGCCCGGATGTGTTCTTCGGATTTGAGGATCTTCAGCCCAGCATATATGACATCCCGACTCGTGAGTGCAGGATGATGCTGCGGCCTGACACCAAGAGAGCGGTACAAGCCCACAGAGAGTGGTCCACGCACCGCGAAGGGTCCCCGACTCCACACAGAGAGTGGTCCACGCACCACAAAGGGTGTCAGCCTCCACACAGAAAGCGATGAAAGACTCCACAGCGAGACAACTGCACGTCTCCACACAGAAAGTGACTCCAGTGACGCAAGCCTCCACAGTGAGCTCGTGGACAGACGCCACGATGGAAGGACTGCAAGACTCCAGAGCGCAGTCCTTGCATGAACAAGACCATGAGGGTCTAGCAACCTCCTCTGAGCAACCACCAGCAGATGATGAAAGTCTGCCACGCTCAAGTGAACAACAGAAAGACTAGGACAGTCTGCCACGCTCAAGTGTACAGCAAGCAGACTATGACAGTCTACCACGCTCACGTGAACAACAAAGCGACTATGACAGTCCACCCAGATTGTTTGATCCACCAGAAGAAGACTCTGACAGTCTACCCAGCTCATGTGAACGATAAGAAGACACTGAGGCTCTACCCACTGTATGTGCGACAAGTGACGGTGGCATCCCACTTCCCATACCAGATGTGCAACGTGACAGACCTCAGCTAGAATGTACAGAGGCACTCGACAATCACAGTGAGACTACTGGTGACTCCGGTGACACCACGTTATTTCAAACCTCATTTGCTCGAGCCTCTCCATAAGCAAATGCATTCCTGAATGTTTTGACTCCGGACGGGGAGCATCACAAAATCTCACACGATTCAAGTGAACCTGAAATGTCTCCGGACAGGGAGCATCAAGAAACTTCAGCTGACTCAAGTGAACCTGCAATGACCCCGGACGGGGAGAGTCAAGAAACCAAATCTGACTCAGGTGAAACAGACCAGACTCCAGAGGGGGAGCATCGACAAGCCAAAGCTGTTTCAAGTAAGCCAGACATGACTCCAGACGGGGAGCGCCGCGAACTCAGTGACAGCTCGCTCAAGGAAACAGCAGATGCCACAAAGGACACTGACATGAGTAACTGTTCCTATCCACAGAGTGTGGTCCTTGAGCGCAGCAAACACAACAACAAAACCAACCAACACAACAACAACATTAAAGACAATAACAAGAACTGTACCAAAGGCAACAACGTCGACAACAAGCACAACAAAAACAACAACAACAACAAGAACTACGACTGGTATGACTCTGCAAATGCGGGACACTGTTACTGCTCAGCTCAGTACAATGACATACCATGGCAGGACGACACAGATTGCATACATCGCCACCACAAGCATCGAATGAAAAAAAGAGTCCACATCAGACAACAAAGTGATTTGACCACTTCTTGGTTCTTTACGCACAGGGACACTGACGGCATTCACAAGGACATGCCACCATCAACATCACCAACTCACCAACCAAACAAGAAAGCCACTCGACCATAATAATTACTGAACTTTGGACTCGTACATATGATTTGGACTTATTGTGTAATCATCACTCATCATGATTTGTACATGTCATCACTTATCTACCTATTTTGTTCAATTTTCTTTAACACTGTACAGAAAATATGTGACACGAAAAAATGGGGGATGTGGTGATATGCATCACTGTCAATACACAAGGGGTTAATGTGAACACACTACACCTAGCTAGTCACCAGAGGAAACACCAGAGACATCATGACACACAGACATTCAACCAATAGGCAGTAAGATAAGACACGACCAATGGGCAGTCACGACACACCCAGAGGTAACACTACCACAGGGGGGCATTACACACACCCATATATAAGGACACAGCACACATGATCTTTCTCTTTCCAGTGGAGACACTTAGTGAGTACAGACAGGGTTGATTGAAACACATCACACCCACCACGTGGATTGTAGCAGACTGGTTAGTTAATTTGAGTAGTTATAACAGGATTAACAGGAGAGTCAAATCCAAGTAGGAGAATCGTTAACTGAGCCATTGTGGTGCTATAGAACATAGAACATAGAACGATACAGCGCAGTACAGGCCCTTCGGCCCACGATGTTGCACCGAAACAAAAGCCACGGAGGCAGAAGTCCCGTCACCAAATTCCTTTTATTTACAAACCCAACAGCTGAACAACCATGTCCATTCAGTCTGCTGTCTACACCGGGAGTGCAGAGGATCAGACACTCCCTGTTATATACACAGAAAGGAGTTCCCCGATTGTGCCATTAATCAGGGAACTCGTATTCTAATTGGCCAATCTCAAATGCCTGGCTTAAGTCATTACACCCCTTCCCCCCCAAAGTCCGAGGAGCCCCCATGGTCCTCGTGACTCATGGGTTTCCTGTTTTGTTTTTGCGCCGGGTCCGGCTCCTCCACTTCGGCCTCCGAAGTAGGGGGGTATAATGGCTAGGCGCCCGTCTTTTCCGATGTGACCAGATGTGGCAGAAGTACAGATGCGGCATCATCCACGGTGTCCATATCAGAGTCCGATGTCCTCACCAGTGGTGTCGGAGTGGAGTGAATAGTTTTGTCGGGGAGGACTCTGCATGGTCCTTGGTATGCTGGTCTGAGTCAGCTCCAGAGGAGGAAACAAATCTGAGGCCCGCACCTGGTCCAGGTGTTTCTTTATTCCATGTTTTAGAACATAGAACATAGAACAATACAGCGCAGTACAGGCCCTTCGGCCCACGATGTTGCACCAAAACAAAAACCATCTAACCTACACTATGCCATTATCATCCATATGTTTATCCAATAAACTTTTAAATGCCCTCAATGTTGGCGAGTTCACTACTGTAGCAGGTAGGGCATTCCACGGCCTCACTACTCTTTGCGTAAAGAACCTACCTCTGACCTCTGTCCTATATCTATTACCCCTCAGTTTAAAGTTATGTCCCCTCGTGCCAGCCATATCCATCCGCGGGAGAAGGCTCTCACTGTCCACCCTATCCAACCCCCTGATCATTTTGTATGCCTCTATTAAGTCTCCTCTTAACCTTCTCTCCAACGAAAACAACCTCAAGTCCATCAGCCTTTCCTCATAAGATTTTCCCTCCATACCAGGCAACATCCTGGTAAATCTCCTCTGCACCCGCTCCAAAGCCTCCACGTCCTTCCTATAATGCGGTGACCAGAACTGTACGCAATACTCCAAATGCGGCCGTACCAGAGTTCTGTACAGCTGCAACATGACCTCCCGACTCCGGAACTCAATCCCTCTACCAATAAAGGCCAACACTCCATAGGCCTTCTTCACAACCCTATCAACCTGGGTGGCAACTTTCAGGGATCTATGTACATGGACACCTAGATCCCTCTGCTCATCCACACTTTCAAGAACTTTACCATTAGCCAAATATTCCGCATTCCTGTTATTCCTTCCAAAGTGAATCACCTCACACTTCTCTACATTAAACTCCATTTGCCACCTCTCAGCCCAGCTCTGCAGCTTATCTATATCCCTCTGTAACCTGCTACATCCTTCCACACTATCGACAACACCACCGACTTTAGTATCGTCTGCAAATTTACTCACCCACCCTTCTGCGCCTTCCTCTAGGTCATTGATAAAAATGACAAACAGCAATGGCCCCAGAACAGATCCTTGTGGTACTCCACTTGTGACTGTACTCCATTCTGAACATTTCCCATCAACCACCACCCTCTGTCTTCTTTCAGCTAGCCAATTTCTGATCCACATCTCTAAATCACCCTCTATCCCCAGCCTCCGTATTTTTTGCAATAGCCTACCGTGGGGAACCTTATCAAACGCTTTGCTGAAATCCATATACACCACATCAACTGCTCTACCCTCGTCTACCTGTTCAGTCACCTTCTCAAAGAACTCAATAAGGTTTGTGAGGCATGACCTACCCTTCACAAAGCCATGCTGACTATCCCTGATCATATTATTCCTATCTAGATGATTATAAATCTTGTCTCTTATAATCCCCTCCAAGACTTTACCCACTACAGACGTGAGGCTCACCGGCCTATAGTTGCCGGGGTTGTCTCTGCTCCCCTTTTTGAACAAAGGGACCACATTTGCTGTCCTCCAGTCCTCTGGCACTATTCCTGTAGCCAATGATGACATAAAAATCAAAGCCAAAGGTCCAGCAATCTCTTCCCTGGCCTCCCAGAGAATCCTAGGATAAATCCCATCAGGTCCCGGGGACTTATCTATTTTCAGCCTGTCCAGAATTGCCAACACCTCTTCCCTACGTACCTCAATGCCATCTATTCTATTAGCCTGGGGCTCAGCGTTCTCCTCCACAACATTACCTTTTTCCTGAGTGAATACTGACGAAAAATATTCATTTCGTATCTCGCATATCTCTTCAGACTCCACACACAATTTCCCATCCCTGTCCTTGACTGGTCCTACTCTTTCCCTAGTCATTCGCTTATTCCTGACATACCTATAGAAAGCTTTTGGGTTTTCCTTGATCCTTCCTGCCAAATACTTCTCATGTCCCCTCCTTGCTCGTCTTAGCTCTCTCTTTAGATCCTTCCTCGCTACCTTGTAACTATCCATCGCCCCAACCGAAACTTCACACTTCATCTTCACATAGGCCTCCTTCTTCCTCTTAACAAGAGATTCCACTTCCTTGGTAAACCACGGTTCCCTCGCTCGACGCCTTCCTCCCTGTCTGACCGGTACATACTAATCAAGAACACGCAGTAGCTGATCCTTGAACAAGCCCCACTTATCCAGTGTGCCCAACACTTGCAGCCTACTTCTCCACCTTATCCCCCCCAAGTCACGTCTAATGGCATCATAATTGCCCTTCCCCCAGCTATAACTCTTGCCCTGCGGTGTATACTTATCCCTTTCCATCATTTACATAAACGTCACCGAATTGTGGTCACTGTCCCCAAAGTGCTCTCCTACCTCCAAATCCAACACCTGGCCTGGTTCATTACCCAAAACCAAATCCAACGTGGCCTCGCCTCTTGTTGGCCTGTCAACATATTGTTTCAGGAAACCCTCCTGCACACACTGTACAAAAAACGACCCATCTATTGTACTCGAACTATATGTTTTCCAGTCAATATTTGGAAAGTTAAAGCCTCCCATAATAACTACCCTGTTACTTTCGCTCATATCCAGAATCATCTTCGCCATCCTTTCCTCTACATCCCTAGAACTATTAGGAGGCCTATAAAAAACTCCCAACAGGGTGACCTCTCCTTCCCTGTTTCTAACTTCAGCCCATACTACCTCGGAAGAAGAGTCCCCATCTAGCATCCTCTCCGCCACCGTAATACTGCTCTTGACTAGCAGCGCCACACCTCCCCCTCTTTTGCCTCCTTCTCTGAGCTTACTAAAACACCTATACCCCGGAACCTGCAACATCCATTCCTGTCCCTGCTCTAACCATGTCTCCGAAATGGCCACAACATCTAAGTCCCAGGTACCAACCCATGCTGCCAGTTCCCCTACCTTGTTTCGTATACTCCTGGCATTGAAGTAGACACACTTCAAACCACCTACTTGAACACTGGCCCCCTCCTGCGACGTCAAATCTGTGCTCCTGACCTCTATACTCTCATTCTCCCTTACCCTAAAACTACAATCCAGGTTCCCATGCCCCTGCTGCATTAGTTTAAACCCCCCCAAAGAGAACAAATCTCCCCCCCAGGATATTTGTGCCCCTCAGGTTCAGATGTAGACCATCCTGTCTGTAGAGGTCCCACCTTCCCCAGAAAGAGCCCCAGTTATCCAGAAATCTGAATCCCTCCCGCCTGCACCATCCCTGTAGCCACGTGTTTAAATGCTCTCTCTCCCTATTCCTCATCTCACTTTCACGTGGCACGGGCAACAACCCAGAGATAACAACTCTGTTTGTTCTAGTTCTGAGCTTCCATCCTAGCTCCCTGAAAGCCTGCCTGACATCCTTGTCCCCTTTCCTACCTATGTCGTTAGTGCCAATGTGGACCACGACTTGGGGCTGCTCCCCCTCCCCCCTAAGGACCCGGAAAACACGATCCGAGACATCACGTACCCTTGCACCTGGGAGGCAACATACCAAACGTGAGTCTCTCACGCTCCCACAAAATCTCCTATCTGTGCCCCTGACTATAGAGTCCCCAATTACTAATGCTCTGCTCCTCTCCCCCCTTCCCTTCTTAGCAACAGGGACAGACTCCGTGCCAGAGGCCCGTACCCCATGGCTTACCCCTGGTAAGTCGTCCCCCCCACAAGTATCCAAAACGGTATACTTGTTTCTCAGGGGAACGACCGCAGGGGATCCCTGCACTGACTGCTTTTTCCCAGTCCCTCTTACAGTTACCCACCTATCTCCAATCTTTGGTGTAACTAATTCCCTGAAGCTGCTATCTATGACCCCTTCTGCCTCCCGAATGATCCGAAGTTCTTCCAACTCCAGCTCCAGTTCCCTAACTCGGTCTTGGAGGAGCTAGAGATGGCAGCACTTCCTGCAGGTAAAATCAGCAGGGACACTAACTGCATCCCTCACCTCAAACATCCTGCAGGAGGAACATTGCACTCCCTTCCCTGCCATTCCTCTAACTTTCTACCAAGATCTGGCTAACAACTAAATTAATTTATTATAAAAAATAATAATAATATAATAAAATATGGTACTTACCTCAGACCAATGGGTTTTATTATTAGGTTAGAGGAGGAGGGCGGGTGGGAGACACTACACGTGTAGTGTCTCGGGTTTCCTCTCCACCAGAATTTATTGGTGAGGGTCTTCCCAGACGTCTGCGGGTCGACTTCCTGTTCCCGCCTAAAAAACTAATTTAAAAAAAAGAAAAAATTCTCAGCTCCTGCTGAAATTGACTAACCAGCCAGCTCCACTCCCGCCGAAATCGACTGGCCTGCCCCTGCAAAGACAAGTGCTTTTAAAGGACAGACTTACCTCCCAGCAACCACTTCCGCAATGCTCCCGCTGAAACTGACTCACCAGCTGTTCTCACGCCGAAATCGACTGCAAATCAACTATCTCTCTTTAGATCCTTCCTCGCTGCCTTGTAACTTTACATCGCCCCAACTGAAACTTCACACCTCATCTTCACATAGGCCTCCTTCTTCCTCTTAACAAGAGATTCATCTTCTTTGGTAAACCACGGTTCCCTCGCTCTACGCCTTCCTCCCTGCCTGACCGGTACGTACTTATCAAGAACACGCAGTAGCTGCTCCTTGAACAAGCTCCACTTATCCAGTGTGCCCAACACTTGCAGTCTATTTCTCCAACCTATCCCCCCCAAGTCACGTCTAATGGCATCATAATTGCCCTTCCCCCCCACTCTTGCCCTGCGGTGTATACTTATCCCTTTCCATCACTAGCGTAAACGTCACCGAATTGTGGTCACTGTCCCCAAAGTACTCTCCTACCTCCAAATCCAACACCTGGCCAGGTTCATTACCAAAAACCAAGTCCAATGTGGCCTCGCCTCTTGTTGGCCTGTCAACATATTGTTTCAGGAAACCCTCCTGCACACACTGTGCAAAAAAACGACCCATCTAATGTACTCGAACTATATCTTTTCCAGTCAATATTTGGAAAGTTAAAGTCTCCCATAATAACTACCCTGTTACTTTCGCTCTTATCCAGGATCATCCTCGCCATCCTTTCCTCTACATCCCTAGAACTATTTGGAGGCCTATAGAAAACTCCCAACAGGGTGACCTCTCCTTTCCTGTTTCTAACCTCAGCCCATACTACCTCGGAAGATGAGTCCCCATCGAGCATCCTCTCCGCCACCGTAATACTGCTCTTGACTAGCAGCGCCACACCTCCCCTCTTTTGCCTCCTTCTCTGAGCTTACTAAAACACCTAAACCCCGGAACCTGCAACATCCATTCCTGTCCCTGCTCTATCCATGTCTCTGAAATGGCCACAACATCGAAGTACCAGGTACCAACCCATGCTGCCAGTTCCCCTACCTTATTTCGTATACTCCTGGCATTGAAGTAGACACACTTCAAACCACCTACCTGCATACTGGCCCCCTCCTGCGACATCAAATCTGTGCTCCTGACCTCTATACTCTCATTCTCCCGTACCCTAAAACTACAATCCAGGTTCCCATGCCCCTGCTGCATTAGTTTAAACCCCCCAAAGAGCACTCGCAAATCTCCCCCCCAGGATATTTGTGCCCCTTAGGTTCAGATGTAGACCATCCTGTCTGTAGAGGTCCCACCTTCCCCAGAAAAAGCCCCAGTTATCCAGAAATCTGAATCCCTCCCGCCTGCACCATCCCTGTAGCCACGTCTTTAATTGCTCTCTCTCCCTATTCCTCATCTCATTATCACGTGGCACGGGCAACAACCCAGAGATAACAACTCTGTTTGTTCTAGTTCTGAGCTTCCATCCTAGCTCCCTGAAAGCCTGCCTGTCATCCTTGTCCCCTTTCCTACCTATGTCGTTAGTGCCAATGTGGACCATGACTTGGGGCTGCTCCCCCTCCCCCTTAAGGACCCGGAAAACACGATCCGAGACATCACATACCCTTGCACCTGGGAGGCAACATACCAAACGTGAGTCTCTCACGCTCCCACAAAATCTCCTATCTGTGCCCCTGACTATCGAGTCCCCAATTACTAATGCTCTGCTCCTCTCCCCCCTTCCCTTCTGAGCAACAGGGACAGACTCCGTGCCAGAGGCCCGTACCCCATGGCTTACCCCTGGTAAGTCATCCCCCCCACAAGTATCCAAAGCGGTATATTTGTTTCTCAGGGGAACGACCGCAGGGGATCCCTGCACTGACTGCTTCTTCCCAGTCCCTCTTACAGTTACCCATCTATCGCCAATCTTTGGTGTAACTAATTCCCTGAAGCTGCTATCTATGACCCCCTCTGCCTCCCGAATGATCCGAAGTTCTTCCAACTCCAGCTCCAGTTCCCTAACTCGGTCTTGGAGGAGCTGGAGATGGCAGCACTTCCTGCAGGTAAAATCAGCAGGGACACTAACGGCATCCCTCACCTCAAACATCCTGCAGGAGGAACATTGCACTCCCTTCCCTGCCATCCCTCTAACTTTCAACCAAGATCTGGCTAACAACTAAATTTTTAAAAAAATAATAATAATGATAATCATACAATATGGTACTTACCTCACACCAATGGGTTTTATTTGCTACCAATCTCACTGGGCAACATGGACATTGACTCTGTGTAATATGACTATATTAGCTCCAGGGACAGAATGAGGCACTCATAGGATTGTGCTGGAAAAAACATCCAATCGAATGCTCAGGCCCTGCTGGCCAGAGGACGGTCGCCAAGGCCATTGATGCCAACTCGACACCATTGTCAGGAATCTGCCTCAAATGCCATTGTCAGCGAGGGAGGAGCACCTAGATGTAGCAACCACAAACATAAGCGTAAGACTCAGTGAGCACAGCATGGGGTTGCACTGGAGGCTTATTTCTTTTCTTATCATTAGTGTTTAAAATGGTTCTGATTTTTTTTTTCACATTAATGTTATGCTGATAAATTACTACTTTCTCACAAGACATTAGTGTTCTGTGTATTCGATTGGTGTTAGTCCCATCAGTGCCTTTAGGGACAGCAAACCTTATTGTTCTGGCAGTGATGCCCCATTAGGCTCATGGCATGGTTATGCGGGAAATGTTTGGGATGGGCAGCAAACACAACAACAAAACCAACCAACACAACAACAACATTAAAGACAATCGCAAGAAGCGTACCAAAGGCAACAACGTCGACAACAAGCACGACAAAAACAACAACAAGAACTACGACTGGTATGACTCTGCAAATGCGTGGCACTGTTACTGCTCAGCTCAGTACAATGACATACCATGGCAGGACGACACAGATTGCATACATCGCCATCACAAGCATCGAAAGAAAAAAAAAGTCCACATCAGACAACAAAGTGATTTGACCACTTCTTGGTTCTTTACGCACAGGGACACTGACGGCATTCACAAGGACATGCCACCATCAACATCACCAACTCACCAACCAAACAAGAAAACCACTCGACCATAATAATTACTGAACTTTGGACTCGTACATATGATTTGGACGTATTGTGTATCCATGGTCTCAGATCAAAGACCTTGGGTGGGGTGCTCTCTCCAGGAGCCGGTGCGGACTCGATGGGCCGAATGGCCTCCTTCTGCACTGTAAATTCTATGAAAGACAAGCCTTGGTATGCTAGCTTAAGAATCAAGACCTCTCTGGCCCCTGCTTCCTTGATGGTTCCTTACTTCAGCCTCTTCATCCTCACCATCTGCCTGCCCAGGGCTCTGCATCTGAGTCATCATTATATTCCTCGAGGTGCATCTGCCTCAGCATCCTCCTGGTCCAGTGGTCCCATGCTAGAGAGAGCAAAATTGTGAAGAGCAGACAATAACGATGAGCAGCATTCGCTCTGGTAGATATTGTACGGAGCCCCGAGAACGGTCCAGGCATCAGAGCCCTATCTTCAGCAGACCTTTTGTCCTCTCCATCACCATGCTTGTGGAAACATGGTAGTGATTGGATCTTTCCTCAGCCTCTGTCCTTGGGTGCCTGAGTGGCATCACCAGCCACTCTTTCGAGGGATTCCCCTTGATACCCAACAACCATCTGTCAAGGTGAACTGGAGCCATGAGCAGCCTTGGCACTTGTGAATGGCCATGATGTGGAGATGCCGGCATTGGACTGGGGTGAGCACAATAAGAAGTCTTACAGCACCAGGTTAAAATCCAACAGGTTTTTTTTGAATCACTAGCTTTCGGAGCACAGCTCCTTGAGGAAGGAGCTGTGCTCAGAAAGCTAGTGATTCGAAACAAACCTGTTGGATTTTAACCTGGTGTTGTAAGTCTTCTGACTTGTGAGTGGCGCAGTATTTGGACATCATGGGAGCTGCCAGGATACTTCTCACAGTAGAAGTATGGGTCTTTAGAATTTGGGTCCTCTGGTCACAAACTATCTGAACATTCATTGGGTGAAACCACTTCCAGTTGGCAAAGCCGCCCGGCTGGCCGGTTGGCACCCTGATGGCCACATGGTTACAATCAATGGTACCCTGGATCTGGGGAACCTTGCAATTGCAGAGAAGCCTCTAGCTCACTCAGACTGGTTGGCTTGGTCCATCCTGAAATGTATGAATGTTCTCACCTGTGGAACAGTGTCAGTCACCAGCTTGACACAGCTGTGTGCAGCTGACTGGGAGACTTCAGAAAGATCACCCATGGAGCCCTAGAAGGATCTGGAGGCATAAATACTTAGTGCCAAAGTGACCTTGACAGCCACGGGTATTGGATTTCCATCCACAGAATAAAAGATTACTGTAAGGATCCTGCTAAAACCCTTTGTCTATTCTCTGTTTCTTTTTCAATCCCTGTCCAGCAACCTGCAGGTTTTGTTTAATAGCAGATTTTCGATTTCAGGTGAAATCCCCCGCCCCCCCCCCCCCCCCCCGTCCACTGTCCGCCCCACTACAACCTACAATGTGGACTGATCTGGCAGATGCCCTCTGATTCAGTATGCTCACTGGCAGAGCACGTGATGTCATATTGATGGATTGGCAAGCAGCCAATCAGCTCATTTGAAATCGGGTCTTTTAAACAATTCTCATTTTGAATTGGTGGAGCTTTTCAGAAACTTCTGGAACAGGAGAAGCAAGCCTCATTTTGTCAGTTCTATGAAAGATCCAAGCCTGAACGAGCTTTAAAGAACTCTCAGCTTTTTCTCTGAAAGGCGATTGGGGGTCAATTACTAGGGGGCATAGGTTTAAGGTGCGAGGGGCAAGGTTTAGAGGAGATTTACGAGGTAAGTTTTTTACACAGAGGGTAGTGGGTGCCTGGAACTCCCTGCCGGTGGAGGTGGTGGAAGCAGGGACGAAAGTGACGTTTAAGGGGCATCTTGACAAATACATGAATAGGATGGGAATAGAGGTCAGAATTTCGGCAGGAGCAGAGTGCAGGGGCCTGTCGGGAGGTAAGTTTTTGATTTAAAAGCACTTGCCTTACAGGAGCAGTCCTCAGAGTTTCGGCGGGAACAGAGTGCAGGGGCCTGTCGGGAGGTAAGTTTTTGATTTAAAAGCACTTGCCTTACAGGAGCAGTCCTCAGAAGTTCGGCGGGAACAGAGTGCAGGGGCCTGTCGGGAGGTAAGTTTTTGATTTAAAAGCACTTGCCTTACAGGAGCAGTCCTCAGAAGTTCGGCGGGAGCAGAGTGCAGGGGCCTGTCGGGTGGTAAGCTTTTGATTTAAAAAACACTTACCTGGTCCCGATTCTGTTCTTCTTTTCTGTTTTATTTTTTAATATAAGGCGGGAACCGGAAGTTCGACCCGGAACCGGAAGTTCAACCCACGGACTTCTGGGAAGGTCCCACTCCCCAACCAATAAATTCTGGTGGAGAGGAAACCCGAGACACTACACGTGTAGTGTCTCCCACCCGCCCTCCTCCTCTAACCTAATAATAAGACCCATTGGTGTGAGGTAAGTGCCATATTATATTATTATTTTTTAAACATTTATTTATTAACCAGAACTTGGTTGGTAGTTAGAGGGATGGCAGGGAAGGGAGTGCAATGTTCCTCCTGCAGGATGTTTGAGGTGAGGGATAACGTTAGTGTCCCTGCTGATTTTACCTGCAGGAAGTGCAGCCATCTCCAGCTCCTCCAAGACCGAGTTAGGGAACTGGAGCTGGAGTTGGATGAACTTCGGATCATTCGGGAGGCAGAGGGGGGTCATAGATAGCAGCTTCAGGGAATTAGTTACACCAAAGATTGGCGATAGATGGGTAACTGTAAGAGGGACTGGGAAGAAGCAGTCAGTGCAGGGATCCCCTGCGGTCGTTCCCCTGAGTAACAAGTATACCGCTTTGGATACTTGTGGGGGGGATGACTTACCAGGGGTAAGACATGGGGTACGGGCCTCTGACATAGAGTCTGTCCCTGTTGCTCAGAAGGGAAGGGGGGAGAGGAGCAGAGCATTAGTAATTGGGGACTCGATAGTCAGGGGCACAGATAGGAGATTTTGTGGGAGCGTGAGAGACTCACGTTTGGTATGTTGCCTCCCAGGTGCAAAGGTACGTGATGTCTCGGATCGTGTTTTCCAGGTCCTTAAGGGGGCGGGGGAGCAGCCCCAAGTCGTGGTCCACATTGGCACTAACGACATAGGTAGGAAAGGGGACAAGGATGTCAGGCAGGCTTTCAGGGAGCTAGGATGGAAGCTCAGAACTAGAACAAACAGATGGTGCAGGCGGGAGGGATTCAGATTTCTGGATAACTGGGGCTCTTTCTGGGGAAGGTGGGACCTCTACAGACAGGATGAACCTGACGGGCACAAATATCCTGGGGGGGAGATTTGTTAGTGCTCTTTGGGGGGGTTTAAACTAATGCAGCAGGGGCATGGGAACCTGGATTGTAGTTTTAGGGTACGGGAGATTGAGAGTATAGCGGTCAGGAGCACAGATTTGACTTCGCAGGAGGGGGCCAGTGTGCAGGTAGGTGGTTTGACGTGCGTCTACTTCAATGCCAGGAGTATACAAAACAAGGTAGGGGAACTGGCAGCATGGGTTGATACCTGGGACTTCAATGTTGTGCCCATTTCGGAGACATGGATAGAGCAGGGACAGGAATGGTTGTTGCAGGTTCCGGGGTTTAGGTGTTTTAGTAAGCTCAGAGAAGGAGGCAAAAGAGGGGGAGGTGTGGCGCTGCTAGTCAAGAACAGTATTACGGTGGCGGGGAGGATGCTAGATGGGGACTCTTCTTCCGAGGTAGTATGGGCAGAGGTTAGAAACAGGAAAGGAGAGGTCACCCTGTTGGGAGTTTTCTCTAGGCCTCCTAATAGTTCTAGGGATGTAGAGGAAAGGATGGCGAAGATGATTCTGGATAAGAGCGAAAGTAACAGGGTAGTTATTATGGGAGACTTTAACTTTCCAAATATTGACTGGAAAAGATATAGTTCGAGTACATTAGATGTGTTGATTTTTGTACAATGTGTGCAGGAGGGTTTCCTGACACAATATGTTGACAGGCCAACAAGAGGCGAGGCCACATTGGACTTGGTTTTGGGTAATGAACCAGGCCAGGTGTTAGATTTGGAGGTAGTAGACTTTGGGGACAGTGACCTCAATTCGGTGACGTTTACGTTAGTGATGGAAAGGGATAAGTATACCCCGCAGGTCAAGAGTTATAGCTGGGAGAAGGGCAATTATGATGCCATTAGAATCATAGAATCATAGAAGTTTACAGCATGGAAACCGGCCCTTCGGCCCAACCAGTCCATGCCGCCCAGTTTTTACCATTAAGCTTGTCCCAGTTGCCTGCACTTGGCCCATAACCCTCTATACCCATCTTACCCATGTAACTATCTAAATGCTTTTTAAAAGACACAATTGTACCCGCCTCTACTACTACCTCTGGCAGCACATTCCAGACACTCACTACCCTCTGAGTGAAGAAATTGCCCCTCTGGGCCCTTCTGAATCTCTCCCCTCTCACCTTAAACCTATGCCCTCTAGTTTTAGACTCCCCTACCTTTGGGAAAAGATGTTGACTATCTACCTTATCTATGCCCCTCATTATTTTATAGACCTCTATAAGATCACCCCTAAGCCTCCTACGCTCCAGGGAAAAAAGTCCCAGTCTATCCAGCCTCTCCTTATAACTCAAACCATCAAGTCCCGGTAACATCCTAGTAAATCTTTTCTGCACTCTTTCTAGTTTAATAATATCCTTTCTATAATAGGGTGACCAGAACTGCACACAGTATTCCAAGTGTGGCCGTACCAATGTCTTGTACAACTTCAACAAGACGTCCCAACTCCTGTATTCAATGTTCTGACCAATGAAACCAAGCATGCCGAATGCCTTCTTCACCACCCTGTCCACCTGCGACTCCACCTTCAAGGAGCTATGAACCTGTACTCCTAGATCTCCTTGTTCTATAACTCTCCCCAACGCCATACCATTAACTGAGTATGTCCTGGCCTGATTCGATCTGCCAAAATGCATCACCTCACAATTATCTAAATTAAACTCCATCTGCCATTCGTCGGCCCACTGGCCTAATTGATCAAGATCCCATTGCAATCCTAGATAACCTTCTTCACTATCTACTGTGCCACCAATCTTGGTGTCATCTGCAAACTTACTAACCATGCCTCCTAAATTCTCATCCAAATCATTAATATAAATCACAAATAACAGTGGACCCAGCACCGATCCCTGACTTGGGAGGGGTAGGTTGGAGAAGTAGGCTGCAAGTGTTGGTCACACTGGATTTGTGGAGCCTGTTCAAGGAACAGCTACTGCGTGTTCTTGATAAGTACGTACCGGTCAGGCAGGGAGGAAGGCGTCGTGCGAGGGAATCGTGGTTTACCAAAGAAGTGGAATCTCTTGTTAAGAGGAAGAAGGAGGCCTATGTGAAGATGAGGTGTGAAGTTTCAGTTGGGGCGCTTGATAGTTACAAGGTAGCGAGGTAGGATCTAAAGAGAGAGCTAAGACGAGCAAGGAGGGGACATGAGAAGTATTTGGCAGGTAGTATCAAGGAAAACCCAAAAGCTTTCTACAGGTATGTCAGGAATAAAAGAATGACTAGGATAAGAGTAGGGCCAGTCAAGGACAGGGATGGGAAGTTGTGTGTTGAGTCTGAAGAGATAGGCGAGATACTAAATGAATATTTTTCGTCAGTATTCGCTCAGGAAAAAGAGAATGTTGTGGAGGAGAATGCTGAGCCCCAGGCTATTAGAATAGATGGCATTGAGGTACTGCAGGTGTTGGCAATTCTGGACAGGCTGAAAATAGATAAGTCCCCGGGGCCTGATGGGATTTATCCTAGGATTCTCTGGGAAGCCAGGGAAGAGATTGCTGAGCCTTTGGCTTTGATTTTTATGTCATCGTTGCCTACAGGAATACTGCCAGAGGACTGGAGGATAGCAAATGTGGTCCCTTTGTTCAAGAAGGGGAGTAGAGACAACCCCGGCAACTATAGACTGGTGAGCCTCACGTCTGTTGTGGGTAAAGTCTTGGAGGGGATTATAAGAGACAAGATTTATAAACACCTAGATAGGAATAATATGATTCGGGATAGTCAGCATGGCTTTGTGAAGGGGAGGTCATGCCTCACAAACCTTATCGAGTTCTTTGAGAAGGTGACTGAACAGGTAGACGAGGGTAGAGCAGTTGATGTGGTGTATATGGATTTCAGTAAAGCGTTTGATAAGGTTCCCCACAGTAGGCTATTGCAGAAAATACGGAGGCTGGGGATTGAGGGTGATTTCGAGATGTGGATCAGAAATTGGCTAGCTGAAAGAAGACAGAGGGTGGTGGTTGATGGGAAATTTTCAGAATGGAGTTCAGTTACAAGTGGCGTACCACAAGGATCTGTTCTGGGGCCGTTGCTGTTTGTCATTTTTATAAATGACTTAGAGGAGGGCGCAGAAGGGTGGGTGAGTAAATTTGCAGACGACACTAAAGTCGGTGGTGTTGTCGACAGTGCGGAAGGATGTTGCAGGTTACAGAGGGACATAGATAAGCTGCAGAGCTGGGCTGAGAGGTGGCAAATGGAGTTTAATGTAGAGAAGTGTGAGGTGATTCACTTTGGAAGGAATAACAGGAATGCGGAATATTTGGCTAATGGTAAAATTCTTGGAAGTGTGGATGAGCAGAGGGATCTCGGTGTCCATGTATATAGATCCCTGAAAGTTGCCACCCAGGTTGATAGGGTTGTGAAGAAGGCCTATGGAGTGTTGGCCTTTATTGGTAGAGGGATTGAGTTCCGGAGTTATGAGGTCATGTTGTAGCTGTACAAAACTCTGGTACGGCCGCATTTGGAGTATTGCGTACAGTTCTGGTCACCTCATTATAGGAAGGACGTGGAAGATTTGGAACGGGTGCAGAGGAGATTTACCAGGATGTTGCCTGGTATGGAGGGAAAATCTTATGAGGAAAGGCTGATGGACTTGAGGTTGTTTTCGTTAGAGAGAAGAAGGTTAAGTGGAGACTTAATCGAGGCATACAAAATGATCAGAGGGTTAGATAGGGTGGACAGTGAGAGCCTTCTCCCGCGGATGGAAATGGCTAGCACGAGGGGACATAGCCTTAAACTGAGGGGTAATAGATATAGGACAGAGGCCAGAGGTAGGTTCTTTACGCAAAGAGAGGTGAGGCCGTGGAATGCCCTACCTGCAATAGTAGTGAACTCGCCAACATTGAGGGCATTTAAAAGTTTATTGGATAAGCATATGGATGATAATGGCATAGTGTAGGTTAGATGGCTTTTGTTTTTTGACTTCCCATGTTGGTGCAACAGCGTGGGCCGAAGGGCCTGTACTGCACTGTATCGTTCTATGTTCTATGTTCTAGAGGGATACAGACCCCGGAAGTGTCGAAGATTTTAGTTTTGACGGGCTGTATGGTCAGCACAGGCGTGGAGGGCCGAAGGGCCTGTTCCTGTGCTGTATTTTTCTTTGTTCTTTGGTCTTCTTTGTTCTTTGAAATGCTGTGAACAGATTCTCCCACCATGGTCTGTAGCAGTTTAATCCTCTGTCTGAAAGATTGGGAAAAGTCCAGTCTGAGAACTCTCTTCACGACACAGCCAGAATCTCTGCACAGAGATCAGACAAATTGGTGAAGGACAGAGTGGATTTAAAATCTGCTGTAAATTCTCAGGTATAAAACTCCAGTAATAACTCAGAGAGACTGAGAGTCCTCAGAGGAAGACCAAATCTGGGAGTTCTACTGGATGGCAGTCCTTAAAAGATTCAAATTCAATGATGGTTTGCAATACCTTGCATACAAGGATCTCAACCTCAGCAGAGAAGATCCTTAAATCTCTCATACCCTTTTAATCCCTGATATTTGTAATCCTTTCCCTATTGTTCCATTATTTCCCTTATATGTTCATTTTTTACTCTTGTTATAAATAAAAAGTTTATTAATGTTTTACTTATAAATCTGGTGCCTGTCACTCATTGGAACAGTCAAGGGTTAAAACCTCAGAAAATACACAAATGATTGGTTAATTCTTTTATGTTGGGACTTCAAGGTCTGTGGGACTGGAACTGATCACGCACTCGCCCAGGGTGTTGGAACATAAATTGGGGGCTTGTCCGGGATTGGAAACATTAGATGGCGAATTTGGGGTACAGAGTAAATTATAAAGAGACACCAGGTTTGTAGTAATATTACAGGGTGACTTTGGAAGCTGCTAAGCAATTTCTCCAGGTGGAAGGCATAACTCTGGTTCACTTAATGGGGCTTCACAAAGACAAACTTGTCGAGTTGGCAGGTGAATTACAAATGGTGGTACCAGCTAAGGCTACAAAGGTGGAGGCAGTTGATACGAATGCTAAACGTTTAAATTTGACGCCGGTGCCAGGAGGCCAGGGAAGACAATGAGCGAGTGTATCATCAAAGACTTCTTCTGGTGGGGAAAAGGAGCTAGAGACAACTTGGTTTCAATAAAAGCATGAAAGGGCTTTAAAAAAAGAGATAAAGCAGAAAGAAATGGAAATGGAAAGGAAGAGAGAGAAAAGAGAAAATGAGAGAAAAGAAAGAGAGAAAAACAGGCAAAAGAGAGAGAGAGGATAAAGAAAATGAGAGAAGAAAAAGAGAACAGAAAAGAGAAAGAGGAAAGAGAAAGGGAGAGAAAATTCGAGCTTGCGGCATTGGAAAGGAATAGGGGCTGCCAGAATGTGAAGGGGACCCTAATCCGAGAATGGAACTTAGTGGTGACATGTATAAGTTTATACAGACTCTCCCAAAATTTGAAGAGAAAGAAGTAGAAATGTTTTTCGAGATGTTGAGAAATAGCAACCGTTAGGGAGTGGCCAAAAGAGAAGTGGACATTACCCCTGCAGAGTATGTTGGTGGGGTGAGCAAGCAAAGTTTATGGTGCCCTTTTAGAATCCCTACAGGTAAGAAGGTGACCACTCAGCCCATCAAGTCTGCACCAACCCTCTGAAAGGGTATTTCACCCAAACGCACTTCACCGCCCTATCCCAATAACCCCTTAACCTAACCTACCCATCTTTTTCTTTGAACGTTCCATCTAACCTGCACATCTTTGGACTGTTGGAGGAAACCAGAGTACCCGGAGGAAACCCACACAGACAGAGGGAGAACATGCAAACTCTACGCAGACAGTTACCCAAGGTTGGAATTGAACCTGGCACTGTGAGGCAGCAGTATTAACCATAGTGCCACCATGCCATTTGCCTTGTCAGATCAGGAGTCTAGCAATTTAGATGGATACAAATGATTCCCAAAGCAGTGAGGTAAAGATTTTGAATATTTCTTTAAAGATAAGACCTGACTCCTACCAGACCCATGCAGATACTCTGGCTGTATTTCCTCAGGAGCTGTTTCTGCTGTCTTCAGCTCCCCTTGTTCTCAGAAAAGACTGCACTGATTTAAAGACTGTTAATCACTTTTAATTGAACTACGGTGAGAGCAAACAGCTTGACCTCTGGTCACAGTTTCATTCAGCTTACAACAACTGTTTTCTGCAAAATGCCTGATGCCTTAGCTCCACCCAGCAACTACATCATTTTACCATGCTGAAATATAATTAACTCCACAGGGAATACTCTTAATCCAAACAACATTCCATTAACCCAAGCGTTTTACGATGCTTTAATTACATTCCTGGTTCCCAACCTTTCAAACGAGGATTTCTTTTAAAACATGATTGCAGCAGTCATACACACACTAACCCAAGCTTTTAACCCTTACTGCGACAAATACCTATCATACCTATAATATAATATATCTGAAATTCCTATATTTATCACACATCCCCCCTCTTAAAAAAATGAACCAACAATGTTAAAAAATTATTAAATTTTTCCAAAGCCTTTTTCTAAACACATTACTAAACACAACTAATACTCTATAAGATACATATCATATTACATTTAAACCTGCAAATATATACATAAGTATAGTCCACTTCAGTCTTTCTTTCCCACCTTCAAACGTTCCAGTCTTCTCATACTTCAAAGTTGTGATAAAAGATCGACAATCACATTTTCTCTTCATGCATGCATGTATAATTTTTAAGTTAAATGGTTATAGCAATAAACTCCATAAATAAATAAATAACCTTTATTGTCACAAGTAGGCTTACATTAACAATGTAATAAAGTTACTATGAAAAGCCTCGAGTCACCACATTCTGGCACCTGTTCAGGTACACAGAGGGAGAATTCAGAATTCTCAAGGTGGTAGGGGAATTGAACCCACTCTGCTGGCCTTATTCTGAGGTACAAACCAGCTGTCTAGCCCACTGAGCTAAACCAGCCCCAACTAAACAGTCTTGCATTTTGATCCTTACAGTTTCCCAAAAACCTTAATGAGTTATAGTCTGTACAGACATTTGTCTCTGATGAACATAAATGTCAAAATGTTTAACGCCAATACCAAACTCAATGTCTCCTTCTCGATGATTGTTTTGATGAATATTTTGTTTATGAGAAAAATAACCAATGGGCCTTTTGATTCTTTTGTCATCTTCTTGCAACATTACAGCACCAACACCCACATTACTTGCATCAATTGACACCTTAAATTGCTTGTCATAATTAGGTATCAACAACACTGGTGCAGTGGTTAGCACAGTTTTCAGATTTGGGCAGCATGGCAGCATTGTGGATAGCACAATTGCTTCACAGCTCCAGGGTCCCAGGTTCGATTCCGGCTTGGGTAACTGTCTGTGCGGAATCTGCACATCCTCCCTGTGTGTGCGTGGGTTTCCTCCGGGTGCTCCAGTTTCCTCCCACAGTCCAAAGATGTGCAGGTTAGGTGGATTGGCCATGATAAATTGCCCTTAGTGTTCAAAATTGCCCTTAGTGTTGGGTGGGGTTACTGGGTTATGGGGATAGGGTGGAGGTGTTGACCTTGGGTAGGGTGCTCTTTCCAAGAGCCAGTGCAGACTCGATGGGCCGAATGGCCTCCTTCTGCACTGTAAATTCTATGATTATTGAGCACCTCCTGACATTTAATCTTCATGTGAACTGAAATTTCCTATGTTTTTTCAGAACTTACAGTCACTGCTGAAATTTGGCATGAATTTCCGGTAGAATCCACTCATGTCCAGAAATCTTAGAACTTATCTCCTCACTGATGGTATTGGAAACTCCCCAGTACCTTTTGTTTTCATATTCCGTGGGCCAACTGAGCATCTTGAATTATACAGCCGATGGGGGAAGCACAGTGGCGCAGTGGTTAGCATTGCTGCCTCACTGCACTGAGGTCCCAGGTTCAATCCCTGTCCATGTGGAGTTTGCACATCCTCCTCGTGTCTGCATGGGTTTCACCCCCACAATCCAAAGATGTGCAAGGTAGGTGGATTGGCCAGGCTAAATTGCTCCTTAATTGGAAAAATTTAATTGTGTACTCTAAATTTATATTGAAAATAAAATTGTACAACCTAAGAATATGACTTGAGCATTTTCAAATTAACTTTTAGCCAAATTTACCACCAATCCTGTAGTCAATCAAATAATTCCTTTAAATGTTCCAAATGCTCATTCCAGGTTTGACTGAACACCATCAAATCATCAATGTACACTGCAAAATTGTTTAGTGCAGAAGTTGGTTAATCTTTGGAATGTTGCTGACGCATTCTTCATTCCGAATGGCATGACTTTAAACTGATACAGATCATTTGGCATCGCAAACTTCCTTCACCCTCTCTGATAAAGGTATTTGCCTATATCCTTTAAGTAAGTCAAGTTTAGGAATAAAATTTGTTTGTTCCACCATTTCAACAGTCTTTAAAACGCAGAATAGGACTTTGTAACTGTGTTGACTTTTGATAGTCCACACACAATCATTATCAGTTTTGGTACCATCACAATATGTGAGCTCCAATCTCTGCAACTCACTTTGATGATTCATCCTTAAGCCTGCTGTCAGTCTACGTTTGTACCTGTGCTAATGTTACTGGATTGAGCCTGTATGGATGTTCTTTCAATGTGATATAAAATAGTTACTTTAGAGATACTAGTTAATGTAATGTAGAAATAAGGCACTTTGATTCTGGCGGGTAGAGACAAAGGGATTTGAGACCGCATGGAAAAAGCAGGAAGAGGTGTGTCTATGAGAGTGATGCTGCATTGATAGGGGCCGGAGAAAGGGAGCAGTGATGGAAAGGGATAAGTATACACCGCAGGGCAAGAGTTATAGCTGCGGGAAGGGCAATTATGATGCCATTAGACGTGACTTGGGGGGATAGGTTGGAGAAGTAGGCTGCAAGTGTTGGGCATGCTGGATAGGTGGAGCTTGTTCAAGGAACAGCTACTGCGTGTTCTTGATAAGTATGTACCGGTCAGACAGGGAGGAAGGCGTCGAGCGAGGGAACCGTGGTTTACCAAGGAAGTGGAATCTCTTGTTAAGAGGAAGAAGGAGGCCTATGTGAAGATGAGGTGTGAAGTTTCGGTTGGGGCGATGGAGAGTTAGGAAGGATCTAAAGAGAGAGCTAAGACGAGCAAGGAGGGGACATGAGAAGTATTTGGCAGGAAGGATCAAGGAAAACCCAAGAGCTTTCTGTAGGTATGTCAGGAATAAGCGAATTACTAGGGAAAGAGTAGGACCAGTCAAGGACAGGGATGGGAAATTGTGTGTGGAGTCTGAAGAGATATGCGAGATACTAAATGAATATTTTTCGTCAGTATTCACTCAGGAAAAAGGTAATGTTGTGGAGGAGAATGCTGAGCCCCAGGCTAATAGAATAGATGGCATTGAGGTACGTAGGGAAGAGGTGTTGGCAATTCTGGACAGGCTGAAAATAGATAAGTCCCCGGGACCTGATGGGATTTATCCTAGGATTCTCTGGGAGGCCAGGGAAGAGATTGCTGGACCTTTGGCTTTGATTTTTATGTCATCATTGGCTACAGGAATAGTGCCAGAGGACTGGAGGACAGCAAATGTGGTCCCTTTGTTCAAAAAGGGAGCAGAGACAACCCCCGGCAAAGTGCAGAGGGACCTGGGTGTGCTGGTGCACGAGTCGCAAAAAGTTGGTGTGCAGGTGCAACAGGTGATTAAGAAGGCTAATCGGGTTTTGTCTTTCATTGCTAGAGGGATGGAGTTCAAGACTAGGGAGGTTATGCTGCAATTGTATAAGGTGTTGGTGAGGCCACATCTGGAGTATTGTGTTCAGTTTTGGTCTCCTTACCTGAGAAAGGACATATTGGCACTGGAGGGAGTGCAGAGGAGATTCACTTGGTTGATCCCAGAGTTGAGGGGATTAGATTATGATGAGAGGTTGAGTAGACTGGGACTGTACTCATTGGAGTTTCGAAGGATGCGGGGGGGGGGATCTTATTGAAACATATAAAATTATGAAGGGAATAGATAGGATAGATGCGGGCAGGTTGTTTCCACTGGTCGGGGAAAGCAGAACTAGGGGGCATAGCCTCAAAATAAGGGGAAGTAGATTTAGGACCGAGTTTAGGAGGAACGTCTTCACCCAAAGGGTTGTAAATCTCTGGAATTCCTTGCCCAGTGAAGCAGTTGAGGCTCCTTCTTTAAACGTTTTTAAGAAAAAGATAGATACCTTTCTAAAGAATAAAGGGATTTGGGGATATGGTGTATGGGCCGGAGAGTGGAGCTGAGTCCACAAAGATCAGCCATGATCTCATTGAATGGCGGAGCAGGCTCGAGGGGCCAGATGGCCTACTCCTGTTCCTAGTTCTTATGTTCTTATGTTCTCCTCTCCCCCATAACTACTTCCACAAGCCTGAAAATTGAGCCTGGGCAGGAAACGGCCATTAAGAGGTCATTAAATGGCCACTTAAGGTCCTCAATTGGAGCAAGAGCGGGCAGGCCAACCTTGGCCTCGCCTAGCCAGCACAAAATTGCAGAGAGGCCCGAGGGGGTGGGAATCTGGTGAGAAGGCCATCTGAAACATTTTACAGCCATCCCTGCCTAAAAACCCTCAGGTGGGGGAACATTAAATTCTGCCCTTGGAAGTATTGTGAACGATGAGGAGGATGGTGTAGAAAAGTTGAAAGACAAGTGGCAGATGAAATGTAATGCAGAGAAGTGTGAAGCGATAGGAAGTAAAGGATGCAGTTTTACAGATGATCCAGGAGCAGACCGACCTGAGTGCATATGTGCATTAACTATTGAAGCTGGCAGAAGAGGTTGAGAAAACAGTGAAAGACGACAGCATCCAGGGTTTTACCGGTGGTCGCATAAGGTAAAAATACAGGGAAGTTATGTTAAACCTGCATAAACACTAGTCTGGCTGTAACTGGAGTATTCTGTCCATCCCACTTTAGGAAGGATGTGAAGGTATTGGAGAGAATGCAGAAAAGATTTACTGGAATAGCTCCAGACATGAGGGGCGGGATTCCCCGTCCCATTGCCCGATTTCTGATGTGCACCACCAGCAGCGGGATCCTCCATCCTGGCAGCCGGCCAATGGGGTTTCCCGTTGTAGGCACCCCCATCCCGTCAGGAAATCCGTGGGTGTGAGTGCACTGCCGGCGAAGTGGCGGATCCTGCTGATGAGGAATCCAGCCTATGAATTTCAGTTACTCAGATAGAATGGAGAAGTTGGGACTGTTCACCTTGGAGAAGAAAAGGCTGAGAGGAGTTTTGATAAACATATTGAAAATCATAAGGGATCTGGAGAGAGTAATTAGGGAGAAACTGTTCCATTTATGAATGGATAGAGAACCTGAGGGTACAGATTTAAGATAATTGGCAAATGAAACAATGGCAACATGAGGAAAAGCTTTTTCATGCAGCAAGTGGCTAGGATCTGTACTACACGGCCCTTGAGTGTGCTGGAGGGGCTTTCAAAAGAGAATTGGATCATTATCAGCATAGACCTGATGGGATGAATGGCCTCCTGTGTTCAACCATTCTATGATTGTATGATTTGTCCAATCAAAAATGTTCCGCTTTATGAGTTTAACATTCCTCTGATTGCGTCTTCTAAGGCTAAATTGGTAAATATTTGAAGCAGAAAATGGTAAAAGATGGTGGTACTGAGAATGGATTAAATTGTTCATGCAAAGAGGCAAACACTCCCTGCTGATTTGTAAAATTGTGTGATTCTGTGTTATCAGAGCAGACTGATTCAGAAATCAAAAATTGCTCTGCATGACATTTGTTGTTAAAAGTATATTTTAATGATCGTAAGAATTCTGACCTTTAATTTTATTCAGAAATAAATGTAAACCATCTAGCAGATTTTAGAGAATGACAACAGTATCGGGAGAATCTGTTTGCTGTGTTTCTTTCAATTAGTTCAATTGTAAGGGCTTAAATTATTGTCAAGGTCATAAACTCTCTTTCTTCATACTAACCTGCATATAAGTTCAATTCAGCCATTTAATTTTCCCCAAAATATTATTCAGCTATGGAATGATGGAATGAGCTATTTCTGGAAGTATTAATGATATGCTTGTTCTATGTGTAAAAAGAAAATATATTGATGGAGAAGCTAACAGAAGTAGGTTTCACTTTATAGTTGTAAACCTTGATGATAATACATTCTCAATAAATACGAACAAGATAACATCTGTAATTAGTTCCACAAAACATCTTTCTGTCTGTCATTCCTGTCAAATGTGATGATAAATGAAAAGCAACTGCTACAATGTGATTGAGGTTGTTGGTGGGGTGGATTAATCAGACTGTCTATAGTACGCCAGCCGTTCAGTGAGTACATCAGGGGTGGAGATGCAGCTTGATGCCTGTTTTCCAGTGTTAGGAGATATGTGAGGTCAGGCGTGAGCATTGATAGAAGCTGAATTGTAGCAATAGCTAATTGCAAGCTCCAGAGCCAGAACTTCTGACACGGTTGCACCAGGATTACAGAAATCTGAATATGACTGAACCAAGTAGTAGAAAACAAGGGTTCAAAAAATGCCGGAGTGCTACTTTCAACATTGATGGATTTAGTTTCACTATACGTAAGTGAATAGACTTTGAGTGTTAAGAGTTTGAGAGCTCGTATTGCAGGTTATATTGTGTGCATGTGTTTTCTTCAAATGTTTAAATTCATCTTACATTTTAGAAGTATTTGCATTTCATTTGAAAAGTAACCAAGATTTGGTGCAGAATATTGACTGGCTTAATTTTATTGACCTTATGTTTTGTAATTTGGATGATTAATGGTAAAGAGATTGGGTCAATTGTAAATAGGTTTATGGTTTGAAAAAGCCTCACAACTCTAGTTGCAGTGAACAGTGAGCTACAATAATAAGATGTGTTCCTGTTTGCAATAAAATAGATATAATAGTTTCTTAGTAGCAATTAAGTGTTAATTATACCAGTCATCACATCAGGTGATGCTTAAAGAAGGGTTGACCACCATAGCTCAAACCATTGTCTTATGAGATGCAAGGCTGCTACCAAAATCCAAAGGATAATGCTGTCCACCTACATGAACGTCGCTCCACTGCAGAAAGTGACTTTCTTTGGTTATAACGCATTATACTAATGCAAATATGTTTGCATAACATTCTGAAAAATTACAATAACAGGTACTACGACTGCTTTTCATCTTTTAATCTGTTTTGCAAGAATATTTAAGCACTCTAATTAAGCCTTGCCAGTGTGGGATTTTTTTTTTTAATGAGATATCTTACTATTGGAGAATGCAAACCTGTTAGATTGTGTGTTGAATTGCCCTTAAATATTCACTACACTTTTATAACAGAGCCCATTATAAAATCAAAGTAGCAATAACAAGTAAATTATTGGTGAATTACATTAATTGAATGATAATTGCCGCAATGTACTGAAGAGGTGACATGACTGAGAGGTAAGATCATTTTGGATTGTATGAACTTTACAGAACATTTCAAAGCTGATGTTTGCCATATCTTGCTGATAAAATGCTCTGTGAGCTGATTGCTGTCTCCATGGTGACAAAACAGGACATGATGTCACATAATGATTTCAACTGCTGCCAGCAACTTGTTCCAGCTTCCATTCACAGCTTGAAATTCAATGGGTTTCTCATTATTCGTGTTTATTGAGTAATCTGTGTAACTTGCCTCTCTTCACCCATAAAACCCTGAAAACAGCCTGAATATAGGGCGTCTAGCATTGACATTACTGTGGGTACCAAGTCACCTCGGGGTTTTTCATTTATTATTAACAAGCTGTGATGAGCCTCCTAGTAGACTCATTAGCGGTAGACAGCAATCCCTTGTGGGCACATTTGCGGAGGAAGATACCAAAAACTTGAATTTAGGTTCAATTGAATGTATTTTTTAAAATTAAAGATTAAACTAATTTGTAAACTCAGTTGGATGTAAGACAAAAACAACTTGCATTTATATCATGTCTTCATGTAGGAAAATGTCCCCAAGGTATATCTCTGAAATGTAATCAGACAAAAATTGACAGTGAGATAAATATTACAAGAGGTAACTAAAAGCTTGAGAGGTAGAATTTAAAAACAGTCTTAAAGGATGAGAAAGAAGTTGGGCAGAAAGCAGGTTTCGGCAGCAATTTAGGATAATTTTTGGGATTGGCTGAACAAGACAGGCCACCAATGAGGAGAACAGGGATAAGTCAGATTCGGGAGATGTAAAGCTCTTCAGGGATTTTTTTCCTTTATTCTTTCATGGAATGTGGGTGTTGCTGGCAAGGCCTATACCTAATTGCCCTTGAACTGAATGTCTTGCTAGCACTTAATTCAGGGCAGTTAAGAGTCAATCACTTGCTGTGGATCTCTAGTCACATGTAGGTCAGACCGAAGGACAACAGATTTCTTTCCCGAAAGGACATTTGTGAACCAGTTGGGTTTTTAACAACATTTTTTGATAGTTTTATGGTCACCATTCCTGAGACTAGCATTATATTCCAGGGCTGGATGCTCCGCACCCCGACGCCGAAATCCATTCACCCGCATGGAATCGGGCGTCGCTTATAACCTACCTGCGGCCATTGCAAAGGCCCGCCCTGCCATTCTCCACCCCCGACCGGCCGAAGTCCCAACGGCGTGGATCTAACATGGTCCTACCAGTCAGAATACTAGCGTGGCAGCTGCGGACTCAGTCCGTGGCGCCCTAGTCGGGGGCGGGCCGATCAGAGGGCATGGGGGACTTGGATTGGATTGGATTGGATTTGTTTATTGTCACGTGTACAGAGGTACAGTGAAAAGTATAATTTTCTGCGAGCAGCTCAACAGATCATTTAGTACATGAGAAGAAAAGGGAATAAAAGAAAATACATAATGGGGCAACACAACATATACAATGTAACTACATAAGCACTGGCATCGGATGAAGCATACAGGGTGTAGTGTTAATGAGGTCAGTCCATAAGAGGGTCATTTAGGAGTCTGGTGACAGTGGGGAAGAAGCTGTTTTTGAGTCTGTTCGTGCGTGTTCTCAGACTTCTGTATCTCCTGCCCGATGGAAGAAGAAGTGAGTAAGCCGGGTGGGAGGGATCTTTGATTATGCTGCCCGCTTTCCCAATGCAGCGGGAGGTGTAGATGGAGTCAATGGATGGGAGGCAGGTTTGTGTGATGGACTGGGCGGTGTTCACGACTCTCTGTAGTTTCTTGCGGTCCTGGGCCGAGCAGTTGCCATACCAGGCTGTGATGCAGCCCAATAGGATGCTTTCTATGGTGCATCTGTAAAAGTTGGTAAGCGTCAGTGTGGACATGCCGAATTTCCTTAGTTTCCTGAGGAAGTATAGGTGCTGTTGTGCTTTCTTGGTGGTAGCGTCGACGTGGGTGGACCAGGACAGATTTTTGGAGATGTGCACCCCTAGGAATTTGAAACTACTTATTCGCGGCTGGGCAATTTTTGGGCCGGCGGTCAGGGTTAGGCGTGTGGCCGATCAGGGGCATTATGTTCAGTGTCCAGCCCCGCAGTCTGAGTCTGCCATGGAGCATGGCGCGGCCGCTGGAGGCCGCCAACGTGTACATGCGCTGCTTCTGACCCGGAAGTGCGGGGACCTGTATCTGTAGCAAAAGCTGCTAGTTTTACACTAGTTCACTGCTAGCCCCCTGCAGGACTAGGAATATATGGCCCTTTCTCGCCAGTTTTTATGGCGTGAAAGTCCACAGTTTTTACAACGGCATGGGGACATAGTCCCAAAAACAGAGAATCCAGCCCCAGATTTATTATGTAAATTAAAATTCCACCAACTGCCATGGTGGCAATTTGAACCCGTGTCCCCAGTGCATTAGCCGGTGTCTCTGAATTACTAATCCAGTGATGTTGCCACTCTGCCACTATCTCGCCTGGAGGAATGTAGAGAGATTCGGAGGATGAAGCAATGAAGAGATAAGAACAGAAGGATGAAAATTTTAAATTTGAAGTATCGTTGGTCCAGGAGTTTGGTTCCTCACTCTTTTGGAAGCAGTCTACTGGGATAGGCAATTGGTTTTCTTGGCACTGCTACTTTCATACCTGGGATGAGAACATCACTGGCAAAGCAAACATTTATTGCTCACCTGTGATTGCCCTTAAGTAGGTGCTGTCTTCTTGAATTGCTGAAGTCCTTGAGCTGTTCGGGAGGAGGTTTTTCCAGCAAAATTAACTTGTTTTCTCTGTCCACAGATGCTGGTATTTGTATTTCCAGCATTTTTTTCGTTTATGAAGGAAAACAAATTAGGAAGAGGGAGAGAGATACAAGAACAGGATGGAGAGACTAACTTATAGAGAGAAACACAAACTAGTGAGAGAGAAAAATAATGTGGTTATGTGTGGGGAAGGGGGAGAGGGGGCAGGGGGTGTGGATTAGCAAATGGGACAGCACCAACAAGAATTTGAATTTATATATGGACTTTTAAACAGTAAAATGTCCTGAGGTAACTTTCAGTTAATTGCCTTATTTAAATATGTGGCCTCTAAATTCAACAGCATAATGACTATTTATCATTCACCAAGAGGTCTACTAAGGCCACCTTGGTAGCAGCAGTACAACAATGATGTTTGAAAGTTAGAATAGTGTCTACAAATTTGGTCTTGTACTTTTTTCAGGACCTGTTTTTCATTCTTAAATCATTATGTACTGACCTCGTGCAGCGCAACATAACCCTAATCATCCTCCCCCAGCGACCATGCCCTGAGAGGGCATTGCTTACCATGGTCTTGCATTAGATTTGTCCATGATTAAGTTTGCAAAGTACTGCAGTTGCCTTCAGCAATATGGCTGACAAGGAACTCTCCCACTCTTTACCATCTGCCATCAGGTGTATTGGAAGGATTTACAGGCTGATCATCAGTCTGTTTGGTCATGTTTTTTCTAGAATGCATTCATAATATCGGAGCATCTGTGGCAAGACCGTAATTTATTGTCTATCCTTAATTACCCCTGAGAAAGTGGTGGAGAGCTGTCTTTTGAAACACTGCAGACAATGTTAAAAAAGGCCACTCAGAATACTGTTAGGAAGGAAGTTCTTATTCAAATTTTCTCTGGCAGTTTGATACAACTGAATGGGTTACTATGCCATTTCAAAGGGTATTTATGAGCCTGAAACATTAATTCTGCTTCTTTCTCCAGAGATGCTGCTGGACTTGCTGTTTATTTACAGAATTTTGTTTGTTTATTTCAGATTTTCAATATCCACAGTGTTTTGCTTTTGAAAGAGTCAACAATGTTATTGTGAGGTCTCGAGTCTTGTTATTTGCCGCTTTGTTAATTCTGCCATTGCTTGACTTCTTGATATTTTTGCTTTGCTTGCTCTTATAAGTTCTCTTTGAATGCACAAAGAAACGGTTTGCAGCTCTTACTGTTGTTCTTTGCTTTGCAAGTAGCCTGGTTGCAGATAAAGGTGGTCTCGGGGGTTGCCTTTCAGACTAAGGGGATCAACAAAGTAGCGAAAACAGCTTTTGGAATAGGGTGGAAAAAGGTGAGGCAGCAGTCATTTTTTAAAAAGTATTTTTATTTAGGTTTTGCCGAATTTTTCATAATAAAGCAGTAGTAACAATAATAACAAAACAAACTGGAGTGAACATTAGCATAGTGCAAAAAGGGAATATACAATAACAATTAAATAGACATTACCCCACGCGACTCAGTCTTCCCACACCATCTCAATGAAGCACCCCCACCCCCCACCCCCACCCCCCACCCACTACGGATTGCTGCTGCTGACATTTTAATTTTCCCCGAGAAAATCGACAAACGGCTGCCACCTCCGAGAGAACCCGAGCATAGACTCTCTTAAGGCAAACTTTATTTTCTCGAGGCTGAGAAACCCAGCCATGTTGTTAACCCAAGTCTCTACACTAAAGTCCCCCCACATTAATAAAATCCGTCTCTGGGCTACTAGGGAGGCAAAGGCCAAGATGTCTGCCTCTTTCGCCCCTGAACTCCCGGGTCTTCTGACACTCCAAAGATCGCTATCTCTGGACTGAGCACCACCCGTGTGTTAAGCACCTTGGACATTGCCCTCGCGAACCCTTGCCAGAACTCTCTAAGCTCTGGGCATCCCCAAAACATGTGGACATGGTTTGCAGGGCTGCCCTTGCACCTCATACAAAAAACTTGCTCATTCTCGCTGCCGTCATGTGTGCCCGGTGGACCACCTTAAATTGAATTAGACTGTGCCTGGCACATGGTGAGGAGGAATTAAACCTGCCCAGGACCTCTGCTCACAGACCCACTTCCAACTCCTCACCTAGCTCCTCCTCCCACTTGCCCTTGAGCTCCTCCACCGGGGTTTCCTCCGCCTCCTGTAGTTCCTGGTAGATATCCGACACCTTTCCCTCCCCCACCCACATGCCGGAGACCACCCTGTCCTGTATCCTCAGTGGCGGCAGCATCGGAAAGGCCACTACATGTATTTTCAGAAAGGCTCGTACTTGCAGATATTTAAAGGCGTTTCCTGGCGGCAGATTAAATTTGTCCTCTAGCGCCTTCAAACTGGGAAAGCTTCCGTCTATGAACAGATCTCCCATCCTTCTGATGCCTGCCCTCTGCCAGCTCTGGAACCCACCATCCATCCTACCCGGGACAAACCTGTTGTTGTTACATATCGGGGTCCAGTCCGACGCTCCCTCCACCTCCACCACTGTCCCCAGATCCGCAGTGTCGCCACCACCACCGGACTTGTGGAGTAACGGATCGGCGAGAACGGCAAAGGAGCCGTTATCAAAGTTCCCAGACTAGTACCTTTACATGCCGCCGCCTCCAGCTGCTCCCACGCCACCACCCCTCCCCATCGCCCACTTTGAGGCAGCAGTCATAATAGCACATACCAGTCCACATTTTCAGATATCAGCTCATTGAGTTGTCCTATTTTCCATTCACCAACATTCATTAAAACGTTAACTTTCCTCTTAACAACCATCATCTGATTAACTTCCTTTATTCCAAATATCTTATTCACTGCAAAGACAAAAGCCAACATTAAATCCAAATCAAGGAACATATTTTTCAAAAGCAGAATCGCAAAATCACAGAATTGTTATGGCTAAGAAGGAGACTATTTGGCCTCTTGTGTCTGCACCAGCTCTCCAATCAAGCATAATGACTTAGTGCCATTCCTCTGCCTTTCAGCCGTACGTCCCGGGTCCAATACCTGGCTTGGGTCAATGTCTGTGTGGAGTCTGCATGGGTTTCCTCCGGGTGCTCCGATTTCCTCCCTCAAGTCCCGAAAGACGTGCTTGTTAAGTGAATTGAGCATTCTGAATTCTCTCTCAGGTGCCGTAGTGTGGCAATTAGGGATTTTCACAGTAACTTCATTGCAGTGTTAATGTAAGCCTACTCGTGACACAATAAAAATTATTATTATTACTCAAATAATCATCCAATGCACTCTTGAATTCCTCGATTGAATCCGCCTCCACCGCACTTCCAAACAGTGCATTCCAGAACCGAACCACTCATCATGTGAAAAAGTTTTTTCTCACATCATTTGCATTTGATTTAACTAAATGGGAACAAAGTCCCATAGTGAGCGTATTTAGCCATGTGTTTCCTTGCACTTGCAGCACCAAGAAACACAACCTATAAAATAGCACTCGCCTTAGATAGGACGCCTCAGCGGGGAACGTGCAGCCGAGGCTGCACATAGCTCCGTTTTGTACACTGAGGAGCTCCGTTTGCTGGAACTCCTATACCCTCTGCCCCTGTCAGAAATGTACCCCTTATTTTACATAGTATCTCCATGTTCTTTTTACCAAAATGCATCACCTCACACTTCGTCATACTGAACTTCAGCTGCCAACTATCTGCCCACTCCACCAACCTTTTGAAGTTCTACACTGCCCTCTTTGCAATTTACAATACTTCCAAGTGTTGTGTTATCCACAAACTTTGAAACTGTCCCCGCATACCAAGATCAAGATTATTAATATCCACCTGTTAATATTTAGCATCTATCCCTTTGGTAAACATGGATGCAAAATATTCATTTAACACCACAGCTGCTCCCAGCCAGTTAATAGGTGAAGTTAGAGTGAGGAAGAAAGTAATTTCATCTAAATCAGGATTACTGAGCATGTATGTGAATGTGCAGCAACATCCGGTGGCGGCACGTGGAGGGGAAGTCACATGTTGGGTAGCTCCTGCTTGAGGCGTGCTTTTAGGAGTTTTAAAGTCCGGCCTTGGGGGAAATTTGCGAATGATTGAATGACGGAATGTTCAAGGCAGGCAAAGGATGTCAAAAGGATTAAGAAAAACAACCATGAAGAAGGGAGGGAGTGAGCGTTCATCGTCGAATGAGAGAGCCAGTCAGGGAGCGAGCAAGATGGCGGAGTCTGGGCTGCCGGGTGGGGCCGCACTGTTCACAGCAGAGAGGATGACTCAGGTGATATCTTTTGAGCGGGAGAAGCAGTTTGCAAAGCATTTGGAGGCATTGAGGAAGGAGATGGTGGTGGCTTTGAATATGGGGGAGGAGGCAGTTGCCCCGGTGAGAGTAGCTGTGGCGAAGACATCGGCTGGGGTGAGAGAGCAGGGCAAGAAGATGAAGGGAGTGGAGGAGGCCATGTCGCAGCACAGCAATCCGCTCACCTCGTTAGGGGATGGGCTGCGGAAGGTGGTTGAGGCAAAGCTGGAGGACCTGGAGAACTGCTCGAGGTGGCAAAATTTAAGGATTGTGTGCTTGCCTGAAGGGGAGAGGGCTCGGGGCTGATGGAGTACTTCGCCAAGATGTTGGCGGAATTGATGGGGGAGGGTGAGGAGCTCTCATGGTATGAACTGGTGAAGATTGGAACTGAAGAGGGGTTGTGGATTGCGAATGGAGAGTTGGGACAGTGTGTAAATATTTTAAATCTTTTGTTTTTTGATCTACATTGTTCTTTATTTACTTCACGCTGTTATAGAGTTTAAGTTTTTTGATTGTCATTCTTTGTTGCGACGGTTTTATGTTATTTTATTGAGATGTTTGGGTTTGGTTGTTTTTTCCTGGGACTGGGCGGGAGGGGAGGGAAAACCTTGAGTGGGGGCCCCCGCGCTAGCTAACTTAAGACGGCAAGTGAACGGAGATGAGTTGGGGGGAGGGGCAGCAGACATTGGAGCCGGTCGAGCAGGTTTAGCTGGGTCTAAGAAGTGTGAAAAGGGAGGGGTGGGGAGCGATACTGGGTGAGAGTTTTTTGAGAGGAAGTGCAGGGGGGATTCTGGGAGGAGAGGAGGATGTTAACAATGGATAGGGGCGGGTCAGCCTCATGGGGCAGGGCTTGGTGTTACGATGATGATGGATAAAAAGGGAGGGGCGGGTGAGAGACCTCTGGTTAGGATAATTACATGGAACGTGAGGGGGTTGAGGCCCAGTCAAGAGATCAAGGGTGCTGGCGCATCTGAAAGGTGTGAAGGCCGATGTGGCGATGCTGTAGGAGACTCACTTGAGGATGAAGGACCAGGTGAGGCTTAGGAAGAGCTAGGTCAGCCAGATGTTTCATTCGGGATTTAATGGTAGGGCTCGAGGAGCAGCGATCCTGGTTAGCGAAAGCGTACGGTTCCAGATGGAGAAAGTGGTCTCCGACCAGGGAGGCAGGTATGTGATAGTGACAGGGGCATTGGAGGGGAGGCTGGTGGCGCCGGTAAGCGTACATGTTTCCAACTGGGATGATGTAGCATTTGTGAAGAAGGTGTGTGGGGCCATCTCCGACTTGGATTCTCCTGAATTGATAGTGGGTGGGGACTGGTGCAGGAGCCGAGATTGGACAGTTCACGGCCGTGCTCGCTTCCCGTCGGAAAGGGGGGCGAAGGAGTTGGCTGTACTAATGGCAGAAATGGGAGGGGTCGGACTCTTGGAGGTTTCTTCACCCGGGGTAGCTGGAGGACTCTTTTTTTTTCTTTTCAGTCCACCAGGTTTATTCGCGAATTGACTTTTCTGTGGCAGGGAAGGCGCTGTTGGCTAGGGTTAAGGGGTCGGAATACTTGGCAATTGCGTACCGGATTATGCACCACACTAGGTGGATATGGTGTTGGAGAGGGGGGCAGTGCAGAGGCCGGGGTGGAGATTAGAAGTGGGGCTGCTGGGGGACCGAGGGTTCTGCGATAAGATTGGGAAAGTAATCGAGGAATATGTGGGGTTCAATTGGACGAGGCATGTTTTGCAGGCAATTGTTTGGGAAGCTCTAAAGGTGGTGGTGAGGGGGGAGGTGATCTCGTTTAAGGCAAAGGTGGATAAGGAGGAGAGGGTGGAGCGTCAAAGGGTAGTAGATGAGAAGTTGGAGGTAGACAGGAGTAATGCAGAAGATGGGGATCCAGCAAAGTTGGAAAAGAGAAAGGAGTTACATGCAAGTTTTGACCGGCTGTCACAAGGAAGGCGGTGCACCAATTGAGGCAGGCAAGGGGAGCAGTTTAAGAATATGGAGAGAAGGCAGGGTGCATGTTGGCAGGCCAGCTTCGGAGGGAGGCAGTGGCGAGGGAAATTGTTCATGTGCTGGATAGGGCAGGGAAGTTGATGGTGGCTACAGATCAGATTAATAGGATGTTTGAGGAGTTTTACGAGAGATTGTATAGGTCGGGATCGGGAGATGCAGGAATTCCTGGATGGTTTGGAATACTCAAGGTTGGGGGAGGTGTCAGGGACATATTGGATGGGGTGATAGCGGAACAGGGGATAAAAGATGCGATTGGGAGGATGTAGTCGGGGAAGATAGCAGGGCCAGATGTGTTTCCGGTGGAGTATTACAAGAAATTTAAAGATAAGTTGATAGTGGGGATGTTTGAGGAGGCGATAGGGAACGGGATGTTGCCACAGACGTTGGGACAGGCATCGATCTCCCTGTTGCTAAAGAAGGATAAGGATCCGACAGAATGTGGATCGTATAGGCCAATATCACTTTTGAATGTGGACGCAAAGGTGTTGGTGAAGGTATTGGCGGGTATGTTGGAGGAGTGCCTCTTGAAGGTGATAGGTGAAGATCAGATGGGCTTTGTGAAGGGGCGGTAGCACTTTTCGAATATTGGGAGGGCATTGAACGTGGTTGTGGCATTGGACGCCGAGAAGGTGTTTGACCGAGTAGATTGGGGGTATTTGATGGCAGTTCTGGAGCGGTTTGGGATTGGACCACGATTTGTAGATTGGGTAAGGCTGCTGTATAGGGAGCCAAGGGCGAGTATCCGCACGAATAACATGAAGTCGGGATATTTTGCTCTGCACCGTGGGGCCAGGTCGGGATGTCCTATGTCCCCCCTGTTGTTCGCGCTTGCAATTGCGCCATTGGCCATCGCGTTGAGGAGTTTGGAAGTGTGGAAATGGATAGAGCGGGGTGGGAGGGGGGTGGGGGCTGCAGAGCATAGATATCTTTGTATGCGGACGACTTGCTGTCGTATGTATCGTAACCGAGTGGGCATGTTGGAGTTGCTTCGAGTATTTGGGTCGTTTTCGGGATATAAACTAAACTTGGAGAAAAGTGAATATTTTGTGGTGTCGTGGCCAGAAGTGGGGCAGGGGTGGGGGGGCTACCATTCCGTAGGGCAGGACTCACTTTAGATATCTGGGGGTGCAGATGGCATGGGGTTGGGGGGTTGGGGTAAAGATTAACTTTACTAGTTTGCTGGGGAGGGTGAAGCGGATCTGACAAGGTGGAATGGTCTCCCTCTGTCGCTAGCAAATCGGGTACAGGCAATTAAAATGAACGCGTTTCCACGATTCTTGTTTATTTTTTAGTGCCTGCTGATCTTCCTGCCAAAGGCATTTTTCAAGAAGGTTGAAAAGATGATTACCTCATTTATATGGGTGGGGGGAGGTGGCCAGGATTAGGAAGGTGTTTGATGGATCTCTGTATCTATTCGGAACCCTGGATATGCATTATCCCTTCTTAGTTCCCAAATAACAGCGATTCCAGACTGTACTTTTTGGCAAAGTTATTTGAAACTTTTTTTGTCAGCTTTTTAGTGACTACTGGTGATTCAATTTCAGTATAAAATTAAGACAAAGTTCCAACTAGTCCTGCAGCAAGCTAGTCAGATCGATTGTCTTTAGCAAATACAGTAGTTGAATTCAAAATACAACATTATATTTCTTGGTAATTTCTTCAAATCAAGATGCACAGTACAAAAATGACTGAGTGATTTAAAACAAAAGAAAATGGCGATTTTGCAAAGCAAGCAGAATAGGTTTTAGAAAATAGGGTAGAGTGATTCCGGAAAAGAAGAAGTGTTTTCTCATCCCGGCAACTGATCTTTTAAGGAGATTACTATCTTAAAATTCATCCCTCTTTACAGCTGTGATTGGCTTTAACTAATTTATAATTCACTCAATTCGACCAAACTGCCTGTCAATTTGAGAGATAAATGATTTTACGTAATTTTCCATGACATTGTCTGAGCGAAACACATTTCCCACCAGGACTTGTCACCATGGACTGACTGGTCGTTACCATGGAAACGGAACTGGGACCTCAGCCCAGTTCTTTAACACAAAGGGTATTTCTGCTATTTGACCTTGCAGTCTCCAGCAGTTTACACAACTTGCAAAATATGAACATTTTAAGTCTTATCTGATTAATTCCCAGTTAGTCAGCTTCTCTTACTCTCATGGTTAATATGATTCAGTCAATTATTCCCTATGATTTCTTATTTAAACCCCCTATCTACCTCATCTATAGCTAACCAGAAAATCTGATTTCTATCAGTGCTGTTGCAGAGAGGACGGCAGTCAGGGGGGTTGGGTCTTCCGAATATACTATATTATTACTGGGCAGCAAATGCGGAGAAGGTGAGGAGCTGGGTTAGAGGGGAGACTCCCAGTCGGTGAGAATGAAGGAACGTCTGTGCAGGGGGTCGGGGCATTGGCTCCGAGGGGGCGCGCTCCCGATGGCCCCGGGGAAATACTCAGGGAGTCCGGTAGTGGTAGCGACGTTGAAAATCTAAAGTAAGTTGCGGCAGCACTTTAGTCTGGGGATGGGGGTCAAGGAAAATGCCGATTCAGGGCAATCTCAGATTTGAGCCAAGGAAGTGGGATGGGAGTTTTCGGAGATGGGAGGAGAAGGGAGTCAGGGCATTAAAGGATTTGTTTGTCTGGGCCGGATTGCGGGATTGAAGGAGCTGGAGGCGAAATATGGATTGGGGCAGGGGGAAATGTTCATGTATATGCAGGTTTCGCTAAGAAGGAGATACAGAGCTTCCCGGTGGCACCAACCTCCACACTGGAGGAGGTGTTGATGACAGGGAGAATGGAGAAGGGGGTGGTGTCGGCAATTTATGGGGCGATTCTGGGAGAAGAGAAGGCACCGCTGGAGGGGATTAAGCCAAAGTGGAAGGAAGAGTTGGGAGAGGGTATGGGGTAGGGGTTGCGGTGTGAGGTGCTCCAGAGGGTGAATGCCTCAACCTCGTCCGTGAGTTTGGGGCTGATACAGCTAAAGGTGGTGTATAGGACACACCTCACAAAGACAAGGGTGAACCGACTCTTTAAGGGGGCAGAGAATGATTGTGAACATTGCGGGAGGGGGGGTGTCCCCGCAAACCACGTTTACATGTTTTGATCCTGTCCAAAGCTGGAGGGGTATTGGAGGGAACTTTTCAGGGTAATTTCGAAGGTGGTACATGTGAGGCTTGAGCTGGGCCCTCTGGAGGCCAGATTCGGGGTAGCGGGTGTGGAGGCAGATGTTTTAGCCTTCGCCTCACTGATCGCCCAAAGGCGGATCAGGTTGCGGTTGAGGTCAGTTTCCCCACCCTGTGCCCTGGCGTGGCAGGGGGATATGTTGGAGTTTTTAACACTTGAGAAAGTGAAGGTTGAATTGAGGGGAAGGATGGAATTTTTTTACAGTAGTTTGTATCTAGTCCAATGAGAAAGGGTGCAATATTGGACCTGGCTCTTGAAAATGTGGTCTGCCAAATTGCGAAGTCAAAAACACGAACCACACTCTGACGGAGAATTGGGTGTTTGACCTAGATCAAGGTCTGCGCCTGGTGCTGATTTGAGCGCCATGCTTTGGCCCTTGCTGGTAGCGATAATGAGGTTTGCTCGCCTCACCAGCGGCAGAATGCAAAACTGGCACTTGTATGCATTTAAATGTGATTAGCGCATTTGACTCAGTATGCTCTGGGTCCCTGCGATGCTCTGCCCCTCTCAGACGGAAGTCACGTGGGCATGGTTTACTCCAGAACAAACAAGGACTGGGCTCCATGACTTCTGAGGGGGAGAGCGAAGGTAAGAAAAGTTTGAAAAACTTAAAAATTGTACCGCTTGCTGGGCGGTGGATGCCAGGGCCGGGTGGAGTAGCGGGGAGGAACTGGGTGACAGCTCCGTGAATTTGAGGTCTCCCTCAGGATCGGGGAGGTCTGGCTCAAACCACCATTGTTGCAGTATTTATTTTAAATGTGCCCATTTGGTACAAGTTACAGACCCCTGGCTGCTCACTCTGTTGACTGCTCACTGTATCCTGTAAATGTTCACAGAGCCTCTGGTCCTTTTGGAGCTACCCAGGCTGCCCCTCTGGAAACCCTCAGACTCCAGCTGACCCATCATTGGGATGAGCGTGGCCAAGCTCAATCAATGGCTCTCCAGGTGCTGCCACTCCTCAGTGCAATCATCAGCACAGCCCCACTGCAGGGGAAGCAGGGTAATAGCAAAGCTCACCCCAAACAAAGAACACATGCACTTTGGCCTTTGGCACCCTCCCCAGCACACTGCCCTCTCACCTGCGACACTATCAGATATCCCACACTGCAAGACTACCAGCTGTCCCCAAGCCCTGCCTCCCCACTGCTCCCATCCATCCTACCACCAGACAGGTTGTCACAACCTAGAACATACATCACACTGTAGCTGAACTCCCAGCAAACACCCCCATCTGTAGGGGACTCTATAATCAGGGGCACAGATAGGCGCTTCTGTGGACGTGAAAGAGACTCCAGGATGGTATGTTGCCTCCCTGGTGCCAGGGTCCAGGATGCCTCCGAACGGATAGAGGGCATCCTGAAGGGGGAGGGCAAACAGGCAGAGGTCGTTGTACATATTGGTACTAACGACATAGGCAGGAAGGGGCATGAGGTCCTGCAGCAGGAGTTCAGGGAGCTAGGCAGAAAGTTAAAAGACAGGACCTCTAGGGTTGTAATCTCGGGATTACTCCCTGTGCCACGTGCCAGTGAGTCTAGAAATAGGAAGATAGAGCAGCTAAACACGTGGCTAAACAGCTGGTGTAGGAGGGAGGGTTTCCATTATCTGGACCACTGGGAGCTCTTCCTGGGAAGGTGTGACCTATATAAGAAGGACGGGTTGCATCTAAACCGGAGAGGCATAAATATCCTGGCCGCGAGGTTTGCTAGTGTCACACGGGAGGGTTTAAACAAGTATGGCAGGGGGGTGGGCACGGGAACAATAGGTCAGAAGGTGAGAGCATTGAGAGAGAACGAGGGAATAGGGACAGTGGGGCTCTGAGGCAGAGCAGACAGGGAGAAGTTGTTGAACACAGCGGGTCTGGTGGCCTGAAGTGCATATGTTTTAATGCAAGAAGTATTACGGGTAAGGCAGATGAACTTAGAGCTTGGATTAGTACTTGGAACTATGATGTTGTTGCCATTACAGAGACCTGGTTGAGGGAAGGGCAGGATTTGCAGCTAAACGTTCCAGAATTTAGATGTTTAAGGCGGGATAGAGGGGGATGTAAAAGGGGAGGCGGAGTTGCGCTACTGGTTAGGGAGAATATCACAGCTGTACTGCGGGAGGACACCTCAGAGGGCAGTGAGGCTATGTGGGTAGAGATCAGGAATAAGAAGGGTGCAGTCACAATGTTGGGGATTTACTACAGGCCTCCCAACAGCCAGCAGGAGATAGAGGAGCAGATAGGTAGACAGATTTTGGAAAAGAGTAAAAACAACAGGGTTGTGGTGATGGGAGACTTCAACTTCCCCAATATTGACTGGGACTCACTTAGTGCCAGGGGCTTAGATGGGGCGGAGTTTGTAAGGAGCATCCAGGAGGGCTTCTTAAAACAATATGTAGACAGTCCAACTAGGGAAGGGGCGGTACTGGACCTGGTATTGGGGAAATAGCCCGGCCAGGTGGTAGATGTTTCAGTTGGGGAGCATTTCGGTAACAGTGACCACAATTCAGTAAGTTTTAAAGTACTGGTGGACAAGGATAAGAGTGGTCCTAGGATGAATGTGCTAAATTGGGGGAAGGCTAATTATAACAATATTAGGCGGGAACTGAAGAACATAGATTGGGGGCGGATGTTTGAGGGCAAATCAACATCTGACATATGGGAGGCTTTCAAGTGTCAGTTGAAAGGAATTCAGAACTGGCATGTTCCTGTGAGGAAGAAGGATAAATACAGCAATTTTCGGGAACCTTGGATAACGAGAGATGTTGTAGGCCTCGTCAAAAAGAAAAAGGAGGCATTTGTCAGGGCTAAAAGGCTGGGAACAGACGAAGCCTGCGTGGAATATAAGGAAAGTAGGAAGGAACTTAAGCAAGGAGTCAGGAGGGCTAGAAGGGGTCACGAAAAGTCATTGGCAAATAGGGTTAAGGAAAATCCCAAGGCTTTTTACACGCACATAAAAAGCAAGAGGGTAGCCAGGGAAAGGGTTGGCCCACTGAAGGATAGGCAAGGGAATCTATGTGTGGAGCCAGAGGAAATGGGCGAGGTACTAAATGAATACTTTGCATCAGTATTCACCAGAGAAGAAATTGGTAGGTGTTGAGTCTGGAGAAGGGTGTGTAGATAGCCTGGGTCACATTGAGATGCAAAAAGACGAGGTGTTGGGTGTCTTAAAAAATATTAAGGTAGATAAGCCTGATGGGATCTACGCCAGAATACTGAAGGAGGCTGGAGAGGAAATTGCTGAGGCCTTGACAGAAATCTTTGGATCCTCACTGTCTTCAGGGGATGTCCCGGAGGACTGGAGAATAGCCAATGTTGTTCCTCTGTTTAAGAAGGGTAGCAAGGATAATCCAGGGAACTGCAGGCCGGTGAGCCTTACTTCAGTGGTAGGGAAATTACTGGAGAGAATTCTTCAAGACAGGATCTACTCCCATTTGGAAGCAAATGGGCGTATTAATGAGAGGCAGCATGGTTTTGTGAAGGGGAGGTCGTGTCTCACTAACTTGATAGAGTTTTTCGAGGAGGTCGCTAAGATGATTGATGCAGGTAGGGCAGTGGATGTTGTCTATATGGACTTCAGTAAGGCCTTTGACAAGGTCCCTCATGGTAGACTAGTACAAAAGGTGAAGTCACACGGGATCAGGGGTGAGCTGGCAAGGTGGATACAGAACTGGCTAGGTCATAGAAGGCAGAGAGTAGCAATGGAAGGATGCTTTTCTAATTGGAGGGCTGTGACCAGTGGCGTTCCACAGGGATCAGTGCTGGGACCTTTGCTCTTTGTAGTATATATAAATGATTTGGAGGAAAATGTAACTGGTCTGATTAGTAAGTTTGCAGACGACACAAAGGTTGGTGGAATTGCGGATAGCGATGAGGACTGTCAGAGGATACAGCAGGATTTAGATTGTTTGGAGACTTGGGCGGAGAGATGGCAGATGGAGTTTAATCCGGACAAATGTGAGGTAATGCATCTTGGAAGGTCTAATGCAGGTAGGGAATATACAGTGAATGGTAGAACCCTCAAGAGTATTGAAAGTCAAAGAGATCTAGGAGTACAGGTCCACAGGTCATTGAAAGGGGCAACACAGGTGGAGAAGGTAGTCAAGAAGGCATACGGCATGCTTGCCTTCATTGGCCGGGGCATTGAGTGTAAGAATTGGCAAGTCATGTTGCAGCTGTATAGAACCTTAGTTAGGCCACACTTGGAGTATAGTGTTCAATTCTGGTCGCCACACTACCAGAAGGATGTGGAGGCTTTAGAGAGGGTGCAGAAGAGATTTACCAGAATGTTGCCTGGTATGGAGGGCATTAGCTATGAGGAGCGGTTGAATAAACTGGGTTTGTTCTCACTGGAACGAAGGAGGTTGAGGGGAGACCTGATCGAGGTCTACAAAATTATGAGGGGCATAGACAGAGTGGATAGTCAGAGGCTTTTCCCCAGGGTAGAGGGGTCAATTACTAGGGGGCATAGGTTTAAGGTGAGAGGGGCAAGGTTTAGAGTAGATGTACGAGGCAAGTTTTTTACGCAGAGGGTAGTGGGTGCCTGGAACTCGCTACCGGAGGAGGTGGTGGAAGCAGGGACGATAGTGACATTTATGGGGCATCTTGACAAATACATGAATAGGATGGGAATAGAGGGATACGGACCCAGGAAGTGTAGAAGATTGTAGTTTAGTCGGGCAGCATGGTTGGCACAGGCTTGGAGGGCCGAAGGGCCTGTTCCTGTGCTGTACATTTCTTTGTTCTTTGTTGACTTGCATACACAAAAGCCTCTAAGCATGGGAGTGATTGGTGGTGCACCGTGACCCACTCCATCGCACAATCAGGTTGCCACCCTGCTCACAAGATAATACACGGCCCACCCAATGAGGACACCCACCATAGACCCCACTAGAATGACGGACATGGGCTGCAGAAGCTATTGCTGACACTGGCTGTGGCAATGTACCACTTTTGACAGGGATGGTTGGTGAGGATTGGGGACAGGATGCAGTGTGGAAGGCAACATAACGGGCGGAGGGGGAACGGCTGAAGGTGGTGCTGGGATTGGGGTGGACTTGAGGAGGGTGGAGCTGAAGTGCAACTCAGGGTCATCATGTGGCCTGTTGGATCTGGATGGGCAAGGGAATACACATTTTGCAAATGTGTCTTCTCTTTCCCCCTCTGCAGAGAATGAATTTCGGAGTACAGTCAGGAATGCTCACTTTCCACCTGACCGTAGCAGCCCTCTGACTGTCCGCCCCCTGGGGAGTTTGTACCTCCGCCTGATGTGCTGCAGTATGTGTAACGTGCGCACCAGAAGGTGATCCAGGAGCCTCTTTATTAAAATACCCCATCAAGGTGATAATCTCTGTGATGGTGGAGGGTGAATGCAGTGCTGAGAAGTGTCATCGCAGTGTCATCGCAGTGTCATCGCAGTGTCATCGCAGTGTCATCGCAGTGTCAATGCAGTGTCAATGCAGTGTCATCGAAGGATTGGTCCTCCGAGGTGTGCTGGTGTTGTGGTTGGGGCTGAGGTACCCCAGGCAGGCCGGCATGGTCTGATGGTGATCCTGCAAGAGAAAAGACAAGTCACATGGTGAGATCTTGGATAGAAGTGGTCTGGGGGAGAGTGATGACTCACTTAATAATAACAATAATCGCTTATTGTCACAAGTAGGCTCCAATGAAGTTACTGTGAAAAGCCCCTTTTTTGCATTTGCATTAGGGGCTCACTTGGTTGCCAAGTTCTGACCTCTGCCTCAGAGATAGCCTTCTCCTGCACCTCCCTGGATAATGCCATCGCCCTCTGTTTGGCGGGGATGAGGGCCCTGAGCACTGGGAGACCCTCTCCAGCCTTCTTTTGCTCCTGCTGTAATGGGCCGTCTTTTCCTAGGGGACACATAAAGGACTTCGTGAAACGCATGGACGTGTTTCCGCATGGGGGGTCTGCAGCTGGTGGCATGTGTGCATGGCACCTGGCCAAAGGGAACAATGCAGGTGTTGGTGTTTGGTGCAGGCTGGGATGTGAGGGAGATGCAGGAAGGCGTGTTTTGATTGGCCTCTATGGGAGTGGAGGTGTGATGTGAGGTGTGAGGGACAAGAGTGATGCCAGGGGAACAGAGGTAGTGACTTACCTGAGCTGTCCTAAGAATGCCATTCAACTTCTTGCGGCACTGCATGCCAGTCCGCCTGGTGAGCCTCACAGCATTGACTGCCCTGGTCAACTCTGCCTAGGCCTCCTGCCCACCCTGGGGAAGGGAGTATCCATCTCTCCTCCACCGTATCAAACATGTTATTAAGCTCCGCGTCTGCGAAACGTATTGCTGGTCTTCATGGAGCTATCGTTTTGGTTGGATATGCGTGTGTGGGGAGTGGAGTGTTTATAAGCATCTCCAACTTGTCAACGTCTCTAGTGCCAATTCCTGCCCAGCGAATCCGATACTGACAGGAATGAGAATTGCTCCAGATTCACGTGAGAAGACTGCTGGCCCATTAGCATGTCCTGAATTTCTCCCGAAATAGTGGTCCCACTGGGAACATGAACTGCATGCAATTCAGTGCCGGTGTTAACACTGAGGGCTGGATTCTCTGTCCCAGGGCACCCAAAGTGTGTTTTCCAATGGGATGGAGAATCGGGCCCTGGGGGAAATTCGGGATCCGAACGCAATGGTTCAATTTCCCCACTAGTGCCGGGATCGAGGTTGATCATTGCGCGCCAGCGGGAGGATGTAAATGTGAACTCCAGAGAATAAAAACCTAATTTACTCACCCCTCATTCCAGGACAAACCTCTTATCCCAAGAGCCAATCTAATGCACCTTCCCATTGCTACCTCCAATGCAATAATATGCTTCCTTAAATATGGAAACCAAAATTGCACATTGTGTGGTCTGACCAAAGCTGGATACAATTTTGGAAGACTTCCTTTTCACTGTACTCCAATCCCTTGTAATAATGGCCAACATGCCATTTGCTTTCCATATTGCATGCTCATCCTGTGTTCCTTGTATGAGTACATCCCAGTAACATTAAATGTTACACACAAAGAACAAAGAAATGTACAGCACAGGAACAGGCCCTTCGGCCCTCCAAGCCCGTGCCGACCATGCTGCCCGACTAAACTACAATCTTCTAAACTTCCTGGGTCCGTATCCTTCTATTCCCATCCTATTCATATATTTGTCAAGATGCCCCTTAAATGTCCCTATCGTCCCTGCTTCCACTACCTCCTCCGGTAGCGAGTTCCAGGCACCCACTACCCTCTGCGTAAAAAACTTGCCTCGTACATCTACTCTAAACCTTGCCCCTCTCACCTTAAACCTATGCCCCCTAGTAATTGACCCCTCTACCCTGGGGAAAAGCCTCTGACTATCCACTCTGTCTATGCCCCTCATAATTTTGTAGACCTCTATCAGGTCTCCCCTCAACCTCCTTCGTTCCAGTGAGAACAAACCGAGTTTATTCAACCGCTCCTCATAGCTAATGCCCTCCATACCAGGCAACATTCTGGTAAATCTCTTCTGCACCCTCTCTAAAGCCTCCACATCCTTCTGGTAGTGTGGCGACCAGAATTGAACACTATACTCCAAGTGTGGCCTAACTAAGGTTCTAGACAGCTGCAACATGACTTGCCAATTCTTATACTCAATACCTTTTGAAAAATGCTTTCCTTTTCTAGTCTTACAAATGAAGTGAATAACCCCACATTTCCCCAAGTTATACTCCAAATGTCACCTTGTTGCTCAATCACTTATCCTGTCTTTCCATTTGCAGCCTCATTTTGTCCTTGTCACAGATTGCACTTGAATCTTTGCACTGTCAGCAAACTGATCCTTACAGCAATCCATTAGTTATAGCCTGCCAACTGAAAATTCCTCTTTTATCCCTACTCTCTGCTACCTTTCTGTTAACCAATCCTCTATCCATAATCATACATCACTTCCTCTCCAGCCCTTATCTTATTTATTAATATTTTGTGTGGCCCTTTGTTGAATGCCACTTAGAAAGCCACCTCGACAATGTCTACTGAGTCCCATTTTTCAACAGTACTAGTATCATTAAAGGCTCTAATAAATTTGTCAGACAGGATTTTCTCTTTGTAAAACCAGGTTGACTTATTTTAATCATACTATGCTTTTCAAAGTGCATTACTAAGACTTCCTTAATGATAGATTCTTGCATTTCCCTGATGACTGATGTCAGGGTAACTGGCCAGCCTGTTACGACACCCTGGATTAGTGGGCAGTTGATTCCAGCTCCACACACCCCGGAGTCCCAACACAAGTAAATTAACCAATAATTCATATATAGTTTCTGAGATCTTTGCCCTTGCCTGATTACTGTGCAGCATAGTGGTTAGCACAATTGCTTCACAGCTCCAGGGTCCCAGGTTCGAATCCCGGCTTGGGTCACTGTCTGTGCGGAGTCTGCATGTTCTCCTCGTGTGTGCGTGGGTTTCCTCCGGGTGCTCCGGTTTCCTCCCACAGTCCAAAGATGTGCAGGTTAGGTGGATTGGCCATGCTAAATTGCCCTTAGTGTGCAAAATTGCCCTGAGTGTTGGATGGGGTTACTGGGTTATGGGGATAGGGGAGAGGTGTGGGTTTGGGTAGGGTGCTCTTTCAAAGAGCCGGTGCAGACTCAATGGGCCAAATGGCCTCCTTCTGCACTGTAAATTCTATGATACTGAAACATGATTGTAGGAGGACCGGACTGGAATTTAAATGTCCTAGGGTACTCAGTGTTCCGAAAGGATAGCTGGGTTGGAACAGGAGGTGGAGTTGCTTTATTGGTTAAAGATAGCATCAAGGCTGTATTAAGAAATTCTATTGGCTCTAAGGGCCAAAATGTTTCATCAATCTGGGTGAATATAAAAAACAAAGTGAGTAGTATATGAGGAATTGTTTCTTAAAGCAAAATATTATGGAGCCAACCAGGAGCAGACTATTTTAGATTTAGTATCATGTAACGAAAAAGGCTTGTCGTTATCCTATTACAAGGGTCCGGGGTGGGTGAGGGGGGTCCCCTAATATAGTGGTCCATACAGGAGTCCAGAGGAAGGTTTATGGGGGTGCTTGCCCTCAGTTGGGCTCGGACGGTCTGTACCAATATGGCTCTGGCATGATGGATCTCGCGGTCGGACAAGGGGGTAACTCCTGGGGGGGGGGGGGGGGAGGGGGGGAGGGGGGGGATTATCCCCTTGGCCCACCACAAGCTCCACTACACAAGGGCCACACTGGTAGAGTAATCCGCAATGCTGTGATTCCTGGCCACGGGGACCAGAGAATCACAGAGGGCCAAAGCATGGGCCTGTTAAGTAATTCACATCCCCCCACCAGTGTACATTTGTGGACCTCTTTCCCACCATTAGCGGATCGGTGTCCGACGTCGATACTGATTTTGCTCCAATGCCTGATTCTCCGTCCCACCGGGGAATGTGATCCAGGCGTTCCGGGACGGAGAATCCTGCCCAAAATATTTGGCCCAGAATTCTCCGGTCGTTGTGATTCAGTTTTCCAGCCGGCAGTACAGCCACGCTAGCCGTGACGGGAGGTAGTTACAATGGGATATCATATTGACAAGCAGTAGGAAGATTGAATCTCACTGCCAACGAACGACGCGCAGCCAAAAAAACATGTGGTTTGTGTCATGGGAGTGTCCCTTTAAGAAATGTTATGCATTATCACATGGCTTCAGTGATGTCATTGTGTGGTTGGAGCTGGGCTGTGGCACTGGGTTTTACTTTCGTTTTGAGCTGGGAGCTGGCTGTGGCTCTGAGTTTTACTTTCGGTTTATACAGTTGGAAGCTGGATTCAGACAAAGGCTTCTCTTCTCTCTCTCTCTCTCTGCATGTTAAAAGGTGTCCAGATCACTTGATAATTTAAAAGTGATAACTGTTTAATGTAAAGAATTCAAACCTTTTGGTAAAAAGGGTTGTTACTGGTTTTGTTGGATGTTGTTATCAAGTTGAAACAGCAGAAAGGGAGTTTATTAAGGGTTATATATATATATACATGTAGAGAGAGAACTGTAGCTGTGTGGGGTATTTATGTTTGTAGTTGATAAAAATGATTACTGTGTGTGTTTATAGAAATGTTAACTGAATTCATAGAATAAACTTTGTTTTTGATTAAAAGTTCTTAAGGCCTCTGTTGAATAACACCTGAAAGGTAGGCTTTTATGCTCCTCGTAATCAAAATCTATAAACAGTTGTGGGTCAGATGAACTCCATGATATACTTTGGTGTTCTCTAAACCCTGGCCCAAACCCTGGCCCCTGGCGTTTGATAAGGTTCCCCACGGTAGGCTATTGCAGAAAATACGGAGGCTGGGGATTGAGGGTGATTTAGAGATGTGGATCAGAAATTGGCTAGCTGAAAGAAGACAGAGGGTGGCGGTTGATGGGAAATGTTCAGAATGGAGTTCAGTTACAAGTGGAGTACCACAAGGATCTGTTCTGGGGCCGTTGCTGTTTGTCATTTTTATCAATGACCTAGAGGAAGGCGTAGAAGGGTGGGTGAGTAAATTTGCAGACGATACTAAAGTCGGTGGTGTTGTCGATAGTGTGGAAGGATGTAGCAGGTTACAGAGGGATATAGATAAGCTGCAGAGCTGGGCTGAGAGGTGGCAAATGGAGTTTAATGTAGAGAAGTGTGAGGTGATTCACTTTGGACGGAATAACAGGAATGCGGAATATTTGGCTAATGGTAAAGTTCTTGGAAGTGTGGATGAGAAGAGGGATCTAGGTGACCATGTACATAGATCCCTGAAAGTTGCCACCCAGGTTGAAAGGGTTGTGAAGAAGGCATATGGAGTGTTGGCCTTTATTGGTAGAGGGATTGAGTTCCGGAGTCAGGAGGTCACTTTGCAGCTGTACAGAACTCTGGTACGGCCGCATTTGGAGTATTGCGTACAGTTCTGGTCACCGCATTATTGGAATGACGTGGAGGCTTTGGAGAGGGTGCAGAGGAGATTTACCAGGATGTTGCCTGGTATGGAGGGAAAATCTTATGAGGAAAGGCTGATGGATTTGAGGTTGTTTTCGTTGGAGAGAAGAAGGTTAAGAGGAGACTTAATAGAGGCATACAAAATGATCAGGGGGTTGGATAGGGTGGACAGTGAGAGCCTTCTCCCGTGGATGGAAATGGCTGGCACGAGGGGACATAGCTTTAAACTGAGGGGTAATAGATATAGGACAGATGTCAGAGGTAGGTTCTTTACGCAAAGAGTAGTGAGGCCGTGGAATGCCCTACCTGCTACAGTAGTGAACTCGCCAACATTGAGGGCATTTAAAAGTTTATTGGATAAACATATGGATGATAATGGCATAGTGTAGGTTAGATGGCTTTTGTTTCGGTGCAACATCGTGGGCCGAAGGGCCTGTACTGCGCTGTATCGTTCAATGATCTATGTTCTATGTAGTGATAACAAGTTTATGCGTTCACTTGAGTGCTCTCGCGGATGGCCAGTATTGATTCCAGCCAGGGTCTCATGTGACAGTTTGTGACCCTGACTTATGTGCCTTGCCAGCCTGACCACAGTGTTCCTCCTACTCAGACACACTCCCCCATCTATGTCCTAGCTATCTGCTATAGTCAGAATGCACGTCCTGTTTCAGAAGTACAAGTTGACCTTTAATTGTGGCCTTAAATGGTGCTGGCCTCTGATGATTTTGTACTCCCTGCTCATGTATACAGCCATTCAGCTGCACTGTACAACATACTGATAGTTGGTACTGAGCAGGCATCACCAAGTTTGTAAGTTACTTGCATCAGAAGCAGCAAGTTAGTAATGTTTCGTCATCCTTCTGCCCATTTTTGGTCTCATCAGTTATTGTAGCGGATACTCCACGTCCTATTTCAGTGGAAGACATGCTGGAGGAAAAAAGTGCAAAGATGTTTGTAATTTTGTTTAATCACAGCGTGTATGTAAAGTTGCAGATTTCTTAAACGTTTACCTTTTGAATACTTCCTTACTGGTGGGTAAAATATGAAAAACAGACTGAAATACTTTCACATGTGTTAGAAAGCAATTAATGCAAGTATTTCACCATTTATAGATTTATGCATCAAATTTGACACTGAATTATTTTTTCCTGATGAGATGGTACTTTGCCACATTCACTTCATGTAGGTGCGATATTATAATTACTTTTATAGACACCAAGACAAACAGCAGTAGTTTAGAAACAGATTATTTCATGTCTTGCTGTGATATACAACAATGGCTTCATTTTGCTGTTTTACACAGGATTAGGTAAGATTACATTGGCGATGTGGCAGGTGATTCAGCTCTATTAGTCCATGACTCCACTCCAGCCTCCTCCCATTTTTCCCCATTTGAATCTAGAATGAAAACCTCTCCTATAAATATTTGTCAAGTTCCCCCTTGAAATGATATTTGCTTTAACCACTCCCTTCCCTATTCTTAACACTCTGGGTATAAACGTTTCTTGTGAATATCATATTGATAGCCTCTTCCACAGAGATGATTCTCTCTGTATCGACACAACCAAGCACTTTCATAAAATGAAAAACCTCTATTATGTCACATTCAGCCATTTTTCGAGAGAAAAGAAACCTGAGCCTGTCAATCCTTCCCGTTAATGGATACTCATGCATTTATGGTATCATCCTTCTACATTTGCTCAGCATCCTCTCCAGTATCACTATATCATCTACAGAATATGGTGATCAGAACAGCAGGCAGCACTCAAAGTGTGGCCTAAGCATGGTTCAATACAAGTTTAACTATTTTCAGTTTTATCCCTCAGGTTTTCGTTTTTATAGCGTTGCTAACTTGGGGTGCCACTTCTGTGAATGATGCATTTATCTACGTCAAGAGCTGAGTCCCAAAGGCTATGTTGCCTACCCAGTGCCTGGGTTCAAATTGTCTCCTCTAGGCTGTAGATGAACTTGAGTAGGAGGGGAAGGATCCAGTTTCCATGGTGAATGTAGGTGCCAACCACATACGTAGGACTAAGGTTCTGCTGAGGGAGGAGAAGCAGCAAGGCAGAAAATAAAAAAAGTAGAACCACAAAGGTAATAATCCCTGGGTTACTACTTGAGCTGCAAACAAACCGGCATTATAACATCAGAACTAACAGCAGGAGTAGGCAATTCAGCCCCTTGAGCCTTCTCCACCATTCAATGCGATCATGGCTGATCTCATCTTGGCCTCAACTCCACTTTTCTGCATTACTAATTGAATATTTCTCTATCTCTTTAAATTTCATAATCTTTATAGCAATAATAATCTTTATTATTGTCAGAAGTAGGCTTACATTAACACAGCAATGAAGTTAGTGTGAAAATCCCCGAGTCGCCGCACTCCAGCGCCTGTTCGGGTACACCTGAGGGAGAATTCAGAATGTCCAATTCACCTAACAAGCAAGTCTTTAGGGACTTCGAACATAGAACATAGAACATTACAGCACAGTACAGGCCCTTCAGCCCTCGATGTTGCGCCAACCTGTGAAACCAATCTAAAGCCCATCTACACTATTCCCTTATCATCCATACGTTTATCCAATGACCATTTAAATGCCTTTAATGTTGGCAAGTCCACTCCTGTTGCAGGCAGGGCATTCCACACCCTTAATACTCTCTGAGTAAAGAATCTACCTCTGACATCTGTCCTATATCTATCTCCCCTCAATTTAAAGCTATGTCCCCTCGTGCTGGCCATCACCATCCGAGGAAAAAGGCTCCCGCTGTCCACCCTATCCAATCCTCTGATCATCTTGCATGCCTCAATTAAGCCACCTCTTAACCTTCTTCTCTCTAACGAAAACAGCCTTAAGTCCCTCAGCCTTTCCTCATAAGATCTTCCCTCCATACCAGGCAACATCCTGGTAAATCTCCTCTGCACCCTTTCCAATGCTTCCACATCCTTCCAATAATGCGGCAACCAGAACTGCACGCAATACTCCAAATGCGGCCGCACCAGAGTTTTGTACAGCTGCAACATGACCTCATGGCTCCGAAACTCAATCCCTCTACCAATAAAAGCTAACACACAGTACGCCTTCTTAACAACCCTATCAACCTGGGTGGCAACTTTCAGGGATCTATGTACATGGACACCGAGATCTCTCTGCTCATCCACACCACCAAGAATCTTACCATTAGCCCAGTACTCTGTATCCCTGTTACTCCTTCCAAAATGAATCACCTCACACTTTTCTGCATTAAACTCCATTTGCCACCTCTCAGCCCAGCTCTACAGCTTATCTATGTCCCTCTGTAACCTGCAACATCCTTCCGCACTGTCCACAACTCCACCGACTTTAGCAGAGTCATCTGCAAATTTACTCACTCATCCTTTTACTCCCTCTTCCCGGTCATTTATAAAAATGACAGACAGCAGTGGCCCTAAAACAGATATTTTTGGTACACCACTAGTAACTGAACTCCAGACTGAACATTTCCCATCAACCACCACCCTCTGTCTTCTTACAGCTAGCCAATTTCTGATCCAAACTGCTAAATCACCCTGAATCCCATGCCTCCGTATTTTCTGCAATAGCCGACCATGGGGAATCTTATCAAACGCTTTACTAAAATCCATATACACCACATCAACTTCTTTACCCTCATCCACCTGTTTGGTCACCTTCTCAAAGAACTCAATAAGGTTTGTGAGGCACGACCTAACCTTCACAAAACCGTGTTGACTATCCCTAATCAAATTATTCCTTTCTAGATGATTATAAATCCTATCTCTTATAAACCTTTCCAAAAATTTGCCTACAACAGAAGTAAGGCTCACTGGTCTATAGTTACCGGGGTTGTCTCTACTCCCCTTCTTGAACAAGGGGACAACATTTGCTACCCTCCAGTCTTTTGGCACTATTCCTGTAGACAATGACGACATAAAGATCAAAGCCAAAGGCTCAGCAATCTCCATCCTAGCTTCCCAGAGAATCCTAGGATAAATCCCCTCTGGCCCAGGTGACTTATCTATTTTCACAGTTTCCAGAATTGCTAACATCTCCTCCTTATGAACCTCATGCCCTTCTAGTCTAGTAGCCTGTATCTCAGTGTTCTCCTCGACAACATTGTCTTTTTCCTGTGTGAATACTGACAAAAAATATTCATTTAGCACCTCTCCTATCTCCTTGTGGGAGGAAACCAGAGCATCCAGAGGAAACCCACAATGTCCCGGCATCCACTGCACTCTGGGGCAGTGAATTCCACAAATTCACGACCCTTTGAGGGAAGTAATTTCTCCTCATCTCTGTCACCCCTTATCCTAAAACTATGGGCTGAATTCTACCATTTTGGGGTTATGTCCAGAAGATCCGTGGCGTTTTAGGTGGGGAAAAATTGTCGCGGCCCCAGCACCGATCCTCTGACCGGTGAGGGGCCAGCAGCCACGCCACGTAAAACGCTCAGCCTTTGTTTGCACTGAGTGCTGAATTTGTGTGCATTAGAGTGTTAAAGTGAGAGTTTGGTGACTGAGGGATATTGAGGGTTTATTTTTATCTAAAGTCTAGTCTTTCTTTTATTTTGGTAAATTAACTTAAAAGTTGCTATTTGGGTTAGAAGATAGTGAATTTTCAATTAGCTTTAAACAGAAGCTCTACTTGCAGCTACTTGCAGCTGCAGCTTGTTAATTAGTTAATTGGATTAAGCCAGTTTTCAGAGGCTAGATTCAGACAGTATAAATGTGAATCAGCTTACAGTGCTGACTTTGTTTGCACTGAGTGCTGAATGTGGGTGCATTGGAGTGTTAAAGTGAGAGTTTGGTGACAGAGGGAGTGCTGAATTTGGGTGCATTAGAGTGTTAAAGAGTGACTGATGGAGTTAGGTGAGGAGGGAGCAAGGTGCTCCTTTCATTTCATTTCCTACATTTCCTCAAAGAGCGTGAAGGGAGCCGGGCGTTTACAGAGAGTGCAGATGACTGGGAGTGGAGACGGAGGGCGGAGTTCCAGTTCGTTCACAGGGCAGCTACATTCTGTAAGGTAAGAGTTGTTTGTTTTGGGGTTTTTTAATTTTTAATTTTTGTGTTTTGTTTTTTGGGGGCAGCAAACTATCTTTGTACCATTTCGCTGAATCACTTATTTTAGAGGGTTACCTTGGGAGAATAGTAGCAGTATATGTATATTTTTTCGGGTTATTTCGGGTTCAGATCAGAGGTGATGGAGGCTAGGGCAGTTGCATGCTCCTCCTGTAGGATGTGGGTGGTGAGGGACACCACAGGTGTCCGCACTGACTACACCTGCGGGAAGTGCACCCAACTCCAGCTCCTCAGTGACCGCGTTAGGGAACTGGAGCTGGAGCTGGATGAAGTTTGGATCATCCAGGAGGCAGAGGGGGTGAAAGGGAGGACTTACAGGGAAGTAGCCACATCCAAGGTACAGGACAAGAGTAACTGGGTTACAGTCAGAAGAAGGAAAACGAACGGGCAGACAGTGCAGGGATCCCTCGTGGCCGTTCCCCTTCAAATCAATTATACCGTTTTGGATGCTGTTGGGGGTGATGACCTACCGGGGGAAGGTCCTAGCGGCCAGGTCTCTGGCACTGAGTCTGGCTCTGTGGCACAGAAGGGAAAGGGGGAGAATAAAAAAGCAATAGTGATAGGAGACTCAATGGTTAGGGGAACGGATAGGAGATTCTGTGATCGCGAACGAGACTCCCGGAAGGTATAGAACATAGAACATAGAACATTACAGCGCAGTACAGGCCCTTCGGCCCACGATGTTGCACCGAAACAAAAGCCATCTAACCTACACTATACCATTATCATCCATATGTTTATCCAATAAACTTTTAAATGCCCTCATGTTGCCTCCTGGGTGCCAGGGCCAGGGGTGTCTCAGATCGAGTCTACAGGATCCTTCAGGGGGAGGGGGAGTAACCAGAAGTTGTGGTGCACGTAGGCATGAGGATCTAAAAAGTGATTTTAAGGAATTAGGTTGGAAGCTAAAGAGCAGGCCAAGCAGAGTAGTAATTTCAGGATTGCTACCGGTGCAAGTGAGGCAAGAAACAGAGTGCGAGTGCAGCTGAACACGTGGCTAGACGGCTGGTGCAGGAGGGAAGGCTTCAGATATGTGGATCATTGGGATATCTTCTGGGAAAGGTGGGACCTGTACATGAAGGATGGTTTGCACGTAAACTGGAGTGGCACCAATATCCTGGGTGGGAGGTTTGCTAGAGCTCTTCGGGAGGGTTTAAAATAGTTTGGCAGGGGGATGGGAACCAGAGCTATGGATCAGAGGATAGGGCAGCTGTTGAACAGGCAGAAATAGTATGCAGTAAGTCTGAGAGGAAGGATAGACAGTTGATTAAAGGAGATGAACTGAGAGCATGAATCAGTACTTGGAACTATGATGTTGTGGCCATTACGGAGACATGGATGTCACAGGGGCGGAAATGGTTGTTAGATGTTCTGGGGTTTGGATGTTTTCAGAAGGGAGGTAAAAAAGGAGGGGGCGTGGCACTGTTAATTAGGGAGTGCATCAAAGCTACAGAAAAGGGGTTAGTTGAGGAGGGTTTGTCTACAGTCAGTATGGGTGGAAGTTAGAAACAAGAAAGGAGCAGTCACTTTATTGGGAGTTTTCTATCGACCCCCCAATAGCAGCCAAGAGATAGAGAAACAGATTGGGCGGCAGATCTTGGAAAAGTGCAGAAGTAACTTAGTTGTTGTCATGGGTGACTTCAACTTTCCTAATATTGACTGGAACCTCCTTACTGCAAATGGTTTGGATGGAGCAGATTTTGTCAGTTGAGTACAGGAAGGTCCCCTGACTCAATATGTAGATAGGCCGACTGGGGGGAGGCCATATTGGACTTGGTGCTCGGCAACAAACCAAGCCAGGTGTCAGATTTCTCGGTGGGACAACATTTTGGTGACAGTGACCACAATTCCTTGACCTTTACCATAGTCATGGAGAGGGATAGGAACAGACAGTGTGGGAAGTTTTTTAATTGGGGGAGGGGAAATTATACTGCTTTAGACAGGAGCTGAGGAGCATAAAGTGGGAACAATTGTTCTTGGGGAAATGCACAACAGTAATGTGGGGGTTGTTTAAGGAACACTTACTGCGAGTGCTGGATAGTTTTGTCCTACTGAGACGAGGAAGGAATGGTAAGGTGAAGGAGCCTTGGATGACAAGAGAAGTGGGGAGCTTCTAGTCAAGAGGAACAAGGAAGCTTATGTAAGGTTGAGGAAGCAAGCATCTGGCACGGCTTTAGAGGGTTACAAGGCAGCCAAGAAGGAACTCAAAAATGGACTTAGGAGAGCTAGAAGGGGACATGAAAAAGCCATGGCGGGAAGGATTAGGGAAAACCCCAAGGCATTCTACACTTATGTGAGAAATAAGAGGATGGTCAGAGTGAGAGTAGGGCCGATCAGGGCGAGTGGAGGGAAATTCTGCCTAGAGTCTGAGGGAATGGGGGAGGCCCTGAATGAATATTTTGCTTCAGTACTCACTCGAGAGAGGGACCTCGTTGCTCATGAGAACAGTGTTAACCAGGTTAGTAGACTCAAACAGGTTGATATTAAGGAGGATGTGCTGGAAATTTTGAAAAGCATCAGGAAGGATATGTCCCCTGGGCCTGAGGGGATATATCCAAGGTTACTACGGGAAGCGAGGGAGGAGATTGCTGCACCATTGGCGATGATCTTTGCATCCTCACTCTCCACTGGAGTAGTACCTGATGATTGGAGGGAGGTCGGGCAGTGGATGTGGTGTATATGGATTTCAGTAAGGCATTTGTTAAGGTTCCCCATGGTAGGCTCATTCAGAAAGTTAGGAGGCATGGGATACAGGGAAATTTGGCTGTCTGGATGCAGAATTAGCTGGCCAAAAGAAGACAGCGAGTGGTAGTGGATGGAAAGTATTCCGCCTGGAGGTTGGTGACCAGGGTGTCCCGCAGGGCTCTGTTCTGGGACCTCTGCTCTTTGTGGTTTTTATAAATGACTTGGATGAGGAAGTGGAAGGGTGGGTTAGTAAGTTTGCCTCCATGAAGGTTGGTGGAGTTGTAGATAATGTTGAGGGCTGTTGCAGGTTACAACAGGACATCGACAGGATGCAGAGCTGGGCTGAGAAGTGGCGTGTGGAGTTCAACCAAGATAAATGTGAAGTGATTCATTTTGGAAGGTTGAATTTGAATGCTGAATACAGGGTTAAGTGTAGAGGAACAGAGGGATCTTGGGGTCCACGTACATAGATCCCTCAAAGTTGCCACCAGGTTGATAGGGTTGTTGAGAAGGCGTATGGTGTGTTGGCTTTCATTAACAGGGGGATTGAGCTTAAGAGCCACAAGGTTTTGCTGCAGCTTTATAAAACCCTAGTTAGACCACACTTGGAATTTAGTGTCCAGTTCTGGTCACCTCATTATAGGAAGGATGTGGATGCTTTGGAGAGGGCACAGAGGGGATTTACCAGGATACTGCCTGGAATGGAGGGCATGTCTTATGAAGAAAGATTGAGGAAGCTAGGGCTTTTCTCACTGGAGCGAAGAAGGAAGAGAGGTGACTTGATAGAGGTGTACAAGGTGATGAGAGGCATGGATAGAGTGGATAGCCAGAGACTTTTCCCCAGGGCAGAAATGCCTGTCATGAGGGGACATAATTTTAAGGTGATTGGAGAAAGGTATAGGGGAGATGTCAGAGGTAGGTTCTTTACACAGAGAGTGGTGAGTGCGTGGAATGCCCTGCCAGCAGAGGTGGTGGAATCTGAGTCATGAGGGACACTTAAGTGACTCTTGGACAGGCACATGGACCGCAGCAAATTGAAGGGGTGTAGGTTAGATTGACCTGCAGCGGTCGCGCAGTACAACATGGTACTGGCCATGCGCAGACCCGATCTGCCAGATAGTGTCCCCGTGGGCAACACCTCGCCACCCCTGGGCCATCCCCCACCATGTGGCCCTTCCACCATTCGGCCCTTGCCGAACCCCTTCCGGCCAGGAGCACGGCTCCCTCCTGACTGTTGGTGGCGCTGGACACAGTTCGCAGCTGTCACGCCGGGTTCTGGGCTGCTGAGACCATGAGTCAACTGCGTGGTCGGGAACTTGGCCCATCGGCGGCGGAGCATCGGGGGAGGGCGTTCAGGTAACGTCCTGAGGCTGTCCCAGTGGCGTGCGGTGTGCTTCTCGATGACGCCGTTTTGGAGGAGATGGAGCTTCCGAAAACAGGCGGCGCCTCCGATTTCATCGTAAAAAGGGATTCTCTGCCTGATCGCTGATTACGAAATCGGCGTCGGGTGAACGGAGAATCCAGCCCCCGACCTCTCATTCTAGATTCCCCCACAAGAGGAAGCATCTGCTCTACGTCTACTTTGTCAATACCTTTCATCACCTTATACATTTCAATCAGAACTTCTAAACTCGAGAGAGTATTGGCCTCAACTGCTCAATCTCTCTTCATAAGACTAACCCCAAGGGCTGAATTCTCCGCCATGGGATGCTCCGGTTTGCCGGCAGCGTGGGGCTGCCCCACAATGGGAAACCCTATTGACTAGCCGACGAAACGGAGCACCCCGACGGTGTGCTGAACCAGAAATCTGGCATGGCGGGACGGACAATCCTGCCCCTCATCTCTGGAATCTATCTACTGAACTGCCTCGAATGTAATTACATCCCTCCTCAAATAAAGGGACCAAACTGTACACGGTACACCAGGTGCAGCCTCACCAATGCCTTGTACAGTTGCCGCAACAACTCTCTACTTTTATACTCAAATCCTTTCGCTATAAAGGCCCAAATTACATTTGCTTTCTTTATTAACTGCTGTACCTGCAGACTAGTTTTCGGCAATTCATTTATGATCCCTCTGTACCGAAGCACTCTGACTATTTAAATAATAAATTGCCTTTCCATTTTTCCGACAAAATGGATAACCTCACATTTATCCGTGCTAAACTCCATCTGCCAAACTTTGGCCCACTCACCTAACTACCAATATCCATTTGTAAATTTCTTATTTCCTCATTGCAACTTACTATCCAACCTAGTTTAGTGTCATCTTCAAATTTGGCTGCAGTACCTACGATCCTTGCAACCAAGTCATCAATATATATTGGAAATAGTTGGGGCCTGAGGACCGTACCCCATGGCACCCAACTAGTTACATCTTGCCAACCAGAAAAGACCCATTTATCCTGACTCTCTACCTTCTGTCGGTTAGCCAGTCTTATACCCAAGCTAATAAATTACTCCTAATCCCATGTTTTACAGACGCCTGGTCAGCTTTCAACAATGATTAAGCGACTAGTCCAGAACCATGAATTTTTTAAGTTTTAAGGTGCGAAAAGATCGATTCATTCGAAGAGTGATATCATAAGAAAATGGGCTTTGGTTATTTAAAAACTGTAAACTTTTAAACTTCAACCCTAACAGTAACTGATTACAAATAGTTTCTTAGCCTCAACACATGAGTTTCCACCAAACATCACTTCAAAGGAACATACAGCTCTCATTCCACTTACATAATAGGCAAAGATGATACTTGCATTTATGAAGCAATTTTCTGCTGTTCACCAAGTTCATTTAGAACTCTTTTTTTGAAAGCCGGTCACTGGGACTGTATTTTTCCATGACCTTAATCAGTGGCTTTTCAAATACTTCTCCTCACCTGTTCAACCAGGATTTTTTTCTCTCTCTCTGGGCTCCACCCAGCCCCTCAAACAAAAATTCTCTCCAGACTTGAACTCACCAGTGTTATCTTGGCTATTTGATTTCCCACTCCCATGTATACAAAAGAACAGAGCCATGCTATTGATAGGCAACTAACCTCCCATTGTCGGACAAAGAGCCATTAGGCTCTGTAATGCTGGTAATGCTAATAGCTGGTCGAACATCAAATAGTCACCCTTGCTGAATAGGATCATTCTATGTATTCCCACCAATGTGTTTAAGTCTGTATGAGACAAAGTAACTCAGGCCAGGTGTGAGCGTATCCTTCTGACTCTGTGCTATCAGTTTTTCACTCAGTCTGGTAAACCCTAAATTGCCTGCTACATCTTTGATCCCATTTCTGGACCCAATTTCCTAATATCTCCCTCGTAACACATGTAATCTTACCTTGTGCATTAACTTTTTGTGTGGCACCTTATCAATTGTCTTCTGGAAGTCCAGATACATGACATAGAACATAGAACATAGAACATACAGCACAGAACAGGCCCTTCGGCCTACGATGTTGTGCCGAACCTTTGTCCTAGATTAATCATAGATTATCATTGAATTTACAGTGCAGAAGGAGGCCATTCGGCCCCCTGAGTCTACACCGGCTCTTGGAAAGAGCACCCTACCCAAGCTCAACACCAAGGGCAATTTTGGACACTAAGGGCAATTTATCATGGCCAATCCACCTACCCTGCACCTCTTTGGACTGTGGGAGGAAACCGGAGCACCCGGAGGAAACCCACGCAGACACTGGGAGGACGTGCAGACTCCGCACAGACAGTGACCCAAGCCAGAATCGAACCTGGGACCCTGGAGCTGTGAAGCAATTGTGCTATCCACAATGCTACCGTGCTGCCCTTAAGAACAAATAAATCTACACTATATCATTTTACCGTAATCCATGTACCTATCCAATAGCTGCTTGAAGGTCCCTAATGTTTCCGACTCAACTACTTCCACAGGCAGTGCATTCCATGCCCCCACTACTCTCTGGGTAAAGAACCTACCTCTGATATCCCTCCTATATCTTCCACCTTTCACCTTAAATTTATGTCCCCTTGTAATGGTTTGTTCCACCCGGGGAAAAAGTCTCTGACTGTCTACTCTATCTATTCCCCTGATCATGTTATAAACCTCTATCAAGTCGCCCCTCATCCTTCTCCGTTCTAATGAGAAAAGGTCTAGCACCCTCAACCTTTCCTCGTAAGACCTACTCTCCATTCCAGGTAACATCCTGGTAAATCTTCTTTGCACCTTTTCCAAAGCTTCCACATCCTTCCTAAAATGAGGTGACCAGAACTGTACACAGTACTCCAAATGTGGCCTTACCAAAGTTTTGTACAGCTGCAGCATCACCTCACGGCTCTTAAATTCAATCCCTCTGTTAATGAACACGAGCACACCATAGGCCTTCTTCACAGCTCTATCCACTTGAGTGGCAACTTTCAAAGATGTATAAACATAGACCCCAAGATCTCTCTGCTCCTCCACATTGCCAAGAACTCTACCGTTAACCCTGTATTCCCTGACATCTACAAGATGGCCATTATCCACTTGGCTTTTTACATCTTTGAAGAACTCTATCAAATTAATCAAACATGATTTACCCTTCATTCTGACTCATGATACATGAGATCAAAGAGTTGACTATGTGTCTCAAAGATTGGTGTGAGAGGAATAGATTCCAATTCATGGCGTCCTGTCACCAGTACTGAGGAAAGATGGAGCTGTAACATTGGGGTGATCTTCACCCGACAAGTGCCCTGGCAATTCATATAACTAAGGCTTTAGAGAGAACTTTAAACTAAATGCTGGGGATAGAGGTTCGCGAGAAGGGAGATTTGGAAAGTTAAAAGGACCAGGTTATATTTCACAGCAACAATACAGGTAATAATAACTCAAGTGTGATAGGAAGGGACAGGTTGCACAAACATAAATGTGAGGGGGAGGGGGGATGTGGGGTAGCCCTGATAATGAAGGGATGACATAAGGACACTAGTGAGACTCAGGAGGTTGAATTAGTATGGGGGGGAGATTAAAAATAGCCTGGGTCAGAAAAGCTGATGGGAAACGTTCATAGCCCCTGAAATTGCTGTTATAATATTGGACAGGGCATTAAACAAAAAGTTATTGGAGCTTACAACAAAGACACTTTAATAGTTGTTGTGGCCTTCATACATACTATGGCCTTTAGCCTTCATACATACAATCAAATTAGCTGTTGCTAATTGGCTGTTTGATTTTTAATTTGGCTCTGTTTAATTACGTTTGCTCAAGAGTCGCCAGGTATCTTTCGACACCGCCACAAGGTTCAGAACCGAATACTGATCAATGACTCGATACACCAGTTAGTAAGTTCAAAAGCAATGCTCATTTATTTACACACAGTCAAATCTACTCATGCATAAACTCTACAAACTAAACTACCACTATTACTAAAGCCTATACTTAGCTTCGTGTGCCCACTCAGTCAGAGGAACAATGGCCGTTGCTCGGTTCTGAGGCTGCTGGGTTGAGCTGTTTATAGGGTAGCAACTAGGAGCGTCTATCTCGTAGCGTGCATTGACTTGGAACTTACTTGGTCTCTCTTTGCTGAGAGCCAAAGCCAAAGAAGGAAAATTCTCCCTTGGGGAATACCTTTCATACTAAAAAGGGCTTCGCGCGCTTTTGGGTGGGCCTTGAACTTGGCCCCAATTAATTAGGTCTTTCCCAATCATTCGTATCGATCTTCCTCCAATAGAGGGAGATCCCTGATTGCTGGGCGTGTCCTAGAAACCGTTGGTCTGCTTTGTTTTAGTCTCTTCTGGCGCCGGGGTGTCTGCCTTAACATTGTTTATCTAAATGTTTCCCTTTTGTCCCTGGAGATGGCTCGTTAGTATGTAGATTGCTTGGCAGTTTCTGTCCCGTCTGAGAGCTTAAGGTTGTAATCTTTGGATCTCGGCGGGAGCGATGTGCAAGGGCCTTCTGGAAGGTAAGTTTTTACTTTAAAAATACTTACCTTTGCAGGAGCAGGCCTTTGGATTTCGGCGGGAGCGGTGCGCAAGGGCATTCTGGAAGGTAAGTTTTTACTTTAAAAACACTTACCTTTGCAGGAGCAGGCCTTTGGATTTCGGCGGGAGCGGTGCGCAAGGGCCTTCTGGGAGGTACTTTTTTCACTTTAAAAACACTTACCTGGTCCCGTTTCTGTTCTTCTTTTCTGTTTTATTTTTTATCTTTTAATATAAGGCGGGAACCGGAAGTTCGACCCGCGGACTTCTGGGAAGGCCCCCCCCCCCAAACCAATAAATTCTGGTGGAGAGGAAACCCAAGACACTACACGTGTAGTGTCTCCCACCCACCCTCCTCCTCTAACCTAATAAGTGTTTTTAAAGTAAAAATTTACCTCCCAGAAGGCCCTTGCGCATCGCTCCCGCCGAAATCCAAAGATTAGAACCTTAAGCTCTCAGTCGGGACAGAAACTGCCAAGCAATCTACATACTAACGAGCCATCTCCAGGGACAAAAGGTAGGTACCTAATTTGTTAGGTAAGTGCCATATTATTATTATATTTACTTATTTATTTATTTATTTATTTATTAACCAGATCTTGGTTGGAGGTTAGAGGGATGGCAGGGAAGGTAGTGCAATGTTCCTCCTGCAGGATGTTTGAGGTGAGGGATGCCGTTAGTGCCCCTGCTGATTTTACCTGCAGGAAGTGCAGCCATCTCCAGCTCCTCCAAGACCGAGTTAGGGAACTGGAGCTGGAGTTGGATGAACTTCGGATCATTCGGGAGGCAGAGGGGGGTCATAGATAGCAGCTTCAGGGAATTAGTTACACCAAAGATTGGAGATAGATGGGTAACTGTAAGAGGGACTGGGAAGAAGCAGTCAGTGCAGGGATCCCCTGCGGTCGTTCCCCTGAGTAACAAGTATACCGCTTTGGATACTTGTGGGGGGGACGACTTACCAGGGGTAAGACATGGGGTACGGGCCTCTGGCACGGAGTCTGTCCCTGTTGCTCATAAGGGAAGGGGGAGAGGAGCAGGGCATTAGTAATTGGGGACTCGATAGTCAGGGGCACAGATAGGAGATTTTGTGGGAGCGAGAGAGACTCACGTTTGGTATGTTGCCTCCCAGGTGTCTCTGATCGTGTTTTCCGGGTCCTTAAGGGGGAGGGGGAGCAGCCCCAAGTCGTGGTCCACATTGGCACTAACGACATACGTAGGAAAGGGGACAAGGATGTCAGGCAGGCTTTCAGGGAGCTAGGATGGAAGCTCAGAACGAGAACAAACAGAGTTGTTATCTCTGGGTTGTTGCCCGTGCCACGTGATAGTGAGATGAGGAATAGGGAGAGAGAGCAATTAAACACGTGGCTACAGGGATGGTGCAGGCGGGAGGGATTCAGATTTCTGGATAACTGGGGCTCTTTCTGGGGAAGGTGGGACCTCTACAGACAGGATGGTCTACATCTGAACCAGAGGGGCACAAATATCCTGGGGGGGAGATTTGCGAGTGCTCTTTGGGGGGGTTTAAACTAATGCATGGGAACCTGGATTGTAGGTTTAGGGTACGGGAGATTGAGAGTATAGAGGTCAGGAGCACAGATTTGACTTCGCAGGAGGGGGCCAGGGTTCAGGTAGATGGTTTGAAGTGTGTCTACTTCAATGCCAGGAGTATACGAAATAAGGCAGGGGAACTGGCAGCATGGGTTGGTACCTGGGACTTCGATGTTGTGGCCATTTCGGAGACATGGATAGAGCAGGGACAGGAATGGATGTTGCAGGTTCCGGGGTTTCGGTGTTTTAGTAAGCTCAGAGAAGGAGGCAAAAGAGGGGGAGGTGTGGCGCCTCTAGTCAAGAACAGTATTCCGGTGGCGGAGAGGATGCTAGATGGGGACTCTTCTTCCGAGGTAGTATTGGCTGAGGTTAGAAACAGGAAAGGAGAGGTCACCCTGTTGGGAGTTTTCTAGAGGCCTCCAAATAGTTCCAGGGATGTAGAGGAAAGGATGGCGAAGATGATTCTGGATAAGAGCGAAAGTAACAGGGTAGTTATTATGGGAGACTTTAACTTTCCAAATATTGACTGGAAAAGATATAGTTCGAGTACATTAGATGGGTCGATTTTGTACAATGTGTGCAGGAGGGTTTCCTGACACAATATGTTGACAGGCCAACAAGAGGCAAGGCCACATTGGATTTGGTTTTGGGTAATGAACCAGGCCAGGTGTTAGATTTGGAGGTAGGTGAGCACTTTGGGGACAGTGACCACAATTTGGTGACGTTTACGTTATTGATGGAAAGGGATAAGTATACCCCGCAGGGCAAGAGTTATAGCTGGGGGAAGGGCAATTATGATGCCATTAGACATGACTTGGGGGGGATAGGTTGGAGAAGTAGGCTGCAAGTGTTGGGCACACTGGATATGTGGAGCTTGTTTAAGGAGCAGCTACTGCGTGTTCTTGATAAGTACGTACCGGTCAGGCAGGGAGGAAGGCGTCGAGCGAGGGAACCGTGGTTTACCAAGGAAGTGGAATCTCTTGTTAAGAGGAAGAAGGAGGCCTATGTGAAGATGAGGTGTGAAGTTTCGGTTGGGGCGATGGAGAGTTACAAGGTAGCGAGGAAGGATCGAAAGAGAGAGCTAAGACGAGCAAGGAGGGGACATGAGAAGTATTTGGCAGGAAGGATCAAGGAAAACCCAAAAGCTTTCTATAGGTATGTCAGGAATAAGCGAATGACTAGGGAAAGAGTAGGACCAGTCAAGGACAGGGATGGGAAATTGTGTGTGGAGTCTGAAGAGATAGGCGAGATACTAAATGAATATTTTTCGTCAGTATTCACTCAGGAAAAAGATAATGTTGTGGAGGAGAATGCTGAGACCCAGGCTATTAGAATAGATGGCATTGAGGTACGTAGGGAAGAGGTGTTGGCAATTCTGGACAGGCTGAAAATAGATAAGTCCCCGGGGCCTGATGGGATTTATCCTAGGATTCTCTGGGAAGCCAGGGAAGAGATTGCTGGGCCTTTGGCTTTGATTTTTATGTCATCATTGGCTACAGGAATAGTGCCAGAGGACTGGAGGATAGCAAATGTGGTCCCTTTGTACAAGAAGGGGAGTAGAGACAACCCCGGCAACTATAGACCGGTGAGCCTCACGTCTGTTGTGGGTAAAGTCTTGGAGGGGATTATAAGAGACAAGATTTATAATCATCTAGATAGGAATAATATGATCAGGGATAGTCAGCATGGCTTTGTGAAGGGTAGGTCATGCCACACAAACCTTATCGAGTTCTTTGAGAAGGTGACTGAACAGGTAGACGAGGGTAGAGTAGTTGATGTGGTGTACATGGAATTCAGTAAAGCGTTTAATAAGGTTCCCCACGGTAGGCTATTGCAGAAAATACGGAGGATGGGGATTGAGGGTGACTTAGAGATGTGGATAAGAAATTGGCTAGCTGAAAGAAGACAGAGGGTGGTGGTTGGTGGGAAATTTTCAGAATGGAGTTCAGTTACAAGTGGCGTACCACAAGGATCTGTTCTGGGGCCGTTGCTGTTTGCCATTTTTATTAATGACCTAGAGGAGGGTGCAGAAGGGTGGGTGAGTAAATGTGCAGACGACACTAAAGTCGGTGGTGTTGTCGACAGTGCGGAAGGATGTTGCAGGTTACAGAGGGACATAGATAAGCTGCAGAGCTGGGCTGAGAGGTGGCAAATGGAGTTTAATGTAGAGAAGTGTGAGGTGATTCACTTTGGAAGGAATAACAGGAATGTGGAATATTTGGCTCATGGTAAAGTTCTTGGAAGTGTGGATGAGCAGAGGGATCTAGGTGTCCATGTACATAGATCCCTGAAAGTTGCCACCCAGGTTGATAGGGTTGTGAAGAAGGCCTATGGAATGTTGGCCTTTATTGGTCGAGGGATTGAGTTCCGGAGTCATGAGGTCATGTTGCAGCTGTACAAAACTCTGGTACGGCCGCATTTGGAGTATTGCGTACAGTTCTGGTCACCGCATTATAGGAAGGACGTGGAAGCCTTGGAGCGGGTGCAGAGGAGATTTACCAGGATGTTGCCTGGTATGGAGGGAAAATCTGGGGCGTTATTCTCCGACCCCCCTGCGGGTCGGAGAATGGCCGTCGGCCGCCGCGAACCCCGCCCCCGCCGGTTGCCGAAGTCTCCGAAGGGAGAAAAGTCGGCGGGGCGTTAATGGCGCCGCAGACGTCGGAGAATGGCACGGGTGTGCGCAAGGCAGCCGATTTTGGGCCTGCCGATATTCTCCCATCCGGATGGGCCCAAGTCCTGTCGACGTGATGACCGGTCACGTCAACGTAAATCAAACCTCCTTTTAATCGGCGTCAACCAGTGCGGCGGGGGGGTTGGTTAGAGTGGGCTGGGCTCCGGGGGAGTGCCGGGAGGGGGGTCAGTGCCGGGGAGGAGGATGGGGGTCCGTGCCGGGGAGGGGGATGGGGGATGGGGGGGGGTCCATGCCGGGGAGGGGGATGGTGGGCCTGTGCCGGGGAGGGGGATGGGGGGGGGGTCCGTGCCGGGGAGGACGATGGGGGGTCCATGCCATGGAGGGGGATGGGGGGCCCGTGCCGGGGAGGGGGATGGGGGGCCCGTGCCGGGGAGGAGGATGGGGTCCATGCCGGGGAGGAGGATGGGGGGTCCGTGCCGGGGAGGGGGATGGGGGGGGTCCGTGCCGGGGAGGAGGATGGGGGGGTCCGTGCCGGGGAGGGGGATGTGGGATCCGTGCCGGGGAAGGGGATGGGGGGCCCGTGCCGGGGAGGAGGTTGGGGTCCGTGCCGGGGAGGAGGATGTGGGGTCCGTGCCGGGGAGGGGGATGGGGGGCCCGTGCCGGGGAGGAGGTTGGGGTCCGTGCCGGGGAGGAGGATGGGAGGTCCATGCCGGGGAGGGGGATGGGGGGTGGGGGGGTCCGTGCCGGGGAGGAGGATGGGGGGTCCGTGCCGGGGAGGGGGATGGGGGGTCCGTGCCGGGGAGGAGGATGGGGGGTCTGTGCCGGGGAGGGGGATGGGGGGTCCGTGCCGGTGAGGGGGATGGGGGGCCCGTGCCGGAGAGGAGGTTGGTGTCCGTGCCAGGGAGGAGGATGGGGGGTCCGTGCAGAGGAGGGGGATGGGGGGTCCGTGCATGGGAGGGGGATGGGGGGTCCGTGCCGGGGAGGGGGATGGGGGGGCTCATGCCGGGGAGGGGGATGCGAGGGCAAGTGAGTTGGTCCACCTGGCCAGGTGCCAGCCTCCAACGGTTGAACCCATGCGGTCCATGCCACCTGGCTGGGTGGACGAGGGGATATGGGCAATGATGGCATGTCGTCGTTCCCACCCCCCACCCCCCCCCCGCCCCCCCCCCCACCAGGCCGTCATGTTTTCCGATCATCCAGCGATGTTGGCCACCGTGGCGGCAGCCGCTAATGTCTATGTTGCCCTGGATGAGGAGGAGGAGGAGGAGCATGCCAGAGAGGCGGCGCAGGCTGCCGCAGAGGGGCAGGCGGCAGCCTCCCAGGCCTGAGGGACACCTGACCGACAGGACGAGGAGGGGGAGGAGGACGTAGCGGCCCCACGGCAACGGAGGCACCCGAGGGCGCCCCGTGTGTACCGGCCCCGGCAGTCATACCAGGATCTCACAGACCGGGAATGCAGGAGGAGACTCCGGATGAGGCGGGAAACCGTGGCACACATCTGCCACCTGCTGGCACACCTGTCACCGCGTGGCACTGGTGGGGGACACCCACTCCCCGTGTCCGTCAAGGTTATGGTGGCCCTGAACCTTTATGCAACGGGGTCATTCCAGGCAACGAGTGGGGACCTGTCCGGCATATCGCAGACATCGGTGCACCGGTGCATCCGGCAGTGACAGATGCCCTATATGCCATGGCGCACCGCTACATCCGCTTCCCTGTGGACCGGGCCAGCCAAGATGCACGGGCCGTGGGCTTCTCTGCCGTGGCAGGTTTCCCCATGGTCCAGGGCGCGATTGATGGGATGCACGTCGCCGTGCGGCCACCTGCAGATAACAGGGCTGTGTTCACCAATAGGAAGGGGACCTATTCGATGAACATACAGGTGGTCTGCGACCATCGCATGATGATCCTGCACGCCTGCGCCCGTTACCCAGGCAGTGTACACGACTCATACGTGTTGTCGCGGTCATCCATCCCCGGCATGTACGAGGGATGCCATCCCCGGCTGAGGGGCTGGTTGCTGGGTGACAGGGGCTACCCATTGCGATCGTGGCTGATGACGCCTATACGGAGGCCACGCAATGAGGTGGAGAACCGCTACAATGATGCCCATGTAGCGACAAGGGGAGTGATAGAGAGGCGCTTTGGCGTGCTGACGATGCGTTTCAGGTGCCTGGACCTCTCTGGGGGCGCCCTCCAGTATCGGTCAGATAGGGTCGGCCGCATCATTGTGGTGTGCTCCGTCCTGCACAACATAGCCCAGCAGAGAGGCGATGTGCCGCAGGCAGAGGACGGCGGAGTGGAGGAGCAGCAGGAAGAGGCGCAGTCCTCCCCAGATGAGGGGGATGGGGGCAATGGTCAGGGCAGACGGGCTAGACACAGGCGGGTGGCTGTCCACCGTTACCGGCTGGCCTAGCGGGCACGGGACAGGCTGATAGCCGCCCGCTTCACTGACTAGATGGGCGTGGGAATCGGGTAGTACGGCCACAGACCGCACACCATGGCAACAGCCGACCACCCACACCCCCCACCCATCCACCCACCCAGCACCCTCACCCCCCTCCCCAACCCCACCCACCCCACCGGCATGCACACTGTGGTAGTATGTATTAGGGGTCATGTGGGACTGTGAAGCCGTGATGCTATTGGCTGACAGATCCCGGGTCCTGGTTGGCTGTTGACTCCTGGCTCCGCCCTGAAGGCGGAGTATAAGAACCCGGGCTTCTCCCCGCCGCTCCATTCTGTTGCTGAACTGCTGGGGACAGGTCTCGCTCAATAAAGCCTCATCGACTTCATCTCTATTCGTCTCTCTCGTAAGTCATTGTGCGCTACACACACCACCCCCCCCATTGCCGATACACCTGCGACACAATGGCCGGGCTCACACAGTTGCGGGTGGACGCGTGTCTATTGCAGGCCATGGAGGATGATGACAACCCGCCCTGCGATGAGCTCCTGGCTCCTCATTGTTGGACTATGTCTGACCCATGGCCACAGTACCACCATCCACCCGGACCATCCCTGCATGCGGCTGTGACACTGCAGCGCACGGTCCCGTCCTCTGCCCGGGGGGATGTTGATGGCGGCCCAGGGGGAAGGGGGCAGATTCACCTGGGGCTGAGGTAAGACCACCCCTCACACACACACTTGCGCTCAACGTACATGACACCCCCACACGCTTTGGACAGAGCACAAAGGCAGCTTCTGTAGGTGTAACATTGACTTTAATAACCAAAGGAGTTCATGCACGTGCCCTAGCCCCTAAAACTCATCTGTGCCCTGCACCCATGCCAACTTACTCAGTGTCTAATTGTTTGGCCTTACGGGCCCTTTGACTACGTCTACGTGGTTCCCCAGATGGTACAGCAGAACTGGAGGTGGACTCCTGTGATTCCTGCCCTCTGACACGGGATCCCTTTGGCGGCCGTTTCCTGGGGCGTCCTGGCCTAGATGGGCCAGGCTGCGGCCCGGGCGACTGGGATGGCGAGCTGCCAGCCTGTCCTGTCCGTTGCCCACCCGATGCACCTGGGACGGAAGGGGGGGAGTCCGAGGTGTCGCGGTGTTCCGGGACCTTCCCTACAGGGGGACCCGGGACGGACCACACCACCTCCTCCTCCCTCGGGGTGCCCGATGGTCCCCAGGCCTCTACATGGGTGGGGGATGCGAACGGACTGGCCATCTGACGCCCCCCCGACATCTGGCGCTGCCAGTCCTGGAGGCCCGTGCTGGTATCGACAGGGGTCTGCAGGTTTGCAGCCATGGAGCCCAGGGGATTGGCAAACCCTGTCTGTGACTGTGCGACGCCGGCTCGCACATGGCCAATGGCGCCGATGCCCTCAGCGATGGCCTGCTCAGATTGGGCTATGGCCTGCAGAGACTGGGCTATGGCCTGCTGAGACTGGGCCATGGCCTGCTGAGACTGGACTATGGCCTGCTGAGACTGGGCCACGGCGTTGAGCGCCTCTGCCATCTGGCGCTGGCACTGGCTCATGGCCTCCTGTGAGAGGGCAGCCATGTCCTGGGCCACAGACGCCGCCTGCACGGAAAGCCTCAGGCCTCGCAAACCGTTCCCCATGTCTGACACCGTCACACCCATTGCCTCCACCGCGGACGCGTATGACCGGCACCACTCCCAGCTCCTGGACGCGGGTGGACAAGCCGGCCGTCACCCTCTTTGCTCGTCTCTGGGTCGGTGGTTGCATCGGATCTATGGGTGGGTGTGGTAACTCCAGGAACCCGGGATCCATCTGGGCGGCAGATGTTCGCTTGGGCTGGGCTGCACTCTGACCGCCCGGCCCTTCTGCTGCTCCTACCTCCACCTGCTGTACTGGGACAGCTGTGTTGTGTGCACCAGTGAGTGTACTAGACGCCTCATCACTAAAGTGCCCAACCGAGGTGAGTGTTTCTGCGATGGTGGAGGGTGTTGGTGATAGCAGTGGCGTTGTGTCATGCTCTTCGTCCCACTCTGAGTCCATGGGACTTTGGGGGTGGGGGTTCGTCTCGACCCATCCACTCTGTGTCACTGTCCGGTATTTCGTCTTCCTGGGTAGTGCTGTCTCGGGTAGGGGTGTCCTGGGTAGTGGTGTCCTGGGTAGTGGTGTCCTGGGTAGTGGTGTCCTGGCTCGGCTGTGACGGGAGACTGTGGCTGCCCCTCTCGTCGCTGGGTGGCACACGCCTGCGTCGTCGCACCCGCACGCGACGGGGGCGTCGTCTCCCTGTTGCTCCAGGTCTCTCCGTCTCCCATGGTCTCCAAGGGACATCCTGCGGGCATCGCATGCCGGAGGGTCCGCCAGCCAGTTCCAGGGCCCTTTCGTCGTGTTCGGTCAGTGGCCTCTCATCAGCGGGGCCTCCTCCAGTCCTCACATGCTCCCTGGTGTTGTGTGCGCATTTCTCCTGTGGTGGGGGTGGGGGGGGGGGTGGCAGGGGTAAAAGGCAATAGTGTTAGATAGGTATATGAATGCACGCCATCGATTGCGCGTGTATTGCAGAGGTTAAGGTTCGGGCTGGATTCACTTGGGGATATGGGGGAGGGGGGATATGGGGGAGGGGGGATATGGGGGATATGGGGGAGGGGGATATGGGGGAGGGGGGATATGGGGGAGGGTGGATATGGGGGATATGGGGGAGGGGGGATATGGGGGAGGGGGGATATGGGGGAGGGGGGATATGGGGGAGGGGGATATGGGGGATATGAGGATATGGGGAGGGGGGATATGGGGGAGGGGGGGATATGGGGAGGGATATGGGGGAGGGGGGATATGGGGGAGGGGGATATGGGGGAGGGGGGATATGGGGGATATGGGGAGGGGGGATATGGGGGATATGGGGGAGGGGGGATATGGGGATATGGGGGAGGGGGGATATGGGGGAGGGGGAATATGGGGGATATGGGGAGGGGGGATATGGGGGAGGGGGGATATGGGGGATATGGGGAGGGGGATATGGGGATATGGGGGAGGGGGATATGGGGGAGGGGGATATGGGGAGGGGGATATGGGGAGGGGGGATATAGGGGATATAGGGGATATGGGGTAGGGGGGATATGGGGGAGGGGTGATATGGGGGATATGGGGGAGGGGGATATGGGGTTGATATGGGGAGGGGGAATATGGGGGAGGGGGGAAATGGATATCGGGCAGGGGGGGAGGCTCACCCTGCCTCCTCTGACGAGGTCGTTCACCTTCTTGTGGCACTGGGTGCCTGTCCGTGGTGTCAGGGCCGCAGCGGTGACGGCCTCTGCCACCTCCCTCCACAGACGCCGGCTGTGGCGTGGGGCAACTCTGCGGCCGTGCCCGGGATACAGGGCGTCCCTCCTCTGCTCCACCGCGTCCAGGAGAGCCTCCACATCCCGTGACTGGAACCTCGGGGCTGAGTGGCGGCCGGCCATCCGGTCGGGTGTTCCGGTCGGGTGTTCCGGTCGTGTGGGGGGGAGCAGCGCGTTGTTATGAGCCGTCACGCCGTGCGGCGTGTATGACGCTGCACGGCGTGAACCACGTGAGCAAGCGCGGATCCCATCACATCGCTGCTCGCCCATTTCGGGCCGGAGACTTTGCAATGATTTTTGCGGCGTGACGCAAGTCGGATTTGCTGCGTATTTTGTGCCGATCGGCGGACTTTGCGCCAATAACGGAGAATTTCGCCCCTTATGAGGAAAGGCTGATGGACTTGAGGTTGTTTTCGTTAGAGAGAAGAAGGTTAAGAGGAGACTTAATAGAGGCATACAAAATGATCAGGGGGTTAGATAGGGTGGACAGTGAGAGCCTTCTCCCGCGGATGGAAATGGCTAGCACGAGGGGACATAGCCTTAAACTGAGGGGTAATAGATATAGGTCAGAGGTAGGTTCTTTATGCAAAGAGTGGTGAGGCCGTGGAATGCCCTCCCTGCTACAGTAGTGAACTCGCCAACATTGAGGGCATTTAAAAGTTTATTGGATAAGCATATGGATGATAATGGCATAGTGTAGGTTAGATGGCTTTTGTTTTTTGACTTCCCATGTCGGTGCAACATCGTGGGCCGAAGGGCCTGTACTGCGCTGTATCGTTCTATGTTCTATGTAATCAACAGACAGACCTTGCACCTGCTCGTTTCTTAGTATTGTCCAATTTTCCTGCGTTCTTTGCAAGTGACCATTTTGTAATCGGGACGTGTCCATCCCAGATGGCTACCAGCCCTCCTTGTGATCCTCAACGCAAAGCGTGAAGGATCACACTGCTACGTCGTCTTCATCCTTTGACCAAACAGGGCACCCATACTTAGGCTCTACACTGTCCTATCCTATGCAACACAATTTTACCTAAACCATTTAAAATACGTTCATTATCATAAAACTCTACGGGGCGCTATGACATTAATACATGCATTACAGAAAAATAAAAGAACTGGAACCTCCCATTTCAAATACATCCATTATCATAAAACTCTACGGGGTGCTGTGACATTAATACATGCATTACAGAAAAATAAAAAAACTGGAACCTCTAACTATTCTCAATAAACTATCCTCATTAAACAATCCAAAAATAATCTATACATCTTAACCTGTACAAAATAGCAGCACACAAATTTCTCTGGCCTGGCAGTCAGACACAGGGGTTTACATCTCTTTATTCCACAGTATACATTAAAAAAAATGGATGCTCTTTAATCCGTCCCAATGGGTTTGGGGGTCTGGTGAAATCCGAAAATGGGGGACCTAAACCTGTATACCGGGGTGCGAGAGCGATATGCTCTCTTTTGCCATTTCCTAACTCTAAACGTTTGCACGACACTGCAAAGTATCGCCTGCACTAAGAGTGCTTTGACTACATATGAGAGTGAGTACCAGGTGATAAACTTACCACACCAGGTCGGGGTATTGCTAGCTGTCGCGGGGCTAGTTATCTGTTCCGTGTATTGCAGGGGTGGGAATCATTTACGGTTTGTGTGGTAGGGCTCAGGGGGGTAGCGTCCACGCGCAACTGAAGGGATCCCGCTGAGATCCATGTGAACACGAAGGCTGTCTTCATCTTTGTCGGTCTACTTCTTTGTCTTCCTCTGGGGTTCCTGAGGTTCCGGAGTTCTGTGAACACAATATCTGTTATTATCTTTCTTAAGATCTCGTATGTCTGTCTGTCCTTTATTGCCAATGTCCCTTTATAATTGGTCACCATCTGTGACTCCCTCATTTTTGTTTAAACCGAATATTTGGACTAGACATCTAAGAAAAATACTGCCATACTGCGAGCCATCTCGCAGCCTGTGTGATTTACCATCCCAATGTTTGAGGATGTAAATAGCATAGGGAAGCAACCTAAGGGTTGCCAAAACCAAATAAAAGAATTTTGAATGTAACGAGCCAAAATGGTGCGTATGGGCCGCGGCGGGTAAGAAATGGGTGGAATCCCCGGGCAGGACGGTGATCAATGCCGTATGTGCTCTACCCAAGCGTAGCTGACCAGAGGGGGGTCCTCAGGCAGGGCGGGGACCAATGCCGTTTCTCCACTGCCTGAGCAACCGGCAAGAACAGGTAAGAATGTGGTCGTCGTGGGGGCTGCCTCTCGAATTAGGAGAGTAGCAATGAATCCTGTTCTGTTGACAAACTAGTTCCTCTGAACGGTTGTCTGGCGACAAACTTGTACCTTTAAACTGGTTTCTGTTGACAAACTAGTTCCTCTGAACTATTGTTTGGGGACAAACGTGTTCCATTAACAGCCAGGGGGGCGTTAAAGGAGTGGTGACGTGGGGCCGTGAAAACTTTCGAGTTTACGATCAACACTTAACGTTAACACTAACGAACAAACATACGACAAAATGGTGCAGGTTCCATCAGAAAGGACACCGTATTTCTCCATCGGTTCCTTGTTTCTCCATCATTTGGACACCTCACTGGTCAATAGCAAACAGGGTCGCAAAGGGATTTATTTGGTGGGAGTCAGACTCTAAGCCATCATCTTCTCCCGGCTGCCAAACCCTTGACTGTAGTAACCGTGCTAAAGCTGCTTGAGGCGAATTGGGGTCATAGATGTCATAGAATTTACAGTGCAGAAGGAGGCCATTCGGCCCAACGAGTCTGCACCGGCTCTTGGAAAGAGCACCCTACCCAAGGTCAACACCTTCACCCTATCCCCATAACCCAGTAACCCCACCCAACACTAAGGGCAATTTTGGACACTAAGGGCAATTTATCATGGCCAATCCACCCAACCTGCACATTCCTGGACCACGAGAGGAAACCGGAGCGCCCGGAGGAAACCCATCTCATCATTCCGGATGAGCCTGAACGAATTGTCTCGGTGCCAGAATCGTGTGTCGAGGTTAGAGGTACTATGCTTCAATCCGTAATCGTCGGGCGGTGGGTCTGGGTCAGGGGCTTTGATATAAGTAATCTCAAATGGGTCAGTGGAATCATGCTCAGATTCGCTGGGAGAGTGGCCTGGTGCAGTGGTGCAGTCATAACGTGATGTGCTGTGGCTATTGTCAACGTGATTGCTATCACTGTCGCTGTCGCTTCTGGTTGAGGGAAGGGAGAGGCGGAGTCGTGCCTCTGGGGGCGGAGTTGAAGTCGTGTCTGAGGGCGGACTGGAGTGGTTGGGGGAGGGTAGGAATACATCATCTGTGGGCGGGGCATGCTCATCTGCTGCTGCGAGCAGGATGTGTGTGTGGTTATTCTGCGAGCCGTAAGCCTTGAGCTGGTTTATATGAAACCACGTAGACTTACCATTTGGATAGGTTATTTTGTATACTGAGGGGCTGACTTTGTCCGAAATGGATACGGTCCAGAAAATTTTGGGGAGAGGAATGAACTGGCGTTGTAAAGGGAAAGCATAATTTGTTGCCCTACTGTAAACACAGTGGCACGTACTGTTTTGTCGAAACAAGCCTTGTTCTGTTTATTCCTGATTCCAAGTCTCACTGCTGCTGCGAGTTGGGCTGCCTTTATGTTTTGTATCAGTTGTTTAGCCGCATTTTCATGCGTGAGGGCTGTAACTGCGGGGCTGGCCAAATCCAGTCCTAATAAATACTCAGTGCCTTTCATGGGGCATCCGGTCATGAGGGTGTGGGGTGTAACCTGTGGACGTAGATACCGTGTTTCTTAAAAACATTAAATCAAATGGGAGTACTGAACCCCAGGTGCTGTTATTCTGCTGTACCACCTTCCTGAGAGTGGCTTTCAATGTCTTATTCATTCGTTCTACAATACCACTTGACCGGGGGTGGTATGCTATATGGAACTTTTGTCTAATGCCGAAAATCGTGAGGACGTTTTTCATTACACGTCCGGTGAAATGGGAGCCTTGATCGGACTCTATACTGCGTGGGAGGCCCCATCTTGTAAAGATGTGGTGTGTTAATATTTTAGCCGTTGTCTTGGCCGTATTAGTTTGTGATTCAAATGCTTCCACCCATTTTGTGAAGGTGTCTATGACTACCAACACATACTTGTAACCATTTCTGCACAGGAGTAGGGGTCCTATATAATTTACCTGGAGATTTGTCCAGGGTCCATTAACGGGGCGGGTATGGCTAAGTTGAGCCTTTTCAGCATATCTGTCCGGATTGTTCTGGGCACAGATTATGCAATTCTCAATTTAGTGTGTTGCATCGATTTTTAAATCAGGCCACCAGCAGAGCGGTCTGAGGTGGGCTAGGGTGGGTTCAATTCCTTGGTGTCCATGATTGTCATGGAACTGACAAATGATCTGGTTCCTGTCCTGGCTGGGAACTATATAAATGCCATCCTTTAAAATCACACTGTCATGTGTGGTGATTGAGTTTTTAAGCTAGTCTTATGGGGCTGGGAAGGTTCCCTTTAAAACTTCCCTGAGTTTCTAGTCCTCTTTCTGTGCCTTTGCTAAATCCTGAATATTGGTCTGTGAGACCTGAACTGCATGTACTGGGGTGCTTTCGGGGCGTTTCAAAAAATAACCATGCCGGGAGCCTGCCTTTGCTAGGGCTTCTGCTTTAACGTTACCAGGGGGGGAAGAATGGTGATGACTGCGAACCTTAATTATTCCGTATTTCCTATTCTTCGCTGTCTCTAAGATATGATGGAGTAATCAGGCTGAGGGTAGGGGTTTACCGTCCGCGGAAACAAATCCTCTTGTTTCCCATAGGGGTAGGAATTCCGTCAAACTGTTGCATACATACAAGCTGTCTGAATAGATGTCTACTGGGGTCGGGGACGAGTCGGGGTGGTCTACAATATAAGCGATTGCTGCCAGCTCTGCTGCCTGGGAGCCGAAGTGTCCTGGCAACTTTAGTGAAATTTCATCTAGGGTGCGTCCCTGCGCATCCTCTACATAAATACCGCAACCGGTAATTCTCTTTCCATTTAACACTGTGGAGGAGCCATCCACATAAATATTCAGGGGTGCGCACATGTCTATGGGCTGGGATCTCTGGGGTGTACTACCTGTTTCCCTGGGGGGTGTTTTGGGAATAAATGGGCCTGTGTTCTGTTTAGTGGTGATGGTCTCACATTCATAAGGGGTGCCTGCATACTGCAAATTATCGGCAAGGAAGGTGTGGGTCTTGGTTCTTTTTACTGTAATGTCCCGTCCCTGTAAAAGAAGGGTCCAACGGGCTGTGCAGATTTGGCTGACTGTGCCATCCTTAAGTCGGCCGGCTAACAATAGCTGTGTCAGTGTGTGTTCTGTGAGGATGGTGATGGGGTTGAGTCCTGTAATGTAGCCGAAGTACTGTACTGCCCAAAAAACTGCAAGCAGGTGCCTTTCACAGGCAGAAAATCCTTGCTCTACGGGCTCTCACACACGTGAGGCGTATGCTATGGGGCGTAATTGGTCACGGCGTTCCTGGAGGAGTACGGCCGAAAGGGTTCGGCCGGTGCTTGCAACTTCGATTGCGTATGGGAAAAGTGGATTTGTGACCTGTAGTGCGGGGGCTGTGCTGAGTGCTCTTTTTAAAACGTCTACGGCACCTGTATGCTGTGGAAGCCATTCCCAAGATGCTTGTTTCTTGAGAAGGTCGGATAGGGGCGCTGCTTTAGTGGCGAAACCATCAATATGGTTTTGGTAGTAGCCAACCAGTCCTAAAAATGACCGGAAGGCTGAGGCATTGTGGGGAAGGGGCAATTTGATGATCAAGTCAATTCTTTTTTGCTCAATCTCGCGTTTACCATGAGTGATCACTGTTCCCAAGTAAATCACTTTCTCTTTCAATATCTGGGCCTTCTTGGGGTTGACTTTACAACCAATTTCTTTTCGGAGTGCTAGGAGTTCAGCAAGAAGCAAAATGTGCTCTCCCTTTGTGTCTGTCTGTAGTAACAAGTTGTCTACGTACTGGACCAGGCAATCCGAGCGGGAAAATTTTGCTAACCCACCTGCCAGCTGTCGGTGGAAAATGGAGGGGGAGTTGTGGAAGCCTTGTGGAAGGCACGTCCACGTGTATTGTTGCCCTTGGAATGTAAAGGTGAATTTGTACTGGCACGCTTTAGCCAATGGAATGGACTAAAAGCCATTACTTATGTTCAAAACCGAAAAAATTTTTGACTGGAGTCCCTGTTTGAGCATGGTCTCGGGACGCGTGGCTACGGTGGGGGTTGCTGCTGGGGTTACTTTGTTCAGTTCCCGGTAATCAATAGTCAGTTGCCATGATCCATCCGGTTTCCTGAAGGGCCAAATCGGTGCATTGTTTGTGGAGGCTACTGATCTGAGTACGCCTTGATCCAACAAACTCTCTATTACTTTGGAGATTTCTCCCTCTGCTTCCTGGGGAAATCCCGTACTGCTTCTGGGGTTTAGGGTCGGGACCTGTAATGTTCACAAAGCCAGTCAAATTGCCACAGTCGCGCTTGTGCTGTGCAAATGTTGCTTTATGTTCCTGCAGGACTCCCATAACTTGTTTTTCTGCACTGATGGCTCGAGGGTCGAACCAGAAGTCTCATACTGAGCTAATACTGTTTATGTACTCTCCTACTGTGAGTGTGGCGGGGGCTCGTGCTGCCTTTGCCATTTTCCGAACACACTTGTTAACTGGGTCGAAAGAAAGGTTATGGGAGCTCATGAAATCGATCCCAAGGATATGTTCTGCTGTCTGGGGCAGATCAACCAAAACTACGGGGTGCTTAGTTGTGATGTTACCTATTTGTATTGCTACAGGGGCTGTGATGTGTCCCTGTTGTAAATGGCCTGTAAAGCCGCTAAGTGTGATGGTGTCTGTTGTGGGCCACGTGTCTCGCTGAAACATCATGGAGGAATTGAGTGTGGTGCGGGACCCTCCTGTGTCCCAAAGAAATTCTAAGGGTTGTCCCCGGACTTTGCCTGCTACTACCAGTCTACTGGACTTGTCCCAAAGGGTGTCGCAGACCCAAGTTGGGAGCCCGAACACCGTCAGTCGGTGCCGTTCATGTCTGCATTCTCTGAACGGGCGTTAACGCTATGGATCGGCTTTGCCCTATTCTTGTTTAGGGTGCCTGTCTGTTGGTTTCTCTGCTACTTCTGGGGCGCATTGCACTCTCGTGCAAAGTGTCCTAGCTGTCCACAGTTGTAACATTCCTGAGCTTTGGGCTGGGGTGGGCTGTTCCTGCCCTCATTTACTCATGCGGGGTTCTGGTGTGCTTTAACTGGGTTCATCGTTGCCTGCTCTTCATCGGGTGTTATAAATGCGGTTTTGCCTGCAATTGATTGCTCCCAAGTGCGGGACAATCTCTTCCAAACCAATTTTTGATTGTGGGCCTCATCTGAGGGGGTCATAAATTGCACAAACGTTTCGTCCTGCGTCTGTGGCATGGGAGACTAGAATTCGGGTCCATTTGGCCATATTACCTGGGGACTAATGGGCGCGGGCTAACTCCCCAAAAACTGCGGTGAAGTGAATCCACAAACGTCCAGCAAACGCTGTGGGGCGCTCTGTCTTCTTTTGCCGACACTTATGTAGGCCTTCTACGGGGTCTCCTCTGTTGAAGCCGATCGCATCAAAGATCGCTGTGTGCATCTCTTGGAGTGTGCCCCCACCTACATTCTGTGGGTCGGGAAGGGCTGCTACCACTGAAGGGTCGAGGCTTAAAACTGTGAGCTTCACTTGCTACTTTTTGTCCAGGCCGTACATGGTAGCCTGCTGTTTGACTTTCATGAAAAATTGGTGGGGGTCTGATGTGGGAAGGAACGGTGTAACTTTTCCACACGCGTCCCGTAATTGGTCACGGTTAACGGGGTTGTGTAAAGGAAATTTGCTTCTCCTTCTCCTGCGGCCCTGCGGTGTGTGGTCACAGGATTCATGGGGGTGTGTTCTGCCTGTTCAGTTGGGGGGTTGGGGCGCTTTCCCTTTCTGGGGTTTTTCCTGCGTACATGTCCCATGTACGTATCTATGGGCAGTCTCATTTAATTCCTACCAGTCGGGACCGTTTTTCTGATCTCATTGGGGTCCGAATGTACTTTGAAATCCATTTTGAATGGAAAACAGAGATTGCAATTCTGCAATTTGCTTCCGGCCATTTGCGTGGCCTACGGAGCTCTGCCTTTGTTCCATTGTGGAAGTATGGAGTGCTCGAAGGGCTGCTTTTAAATCATTGCCATCGGCTTGCGAGCTTTCCCTGAGCTCTTCTTGTGAATCTCGCTCAGGTTCTCCCACCAAGTATGTCCTATACTCCCGGGACCTGTTTCCTCATTATTGCAGAATTCACTCCAAAGGGGCCATCCTTTCCCTTTGAGATATTTCCTGATCTCATCTTCCCAAATGGGACACTGTCCTACTCTACTGGTCACTGTGACCTCGAATTCCACTGCCTTCATTGCCAATTTCTCTATCTAGGTTCTCTATTGAATTTGGAACAGAGGATGATAAAGTGGTGAAGTAAACACACTTACGCTAATTTCCGGCCTACAAAACTCCCGACAGTCTTACGCAACAAAATCTCTCAGGTTTACCTTATATCCCTGTTAGTATGCATGCATTAACACACTTCCGAATCTCAGAGGCTTGATCAGTACTGTTCTTACGCTTGTGGTTTTTCTGTTTCCAGTTGGATTCTCAATTCAAATTTTGGGTTCTCTCGGAGTGGTTAGGCCACTTCTAAATCGAGTCCCGGCAAAGTTGCCAGTAATGTTGCTAATTGGCTGTTTGACTTTTAATTTGGCTCTGTTTAATTACAAAGAACAAAGAAATGTACAGCACAGGAACAGGCCCTTCGGCCCTCCAAGCCCATGCCGACCATGCTGCCCGACTAAACTACAATCTTCTACACTTCCTGGGTCCGTATCCCTCTATTCCCATCCTATTCATGTATTTGTCAAGATGCCCCTTAAATGTCTCTATCGTCCCTGCTTCCACCACCTCCTCCGGTAGCGAGTTCCAGGCACCCACTACCCTCTGCGTAAAAAACTTACCTCGTACATCTACTCTAAACCTTGCCCCTCTCACCTTAAACCTATGCCCCCTAGTAATTGACCCCTCTACCCCAGGGAAAAGCCTCTGGCTATCCACTCAGTCTATGCCCCTCATAATTTTGTAGACCTCTATCAGGTCGCCCCTCAACCTCCTTCGTTCCAGTGAGAACAAACCAAGTTTATTCAACCGCTCCTCATAGCTAATGCCCTCCATACCAGGCAACATTCTGGTAAATCTCTTCTGCACCCTCTCTAAAGCCTCCACATCCTTCTGGTAGTGTGGCGCCCAGGATTGAACACTATACTCCAAGTGTGGCCTAACTAAAGTTCTATACAGCTGCAGCATGACTTCTTTGGCTTTGGCTCTCAGCGAAGAGAAAGACCAGCCTAGCAGCTACATCAGACCAAGTAAGTTCCAAGTCAACGCACGCTAGTTGCTACCCTGTAAATAGCTCAACCCAGCAGCCTCAGAACCGAGCAACAGCCATTGTTCCTCTGACTGAGTGGGCACCCGAAGCTAAATATAGGCTTTATTAATAGTGGTAGTTTGTAGTGTTTATGCATGAGTAGATTTGACTGTGTGTAAATAAATGAGCATTGCTTTTGAACTTACTAACTGGTGTATCGAGTCATTGATCAGTATTCGGTTCTGAACCTTGTGGCGGTGTCGAAAGATACCTGGCGACGCTTGAGCAAACGTAATTGAAAACAGCGCGAGTGGAGAGAAAGCCGGGACATTGAAAACAGCGCGAGTGGAGAGAAAGCCGGGAGATTGAAAACAGCGCGAGTGGAGAGTGAGCCGGGACATTGAACACAGCGCGAGTGGAGAGTGAGCCGGGACAGTGAAAACAGCGCGAGAGGAGAGTGAGCCGGGACATTGAAAACAGCGCGAGTGGAGAGTGAGCCGGGACAGTGAAAACAGCGCGAGAGGAGAGAAAGCCGGGACATTGAAAACAGCGCGAGTGGAGAGTGAGCCGGGACATTGAAAACAGCGCGAGTGGAGAGTGAGCCGGGACAGTGAAAACAGCGCGAGAGGAGAGTGAGCCGGGACAGTGAAAACAGCGCGAGAGGAGAGAGAGCCGGGGCATTGAAAACAGCGCGAGAGGAGAGAAAGCCGGGACAGTGAAAACAGCGCGAGAGGAGAGAAAGCCGGGACATTGAAAACAGCGCGAGAGGAGAGAAAGCCGGGACATTTAAAAAGCGAGGGAGATTTTTAAAAGCGCGGGAGGAAAGAAAGCCGGGAGATTTAAAAAGCGCGAGAGGAGAGTGAGCCGGGACAGTGAAAACAGCGCGAGAGGAGAGACAGCCGGGACAGTGAAAACAGCGCGAGTGGAGAGTGAGCCGGGACATTGAAAACAGCGCGAGAGGACAGAAAGCCGGGACATTGAAAACAGCGCGGGAGGAGAGAGAGCCGGGACATTGAAAGCAGCGCGGGAGGAGAGAAAGCCGGGACATTGAAAACAGCGCGAGAGGAGAGAAAGCCGGGACATTGAAAGCAGCGCGGGAGGAGAGAAAGCCGGGACATTGAAAGCAGCGCGGGAGGAGAGAAAGCCGGGACAGTGAAATCAGCGCGAGTGGAGAGTGAGCCGGGACATTGAAAACAGCGCGAGAGGAGAGAGAGCCGGGACATTGAAAACAGCGCGAGAGGAGAGTGAGCCGGGACAGTGAAAACAGCGCGAGAGGAGAGAAAGCCGGGACAGTGAAAACAGCGCGAGAGGAGAGAGAGCCGGGACATTGAAAACAGCGCGAGAGGAGAGAAAGCCGGGACATTGAAAGCAGCGCAGGAGGAGAGAAAGCCGGGACATTGAAAACAGCGCGAGTGGAGAGTGAGCCGGGACAGTGAAAACAGCGCAAGTGGAGAGAAAGCCGGGACATTGAAAACAGCGCGAGAGGAGAGAAAGCCGGGACATTGAAAACAGAGCGAGTGGAGAGAAAGCCGGGACATTGAAATCAGCGCGAGTGGAGAGTGAGCCGGGACATTGAAAACAGCGCGGGAGGAGAGAGAGCCGGGACATTGAAAACAGCGCGAGAGGAGAGTGAGCCGGGACATTGAAAACAGCGCGAGAGGAGAGAAAGCCGGGACATTGAAAGCAGCGCGGGAGGAGAGAAAGCCGGGACAGTGAAAACAGCGGGAGAGGAAAGAAAGCCGGGACATTGAAAGCAGCGCGAGAGGAGAGAAAGCCGGGACACTGAAAACAGCGCGAGAGGAGAGAGAGCCGGGAGATTTAAAAAGCGCAGGAGCTGCGAGTCAGAGCGGAGATTTTAAAAGATCGCGGCCTAGTTTCGGGAGCCGTTCGGAGGAGGAGGAGCACTCTCTGTCAGGGAGAGAACCTGAGAACATCTAAGACACTCAGAAGGTAAGTAAGTGATTTTTACTCACTTTTACTTTTATACTTTCAAATTGTGTGTGTCGGGGGGAAACTGAAGTGACATCACAGAAAAGCTGTGACCTGAGTGGCTGGTTGGGAATCTGCACTAAACTAAAAAAATTAAGCACTGGTAACGAATTAAACATAATTACTTAATTATAATTTAGAGGGGCTCTAAGCCAGAGATCGGAGAGTACTATATTTAGGTATCGCATTTATATTCGTAATCTAGTGCTCGGAAACAGATAGTTAACAGTAACTTAAAAACATTTTAAATTTTTTTTATCTAAACAGCTGGTGTAGGAGGGAGGGTTTCCGTTATCTGGACCACTGGGAGCTCTTCCGGAGCAGGTGTGACCTATATAAGAAGGACGGGTTGCATCTAAACTGGAGAGGCAGAAATATCCTGGCCGTGAGATTTGCGAGTGTCACACGGGAGGGTTTAAACTAGTATGGCAGGGGGGTGGGCACGGGAGCAATTGGTCAGAAGGTGAGAGCATTGAAGGAGAACTAGGGAATAGGGACAGTGGGGCTCTGAGGTAGAGCAGACAGGGAGAAGTTGCTGAACACAGCGGGTCTGGTGGCCTGAAGTGCAAATAGAACATAGAACAATACAGCGCAGTACAGGCCCTTCGGCCAACGATGTTGCACCGAAACATAAGCCATCTAACCTACACTGTACCATTATCATCCATATGTTTATCCAATAAACTTTTAAATGCCCTCAATGTTGGCGAGTTCACTACTGTAGCAGGTAGGGCATTCCACGGCCTCACTACTCTTTGCGTAAAGAACCTACCTCTGACCTCTGTCCTATATCTATTACCCCTCAGTTTAAAGTTATGTCCCCTCGTGCCAGCCATTTCCATCCGCGGGAGAAGGCTCTCACTGTCCACCCTATCCAACCCCCTGATCATTTTGTATGCCTCTATTAAGTCTCCTCTTAACCTTCTTCTCTCCAACGAAAACAACCTCAAGTCCATCAGCCTTTCCTCATAAGATTTTCCCTCCATACCAGGCAACATCCTGGTAAATCTCCTCTGCACCCGCTCCAAAGCCTCCACGTCCTTCCTATAATGCGGTGACCAGAACTGCACGCAATACTCCAAATGCGGCCGTACCAGAGTTCTGTACAGCTGCAACATGACCTCCTGACTCCGGAACTCAATCCCTCTACCAATAAAGGCCAACACTCCATAGGCTTCTTCACCACCCTATCAACCTGGGTGGCAACTTTCAGGGATCTATGTACATGGACACCTAGATCCCTCTGCTCATCCACACTTCCAAGAACTTTACCATTAGCCAAATATTCCGTATTCCTGTTATTCCTTCCAAAGTGAATCACCTCACACTTCTCTACATTAAACTCCATTTGCCACCTCTCAGCCCAGCTCTGCAGCTTATCTATATCCCTCTGTAACCTGCTACTTCCTTCCACACTATCGACAACACCACCGACTTTAGTATCGTCTGCAAATTTACTCACCCACCCTTCTGCGCCTTCCTCTAGGTCATTGATAAAAATGACAAACAGCAACGGCCCCAGAACAGATCCTTGTGGTACTCCACTTGTGACTGAACTCCATTCTGAACATTTCCCATCAACTGTCTTCTTTCAGCTAGCCAATTTCTGATCCACATCTCTAAATCACCCACAATCCCCAGCCTCCGTATTTTCTGCAATAGCCTACCGTGGGGAACCTTATCAAACGCTTCGCTGAAATCCATATACACCACATCAACTGATCTACCCTCGTCTACCTGTTCAGTCACCTTCTCAAAGAACTCGATAAGGTTTGTGAGGCATGACCTACCCTTCACAAAGCCATGCTGACTATCCCTGATCATATTATTCCTATCTAGATGATTATAAATCTTGTCTCTTATAATCCCCTCCAAGACTTTACCCACTACAGACGTGAGGCTCACCGGTCTATAGTTGCCGGTGTTGTCTCTGCTCCCCTTTTTGAACAAAGGGACCACATTTGCTATCCTCCAGTCCTCTGGCACTATTCCTGTAGCCAATGATGACATAAAAATCAAAGCCAATGGTCCAGCAATCTCTTCCCTGGCCTCCCAGAGAATCCTAGGATAAATCCCATCAGGTCCCGGGGACTTATCTATTTTCAGCCTGTCCAGAATTGCCAACACCTCTTCCCTACGTACCTCAATGCCATCTAATCTATTTACCTGGAGCTCAGCATTCTCCTCCACAACATTATGTTTTGATGCAAGAAGTATTACGGGTAAGGCAGATGAATTTAGAGCTTGGATTAGTACTTGGAACTATGATGTTGTTGCCATTACAGAGACCTGGTTGAGGGAAGGGCAGGATTGGCAGCTAAACCTTCCAGGATTTAGATGTTTCAGGCGGGATAGAGGGGGATTTAAAAGGGGTGGCGGAGTTGCGCTACTGGTTAGGGAGAATATCACAGCTGTACTGCGGGAGGACACCTCAGAGGGCAGTGAGGCTATATGGCTAGAGATCAAAAATAAGAAGGGTGCAGTCACAATGTTGGGGGTTTACTACAGGCCTCCCAACAGCCAGCGGGAGATAGAGGAGCAGATAGGTAGACAGATTTTGGAAAAGAGTAAAAACAACAGGGTTGTGGTGATGGGAGACTTCAACTTCCCCAATATTGACTGGGACTCACTTAGTGCCAGGGGCTTAGACGGGGCGGAGTTTGTAAGGAGCATCCAGGAGGGCTTCTTAAAACAATATGTGGACAGTCCAACTAGGGAAGGGGCGGTACTGGACCTGGTATTGGGGAATGAGCCCGGCCAGGTGGTAGATGTTTCAGGAGGGGAGCATTTCGGGAACAGTGACCACAATTCAGTAAGTTTTAAAGCGCTGGTGGACAAGGATAAGAGTGGTCCTAGGATGAATGTGCTAAATTGGGGGAAGGCTAATTATAACAATATTAGGCGGGAACTGAAGAACATAGATTGGGGGCGGATGTTTGAGAACAAATCAACATCTGACATGTGGGAGGCTTTCAAGTGTCAGTTGAAAGGAATTCAGGCATGTTCCTGTCAGGAAGAAGGATAAATACGGCAATTTTCGGGAACCTTGGATAACGAGAGATATTGTAGGCCTCGTCAAAAAGAAAAAGGAGGCATTTGTCAGGGCTAAAAGGCTGGGAACAGACGAAGCCTGTGTGGAATATAAGGAAAGTAGGAAGAAACCTAAGCAAGGAGTCAGGAGGGCTAGAAGGGGTCACGAAAAGTCATTGGCAAATAGGGTTACGGAAAATCCCAAGGCTTTTTACACATACATAAAAAGCAAAAGGGGAGCCAGGGAAAGGGTTGGCCCACTGACGGAAAGGCAAGTGAATCTATGTGTGGAGCCAGAGGAAATGGGCGAGGTACTAAATGAATACTTTGCATCAGTATTCACAAAAGAGAAGAAATTGGTAGATGTAGAGTCTGGAGAAGGGTGTGTAGATAGCCTGGGTCACATTGAGATCCAAAAAGACGAGGTGTTGGGTGTCTTAAAAAATATTAAGGTCGATAAGTCCTTAAGGATGTGGAGGCTTTAGAGAGGGTGCAGAAGAGATTTACCAGAATGTTGCCTGGTATGGAGGACATTAGCTATGAGGAGCGGTTGAATAAACTTGGTTTGTTCTCACTGGAACGAAGGAGGTTGAGGGGAGACCTGATAGAGGTCTACAAAATTATGAGGGGCATAGACAGAGTGGACAGTCAGAGGCTTTTCCCTGGGGTAGAGGGGTCAATTACTAGGGGGCCTAGGTTTAAGGTGAGAGGGGCAAGGTTTAGAGTAGATGTACGAGGCAAGTTTTTTACGCAGAGGGTAGTGGGTGCCTGGAACTCGCTACCGGAGGAGGTGGTGGAAGCAGGGACGATAGTGACATTTAAGGGGCATCTTGACAAAGACATGAATAGGATGGGAATAGAGGGATACGGACCCAGGAAGTGTAGAAGATTGTAGTTTAGTCGGGCAGCATGGTCGGCACGGGCTTGGAGGGCCGAAGGGCCTGTTCCTGTGCTGTACATTTCTTTGTTCTTTGTTCTTTGGTCTATGCCGTATGCCTTCTTGACGACCTTCTCCACCTGAAATGCCCCTTTCAGTGACCTGTGGACCTGTACACCAAGATCTCTGACTGCCAATACTCTTGAGGGTTCTACCTTTCACTGTATATTCCCTACCTGTATTAGACCTTCCAAAATGCATTACCTCACATTTGTCCGGATTAAAGCAAAAAGTGCAGAGGATACTGGAAGTCTGCAGAGGGATTTGGGCTAGTGTCTGGAAGATGGAATACAATGTTCACAAATGTGAGGTTATCCATTTTGGTAGGAATAACAGCAAAAGGGATTATTATTTAAATGATAAAATATTAAAACATACTGCTTTACAGAGAGACCTGGGTGTGCTAGTGCATGAGTCACAAAAAGTTGGTTCACAGGAGCAACAGGTGATCAAGAAGGCAAATGGAATGTTGTCCTTAATTGCTAGAGGGATGGAGTTTAAGACTAGGGAGGTTATGCTGCAATTCATAAGGTGTTAATGAGGCCACACCTGGAGTATTGTGTTCAGGCTTGGGTCCCCTTACCTGAGAAAAGACAGACTGGCGCTGGAGGGTGTGCAGAGGAGATTCACCAGGTTAATCCCAGAGCTGAAGGGGTTGGATTACGAGGAGAGCTTGAGTAGACTGGGACTGCACTCATTGGAATTTAGAAGGATGAGGGGGAATCCTATAGAAACATATAAAATTATGAATGGAATAGATAGGATAGATGCAGGCAGGTTGTTTCCACTGATGGGTGAAAGCAGAACTAGGGGGCATAGCCTCAAAATAAGGGGAAGTAGATTTAGGACTGAGTTTAGGAGGAACTTCTTCACCCAAAGGGTTGTGAATCTATGGAATTCCTTGCCCAGTGATGCAGTTGAGGCTCCTTCATTAAATGTTTTTAAGATAAAGATAGATAGTTTTTTGAAGAATAAAGGGATTAAGGGTTATGATGTTCGGGCCGGAAAGTGGAGCTTAGTCCACAAAAGTTCAGCCATGATCTCATTGAATGGCGGAGCAGGCTCGAGGAGCCAGATGGCCTACTTCTGCTCCTAGTTCTTATGTTCTTATAAACTCCACCTTCTATCTCGCCGCCCGAGTCTCCAAACGATCTAAATCCTGCTGTATCCTCTGACAGTCCTCATCGCTATCCACAATTCCACCAACCTTTCTGTCGTCCGCAAACTTACTAATCAGACCAGTTACATTTTCCTCCAAATCATTTATGTATATTACGAACAGCATGGGTCCCAACACTAATCCCTGCGGAACACCACTAGTAACAGCCCTCCAATTAGAAACACACCCTTCCATTGCTAATCTCTGTCTTCCATGACCTCGCCAGTTCTGTATCCATCTTGCCAGATCACCTCTTATCCCATGTGACTTCACATTTTGTACCAGTCTGCCATGAGGGACCTTGTCAAAGGCCTTACTGAAGTACATATGGACAACATCCACTGCCCTACCTGCATCAATCATCTTTGTGACCTCCTCGAAAAACTTTAGTGAGACACAACCTCCCCTTCACAAAACCGTGCTGCCTCTTGCTAATACCACCACTTGCTTCCAAATCGGAGTAGATCCTGTCTTGAAGAATTCTCTCCAGTAATTGCGCCACCACTGACGTAAGGCTCACCGGCCTGTAGTCCCTGGATTATCCTTGCTACCCTTCGTAAACAAAGGAACAACATTGGCTATTCTCTAGTCCTCCGGGACATCACCTGAAGACAGTGAGGATCCAAAGATTTTGTCAAGGCCTCAGCAATTTCCTCTCTAGCCTCCTTCAGTATTCTGGGGTAGATCCCATCAGGACCTGGGGAGTTATCTACCTTAATATTTTTCAAGACGCCCAACACCTCGTCTTTTTGGATCTCAATGTGTCCCAGGCTATCAACACACCCTTCGCCAGACTCAACGTCCATCAATTCCTTCTCTTTGGTGAATACTGCTGCAAAGTATTCATTTAGTACCTCGCCCATTTCCTCTGGCTCCACACATAGATTCCCTCCCCTGTCATTCAGTGGGCCAACCCTTTCCCTGGCTACCCTCTTGCTTTTTATGTCCGTGTAAAAAGCCATGGGATTTTCCTGAGCCCTATTTGCCAATGACTTTTCGTGACCCCTTTTAGCCCTCCTGACTCCTTGCTTAAGTACCTTTCTACTTTCCTTATATTCCACACAGGCTTCGTCTGTTCCCAGCCTTTTAGCCCTGACAAATGCCTCCTTTTTCTTTTTGACGAGGCCTACAATATCTCTCGTTATCCAAGGTTCCCAAAATTTGCCATGTTTATCCTTCTTCCTCACAGGAACATGCTGGTCCTGAATTCCTTTCAACTGACACTTGAAAGCCTCCCACATGTCAGATGTTGATTTGCTCTCAAACATCCGCCCCCAATCTATGTTCTTCAGTTCCCGCCTAATATTGTTATAATTAGCCTTCCCCCAATTTAGCACGTTCACCCTAGGACCATTCTTATCCTTGTCCACCAGCACTTTAAAACTTACTGAATTGTGGTCACTGTGGCCAAAATGCTCCCCTACTGAAACTTCTACCACCTGGCCGGGCTCATTCCCCAATACTAGGTCCAGTACAGCCCCTTCCCTAGTTGGACTATCTACATATTGCTTTAAGAAGCCCTCTTGGATGTTTAGAAGAATAAAAGGTAATAACAGATTATGAAGGCGATTTACAGGGTAAGTACTGTGGCATTATTCCCCCTGGTTGGGCAATCTAGAAGAAGACAATGTGGTTTTATGATATGGGGCCATACACTTAGGACTGGATGAGGAGAAATCTCTTCACTCAAAGGGGTGTGAATCTTTGGAATTCTCTACTCCATAGGCTTGTGGATGCTCCATCATTAAATATATTTATGACTGAGAGAGACAGGTTTTTGTCTATCCGGGAGTCAAGCTAAATGAAGAAGGGGTGGGACAGTGACTGTATCAGGGTAGCATTTGACCAAGTGCACCATCAAGGAGCTGTGTCAAAACTGGAGCTAATGGGAATCCCTCTGCTGATTGGATCATACCTGGCACAAAGGAAGATGGTTGTGGTTGTTGTAGGACAATTACATCAGCTCCAGGACACCAATGTAACAGTTCCTCAGGATAGTGTCCTTGGTCCAACCATCCTCAACTTCTTCATCAATGACCTTCCATCGTAAAGTCAGAAGTGGGGATGTTTGCTGATGATTGCACAATGTTCTGCACCATTCAAAAGACTTGGAAAATAGCTAGGATTGGGCTGACAAGTGAATTCAGAAAGAATGTTCATGATGGTGGGGGGGGGGGGGGGGCATAATTAGGGGTCATAGTTTGAGGATAAAGGGTCAACCTTTTAAGGTTGAGGTGAGGAGAAATATCTTCATCCAGAGAGTGGTAAATCTGTGGAATTCACTACCACAGGAAGTTGTTGAGGGCAAAATGTTGTTTGATTTCAAGAGGGAATTAGATATAGCTCTTGGGACTAAAAGGATCAAGGGATATGGGGGAAGATGGGATCAGAGTATTGAACTTGATGATCAGCCATGATCATGATGAATGGTAGAGCAGGCTCAAAGGGCTGAATGGCCCCCTCCTGATTATATTTTCTATGTAAGTTGCAAGTAACATTCATGCCACACATGTGCCAGGAAATGATCATCTCTAACAAGAGAGGATATAACCATCACCCCTTGACATTCAATGGCACTACTTTCATTGAATCTCCCACGATGAACATATTGGGGGCAACCGTTGACCAGTAACTGAACTGGACTAGCCATATAAATACTGTGGCTCTGAGAGTAGAGAGGCTAGGAATCCTGCAGCAAGTAACTCCCCAAAACCTGTCCACCAGGCAAAAGTCAGGAGTGTAATGGAATACTTCCCATTTGCCTAGGATGAGTGCTGCTCCAAAAGCACTCAAGAAGCTCGGCACCATCCAGGACAAAATAGCCCGCCTCATTGCTACCCCTTCCACAAACATACACTCCCCACCATCAACAAACAGTGGCAGCCGTGTATGCCATCTACAAGATAGCAACCCACCAACATTCCTTAAGCAGCACATTCTAAACCCACAATCACTACCATCTAGAAGGATAAGGGCAGAAGATACCTGGGAACACCACCACCTGGAGGTCCCCCTCCAAGTTCCTCACCATCCTGGCTTGGAAATATATCACCATTCCTTCATTGTCGATTGGTGAAAATCCTGGAACACCCTCCCTACCACCACTGGATGTACCTACAGGAACTGCAGCGATTCACAATAGAGGTTCACCACTAACTTCTGAAAGGCAACTAGGAAAGCCCACAACCCATAAATTAAGCATTAGTAAACTAATTAAACATAATAACTTAATTATAATTTAAAGGGGTATCTAAGCCAGAGATCGGAGAGTACAGTATTTAGCTTTCACATTTATAGTAGAAATCTAGTGCTATGAAATATATAGTTAACAGTAACTTTTTAAATACTTTTAAATTTAATTTACTACTTAATTGATGCAATGTCAATTAGAGGGGTGCAGTGCTCGGACTGTGAGATGTGGCAGGTCTGGTAGCTTCCAGCGTCTTCATCTGCAGAAAGTGCACCCAACTGGAGCTCCTCACAGATCGCATGGTTCGGTTGGAGCAGCAGTTGGATGCACTTAGGAGCATGCAGGTGGCGGAAAGCATCATAGATAGCAGTTATATAAATGTGGTCACACCCAAGGTTCAGGCAGAAAAATGGGTGACCACCAGAAAGGGCAGGCAGTCAGTGCAGGAATCCCCTATGGTTGTCCCCCTCTCAAACCCCTTTGGATACTGTTGGTGGGCATTGCCTATCAGGGGAAAACAGCAGCAGCCAGAGCAGTGGCACCACGGATGGCTCTGATGTTCAGAAGGGAGGCGTAAAGCGCAGAAGAGCAATAGTCATCGGGGATTCTATAGTCAGGGGCACAGATATGCACTTCTGTGGACGTGAAAGAGACTTCAGGATGGTATGTTGCCTCCCTGGTGCCAGGGTCCAGGATGTCTCCGAACGGATAGCGGGCATCCTGAAGGGGGAGGGCAAACAGGCAGAGGTCGTTGTACATATTGGTACTAACGACATAGGCGGGAAGGGGCATGAGGTCCTGCAGCAGGAGTTCAGGGAGCTAGATCATCCGCATATAATGACACCCAATGTTCCTCTCCTCCTCTAAGCACCCCTCTCCACTTCTTAGAGCCCCTCAGCGCTATGGCCAATGGCTCGATTGCCAACGCGAACAGTAACGGGGACAAGGGACACCCCTGTCTTGTGCCCCCATGTAATCGGAAATAGTCGGATCGTTGCCTGTTTGTAACCACGCTTGCCACCGGGGCCCCGTACAGGAGCTGAACCCATCTGATGAACCCCTCTCCAAATCCAAATCTCTTCAGTACCTCCCACAGGTAGTCCCACTCCACTCTATCGAATGCCTTCTCTGCATCCATCGCCACCACTATCTCCGCCTCCCCCTCCGGTGGGGGCATCATCATTACCCCCAGCAACCTTCGTATGTTGGCATTCAATTGCCTCCCTTTAACAAACCCTGTCTGGTCGTCATGTACCACCCCTGGGACACAGTCCTCTATCCTAGTCGCCATCACCTTGGCCAGTAGCTTGGCGTCTACATTTAGGAGGGAGATGGGCCTCTATGACCCACACTGCAGCGGGTCTTTGTCTCGTTTCAGGATCAACGATATCGTCGCCTCCGACATCGTCGGGGGTAGTGTCCCCCTTTCCTTAGCCTCATTGAAGGTTCTCGCCAGGAGTGGGGCCAGTAGGTCCACATATTTCCTGTAAAATTCCACAGTTTCCGTAGCGCGGGAGAAAAGCCCGCGCTTCCCTCTCGGCCCCGCCCCTAATGGCACAGTTCCCTCTCCCCTTCCCTGTCCCCTACCCCACCGGCGCCCACATTTTTTCGTGTGTGTGTCCCCCTCTGGGGGTGGGGGAGAAAAAATTCTCCCGTCCAACATTTTTACAGATAAGCCCTCCCCCTCTCCCCCCTTTACAATTCCTTGCCACCACCTCGCTACTTCTTTCCAAACATCCATTCCTCAAATCTAGTCCAAATTCTCTTCTTGAATAAATGCCCACGCCTCCTCCGCCGTCTCGAAGTAGTGGTGTTTGCCCTGGTGTGTAACCCACAGTCTTGCCGGCTGCAACATTCCAAATTTCACTTTTTTCCTGTGGAGCACCGCCTTGGCCCGGTTGAAACTCGCCCTCCTTCTCGCCACCTCCGCACTCCAATCTTGATACACGTGGATCACCGCGTTCTCCCACCTGCTACTCCGTGTCTTCTTAGCCCATCTCAGGACCATCTCTCTGTCTTTGTAGCGGTGGAACCTCACCACTATTGCTCGCGGTATTTCCCCTGCCTTTGGTCTTCTCACGAGGACCCGGTATGCTCCCTCCACTTCCAGGGGGCCCGTCGGGGCCTCAGCTCCCATTAAAGTATGGAGCATCGTACTCACATACGCCCCAACATCCGCTCCCTCTGACCCTTCGGGAAGACCCAAAATCCTTAAATTCTTCCTCCACGAGCTATTTTCCAGGGCTTCCAGCCTTTCTATGCACCTCTTATGTAGTGCCTTGTACGTCTCCGTCTTCACCACCAAGCCCTGTATCTCGTCTTCATTATCGGCTGCTTTTGCCTTCACTCCACGGAGCTCCATCTGCTGGGTCTTTTGCGTCTCCTTCAATCCCTCAATCGCCAGCAACATCGGCGCCAGCACCTCCTTCTTGAGCTCTTCCACACATCGCCGGAGGAACTCCTGCTGTTCCGGGCCCCATACCATCTGGGCTCCCTCAGCTGCCATCTTGCTACTTCCTTCTCTTCTCTGCAGCTGCTCCAGAGGATCATCCGCAATCTGGCCACTACTATCGCTTCTTTCCATCCACACCCGGGGGGACTCCTTCCTTTATCGCCTCACACTGAGTTTGGCCATGAAAAATTTCCGTCGGGGCTCCCGATAAGACCCCAAAAGTCCGTTAAAACGGGAGGTGCCGAAACTTGCGACTCAGCTGGTCATCGCCGCAACCGGAAGTCAAGTGCATATGTTTTAATGCAAGAAGTATTACGGGTAAGGCAGATGAACTTAGAGCTTCGATTAGTACTTGGAACTGAAGTGGGAAATGGTTCAGAAGGGCACTTGGCACAGAAGATGGCTGCCTGACACACAAGATGGAGACACAGAGAATAAAGCAGACATAACTGATGCCTGGAGCCCAGCGGTGTGCCAGTGGGACAGATAGGAACAGATCCAGGACAAATGGAGCCAGACAGGAAAATTAAGAAATATATAAATGCGGGACACCACTTGAATAAAGCTGACTTCAGCCAAGGTGTACACAATGATATGCTAATACGAATGTCTTGGGCCATTTCCTACAACAAAGGGACAATCGATACTGCTTTCCTGCTGCTACCTGTAACCTGTAAAACCTCTTTAACTATAACCATGTGTAAATGGCAAAACGCTTACAAATAGCGATGTACAATCTATAAAATGTTTAAAGATAACAAGGTGATAATTGTTTTGTATCTGGGCCCATTGTGAACCCAAAGTATAAAATGAATGACTGCCATTCAAACCACAAGAAAGGCTGGCTACCGTACCGCGGGGTATGTACGCTTTCTCCCGAAGCTTCGTGTAACAATAAACACCACAGTCCAACTAGGGAAGGGGCTGTACTGGACCTGGTATTGGGGAATGAGCCCGGCCAGGTGGTAGAAGTTTCAGTTGGGGAGCATTTCGGGAACAGTGACCACAATTCAGTAAGTTTTAAAATGCTGGTGGACAAGGATAAGAGTGGTCCTAGGGTGAATGTGCGAAATTGGGGGAAGGCTAATTATAACAATATTAGGCGGGAACTGAGGAACCGAGATTGAGGGCGGATGTTTGAGGGTAAATCAACATCTGACATGTGGGAAGCTTTCTTGTGTCAGTTGAAAGGAATTCAGGACCGGCATGTTCCTGTGAGGAAGAAGGGTAAATACGGCAAATTTCGGGAACCTTGGATAATGAGAGATATTGTAGGCCTCATCAAAAAGAAAAAGGAGGCATTTGTCAGGGCTAAAAGGCTGGGAACAGACAAAACCTGTATGTAATATAAGGAAAGTAGGAAGGAACTTAAGCAAGGAGTCAGGAGGGCTAGAAGGGGTCACAAAAAGTCATTGGCAAATAGGGTTCAGGAAAATCCCAAGGCTTTTTACACGTACATAAAAAGCAAGAGGGTAGCTAGGGAAAGGGTTGGCCCACTGAAGGATAGGCAAGGGAATCTATGTGTGGAGCCAGAGGTAATGGGCGAGGGACTAAATGAATACTTTGCATCAGTATTCACCAAAGAGAAGGAATTGGTGGATGCTGAGTCTGGAGAAGGGTGTGTAGATAGCCTGGGTCACATTGAGATCCAAAAAGACGAGGGGCGCAATTCTCCCATCGGGAGACTAAGTCCCGACGCCGGAGTGAAAACCGGAGTGTTTCACTCCGGTGTCAGAGGCCGTTCTCAGCCCCCTATTCTCCTGCCCCCAGGGGGCGAGGAGCGGCGCCGCATAAAAGCGGCGCCGCGTAGATGACGCGACCGGCGCCGCGTAAATGACGTCACCCACGCATGCGCGGGCTGGCCGGTGCCAACCCGCGCATGCGCGGTTGCCATCCTCCCTGCGGCCGCCCCGCAAGAAGATGTTGGATTGATCTTGCAGGGCAGCGGAGAAAAGGAGGTCCTCCTTCAGGGAGGCCGGCCCGACGATCGGTGGGCGCCGATCGCGGGCCAGACCCTTTTTCAGCCCCCCCCCCCCCCCGCCCCCCGGTGCAGGAACCCCCCGGTGCAGGAACCCCCCTCACAGGTCGCCCGCCCCCAGCATTCCCGCGCTGTTCCCGCCGGCAGCGACCAGGTGTGGATGGCGCCGGTGGGAACCTGTCATGTTGGGCTGGCCACTTGGCCCATCCGGGCCGGTGAATCGCCGCTCGCCCGGTACCAGTGGCAAGCGCCGATTCTCCCAGCAGCCACCCGTGATTCGCGCCGCGTCGGTTTGTGGGGGGTGGGAGAATTGCGTGCGGGCATCGGGGCGGCATGGCGGGAATCAGTGGCGCCCGGGTGATTCTCCCACCCGGCGTGGGGGGAGAGAATTCCGCCCGAGGTCTTGGGCGTCTTGAAAAATATTAAGGTAGATAAGTCCCCAGGGCCTCATGGGATCTACCCCAGAATACTGAAGGAGGCTAGAGAGGAAGTTGCTGAGGCCTTCACAGAAATCTTTGGATCCTCACTGTCTTATGGTGATGTCCCGGATGACTGGAGAATAGCCAATGTTGTTCCTCTGTTTAAGAAGGGTAGCAAGGATAATCCAGGGAACTACAGGCCGGTGAGCCTTACATCAGTGGTAGGGAAATTACTGGAGATAATTCTTCGAGACAGGATCTACTCCTATTTGGAAGCAAATGGACATATTAGCGAGAGGCAGCATGGTTTTGTGAAGGGGAGGTCGTGTCTCACTAACTTGATAAAGTTTTTCGAAGAGGTCATAAAGATGATTGATGCAGGTAGGGCAGTGGATGTTGTCTGTATGGACTTCAGTAAGGCCTTTGACAAGGTCCCTCATGGTAGACTAGTACAAAAGGTGAAGTCACACGGGATCAGGGGTGAGCTGGCAAGGTGGATACATAACTGGCTAGGTCATAGAAGGCAGAGAGTAGCAATGGAAGGATGCTTTTCTAATTGGAGGGCTGTGACTAGTGGTGTTCTTCAGGGATCAGTTCTGGCACCTTTGCTGTTTGTAGTATATGTAAATGATTGGGAGGAAAATGTAACTGGCCTGATTAGTAAGTTTGCAGACGACACAAAGCTTGGTGGAATTGCGGATAGCGATGAGGACTGTTGGAGGATACAGCAGGATTTAGATTGTTTGGAGACTTGGGCGGAGAGATGGCAGATGGAGTTTAATCCGGACAAATGTGAGGTAATGCATTTTGGAAGGTCTATTGCAGGTAGGGAATATACAGTGAATGGTAGAACCCTCAAGAGTATTGAAAGTCAGAGAGATCTAGGTGTACAGGTCCACAGGTCACTGAAAGGGGCAACACAGGTGGAGAAGTAGTCAAGAAGGCATACGGCATGCTTGCCTTCATTGGCCGGGGCATTGAGTATAAGAATTGGCAAGTCATGTTGCAGCTGTATAGAACCATAGTTAGGCCACACTTGGAGTATAGTGTTCCATTGTATAGTGTGGAATTGTAGAAGATTGTAGTTTAGTCAGGCAGCATGGTCGGCAAGGGCTTGGAGGGCCGAAGGGCCTGTTCCTGTGCTGTACTTTTCTTTGTTCTTTGTTGAATTTTTAAAAAAACGTGGAGTCAAATCCCAAGATCAGTCATAGAACACCTACAGTGCAGAAGGAGCCCATTCAGTCCATCGAGTCTGCACCGATCCTCCAAAAGAGCACCCCCCACAAACCCACTCACCCGCCCAACCCCCATAACCTCACCTAACCTTTGGGCACTAAGGGGCAATTGAACATGGCCAATCCACCTAACCTGCACATCTTGGAATTATGAGAGGAAATCATAGCACTGGGAAGAAACACACGCAGACACAGGAAGAATGTGTAAACTCCACACAGACCATCACCCAAGGTCGGAATTGAACCTGGGTCCCTTGGCACTGTGAGACAGTGGTGCTAATCACTGTATCACTGTATCATCCCAAATGTATTAAATGGTGGAGCAGGCTCGACACAAGAATGAGGGGCATGAGCTAGCCACTCGACTCCTTGGGTCTACTATTCCATTCAATAGAACATGGCTGATCTGATGTGGCCTCAACTCCACCTCCCTCTCTGTCCCTAGCCGAACCAAAATCTACCTGACTCAGCCTTGACCCAGCCTCCATTACTCCCTGGGAAAGAGAATTCCACAGACAACGATAGTCTGGGAGAAAAATAAAATCTCCTTATCTCCATCTAAAATGAGAGACTGCTAACTGGAGGTGGGATTTATGGGTACCTGCCTTTGGGCCCTCGAGGATTAAAGCAATTACAATGCCTAATAAGGCTAGTGTGCAGGTGTGCCATGCGACCCGGAGAATCCTGGCAGCGGAGAATCCAGCCCCATATCTTATTAAACATATTGCAAAACAAAGTTAACAAATCATTACTTCTCAAAGTCACTGAGTAATTTTTTTCCAATTACTTGATGTTTGTAGGAGAACGACATTTGGCCCTTCAAACCTGCTCCCCCTTTCATAATGATCATGACTGATCATCCAATTTAGTATAATCCCGCTTTCCCCCATATCGCCTGCCCCCCTCTGTGCTATATCTAACTGCTTCTTGAAAACATGTACAGCGGGATTCTCTGTTCCTGAGACTAAGTGTAGATAGCGGGGCAGGGTTTGTGGACTTCCACTACAGCAAAACTGGGGCTGGAGCTGGACCGATTCATGGAATTAGCGGATGCTGCAGGTGGGTTTGGCTCAGGGACTGTACATCAGCCAGCGCCCTCCGCTCCGGTGTCCCACCCCCATCCCACCACCCACCACCATGGTGGCTGGGAGGAGGGTGTGGGGGGGAGGGATGTGGTATCCTTGCCCCTGGCCAGTACCCTCACTACTCAGTGAACGTGCAGGTGATGAGAGTGCCCCATGAGTGTTGGCCCTGACTCCCACCTTATGTGGCCTCCCGTGCCTGCTGGGCACCATGTCCGGTCCATCCTCGACCTCCCGTGCATCCTCGTCGTCCCAAGAGGCTTAGCATTCATCCTCCTCCTCCAGCACATCGCTCCCCTGCTACACGATGTTTTTGAGGACGCTGCAGGCCGCCACGATGCGGGCGACCTCCCCAGCACTATATTGGAGGGCCCCTCAAGAGTGGTCCAGGCACCTGAACCTCACCTTGAGGATGCTAAAGCACCGCCCAATCGCGTCCCTGGTCGGTGCGTGGGCATCATTGTAGCGAGTCTCTGCGTCGGTTTGTGGCCTTCGGATAGGCGTCATCAGCCACGACCACAGTGGATAACCCTTGATGCGCAGGAGCCAGCCACCCCCCAGCCGGCGGTGTGCCTTGAAGAGTCCGGGAATCATCCACTGTGTCAGGATGAAGACATCACATTGCCCAAGTATCGGGTGCAGATATGCATGATGCACAGTTAATGGTCACACACTAGCTGCACATTCATTGAGCGGAAACCCTTTCGGTTTGTGTAGAGCGGTCTCAGTTTCAAATTCCCAAGTTTAAAACTCACTCTGTCCGTGCCTCACTCGGGATATGGCCTCTCCCAATGCTCGTGCGCAAAGCGTGGAGGGAGTGAATGTTTGTCAATGGAGTGTAAATCACTCAGGCTGCTTTGTCCTGGATTTTGTCAAGGTTCTTGTTGATTTTATTTTTGCTTCTTTGAAAATGAACTTTGCTGAACCAAAGGATGACCCCAAAAGTCATCTGATTCCTGGAATTGTAAGGTGGCCACTCAGCCATTGAGTGGATTGTACCAGAGGCATTCCCTGACATGTTGCTCTTGGTATCTCATATCTAGGATTGTTGAGATCAATTTCAAAGATGAACCATTGAAAGGAAATAGATATCATTATCATCTTTATATGCTTGCCCCTCTGGTTGAGTCTGAGGGTCTAGAAAGACAATAGCTACCAGGGTTATTAGTAGGGCTCTTGCAGAGGCTAATGACTGGGACATTGTAAGCCACAACACAAGAGCCAGATCGAGATACCAGATAACAAGCCTTTATAAAATCACTGCGGAGGCAGACCACATGACTCGTGTGACCATTTTCAAAAATTGATATTCAATTGAGAACTCAGATGCAGGGCAGCCTGCTGATTTATTTCCAACCTGCCAACAGTCAACAGCAGGAGTCCAGGCTGATCATTTTGGCTGATACCTATTTCTCTGGTTCTTTCTGTTCTTAGGTTATTCATAGTTGTAAAACCCAACCAATTTTCCATCTCCCTTCCTCTAAAAATGCATGTGTGCTTATGTGATGTTGTGATCACCCCTCCAGGTTTGAATGTGTGAATGAACTAAACTTCTGATTTAATCCTTTTTTTAAATAAATTTAGAGTATCCAATTATTTCTTTTCCAATTAAGGGGCAATTTAGCGTGGCCAATCCACCTAGCCTGCACATCTTTGGGTTGTGGGGGTGAGATCCATGCAGACACGGGGAGAATGTTCAAACTCCACTGAGGCAGCAATGCTAACCATTGCATCACCGTACCACCCATTCTTCCGATTTAATCCTGAGAGCTTTCTGTGAGTCACTTTAAAAACTAATTACAAAAACAAAGGGTTTGTGGAATAAATGCCACAGCTTATTCTTTTAAAAACAAAAACACCTCTGCTGACGAACAAATGGCCAGGGAATAAAGGTTGCCTCCCACGACAGTCCATAGAACATTATTTTTAGTTTAGTTAGCAATCAGCACAAAGATTGTGCGCTGCCTCAATTGAAATCACATATTATGATTGCCCATGATCTTTAATTGTGAGACGTGCTGTGCAACATTGACTTTAGATTTATTGTGACAATAAATCAAATCAAATCAAGCCTTTAGAATAAAATATTATCACCATCTGTGTCATTCTAATTGTGCATTTAATGAATTTTCTGGGAGAACATTTTTGAGATTATCCTGTGATTTATTAGAATAATACACAGAATGCTTACTTATGGTACTTACTTCTGCAGCAACCAGTTTTACAGAATGTTTGTGTATTTTAGTGTTTGTTGAGAAAAGATAAAGTTGAACCTCGATCCTGGGTGTGAACAATAGACAGTTTGGAAACTCAAGGACAGAGAATCCTATATATCTGACAGGCAAGGACATCAGTGGCCTCATGATAATGTAGAAAAAATCAGACACTTTTAGAATGGTCAATAGAGCAAAGATAATTAAGATGTTACATGAACAGCTCAGCATGACATCAGCTCGATAGGTTTCTGTGAGTGAATGCAAGCCAAGACAACTGAATCGCAAAAGCTTTATGGGTCACTCCATGAAGAGTTATTGTGCTTCTTTGGACCATCAAAAGTTTTTTGCCTTAGCAGTAGCCCACTAAGAATCAAAGTCTTTTAAGTGTCATGGAGGAACAGGTGCTATCAAGGTTTGTTATTCAAGGTAATAATGTAGAAATTGTTATTAATCAATGTAATTTTTAAATACTTATTTAACCAGGTAAGTCAATTGACTCCTTTAATATCTGGAAGCTAGTGACATACCGCAGGGATCTGTGCTGGGTCCCTGTTATAACCTGCCAGATTATTATTGGCTGGGGACAAATGGCAATCCCACAACTCCCAGTGAGTATGAGCTCCCCAATGAGGAGGGCAGAGAAATCATTAGCAGAGTCACCTGCATAAATAGAGCTGGCCAGTGTGGAACCAGCTAGAGGAGAGAGCAGTGGTGGAGTACTGCTGTTGTATATGTAATTGTAAATAAAGTTATTTCTTTTTGATTCTTCAAACTCGTGCTGGATTCTTTGTTACCCTCACAAAAGTCCCCTACTGTTTGTCATTTATATGAACGACATGGATGACTATGTGGGGGATAGGATCAGTAATGTTTGTGGATGACACAAAGATTGGCCAGGTGGTTAACAGGATGGTCAAATGGGCAGAAAGGTGGCAGATGTGAGGCGATACACTTTGGAAGGAGTAATGTGATAAGGGCCGGGATTCTCCAACCACCCGCCGGGTCGGAGAATCCCTGGGGGGTGCGCGAATCCCACCCCGCCGCCTGACGCTGGCTGCCCTATTCTCCGGCGCCGTTTTTCGGGCCCCGGCGGGATTCCCACCACACCGGTCGGGGGCTGTTGACAGCGTCCCCCCCCCGGCGATTTTTTTGGGCCCCAATGGGCCGAGTGGCCATCCAGTTTTCGCCAGTCCAGCCAGCGTGCATTATTCACCTCATGCACGGTGGGACCTGGCAGGTAGGTGTGCGGGGGCAGTCCTAGGGGGGCGCGGGGGAATCCGAGCCCGGGAGACGCTCTCCACAGTGACCTGGCCCACGATCGGGGCCTACCGATCCTGTGGACGGGCTGTTTCCGTGGGGGCCTTCTTTCCTCCGCACTGGGCCCCTGTAGGGCTCCGTCATATTCCCCCGGGGCCGGGGCGGAGAAGAGAACCCTGCACATGCGTGGAAATATGGCGCCTGGTCTATACATGCACGGAACTACGCCGGCCGGTACGCGCATGCGCGACATCACGGCAGCCATTCCGTGCATACGTGAATGCACCAACCACTCTGCCGTTAACCTTGCCACCAAAAATTTGGACAATTCCTCACTTTTGGGGGCTGTTGACGCCGGAGTGGTTGCCACCGGTTTTCCCGCCGACGTGGGGGCATAGCCCCATTATCGGAGAATCACACCCAAGGAAGTATTCAATGAATAGCCTGACACTGGGAAGTTCCGAGGAACAAAGGGATCATGGCGTGTTTGTCCATAGATCTCTGAAGGCAGAAGGGCAGGTTAATAAGGTGATGAAAAAGACATATGGAACACTTGCTTTATCAATAGAGACATAGATTACAAAAGCATCAAGGTCATCTTGGAGTTGTATAGAACTTTTGTGAGACCACAGCTGGAGTACTGTGTACAATTATGATCGCCACTGGAGCGGGTGCAGAGGCAATTCCCCAGGATATTTCTCAGGATGGACCATTTAAGTTGTGAAGAGAGGTTGGATAGGCTTGGGCTATTTTTGCTGGAGCAAAGAAGACTGAGAGGTGGCCTGATCAAGGTGTACAAGATTATGAGGGTGGATAGAGAGCAGCTGTTGAAGCATAGTTGAAGGGTCAGTTATGAGGAGACACAAGCTGAGGGGCAGGAGGTTTAGAGGGACTTGAGGGAAAACCTTTTTACCCTGAGAGTGGAGACGGTCTGGATTGCACTGCCTGGGGAAGGGTGATAGCAGTGGATTGCTTCATATCCTTTAAAAAGAACCTGGATGAGCACTTGCACATCATAACATTCATAGCTATGGACCAAGTGCAAGCAAATGGGATTAGGTAGGCAGGTCAAGTGTCTTTTGTGCGTTGGTGCAGACTCGATGAGCTTGTTGCCACTTCATTATCAAACCACAAGCAGCGTTTCATGTATTGACCAAATGACCACACAACCAGTATGTTAGTTCAAAAGACAGTTTATTATTAAACACAAGACTTTATCTGAGTCCCCACATGTGATGGCTGGAAATCGCCAGATTCTTCGCGGCTGCGGCTCGTCTCTCTCAGGTAGCGATCGGGGTCTTGAACTTGGCTGGTCGTTGTGCTGCGATTGGAGTGGGCACAAGCTGGTCCCAAAAGAGATTGATCCCCAGTGTGCATGGCATCTTCTCCTTCTTCTCTTTCACACCCTTTTGGGCGGGGTTAACTTAGGATCCAATGAATCGATGGGGTCTTGATCACTCTGATCGATACGAGCCAATTAGGGGTGGGTACCTTGATGGCTGGGCGGGTCCTAGTCGTTATTGTTCCAAGTGCGTAGGCCTTTCCAAATAAGGGGAGGTGGCGCCGGGGAGTCTGCTGCTGTTGCTATTCCTTAATGTGAGTCTATTATCCTGGGGAAATCGGTGATTGACCTTTAACAGGTGCAAGTTTCAATTCGGTCTGGTTTTCCTTTGCGGTTATTGTTGCAGGATTAATATGCTTGTGGTGGTATGTATTAGGGGTAATACGGTACACCACATGTCGACAGGCTATTGGTGGAGGGATGCCAGGTCCTGATAGGATCTGCCATCTACTGGACTCCACCCAGAAATGCCGGTATAAGAACCCAGTTTTTCCCTCCATTTCTCTCAGCAGTTGTATTCTGTAACCACGCTGCTGGGGATAAAGTTCTGCTTAATAAAGCCTTCAATTGACATTACCTCAACCTGCCTCGCGTCATATTGACGGTGCTACAATTTATTAAGCAGAATTTAAATTGAAGAAAACGACGTGGGAACATGAAGCTCCAAATCACCCCGGAGTGCCTGCGCATCGCACCCCAAGCAGCTAACTCGGCCTCTATCTTCAAGCACTGGATGGCATGCTTTGAGGGCTACCTCCGAATGGCCCCCGGCACACCGACTGACGAACAAAAGATGCAGGTCCTCTATTCCAGGGTGAGTCCTGACGTCTACTCCCTTATCGAGGACGAGGATGGTTTCACCGGTGCCATCGCCGCGCTGAAGGATATCTACATCCAGCCCGCCAACCAGGTTTTTGCTCGCTACCAGCTTGCCACACGATGGCAATTTCCGGGGGAATCGCTGGACGAGTTTTATAACGCCCTGCAGATCCTGGGTCGAATCTGCAACTGCCCGGTGGTAACAGCGAGTGAACACACAGAGCTCCTGGTCCGCGATGCGTATGTGGCAGGTTTGGCCTCTTCCCAGATCCGCCAGAGGCTTCTGGAGAAAGAATCTCTGGGACTTACAGAAGCTCGGGCCCTGGCGGCATCCCTCGATGTGGCCTCGCGTAACGCCCGCGCCTACGCCCCCGACCGCACTACAGCCCCTTGGGCTCCGTGGACCCCCGCTGCGGTCGACTCTCCGATACCCCCCCCACCCCCGCAAACCTGCGCGGCCATAACACCAGACCAACCGGGGGGGCCCCGCTGCTATTTTTGCGGACAGCCGAAACACCCTCAGCAGCGATGCCCGGCCCGCGCGGCTACCTGCAAAAGCTGCGGGAGGAAAGGCCACTACGCGACGGTGTGCAAGTCCCGCGGGGTCGCCGCTATCTCCGGGGAAGAAACGGGACCACAGACCCAGCCCCCCCAGTGATCCACGTGTGACCAACGGACGCCGCCATTTTGGACCCCGGACGCCACGAGGGAGAGATGGGCGTTTTGTCCACCCCCGACCGCGCTCGATCCGTGGACGCCGCCATCTTGGCTGAAGGACCCCGACACAGACGGCCACATACTGCCTGATTACGATGCTCAACTTCAACAACCACGTCTGGCTTCGACGACCCTCGACCAGTCGCGACCCCGGACGCTCCAGACTGCAACCACTACAGTCCTAGTGAATGGCTACGAGTCTTATCGACTCTGGGAGCACGGAGAGCTTCATTCATCCGGACACGGTAAGGCGCTGTTCCCTCGTAATTCGGCCAAGCACCCAGAAAATTTTCCTGGCGGCGGGATCCCACTCTGTTCAGATCACGGGGTTCTGCAACGGTAACCTAACGGTGCAGGGGAGGGAGTTCCGAAATTACCGGCTGTATGTCCTCCCCATCTCTGTGCGCCCACACTCCTAGTGTTGGACTTCCAATGCAACCTCCAGAGTTTAGCATTTAAATTTGGCGGCCCTATACCCCCACTGACTGTCTGTGGCCTCGCGACCCTCAAGGTTGAACCGCCTTCCTTGTTTGCGAACCTCACACCGGATTGCAAACCCGTCGCCACAAGGAGCAGACGGTACAGCGCCCAGGACCGAGCATTTATCCGGTCCGAAGTCCAGAGGCTGCTGAAGGAAGGCATCATCCAGGCTAGCAACAGTCCCTGGAGAGCCCAGGTGGTAGTTTTTAAGACCGGGGAGAAACAGAGGATGGTCATCGACGATAGTCAGACCATCAACAGGTACACTCAGCTAGATGCGTACCCTCTCCCCCGCATATCCGACATGGTTAATCGGATTGCACAGTACAAGGTCTTTTCCACCGTGGACCTCAAGTCCGCCTACCACCAGCTCCCCATCCGTCCCGGTGACCGCAACTATACTGCCTTCGAAGCAGACGGGCGGTTATACCACTTTTTTTAAGGGTTCCATTCGGCGTCACGAACGGAGTCTCGGTCTTCCAACGAGAGATGGACCGAATGGTTGACCAGCACGGTTTACGGGCCACGTTCCTGTATCTCGACAACGTCACCATCTGCGGCCACGACCAGCAGGACCACGACGCCAACCTCCAAAAATTCCTCTAGACCGCTCACGCCCGGAACCTCACTTACAACAAAGAAAAATGCGTGTTCCGCACCGATCGTCTAGCCATCCTGGGCTACGTAGTGCGTAATGGAGTGATAGGCCTCGACCCTGAACGCATGCGCCCCCTCATGGAGTTCCCTCTCCCACACTGTGCCAAAGCCCTAAAACGTTGCCTGGGCTTCTTTTCTTATTACGCCCAGTGGGTCCCCCAGTACGCAGACAAGGCCCGTGCACTAATCCAGTCCACTACTTTTCCCCTGACGACAGAGGCATGCCAGGCCTTTAGCGGCATCAAAACGGATATCGCAAAGGCCACGATGTGCACCATCGACGAGTCCCTCCCCTTCCAGGTCGAGAGCGACGCATGGGATGTAGCTCTGGTGGCCACCCTCAACCAAGCAGGCAGACCCGTGGCCTTCTTCTCCCGAACCCTCCACGCTTCAGAAATCCACCACTCCTCAGTGGAAAAGGAGGCACAAGCAGTAGTGGAAGCTGTGCGACACTGGAGGCATTACCTGGCCGGTAGGAGATTCACTCTCCTCACTGTTGAACAAAAAAGTAGTATAACCGCCCGTCTGCTTTGAAGGCAGTATAGTTGCGGTCACCGGGACGGATGGGGAGCTGGTGGTCGGCGGACTTGAGGTCCACGGTGGAAAAGACCTTGTACTGTGCAATCCGATTAACCATGTCGGATATCCTCTGTTTCTCCCCGGTCTTAAAACCTCACCAACGGTCGGTTGCCTTCATGTTCGATAATGCACAGCGGGGCAAGATCAAGAACGACAAGATCTTGCGGTGGAGGATCGAACTCTCCACCTTCAATTATGAGATCATGTATCGTCCCGGAATGCTGAACGAGCCATCCGATGCCCTATCTCGCGGCACATGTGCCAATCTACAAGTGGACCATCTACAAGCCCTCCACGAGGACCTCTGCCACCCGGCGGTCACTCGTTTCTACCACTTCCTTAAGGCCCGCAACCTCCCTTACTCCGTCGAGGACGTCCGAACTGTCACCAAAAACTGCCAGATCTACGCTGAGTGCAAACCGCACTTTTTCAGGCCAGATAGAGCGCACCTGGTTAAGGCCTCTCGAACCTTTGAACGCCTCAGTTTGGATTTCAAAGGCCCCCTCCCCTCCACCAACCGCAAAGCGACTTCCTGAACGTCGTTGACAAATACTCCCGTTTCCCTTTCGCCATCCCCTGCCCTGACATGACCGCGTCCACGGTCATTAAAGCCCTCGGTACCATTTTTACACTGTTCGGTTTCCCCGACTATATCCATAGCGACATATATCCTTTATGAGTGATGAGCTGCGTCAATTCCTGCTCAGCAGGGGCATAGCCTCAGCAGGGCGACCAGTTACAACCCCCGGGGGAACGGGCAGGTAGAAAGGGAGAATGGAACGGTCTGGAAGGCCGTCCTGCTGGCCCTCCGGTCTAGGAGCCTCCCAATTTCCCGCTGGCAGGAAGTCCTCCCGGATGCCCTTCACTCTATCCGGTCCCTGATGTGCACCACCACGAATCAAACGCCTCACGAGCGCCTCCTCCTCTTTCCTAGGAAGTCCTCCTCTGGAACGCCACTTCCGACCTAGCTAGCAGCTCCGGGACCCATTCTGCTCCGGAAACATGTGCGGGTGCACAAGTCAGATCCGTTGGTGGAACGGGTGCATCTCCTTCACGCCAACCCGCAATACGCCTATGTGGAGTACCCCGATGGGCGACAGGACACGGTCTCCCTGCGAGATCTGGCACCCGCCGGAGCTACCCACACACCCCCAACGCCAATCACCACCTCCTCACTCCCGCCGGTTCATCCCGTAGCCAACCCCTTCCCGGGGGGTTCGGTTCTCCTCCCAGACCCGCCCAGGAGTAAGGATACAGGGGACAGCGCTACACTCCCAGAGTCGACGGGACTCGAGCCAGCTCCATCACCACCACGCCCGAGACGATCGGAAAGGACGACCAGGGCGCCCATCCGGCTCATCGAATCACTTTAACTCTCAACGTTTTCAGTTATTGTGTCTTGTTATAGTTATGGCATCATGCCGACCCTGTTTGGCCCGTTGGCCCAGTTTTCAGTTATTGTGTCTTGTTATAGTTATGGCATCATGCTGACCCTGTTTGGCCCGTTGGCCCAGTTGAAGCAATAATTTTGTGTTTTGTTCAAAGTTACGGCACAGTACCGACTCTGTAAACCCCTACCACCATGCGAACCACCATCCCGCCGGGTTTATTTTCAACAAGGGGTGAATGTGGTGGTATGTATTAGGGGTAATACGGTACACCACGTGTCGACAGGCTATTGGTGGAGGGATGCCAGGTCCTGATAGGATCTGCCACCTACTGGACTCCACCCAGAAATGCCGGTTTAAGGACCCAGTTTTTCGCTCCATTTCCCTCAGCAGTTGTATTCTGTAACCACGCTTCTGGGGATAAAGTTCTGCTTAATAAAGCCTTCAATTGACATTACCTCAACCTGCCTCGCATCATATTGACGGTGCTACAATGCTGCTTACTGTTTATTACTTACCAAGCTTTGTCTGATCTGTAAACTTTGAAAATCTTACCCCTATACTCATTAATATATGTGAGATACACAGAGGCTGTGCACTGTCTATGTCCTGACTTGGCCACAATTTCCTTTATCCTTTGCGGGTGGCTATTTTAGATGGCCACAGACTGAAGGGCCTCTTCTGCACTGCAGTATTCTGTAATTCTGCGATTAAGAGAAGCAATTCTTATTGACAATAATGACCTGGCCAAGAGGCTAACATTGCAGCAACAGAAATTGCACAACAATATAATTCATTTCAGCACTGAAACCAACAAAATACAAAATTCAGTGAGCTACATTTGTTTAAAACAAGACAAATAACAAAATAACCACGACAGACATAACAAACAAATCAAAGATGTTCTCATTTGCTATCTTGGGACCCTCACTGTCAGGAAAGCACTGTGAACACACTACCAGTACCGCCCTTCCTTGGAGCTGCTCCCAGTTCCGATCCTGGTGCTGGTGCTCTTGCCACACCCGGTGCCGGTCTTGCTCCTGGTGTCATTACTTAATTATAATTTAGAGGGGTAGCTAAGCCAGTACTCCTTTGGATACTGTCGGGGGGATAGCCTATCAGGGGAAAACAGCAGCAGCCAGAGCAGTGGCACCACGGCTGGCTCAGATGTTCAGAAGGGAGGGTCAAAGCGCAGAAGAGCAATAGTAATAGGGGACTCTATAGTCAGGGGCACAGATAGGCGCTTCTGTGGACGTGAAAGAGACTCCAGGATGGTATGTTGCCTCCCTGGTGCCAGGGTCCAGGATGTCTCCAAACGGGTAGAGGGCATCCTGAAGGGGGAGGGCAAACAGGCAGAGGTCGTTGTACATATTGGTACTAATGACATAGGCAGGAAGGGGCATGAGGTCCTGTAGCAGGAGTTCAGGGAGCTAGGCAGAAAGTTAAAAGACCGGACCTCTAGGGTTGTAATCTCGGGATTACTCCCTGTGCCACGTGCCAGTAAGGCTAGAAATAGGAAGATAGAGCAGCTAAACACGTGGCTAAACAGCTGGTGTAGGAGGGAGGGTTTCCGTTATCTGGACCACTGGGAGCTCTTCCGGGGCAGGTGTGACCTATATAAGAAGGACGGGTTGCATCTAAACTGGAGAGGCATAAATATCCTGGCCGCGAGGTTTGCTAGTTTCACACGGGAGGGTTTAAACTAGTATGGCATGGGGGTGGGCACGGGAGCAATAGGTCAGAAGGTGAGAGCATTGAGGGAGAACTAGGGAATAGGGACAGTGTGGTCTGAGGCAGAGCAGACAGGGAGAAGTTGCTGAACACAGCGGGTCTGGTGGCCTGAAGTGCATATGTTTTAATGCAAGAAGTATTACGGGTAAGGCAGATGAACTTAGAGCTTGGATTAGTACTTGGAACTATGATGTTGTTGCCATTACAGAGACCTGGTTGAGGGAAGGGCAGGATTGGCAGCTAAACGTTCCAGGATTTAGATGTTTCAGGCAGGATAGAGGGGGATGTAAAAGGGGTGGCAGAGTTGCGCTACTGGTTAGGGAGAATATCACAGCTGTACTACGGGAGGACACCTCAGAGGGCAGTGAGGCTATATGGGTAGAGATCAGGAATAAGAAGGGTGCAGTCACAATGTTGGGGGTTTACTACAGGCCTCCCAACAGCCAGCGGGAGATAGAGGAGCAGATAGGTAGACAGATTTTGGAAAAGAGTAAAAACAACAGGGTTGAGGCGATGGGAGACTTCAACGTCCCCAATATTGACTGGGGCTCACTTAGTGCCAGGGGCTTAGACGGGGCGGAGTTTGTAAGGAGCATCCAGGAGGGCTTCTTAAAACAATATGTAGACAGTCCAACTAGGGAAGGGGCGGTACTGGACCTGGCATTGGGGAATGAGCCCGGCCAGGTGGTAGACGTTTCAGTCGGGGAGCATTTCGGGAACAGTGACCACAATTCAGTAAGTTTTAAAGTGCTGGTGGACAAGGACAAGAGTGGTCCTAGGATGAATGTGCTAAACTGGGGGAAGGCTAATTATAACAATATTAGGTGGGAACTGAAGAACCTAGATTGGGGGCGGGTGTTTGAGGGCAAATCAACATCTGACACGTGGGAGGCTTTCAAGTGTCAGTTGAAAGGAATTCAGGACCGGCATGTTCCTGTCAGGAAGAAGGATAAATACGGCAATTTTCGGGAACCTTGGATAATGAGAGATATTGTAGGCCTCGTCAAAAAGAAAAAGGAGGCATTTGTCAGGGCTAAAAGGCTGGGAACAGACGAAGTCTGTGTGGAATATAAGAAAAGTAGGAAGGAACTTAAGCAAGGAGTCAGGAGGGCTAGAAGGGGTCACGAAAAGTCATTGGCAAATAGGGTTAAGGAAAATCCCAAGGCTTTTTACACGGACATAAAAAGCAAGAGGGTAGCCAGGGAAAGGGTTGGCCCACTGAAGGATAGGCTAGGGAATCTATGTGTGGAGCCAGAGGAAATGGGCGAGGTACTAAATGAATACTTTGCATCAGCACTCACCAAAGAGAAGGAATTGGTGGATGTTGAGTCTGGAGAAGGGTGTGTAGATAGCCTGGGTCACATTGAGATCCAAAAAGACGAGGTGTTGGGTGTCTTAAAAAATATTAAGGTAGATAAGTCCCCAGGGCCTGATGGGATCTACCCCAGAATACTGAAGGAGGCTGGAGAGGAAATTGCTGAGGCCTTAACAGAAATCTTTGGATCCTCACTGTCTTCAGGTGATGTCCTAGAGGACTGGAGAATAGCCAATGTTGTTTCTCTGTTTAAGAAGGGTAGCAAGGATAATCCAGGGAACTACAGGCCGGTGAGCCTTACTTCAGTGGTAGGGAAATTACTGGAAAGAATTCTTCGAGACAAGATCTACTCCCATTTGGAAGCAAATGGACGTATTAGTGAGAGGCAGCATGGTTTTGTGAAGGGGAGGTCATGTCTCACTAACTTGATAGAGTTTTTCGAGGAGGTCACAAAGATGATTGATGCAGGTAGGGCAGTGGATGTTGTCTATATGGACTTCAGTAAGGCCTTTGACAAGGTCCCTCATGGTAGACTAATACAAAAGGTGAAGTCACACGGGATCAGGGGTGAGCTGGCAAGGTGGATACAGAACTGGCTAGGTCATAGAAGGCAGAGAGTAGCAATGGAAGGATGCTTTTCTAATTTTAGGTCTGTGACCAGTGGTGTTTCGCAGGGATCAGTGCTGGGACCTTTGCTGTTTGTAGTATTTCTAAATGATTTGGAGGAAAATGTAACTGGTCTGATTAGTAAGTTTGCAGACGACACAAAGGTTGGTGGAATTGCGATTAGCGATGAAGACTGTCAGAGGATACAGCAGGATTTAGGCTGTTTGGAGACTTGGGCGGAGAGATGGCAGATGGAGTTTAATCCGGACAAATGATAGGTAATGCATTTTTGGAAGGTCTAATGCAGGTAGGGAATATACAGTGAATGGTAGAACCCTCAAGAGTATTGAAAGTCAAAGAGATCTAGGAGTACAGGTCCACAGGTCACTGAAAGGGGCAACACAGGTGGAGAAGGTAGTCAAGAAGGTATACGGCATGCGTGCCTTCATTGGCCAGGGCATTGAGTATAAGAATTGGCAAGTCATGTTGCAGCTGTATAGAATCTTAGTTAGGCCACACTTGGAGTATAGTGTTCAATTCTGGTCGCCACACTACCAGAAGGATGTGGAGGCTTTAGAGAGGGTGCAGAAGAGATTTACCAGAATGTTGCCTGGTATGGAGGGCATTAGGTATGAGGAGCGGTTGAATAAACTCGGTTTGTTCTCACTGGACGACGGAGGTTGAGGGGCGACCTGATAAAGGTTGCCCCTCACAGGTAGGGCAGCCCTCAAATTATGAGGGGCATAGACAGAGTGCTTAGTCAGAGGCTTTTCCCAAGGGTAGAGGGGTCAATTACTAGGGGGCATAGGTTTAAGGTGAGAGGGGCAAGGTTTAGAGTAGATGTACGAGGCAAGTTTTTTACACAGAGGGTAGTGGGTGCCTGGAACTCGCTGCCGGAGGAGGTGGTGGAAGCAGGGTCGATAGTGACATTTAAGGGGCATCTTGACAAATACATGAATAGGATGGGAATAGAGGGATACGGACCCAGGAAGTGTAGAAGATTGTAGTTTAGTCGGGCAGCATGGTTGGCACGGGCTTGGAGGGCCGAAGGACCTGTTCCTGTGCTGTACATTTCTTTGTTTTTTGTTCTTTTTTCTTTGTACCGGATAGGGGACAAAGAGCTCTATCCCTGATAGATCTACCATCCGGATTCAGTGATGCACTTTGCGAATCACTAAATCTCAGTAGAAACTTCTCAGGTGCAAATAAGAATTGTTTTATTTGTCTTCGACTGATTACAGTTTGAGAGTCATTTAAAAAGCAATTCGTAGACAATTGAAACTTTCAAAGAATCACAGAAATGATTTTCTTGCTTCGACAAACAGCTTGCAATAACTTTAGAAGTCAGTGTCTGAAAAATGAAAACTTCTCTACATTAAACTCCATTTGCCACCTCTCAGCCCAGCTCTGCAGCTTATCTATGTCCCTCTGTAACCTGCTACATCCTTCCACACTGTCGACAACACCACCGACTTTAGTGTCGTCTGCAAAGTTACTCACCCACCCTTCTGCGCCTTCCTCTAGGTCATTGATAAAAATGACTAACAGCAACGGCCCCAGAACAGATCCTTGTGGTACGCCACTTGTAACTGAACTCCATTCTGAACATTTCCCATCAACCACCACCCTCTGTCTTCTTTCAGCTAGCCAATTTCTGATCCTCATCTCTAAATCCCCCTCAATCCCCAGCCTCCGTATTTTCTGCAATAGCCTACCGTGGGGAACCTTATCAAACGCTTTACTGAAATCCATATACACCATATCAACTGCTCTACCCTCGTCTACCTGTTCAGTCACCTTCTCAAAGAACTCGATAAGGTTTGTGAGGCATGACCTACCCTTCACAAAGCCATGCTGACTATCCCTGATCATATTATTCCTATCTAGATGATTATAAATCTTGTCTCTTATAATCCCCTCCAAGACTTTACCCACTACAGACGTGAGGCTCACCGGTCTATAGTTGCCGGGGTTGTCTCTGCTCCCCTTTTTGAACAAAGGGACCACATTTGTCCTCCTCCAGTCCTCTGGCACTATTCCTGTAGCCAATGATGACATAAAAATCAACGCCAAAGGCCCAGCAATCTCTTCCCTGCCCTCCCAGAGAATCCTAGGATAAATCTCATCAGGCCCCGGGGACTTATCTATTTTCAGCCTGTCCAGAATTGCCAACACCTCTTCCCTACGTACCTCAATGCCATCTATTCTAATATCCTGGGTCTCAGCATTCTCCTCCACAACATTATCTTTTTCCTGAGTGAATACTGACAAAAAATATTCATTTAGTATCTCGCCTATCTCTTCAGACTCCACACACAACTTCCCATCCCTGTCCTTGACTGGTCCTACTCTTACCCTAGTCATTCGCTTATTCCTGACATACATATAGAAAGCTTTTGGGTTTTCCTTGATCCTACCTGCCAAATACTTCTCATGTCCCCTCCTTGCTCGTCTTAGCTCTCTCTTTAGATACTTCCTCGCTACCTTGTAACTATCCATCGCCCCAACTGAAACTTCACACCTCATCTTCACATAGGCCTCCTTCTTCCTCTTAACAAGAGATTCCACTTCTTTGGTAAACCACGGTTCCCTCGCTCGACGCCTTCCTCCCTGCCTGACCGGTACGTACTTATCAAGAACACGCAGTAGCTGTTCCTTGAACAAGCTCCACCTATCCAGCATGCCCAACACTTGCAGCCTACTTCTCCAACCTATCCCCCCCAAGTCACGTCTAATGGCATCATAATTGCCCTTCCCCCAGCTATAACTCTTGCCCTGCGGTGTATACTTATCCCTTTCCATCACTAACGTAAACGTCACCGAATTGTGGTCACTGTCCCCAAAGTGCTCTCCTACCTCCAAATCCAACACCTGGCCTGGTTCATTACCCAAAACCAAATCCAACGTGGCCTCGCCTCTTGTTGGCCTGTCAACATATTGTGTCAGGAAACCCTCCTGCACACATTGTACAAAAAACGACCCATCTAGTGTACTTGAACTATATCTTTTCCAGTCTATATTTGGAAAGTTAAAATCTCCCATAATAACTACCCTGTTACTTTCGCTCTTATTCAGGATCATCCTCGCCATCCTTTCCTCTACATCCCTAGAACTATTTGGAGGCCTATAGAAAACTCCCAACAGGGTGACCTCTCCTTTCCTGTTTCTAACTTCAGCCCATACTACCTTGGAAGATGAGTCCCCATCTAGCATCCTCTCCGCCACCGTAATACTGCTCTTGACTAGCAGCGCCACACCTCCCCCTCTTTTGCCTCCTTCTCTGAGCTTACTAAAACACCTAAACCCCGGAACCTGCAACATTCATTCCTGTCCCTGCTCTATCCATGTCTCCGAAATGGCCACAACATCGAAGTCCCAGGTACCAACCCATGCTGCCAGTTCCCCTACCTTATTTCGTATACTCCTGGCATTGAAGTAGACACACTTCAAACCACCTACCTGAACACTGGTCCCCTCCTGCGCCGTCAAATCTGTGCTCCTGACCTCTATACTCTCATTCTCCCGTACCCTAAAACTACAATCCAGGTTCCCATGCCCCTGCTGTATTAGTTTAAACCCCCCCAAAGAGCACTAACAAATCTCCCCCCCAGGATATTGTTGCCCCTCAGGTTCAGATACAGACCATCCTGTCTGTAGAGGTCCCACCTTCCCCAGAAAGAGCCCCAGTTATCCAGAAATCTGAATCCCTCCCGCCTGCACCATCCCTGCAGCCACGTGTTCAATCGCTCTCTCTCCCTATTCCTCATCTCATTATCACGTGGCACGGGCAACAACCCAGAGATAACAACTCTGCTTGTTATCGTTCTGAGCTTCCATCCTAGCTCCCTGAAAGCCTGCCTGACATCCTTGTCCCCTTTCCTACCTATGTCGTTAGTGCCAATGTGGACCACCACTTGGGGCCCCTTCCATTCTGAGCAACAGGGACAGACTCCGTGCCAGAGGCCCGTACCCCATGCCTTACCCCTGGTAAATCCCCCCCCCCTACAAGTATCCAAAGCGGTATACTTGTTTCTCAGGGGAACAACCGCAGGGGATCCCTGCACTGACTGCTTCTTCCCAGTCCCTCTTACAGTCATCCATCTATCTCCAATCTTTGGTGTAACTAATTCCCTGAAGCTGCTATCTATGACCCCCTCTGCCGCAGAGTGTATATGGATTAAATGATGCGTCTAGAGTCTGGTATTTTTCGGTAAGGTCAGTTTTGTTGAAGTTAGGCTGTTGCCAGTTGAAAGCAGATCCGGCAATGTTTTACTGGCATTAGAAAGGAATTCTTTCTGGCATTTTATGATGCACGTCGATGATTTTTTGTGGGGTGGGACTAGTGATTTTAAAGCTATTGTAATCTCTGGTTTGAGGAAAGAATTCATAGTTGGAAGTCAGGCTTCCGGTGCATTTAAATATATTGGACTGAAAATCTGACAGACTAAGTTAGGGGCAACTTTACATCAGCAATCTTATTTGGAAAGCATCAGCCCGATGGCAATTAGTCATGGCCGATTTTCACAAAAAGGTGCAATGGTTTCAAGATGGAAAAAGAGCAACTGCGAAGTTTAATTGGGCAACTGAATTGGTTAGGTAGACAGACTAGACCGGATGTGAGTTTTGATGTCTTCGAGTTGAGTACAAAAATGAATGATCCCAAAGTGGAAGAAATAATAAGAGCAAATAAAGCGCTGGTCAAACTAAAAATGCAGGAGTGTGTTTTGAGGTTCCTGGTTTTAGGTGACCTTAGGCACTTAGAACATAGAACATAGAACGATACAGCGCAGTACAGGCCCTTCGGCCCACGATGTTGCACCGAAACAAAAGCCATCTAACCTACACTATGCCATTATCATCCATATGTTTATCCAATAAACTTTTAAATGCCCTCAATGTTGGCGAGTTCACTACTGTAACAGGTAGGGCATTCCACGGCCTCACTACTCTTTGCGTAAAGAACCTACCTCTGACCTCTGTCCTATATCTATTACCCCTCAGTTTAAAGCTATGTCCCCTCGTGCCAGCCATTTCCATCCGCGGGAGAAGGCTCTCACTGTCCACCCTATCCAACCCCCTGATCATTTTGTATGCCTCTATAAAGTCTCCTCTTAACCTTCTTCTCTCCAACGAAAACAACCTCAAGTCCATCAGCCTTTCCTCATAAGATTTTCCCTCCATACCAGGCAACATCCTGGTAAATCTCCTCTGCACCCGTTCCAAAGCCTCCACGTCCTTCCTATAATGCGGTGACCAGAACTGTACGCAATACTCCAAATGCGGCCGTACCAGAGTTCTGTACAGCTGCAACATTACCTCATAACTCTGGAACTCAATCCCTCGACCAATAAAGGCCAACACTCCATAGGCCTTCACAACCCTATCAACCTGGGTGGCAACTTTCAGGGATCTAAGTACATGGACACCTCGATCTCTCTGCTCATCCACACTTCCAAGAACTTTACCATTAGCCAAATATTCCGCATTCCTGCTATTCCTTCCAAAGTGAATCACCTCACACTTCTCTACATTAAACTCCATTTGCCACCTCTCAGCCCAGCTCTGCAGCTTATCTATATCCCTCTGTAACCTGCTACATCCTTCCACACTATCGACAACACCACCGACTTTAGTATCGTCTGCAAATTTACTCACCCACCCTTCTGCGCCGTCCTCTATGTCATTGATAAAAATGACAAACAGCAACGGCCCCAGAACAGATCCTTGTGGTACTCCACTTGTAACTGAACTCCATTCTGAACATTTCCCATCAACCACCACCCTCTGTCTTCTTTGAGCTAGCCAATTTCTGATCCACATCTCTAAATCACCCTCAATCGTCAGCCTCCGTATTTTCTGCAATAGCCTACCGTGGGGAACCTTATCAAACGCTTTGCTGAAATCCATATACACCACATCAACTGCTCTACCCTCGTCTACCTGTTCAGTCACCTTCTCAAAGAACTCGATAAGGTTTGTGAGGCATGACCTACCCTTCACAAAGCCATGCTGACTATCCCTGATCATATTATTCCTATCTAGATGATTATAAATCTTGTCTCTTATAATCCCCTCCAAGACGTTACCCACTACAGACGTGAGGCTCACCGGTCTATAGTTGCCGGGGTTGTCTCTGCTCCCCTTTTTGAACAAAGGGACCACATTTGCTATCCTCCAGTCCTCTGGCACTATTCCTGTAGCCAATGATGACATAAAAATCCAAGCCAAAGGTCCAGCAATCTCTTCCCTGGCCTCCCAGAGAATCCTAGGATAAATCCCATCAGAACCCGGGGACTTATCTAGCCAATGATGACATAAAAATCAAAGTACGAAGTCTTACAACACCAGGTTAAAGTCCAACAGGTTTGTTTCGATGTCACTAGGTTTCGGAGCGCTGCTCCTTCCTCAGGTTGTAAGACTTCGTACTGTGCTCACCCCAGTCCAACGCCGGCATCTCCACATAAAAATCAAAGCCAAAGGCCCAGCAATCTCTTCCCTGGCTTCCCAAAGAATCCTAGGATAAATTCCATCAGGCCCCGGGGACTTATCTATTTTCAGCCTGTCCAGAATTGACAACACCTCTTCCCTACGTACCTCAATGCCATCTATTCTAATAGCCTGGGTCTCAGCATTCTCCTCCACAACATTATCTTTTTCCTGAGTGAATACTGACGAAAAATATTCATTTAGTATCTCGCCTATCTCTTCAGACACCACACACAACTTCCCATCCCTGTCCTTGACTGGCCCTACTCTTACCCTAGTCATTCTTTTATTCCTGACATACCTATAGAAAGCTTTTGGGTTTTCCTTGATCCTACCTGCCAAATACTTCTCATGTCCCCTCCTTGCTCGTCTTAGCTCTCTCTTTAGATCCTTCCTCGCTACCTTGTAACTATCAATCGCCCCAACTGAAACTTCACACCTCATCTTCACATACGCCTCCTTCTTCCTCTTAACAAGAGATTCCACTTCTTTGGTAAACCACGGTTCCCTCGCTCGACGCCTTCCACCCTGCCTGACCGGTACGTACTTATCAAGAACACGCAGTAGCTGTTCCTTGAACAAGCTCCACTTATCCAGTGTGCCCAACACTTGCAGCCTACTTCTCCAATCTATCCACCCCAAGTCAAGTCTAATGGCATCATAATTGCCCTTCCCCCAGCTATAACTCTGGCCCTGCGGTGTGTACTTATCCCTTTCCATCACTAACGTAAACGTCACCGAATTGTGGTCACTGTCCCCAAAGTGCTCTCCGACCTCCAAATCTAACACCTGGCCTGGTTCATTAACCAAATCCAAAGTGGCCTCGCCTCTTGTTGGCCTGTCAACATATTGTGTCAGGACACATTGTACAAAAAACGACCCATCTAATGGACTCGAACTATATCTTTTCCAGTCTATATTTGGAAAGTTAAAGTCTCCCATAATAACTACCCTGTTACTTTCGCTCTTATCCAGAATCATCTTCGCCATCCTTTCCTCTACATCGCTAGAACTATTTGGAGGCCTAAAGAAAACTCCCAACAGGGTGACCTCTCCTTTCCTGTTTCTAACCTCAGCCCATACTACCTCAGAAGAAGAGTCCCCATCTAGCATCCTCTCCGCCACCGTAATACTGTTCTTGACTAGCAGCGCCACACCTCCCCCTCTTTTGCCTCCTTCTCTGAGCTTACTAAAATACCTAAACCCCGGAACCTGCAACATCCATTCCTGTCCCTGCTCTATCCATGTCTCCGAAATGGCCACAACATCGAAGTCCCAGGTACCAACCCATGCTGCCAGTTCCCCTACCTTATTTCGTATACACCTGGCATTGAAGTAGACACACTTCAAACCACCTACCTGAACACTGGCCCCCTCCTGCGAAGTCAAATCTGTGCTCCTGACCTCTATACTCTCATTCTCCCTTACCCTAAAACTACAATCCAGGTTCCCATGCCCCTGCTGCATTAGTTGAAACCCCCCCAAAGAGCAGTAACAAATCTCCCCCCCCAGGATATTTGTGCCCCTCAAGTTCAGATGTAGACCATCCTGTCTGTAGAGGTCCCACCTTCCCCAGAAAGAGCCCCAGTTATCCAGAAATCTGAATCCCTCCCGCCTGCACCATCCCTGCAGCCACGTGTTTAATTGCTCTCTCTCCCTATTCCTCATCTCACTATCACGTGGCACGGGCAACAACGCAGAGATAACAACTCTGTTTGTTCTAGTTCTGAGCTTCCATCCTAGCTCCCTGAAAGCCTGCCTGACATCCTTGTCCCCTTTCCTACCGATGTCGTTAGTGCCAATGTGGACCACGACTTGGGGCTGCTCCCCCTCCCCACTAAGGACCCGGAAAACACGATCCGAGACATCACGCACCCTTCCACCTGGGAGGCAACATACCAAACGTGAGTCTCTCACGCTCCCACAAAATCTTCTATCTGTGCCCCTGACTATCGAGTCCCCAATTACTAATGCTCTGCTCCTCTCCCCCCTTCCCTCACCTCAAACATTCATAAACTTGAAACTCATAGTTTATTGTAATGTGTTCTATGAAAATTTATGTGATGGGGTTTCAAGCGCAGGAGGTTTTATAATTTTCCTTTTGGGGAACAATGGTAAATGTTGTCCTCTTGTGTGGGAAACAAAGAAAATAAGGAGAGCGGCTGAGATGTTAAGCCTTGTAGAGGTGGTGGATATGGCCTTTTATTTTATTTATAAATGTTTTTTATTGGGTTTCTGAACAAAGTATATTTACCGTTATGTACACTGAATAATATATCTATATATAGAAGAGAAGAGCACACACAAACATATCACAAAAAGAACAAACATAAAATAAAAGGTAGGGTATTATGCACCAGCTCAACAGCAGCAACTCTGTAAAATTGGCAATATTATTTTTGACACATAAGTAGGCATCTGTTTGTGGGGGTGGGGGGGGGGGGGGAAACTGGGGATGTAGATATACATTTAGGTGCCGGAGAAACAATTACAGGGGTCAAGGGGTCAACGCACGTGGGTCTGGTGCTGGTGTTGTCACTTGGTTCTCCCGGATGGATTTCACTGCCGTTGTCGTCTTGCGTTCACCTCCGCTTCAGCCGTTTGTCCCGTCTTTCGCCCGGACTTTCCTTGTTCTCTATCCCTGTAGATGCCAAGTTTATTATCGTTTCCCGTGCTCTCCTTCCGGCTATCATTCCCCTGCTTCCCCCCCACCTCTCTGGTTCCCCTCTATTGTTCCCTGTCTCCTCACTCTTCCCCCCACCTCCCCCCTCCCCTTCCCCAGTGGTTCGCCAGTCTTTCGTCTTCGGTTTCGCTGCCCCTCCCCCCCCCTCTCCCCGGTCTATTCCTCCCTCTCATGCCTTGGTGACTTTCCCCTGATTCTTGGCTACCTGGCTATTCTTCCGCTTGTTCATTGGCCACAAACAGGTCCCGAAACAATTGGGTAAATGCCGACCACATTCTGTGGAAGCCATCGTCTGACCCTCGGATGGTGAATTTGATTTTCTCCATTTGGAGAGATTCTGAGTGGTCGGACAGCCAGTCTGCAGCTTTAGGTGGTGCTGCTGACCGCCAGCCGAACAAGATTCTACGGTCATCAGGGAGGCAAAGGCAAGGGCGTCCGCCCTCCTCCCAGGAATAGGTCTGGCTGGTCTGATACCCACTTTCAGCATGGCTCCGCCCTCATCCCCACCACCTTGGACATTGCCTCGAAGAAGGCTGTCCAGTACTCCACAAGTCTGGGGCAGGACCAGAACATGTGGGCATGGTTGGCCAGGCCTCCTCGGCACCGTTCGCATCTATCCACCACCTCCGGGAAGAACCTACTCATACGGGTTCTTGTTAAGTGGGCTCTATGTACCACTTTTAGTTGCCTCAGGCTGAGCCTTGCGCACGTGGAGGTGGAGTTGACCCTATGCAGTGCTTCACTCCAGAGTCCCCACTCTATTTCAATCCCCAGGTCTTACTCCTATTTCTTTCTTGTTGCATCCAGTACGGTGTCGGCCCTTTCTACCAGTCGGTCATACATGTCGCTACAGTTCCCTTTGTCTAGGATGCTTGCGTCCAGTAACTCTTCCAGTAATGTCTGTCATGGTGGTTGTGGGTACATCCTTGTCTCCTTTCGTAGGAGGTTTTTGAGTTGCAGGTACCTTAGCTCGTTCCCCTGGCTAGCTGGAATTTCTCTGCCAGTTCGTCCAGTGTTGCGATCCTGCCGTCAGTGTATAGGTCCCTGACTGTCAGTGTCCCTCCATCCTGTCCCCACTTTTTAAAGATGGTGTCAGTCAGCGCTGGTGTGTATCTAATGCAGCAGGGGCATGGGAACCTGGATTGTAGTTTTAGGGTACGGGAGAATGAGAGTATAGAGGTCAGGAGCACAGATTTGACGTCACAGGAGGGGGCCAGTGTTCAGGTAGGTGGTTTGAAGTGTGTCTACTTCAATGCCAGGTGTATACGAAATAAGGTAGGGGAACTGGCAGCATGGTTTGGTACCTGGGACTTCGATGTTGTGGCCATTTCGGAGACATGGATAGAGCAGGGTCAGGAATGGATGTTGCAGGTTCCGGGGTTTAGGTGTTTTAGTAAGCTCAGAGAAGGAGGCAAAAGAGGGGGAGGTGTGGTGCTGCTAGTCAAGAACAGTATTACGGTGGTGGAGAGGATGCTAGATGGGGACTCTTCTTCTGAGGTAGTATGGGCTGAGGTTAGAAACAGGAAAGGAGAGGTCACCCTGTTGGGAGTTTTCTATAGGCCTCCAAATAGTTCGAGCGATGTAGAGGAAAGGATGGCGAAGATGATTCTGGATAAGAGCGAAAGTAACAGGGTAGTTATTATGGGAGACTTTAACTTTCCAAATATTGACTGGAAAAGATATAGTTCGAGTACATTAGATGGGTCGTTTTTTGTACAATGTGTGCAGGAGGGTTTCCTGACACAATGTGTTGACAGGCCAACAAGAGGCGAGGCCACATTGGACTTGGTTTTGGGTAATGAACCAGGCCAGGTGTTAGATTTGGAGGTAGGTGAGCACTTTGGGGACAGTGACCACGATTTGGTGACGTTTACGTTAGTGATGGAAAGGGATAAGTATACACCGCAGGGCAAGAGTTATAGCTGGGGGAAGGGCAATTATGATGCCATTAGACATGACTTCGGGGGGATAGGTTGGAGAAGTAGGCTGCAAGTGTTGGGCACACTGGATAAGTGGAGCTTGTTCAAGGAACAGCTACTGCATGTTCTTGATAAGTACGTACCGGTCAGGCAGGGTGGAAGGCGTCGAGCGAGGGAACCGTGGTTTACCAAAGAAGTGGAATCTCTTGTTAAGAGGAAGAAGGAGGCGTATGTGAAGATGAGGTGTGAAGTTTCAGTTGGGGCGATTGATAGTTACAAGGTAGCGAGGAAGGATCTAAAGAGAGAGCTAAGACGAGCAAGGAGGGGACATGAGAAGTATTTGGCAGGTAGGATCAAGGAAAACCCAAAAGCTTTCTATAGGTATGTCAGGGATAAAAGAATGACTAGGGTAAGAGTAGGGCCAGTCAAGGACAGGGATGGGAAGTTGTGTGTGGTGTCTGAAGAGATAGGCGAGATACTAAATGAATATTTTTCGTCAGTATTCACTCAGGAAAAAGATAATGTTGTGGAGGAGAATGCTGAGACCCAGACTATTAGAATAGATGGCATTGAGGTACGTAGGGAAGAGGTGTTGTCAATTCTGGACAGGCTGAAAATAGATAAGTCCCCGGGGCCTGATGGAATTTATCCTAGGATTCTCTGGGAAGCCAGGGAAGAGATTGCTGGGCCTTTGGCTTTGATTTTTATGTGGAGATGCCGGCGTTGGACTGGGGTGAGCACAGTACGAAGTCTTACAATCTGAGGAAGGAGCAGCGCTCCGAAACCTAGTGACATCGAAACAAACCTGTTGGACTTTAACCTGGTGTTGTAAGATTTCGTACTTTGATTTTTATGTCATCATTGGCTACAGGAATAGTGCCAGAGGACTGGAGGATAGCAAATGTGGTCCCTTTGTTCAAGAAGGGGAGTAGATACAACCCTGGCAGCTATAGACCGGTGAGCCTCACGTCTGTTGTGGGTAAAGTCTTGGAGGGGATTATAAGAGACAAGATTTATAATCACCTAGATAGGAATAATATGATTAGGGATAGTCAGCATGGCTTTGTGAAGGGTAGGTCATGCCTCACAAACTTTATCAAGTTCTTTGAGAAGGTGACTGAACAGGTAGACGAGGGTAGAGCAGTTGATGTGGTGTATATGGATTTCAGTAAAGCGTTTGATAAGGTTCCCCACGGTAGGCTATTGCAGAAAATACGGAGGCTGGGGATTGAGGGTGATTTAGAGATATGGATCAGAAATTGGCTAGCTGAAAGAAGACAGAGGGTGGTGGTTGATGGGAAATGTTCAGAATGGAGTTCAGTTACAAGTGGCGTACCACAAGGATCTGTTCTGGGGCCGTTGCTGTTTGTCATTTTTATCAATGGAGGGCGCAGAAGGGTGGGTGAGTAAATTTGCAGACGACACTAAAGTCGGTGGTGTTGTCGACAGTGCGGAACGATGTAGCAGGTTACAGAGGGACATAGATAAGCTGCAGAGCTGGGCTGAGAGGTGGCAAATGGAGTTTAATGTAGAGTAGTGTGAGGTGATTCACTTTGGAAGGAATAACAGGAATGTGGAATATTTGGCTAATGGTAAAGTTCTTGGAAGTGTGGATGAGCAGAGGGATCTAGGTGTCCATGTACATAGATCCCTGAAAGTTGCCACCCAGGTTGATAGGGTTGTGAAGAAGGCCTATGGAGTACTGGCCTTTATTGGTAGAGGGATTGAGTTCCGGAGTCATGAGGTCATGTTGCAGCTGTACAAAACTGGTACGGCCGCATTTGGAGTATTGCGTACAGTTCTGGTCACCGCATTATAGGAAGGACGTGGAAGCTTTGGAGCAGGTGCAGAGGAGATTTACCAGGATGTTGCCGGGTATGGAGGGAAAATCTTATGAGGAAAGGCTGCTGGACTTGAGGTTGTTTTCGTTAGAGAGAAGAAGGTTAAGAGGAGACTTAATAGAGGCATACAAAATGATCAGGGGGTTAGATAGGGTGGACAGTGAGAGCCTTCTCCCGCGGATGGAAATGGCTAGCACGAGGGGACATAGCTTTAAACTGAGGGGTAATAGATATAGGACAGAGGTCAGAGGTAGGTTCTTTACGCAAAGAGTGGTGAGGCCGTGGAATGCCCTACCTGCTACAGTAGTGAACTCGCCAACATTGAGGGCATTTAAAAGTTTATTGGATAAGCATATGGATGATAATGCCATAGTGTAAGTTAGATGGCTTTTGTTTCGGTGCAACATCGTGGGCCGAAGGGCCTGTACTGCGCTGTATTGTTCTATGTTCTATGTTCTATGGTGTTGCAGATGGGAGCTTTGTCTGACATTCTGGTCAAGCCAAATTGCTGCCGTAGTTGGTTCCAGGACTGGAGGGTCGCTATCACCACTGGGCTGCTGGAGTGTTTTTTGGGTGGGAATGGGAGTGCCGCCATGGCGAGGGCCCGGAGGGAGGTCCCCATGCAGGAGGTCTCTTCCACGCGTATCCACTCGGCTTCTGGCTTCTTGATCCGTCCCCTTATTTGCTCAGCCATCGCTGCCCAGTGGTAGAATTGTAGCTTTGGGAGGGCGAGCCCCCACCCTGGATTTTGCTTATTGTAGGACCTTCTTTGGGATCCTATCATTCTTGTCCTCCCCCATACGAACACCATGATTAGTTTGTCTCAAGCTTTGAAAAAGGCCTTGGGGATGAATGTCAGGATGGACCTAAGTAGGAAGAGGTACCTGGGCCGTACGTTCATTTTGAACATCTGAACTCTCCCCGCGAGGGAGAGTGGGAATGTGTTCCATCTTTTCAGGTCCTTTTTAACTTCCTCTGTCAGACTGGTGAGGTTCCATTTGTGGATCCCTTGCCAGTCATGGGTTATTTTGATCCCCAGGTAGCAGAATTTGTGTTGGGCTTGTTTAAACGGTAGTCCCATTAGTGCTGCCCCCCCTCCTCCCCACTCCTTGTGGGTGTACTGGGAAGATCTCGCTTTTTCTCATGTTGAGTTTGTAGCCCGAGAAGGCGCCAAACCTATTAGCTATTGCTAATGGCTCGATCGCTGGAGCGAACAGCAGCGGGGACAGTGGGCATCCTTGTCTGGTGCCCCTGTGCAGCTGGAAGTATTGGGAGTTGGTGTTGTTGGTCCGTACGCTCGCCATGGGAGCGTCATACAGGAGTTTTACCCAGGAGGTGAACTTTGTTCCGAGCCCGAACCACTCCAGTACCTCTGTGAGGTATTTCCATTCGACCCTGTCAAAGGCCTTTTCTGCCTCTGGTATTCTCTCCCCGGATGGGGTCATTATCATGTTCAGCAGGCGCCTGATGTTCGAGGTTGGCTGTCTACCTTTGACAAAGCCCATCTGGTCCTCTGCAACCACCTCTGGTGCCAGTTTTCTAGCCTTTTGGCTAGGATTTTGGCATCTGCGATCAGCAGTGAGATGGGTCTGTATGACTCACATTCTATTGGGTCTTTATGTTTCTTAAGTATCAGCGAGATTGAGGCCTGTGCTAGCATGGGTGGCAGTGTGCCCCTGGCTAGTGAGTCTGTGAACATCTCCGGCAGGTGTGGGGCCAGTGCTGTCGCAAATGTTTTGCAGAAGTCCGCTGGGAAAGCGTATGGTCCCGGCGCCTTCCCCGCCTGCATGGAGCTAATAAGAACATAAGAACTAGGAGCAGGAGTAGGCCATCTGCCCCCTCAAGCCTGCTCTGCCATTCAATGAGATCATGGCTGATCTTTTGTGGACTCAGCTCCACTTTCCGGCCCGAACACCATAACCCTTAATCCCTTTATTCTTCAAAAAAACGATCTATCTTTATCTTAAAAACATTTAATGAAGGAGCCTCTACTGCTTCACTGGGCAAGGAATTCCATAGATTCACAACCCTTTGGGTTAAGAAGTTCCTCCTAAACTCAGTCCTAAATCTACTTCCCCTTATTTTGAGGCTATGTTCTGCTTTCACCAGCAAGTGGAAACAACCTGCCCGCATCTATCCTATCTATTCCCTTCATAATTTTATATGTTTCTATAAGATCCCCCCTCATCCATTTAAATTCCAATGAGTACAGTCCCAGTCTACTCAACCTCTCCTTGTAATCCAACCCCTTCAGCTCTGGGATTAACGTAGTGAATCTCCTCTGCACACCTTCCAGTGCCAGCATGTCCTTTCTCAAGTAAGGAGACCACAACTGAACACAATACTCGAGGTGTGGCCTCACTAACACCTTATACAATTTCAGCATAGCCTCCCTAGTCTTAAACTCCATCCCTCTAGCAATGAAGGACAAAATTCCATTCACCTTCTGAATCATCTGTTGCACCTGTAAACCAACTTTTTGCGACTCATGCACGAGCACACCCAGGTCTCTCTGCACAGCAGCATGTTTTAATATTTTATCATTTAAATAATAATCCCTTTTGCTGTTATTCCTACCAAAATGGATAACCTCACATTTGTCAACATTGTATTCCATCTGCCAGACTCGAGCCCATTCACTTAGCCTAACCAAATCCCTCTGCAGACTTCCAGTATCCTCTGCACTTTTTGCTTTACGACTCATCTTAGTGTCGTCTGCAAACTTGGACACATTGCCCTTGGTCCCCAACTTCAAATCATCTATGTAAATTGTGAACAATTGTGGACCCAACACTGATCCCTGAGGGACACCACTAGCTACTGATTGCCAACCAGAGAAACACCCATTAATCCCCACTCTTTGCTTTCTATTAATTAACCAATCCTCTATCCATGCTACTACTTTCCCCTTAATGCCATGCATCTTTATCTTATGCAGCAACCTTTTGTGTGGCAGCTTGTCAAAGGCTTTCTTGAAATCCAGATATACCACATCCATTGGCTCCCCGTTATCTACCGCACTGTTAATGTCCTCAAAAAATTCCACTAAATTAGTTGGGCACGACCTGCCCTTTATGAACCCATGCTGCCCAATGGGACAATTTCCATCCAGATGCCTTGCTATTTCTTCCTTGATGATAGATTCCAGCATCTTCCCTACTACCGAAGTTAAGCTCACTGGCCTATAATTACCCGCTTTCTGTCTACCTCCTTTTTTAAACAGTGGTGTCACGTTTGCTAATTTCCAATCCGCCGGGACCACCCCAGAGTCTAGTGAATTTTGGTAAATTATCACTAGTGCATTTACAATTTCCCTAGCCATCACTTTTAGCACTCTGGGATGCATTCCATCAGGTCCTGGAGACTTGTCTACCTTTAGCCCCATTAGCTTGCCCATCACTACCTCCTTGGTGATGACAATCTTCTCAAGGTCCTCACCTGTCATAGCCTCATTTCCATCAGTCACTAGCATGTTATTTGTGTCTTCCACTGTGAAGACCGACCCAAAAAACCTGTTCAGTTCCTCAGCCATTTCCTCATCTCCCATTATTAAATCTCCCTTCTCATCCTCTAAAGGACCAATATTTACCTTTTTTAAAAAAATATGTTTTTATAAAGAATTTTTCAACAATATTTTCCACCTTACAAACAAACCCCCCCCGTAACAAAGAAAAGAAAGAGAACTCGCGTGGCAAGACATGAACATGGCAAGTCAATAAGATACAGAACGTTGTACATTGGATTCTTCCCGCACATGTCAGTTTCCGAATCATTCATGTGTTTTCTTGCTCAAATGCCCCCCAAAGGAACCCCCGTTCCCCTCCCCTCCCCCCCCCCCCCCCCAACGAGCGATCTCCCCCCTCCACCCCCCCTAGGTTGCTGCTGCTGTCCGACCTTCATCAAACGCTCCGCGAGATGGTCTGGGAACAGTTGCCACCGCCTGTAGAACCCCTGCGCAGACCCTCTCAAAGCAAACGTTATCCTTTCCAACTTGATAAACCCAGCCATATCATTTATCCAGGCCTCCACGCTGGGGGGCTTCGCCTCCTTCCACATTAGCAAGAACCTTCACTGGGCTACTAGGGACGCAAAGGCCAGAATGCCGGCCTCTTTCGTCTCCTGCACTCCCGCTCGTCCACTACTCCAAATAGTGCTAGCCCCCAGCTTGGCTTGACCCGGACTTTCACCACCTGAGATACTGTTCCCGCAACTCCCCTCCAGAACCCCTCCAGTGCCGGGCATGACCAAAACATATGGATATGGTTCACCGGACTTCCTGAGCACCTCCCACATCTGTCCTCCACCCCAAAGAACCTACTCAGCCTCGCCCCCATCATATGCGCTCTATGAACCACCTTAAATTGTATCAGGCTAAGCCTGGCACACGAGGAAGAGGAATTAACCCTACTTAGGGCATCAGCTCATAGCCCCTCCTCAATCTCCTCCCCCAACTCCTCCTCCCATTTACCCTTCAGCTCCTCTACCACAGCCTCCCCCTCTTCTTTCATCTCCTGGTATATCGCCGACACCTTGCCCTCTCCAACCCATATGCCCGAAATCACCCTATCTTGAACCCCCTGTGCCGGGAGTAGCGGAAATTCCCTCACCTGCCACCTCACAAACGCCCTCACCTGCATGTACCTGAAAGCGTTTCTCGAGGGTAGCCCAAACTTCTCCTCCAGCACCCCTAAGCTCGCAAACGTCCCGTCAATGAACAGGTCCCCCAATCTTCTAATCCCTGCCCGATGCCAGCTCTGAAACCCCCCGTCCATCCTTCCTGGGACAAACCGATGGTTGTCTCTGATCGGGGCCCACACCGAAGCTCCCATCGCACCCCTGTGCTGTCTCCACTGCCCCCAGATCTTTAGCATTGCCGCCACCACCGGGCTCGTGGTGTACCTTGTCGGCGAGAGCGGCAGCGGTGCCGTCACCAGCGCCCCCAGGCTTGTTCCTTAGGTCTACATACTTCCTGTAAAACTCCACCGGGAACCCATCTGGCCCCGGGGCCTTCCCTGCCTGCATACTCCCCAGTCCTTTAACCAGCTCCTCCACCCAAATTGGCGCCCCCAAACCAGCCACCTCCTGTTCCTCCACCCTTGGGAACCTCAATTCATCCAAGAATCACCGCATCACCTCTGTTCCCCCTGGGGCTGGGGCCAATACAGCTCCTCGTAAAAGGCTTTAAAAACCTCATTCACTTTCCCCGCACTCTGCACCATAGTTCCACTGCCATCTTTGACTCCGCCTATTCCCTCGCTGCCATCCTCTTACGGAGCTGATGTGCCAGCATCCGACTCGCCTTCTCCCCATATTCATATATCGCCCCCTGTGCCTTCTTCCATTGTGCCTCTGCCTTCCCTGTGGTCAACAGGTCGAACTCCATCTGGAGACTTTGTCTCTCCCTGAGTAGTCCCTCATCAGGAGCCTCTGCATAGCTCCTGTCCACCCTTAAAATCTCCCCCACTAACCTCTCCCTTTCCCTACCCTCTCTCTTCACCCTATGAGCCCTGATGGAGATTAGCTCTCCCCTGACCACCTCCTTCAGCGCCTCCCATCCTACTCCCACCTGCACCTCCCCGTTGTCGTTGGCCTCCAGATACCTTTCAATACACTCCCGCACACTTCCTCGTCTGCCAGCAGTCCCACATCCAACCTCCACAGCGGGCATTGGTCCCTCTCCTCCCCCAGCTCTAACTCCACCCAATGCGGGGCATGGTCTGAAATGGCTATGGCCGAATACTCCGTTCCCTCCACTTTCAGGATCAATGCCCTGCCCAGAACAAAAAAATCTATCCGGGAGTAGGCCTTATGTACGTGGGAGAAAAAAGAAAATTCTCTGGCAAATCTCCACGGATCTACTCCCCCCATCTGGTCCATGAACCCCCTAAGCACCTTGGCCGCCGCCGGCCTCTTCCCCGTCCTAGATCTGGAGCGATCTAGTGCAGGGTCCAGCACCGTGTTAAAATCCCCACCCATTATCAAGCTCCCTACCTCCAGGTCTGGAATACGCCCCAATATCCGTTTCATGAATCCAGCGTCGTCCCAGTTCGGGGCATATACTTTCACCAGTACCACCTCCGTCCCCTGCAACCTACCGCTCACCATCACGTATCGGCCTCCCTTGTCCGCTACTATGTTCTTGGCCTCGAACGACACCCGCTTTCCCACCAGTATTGCCACCCCTCTATTCTTCGCATCCAGCCCCGAATGGAACACCTGTCCCACCCATCCCTTCCTTAACCTGACCTGTCTGCCACCTTCAGATGTGTCTCCTGAAGCATGACCACGTCTGCCTTCAGTCCCTTTAGGTGCGCGAACACTCGGGCCCTCTTAACCGGCCCATTTAGGCCTCTCACATTCCACGTGATCAGCCGGATTGGGGGGTTACCCCCCCCCCACCACCCACCCCCCCCCACCCCCCCACTCCCTTTTTCCTGGGGCGCAGGAAAAAACCCGCGCTTTCCTGAACCAGCCCCGCCCCCTGTGGCGCAGCTCCTGTTGCGGCCTTTATCCTGGTTCCCTCATCCCCGAGTCTCACCTCTCTCCAGCACCGATGCCCACATTCCCCATCATCATCATCTCGCCCACAGAAAAGAAAAAAGGGAAATTTTAGGAATTTTAACCAGAACTCTACCCACATCCCCATCCTTCAACCCACCCATGAAGTATTCTTTGCCCATATTTACAACCCCATATACAACCAACATTTCCCCCCACAACCACATCCCCTCAGTTTGAGTCCAGTTTTTCCGTCTGAATAAAGGGAAGCCTCTTCTGGCGTTTCAGAATAATGGTGTCGGTCCTGATAAGTGACCCACAGTCGCGCAGGCTGCAGCATGCCAAACCTGACTCTTTTTATGCAGCACCGCCTTGGCCCGGTTGAAGCCAGCTCTCCTTGCCACCTCCGCGCTCCAATCCTGGTAAACTCTAATCACCGCGTTCTCCCATCTACTGCTCCGCACCTTCTTGGCCCATCTCAGCACATTTTCTTTGTCCGCAAAGCGATGGAACCTTGCCACTATCGCCCTAGACGGCTCGTCGGCCTTGGGTCTCCTCGCCAGGACCCGGTGAGCCCCTTCCAGCTCCAGGGGGCTCGGAGAGGATCTCCGCATCCATCAGCGAATGGAGCATCGTACCCACGTACGCCCCGGCATCAGCTCCCTCCACTCCTTCGGGAAGACCCAGAATCCGGAGGTTCTTCCTCCTCGACCTGTTCTCCAGGACCTCAATTATCTCGGCCCACCTCCTGTGCACCGCCTCGTGCGCCTCCATTTTTACCGCCAGGCCCAGGATCTCTTCCTCGTTCGTATTCACTTTATCATTCACCTCACAAAGCTCCACCGCCTGGGTCTTCTGGGTCTCCTTCAGCCGATCGATCGCCAACAGCATTGACGCCAGCACCTCCTTTTTCAGCTCCTCCACATATCGCTTGAGGAACTCCTGCTGATCTGGTCCCACGCTGCTCGCTCTCCGCCCTCCGCCATCTTGCTTTTTTCCCCTTGTTTTATTCTCTGTTCCAGTGCCTCTTTTCTCGTCGTTCCACCGCTGATCTCGGCCATGTATCGTAAGGGGGGACCTTACTGCACCTTCCCACATGGGATTAATTCAAAAAAAGCTCCGTTGGGGCTCCTCTGGAGAGCCTGAAGGTCCGTTGTCGCGGGAGCTGCCGAAACGTGCGGCTTAGCTCTGCATAGCCGCAACCGGAAGTCCACCAATATTTACCTTAGCCACTCTTTTTTGTTTTATATATTTGTAGAAACTTTTACTATCTGTTTTTATATTCTGAGCAAGTTTACTCTCATAATCTATCTTACTCTTCTTTATAGCTTTTTTAGTAGCTTTCTGTTGCCCCCTAAAGATTTCCCAGTCCTCTAGTCTCCCACTAATCTTTGCCACTTTGTATGCTTTTTCCTTCAATTTGATACTCTCCCTTATTTCCTTAAATATCCACGGTCGATTTTCCCTCTTTCTACCGTCCTTCCTTTTTGTTGGTATAAACCTTTGCTGAGCACTGTGAAAAATCGCTTGCAAGGTTCTCCACTGTTCCTCAACTGTTTCACCATAAAGCCTTTGCTCCCAGTCTACCTTAGCTAGTTCTTCTCTCATCCCATTGTAATCTCCTTTGTTTAAGCACAAAACACTAGTGTTTGATTTTACCTTTTCACCCTCCATCTGTATTTTAAATTCCACCATATTGTGATCGCTCCTTCCGAGAGGATCCCTAACTATGAGATCATGAATCAATCCTGTCTCATTACACAGGACCAGATCTAGGACCGCTTGTTCCCTCATAGGTTCCATTGACGAATGCATGTCCTCGTATATGGGGGCAGCGATGAACATCACCTCTGCATAAACAAAATGTCCTTGTAGTTTGGTTGGGGTTACATATGTAGATGATATTTCCCTTTTCCATGTCTGTCGCCGATGTCACTCCAAGCGAGGCAAGGCCGAAGATTACACAGGCGGTGCGCTGCCACCCCATCATGCTTCACACCTGTAAAACAGCGCTGGGGAAGGGAGGCAGGTTAGTAACCAACCTTTTTACAGTGGTAGAGGTGGACCCAATTTACAGTGGTGGAGATGAACCCAAGCACTCCGCCCCCCCCATCGTGACTCCGACCCTTTCCGAATCCAATTTTTGACCATGACATAATTACCGTGCTGCACTGAAAGTGAGCTAGGTAATGGGGGCGGTGGCTGGTGAGCCGCGTGGACCTGGCCATGGAACTCTTTGAGGACTTTAGTGAGGGCTAGAACATAGGTGGTAATTTCTTCAGTCATATGGTGAAACTGAACCAGCCTGGGAACATGCAGGTTCCAGGGAGTGCTATAGGATCTCGGCAGGAGAGAGCCGGGCCGGTCCCACAGGTGTAACCCGCAGCTGGAAGAGGGCAACGGGGAGCAACTTAAGCCATGTCAGTCCCGTGTCTGCTCTTAATTTAGCCAATTTAGTTTTGAGGGTCTGATTGTGTCTCTCAACCAACCCTGCGGTCTGTACGCACAGTGTAACTGCTGGCGTATGCCCAACTGGGAGCAGAACTCTCTATTAATCTGTCCAATAAAATGAGGCCTGTTATCAGAACTTAACTGAGCTGGTATACCGTACCGGGGAATTATTTCCCGCATCAGGGGCATCATTCTCCGACCCCCCGCCGGGTCGGAGAATCGCCGGGGGCTGGCGTGAATCCTGCCCCTGCCGGTTGCCGAAGTCTCCACCACCGGATAATCGGCGGGGGTGGGAATCGCGCCGTGCCGGTTGGCGGGCCCCCCCGCTCGATTCTCCGGCCCGGATGGGCCGAAGTCCCGCCGATAAATTGCCTGTCCCGCCGGCGTGGATTAAACCACCTTTTGAACGGCGGCGTGGGTGGGCTCCGGGGTCCTGGGGGGGGCGCGGGGCGATCTGGCCCCGGGGGGTGCCCCCACGGTGGCCTGGCCCGCGATCGGGGCCCACCGATCCACGGGTGGGCCTGTGCCATGGGGGCACTCTTTCCCTTCCGCCTCCGCCACGGTCTCAACCATGGCGGAGGCGGAAGAGACTCCCTCCACTGCGCATGCGTGGGAAACTGTCAGCGGCCGCTGACGCTCCCGCGCATGCGCCGCCCGGGGATGTCATTTCCGCACCAGCTGGCGGGGCAACAAAGGCCGTTTCCGCCAGCTGGTGGGGCGGAAATTCCTCCGGCGCCGGCCTAGCCCCTCAATGTTGGGGCTCGGTCCCCAAAGATGTGGAGCATTCGGCACCTTTGGGCCGGCGCAATGCCCGTCTGATTGGCGCCGTTTTGGGCGCCAGTCGGCGGACATCGCGCCGTTTCGGGAGAATTTCGCCCCAGAACTTTAACCACAGTAGCAGCTTTACTATCGGTAGTCGGATACGCTTCGACCCATCTGCTGAACACATCCACAATGACCAAAACGTATTTATAACATTGACAACATTGACACCTTTCCAACTCAATGTAATCCATTTGGAGCGCCTCAAAGGGACCACTGGGCAACGGGGTTTGCCTCATAACACAAGGGATACCTTTTCCGGTGTTATATTGCTGACAGATTAAACACCGATTACTGATGCTCTGGGCCAACCCCTGCATTTTAGGGTGCCACCAAGTGTCCAGCAACAAATCACTAGTCCCCCGAGCCCCACAATGAGTTGCAAAGTGTACACATTCGATGACCCATAAAGCCAGTACATCAGACATACAAGTCTGATGTGCTGGCGTGGTCCATAATGCCAAATCTTTAACTTCTTTAGAGTTATTGGGAATGAAAGTACAACATTCTGCACTTTGACATCTTCTGGATTGCACACAAAAGCTTGTTGAAAGGGTTAATTTTCTTGCAGAGACAAAAAGAGGCGTATAGCTTGGAATGATGCCATCGCATCTCTAAACTTTAAAAAAAAATATTTGTCACTCAAATGGACTGGGAGTAAAAGTTGGATTGCTGCCAAATTCCCGTTATCAAATGTCCTTGAACGATCTGTTCTTTTTAATCAAAGTTGTTTTGGTTTTTTTAAGACCAGCTTCCACATTGTTTGAAGTTTTAATTTCCAGGCTAATTCTAAACATTTATTTTAAAATATCAAATACAATAACTTATTAAACATATAGGTTTTCTGTAGATGAATTCGTCGATTCTATTAAAGAAGGCGCTACTAGATGTTTGGAGATAAATTGGGACTTCCACACTCCTTGGCACCCCCCCTCATCGGGACGGGTGGAGAGGATGAATCAAACCCGTAAAAATCATTTGTCAAAAATAATACTAGAAACTAGGCTCCACTGGGCAAAATGCTTACCGATAGCCCTTCTAAGAATCCAAACGGCTCCAAGAAAAGATTTGGGGTTGTCCCCATACGAAATGTTGTTCGGATTGCCATACCTTGGAACAATGGGAGAATTGCCCATTGCAGAATGTAAAGATATCTATGTAAAGAAATATATACTGGCACTGTCTTCCTCATTATCATTCCTCAGGAGACAAGGACTGCTAGCGCAGACACCTCCCCTTGAATTCGCAGTCCACAAATTTAAGCCAGGAGATTGGGTACTGGTGAAATCGTGGAAGGAAACCAAGCTTCAACCCACTTGGGACGGACCGTTCCTGGTCTTGTTAACCACAGAGACTGCCATACAAACCGCGGAAAAAGGTTGGACTCATTGCAGCAAAACGAAGGGACCCGTGAAATCACCACCTGAACAGGAACAATGGCATGTGGAGGCCACTGAGGAACCATTAAAGATAAGGGGCGTCATTCTCCGACCCCCCAGAGGGTCGGAGAATGGCTGTTGGCTGCCGTGAATCCCGCCCCCGCCGGTTGCCGAAGTCTCCAAAGGGAGAAAAGTCGGCGGGGCGTTAATGGCGCCGCTGCCGTCGGAGAATGGCACGGGTCTGCGCAAGGCAGCTGATTTACGGCCTGCCGATATTCTCCCTTCCGGATGGGCCGAAGTCCTGTCGACGTGATGACCGTTCACGTCAACGTAAATCAAACCTCCTTTTCATCGGCGTGACCCTGTGCTCCAGGGTCACGCCGACCAGCGTGGAGGTGAGTGACGGCCTGGGGGGTTGGCTCTGGGCAGGCGATGGCGTGGCCGCAGTCTGAATGTGTGGGGGGAGGTGTGTCTCGGGATGTGTGTGTGTGTGTGTGCGGCGGGGGGGGGGATGGTTAGAGTGGGCTGGGCTCCGGGGGAGTGCCGGGAGGGGGGTCCGTGCCGGGGAGGATGTTGGGGGGGGTCCGTGCCGGGGAGGGGGATGGGGGTCCGTGCCGGGGAGGAGGTTGGGGTCCGTGCCGGGGAGGAGGTTGGGGGGGGGTCCGTGCCGGGGAGGGGGATCCGTGCCGGGGAGGTGGTTGGGGGGGGGTCCGTGCCAGGAAGGGGGATAGGGGGTGGTCCGTGCCGGGGAGGAGGTTGGGGGGGGTCCGTGCTAGGGAGGGGGATGGGGGGTCCGTGCCGGGGAGGCGGTTGGGGTCCGTGCCGGGGAGGAGGTTGGGGGGGTTCCGTGCCGGGGAGGAGGTTGAGGTGGGTCCGTGCCGGGGAGGGGGATGGGGGTCCGTGCCGGGGAGGGGGATGCGAGGGCAAGTGAGTTGGTCCACCTGGCCAGGTGCCAGCCTCCAACAGTTGGACCCATGCTGTCCATGCCACCTGGCTGGGGGGAGGAAGGGATATGGGTAATGATGACATGTCGTCGTTCCCCTCCCCCCCCACCAGGCCATCATGTTTTCCGATCATCCAGCGATGTTGGCCGCCGTGGCGGCAGCCGCTAATGTCTATGTTGCCCTGGATGAGGAGGAGGAGGAGGAGGAGGAGCGTGCAAGAGAGGCGGCGCAGGCTGCCGCAGAGGGACAGACGGCAGCCGCCCAGGCTGGAGGGACACCTGACCGACAGGACGAGGAGGGGGGGGAGGACGTCGCGGCCCCACGGCAACGGAGGCACCCGAGGGCGCCCCGTGTGTCCCGGCCCCGGCAGTCATACCAGGACCTCACGGACCGGGAATGCAGGAGGAGACTCCGGATGAGGCGGGAAACCATGGCACACATCTGCCACCTGCTGGCACACCTGTCACCGCGTGGCACTGGCGGGGGACACCCTCTCCCCGTGTACGTCAAGGTTACGGTGGCCCTGAACTTTTATGCAACGGGGTCATTCCAGGCACCGAGTGGGGACCTGTCCGGCATATCGCAGACATCGGTGCATCAGTGCATCCGGGCAGTGACAGATGCCCTATATGCCATGGCGCACCGCTACATCCGCTTCCCTGTGGACCGGGCCAGCCAAGATGCCCGGGCCGTGGGCTTCTCTGCCGTGGCCGGGTTCCCCATGGTCCAGGGCGCGATTGATGGGATGCACGTCGCCGTGCGGCCACCTGCAGATAACAGGGCCGTGTTCACCAATAGGAAGGGGACCTATTCGATGAACATACAGGTGGTCTGCGACCACCGCATGATGATCCTGCACGTCTGCGCCCGTCACCCAGGCAGTGTACACGACTCATCCGTGTTGTCGCGGTCATCCATCCCCGGCATGTACGAGGGACGCCATCCCCGGCTGAGGGGCTGGTTGCTGGGCGACAGGGGCTACCCATTGCGATCGTGGCTGATGACGCCTATACGGAGGCCACGCAATGAGGCGGAGAACCGCTACAATGATGCCCATGTAGCAACAAGGGGAGTGATAGAGAGGTGCTTTGATGTGCTGAAGATGCATTTCAGGTGCCTGGACCTCTCTGGGGGTGCCCTCCAGTATCGGTCAGATAGGGTCGGCCGCATCATTGTGGTGTGCTGCGTCCTGCACAACATAGCCCAGCAGAGAGGCGATGTGCCGCAGGCAGAGGAGGGCGGAGTGGAGGAGCAGCAGGAAGAGGCGCAGTCCTCCCCAGATGAGGGGGATGGGGGTAATGGTCAGGGCAGAAGGGGTAGACACAGGCAGGTGGCTGTCCACCGTTACCGGCTGGCCCAGCGGGCACGGGACAGACTGATAGCCGCCCGCCTCACTGACTAGATGGGCGTGGGAATCGGGTAGTATGGCCACAGACAGCACACCATGGCAACAGCCGACCACCCACACCCCTCACCCATCCACCCACCCAGCACCCTCAACCCGCTCCCCAACCCCACCCACCCCACCCGCATGCACACCACCCCCCCCATTGCCGATCCACCTGCGGCACAACGGGCCGGGCTCACACAGTTGCGGGTGGACGCGTGTCTATTGCAGGCCATGGAGGATGATGACAACCCGCCCTGCGGTGAGCTCCTGGCTCCACATCGTTGGACTATGTCTGACCCATGGCCACAGTACCACCATCCTTGCATGCGGCTGTGACACTGCAGCGCACGGTCCCGTCCTCTGCCCGGGGGGATGTTGATGGCGGCCCGGGGGAAGGTGGCAGACTCACCTGGGGCTGAGGTAAGACCACCCCTCACACACACACTTGCGCTCAACGTACATGACACCCCCGCACGCTTTGGACAGAGCACAAAGGCAGCTTCTGTAGGTGTAACATTGACTTTAATAACCAAAGGAGTTCATGCACGTGCCCTGGCCCCTAAAACTCATCTGTGCCCTGCACCCATGCCAACTTACTCAGTGTCTAATTGTTTGGCCTTACGGGCCCTTTGACTACGTCAACGTGGTTCCCCAGACGGTACAGCAGAACTGGAGGTGGACTCCTGTGATTCCTGCCCTCTGACACTGGATCCCTTTGGCGGCCGTTTCCTGGGGCGTCCTGGCCTAGATGGGCCAGGCTGCGGCCCGGGCGACTGGGATGGCGAGCTGCCAGCCTGTCCTGCCCGTTGCACACCCGATGCACCTGGGACGGAAGGGGGGGGAGTCCGAGGTGTCGCGGTGTTCCCGGACCTCCCCTACAGGGGGACCCGGGACGGACCACACCACCTCCTCCTACCTCGGGGTGCCCGATGGCCCCCAGGCCTCTACATGGGTGGGGGATGCGAACGGACTGGCCATCCGACACCCACCCGGCATCTGGCGCTGCCAGTCCTGGAGGCCCGTGCTGGTATCGACAGGGGTCTGCAGGTTTGCAGCCATGGAGCCCAGGGGGTTGGCAAACCCTGTCTGTGACAGTGCGACGCCGGCTCGCACATGGCCACTTGCGCCGATGCCCTCAGCGATGGCCTGCAGAGACTGGGCCATGGCCTGCAGAGACTGGGCCATGGCCTGCTGAGACTGGGCTATGGCCTGCTGAGACTGGGCTATGGTGTTGAGCGCCTCTGCCATCTGGCGCTGGCACTGGCTCATGGCCTCCTGTGAGAGGGCAGCCATGTCCTGGGCCACGGACGCCGCCTGCACGGAAAGCCCCAGGCCTCGCAAACTGTTCCCCATGTCTGACACCGTCGCACCCATTGCCTCCACCGCAGACGCCACCCGTGCGGTGCCGCCTGGCTGGCACGTATGACCGGCACCACTTCCAGCTCCTGGACGCGGGTGGACACCTCCACCTGCGACTGCAGCCGCCGCAAGCCGGCCGTCACCCTCTTCGCTCGTCTCTGGGTCGGTGGTTGCATCGGATCTATGTGTGGGTGTGGTAACTCCAGGAACCCGGGATCCATCTGGGCGGCAGATGTTCGCTTGGGCTGGGCTGCCCTCCGACCGCCCGGCCCCTCTGCTGCTCCTACCTCCACCTGCTGTACCGGGACGGCTGTGTTGTGCGCACCAGTGAGTGTCCCAGACGCCTCATCACTAAAGTGCCCAACCGAGGTGAGTGTTTCTGCGATGGTGGAGGGTGTTGGTGACAGCAGTGGCATTGTGTCATGCTCTTCATCCCACTCTGAGTCCATGGCACTTTGGGGTGGGGGTTCATCTCCACCCATCCACTCTGAGTCACTGTCCGGTATTTTGTCTTCCTGGGTAGGGCTGTCCCGGGTAGGGGTGTCCTGGGCAGTGCTGTCCCGGGTAGTGGTGTCCTGGGTAGTGGTGTCCTGGGTAGTGGTGTCCTGGGTAGTGGTGTCCTGGGTAGTGGTGTCCTGGGTAGTGGTGTCCTGGTTCGGATGTGACGGGGGCCTGTGGCTGCCCCCCTCGTTGCTGGGTGGTCGCTCCCGCACGTGACGGGGTGTCGTCTCCCTGTTGCTCCAGGTCTCTCCGTCTCCCGTGGTGTGCGAGGGGCATCCTGCGGGCGTCGCATGCTTGAGGGTCCGGGTCTCTCTGTCTCCCGTGGCCTCCAAGGGGCATCCTGCGGGCGTCGCATGCTGGAGGGTCCGGGTCTCTCTGTCTCCCGTGGCCTCCAAGGGGCATCCTGCGGGCGTCGCATGCTGGAGGGTCCGGGTCTCTCTGTCTCCCGTGGCCTCCGAGGGGCATCCTGCGGGCGTCGCATGCTGGAGGGTCCGGGTCTCTCTGTCTCCCGTGGCCTCCGAGGGGCATCCTGCGGGCGGTCTGCATCTGCGGGGATGGGTGCCTGGACGTTTGGTCCTGCGATACACAATAAAGCATGCATGGTTAGACATGCAGGCAGTGATCAGGTGATATGGGGGAGGGGGGATATGGGGGAGGGGGGATATGGGGGATATGGGGGATACGGGGATATGGGGGAGGGGGGATATGGGGGAGGGGGGATATGGGGGAGGGGGGATATGGGGGAGGGGGGATATGGGGGAGGGGGGATATGGGGGAGGGGGGATATGGGGGAGTGGGGATATTGGGGAGGGGGATATGGGGGATATGGGGGAGGGGGGATATGGGGGAGGGGGGATATGGGGGAGGGGGGATATGGGGAGGGGGGATATGGGGGATATGGGGGAGGGGGGATATGGGGGAGGGGGAATATGGGGAGGCTCACCCTGCCTGCTCTGACGAGGTCGTTCACCTTCTTGTGGCACTGGGTGCCTGTCCGTGGTGTCAGGGCCGCAGCGGTGACGGCGCCGGCTGTGGCGTGGGGCAACTCTGCGGCCGTGCCCGGGATACAGGGCGTCCCTCCTCTGCTCCACTGCATCCAGGAGCGCCTCCACATCCCGTGACTCGAACATCAGGCCTGAGCGGCCGCCAGCCATCCAGTCGGGTGTTGCGGTCGGGTGTTGCGGTCGGGTGGGGGGGAGCAGCGGGGCCTTATGAGCCGTCACGCTGTGCGGCGCGTATGACGCTGCACGGTGTGAACCACGTGCGCAAGCGCGGATCCCATTACATCGCTACTAGCCCATTTCGGGCCGGAGGCTTTCGACCCATTTTTCCAACGTGACGCAAGTCGGATTTGCGCCGTTTTTTCCGCCGATCGGCGGACTTTGCGCCGATAACGGAGAATTTCGCCCAAGGTTGCAAAGACACTGAAAATAGGACTAAAATAATATGAAGAGTCTACAGCAAAAATGGACTATACAATGTTTTATAATATTAATAATGTGGGGGGACGGAAACGGTCATATGTTTAAATCAACAATCCCAGAAATAAAGACAATTGTTATGCTTGCGCATCAGGTGGACCACAGGCCCATCTGGAGCCCTTTCCAATGGGGTGGAAAGAGAATAGAGGGAGCATGGAATGCATGATGGCCTTGTACCAAGATGAGACAGCCTGGGGCAACAAGACCTGCACTGCCCTATCTCTGATGTTTCCTCCTGTTAAGCAGAAACCATCAGCAAACCCTCCCTCCTTCTTGGTTACCGTGACGCATCATAAATCGTGCATAAGTCGTTCTGATACGGGACTAAGTAAAGATATGGGAGAACTCAAGACTTGTCTTGAGACTAAGAACGTGACCACCCAGGGCAATTACTCATCACTAAAAATACCACGTGCAGATATATGGTGGTATCGCGGAGGAAAAATTCTAAGACCCACTCTACCCCCCCAATGGAAAGGGACATGCGCATTAGTTCAGCTAGCCATACCGTTCAGTATAGCCTATGACAGACAAGAGAAGGGGAGTGTTAAAGGGAAACAATCTAAACGAAGCATACCCACCTCATTTGATGAATGTTTGGGAAATGGAAAGGGTTAATTGTATCCATCATCGTAGTAATAGGAGCAGAGGCTAATCGAAACAGCCTTGACCAAGCAGATGCCATTACCCCTGGGTAAGGGAGGCCAGGAAACAATTTGCCTACTAGAAAGAGGGAAGACTGAAGGAGAGGACGACCCCATAGAAAGAGAGGTTGAGAGGATGTTGGACAATTTTGGGGTAGGCTAGAAGGGGCGACACAGTGTAAAAAGCAACAAGAGTAAAAAGAAAAAAGGGGGGAATTATGAGAAATGAGCATTTTATGTTGTTTTTACATGTGTAACTCTGGTTCACAATTAAGATGTCAACAATAGGGCCTGTTGGGAAAATAAGATGTCAAGTGGAGTTCTGTGTAAGCTACAGTGAGCAAGTTGTTGTAACTATGTACAGGACTGACCTTCGGGAAGGAACGGGATGTACAATAACAGGACGCAGGTGCAAGCAGGGGGCCTCATTCTTATCTTTTAATTGACGGTCCAAGGATGTACCAGAAGCTAACAGAAACCACTAAGCAAGGGGGAAGACAAAATGAACATAACAAGTCCAAATAAGGAATCACTGATAAGGAAACTGCTCTTTTTGTATATAACAGGTGATGCTGTATGAATTCTGTGTGTCTGCTATTGCTTACCGGCGGCACCCGTTTTTGCAAGATCGATTGAAATAAATACTTCTTCAGAATTTGACTAAGTGCAAATTATTATCAAGTGAGCGGTATTTCTCAAAAGACCAGGCATGTTTAAGAGAAAATAAACCTGCAGCTGTTTCTATAATTCTGAGCGATTACCTGAAGTCCTTTGTAGCTTGCAAAACAAATATTTGCAAATAACTAGGGCGAGATTCTCCGACCCCCCGCCGGGTCGGAGAATCGCCAGGGGCTGGCGTGAATCCCGCCCCCGCCGGTTGCCGAATTCTCCACCACCGGATATTCGGCGGGGGCGGGAATCGCGTTGCCCCGGTTGGTGGCCCCCCCCCCCGCGATTCTCCGGCCTGGATGGGCCGAAGTCCCGCCGCTAAAATGCCTGTCCCGCCGTATTAATTAAACCACCTACCTTACCGGCGGGACAAGGCGGCGCAGGCGGGCTCCGGGGTCCTGGGGGGGCGGGGGGCGATCTGGCCCCGGGGGGTGCCCCCCACAGTGGCCTGGCCTGCGATCGGGGCCCACCGATCCGCGGGCGGGCCTGTGCCGTGGGGGCACTCTTTCCCTTCCGCCTTCACCACGGTCTCCACCATGGCGGAGGCGGGAGAGACTCCCTCCACTGCGCATGCGCGGGAATGCCGTCAGCGGCCGCTAACGCTCCCCGCGCATGCGTCGCCCGGAGATGTCATTTCCGCGCCAGCTGGCTGGGCACCAAAGGCCTTTTCCGCCAGCTGGCGGGGCGGAAATTCGTCCGGCGCGGGCCTAGCCCCTTAAGGTTGGGGCTCGGCCCCCAGAGATGCTGAGCATTCCGCACCTTTTGGGCGACGCGATGCCCGACTGATTTGCGCCATTTTGGGCGCCAGTCGGCGGACATTGCGCCGATACCGGAGAATTTCGCCCCTAATGTGAGAGGAAGAATAAGGGGCGAAATTCTCCCCCAACGGCGTGATGTCCGCCGACTGGCGCCAAACAGGGCGCCAATCAGACGGGCATCGCGCCGGCCCAAAGGTGTGGAATGCTCCGCATCTTTGGCGGCCTAGCCCCAACATTAAGGGGCTAGGCCGACGCCGGAGGGATTTCCGCCCCGCCAGCTGGCAGAAATGGCGTTTGTTGCCCCGCCAGCTGGCGCGGAAATGCGGCGCATGCGCGGGAGCGTCAGCGGCCGCTGACAGTTTCCCGGCGCATGCGCGGGAGCGTCAGCGGCCGCTGTCAGTTTCCCGCGCATGTGCAGTGGGGAGAGTCTCTTCCGCCTCCGCCATGGTGGAGGCCGTAGCGGAGGCGGAAGGGAAAGAGTGCCCCCACGGCACAGGCCCGCCCGCGGATCGGTGGGCCCCGATCGCGGGCCAGGCCACCGTGGGGGCACCCCCGGGGTCAGATCGCCCCGCGCCCCCCCCCAGGACCCCGGAGCCCGCCCACGCCGCCTGGTCCCGCCGGTAAATACCATCTTTGATTTACGCCGGCGGGACAGGCAATTACTGGGCGGGACTTCGGCCCATCTGGGCCGGAGAATCCAGCGGGGGGTCCCGCCAACCGGCGCGGCCCGATTCCCGCCCCCGCCCAATCTCCGGTACCGGAGACTTCGGCGGGGGCGGGGGCGGGATTTACGGCGGCCTACGGCCATTCTCCGACCCGGCGGGGGGTCGGAGAATGACGCCCATGATTGCTCACAAAAATTGACTGTGTTAGTGGAGGTGTTTTGATTCTGCTGCATTGGAGAACAATGGCTACGATACATTGAGGGCAGCACGGTAGCATAGTGGTTAGCATAATTGCTTCACAGCTCCAGGGTCCCAGGTTCGATTCCGGCTTGGGTCGCTGTCTGTGCGGAGTCTGCACATCCTCCCCGTGTGTGCGTGGGTTTCCTCCGGGTGCTCCGGTTTCCTCCCACAGTCCAAAGATGTGCCGGTTAGGTGGATTGGCCATGATAAATTGCCCTTAGTGTCCAAAATTGCCCTTAGTGTTGGGTGGGGTTACTGGGTTATGGGGATAGGGTGGAGGTGTTGACCTTGGGTAGGGTGCTCTTTCCAAGAGCCGGTGCAGACTCGATGGGCCAAATGGCCTCCTTCTGCACTGTAAATTCTATGAAATGTCTATGAAAGTACAATGGAGCCTGACAAGATAATTAATGCAAATGTGGCAATTGCATTTAGTACACTGGGTGACAGTTGGGAAAATGGTGCAGAAAGTGATTTAAGTCATGGGGCGTCATTCTCCGCCGGCGGGAGTCTCCGTTTTGCCGGCGCCCAGGGGTTTCCCGATGGCGTGGGGCTGCCCCACAATGGGAAACCCCATTGACCGGCCGGTGTAACGGAGCATCCCGCCGGCGGGTCGGGGCAGAAATGTGGCGTGGCGGGATGGAGAATTTCGCCCATGGCAACCATTTCTACTGCCTTTCATGGTTGGAGCAATTGTTTTTGTGGCCTCCTTCTGGAGTAAAGTACAGTTCAAGTCTTTCATACCTGTTATTATAATTGTCACATTTAAGTGAAGATGGAGTTCTTATTCCTCTCAAATCTGTAGGATGAGTGCATGAGTCATGTTGTGGGCAGATGCCTGACAGCTTTGAAAATCTCCTCTGGAAATAGACTTTGTCATTTTTCATTTGTTTGATTGCTTGCTGTAGCCTTCACATCAACAGTGTCAGGAAAAATAATAATACCATGATAATACCAGGGGAATCCAATAAATTGGAATTTTCTTTGCTGGTTATATATTTTTAAAAAATTGTTGGAAAATGTATGTTGTTTTCAAAAAGTTTTGTTTCGCTAATGTGACTAATGCTTTTGATATGTTGATGAGCTGACCAACACTGTGAACTGTAGTTTACTTAAGGCAAGCTGGTAACAATGGACATAAAGGGTTTGAATAACGGGTTAAAGCTTCAAAGGAGGAGACATTTACACTCAAATATATACACTAACAAAATTACGGCAATTAAGTTTGACTTCTGAAAAGATTATCTCATAAAAGGGAAGATCAAAGGGAAAAAATGTATATCAGGAGATGATTAAACCTGTGCAGGTTAGCCTTTCAATCCTCAGCCACAGCAAGAATAGTGGCTTGATTCCCAGCTAGCCATGTCTGTGAAGAAAGCCAGTCTTAAGAACTCAGTTGTTTATTTTATTTCAGAAGGTAGGGTGACCATTACTACACCAGGCAGTTATATCTCTTTGGGCATTTCAGAGAAATGCCCAAAGAGATATAACTGCCTGGTGTGGTAATGGTCACTAGATTTTAATGTGGCTATAAGATGTGGAATGCTCAGGGAGAATTAGCTCTAAAGGTAGCAAAATATAGCTGTTTGGAACTATGTAAGGTTGGAGATGATATGCATAGCCACTGTCTTAATTAAGGATAATTCTAGTTTTGTCATAGAATCATAGAGCACTTTGGCCTAATGTATGTTGGTCAAAAACAACCACCTAACTATTCTAATCAATTTTCTAGCACTTGGTCCATAGCCTAGTACGCCTTGGCATTGCATGTATGTATCTAAACACTTAAATATTTTGAGGGCCTCTGCTTCTCAAGGTGTTGCAAGTGCAGGGCCAGGTGCACTGCCAGTCAGTCCTCAGAAAAAATGCCGACTTGCCATACATATGAACGGCTGCCACTTTGGCTGAGGGGCCCACAACCCCAGCCATTGTCTTCATGCATGACTTGATGATCATTTTGGGGTGGGTATAGCTCTCCATCCTGAGACTGTTTGTGACAGGCTCACAGAAGTAGGGCGGGGCCTCAGAAAACATTTGTCCTTTGTATGTTAGAGTCATAGAGGCCGAGAGCAGAGAAAAGGCCCTTCGGCCCATCATGTCTGAACCAGTCAAAAATAACCATGAAAGTATTCTCATCCAATTTTCAGCACTTGTCCCATGGCCTTGTATGCCTTGGCATCACAAATGCACATCTAGATACTTCTTAAATGTTATGTGGAGGCAGAGAATCGTGGAGGCCCTGGAGAATGCTGTATCAGGCTCGCTAATGATATGCCAACGCCATTTATTGTACATGCGGAGTGGAACACATTGACATCACTATCGAGGTACCGGAGAATTGCAATTTGGCACGAACCCAGCACTAGTCACGATTTCGGCAGCGAAGCCCATTCTCCGCCCTATCGCACTTCGCGATTTCAGTGTAGGCTGACGGAAAATCCTACCCCGGTATAGGCATACTCTCAGGTTCCTCTTCAGAGGTGGACAGTGATATGCAGTCAGACTGCCCTTGCATTTCTTCAACATTGACTTTGAACCCCGTGTATTCTGAAGGCATCATGGAACACATGGGCAACAAAACCACCTGCCATTTGCTGCATTCCCCCACCTGATGAATCAGTGTTTTTCTGAGTTAAATGCTACTTGGAAGACATACTTGGAAGGGTATCAAGGGCACCAAATTTATATTAGGATGAGCAAATCCATATCCACCAACAAGATTGGCTTGGCCGCAGCACTACTTACCAAGCTGAAGGACGTATCTGCCAGATTAGGGCCTTGGCCAGTGATGAGAGAACTAAGAAGAGATGAAAACCTACTTGACCTCATTCTCACAGATGCATCTGTCCGTATTAGTAGGAATAGTAGTAGGAATAACCACCGCACAGTCTTTGTGGAGAAGGATAGTAGCCTCTGCATAGTTGGTGGAAAGCTGCTGGTCTTCATTTGAGATGACTACATCCGGCCTTGCAGGACAACCTCAAACATACATAGGCCTAAAGGCATGACTGGTACCATCTGGGCCAGGGCTGCAGCATCTGGTTTGTAGGTTGACAGGCAAGGGGAGGAATACGAACAGGAACAGTAATGCTGGTATCCTAAGAGAAGTCACCTGAGCAACCTGTTGGAGAACAGATTGATGTACAGCTGTGATGCCTTGGATGCCCCATTTGACAGTGATAAACAGTTTGAGCTTGGAATTTAAGAGTCTAAGCCACTGCTGGTACACAGATCTCTGATGAAAGCTGCATTAAAAGCTGTCTGTGTTGCAGGACAGGCTATTACATTGACTGTCATATGCTGCATAACGATGTGTTACACAGATGTGCTGATGGAAATGACTGCCCATTCCATGTTGGAATTGATATGTTTCAAGTTGTGCGCACATCCATTCGCTAAGTTGGTACTGGACTCATCCTTGCTCCTAGTCCGATAGCATAGGTTTTTTCGCAGCCTTTTCTTTCGCCTCATCATGGCTGTTGTGCATCTGTGGCCAGTGTCTCACTGCATGTCAATCCCTTTTTCATCCTACCCTAAAAGTTATAAGCAGTCTCAGTCACTGAGTTGATGCATCATGGTGTGATATCAAATGATGATGTCATGTCATCTTTGTTTTGTTATGTTTCCTTTGTAACATAAGCGGCTTCCTTGTGTTGCATTTGTCAAGGAAGGTCGAGACGTGTAAATAACTTCAACTCATTTATTTACACGATGTACACTTTTATAACTTGAGTTCGACACTACTGCTAATCCTATTATAGCTACCTAACTGACTAACTATTTGCTGTCTTCCACGTGGTGGGTGTGATATTGAATCAACCCTGTGCCTCTCCTCACTGACTGTCTCCACTGGCCAAAGGGGGTGATCATGTGTGTGGTGTCCTTTATGTATGGGTTGGTGTAATGCCCCCCTGTGGTCGTGTCACCTCCTTGTGTATCGTGAATGTCCATTGGTCGCCTCCCATCTAACTTATCTATTGGTTGAGTGTGTGTGTGATGTTTCTGGTGCTCCCTCTAGTGTCTGTCTAGCTTACATGTATTTACAGTGATGCACATCACCACATCCTCCCCTTTTTATATGTTCATATTTTCTGTACACTTTAAGAAAAACTGAACAAAGAACAGGTAGCGAAGGTAAGGTATATACAAGTCATGGGAACGGTGATTAAATAATAAGTCCAAATCATCCATGTCAGTCCATAAACCATCAATCATCATGGTCAAATGTCTCTCTTGGTTATGAACGGCATCAACAGGAACCAAGAAGTGGTCGAATCACTGCGCTGTCCGATTTGGAGTCTTTTTCTTTTTTCTTTTTATGTTTGTGGTGGTGCTGTCGGATGGCATCTTATAGCTGATAGGTCGTTGACATTGAAGAGGTACCATCAACAGTATCATTCGAGGTCATGGATGTGCCAGATGTTGAAGTCGGATGAGACTGTGCATACTGGTTCTGGCCACATGCTGTGCTGGAAGGGTGATTCTGCTGAGAAGCATTGAAGCATGTCGATTTGGAGACAGAATTGCTGCTCGCATCAATGTCTGGTGATGGTGTGAAACTAGAACCTTGCATCTGATAGGAATATGCTGTCTGGCCAGGCTGTGGTGCAGCAAATCCTGGGCAGTAACTAAGGCATCCAGTCTGTAGTGCAGATTGCGCTGGCGGTAGTCCCCCTTCGGTCTTGATTCCATTAGTGGGCAATCCGTAGTGCTGGCCTGTTTGAGAATATGCGGCATAGACTGCTGGCTGCTGCAGGCTTGAATACTGGGTTTGTCCAGCATGAGCTGTCATTGGCCGCACTGTCAGTGTGGAACAAATGTGTGGACATAGCTGTGGTGAAAATTGGTGTATTCCTCTTGGACTGTAGCTGCTGCTTGCTATTGCTGACCCAGTGTGATTGTCACGTGATCCATCTCCTGTCGTTGTGGCATCTGCTGTCACCCTGAGCGTGCCATCACTGGGGTTGCGACACTGCCTGTCTGGAGTAAAGTCTGGCTTACGTGAATCAGAGTCGGCGTTTGGTTGCTCCCCATCTGGAGTTTTGTTGATGCTCCCCGTCCGGAGTCTTAGCAGGTTCACTGGAGTCAGCTGAGATTTCTTGAAGCTGCACGTCTGGAGTCGGAACATGCAGGAATGCATTGACTAGTGGAGAGGTTCGAGCAATTGAGGGTGGAAGTAGTGTGGTGTCACCGGAGTCACCAGTGGTCTCACCGTGATCGTCAAGTGCCTCTGAACGCACTAGCTGAGGTCTGTCACTTAGCACTTTTTGCATGGGAAGTGGGATGCTGTCGTCACTCGTTTCACGTGGGTAGATCCTCAGTAGCTGCTTGCTGTTCACTAGGGTTGGGTAAATTGTCAGAGTTTTCATCTGGTGGTGCAAACAATGTGGGTGGACTGTCATTATCTTGCCGTTGTCCTTCATTTGGGCTTTTCTTCTTTGGAATTTTAAATCTTCCCCCAGACATTACAGAACCTTGTTCATTTCCCTCAATTTCTCCCATATGTAGGGCATCAAATATTAGATCCAATGTTTCTTTCGTCATTGTACAGTTTCCAAAGAACAGTCCGTTTCAATTTTCTTCTCAGTTACTTCATATGCATCCTTTTCTAATGTACATGCCTTCATAGTCTCTGGCTCTGATTTTGCTGGGACTGGCACAGTCACAATCTCTTTTTTACTGTTCTCAATTGCCCACATTCTACTCCCCAGACATAAATGCTTAATCTCTGGAGTTAATGTGGTACAATGGATAATTGGGTCGACCTTATCTGCATCTTCACCATCACTGGAAAGCACAATTGGTTCACTTGAAACTGCTGCGGGTTTTAAGTGCTTTACCTGGCTACTCGATGTCGGTGTCCTCAGGATTCTTGCTCCAATGTTCTGCTCATTTATCAGTGGAGTGTGCAGAGGTTCAATGCGATTAATATTCCCATCAGGGGTTGAAGAGTCATTACTGACTAACTGCTGGTCTCTGTAGTTGGGACTTTGCGGTTTTGTGTTGAAGGGAGACAGTTGTCCCTGCTGTAGATACAATTCAGGTTGTGTTATTTCCATTAAATGAGGATCAATGTCTTGCCCATTTTTTCGATCCGTACTAAAGCAATGGCAATTTTCAGTCTGCTCCTTGCAAGTTAGACATACAAGCAATTTCTTCAGCAAATCCTCAGCATCCTTCTGTGACTGTGCAGCATTATTAATATCTCTTCGGCTAGAATGATCCTGAAGGTCAGCACATAATCCTTTTTTCTTCGGGCTTGGAAGAGGCAAATGCTTTGGCTTGTCTTCATTTGGGCTTGAACAGTCATCAGTGCTGTGCCCTTCATTGTAGCATGATAGACCGTCGTGGTCGTCCTGCTGTGCAGTGGAGCGTGGTAGACTGTTATAGCCTTCTTGCTGTTCACGTGAGCATGGCAGACTTGCATCGTCTGCCGCTAGTTGGTCAGAGGAGGTTGCTAGACCCTCATGGTCTTGTTCCTGCAAGGACTGCGCATCGGAGTCATGTGTTTCTGCAATTGTGGAGTCTGTCCACGAGCTCGCTGTGGAGTCTTGTGACACTGGAGTCACGTCTTGTTCCTGCAAGGACTGCGGTGTGGAGTCTTGCATGTCTTCTTTCGTAGAGTCGGGAACCCTGAGCGGGGCATGGACCACGCTCTGTGTGGCAGCAGGCCGCTCTCTGTGGGCTTGTACCGCTTTCTGTCTCTTAATTTCAGGCTGCAGCATCATCCTGCACTGATGAGTTGGGACGTCATATCTGCTGGGTTGAAGATCCTCAAATCCGAAAAATGAATCCGCATCTGCGTCGGATTCAATGCGGGGGTCGCCAATGTGCAATACGAAAGTTTGTCCGAGTCGTAGTCGTCTAGGACCTTGGAGCTGTCATTGGGCTCGCGAGGTCCAGAAAAAATGTAAAGGTCGGTATCGAAGTATTCGAGGTCGGAATCATCGGTTTGTGCGTAGGTAACTGCTTGTTGCAGGGTTCTTCGGAGGTTAAGTTCATTTCCTGGTTCAATTTGAGGCATTGTGCTGTCATTCCAGGTGAAGGAAGGTTGCTTTACAGCTTTAAAAGATTTTTTCTATGATTTGGGACGTTTCCCCTTTAAATTGGATTTGGGACGTTTCCCCTTTAAATTGGTGCAGTCTGGGGCCACTGACGTCATGACGCGCGTCACACGCTTAGCACGTAGGAAGCGATTGCGCATGTGCAGATCGCTGTTCCTTTACCGAGGGCCGTTTTATTGATTGCGCATGCACGGCGTCTTGCGCATGCGCAAACGAACCTTCCGGTTCTGCGCACTTCTTGCGCAACTGCGCTAGTGTAGTCCCTTTAGCAAGATGGCCACCGACCTCGACCCAAATCGCTCTCTGGTCCGGGATTTCGGCCTCGAGGTGAGTACTGTCGCTTCTCTTACCTTTTCTTGCCGATTGGAGTGTGTTTTCCTCACAGTATTTGCCGAATTTGTCCAGGACTGCCTGGAAGTCATACCTGTTTTGCCCCTTGGAGAACTTGAATTTTTAAAAGATTTCTTCTGCTCTTGCACCAGCAATGGTGAGGAGAAACTCTATTTTTTCATCCTCGGCCAGGTCTTTAAGTTCGGCTGCCACCAGGAAGAATTCAAACGTTTGCCAGAATCGCTGCCAGTTTTCGCGGAGATCGCCGTGGAACTGGAGCGGCTGCGGAACCAGGAGCTCGTACATCTTGCCTGGGTATTGCTGGTTGTCACTGTACGCTGAGGTATGGCTATCTGGATTTAAGCAGTTCACTCCTGGTACCATGTTTTGTTGTGTTTCCTTTGTAACATAAGCGGCTTCCTTGTGTTGCATTTGTCAAGGAAGGTCGAGACGTGTAAATAACTTCAACTCATTTATTTACACTATGTACACTTTTATAACTTGAGTTCGACACTACTGCTAATCCTATTATAGCTACCTAACTGACTAACCATCAGCTGTCTTTCACGTGGTGGGTGTGATATTGAATCAACCCTGTGCCTCTCCTCACTGACTGTCTCCACTGGCCAAAGGGGGTGATCATGTGTGTGGTGTCCTTTATGTATGGGTTGGTGTAATGCCCCCCTGTGGTCGTGTCACCGCCTTGTGTATCGTGAATGTCCATTGGTCGCCTCCCATCTAACTTATCTATTGGTTGAGTGTGTGTGTGTGATGTTTCTGGTGCTCCCTCTAGTGTCTGTCTAGCTTACATGTATTTACAGTGATGCACATCACCACAATCTTCATTGTCTTCCACTGGAGATTCTTCCAATGGTAGTTCAATTTTTTGGGTATCTGAAATGAAAAATGGGCAAGGGTTTTGTTCTGTTGAAGAGAAAGAATCAAGAAGAGTGGGCGTATACCACCTGCAATCTGTGAGTTAGAAGTGAATTTGGCATGAGGCAGGTGGGAAAGGTGAAGGTGGATTAACTATGCAGATACCCTCATCATAGGTTTCCCCAGCCCCAACATAAACTCAGCAGTGAATATTTCATGATAGCCAGCACTATCTCCCCCATAAATGTGGAAATATGTAGACGTGCTTGTCCTCTTACAGTTATTTCTTGTTTCCTCCTGTGTGTGCCATATTCTCCTCCAAAAAAGGACATTTGGAAATTAGTGTCCCGTGGTCACCTGGTTTCAGTCACCTGGTTTCTGGGTTGAATAGCTGCTCATATGCATAAACTGAGAGATTTAGATTTGGAGTTGCGGTAATGTGAGGATGAGATAGTTGAAGGTTCAATACTAATTAATAAAATTTCTGGTTTGTGGGTGTATTTAAAAAAAAATTAATTTACGAGATTGATTTGTGGAAAGGGGAGCAACCAGTTTTTCAGCGGTAGGGAAGGTAAGTTTCCCTTTTTAAAAACTTACCTTACAGGAGAAGCTGTGGTGATATACATCACTGTAAGTACACAAAGGGTTAATGTACATACACTACACCTAGCTAGACACTAGAGGGAACACCAGAGACATGACACACAGGCAGTCAACCAATAGGTCAGGAAGACAGGACACGACCAATGGGCAATCACGATACACACCGAGGTGACACTACCACAGGAGGGCATTGCACCAACCCATATAAAAGGACACATCATACATGCTCAGTCTATTTCCACTGGAGACACTCAGTGAGTACAGACACAGGGTTGATTGAACATCATACCCACCACGTGGATTGTAGCAGACTGGTTTGTCAGTATGAGTAGCTATAGCAGGATTAACAGTAGCGTCGAATCCAAGTGGAAGAATTGTTGATAGTTTAATAAACATGTTAAAGCTATCTGAACCTTCCTTTGTCAGAGTGCACATCAAGGAAGCAGCTTATGCTACGTCAAGAGCATAACAAAACATGGTACACAGGAGTGACTGTTAAATCCATATAGTTTCAACTCCGTTAACAGTGACAACCAGTAACTGCAGCCAGGCAAGATGACGTTTGGGATTCCGGTTCCACAGCAGCTCAGGTACCAAGGCAATCTCAGTGAAAACTGGCGTTGGTTCAGGCAGAGATTTGAGATCTACCTGGTAGTGTCCGACTTAGATGGCGTGGTGGATGCAGAGAAAATAAAGCTTCTACGAACCAACGTGGGTACAGAAGCAGCTGAAATCTTCCAGACCTTCAAATACTCAAAGGGGCAAAACAGGAATTCCAGGCAGTCCTAGACAAATTCCAAGAATTCTGCGAGGAACATACAAGAAGAAAAGGTAAAAGAGGCGCCAAAACTCACCGCGAGATAGGCTTGCAGCAACGAACGGCAGTTTTGAATTGCAGCCATCTTGGAAAAGGTGCTGCACATGCACAGTTGCGCGAAGAGCGCACAGAACGGGAAGGTCCGTTTGCGCATGTGCGAGAAGCCACGCATGGGCACTTGCGAAAAAGGCTCCAAGTAAAGGAACAACGATACGTGCATGCGCAATCGCTTCCTAAGACCTACGGCACGTGCTTCATGACATCAGAGCGGAAATGCTCCAAAACACGAACAAACAAAATTTAAAGCCTCAAAACCAGATTCTTTTAGCTGGACCTACAGCACAATGCATGAAATTCGACCAGTAGCTGAATGTAACCTCCGCAGAACCCTGCAACAAGCAGTTAGCATCGCCCAAAGAGATGATACAGTCCTAAAAGACTATGACTCAGACCTTGAATTCTTCTTTGGACATCGCGAGCCCAATGCCAGCTCCGACACAAAACATGATGATATGGTCTTGGAAGACAACGACTCAGACAAACATTTCACCTTGGGTGGCTACCCCAGTACCAAATCCAAACCGCAACTAGACGTGTTGTATATTGAAGGCTCCGACGACGAGTTCTTCGGATTGGGGAATCTTCAGCCCAGCATATACGACCATCCCAACTCGTGATTGCAGGATAATGCTGCGGCCTGATGCCAAGAGACAGAGAGCGGTACAAGCCCACAGAGAGCGGCCTGCTGCCACATAGAGAGTGGTCCACGCACCGCGAAGGGTCCCCGACGCCACACAGAAAGCAATAAAAGACTCCACAGCGAGCTCGTGGACAGACTCCACGATAGAAGCAACACAAGACTCCAGAGCGCAGTCCTTGCATGAACAAGAAGTGATGACAGTTTCCACAGAGAGACCAATGCAGATTCCACACAAGGAACGCTGCAAGACTCCATAGAGGGAGTGACACAAGCCTCCACAGCGAGCTCGTGGACAGCCTCCACGATAGAAGCAATGCAAGACTCCAAAGCGCAGTCCTTGCATGAACAAGACCATAAGGGTCTAGCAACCTCCTCTGAGCAACCAGCAGCAGACAATGCAAGTCTGCCACGCTCAAATGCACAACAGAAAGACCATGACAGTCCACCCAGTTATTTGAGCCACCAGAAGAAGACTGATGGTCTACCCAGCTCAAGTGAACGACAAGAATACACTGAGGCTCTACCCACTGTATGTGAGACAAGTGACGACAGCATCCCACTTCCCATACCAGATGTGCAACGTGACAGACCTCAGCTAGAATGTACAGAGGCACTCGACAATCACAGTGGGACTACTGGTGCCTCCGGTGATACCACGTTACTTCAAACCTTACTCGCTCGAGCCTGTCGGCAAGCAAATACATTCCTGACTGTTTTGACCCCGGAGGGGGAGCATCACGAAACTTCAGAAGATTCAAGTGAACCTAAAATGACTCCGGCCGTGGAGTATCAAGAGACCTCAGAAGATGCAAGTGACCCTGAAATGACCCCGGACGGGGAGCATCAAGAAGCCAAAACTGACTCAGGTGAAACAGCCCAGACTCCAGACGGGGAGCATGGACAAACCAAAGCTGATTCAAGTAAGCCGGACATGACTCCAGACGGGGAGCACCGCAAACTCAGTGACGGCACGCTCAAGGAAACAGCAGATGCCACAAAGTGGGCTGACACGAGTAACTGTGTGAAGGACTCATATTATCCACAGAATGTGGTCCTTGAGCGCAGCAAACATGACAACAAAACCAACCACCACAACAACAACATCAAAGACAATAGCAAGAAGCGTACCAAAGGCTACAGCGTCGACAACAAGCACAACAAACACAACACCAATGGAACTACGACTGGTACGACATGGTATAACTCTGCAAATGAGGGACACTGTTACTGCTCAGCTCAGTACAATGACATGCCATGGCAGGACGATGCATCTTACCAATTCACGTTTGCTGCACTACCAACAGGCAACCTGGCTTTCAGGACAGATGCCATCAAGCATTACCACCACAAGCATCGAAAGAAAAAAAGAGTCCAAATCAGACAATTAAGTGAGTTGGTTCCTTCAGCACAGGGACACTGATGGCGTTTACAATGCAATGCCACCATCAACATCACCAACTCATCAACCAAGCAAGAAAGCCACTCGACCATAATAATTAATGAACTTTGGACTCATGCACATGATTTGGACTTATTGTTTAATGATCACTGTTATCATAACTTGTACAGAGTATCACTCATCTACCTAGTTTATTCAATTTTCTTTAACACGATACAGAAAATATATAACACGATAAAAGGGGGGATGTGGTGATATACATCACTGTATGTACACAAAGGGTTAATGCACATACACTACACCTAGCAAGACACTAGAGGGAACACCAGAGTCATGACACACAGACAGTCAACCAATAGGTCAGTAAGATAGGACACGACCAATGGGCAGTCACGATACACATATAGGTGACACTACCACAGGAGGGCATTACACCAACCCATATAAAAGGACACATCACACATGCTCAGTCTCTTTCCACTGGAGACACTCAGTGAGTCCAGACACAGGGTTGATTGAACATCATACCCACCACGTGGATTGTAGCAGACTGGTTCGTCAGCATGAGGAGCTATAGCAAGATTAACAGTAGCGTCAAATCCAAGTAGGAGAATTGTTGATCGTTTAATAAACGTGTTAAAGCTATCTCCAAGTCTGAACCTTCCTTTGTCAGAGTGCACATCAAAGAAGCAGCTTATGCTACGTCAAGAGCACAACAAAACAGAAGCGGCCTTCAGTTTTTCAGCGGTAGCAGCGAGAACAGTAACCAGGGGGCTGTCAGGAAGGTAAGTTTCCTTTTTAAAAACTTACCTCACAGGAGAAGCGGCCTTCAGTTTTTCAGCAGTACAGCGAGAGCAGTAACCAAGGGGCTGTCGGGAAAGTAAGTTTACTTTTTAAAAACTTACCTTACAGGAGCGGTGAGAGGGAGGAGCTGTGTGGGAGCGGTCAAATTGCGCTCTGGGAAGGTGAGTGAACTGATATATTTGGGCAGCAGCTGAACCCGAGACACTACACGTGTAGTGTCTCCCACCCGCCCACCTCCTCTAACCCCCAAAAAAGACTGTGGTGTGTTGATAAGGTAAGGTTTTTCTATTTCTATTTCTTTTTATCATGTGATTGGTAACAATTTTTCTTTTTTTTTTTCCTTTTTCATTTATCTATTATTTGATATTATAGTTGGACTAAGTTAAGCTTAAGATTAAAAATGGCAAGAGATCTCAGACCCGTGTTCTGCTCCTCTTGCTCAATGTGGGAACTCAGGGACATGGCTGATGTCCCTGACTCCTTCACGTGCGGGAAGTGTGTCCAGCTGCAGCTCTTATTAGACCACATGACGGCTCTGGAGCTGCGGATGGACTCACTTTGGAGCATCCGCGATGCTGAGGAGGTTGTGGATAGCACGTTTAGAGAATTGGTCACACCGCAGATAAGGATTACTGAGGGAGAAAGGGAATGGGTGACCAAAAGGCAGAGAAAAAGCAGGAAGGCAGTGCAGGTGTCCCCCGTGGTCATCGCCCTCCAAAACAGGTATACCGATTTGGATACTGTTGGAGGAGATGGCTCACCAGGGGAAGACAGCAGTAGCCAGGTTCATGGCACCGTGGCTGGCTCTGCTGTACAGAAGGGCGGGAAAAAGAGTGGAAGGGCTATAGTCATAGGGGATTCAATTGTAAGGGGAGTAGATAGGCGGTTCTGTGGTCGAAAACGAGGCTCCCGAATGGTATGTTGCCTCCCAGGTGCACGGGTCAGGGATGTCTCAGGTAGGCTGCAGAACATTCTGAAGGGGGAGGGTGAACAGCCAGTTGTCGTAGTGCATATAGGCACTAATGATACACGTAAAAAACGGGATTAGGGCCTACCAGCAGTATTTAGGGAGTTATGAGCCAAGTTAAAAAGTCGGACCTCAGAGGTAGTAATCTCAGGATTGCTACCAGTGCCACGTGGTAGTCAGAGTAGAAATGAAAGAAGAGGCAGGATGAATGCGTAGCTTAAGAGATGGTGCAGGAGGGAGGGGTTCAGATTTTTGGGACTTTGGGACCGGTTCTGGGGGAGGTGGGATTACTACAAATTTGATGGTCTACACCTGGGCCGGACTGGAACCAATGTCCTTGGGGGTGCTTTTGCTAACGCTGTTGGGGAGGGTTTAAACTAATGTGCCAGGGGGATGGGAACCAAATGAGGAGGTTAGTGGACAGTAAGGAGGTAGTAACTAAAGCCTGTAAGGAACTAGATCATGAAGTCAGCATGACCAAGGGGAAGAGTAGGCAGGGAGCAGATGATGAACGCAAAGGGACTGGTTGTCTGAGGTGCATTTGGTTTAATTCAAGAAGTGTAGTAGGTAAGGCAGATGAACTTAGGGTTTGGATTAGTACCTGGGAGCATGATGTTATTGCTATTACTGAGCAATGGAAGAGGGAAGGGCATGATTGGCAACTAAATATCCCAGGAGATCGATGCTTCAGGTGGGATAGAGAGGGAGGTAAAAGGGGTGGAGGAGTTGCATTACTGGTCAGAGAGGATATCACAGCTATGCTGAAGGGAGGCACTATGGAGGATTCGAGCAGTGAGGCGATATGGGCAGAGCTCAGAAATAAGAAGGGTGCAGTAACAATGTTGGGGCTGCACTACAGACCTCCCAACAGCGAGCGTGAGATAGAGGTACAAATATGTAAACAGATTATGGAAAGATGTAGGAGCAACAGGGTGGTGGTGAGAGGAGATTTTAATTTTCCCAACATTGACTGGGATACACTTAGTGTCAGAGGCCGAGATGGAGCAGAATTTGTAAGGAGCATCCAGGAGGGTTTTCTAGAGCAGTAAGTAAATAGTCCAACTCGGGAAGGGGCCATACTGGACCTGCTGTTGGGGAATGAGACCGGCCAGGTGGTTGAAGTTTCAGTCGGGGATTACTTTGGGAATAGTGATCACAATCCCGTAAGTTTTAGAATACTCATGGACAAAGACGAGAGTGGTCCTAAAGGAAGAGTGCTAAATTGGGGGAAGGCCAACTATACCAAAATTCGGCAGGAACTGGGGAATGTGGATTGGGAGCAGCTGTTTGAAGGTAAATCCACATTTGATATGTGGGAGGCTTTTAAAGAGAGGTTGATTAGAGTGCAGGACAGACATGTACCTGTGAAAATGAGGGATAGGAATGGCAAGATTAGGGAACCATGGCTGACAGGTGAAATTGTGAGACTAGCTAAAAGGAAAAAGGAAGCATACGTAAGGTCTCGGCAACTGAAGACAGACAAAGCTTTGGAAGAATATCGGGAATGTAGGAGCAATCTGGAACGAGGAATCAAGAGGGCGAAAAGGGGTCATGAAATACCTTTAGCAAACAGGGTGAAGGAAAATCCCAAAGCCTTTTATTCATATATAAGGAGCAAGAGGATAACTAGAGAAAGGGTTGGCCCACTCAAGGAGAAAGGAGGAAAGTTATGCGTGGAGTACTTTGCATCGGTATTCACCAAGGAGAGGGACATGACGGATGTTGAGATTCGGGATAGATGTTTGATTACTCTAGGACAAGTTGACATAAGGAGGGAGGATGTGTTGGGTATTCTAAAAGCCATTAAGGTGGACAAGTCCCCAGGTCCAGATGGGATCTATTCCAGGTTACTGAGGGAAGTGAGAGCGGAAATAGCTGGAGCCTTAACAGATATCTTTGCAGCATCCTTGAACACAGGTGAGGTACCGGGGGACTGGAGAATTGCTAATGTTGTCCCCTTGTTTAAAAAAGGGGTAGCAGGGATAATCCAGGTAATTATCGACCGGTGAGCCTGACGTCAGTGTTGGAGAAGATACTGAGGGATAGGATCTATTTCCATTTTGAAGAAAATGGGCCTATCAGTGATAGGCAACATGGTTTTGTGCAGGGAAGGTCATGTCTTACCAACTTAATAGAATTCTTTGAGCAAGTGACAAAGTTGATTAATGAGGGAAGGGCTGTAGATGTCATATACATGGACTTCAGTAAGGTGTTTGATAAGGTTCCCCGTGGTAGGCTGATGGAGAAAGTGAAGTCTCATGGGTCCAGGGTGTACTAGCTAGATGGATAAATAACTGGCTGGGCAACAGGAGATAGAGAGTAGTAGTGGAAGGGAGTTTCTCAAAATGGAGAACTGTGACCGGTGGTGTTCCACAGGGATCCGTGCTGGGACTACTGTTGTTTCTGATATACATAAATGATCTGGAGGAAGGTATAGGTGGTCTGATTAGGAAGTTTGCAGATGACACTAAGATTGGTGGGGTAGCAGATAGTGAAGGGGACTTTCAGAGAATACAGCAGAATATAGATAGATTGGAGAGTTGGGCGGAGAAATGGCAGATGGAGTTCAATCTGGGCAAATGCGAAGTGATGCATTTTGGAAGATCCAATTCAAGAGCGAACTATACGGTAAATGAAAAAGCCCTGGGGAAATTGATGTACAGAGAGATCTGGGTGTTCAGGTCCATTGTACCCTGAAGATGGCTGCGCAGGTCGATAGAGTGGTCAAGAAGGCATACGGCATGCTTCCCTTCATCGGAAGGGGTATTCAGTACAAGAGTTGGCAGGTAATGTTACAGTTGTATAAAACCTGGTTCGGCCACATTTGGAATACTGCGTACAGTTCTGATCGCCACACTACCAAAAGGATGAGGATGCTTTGGAGAGGGTGCAGAGGAGGTTCACCTGTTGCCTGGTATGGAGGGCGCTAGCTGTAAAGAGAGGTTGAGTAGATGAGGATTATTTTCATTAGAAAGACGAAGGTTGAGGGGGGACCTCATTGCGGTCTACAAAATCATGAGAGGTATCGACAGGATGGATAGCAAGAAGCTTTTTCCCAGAGTGGGGACTCAATTACTAGGAGTCACAAGTTCAAAGTGAGAGGGGAAAGGTTTCAGGGAGATATACGTGGAAAGTTCTTTACGCAGAGGGTGGTGGGTGTCTGGAACGCATTGCCGGCGAAGGTGGTAGAGGCGGGCACGATAGCATCATTTAAGATGTATCTAGACAGATACATGAATGGGCAGGGAGCAGAGGGATACAGATCCTTAGAAAATAGGCGACAGTTTTAGAGAGAGGATCTGGATTGGAGAGCCGGAGGGCCTGTTCCTGTGCTGTAATTTTTCTTTGTTCTTTGTTCTTTGAGATGTGGGCATCGCTGGTTAGGCCAGCATTTATTGCAAATCCCTAGTTGCCCTTCAGAAGGTGGTGGTGAGCTGCCTTCTTGAACTGCTGCAGTCCTTGAGGTGTAGGTACGTCCACTACGCTGTTAGGGAGAGAGTTCCAGGATGTTGCCCCAGCGACAGTGAAGGAACAGTGATATATTTCCAAGTCAGGATGGTGAATGACTTGGACGGGAACCTCCTGGTGGTGGGGTTATCAGGTACCTGCTGCTCTTGTCCCAGATGGTAGTGGTTGTGGATTTGGAAAGTGCTGTCCAAGGAACGTTGGTGAGTTACTGCAATGAATCTTGTTCTTCGGTGGTGGAGGGTTTGAATGTTTGTGGAAAGGGGAGCAATCAAGTGGGCTGCTTTGTCCTGGATGATGTTGAGTTTCTTGATTGTTGTTGGAGCTGCACTCATCCAGGCAAGTGGGAAGTATTCCATTACACTCCTGACTTGTGCCTTGTAGATGGTGGACAGGCTTTGGGGGATCAGGAGGTGAAGTGGAAAATGGTTCAGAAGGGCACTTGGCACAGAAGATGGCTGTCTGACACACAAGATGGAGACACAGAGAATAAAGCAGACATAACTGATGCCTGGAGCCCAGCGGGGTGCCAGTGGGACAGATAGGAACAGATCCAGGACAAAGGGGGCCAGACAGGAAAATTAAGAAATACATAAATGCGGGACACCACTTGAATAAAGCTGACTTCAGCCAAGGTGTACACAATGATATGCTAATACGAATGTCTTGGGCCATTTCCTAAAACAAAGGGACAATCGATACTGCTTTCCTGCTGCTACCTGTAACCTGTAAAACCTCTTTAACTATAACCATGTGTAAATGGCAAAATGCTTACAAATTGCGATGTACAATCTATAAAATGTTTAAAGATAACAAGGTGATAATTGTTTTGTATCTGGGCTCATTGTGAACCCGAAGTGGCTGTTTAAAGCTAACAAGGTGATAATTGTTTTGTATCTGGGCTCATTGTGAACCTGAAGTGGCTGTTTAAAGCTAACAAGGTGATAATTGTTTTGTATCTGGGCTCATTGTGAATCCAAAGTATAAAATGAATGACTGCCATTCAAACCACGAGAAAGGTTGGCTACCGTACTGCGGGGTACGTACGTACGTTTTCTCCCGAAGCTTCATGTAACAATAAACTGCACTGATTGAACACAGCAAGTCTGACTCCCGAAGTGGTTGATTTTCCCACAACATATTGGCGTAGTCCGGCAGGATCTTACTTCTGGTGAGTTCTGATCGAAGACCTCGATCGGAAAGCCGGGGTAAAGATCGTTTCGAATCTGCAGGACTCAGACAGGTCAAAAGGTGCAGTTTAAAATAAGGTACCTCTGGGATAAGCATAGTGATATAAGTCTTGGCTGTATCGTGACATGATGATAGATAAAGTTTGGTAATAACCGCTGATAGTATTAAGGATTTGTGGCTTGTGCTGGTCAACAAATGGACAAGGTAGTGCTGCCCCAAACGCCCAGCCTTAGACTGGCTGTCAAGAGGAGGAATCTCCCACGCGAAGGTCAGGATTTGAAGTGGGTATTGAGGCACCAAAGGCACTAAGGATTGTGAAGCACAAGTGGCAGAAATTGGCTAACCGCGAACTCTGTATGGCGAACAAACGCAGAGTTCTTGTATGAAAGTAGAGCATAAGTTGGGTACTGGGCTGTCAAATGTCTTGTGAGCAGTGCGGAAAAGGAGCTGATCAACTCTGACCTAGAGCCGAACTCCGGTGGAGAAGCACGTTGCCGAGGTGGTAATAGTGGACACCGTGAGTATAAGTCAAACCCTGAGAGACGGTAGCGATAACGCGGCGCTGGAATAGTAATAGTGGCTGGGGGGTAGTGAAGTCCCTCCAGTAGAGAGCACACTTTACTAATAGTAACCGGGGGTATTGAAGTCTGCGAGATGGCAGACAATGACATAAAAAGGGTATCTGCAGGTTCTCTTATCGAGACATATATGACAGACAGACAAGCGTTGATAAAAAAGATGAAGAAGGACGGCTGGGACACTTCCCAGACCTTAGAACAACAGAGGGGTTGGATAGACAAAGAGAAGAGAAACAAGACTTAAAGGATAGGGATAATGTTAGTACATCAGTTAGCAGGACTAATTGAACAAGTAGGCACCTCTACTGAAAAGTGGAAGGAAGACAAAGAGAAGATCAGGGAATTAGAATTTAGAGTAAGGGAACTGGAGAAACACAACCATGTGTTGAGAGAATAACAAGGGAGGGGGGAAACCGATCCCCTACCACCTTACGAGCCCACACAGCAGGGGCCAACCGCCCCTCCTGCAGGGTGGAGTACGTTAGAATACAATTTAGCGCCAGTAACCCGAGGGGGAACAGATGCGCAGCCAAAAGCGAATTATAAACCCTTTACCCAAGGTGAGAGACAGCAGATAATGGCTTCCCTGGGCAGATTACAACCTAGAACGCAAACACCAAATTCTGGGAAGAATTAGACACAATCTGGGTAGGACACCAGTTGCACCTAAGAGATGTACACCAGCTGGTCAGGGCAGCTTGTCCCGCAGATAAGTGGAGGCAGGTAGCTGGCGGACCCGCCACTCCTGCAGCCCAGGATTATAACGGGGGACGGTGGACACATGCCGTCGCTTTACCAGCAGAGATAGATGCACAGCAGGACCCCTTCGCCCAATTTTAAACCGAAATCCAGAGAGTGTTAGGGAACGCTTCCACTAACTGGAGCAAGATCACTACCACAAGACAGCAGAAAGGGGAAGGAGCTTCTGAATATGGGGAACGATTGTTCCACGTGTACCAAGAGTGCTCAGGGCAAGGGAACCCATGCCGTGGGGATTGGGCGTTCATCCAAGCTTTTAAAGATGGACTCTCTAGTGCCCACCAGACTATCCTAAAAATGGGAGTGATTATGTCCCAGGATTACGACAAGTTGGTAGAGTGGGCTAGCGGTGTACAGGTAGAGGAGACATCCCAGATCAGAGCAAGACCAGAAAGAGTAGCAACCCCCAGTAATGGGAACTGGCCCAAGCCAAAACTGACCTGCCACAATTGTGGCCGGCAAGGGCACTATGCGAGGGATTGCGGGGCCCCACAGAAAGGAGACAGACCAGGAGACAGTGGGAAGCATTGCAGCCACTGTAATAAGTATGGATACTCAGAGGCAGTGTGTTGGGAGAAGCATGGGAGACCCCCGACCCGATCCAGGACCACCACAGAACCGGAGGGATCACGGAACCTCCGAGTGACTGTCTGCAGCCCCCACTCACAAGGGTAAAAAGGAGGGAAGAATTTATGTGTCTGCACTGGTAGGGGGCAGACAATGTGAGATGCTAGTGGACACAGGAGCATCCATATCTGTTACCAACCTACCCTTACCCCATACAAACAAAATGATTGGCCTAACCGGGATAGGAGGGAACAAAACACCCGCCTACCTGAGCGAAACCACGTTAGTAGAAATAAATTATTTGTATATACCCATGAGATTCTATGTATGCCAAAATAACAAGGGTACAATAATGGGAAATGATTTAATGAAGGAAGATAAAGTTTTAATAGATTGTGGAAAGGGAGAATTGATTCAGACCAAGGGACACACTTCACTGGGAAAGTGATGAAAACAGGATGTAAGGTGATGGGGATAAAACAAAAATTCCATATCCCCTATCATCCACAGAGTTCTGGGATGGTGGAATGTATGAATAGAACACTTAAGAATACTTTAGCTAAAGCCATGCAAACATCGGGAAAAATGTGGACAGAGGTGTTGCCCACTATACTAATGAGGCTAAGAGCTACCACAAACCGGACAACCGGATTAACTCCTTATGAGCTAATGACAGGACGGGCGATGCAATTACCAGAAAGCATCATAACAGGTGGGACCGATGTACAAAGAACAAACAAAGAAAAGGACAGCACAGGAACAGGCCCTTTGGCCCTCCAAGCCCGTGCCGACCATGCTGCCCGACTAAACTGCAATCTTCTACACTTCCTGGGTCCGTATCCCTCTATTCCCATCCTATTCATGTATTTGTCAAGATGTCCCTTAAATGTCACTATCGTCCCTGCTTCTACCACCTCCTCCGGTAGCGAGTTCCAGGCACCCTCTGTGTAAAAAAACTTGCCTCGTACATCTACTCTAAACCTTACCCCTCGCACCTTAAACCTATGCCCCCTAGTAATTGACCCCTCTACCCTGGGGAAAAGCCTCTGACTATCCAGCTGAACAGATGTAGGTCCGTTAAAAGACAGAATCAGGAGATATGTTTTGTAACTGAGCACCCAGCTAAAAGGGACGTGCAAATTCGTAAAAGACAATCAAGAACAAAAAGATGCGCAAAGGGAGCTTGAAATATTCCCTGATGTCCCAGCAGCGGGAAGTCACGTCCTAATAAAAACACTACCTGTTAAACCAGGATTTGCCCCAAAATGGAATGGGCCATATGAAGTGATAATTAGTGGAGACGCCTGTGCCTGGATTGACATAAGATGGAAGGGAACCTGGAAACACGGGACCCAGCTCAAATTGTATAAACCTGAACATGAATGAACTAATCCGATTGCTTTCCCCCAAACACAGGAGGAGACCGCGAGCGAACGACCAGTGTACTCGGAAAGTGTAGAACAATTCTGCAACCAAGCATACAGACAGATTATAAACTATAGTGTTAGAATTGATACTTGCTCGTTGTAAAAATGTGTGTAACCACGGGTGTGATTATCATACTTTGCGTTGTCGCGACTGTAGATTTGACTGGGCGAGAGGATAATCTATTTTACAAAGCCCACATAAACTTACACAGGAATCGAACTGTATGTTACCCATTAGCGCAGTCGGTAGAAGCCCTATTTGTAGCCACTCCTGGGTGGATCCCGAGCAATTTATATACAGTTGATACATCAGGTGCCCCTGATGCAAGTATCAATTCTAACACTATAGTTTATAATCTGTCTATGCTTGGTTGCAGAATTGTTCTACACTTTCCGAGTACACTGGTCGTTCGCTCGCGGTCTCCCCCTGTGTTTGGGGGAAAGCAATCGGATTAGTTCATTCATGTTCAGGTTTATACAATTTTAGCTGGGTCCCGTGTTTCCAGGTTCCCTTCCCTCTTATGTCAATCCAGGCACAGGCGTCTCCACTAAGGGAGAAATCGGAAAGTATAAAAAGTGGATGCAGGGGAGATGTGTGAAACTTGTAAATCCCACCGACTCTGGGGGCAGGGAGCTCCAAAAGGAGGGAGGGAAAGCTGGTCAAGATACAGCAAGCTATCCGCTTTGTTTCACAGGGCAGGGATGGGGATGTGCCTATGCCCTGGTCCGCACAGTAAATCCTGCATACAGACGCAGTGTATCCGCCAGCATTGTCGGGTTAATAAAGGACAGTTTACTTGCACCTGCAATGAACTAAAATGCATGAACATAACCGCAGGAAGACAGCTCATGTGTGGGCAGTGCAATGGGACCCACGTAAGCTCAGCCACATGGACATACCCATTTGATACTTACCAGGTGGTGGAATCAAACGGGGAGTCAGGGGAACCGAGAAATTAGGAACACAGGCAGATTCAGAATCAGGACACGACATGCTACCGGGCAAAGGAGGGATACGTGTTCCTCTTCACTGGAACGTATGCGACAGAAACACTAGATCTCCCAGGCCTTTTTGCAGTGGGAACCATAGGACCACTCACTGTACCATGCCCTCAGAAGGGACATATTCGGAGAAGAATAGTGACCCGGGCTATCAGCAAGGAATTCTGCGCTGATTGGGAAACCCCGGGCACATTAGGATCATCCCTGGGGTACGGGTTCCTCGGGACTCTATCTCAGGGGGGAGCAGCAGGAGTGATTAATGCTAAGAACAGAAATGTAATTGTTTGTGGATTAACAATCTTGGGAAACAGTACCTCAAAAGCGCTAGAGGCTGTCAACCAAGAAATGGCTGAACTCAGATTATATGCACAACAGACACGGTGGGCAGTAGACTACCAGTTAGCCCAACAAGGGAGAGTGTGTACAATCATAGGAGATAAATGTATAACCCATGTCATAGACAAATCCTATAATATTACAGAGGCCAATCACAATATCAGGGAACAACTGGATAACTTCAGACAGGGACCCACAAAACGAAGTGGCTGGCTAGAGTGGCTAGTGGGAAATACCTGGGGACCCTATTTAATACCGGGCAACAGTAAGGGATGACATCGGTGCTATGGAGGATAAGGTTGAACCCATTTGGGTGGAAATCAGGAATAGTAAGGTGAAAAAGTCACTGATAGGAGTAATCTATAGGCCACCAAATAGTAACATTATGGTGGGGCATGCAATAAACAAAGAAATAACAGATGCATGTAGAAATGGTACAGCAGTTATCATGGGGGATTTTAATCTACATGTTGATTGGTTTAACCAGGTCGGTCAAGGCAGCCTTGAGGAGGAGTTTATAGAATGTATCCGCGATAGTTTTCTAGAACAGTATGTAATGGAACCTACGAGGGAACAAGCGGTCCTAGATCTGGTCCTGTGTAATGAGGCAGGATTGATTCAGGATCTCATAGTTAGGGATCCTCTCGGAAGGAGCGATCACAATATGGTGGAATTTAAAATACAGATGGAGGGTGAGAAGGTAAAATCAAGCACTAGTGTTTTGTGCTTAAACAAAGGAGATTACAATGGGATGAGAGAAGAACTAGCTAAGGTAGACTGGGAACAAAGACTTTATAGTGAAACAGTTGAGGAACAGTGGAGAACCTTCCAAGTGATTTTTCACAGTGCTCAGCAAAGGTTTATACCACCAAAAAGGAAGGACGGTAAAAATCGACCGTGGATATCTAAGGAAATAAGGGAGAGTATCAAATTGAAGGAAAAAACATACAAAGTAGCAAAGATCAGTGGGAGACGAGAGGACTGGGAAATCTTTAGGGGGCAACAGAAAGCTACTAAAAAAGCTATGAAGAAGAGTAAAATAGATTATGAGAGTAAACTTGCTCAGAATATAAAAACAGATAGTAAATGTTTCTACAAATACATAAAACAAAAAAAAGTGGCTCAGGTAAATATTGGTCCTTTCGAGGATGAGAAGGGAGATTTAATAATGGGAGATGAGAAAATGGCTGAGGAACTGAACAGGTTTTTTGGGTCGGTCTTCACAGTGGAAGACACAAATAACATGCCAGTGACTGATGAAATGAGGATATGACAGGTGAGGACCTTGAGAGGATTGTTATCACCAAGGAGGTAGTGATGGGCAAGCTAATGGGGCTAAAGGCAGACCAGTCTCCTGGACCTGATGGAATGCATCCCAGAGTGCTAAAAGAGATGGCTAGGGAAATTGCAAATGCACTAGTGATAATTTACCAAAATTCACTAGACTCTGGGGTGGTCCCGGCGGATTGGAAATTAGCAAACGTGACACCACTGTTTAAAAAAGGAGGTAGACAGAAAGCGGGTAATTATAGGCCAGTGAGCTTAACTTCGGTAGTAGGGAAGATGCTGGAATCTATCATCAAGGAAGAAATAGCGAGGCATCAGGATGGAAATTGTCCCATTGGGCAGACGCAGCATGGGTTCATAAAGGGCATGTCGTGCCTAACTAATTTAGTGGAATTTTTTGAAGACATTAACAGTGCGGTAGATAACGGGGAGCCAATGGATGTGGTATATCTGGATTTCCAGAAAGCCTTTGACAAGGTGCCACACAAAAGGTTGTTGCATAAGATAAAGATGCATGGCATTAAGGGGAAAGTAGTAGCATGGATAGAGGATTGGTTAATTAATAGAAAGCAAAGAGTGGGGATTAATGGGTGTTTCTCTGGTTGGCAATCAGTAGCTAGTGGTGTTCCTCAGGGATCAGTGTTGGGCCCACAACTGTTCACAATTTACATAGATGATTTGGAGTTGGGGACCAAGGGCAATGTGTCCAAGTTTGCAGACGACACTAAGATAAGTGGTAAAGCAAAAAGTGCAGAGGATACTGGAAGTCTGCAGAGGGATCTGGATAGGCGAAGTGAATGGGCTAGGGTCTGGCAGATGGAATACAATGTTGACAAATGTGAGGTTATTCATTTTGGTAGGAATAACAGCAAAAGGGATTATTATTTGAATGATAAAATATTAAAACATGCTGCTGTGCAGAGAGACCTGGGTGTGCTAGTGCATGAGTCGCAAAAAGTTGGTTTACAGGTGAAACAGGTGATTAAGAAGGCAAATGGAATGTTGTCCTTCATTGCTAGAGGGATGGAGTTTAAGACTAGGGAGGTTCTGCTGCAATTGTATAAGGTGTTAGTGAGGCCACACCTGGAGTATTGTGTTCAGTTTTGGTCTCCTTACTTGAGAAAGGACGTACTGGCACTGGAGGGTGTGCAGAGGAGATTCACTAGGTTAATCCCAGAGATGAAGGGATTGGATTACGAGGAGAGGTTGAGTAGACTGGGACTGTACTCGTTGGAATTTAGAAGGATGAGGGGGGATCTTATAGAAACATATAAGATTATGAAGGGAATAGATAGGATAGATGCGGGCAGGTTGTTTCCACTGGCGGGTGAAAGCAGAACTAGGGGGCATAGCCTCAAAATAAGGGGAAGTAGATTTAGGACTGAGTTTAGGAGGAACTTCTTCACCCAAAGGGTTGTGAATCTATGGAATTCCTTGCCCAGTGAAGCAGTAGAGGCTCATTCACTAGATGTTTTTAAGATAAAGATAGATAGTTTTTTGAAGAATAAAGGGATTAAGGGTTATGGTGTTCGGGCTGCAAAGTGGAGCTGAGTCCACAAAAGATCAGCCATGATCTCATTGAATGGTGGAGCAGGCTTGAGGGGCCAGATGGCCTACTCCTGCTCCTAGTTCTTATGTTCTTATGTTCTAATACATGGACTGGTCATGTTCATATCAGTCACACTGGTGTGCTGCCTTAGCTTTGGGTGTCTAAAAATCTGCTGTAGTACCGTAACAAAGGTTGTGTCAGGAGCCAGTGTCACCCTTAATGAAACCATGATATTCTCCGAAGACTCCAGGAGATGCGGAGAATGACGGGAAGTTGCTGACCTGTACCTATGAGAGGTACCGTGGTGTTGGCCTACGGGGCTGTTGGGGCAACAACAGCCCGGACCAAAAGGAGGGATTGAAGTGGGAAATGGTTCAGAAGGGCACTTGGCACAGAAGATGGCTGCCTGACACACAAGATGGAGACACAGAGAATAAAGCAGACATAACTGATGCCTGGAGCCCAGCGGTGTGCCAGTGGGACAGATAGGAACAAATCCAGGACAAAGGGAGCCAGACCGGAAGATTAAGAAATACATAAATGCGGGACACCACTTGAATAAAGCTGACTTCAGCCAAGGTGTACACAATGATATGCTAATACAAATGTTTTGGGCCATTTTCTACAACAAAGGGACAATCGATACTGCTTTCCTGCTGCTACCTGTAACCTGTAAAATCTCGTTAACTATAACCATGTGTAAATGGCAAAACGCTTACAAATAGCGATGTACAATCTGTAAAATGTTTAAAGATAACAAAGTGATAATTGTTTTGTATCTGGGCTCATTGTGAACCCAAAGTGTAAAATGAATGACTGCCATTCAAACCACGAGAAAGGTTGGCTACCGTACCTCTGGGTACGTACGCTTTCTCCCGAAGCTTTGTGTAACAATAAACTGCACTGATTGAACACAGCAAGTCTGACTCCTGAAGTGGTTGATTTTCCCACAACAGGAGGGGAGATACTCGCCATAGGATTCCTAGCTTTTGACCTGTCCTGGTAGTCACTCTATTAATATGGCTAGTCTAGTTCAGTTTCTGATCAATGCTCAGGATGCTGATTGAGGGGGATTCAATGATGGTAATGCCATTGAATGTCAATGGTGGTGGTTAGATTCTCTCTTGTAGGAGATGGTCATTGCCTGGCACTTGTGTAGCGCAAGTGTAACTTGTCACTTGTCAGCCCAAGCCTGGACATTGTCCAGGTCGTGCTGCATTTGGACATGGACTACTTCATTACCTGAGGAGTCGTGAACAGTGCTGAACATTGTGAAATCATCCACAAACATCCCCACTCCTGATGTTGTGATGGAAGGGAGGTCATTGATGAAGCATTGATGGTTGGGCCTAGGACACTACCCTGAGGAACTCCTGCAATGATGTCCTGGAGCTGATTCACCTCCAACCACCACAACCATCTTCCTTTGTGCCAGATATGACTCCAACCAGCGGAGGGTTTTCCCCCTGATTCTCATTGACTCCAGATTAGCTCGGGCTCCTTGATGCCATACTCGGTAAAATGCTTCCTTAATGTCAAGGGAGTCACTCTCACCTGACCTCTGGCATTCAGCTCTTTTGTCCATGTTAGAACCAATGCTGGAATGAGGTCAGGAGCTGAGTGACCCCTGCGGAACACAAACTGAGTGTCCGTGAGCAGGTTATTGCTGAGTAAGTGCCGCTTGATAGCACTGTTGGTGACTCCTTCCATCACTTTGATGATGATGGAGAGTATACTGATAGGGAGGTAATTGGCTGTGTTGGATTTCTCCTGTTTCATGTGTACAGGACACACCTGGGCAACATTCCACATTGCGCATTATCTGCAAAGAAACATTGTGCAGGGTCAAGGGGAGAAGGCGGGAGAATGGCACTAAGTGCAGAAAGCAATTCTGCAAAATGGGCTGAATGGCCTCCTTCCGTGCTATAACAATTTGGTAATTTTGAGTGAATTGAGAAGTCGATGAGTAGGATATACCATTTGAAAATTAACTCACTCTTCTTGCCAATTCATGTCAAATCAGTAAATTTCTTCTTGTACTATATCAAAGTGCTTGGAGCAGCACTCATGGCATTGACATCCACCATGAATTGTTCCCACTGCCTCATGAACATCTGTCCGGAGGGCCTCATACTCCTTCTCACCATGTTGTGCTCAAATGCTTCCAGTGTAGTCTGGAAACTTGATACTTGTTTTCTTGCATGTTCAGGTATTCCTTAAGGCACCAGAATCATAGAATCATAGAATTTACAGTGCAGAAGGAGGCCATTCAGCCCATTGAGCCTGATATTAATATTAGTATGGCATATCTCAAGATACCATCCCATGCATCATGAAGATGCCTGAAAATTTCCCTTTTTGATACCAATAAAACATTTATTTTAGTTGAACACAGCCTACCTGCATCAAAACAGATCTCACTGAGAACTAGCACACCCCTGAGGCATCATTCAGGCCACAAATGTATTTTGTCTGTTTTCATGTTTCCCTTCTGCACCACTTACCGAGAGTCGTAGATTCATAGTCGTTTACAGCACAGAAGGAGGCCATTCAGCCTATCAGGGCAGCACGGTAGCACAGTGGTTAACACAGTTGCTTTACAGCTCCAGGGTCCCAGGTTCGATTCCCGGCTTGGGTCACTGTTTGTGTGGAGTCTGCACGGTCTCCCCGTGTCTGCGTGGGTTTCCTCCAGGTGCTCCAGTTTCTTCCCACAGTCCAAAGATGTGCAGGTTAAGTGGATTGGCCATGTTAAATTGCCCTTAGTGTCCAAGAAAGGTTAGTTGGGGTACTGGGTTACGGGGATAACGGTGATAGGGTGGAGGTGTGGGGCTTAAGTCCAAGACTCAATGGGCCGAATGGCCTCCTGCTGCAGTGTAAATTCTATGATTCTATGTCCACGATGGCCAACAAAGATCTGACTACACTTCGTCCATAGACCTGGAGTTCATGGAAGTGCAAGAGAATATCTAAATACGTCTTAAATGTTACAAGAGTTTCAGACTCAAGCCCTCCTTTCAAGCAGTGAGTTCCAGAATCCCACCACCCTCTGGGTGAAAGAGTTACTCCTCAACTTCCCTCTTAGCATTCTACCTATTACCTTAAATCCATGACCCCTGGTTATTTACCCCTTTACTAATGGAAAAAATGCCTTCCTATCGACCATATTTAATCTTATACAGCTCTATCAGGTCCCCTCTCGACCCTCGCTGCTCCAAGGAAAACACCCCCAGCCTATTAAATCTTTTCTCATAGCTGAGACCCTCTCTCCCAGGAAGCATCCTAACAAATCTCCTCTGCACTCCCTCAGGTGCCTCAGAACTTCCCTCTCATGTGGTGAATAGAACTGCACACAGTACTCCAATTGCGACCTAACCAGCCTGTTATACATTTCCAACATAACCTCTCTGCTTTTATATTCTGAGCCTCGGTTGATAAAGTCAAGTATCACATATGCCTTCTTAACTGCCTTATCTACCTTCCCTGCCACCTGGCATCTATGGATCCTTAGCAGGGCTTTTGATAAGGCCCCTCTGATCTTCAGTACGTTAGGGCCATATCATTCATAATCCTTTGTCTTGTTAACCCTCCCCGAATGCATTACCTCACACTTTTCCGGATTGAATTCCATTTGCCACTGCTCTCTACACCCGACCAGTCCATTGATATCACCCTGCAGTCTCCAGCTATACTACTCACTGTGTACCAACCTACCAATTTTTAAGTCATCAGTGAACTTCATGATCATAGCCTCTGCATTTAAGTCCAAATCATTAAGGTACACTACAAATAGCAAAGGCTCCAGCACTGAGCCCTACACAACCTCACTGGTAACGGACATCTAGCCACAGAAACATCTGACTAACACAGGGGCAAGATTCTCCGTCTCTGCCAGTGGAAGCACTTTCAAAGGCTGCTGGACCATCGACATTGCAGGAACAGCCATTGCCATCGGGCTCTGCTGCAGATGATCCCTCAGGTACAGCAGGTCATTGATGATGATGCTGCCGATGCCCAATTATGGGCGGCATGCTTATCATCTTTGGTAACTTCTTCAGCACTTATAGAACCATAGAATGGTTATAGCACAGAAGAAGGTCTGGATCACTGTGGTACAACCAGCATGCATTTCACACATCTTTGCATCATCAGTGCCAATGAGCAGGCACTGCTACAGAGCATTGCGTGCATGCTGTGCACATCAGCACATTGTGCCTGCATCCTCTCAGCATGCTATTGTATATGGTTCTCGGGAGGTTGGCCACTTTCTCAATGGAAGGGCCAATACATTCAAAGTCTTGAACCATGATGGTGCACATGGGCTGAACGTACTCCTCATTCAGAGTCCACATTGCCTCAAGGAGCTCCGACATGTGGACATATACCACCTGATGCTGGTCAAAATAGCACTTTTGATTCTTGAGGTACTCTATTTGTGCTCAGTTGAGCATGGCTGTGTATGCCCTCTGTCCTCTGAGAGGTACTGGCCTTTGCCTCTCCCACCTCTTCCTGTTCACTATTGTCATGCTCTTTATCCAGTGCCATCCTTTCTACCCAGCATGACTGTATCTGCAAGGTTGGACCACCCCCTTGAGCAGAATCTTAGAATGATTTCAGCATTGAATGAAGACAGTCATAACAAACAAAGAACAAAGAAATGTACAGCACCGGAACAGGCCCTACGGCCTTAACCTGTCATGTCCATTTTATTTCTCTGGATGAATGAATCACAAAGTCCCACACCCTTTCTTTTCTCCATAGCCTTGAAATACTTTTAAGCTCAGAAAATTATCTAATTTTCTTTTGAAGACCTCGATTGAATTTGCTTCCACCACATGCTCAGGTGGAGAATTCCAGGTCCTAACCACAAGCATCATAACTGTTTTTCCTTATGTCACCATTCCATTTTTTACCAATCACCTTAATCCTCTGGTTTTCTTCAGAAACACAAAAGCTATTCATCTTATGCATTTTGTATTTTTCTAAAAATGGCATGATACCGCATTCAACAAGTTTAAGTTGTTCAAGAATTCTTGCAGTGGGACTAAAAATGTGAAAGGGGATGTTTTGATAATTCAGTGACTTCTTCTTGATTGCAGTCTGTGGGAAGAAGTGATGGGATTTCAACAGTGCGTGTGATGGGGAAATGTAGAATCACTGACAGCAACTTTTGGATTTCCATGTGCATGTGCCGGCTTCTGAAGTTGCTACCAGTTTCAGAGGAATGACGCTGGTGAACACTTGTTGTTTTGTCATCATTACTGCCACAAAATCTGGATTATTATTTGCACAGTGACATTAGTCATAGCAATTTCTAATCTATAATATAAATATTCATCCAAATATTGTTTAGCTTCTTTCACACGAACATATGGAATAGCAGCCGAAGTAGGACATTTGGCTTCTCAAAACTGCTGCACCATTTGATAATGTCATGTCGGATGGGTTTATGTTTCAAGCTCTACATTCCCATTCATCCCCAATAACCTTTGATTCCTTTGCTTATGGAGAATCTCTCTACCTCCAGCTTAAATATATTCAATGACCCTGCCTTCTGAGGCAGAGAGTTCAAAGTCGCACAGCCCTTGAGAAAAAAATTCTCATCTCAATCTTATTGAGACCTGTAATTTTAAAACTCAGTGCCCCCTTGTTCTGGACTCACCCACAAGAGGAAACATTCTTTCCACATTCAGCATATTTAAACAATTCGGAATCTTATATACTCCACCAAGTCTCGCCTCACTCATCTAAACTCCAGTGGAAACAAACACTGTCTTTGTAACCTTTCCATATATAACATCCTGCTCATTTCAGATATCAATTGAGTAAATCTCTCTCTTAACTGCCTCCAGCATTACATCCTTTCTTAAATAAGGAGATCAAGGGCAAAATTCCCCGCATCGGGACACCGCAAACATGAACCGTGATCATAGAGTCATAGAATTTACAGTGCGGAAGGAGGCCATTCGGCCCATCGAGTCTGCTCTGGCTCTTGGAAAGAGTATCCTACTTAAGCCCACACGTTCACCCTATCCCTGTAACCCAATAACCCCACCTAACCTTTTTGGACACTAAGGGCAATTTATTATGGCCAATCCACCTAACCTGGACACCTTTAGACTGTGGGAGGAAACTGGAGCACCCGGAGGAAACCCACGCAGACACAGGGAGAACGTGCAGACTCCGCACAGACAGTGACCCAAGCTGGGAATCGAACCTGGGACCCTGGAGCTGTGAAGCAACTGTGCTAACCACTGTGTTGTGTTGGGTGCTCTGAGGTACAGATGAACCAACACGGTTGCAATTGGTACAACGCTGTTTTATTACAACTTGCTATTTACAGATTTGTCTTGATACTCTGCACGTGGTGACTCCCTGAGTGTGTTGTTAATCAGGTCCTGTCCTTGTCCTGGTCTCTAGATGGACAGGCCACCAGGTGTCGTGTTTCTTGTCTTATACTGTCTCTTTCCTTGTCTGTGATTGGCTGTCGTGTTATGTGTGCTAATTTGTCTGTTGGTCTGTCTATCATGATGTGTGTGTTTGAATATCATGACACACTGTGCTACCGTGCTGCCCTTAATAGGGTGGAGGGTGATATGGCGGAGAATCAGCAAAAAGCTTGGGTGAGTCAAATTAGTCTCAGTGCAATAGAGGAGGAATTTCTGGAGTGCATATGGGTTGGTGATCTGGACCAACAAGGGAACAGGCCATCTTGGAATGGGTGTTGTGCAATGAGAAAGGATTAGTTGACAATCTATTTGTGAGAGAACCTTTGGGGATGAGTGACAATAATATGATAGAATTCTTTATCATGGTGGATAGTGAGGTAGTTGATTTTGAGACCAGGGGCGAAATTCTCCCCCAACGGCGGGATGTCCGCCGACTGGCGCCAAAGCCGGCGCCAATCAGATGGGCATCGCGCCGGCCCAAAGGTGCGGAAGGCTCCGCATCTTTGGCGGCCTAGCCCCAACATTGAGGGGCTAGGCCGACGCCGGAGGGATTTCCGCCCCGCCAGCTGGCGGAAATGGCGTTTGTTGCCCCGCCAGCTGGCGCGGAAATGCGGCGCATGCGCGGGAGCGTCAGCGGCCGCTGTCAGTTTCCCAGCGCATGCGCGGGAGCGTCAGCGGCCGCTGTCAGTTTCCCACGCATGCGCAGTGGGGAGAGTCTCTTCCGCCTCCGCCCTGGTGGAGGAACAAATGGGTGAACTCCAAAAGTTGTTCATTCCTATTTGGTGCAAGAGTAGAAACTGTTACCAAAGCATGGCTTACAAGGGAAATTAGTAAGAAGTCTTACAACACCAGGTTGAAGTCCACCAGGTTTATTTGGAATCACGAGCTTTTGGAGCGCAGCCAACGTGTGCTCCAGGGTCGCAGCATATGGGCCAACCTCACCACCTCCAGATTTGTCTACCGAGAGGCCTGGCCACTGGCAGCTCCGCCACCCTATCCCACCTCTCCATTCTCTGCACCTCCCACCCCCAGCACCCATCACCCCACCCCTTCAAAGTGGTGCTCCCTTCCCCATAGCCGCTCACATCTTCCCCTGTCTCTCCTCCCTTCACTCCATCCCACCACCCCAGCTCCACCTTCCCCACCCCAATGATCCTACAAGCATCACCAAAGGATGTTGGCCCTGGCAGGCAGTATCAGTAGGTCTTGTTCACAGGATGGAGCATGATGACGACTCACTGTGAGATGAGCTCTGGTGCTCCTCATCATTTGATAAAGTCAACTCCTGCCTATAGGATAACATTCCACTATTTGCCAGGGTGATCCCTGCATGTGTGCTGGCCAATCCATCTTATGGGTCCAGATATTCTGTTGGATGGTGGGTGTGGGGTAAGATTAGGATTGGCTGATCGGGTGCCTTTCATGTGGCGGTGCAGACTCGATGGGTCGAACGGCTTTTGTGCACTGTATTTTTCTGTGATTCTGGCTGGTTATGGTGGTTAGCACAGTTGCTTCACAGCTCCAGGGTCCCAGGTTCAATTCCCAGCTTGGGTCACTGTCTGTGTGGAGACTGCATGCTTTCCCCGTGTCTGCATGGGTTTCCTCCGGGTGCTCCGGTTTCCTCCCAGAGTCCAAAGATGTGCAGGTTAGGTGGACTGGCCATGCTAAATTGCCCTTGGTGTCCAAAAGGCTTGGGTGGGGTTACTGAGCTATGGGGTTATGGCGATAAGGTGGAGGCGTGGGCGAAAGTGGGGTGCTCAATCCAGGGGCCGGTGCGGACTCGATGGGCCGAATGGCCTCCTTCTGCACTGTAAATTCTATGGTGAGTAGTGATGGATCACTCACTGAGTAAACTGACCTACAAGGGGGCCTCACACTTCTGGCCCAGTTCCCTGCTACCTCTGAGGGTGACCTCAGGTGGAAAGTCCAATTGCCCACAGGTTAACAATGCAGACTTGGTAAAGAAGGGGAGGGTGATGTGTTGGGTACTCTGGATCCGTGGAGAATGCGTTTACCTTAGCAGTAACATAGACAGGCTACCAACACTTGTAATCGTACAACTCTATTTTATTCAACTAAGAGCTTTTAAACATACTTGCACTGTGGGTCGACACTATGTTAGATTGACTGAAGACCTATGCCTAACCTGACCAGCCTATACTGCTAGCATCCACTGCAGGTAGGGCAGTGGATGTTGTCTATATGGAGGCCTTTGACAAGGTCCCTCATGGTAGACTAGTACAAAAGGTGAAGTCACACGGGATCAGGGGTGAGCTGGCAAGGTGGATACAGAACTGGCTAGGTCATAGAAGGCAGAGAGTAGCAATGGAAGGATGCTTTTCTAATTGGAGGGCTGTGACTAGTGGTGTTCCACAGGGATCAGTGCTGGGACCTTTGCTGTTTGTAGTATATATAAATGATTTGGAGGAAAATGTAACTGGTCTGATTAGTAAGTTTGCATACGACACAAAGGTTGGTGGAATTGCGGATAGCGATGAGGACTGTCAGAGGATACAGCAGGATTTAGATTGTTTGGAGACTTGGGCGGAGAGATGGCAGATGGAGTTTAATCCGGACAAATGTGAGGTAATGCATTTTGGAAGGTCTAATGCAGGTAGGGAATATACAGTGAATGGTAGAACCCTCAAGAGTATTGAAAGTCAAAGAGATCTAGGAGTACAGGTCCACAGGTCATTGAAAGGGGCAACACAGGTGGAGAAGGTAGTCAAGAAGGCATACGGCATGCTTGCCTTCATTGGCCGGGGCATTGAGTATAAGAATTGGCAAGTCATGTTGCAGCTGTATAGAACCTTAGTTAGGCCACACTTGGAGTATAGTGTTCAATTCTGGTCGCCACACTACCAGAAGGATGTGGAGGCTTTAGAGAGGGTGCAGAAGAGATTTACCAGAATGCTGCCTGGTATGGAGGGCATTAGCTATGAGGAGCAGTTGAATAAACTCGGTTTGTTCTCACTGGAACGAAGGAGGTTGAGGGGCGACCTGATAGAGGTGTGCAAAATGATAAGGGGCATAGACAGAGTGGATAGTCAGAGGCTTTTCCCCGGGGTAGAGGGGTCAATTACTAGGGGGCATAGGTTTAAGGTGAGAGGGGCAAGGTTTAGAGTAGATGTACGAGGCAAGTTTTTTTACGCAGAGGGTAGTGGGTGCCTGGAACTCGCTACCGGAGGAGGTGGTGGAAGCAGGGACGATAATGACATTTAAGGGGCTTCTTGACAAATACATGAATAGGATGGGAATAGAGGGATACGGACCCAGGAAGTGTAGAAGATTGTAGTTTAGTCGGGCAGCATGGTCGGCACGGGCTTGGAGGGCCGAAGGGCCTGTTCCTGTGCTGTACCTTTCTTTGTTCTTTGTTATACCGGCCAAATGGGGTGTTAAAGGTGCAGAGCTTCCGACTGGATGCGTCGAGTCGGATCTGCCAGAACCCCTTGGATGCATCTAGCTTGGTGAAAAATTTGGCATGAGCCATCTCGCAGGTGAGTTCTTCGAGCTTTGGAATGGGATAGTGTTCTCTCATAATATAGCGGTTGAGGTCCTTGGTATCAATACATATGCGTAATTCGCCGGATGTTTTTTTTACGCACACCATAGACCTGACCCAGTCAGTCGGTTCTGTAACTTTCAAAATTACGCCCTGGTCCTGGAGGTCCTGCAGCTGCTGCTTGAGGCGGTCCTTGAGGGGTGCTGGTACCCTGCGTGGTGCATGCACCACAGGCGTGGCATTTGGTTTTAACAAGATTTTATAAGTGTATGGGAGTGTGCCCATGCCCTCGTATACACCGTGGTATCGGGTGATGATGGCGTTCAGCTGTGTCCGAAAGTTAGCGTCCTGAATGCGGAAGCGTCAGTGGGTGACAGGGAGTGAACCCTTTGGTTTAGAAGTTTGTACGCCTGAGCACCAAGCATGGAGGCTTTAGTGGATCCCACTATTTCGAATGGCAGGTTAGCCTTTAATGACCGGTGCGACTCTTCAAGCTGGCAAGAGCCACTGGCAGCAATGGCATTATAGTTCAGAAGCTGGCAAGCGGACGGCAGGATGGTAGGCTTGACATGGAGGGTTTCGAGGTCAGAGGTTGGCTGAAGCACCGGTGTCCAGGCGGAATCGGATGTGGGATCGGTTGACCGTGAGGGTGGCACACCACTCGTCGTCCGGATCAATGCGGAATATTGGTAGAGACTTGGCCTTTGTCTTCTGGAGCATCTTGTGTTTAGTGATGATGCCCACCCGAAATGGTGCTTTAGGGTCCTCGGTGTCAAATCCCGAATCAAGTTGGAGTCGGAATCGGTGACCGGTGGCTGGATGGTTCGGACATCCCTGCATGGCTGGTTGGAGCGACGAGAGGTAGTAGGTTCAGCAGACCTGCATAGGGCTGCATAGTGGCAAAGCTTGCCACATTGGAGACAGCGAAAGTGAGAAAGTTGAAGATATGGATGGCGTATTCCCTGCCCGTGGAAAGGAAGAGAGCAATCTTCCTGGCGTTTGAAGCAACTTCTAGGTCTGTAGCTTTGAGGTATAGCTGGATTCGTTGTTTAAAGATTTTCCAGTTCGTACCGAGGTTGCCGGTGATGCGGAGCGGCAGGGGAGGGCGGACGCTGTCCATACTACCGGATGGCTGATTGCTGGTCGAAGGCAGACCACTTGACGGTAGGTCTATTAAACTCTAACATCACTTACTGGTACCATGATGTGTTGGGTACTCTGGATCTGTGGAGACTGCGTTTACCTTAGCAGTAACAGAGACAGAGGGCACCAGTCAGTGTGTGTCTCTGCACCATCATATACTGATGCGTATATTATGACAGAGGGCTCAGGGGAGGTTAGTAAAGTTTCTGGAACAAGTAATAGAAGAGAGTATGGAAAATGGCAGGAATCTAACTTCAGGTGCAAAAAATAAGGGGATAACTATGATAAGGGTGTCGGTCAACACAGGACTGAGGGTGTTGTACCTCAATGTGCACAGTATATGAATAAAGGTAAATGAGCTTGTTTTGAAATTGGCGGGTACGATGTTGTGGACATCACCCACAGTGCAAGTATGTTTAACAGCTCTTAGTTAAATAAAATAGAGTTGTGGACATCACAGAGATGGGGCTGCAAAGGGATCAGGGCTGTGATCAAAATATACAAGGATATGTGTCCTATCAGGGGAGGCTTGAGGACCCCTTTATATGTGAGTTGGAGTTCGGGGATCGCAATGGGGGTGGGGGGGGTGGGGGGGGGGGGGGTGGGGGGCGGGGGGTGGTCGAGAGAATGGCGCTATTTAAAAATGGCATCCCGACCTCCTTCTGCAGTGAGGAGTTCCGGTGAGTGGAGCTCCTCAGTGCAGAAAACGGGACGAAGTTCGTCTTCGGTTGCGCATTCCCCGCTGAGACCCCAATCTACCCGTTTGATAGCGTGGTGTATCCTGACACTCGGATTGCTGGGAAACACCCAGCTAATCGCACATGTCATGGGACTCTGTTCCCATTCTGGTAGATCACGTCCCATATTTACTACTCTCTCCACCTGTCCTGCCACTGTCAATCATTTATACACTCAGACCCCTCTGCTCCTCCACCTCCTTAAGAATTTTACCCTTTATTGGATATTTTCTGTCCATGTTCTTCCGACCAATCTTTCAATTTAATAAACAATGCGTGAAGCTAGAATATATTTCCACAATTGAATAAGGTACATACAAGGAGATTATTTCCAGTAGTTAAGAAGTCCAGAATAAGACACCACAGATACAACATTAAATCTAAGATTTGGTATTATTTTCACCAGGAAGGTTTCACCTTCAATCTATTACTTTTGTTCAAAAGCAAATTACTGTGAATGCTGGAATCTGAAACGAAAGAGAAAATGCTGGAAAATCTCAGCAGCATCTGTAGGGAGAGAAAAGAGCTAATGTTTCGAGTCCGATGACTTTTTGTCAAAGCTAACAGACAGAGAAAGTGGGAAATATTTATACTGCGGAATGAGAATGAAAGGTGAGTCATAGCCACAGAAACCCAGGGAAACCGGGTGCTAATGGCCACAGAAACCCAAGGGGAAAGAGTGCTAATGGCAGTCCCCAAAGTGAACAAAAGGTGATCAAACAGCAGAGACACTAACATCAGAGGATGAACTGTAGATGTGGGGGGAGGGGAAGGGGGCAGCAAAGAGGAGAAAGGATAAAATTGGGTGGGGGGGGGAATTAAATATATATTTAAAAAAAAGAAATGTCAAAATACAGTTAAAATGAAGTTGGATGAAAACAAATGGGTCGAGGTGGAGTAGAGCTGATCACCTGAAGTTGTTGAATTCGATGTTCAGGCCGGAAGGCTGTAACGTGCCTAACCGGAAGATGAGATGTTGTTCCTCCAGTTTGCGTTGCGCTTCACTGGAACATTGCAGCAGGCCAAGAAATGACATGTGGGCATGGGAGCAGGGTCTTTTGTTAAAATGGCAAGCAACAGGAAGGTAAGGGTCCTGAATGCGCACAGACCGAAGATGCTCAGCAAAGCGATCACCCAGTCTGCGTTTGGTCTCTCCGATATCGAGGATGTCATAATATACATCAGTACATTATGGTGCAATCACATACACACACTGATGGACATGCAGTAGGACCAACCAGCATACATAACACCGCAGCCAATCACCAGTGAGAGCACAAGCACTATAAAGACGGGACAGGAGAGTTCCCGCTCTATCAAAGCAGCAGCCAGATCAGAGCACAGAGCTCACAGCCTGCATCACAGACAGTCACCATGTGCTGAGTGCCTCACCATAGCTAGTGATAGGAAAGGGTCCACAGTTAAGCTTGGGTATTGCTTATACCCACGTTTACAGTATGTTAGCATACTGAACAGTTAATAAAATAGCATTACACCACTTCCAGCATTGTTGGCTTGTTTGTGAACCAGAACACCCAATACGACACGGTACAAGGAGTGGCCTCAATCTAGCACTTGTGAGACCTACCTGCAACTTCTCAGCATTCCGGCATCCTACAGCATGGAGAACATCAACCCGCCGCCACCGCTCCGCATCACTCGAACAGGCTGTCCCCGAATCGAAAGCACCAGCCGCTGTTGGTACACAGCATTGATCCGGACAATGAGTGGTGTGCCACCCTGACGGTCAACCGATCCCAGATCAGATTCCGTCTGGACACTGGTGCTTCCGCCAATCTCCTCGCATGGTCAACATTTCAAACCCTGGGGGTCAAGCCAACAATTCTTCCATCCAATTGCCAACTGGTCGACTATAATGGTAACGTCATCCCCGCCACCGGGTCATGCCAACTCGAGGTGACGCACAAGTCGCGAAAAGCCACCCTACCCTTCGAGATCGTGGGCTCCTCAAAGGACTCCCTGCTAGGCATGCAAGCTCCTCAACCTCGTGCATCGCATACATTCCCTCTCTCCGGAGGACACGTCTGACTTCCAAGATGCGCACTTCAGGGCGCAACTAAGTGCCATCATCACTCAACCCCGAGATGTCTTCGAAGGCATGGGCACACTTCCCTACACATACAAAATCCTGCTCAAACAGGACACCACGCCTATGGTTCATGCACCTCGCAGAGTCCCAGCACCCCTCAAGGACCGCCTCAAGCAGCAGCTGCAGGAGTGCTTTCCAGAGTGATGGAACCAACCGACTGGGTCAGTTCCATGGTGTGCCATCCGGCGAGCTCCGGATCTATATCGACCCGAAGGATTTAAATTGTAACATCATGCGGGAGCATTACCCTATCCCCAAGCGTGAGGAGATCACTTGCGAGATGGCTTGAGCCAACATATTCACCAAGCTGGATGCATCAAAGGGCTTCTGGCAGATTGGCCGCCCGTACATTGTGTATTTACATTGTACGTTCTCATGTATGGAACGATCTGTCTGGACACAGAACAATGCTTTTCACTGTACCTCGGTGTACGTGACAATAAATCAAATCCAAATCCAAATCTAAAAGCTTCAGAAAGGAAGTGCAGGTGTCCCCTATGGTCATCCCCCTCTCAAACAGATATATCATGTTGGATACTGTTGGGGGTTGGCCTCTCAGGGGAAAGCAACAGCTGCCCACTTTCCCAAGGTCCCCCTGTGCAGCCGCAATCTTCGACAACATGCCGGGTCCAGCAGGTCCTCGAATGACAGGCCTGATGTGCCGTCTCCTTCCCACCTCCTCCTTAGTCTGTTGGCAGCCGGCTCTCCATCCTCAGTGGCTGGATCCGTTCTTCTGGGCCAAACTCAGCTGCTGCAGGGTCCTCCTGGAGCAGCTCCTGCTGATACAGCCTCAGTCCATTCCCCAGGGCTGCAGTGGCTAGGATGAAGGCTGCCATTCCTGGTTGAATTTTGAAGTCCATTGTCTGCAGGGGGTGAAAGGCAGACATGTTAGCATGGTGCTTACCCCGTACCCAGCCAGATCCAACGGATTACACTGTGGCCCCAGCCTGCACTGCAACCCCCTGCTCCTGCATGTCCCTGTCCACCCCCTCCCTCATCCCCCATCCCCACACCCATCCGTCTACTTCACAATTTAGTCTACTTCACCATTTAGTTGTATATAGCGGCAAAGGAGCCAATAAATTTGATGCAATATGGATCAAATGCAGGTGGCACTCAGACAACGATTAAGTGGGTGGGGTATGAGGTGAGCAGGAATGTCCCATGATGTCAGGAGTGTGAGGAGTGAATAGTTCTATCCTTGAGGCCACATTTTAATATGATTGGTGGGCTGCCTCCCAGATTTCGTCACATTAGGAAATGGACATTTGCCTTTTTCTTCCTCTAATTCCTATTGTCCAACTGAAGCCTATTTAACCAGGAATTCAGACAGAAACAGAGTGCAGCTGGATTTTACACGGCATTGTAATGCATGCATCCCTGAGCAGAAAGTGGATCATCAGCTCACCAATCCCAAAAACGGCTGCCCTGCAGCAATATTAGGCTGGAAACAACCTTACTTATTTTATTGAATCATGGGCCGGGATTCTCCGAAATCCCGGCCAAGTGTTGACGCTGGCGTTAAAACCGGCGCGAGCAACCCCGGCATCAACTCCGCGCCGGCCTGCGGCAACATGGCGAAGCCCTGCAGGGGCACGGCGCGGGGTAACATAGGGCCCCCTCCGGAATTAGCATGCCCACCGATCGGTTGCCACCGTAGAGGCTCCCCACAGCCCGCAATCGGCTCCTCCCGCCTCCCCCCCAACCAGGACGGCCCCGCAGCCAGAACGCTGAGGTCCCGCTGGGTAGGACCATACCAGCGGGACTCGGCGGTACTCGGTGGGCACTCAACCCGTCGAGCGCGCAGAATCACCATGGGGGCCGCTTTCAATGACCCCTGACCGGCGCCGCGGCAACTCTGCCGGCGCAATTGGCGCCGATTCTCCGGTCATGGAGAATTGGCGGCCCGGCATTGGAGCGGCGTGGCATGATTCACGCGCCCCCCCCCCCGACGATTCTCCGACCCGGCGCGGGCTCGGAGAATCCCGACCATAGAATCCCAGTTGGCCCATTGAATCTGCACTGAACCTCTGAAAAGGCACTCTAACTAGGCCCACACCCCTACGCTAACCCCAGAACCCCACCTAACTTGCACATCTTTAGGCACTAAGGGGCAACTTAACATGGCCAATCCATCTAATCTGCACATCTTTGGACAATGGGAGGAAACCAGAGCACCTGGAGGAAACCTATACAGACATGGCGCGGGATTCTCCCCTACCCGGCGGGGCGGGGGGTCCCGGCAGGATGGAGTGGCGTGAACCACTCCGACGTTGGGCTGCCCCAAAGGTGCAGATTTCTCCGCACCTTTAGGGGCCAAGCCCTCACCTTTAGGGGCTAGGCCCGCGCCGGAGTGGTTGCCGCCGGCTGGCGGGGAAGGCCTTTGGCGCCACGCCAGCCGGGGCTGAAGGGACTCCGCCGGCCGGTGGAAGTCCGCGCATGCGCGGGAGCGTTAGCGGCTGCTGACATCATCCCCGCGCATGCGTGGTGAAGGTGTCACCTACGCGTCGGCCATGGCGGAGGCTGATGGCCGTGCGTAGGAAAAGAGTGCCCCCACGGGACAGGCCCGCCCGTGGATCGGTGGGCCCCAATCGCGGGCCATGCCACCGTGGGGGCACCCCCTGGGGCCAGATCGCCCAGGACCTTGGAGCCCGCCTGCGCCGCTAGGTCTCGCCGGTAAGGGAAGTGGTTCAATTCACGCCGGCGGGACCAGGATAAGACAAGCGGGACTTCGGCCCATCGTGGGCAGGAGAATCGCCGGGGGGTGTGGGGTGGGCGGGTGCGCGCCGACCAGTGCGGCGTGATTCCCGCCCCCGCCGAATCTCCGGTGCCGGAGAATTCGGCGGCCAGCGGGGGCGGGATTCACGCTGCCCCCCCAGCGATTCTCCGACCCGGCGAGGGATCGGAGAATCCCGCCCATGGAGAGAAAGTGAAAACTCCATACCCAGACAGTGACCCAGGCTGGAATTGAACCTGGCACCCTGGTGCTGTGAGGCAGCAGTGCTAACCACTGTGCCACTGTACTGACCCCAGATTGGGAGGGTGGCCTATCATAGAAATCTGTCTGCCCAATCAGATAGGCTATTAGTTCCATAGACACAGCAGTGTCAGGATTAAACAGTGGCCACTGCTGGGACGACAGGCTGTCACCGAGAAGAAGTGATGGAGCCCAGACTTGTAAAGTTAATTCTGGATTTTGAGCCAGCATGGCTGATAAACCCCAGTGATCGGGAGAAATGGGTGGGGGGAGTTTCAGACTAATGGGGAGACGGGGAGTAAAGGAGCAAGGTAGAATCGCGAGGGTGTGCCTAAGGTGGATACAAGAGACCCCCCGCGGAAACCCTCCTGTCTGCCTAACAGCTGCCCACAGAGTGAAAGATACTGTGGGATTCTCCGAGCCTCCGCGTCGGAATTGCGCGGCCGGGGGGGGGGGGGCCGTAAAATGGGCGTCAAACCCCCGATCGGGACTGACGCCGTTCACGTGATTCTCCAGTCGCCAGAGAATCGCCACGAATCGGGCGCACGCGGTCGATGCGGCACGGGTCGTGGGCCATTGAAAAAGGCCCCTGCGGCTATTTTCCAAAATCAACTGGTGGGGGGAGGGGGGGATCCTCCAGGCCAGCCAGGGTTCTGATCGGGATCCACTGACCAGCGGGCGCGCGCCATCGGGGGGCGGCCATGTCGCACCACGCAGCCGACCGAGGCCGTGCGCATGCGCGGACCCACGACCAGAAGTGCAGGCCCCCATATCGGCAGCCGGAGCTGCAAGGAGCACCCCTGGGCCCTGCTAGCCCCCTGGAAATTGCCGAATCACCCTGGATTTACTCCTGGTAAGTTCAGAGTGATTCGTGTGTGTTTTTTCGCATACCCCATTACTGGAGAATCCCGCCCACCATCTACCCACCTTGACACCACTTTCCCTGATGTATGCAAGATAGTGGCAGAGGCAGAATGAGGCCTTGAAATAGGTGACAGGTCAGGTGACCTGATTGAGTTGTACAGGATTATGAGAGGCATGGAATGGGTGGATAGGGAGCAGCTATTCCCCTTAGTTGAAGGGCCAGTTACAAGGGGACACAAGTTCAAGGTGACGGGCAGGAGGTTTAGGGGGATTTGAGGACAAGCTGTTTTATCCAGATGGTGGTGACGGTCTGAAATGCGCAGCCTAGGAGGGTGATCAAGGCGGGTTGCCTCACATCCTTTAAAACATACCTGATGAGCACTTGGCACATCATAACATTCAAGGTTGTGGGCCAAGTGCTGGTAAATGGGATTAGGTAGGTTGGTCAGGTGTATTTCATGCATCGGTGCAGACTCGATGGGCCGAAGGGCCTCTTCTGTGCTGTATTATTCTGTGATTCTGTGAATGGCATTGCCTGCCATTGTTAGCATATGCAAAGAGCCTAATTCCTGTGTCATGCATGGCAAAGAATGCCTCCCGTTTTCCCTTGTTCCTGCTGCCGTATGGGGATTTTAGTCGTGTCTGAAAAGCAGCTGCTGTGTGGACTGATACGAACACTGAGTGTTAGCAAATAGAACATAGAACATAGAACATTACAGCGCAGTACAGGCCCTTCAGCCCTCGATGTTGCGCCGACCTGTGAAACCACTCTAAAGCCCATCTACACTATTCCCTTATCGTCCATTTGTCTATCCAATGACCATTTGAATGCCCTTAGTGTTGGCGAGTCCACTACTGTTGCAGGCTGGGCATTCCACGCCCTTACTACCCTCCGAGTAAAGAACCTACCTCTGACATCTGTCCTATATCTATCTCCCCTCAATTTAAAGCTATGTCCCCTCGTGCTGGACATCACCATCCGAGGAAAATAGAAAAACAAATGCTAATGTTGGAAATTCAAAACAATTAGCATCAAATGAGGGACTACTCTGCAAATCAGTCAGCATCTAAGGACAGAACAGGCAAGGAAACAGTTCAAGGTGTGCCTTTGCCATTATGCTGTGAGTTTGATGTGGGTTCTCCCAACATAACATAAGCTGAAGATTGGTGAAAATCTGGAGAATGGCATAAATTGAATTCATAAACTTGGACAGACCACTCAGCTTTTACTAGGGCGCGATCTAACCAAATTGCAACAATGTCCCATGTCGAGTGCATTTAGCTGGGTGTTTCCCGGTGCTCACAGTGCCAAGAAAGACCATGAATGAGCTTTGTTTGGGGAACGTCCTGCTGAGGCCACACTTAGTCCCATTCCCTGCACTGAGAAGCTCCATTATCCGTTAAATGGCGCCCTGATCTCTCGGTTCCCCAATGCCGCACTCACCTAAAAGGGGGTACCGGCGCCCCCTCCTGCACCCCACCTCACATGGGCAGGGTACCCCCAGGCCCATTCTCTGGCATGGGAAGAATGCCAGCCTGGTACCCTGGCAGTGCCCCTGTCAGCCTGGCAATGCCACCTGGGCACCTTGGTACTGTGTGCAGAAAGAACAATGGGTCATGTTCAAAGAGAAAGTATTGCCAGGCAATGTCAAGGTATATTCCCTTGCTTGAGAAAGGTTCGAAAAATAAATCCAGGGAGCCATGGATAAGAAAAGGGATAGATTTGAAGATGAAAAGGAAGAAGTGCACTCGTGACAGATGTCAGTTTGAAAATATAATGGAAAATCAGACTGAATATCGAAGGACCAGATGGGAAGTAAAAAACTAATGAGAAAAGCAGGAGAGAAAATGAAAAGAGACTGGCAGGCAACACAAAAGGGAATCCAAGGTCTCCTACAAGTATATGAATAATGATGGGATGATTAAAGAAAGAGTAGAGCTGATCAGGGATAGAAAAGGGGACATGCATATGGAGGCAGGAAAAATTACAAAAATGAGTACCTTGCATCTGTCTTTACAAAAGAATAATCTGTTACCCAGGCTGGGGAGAGAGAGGAAGTAACTGGTACACTAGAATAATTCACAATCGAGAATGAGTGTCTGAAAGGCTCTCTTTACCTCAAATTGATGAAATGCAAGGACTGGATGAGATGCATCGAATGGTACTGGGAAAGTGAGAGTGGAAATTAGAGGCTCCAGTGATAATCTCACAGCCTTCCTTACACACAGGAGTGGTACCAGAGGACTGGAGAATTGTGAATATTGTAAAAGAGGTGCAAAGATAAAGCCAGCAATGACAGACCAGTTAGTTTGACTGCAGTGGTAGGAAACTATAGTACGGGACAAAATCAATTGTCTCTTCAACAAGTGCAGGTAATTAAGGAAAGCCAACATCGATTCATTAATGGAAAATCATGTTTGACTAACTTGCTGGAGTTTTTTGAAGAGTTTACAGAAATGGTTATTAACGCCAATGCTGTTGACGTGATTAGTACAGATTTTCAAAATAAATTTGATACTGGACCACACAACAGACCTATGAGCAAAATTTTAGCTCATGGAATAAAGAAGTTGGTGAAGTGACAGGAAACAGAAAGGCTGTTTTTTTTCAGATTGGAGAAAGATTTGTAGTTAAATTCCAAAGGGGTTAGTGTTGGGACCCTTGCTCTTACTGATATGTATTAATGATCTAGACTGGTGTTCAGAGCATGATTTCAAAATTGTGGATGATATAAATATTGGAAACATTGTCAGCTGTGACAAGGGTATTTTGGACAACCGCATGTTGGTGGAATGGGCAGACAAGTGGCAGATGAAGTTCAATGCAGAGAGGTCTGAGGTGATTCACTTTGGCAGGAGAAATATGAAGAGGCAGAATAAAATAAAGAGGGAAACTCTTAAGGAGGTCCTGGAACAAGAATATGTTATTGAAGATGGTAGGGCATGTTGAAAGAGCAGCTAATAAAACATATGGTATCAAGCTTAATAAATACAGAAGTACAAGAATAAGGAAGTCATATTGAACTTATGTAAGACACTTGTTAGGTCTCATCTGGAGCCTTGCATCCAGTTTTGGGCACCATACTTAAAGAAGGATGTGAAGGCATTGGAGGGAGCACAGAGGAGATTTACAAGAATTATTCCATTGATAAAGAACTTTAACTATGAAGATAAATTGGAGAGGGTGGGGCTGTTACCTTTGGAGAAAAGAAAGCTAGATGAGACTTGAGGGATATGGACAGGGTAAATGGTGAGAAAATGTTCCCAATCAAGAGAGCTTTAAGAACTGAGGGCACCAATTCAAAATGATTGGCAAAAGGAGTAAAAATGATGCGAGGAAAGTTTTTTTCACCTTGATTCTGGTTGGAGTCTGGAACGAGCTGCTTGAAAGGGACGCAAGTTTTTAAAAGGGAATTAGATTGATGTCTGAAAAGAAAGAATGTGCAACATTACATGACATTACATTTCATCCAAGTGCTGTCTAAAATCATATAGTTGAATTATTTTTTCTTCTACAAATATATGAGGAAATCTTGGATCAACTTAGAAAACAGGCAAGGAACAAAATGCATGATTTACCAAAGCCTGTTTGGAGCGATGCAGGCAGTGTTGCAAACCTCATACTGCCTGCTATTCAAATGATAATGCTTAGCCCAGTGCTAAGCAAGTTGCATATTGGCCAAGCAGAGAGCCCGAGATCATGCAAGGTTAGCAACATTACATGAATATAACAAGGTATTGGGACTAAGTAGAATACTCCTTCAGCGAGCCAGTGCAGACTCGATAGGCTGAATGGCCTCCATTTGCACTGTAAAGATTTTGTTATTTATTAAATTAATAGTTTGCATCTGTCTTTACCAAGCAATATTCCATGTGGGTCATTATAGTCTTCTATCAGTTATCATTGTACATGCCTGTTACACTCTTTGTTGTAATGGGTTGTTTTGTTCTTTCCAGATGAAATCTAATGAGATTTAATTGTATCCCTAATATGAACTGAACAGTATGGGAAAAGTTGCTTCTATTCTCCAATGCTGAAACATTTTTGTTAATCTAATAGAGCATTTTTGTTTTAAAGCCAAAAACTGATAACTAAATAAATTGTTCCTTGGACAATCAGTGCAATATTTGTTAATGAGTGTCTGTATGAAGTGCTTTCTAAGACATTGTTTGCAACTCTTTTTCAGTTGCTAATGAAAAGACTGATCGAAACCCACGACCACTTGAAAGATTTGCACGTAAGTACAATATTTAAGCTCATTTTTATTCCGTCGTTAAATGTTGACCAATGAAATATGGTCTTCCAGATATCCTTACAAACTGCTCTAATAGCTGCCTTCTCAGAAAGACTCCCAGGTTTTTGCTTCACTGTTCATCCTTTAGCCTGGTTGCTTCACTCCCTTTTTGGAGTTCTCAAATGCAACCTGAATTTCATCCAAGTGCTGATTAAAATCATATAGTTGAATTATTTTTTCTTCTACAAATATATGAGGAAATCTTGGATCAACTTAGAAAACAGGCAAGGAACAAAATGCATGATTTACCAAAGCCTGTTTGTAGCGATGCAGGCAGTGTTGAAAACCTCATACTGCCTGCTATTCAAATGATAATGCTTAGCCCAGTGCTAAGCAAGTTGCACATTGGCCAAGCAGAGAGCCCGAGGTCATGCAAGGTTAGCACCAGATAAGCTAGCCTGAACAACTTTTCAAAAAGATGGGCATCAAGTTGTGATTGGCAGTCTTCGCCTCTGCTCTTCTGCCCCCATAATTCCAGGGGTCGGAGGGTGAGAGGATAACCCGTTCAAAGCCTGGGTCCACACTCTGCCACCTGCGCAGTATCAAGGTCACCCCATTGTTTAGCGTTCAGTCCCCATTCTTCTGTTGACCCTCTTATGGGGATGTCCAATGGAAGCTTTGATCAGAGTTTGCTAGTGTCACACGGGAGGGTTTAACTAGTATGGCAGGGGGGTGGGAACGGGAGCAACGGGAGTTTGTAAGGAGCATCCAGATGTCATCCATGGACATTTTCTTTTCAACCTACATTTGCCCTTGTTCCTTCCTATCCAAGAAACTGACTGACGCAGCTCATCACTCATGAATGAGGATCCCCTGTCACTGTGGATGTAGGCGGGGAAATCGAACGGAGCAAAGATTGTGTTGAAGGCTTTGATGACGGTGGCAGATGTCATATCGGGGCATGGGATGGCGAAGGGGAATCTGGAGTATTCATCGACCACACTGAGGAAATACGTGTTACGGTCGGTGGAGGGGAGGGGCCCTTTGAAATCCATGCTGAGGCGTTCAAAAGGGCGGGAGGCCTTCAGGTGCGCGCGGTCTGGCTGGTAGAAGTGCGGTTTGCACTCCGCACAGACCTGGCAGTCCCTGGTGATTGCCCTGACTTCCTCAATGGAATAGGGCAGATTGCGGGCCTTTATGAAATGGTACAACCGTGTGGCTCCCGGGTGGCAAAGATTATTGTGCAGGCTCCGGAGTCAGGCCATCTTTGCGCTGGCACATGTACCTCGGGATAGGGCATCTGGGACCTCGTTGAGCTTGCCGGGGCGATACAAAATCTCGTCGTTGTAGGTGGAGAGCACGATCCTCCAGCTCAAGATTTTATCATTTTTGATCTTACCCCGCCGTGTGTTATTGAACATGAAGACTTCGGCTTCTTCGGTAGCTTCATCACCCCTGGGTGGGACCAATGGAAGAACCAATCCATCTGGAAAGGGGGCAGTCGTGGGGTGCGCCAGTGGGAGGGAGGGTGGGGTGGGGGGGGGGTTGTGGGGGGGGATCCAGCGGGCGCCAGGTCCCGTAGGGAGACCGTATCCTGCTGGCCATTGGGGTATGCCACGTAGGTGTACTGAGGGTTAACGTGAAGGAGTGGACCCTCTCTACCAATGGGTCCGACTTGTGACCCGCACGTGTTTGCGGAGCAGAATGGGGCCAGGAACTGCCAGCCAGGTTGGGAGTGAGGTCCCGCAGGAGGACTTCCTAGGGAAGACAAGGAGATGTTCATGAGGTATTTTGTTTGTTGTGGTGCACAGCAGTGATCGGATGGAGTGGAGTGCATCGGGAAGGACCTCCTGCCAGCGGGAGACTGGGACATTCCTGGACCGTAGGGCCAGTAGGACGGTCTTCCAGACCGTTCCGTTCTCCTGGGGGTTATAACTGGTCGTCCTGCTCGAGGCGATGCCCTTGCTGAGCAGGAATTGACGCAGTTCGTCGCTCATGAAGGAGGACCCCCTATCACCTGTGTATGGAGGCGGGGAAACCGAACAGGGTAAAGATACTGTGGAGGGATTTTATGACGGTGGTTGCGGTCATGCCGGGGGCAGGGGATGGCGAATGGGAACCGGGAGTACTCGTCACTCATGTTCAGGAAGTACGTGTTGCGGTCAGTGGAGGGGAGGGGCCCTTTGAAGTCCATACTGTGGCGTTCAAAGGGACGGGAAGCCTTTATCAGGTGCGCTTTCTCTGGCCTGTAGAAGTGCGGCTTGCACACCGCGCAGATTTGGCAGTTCCTGGTGGTGGTCCTGACCTCCTCGAGGGAGTAGGGCAGGTTGCGGGTCTTGATAAAATGGCAGAATCGAGTGACCCCTGGGTGGCAGAGGTCCTCATGGAGGGCCCGGAGTCGGGCCACTTGTGCGTTGGCATAGGGCATCAGGAGGCTCGTTTAGCTTCCCGGGACGATACCAGATCTCATAGTTGTAGGTGGAGAGCTCGATCCTCCACCGTAAGATCTTATCGTTCTTTATCTTGCCCTGCTGTGCATTATCGAACATGAAAGCTACGACCGTTGGTCAGTGAGGAGCGTGAATCTCCTGCCGGCCAGGTAATGCCTCCAGTGCCGCACAGCTTCGACTATGGCCTGGGCCTCCTTTTCAACGGAGGAATGACGGATTTCTGAAGCATGGAGGGTGCGTGAGAAGAAGGCCATGGGCCTGGTTGAGGGTGGCTGCCAGAGCTACGTCGGACGTGTCGCTCTTGACTTGGAAGGTAAGGGATTCATCGATCGCATGCATCGTGGCCTTTGCGATGTCCTCCTTTATGCAGCTGAAGGCCTGGCAGGCCTCTGCCGACAGGGGGAAAACCGCATAATTGGGGACCCACTGGGCGTAATATGAAAAAAATCCCAGGCAGCGTTTCAGGGCCTTGGAGCAGTGGGGGAGGGGAAACTCCATGAAGGGGCGCATGCGTTCGGGATCTGAGTCTATGACTCCATCATGCACTATGTAGCCGAGGATGGCTAGACGGTTGGTGCTGAACACGCATTTGCCCTTGATGTAGGTTAAGTTAAGGGTTTTTGCGGTATGGAGGAATTTGCGGTATGGAGGTTGGTGTCGTGGTCCTGCTGGTCATGGCTGCAGATGGTGACATTGTTGAGGTACGGAAACGAGGCCCGCAAACCATACCGGTCAACCATTCGGTCCATCTCCCGTTGGAAGACCGAGACTCCATTTGTGACACCGAAGGGAACCCTCAGCAAGTGGTAGAGCCGCCCATCTGCTTCGAATGCAGTGTACCTGCGGTCGCCCGGGCGGATGGGGAGCTGGTGATAGGCGAATTTGAGGTCCTCCGTGGAAAAAACCTTGTATTATGCAATCTGATTGACCAAATCAGATGTGCGGGGGAGAGGGTACGCGTCGAGCTGTGTTAACCTGTTGATGGTCTGACTATAATCGATGACCATCCTGTGCTTCTCCCTGGTCTTTACAACCACTACTTAAGCTCTCCAGGGGCTGTTGCTTGCCTCGATAATACCTTCCTTCAGTAGCCGCTGGACTTCTGACCTAATGAAGGTCCGGTCCGCTGCTCCTGGTGGCGACGGGTTTGCAATCCGGGGTGAGATTCACAAAAAGGGAAGGCGGGTCAACCTTGAGGGTCGCGAGGCTGCAGACAGTGAGGGGGGTATAGGGTCACCGAATTTAAAGGTTAAGCTCTGGAGGTTGCATTGGAAGTCCAATCCCAGGAGCGTGGCAGTGCAGAGGTGAGGGAGGACATAGAGTCGTAAATTTTTTAATTCTCTTCCCTGGACTGTGAGATTCGCTAAGCAGAACCCTTTGATCTCTACAGAGTGAGACCCGGAGGCCAGGGAGATTCTTTGGTTAACTGGGTGTGTGGGAAGAGAACAGCGCCTTACCATGTTGGGGCGTATGAAGCTATCTGTGCTCCCGGAGTCGATCAGGCAGGATGTTTTGCGGCCGTTGATGAGCACGGTCATCGTCGCGGTCAAGAGCGTTCGGGGCCGAGACTGGTCCAGGGTCCCCGAGGCGACTCGTGAAAAAAGTTGGAGATTTTCCTCTGGCGGTGTGTGGTCATCCGAATCGGGGTCCTGAGAATCTGGCCAAGATGGCGGCACCCACGGGTCGCACATGGCTGGGAGTGGGCAAGATGGCGGCGCCCATGCATCGCACGTGGTCCCTGGGGGACAAGATGGCTAAGCCCGGGGCCGCACATCACTCGGGAAAAAGAAGATGGCGGCACCCGTGGTCCGTGGAGAGAGTTGTGGTGGCAGCCCCGGTTCGCACGCCAGAAATCGTCTACGGTCTCACCAGGGAGTTGACTGCGAGTAGAGAGTACGTGTCTGGCGAAGAGCGTGTTCGTCTACTGGGCGTAATTCTCTTTCAGTAGCGCCTTGGCTTCGGCGTAGTTCGGCGCGTCCTGGATAAGAGGAAAGACGTTGGAGCACAACCGCGAGTAGAGTATCTGGATCGGCACCTGTTCCACAATTTTTAAAAGCATAAGTGAAATTGCCATCGGGCATTCAGCCCATTGGAGGCAGGGAATTGCGGAGGCCCCGGAGCATAGCAGGTCGGGCCCGCTAATAATATGCTAAAGGTGTTTACTGTATGTGCATTCTGGAACACATTGACAACCAGCAAGTTTTGGACATGCCAAAAAAATAGGGTCCGCGTGGTGGCACAATGGATAGTGCTGCTGCCTCACAGCTCCAGGGATCTCAGGTGACTATCTTTGTGGAGTTTGCATTTTGTCCCCGCGTCTGCGTGGGTTTCCTCTGGGTGCACCGGTTTCCTCCCACAGTCCAAAGGTGGTCTTTGGTGGATCTTTATTGTCACAAATAGGCTTACATTAACACTACAATGAAGTTATTGTGAAAATCCCCTAGTCGCCACATTCCGGCGCCTGTTCGGGTACACAGAGGGAGAATTCAGAATGTCCAAATTATATAATAGCATGTCTTTCAGGACTTGTAGGAGGAAACCGGAGCACCCGGGGGAAACCCATATGGACACAAGAAGAACGTGCAGACTCTGCCGGGAATTTAACCTGGGAGTCTGGAGCTGTGAGCAACAGTGCTACCCATTGTGCTACTGTGCTGCTGGAGGAGTGGGCTTAAGTAGGGTGCTCTTTCAGTGGGTTGGTGCAGACCCGATGAGCTGAATTACCTCCTTCTGCACTGTAAATTCTATGATCTTATGAAATGTTGTTGATCACGTTGTGCTGACATGTTGCCTCGTTTCAGTTCCTGCAGTTGGGTCGGTGCCTAGCCTTCTGAGTGGTCTTGAACTTCATCTGCTAATTTATAGACCAGACTAGTCTGTTTAGATTTTTTTTTTCTTTCACATCCTTGGTGGAGATGATGTCTTCTGATCCCATCATGCCTTGGTAATATGACCCTTTTTGCCACAGTTCTTGCACTTATTTTCTTGATTGCAGAATTTCCCTACTGATTGTCCAACATGTGTATACTGGTGTCATAGTTGTCCCCTTGCATCCTTGTTTCTTATGGATTACATTTTGTGGATCATCACTCCAGCTCCTATCTGTGAAGCTCCTTTTGTTACTAGCTCCATAGATGTGGAAACTTCCATGGCAGCTTTGAGAGTTATATCACTTACGGTAAGCAGCTTCCTCTGAATAGCTTTACTGAAGAGTCTGCAAACCAGCCTATTACGAAGAGTGTCATCAAGTATTGAAACAAACTCGCAATAATTTGCTAACCTTCTTATCGTTGCTACAAATTGTAAAATGTTTTCTGACTATGGCAGTGGAACCAAAACTTTCCGGTAATAACAACAGTCTACGGTGGAGAAGTGCTATTCACAAATCTTCAATAGTTCGATACAGGACTTATCGGTGTTGCTGGAAGTATAATAGTTTTACGCTCCACCAAACTGAGAAAAGTTGCAAACTTTAGGTTCTCTGGTGTTTGATTCGCTGAGATATAATTGGAATCTTTCTTCATATGAGTTTGAATCCTCACAGTCTTCACCAAATGTATCCATGGTGTCCGTTGTTCCCACGATTCAGCATCCCAGCTCCTAGGGTCTATACTTCCTCATTTACAATTCTCTTGGATGTAAGGCACAAGTGAACCCCTTATCCACAATGCAATTTAGAAATTTTCCCTGGTAGTGGCCTGTATAGAATCAGAAGATGTCTGAATCCTCATTCCCACAGCTCATTCATAATAGTATATAGGAGGAGACCATTCGGCCCTTCGATCTTGCTCCGCCATTCATTATGATTATGCCTGATCACCCAACTCAATAGCCTAATCCCGCTTTCCCCCCATAGCCTTCGATCCCCTTCACCCCAAGTGCTATATCTAACTGCTTCTTGAAAATGTGCAATATTTAGGCTTCAATTACTTCCTGTGGTAACAAATTCCGCAGGCTCACCGCTCTCACCAGAGGTGCGGACCCGTCATCCCAGGAATCTGCCTGGTTCAGCATTGCCAAGCGCATGGTCTCTGCAATCCAGGCTCTACCCCTTCAATGCCAAGCAAGGTTTTTAACTGTTGTTCTTCTTTGCTCACGATTTGAAGTTGTTTTTTTTGTAAAAACCTTCAGCCTCAGAGGCTTGCTTCACCCGATATGTGTGTGAGAGTCCAGACTCAATAATTTTTCTCCACTCTTAATGCCATCTCCACCGAATTAGTCGATGATTTATTTTTGTTCAGGAATTCCATTTTCTTGCCTTAATCATTGTCGCCAGTTTTGTGTTTTGTTATATCTTTGCGTTTTCTGCAAAGACAAAAGGTATGGAGCTGCCCACACTCTGGATTCTTACAAACACGATGTGAAATTTTATTAGGGATGTTTTTAAAAAAATATATATTTTATTGAAAATCTTTTCTAACCAACATTTTTCCCTCTTACAAAACAAACGGAACAATAACAAAATAGAAATTTTTAACAATACACAAGTAACAAAACCCCATTATCTATTGACCTATACTAAACTAAACCCCCCCCCCTCCCCCCTCTTCCCCCTGGGTTGCTGCTGCTGGTCATCTGTCTTCCCTCTAACGTTCCCCTAGGTAGTCGAGAAATGGCTGCCACCGCCTGGTGAACCCTTGAGCCGATCCTCTCAGGGCAAACTTTATCTGCTCCAGTTTAATAAACCCCGCCATATCGTTTACCCAGGCCTCCAGTCCGGGGGGTTTCGCCTCCTTCCACATAAGTAGGATCCTGCGCCGGGCTACTAGGGCCAAAGGCCACGACATCGGCCTCTTTCGCCTCCTGCACTCCCGGCTCTTCCGCAACTCCAAATAGAGCTAACCCCCAGCTTGGTTTGACCCGGGCATTCACCACCTGCGAGATCACTCCCGTCACTCCCTTCCAATATCCTTCCAGTGCCGGGCACGCCCAAAAAATATGTGCGTGGTTTGCCGGGCTCCCGCCACACCTCCCACATCTGTTCTCCACTCCAAAGAACTTGCTCAATCTTGTCCCTGTTATGTGTGCTCTATGTAGCACCTTAAATTGAATCAGGCTAAGCCTGGCGCATGAGGAAGAGGAGTTTACCCTGCTTAGGGCATCAGCCCACATACCCTCTTCTATCTCCTCCCCTAATTCTTCTTCCCACTTTCCCTTTAGTTCTCCCACCGACTCCTCCCCCTCTTCCCTCATCGCTCTGTAAATCTCTGACACCTTGCTCTCTCCGACCCACACCCCTGAAAGCACCCTGTCCTGTATCCCCTGTGTCGGGAGCAACGGAAATTCCCTCACCTGTTGTCTAGTAAACGCTCTCACCTGCATATATCTCAAGAAATTTCCCCGGGGTAACTTATACTTTTCCTCCAATGCTCCCAAGCTCGCAAAAGTCCCATCTATGAATAAATCTCCCACCTTCCTAATTCCCAACTGGTACCAGCTCTGAAATCCTTCATCCATTCTTCCTGGGGCGAACCTATGGTTGTTCCTGATAGGGGACCCCACCAGGGCTCCCCGCACCCCTCTCTGTCACCTCCACTGTCCCCATATGTTCAGTGTTGCCGCCACCACCGGGTTCGTGGTAAACCTTTTAGGTGAGAGCGGTAGCGGTGCCATCACCAGCGCCTCTAAACTCGTCCCTTTACAGGACTTTCTCTCCAGTCTTTTCCACGCCGCTCCCTCACCCTCCATCATCCATCTACGTATCATTGCCACATTGGCGGCCCAATAATAATCTCCCAAGTTCGGTAGTGCCAGTCCTCCTCTATCCCTACTACGCTGAAGAAACCCCCCCCTTACTCTCGGAACTTTCCCTGCCCACACAAAAAGGTCCTGGTGATTAATATAGGGAGACATTGAAATACAAATAAGAACCTCGGGAGGACCATCATCTTAATTGCTTGCACCCTACCCGCCAGCGATAAAGGCTGCATGTCCCACCTCTTGAAGTCCTCCTCCATTTGTTCTACCAGCCGTGTCAGATTAAGCCTGTGCAAGGTTCCCCAGCTCCTAGCGATCTGAATCCCCAGGTATTGGAAGTTTCTTTCCACTTTCCTTAGCGGTAAGCCTTCTATCTCTCTACTCTGGTCCCCTGGATGTATCACAAATAATTCACTCTTCCCCATGTTTAGCCTATACCCCGAGAATTCCCCGAACCTCCTCAAAATTCGCGTAACCTCTATCATCCCCCCCCCGCTGGGTCCGACACGTATAACAGTAGGTCATCCGCGTATAACGAGACTCGGTGTTCTTCTCCCCCTCTAATCACCCCTCTCCATTTTCTGGAGTCTCTCAACGCCATGGCCAGCGGTTCAATTGCCAACGCAAATAACAATGGAGACAGCGGGCATCCCCTATATAATCGGAAATACTCCGATCTATGTCGACCTGTAACTACGCTTGCCGTTGGTGCCCCATAAAGAAGTCTAACCCTGCGAATAAACCCGTTCCCAAACCCAAACCTCCTTAACACTTCCCATAAATACTCCCACTCCACCCTATCAAATGCCTTCTCTGCGTCCATTGCCGCCACTATCTCTGCCTCCCCCTCCACTGGGGGCATCATTATCACCTCTAATAGTCGTCGCACGTTAACATTCAGTTGTCTCCCTTTTACGAACCCTGTCTGGTCTTCGTGCACCACCCCCGGGACACAGTCCTCTATCCTCGATGCCAGTACCTTTGCCAGCAACTTGGCGTCCACGTTCAATAGTGAAATAGGCCTATACGACCCGCACTGCAGCGGATCTTTGTCTCTCTTCAAAATTAGCGATATCATCGCCTCCGACATCGTCGGGGGTAGAGTCCCCCCTTCCCTGGCCTCATTGAACGTCCTCGCCATCAATGGGGCCAACAAGTCCACATATTTTCTGTAGTATTCCACCGGGAACCCGTCCGGCCCCGGAGCCTTCCCTGCTTGCATGCTTCCCAGTCCCTTAATAACCTCGTCCACCTCAATCGACGCCCCCAGGCCTGCCACCTCCTGCTCCTCCACTTTCGGGAACCTCAATTGGTCCAGGAACTGCCGCATCCCCTCCTCTCCCTCTGGGGGTTGAGACCTATACAGTTCCTCATAAAAGGTCTTAAACACCTCATTTATCTTTCCTGCCCTTCGCACAGTGTCTCCCCTTTCATCCCTAATTCCTCCTATCTCCCTCGCTGCTGCCCTCTTTCGCAGTTGGTGCGCCAACAGGCGACTAGCCTTTTCCCCATATTCATACCTCCTCCCCTGTGCCTTCCTCCACAGTACCTCCGCCTTTCTGGTGGTCAGAAGGTCAAACTCGGTCTGGAGTCGTCTCCTCTCCCTGTACAGCTCCTCCTCCGGAGTCTCTGCAAATTCCCTGTCTACCCTTAAAATCTCCCCCAGTAGTCTATCCCTTTCCTTGGCCTCTGTTTTCCTTTTGTGGGCCCCAATAGAGATCAGCTCTCCTCTGACCACCGCTTTTAGGCTTCCCAGACCACTCCCACAGGGACCTCGCCGTCGTCATTGACCTCCAGGTATCTCTCAATACACCCCCTCACTCTTGCACACACTCCCTCATCCGCCATCAGTCCCACATCTAATCGCCAGAGTGTTCTCTGCTCCCTGTCCTCTCCTACTTCCAGGTCCACCCAATGTGGGGCATGATCCGAAACCGCAATGGCTGAGTATTCAGCTTCTTCCACCCTAGAGATCAACGACCTTCCTAAAACAAAAAAATCTATCCGGGAGTACACTTTATGGACATGGGAGAAGAAGGAATACTCCCTCGCCCTAGGCCTAAGAAATCGCCATGGATCCACTCCCCCCATTTGGTCCATAAACCCCTTAAGTACCTTGGCCGCTGCCGGCCTTCTTCCGGTCCTTGAGCTGGATCTATCTAGCCCCGGGTCCAGCGCCGTATTGAAGTCCCCTCCTAAAATCAAATTTCCTGCCTCCAGGTCTGGTATGCGCCCCAGCATCCGTCTCATGAATCCCGCATCGTCCCAATTTGGGGCATACACATTAACCAACACGACCTCCATTCCCTCCAGCCTGCCACTCACCATTACATATCTACCTCCGCTATCTGCTACGATGTTCTTTGCTTCAAATGCTACCCGTTTCCCCACCAAAATGGCCACCCCTCTGTTCTTTGCGTCCAGTCCTGAGTGGAACACCTGTCCCACCCATCCTTTCCTTAGCCTCTCTTGGTCCGCCACCTTTAGGTGCGTCTCTTGGAGCATAACCACGTCTGCCCTTAGTCCTTTCAAATGCGCGAGCGCTCGGGCCCTTTTTATCGGTCCATTCAGGCCTCTCGCGTTCCACGTGATCAGCCTCGCTAGGGGGCTACCTGCCCCCCTCCCGTGTCGACTAGCCATTACCTTCTCTAGGCCAGTCCCATATCCCACCTCCGCGCTCCCGCTCGCTCCCCCAGCGTCGCACACCGTCCCCGACCACCCACTCTTTAGCCATTTCCTTTTGGATTTCCGCAGCAGCAACCCAGTTCCCCCCCCCCCCCCCCCCCCCCCCCCCCCCCAGATCCCTATCTAGCTTGATTGCTCCCCCCATATCACTTCCGACTATGTCCCGTCTTTCCCCCCTCACCGGCGCCCACATTTCCCCAGTGTCTCCCCCCTTCCCTGTTTACTTCTCGAATAACTTTCACCATAACATTATCAAAAACAATAACAATAATAATTCCCTGCAGCATCAGTCCCTCAGTTCCGGTCCAGTTTCTCTTCGTTGATGAAGGACCATGCTTCCTCCGCCGTCTCAAAATAATAGTGTCTCTCCTGATACGTGACCCATAGTCTTGCCGGCTGCAGCATCCCAAACTTCACCTTCCTTTTGTGCAAAACCTCTTTGGCTCGGTTGAAGCTCGCCCTCCTTCTCGCCACCTCCGCACTCCAGTCCTGGTATATCCATACCACAGCATTCTCTCATCTGCTACTCCGCACCTTTTTAGCCCATCTCAGGACCTCTTCTCTGTCCTTAAGGCGGTAGAATCGCACGATTATCGCCCTCGGTGGTTCTCCCACTTTTGGTCTTCTCGCCGGGATCCGATTTGCCCACTCCACCTCCATGGGGCCCGCAGGGGCCTCAGCACCCATTAGTGAGCTCAGCATCTTACTTGCGTATGCTCCACAGTCCACTCCTTCCACACCCTCAGGGAGACCTAGTATCCTAAGGTTCTTCCTTCGCGCTCCGTTTTCAAGGGCCTCAATCCTGTCAGCACACTTTTTATGAAGTGCCTCGTGCGTCCGGGTCTGAATCGCCAGGCCCAGGACCTCGTCCTCCATATCTGACACCTTCTGCTCCACCACGCGGAGCTCAGTCTCCTGGGTCTTTAAAGTCTCCTTAAGCCCCTCAATTGCCTGTAGCATCGGGGTCAGTACCTCCTTCTTCAGCAGGTCCGCGCACCGTCTCACTACTTCATCCTGCTCAGGCCCCCATGTCGCCTGCGATTTCTCCGCCGCCATTTTGTTCTCCACTCCCTCTGACCTTGCGGTCGAAGATTCTTCGGGCTGCAGCTGCCGCCGCCGGTTTTTCCTTTCGTCGTTCGGGGGGGGGACTCCCTTCCCACACGCCCCACACCGGGTTATTCGGCCGGCAAAATCCCCGTTGGGGCTCTTAAAAGAGCCCGAAGATCCGTCGGAGCTGGAGCCGCCGAAACGTGCAGCTAGCTCATCCTCGCCGCAACCGGAAGTCCTTTATTAGGGATGTTACTCATACAATCAAAGATGGAGAACTGAAAACCCGTGCGAAACATTCACTGCCGTTGTCACTACAGATCATGTGATGTTTCATTAGCAGGGATACATAACAGGTATCAAGACAACTGATTGGGACAGACAGACAAATGATTGGGACAGACTAAAGGGAGCTATTGCTTCTGACCTGCTATAACTAACTAATGCAGTGATGTGGGGATGGGGAATGCTGCATTCCTACCAGTGGCAGCACAAATATCAATCTTAAATATTCCAAAATACCAATCTTCCACTTTCATTTTTATCGGCTTTGTTGATTGCTACAACAAAAATAAAAGCTACAAATTTCTACTTTATTTTTAAGGTATTCACATTAATTGCATTAAATTGAAAATCCACCAGAGGGCAGCAAGAGTTCATTGACTAAAGGCTAGCTTGCAAATATATAGCCCAATTTAAGACTTTTATTAATTAATACTAAAGTTACATAATTTGTCATACTTTGTCTGTGTTCAGAGGTCACATACTTAAAATTACTTTCTAGGGTGCAATCATTCTAGTTTTTAAAAGCTTTTCTGTTATTTGTATTGTTATGAAAACTTACATTTCAAAAATGTTTTCAGAAACTACAGGGCATCTCACATTCGCTTTTGAATATTGGAACTTGTAAGCCCCGCCAAACATTTTTGCAGTACTTAGTGAATTTGTGAAGAATTATCTGGAAAACTTTTTATTTCAGAAATAAAATTGACAAAAGTTAATTCCCAGTTCTTTTATCTCCCATGTAACATTCTCATTCTTTAACTAACCAAATGTGATGGGGCTGGAATTCTCACCTCTAAACTAGAAGGTTCTACAGGTTTGAGCCACACACCAGAGCAAGTGGAGACAAGGAGTTTTGGTTTTCAGTTCTAGGACAATTAGTGATGGACAACAATGCTAGGCTTTCTAGTGACGCCTCCCCATGAAAGAATAAAAAAACATACTGAGCTGGCATCTAGCGCATTGGAACCACCGATTGTATCTCGATGGTCTGCTTAGGAGTCAAGCTTATAACCTGCGTGTGTAAAAAGAGACTTCAGGCTGGGATTTTCTCTTCCTGTCCACAATCCCACTGAAGGCAATGGTCTGACCGCAGTCCCACCATGGCACAGCAGGAAAATCCCGAACTTGTTATGGAAACGATGCAGCATGATCGGTTGGATATAAAGCAATCAAAAAAATAAATTATCTCATGCATTTCTTATCGTGGAAAAGAAAGTAGATACACCAATTTTGGAAACAGGTTCAGCTTTATCATTCTGACAAATAAGTGCAGAGTAATATTTAATTTCCTCTTTCAGCTCGACCAAGGAAGCATCTGGGGCTTTATCTCCCATCCTAACTCCAGAGATGAATGATCCTGAGTCAGCTCACTTGGTCATCGCCCACTAACACATTTACTGACCCTTGAATAAGTTGCCTTCAAGCTGCCAAGTGAGTGAATAAATGTCCTCTTGCCAAACCGACAAGAACAAAGACAGGCACATGACAACACTTATTGGTTGTACACCACAACTTAAAGGTAAAATCACTTGGATAGAGTTATTTAACAAAATGTGCAGCAAATATTAGACACTGATAGTCAACCCTACATTAATGATAATGATAACCGGAGTTAGAGACAACAAATTGGTGAAATAAATAATTCCTTAGATAGCTGGCAATTTAACAGTTATAATCCTATTTTACTGCCAACCCCTCAGAACCCTTGCTTCCCTTGTCAGTCAAAACTATGTCTAACCCAGCCTTGAATATATTCCATGACCCAGCCTCCAATGGGGGGGGTGGGGGGGGAGAATTCCAAATATCAGTGATCTCTGAGAGAGAGAAAGAAAATCCTCCTCATCTTTGTTTAAATGTCCAATATCAGTAGAGGTTGGTGTCGGGCTGGAAAAGCGGCGTTGAGGCAGGTGACAACAATAATACTTTCAGTCAGGGGCTTAAACTTGCAGTTATAGGTTCCACAACATATTACTGGCGGCCGGCCTCTAATTTGTCCGCTCCGCCAACAAATCAGTCACTCGATGATCCGGGTGCCATTTTTAAAGGCCGCCCAGCACACAGCTAGAAAACCAGGAAACCATCTTCTGCAGGTTTATCCCCAGCACTCCCTGGCATCAAGCTGAAACTACCCTGGCATTAACCTGACACTACCCTCATCCCTGAGCATTGCACTCACCTCTGAAATGCCCTGGGAGTACTGCTCACCAGGTGCATGCCATTCTGACATGCCATGTGGATGCATTTTTTGACATGGAGGGGGGGATTCTGGCGTATGAACCGGATAATTATATGCCAATTTATTATACTGTGGTTCCTGACCTTGAACATCACAGTAAGAAGTCTTACAACACCAGGTTAAAGCCCAACAGGTATGTTTCGAATTCACCCGAGGAAGGAGCAGTGCTCCAAATGCTAGTAATTCAAAACAAACCTGTTGGACTTTAACCTGGTGTTGTAAGACTTCTTACTATGCTCACCCCAGGCCAACGACAGCATTTCCATATCATTGAACATCACAGACAGGAATCACCTGAGGAAGGAGCAGCGCTCTGAAAGCTAGTGACATCGAAACAAACCTGTTGGACTTTAACCTGGTGTTGTAAGACTTCGTACTGTGCTCACCCCAGTCCAACGCCGGCATCTCCACATCATCACAGACAGGGGAAGGGGGAAATTGCTTCCCAGTTTGTCGCCATTGTGAAATACAACTTTGGGCTTCTCGCGATTTGTTCCGATTCCATTGCTGAATCCACCCAACCCAAACTGATGAGAAATCCCAGCCTTTACTTTTAAATTGTGTTCCCTAGTTCGAAATTCCCCCATGAGGAAAACATCAGCTGCGATTTAGCGACCGCTCTAGCCATGGGCTCAAATCCGATATTGACAACTAAATTCCATGAGAGGCCAAAAATGGGATTTGTTCCAGTGAGATTTTGGATTGTAATTTTCTCCGCCCCCCTCTGATGATGCAATCAGGTTAATACCCAGGAAGGACAGGAGCCTGAATTGCATACATTATAATATAATTAGCAGACTTGATGCTGCTACTTTCCTCAACGTATCTTCACACCGAACCGGCGCGTATCATTGCTGGATTTAGAAAACTAAAACCGGTCAAGATGGCCATGCCGGGAGGGCATATATAGCTATATCTACCCACCCCAGATGGTGTTGGACAGGGCCCCTTGGCACCCTGGCACTGCTAATCATAGAAGTGACAACCTGGAAGTGCCAACCTGGAGCACCATTGAGCGGCTTGTGGGGTGAACAAAGAGCAAAGAACAAAGAACAGTACAGCACAGGAACAGGCCCTTCGGCCCTCCAAGCCTGCGCCGACCATGCTGCCCGTCTAAACTAAAATCTTCTACACTGCCAGGATCCGTATCCCTCTATTCCCATCCTATTCATGTATTTGTCAAGCTGCCCCTTAAATGTCACTATCGGCCCTGCTTCCACCACCTTCACCGGCAGCGAGTTCCAGGCACCCACTACCCTCTGTGTACAAAACTTGCCTCGTAGCTCTCCTCTAAACCTTGCCCCTCGCACCTTAAACCTATACCCCCTAATAATTGACCCCTCTACCCTGGGGAAAAGCCTCTGATTATCCACTCTGTCTATGCCCCTCATAATTTTGTAGACCTCTATCAGGTCGCCTCTCAACCTCCTTCATTGCAGTGAGAGCAAACCAAGTTTATTCAACCTCTCCTCATAGCTAATGCCCTCCATACCAGGCAACATTCTGGTAAATCTCTTCTGCACCCTCTCTAAAGTCTCCACATCCTTCTGGTAGTGTGGTGACCAGAATTGAACATTATACTCCAAGTGTGGCCTAACTAAGTTTCTATACAGCTGCACCATGACTTGCCAATTTTTATACTCAATGCGCTGGCCAATGAAGGCAAGCATGCCGTATGCCTTCTTGACTGCCTTCTCCACCTGTGTTGCTCCTTTCAGTGACCTGTGGACCTCGACACCAAGGTCTCTCTGACTTTCAATACTCTTGAAGGTTCTACCATTCACTGTATATTCCCTTCCAAAATGCATTACCTCACATTTGTCCGGATTAAACTCCATCTGCCATCTCACCTCACAAGCCTCCAAACAATCTAAATCCTGCTGTATTCTCTGACAGTCCTCATCGCTATCCGCAATTCCACCAACCTTTGTGTGGTCTGCAAACTTACTAATCAGACCAGTTACATTTTCCTCCAAATCATTGATATATACTACGAACAGCAAAGGTCCCAGCACTGATCCCTGCGGAACACCACTAGTCACAGCCCTCCAATCAGAAAAGCACCCTTCCATTGCTACTCTCTGCCTTCTGTGACTGAGTGAGTTGTGTATCCATCTTGCCAGCTCACTTCTGATCCCGTGTGACTTCTCCTTTTGTACCAAAAGGGTGGGGGTTATCCCAATTTCCGATGTTTGTGGGGGAATGCCCCAATGTTTGCAGGAGGAAGGAGTATTCCGAAGCTTGCAGGGGGGTCCTCCGTGTCCTTTGGAGGGTGCGGACGGAGTTTATTTTCTGTGCAGATTGGGGCACCCATTAAAGATGGCATTGCAATCTCAGTGGAGCCTGCTCTATCAGGCCCCGCCCTGCCAGAGTGACAGCGCAAATCACGCCCCCAAAATCGCTGAACTGAGAGGAAACTCAGTTGTGCAGATGGGGAGATATACGCACTGGCACTCTGAAACATTTTGGGACGGTTCCACCCATCACCTCAGCATCGACCTTGTCCAGCCCCCTCAAAATCTTATTTGTTTCAGTAAAAATCACCTCTCATCCTGCTAAAGTCTAACGTGACCAATGTTTTTTGTGCAAAAATATACTTTGTTCGTAAAATAGCTGAAAGAGCATTACAAACATTTCAAAGTGGCCATCATACAGGGCAAACCTCTCATCCCAGGAATCAGCCAAGGGAACCTTCTCTGAACTGCTTTGAATGAAAATATGTCCCTCTTTAAGTAAGATGACCTAAACTGTACACAATATTCTAGTTTCTTGGAGCAATATGTTCTGGAACCTAGCAGTTAACAGACTATTTTTAACCTTGTACTGCATAATGAGATAGGGTTAATTAAAGCCATCGTAGTAAAGGATCCCATAGGCAAGAGTGAGCATAGCATGATGGAATTTCACATTCAGCTTGAAGATGAGAAAGAGAGGCCCATATCTAATTGTAAGTACAATTGCAGGCCTATGAGGCCAGAGTTAGCTAGAGTGGACTGGTAAATATGTTAAAAGGTAAGGTGGTAGAAAACAGTGGCAGATACTGCAAGAGATCATTTATAACTTTTAACAAACATATATTCCATTGTGGAAGGAAATCTCTCTGAGAAGGATGCACCACCTGTGTCTAACTAAGGAAGTTAAGTGTGATATCAAATTTTAAGTGAAGGTGCACAATGCTGCGAAGATTAGTGTGAGGCCAGGTGATTAAGAAAGCTACAGAAATCAGCAAAAGATAACTAAAAAATAATAGAGGGAGAATTTTCAGTATGTCAGAAAAACAGCAAGAAATATAAAACAGACAGTAAAAGCTTCTACTATTATATAAAGGAAAAGAATGGATAAAATGAGTTCTCATCCCTTTCACTTCCACTTTTTCTCAGCAGATAGCACTTAGCTGCTTTTGATGTGGTGATGCCCTGTCAATCATAGCTAGATGTTTATAAGCATTGTCTGAGTGTCATCATCTAATTTTCTTCCAGGTGGAAGAAAAATCATACTGGGGTGGGTGGTGGGGTGGGTGGCAGGCTTGAGGAGGTAGGCAAAAAACATTGAGAGACAAAAAACAGTGTATTTATGCAGTATTTTATCAATCTCATCATCAATGAATGATGTTTAGTCTAGTTTCAGCCTTGTTGCAGTGGTAACCTTCTTACTTCTGAGTCAGCAGGTGAAGCCCCACTCCATAGCTTTAAGCACATAATCCTAGGGCAGGGATGTATTATTATTGTGTTATTTTTCAGGCAAGACACAAAAAGAGGTCCTGTCTGTACTGTCGGGTAAATTGTGACAATCTGTGGTGCCACAAGAGATGTAGAATTCTCCATGGTGCCTGACAAATGTCCTCAACCAATAAGACTAATGCAGATTTTCTGCTCATTTGTCCCTGTAGGTGGGACCTTACCATGTTCAGATTAATCACTGCAATTTTCAACATTACACACTGACGATACTTCGAAGTACTTAATTGAATGCAATGTATTTGGCATTATGAAAGGTGCTATACATCTTTACAAGATACAAGCTTTTCGGTGCTGTTGTTTTGTAGGTAAATATAGCCGTCAACATGCAAGAGACAATGATTCTGTATAAGAATTAGGCCTCATCCTTGCCAAACCCACATCAAAATGCCAGCAATGCTAAGTGTAAGATGGATGGGCAGCACAATCTTTTATACAGCAAATATTTAACTTCTTTATAATAAATGCATTAAATAATAAAGAGAGGAATTGAACCAGATAGACAATTTCACCTTGTATCACACCCCCAGCACATTCAATTATAACAATGTTCCTCCATTAAGTTTTTCCCAGCAGTCACTCTAAAAGCAACTGCTGGATCAGGTATCAGGAGGTACTTGACTGTAGGTGGTGCTATCTGCTGAGCTAGAAAAGAAATCTTGAGCATGAGTCATCACTACCTGTTTAAACAAGCCGCTACTGCTATTTGAAGGTGTCACAGTAAGTCATATGTGTTGCTCAGCAAGCTGAGGTGTAATTTTAAGCTTATTTTTAGCCTTATTTCACTAAAGCCCCAAGAAGAGCATGTAAATTAGCATGTGCAAATTACAAAAACTACCTTTCATTTACACTTCGAATTTAAGTTTTATTCTTGACCAGTTTTTCTACTTTTCGATGTAAATTATATAGCACAGCAACTATCAATCATAGAAACACAGAGTCCTGACATTGCAAATCCCGACAGTGCAGAAGGATGCCATTCGGCTCATCAAGTCTGCACCGGCCATTTGGAAGACCACCCTACATGGACCCAATCCCCGCCCTATCGCTGTAATCCCACCTCACCCTTTTTTTGTAAATTTAGAGTACCCAATTTTTTTTTCCCCAATTGAGGGGCAATTTAGCATGGCTAATCTACCGAACCTGCACATCTTTGGGTTGTGGGGGTAAAACCCACGCAGACATGGGGAGAATGTGCAAACTCCACATGGACAGAGACCAGGGCCGGGATTCGAACCCGGGTCCTCAGGGCCGCTGTCCCATAGAACATAGAACATAGATCAATACAGGGCAGTACAGGCCCTTCGGCCCACGATGTTGCACCGAAACAAAAGCCATCTAACCTACACTATGCCATTATCATCCATATGTTTATCCAATAAACTTTTAAATGCCTCAATGTTGGCGAGTTCACTACTGTAGCAGGTAGGGCATTCCACGGCCTCACTACTCTTTGCGTAAAGAACCTACCTCTGACCTCTGTCCTATATCTATTACCCCTCAGTTTAAAGTTATGTCCCCTCGTGCCAGCCATATCCATCCGCGGGAGAAGGCTCTCACTGTCCACCCTATCCAACCCCCTGATCATTTTGTATGCCTCTATTAAGTCTCCTCTTAACCTTCTTCTCTCCAACGAAAACAACCTCAAGTCCATCAGCCTTTCCTCATAAGATTTTCCCTCCATACCAGGCAACATCCTGGTAAATCTCCTCTGCACCCGCTCCAAAGCCTCCACGTCCTTCCTATAATGCGGTGACCAGAACTGTACGCAATACTCCAAATGTGGCCGTACCAGAGTTCTGTACAGCTGCAACATGCCCTCCCGACTCCGGAACTCAATCCCTCTACCAATAAAGGCCAACACTCCATAGGCCTTCTTCACAACCCTATCAACCTGGGTGGCAACTTTCAGGGATCTCTGTACATGGACACCTAGATCCCTCTGCTCATCCACACTTTCAAGAACTTTACCATTAGCCAAATATTCCGCATTCCTGTTATTCCTTCCAAAGTGAATCACCTCACACTTCTCTACATTAAACTCCATTTGCCACCTCTCAGCCCAGCTCTGCAGCTTATCTATATCCCTCTGTAACCTGCTACATCCTTCCACACTGTCGACAACACCACCGACTTTAGTGTCATCTGCAAATTTACTCACCCACCCTTCTGCGCCTTCCTCTAGGTCATTGATAAAAATGACAAACAGCAACGGCCCCAGAACAGATCCTTGTGGTACTCCACTTGTGACTGTACTCCATTCTGAACATTTCCCATCAACCACCACCCTCTGTCTTCTTTCAGCTAGCCACTTTCTGATCCACATCTCTAAATCACCCTCAATCCCCAGCCTCCGTATTTTTTGCAATAGCCTACCGTGGGGAACCTTATCAAACGCTTTGCTGAAATCCATATACACCACATCAACTGCTCTACCCTCGTCTACCTGTTCAGTCACCTTCTCAAAGAACTCAATAAGGTTTGTGAGGCATGACCTACCCTTCACAAAGCCATGCTGACTATCCCTGATCATATTATTCCTATCTAGATGATTATAAATCTTGTCTCTTATAATCCCCTCCAAGACTTTACCCACTACAGACGTGAGGCTCACCGGTCTATAGTTGCCGGGGTTGTCTCTGCTCCCCTTTTTGAACAAAGGGACCACATTTGCTGTCCTCCAGTCCTCTGGCACTATTCCTGTAGCCAATGATGACATAAAAATCAAAGCCAAAGGTCCAGCAATCTCTTCCCTGGCCTCCCATAGAATCCTAGGATAAATCCCATCAGGTCCCGGGGACTTATCTATTTTCAGCCTGTCCAGAATTGCCAACACCTCTTCCCTACGTACCTCAATGCCATCTATTCTATTAGCCTGGGGCTCAGCATTCTCCTCCACAACATTATCTTTTTCCTGAGTGAATACTGACGAAAAATATTCATTTAGTATCTCGCCTATCTCTTCAGACACCACACACAACTTCCCATCCCTGTCCTTGACTGGCCCTACTCTTACCCTAGTCATTCTTTTATTCCTGACATACCTATAGAAAGCTTTTGGGTTTTCCTTGATCCTTCCTGCCAAATACTTCTCATGTCCCCTCCTTGCTCGTCTTAGCTCTCTCTTTAGATCCTTCGTCGCTACCTTGTAACTATCCATCGCCCCAACCGAAACTTCACACTTCATCTTCACATAGGCCTCCTTCTTCCTCTTAACAAGAGATTCCACTTCCTTGGTAAACCACGGTTCCCTCGCTCGACGCCTTCCTCCCTGTCTGACCGGTACATACTTATCAAGAACACGCAGTAGCTGATCCTTGAACAAGCCCCACTTATCCAGTGTGCCCAACACTTGCAGCCTACTTCTCCACCTTATCCCCCCCAAGTCACGTCTAATGGCATCATAATTGCCCTTCCCCCAGCTATAACTCTTGCCCTGCGGTGTATACTTATCCCTTTCCATCATTAACGTAAACGTCACCGAATTGTGGTCACTGTCCCCAAAGTGCTCTCCTACCTCCAAATCCAACACCTGGCCTGGTTCATTACCCAAAACCAAATCCAACGTGGCCTCGCCTCTTGTTGGCCTGTCAACATATTGTTTCAGGAAACCCTCCTGCACACACTGTACAAAAAACGACCCATCTATTGTACTCGAACTATATCTTTTCCAGTCAATATTTGGAAAGTTAAAGTCTCCCATAATAACTACCCTGTTACTTTCGCTCATATCCAGAATCATCTTCGCCATCCTTTCCTCTACATCCCTAGAACTATTAGGAGGCCTATAAAAAACTCCCAACAGGGTGACCTCTCCTTTCCTGTTTCTAACTTCAGCCAATACTACCTCGGAAGAAGAGTCCCCATCTAGCACCCTCTCCGCCACCGTAATACTGCTCTTGACTAGCAGCGCCACACCTCCCCCTCTTTTGCCTCCTTCTCTGAGCTTACTAAAACACCTAAACCCCGGAACCTGCAACATCCATTCCTGTCCCTGCTCTATCCATGTCTCCGAAATGGCCACAACATCGAAGGCCCAGGTACCAACCCACGCTGCCAGTTCCCCTACCTTGTTTCGTATACTCCTGGCATTGAAGTAGACACACTTCAAACCACCTACCTGAACACTGGCCCCCTCCTGCGACGTCAAATCTGTGCTCCTGACCTCTATACTCTCATTCTCCCTTACCCTAAAACTACAATCCAGGTTCCCATGCCCCTGCTGCATTAGGTTAAACCCCCCCAAAGAGCACTAACAAATCTCCCCCCCAGGATATTTGTGCCCCTCAGGTTCAGATGTAGACCATCCTGTCTGTAGAGGTCCCACCATCCCCAGAAAGAGCCCCAGTTATCCAAAAATCTGAATCCCTCCCGCCTGCACCATCCCTGTAGCCACGTGTTTAAATGCTCTCTCTCCCTATTCCTCATCTCACTATCACGTGGCACGGGCAACAACCCAGAGATAACAACTCTGTTTGTTCTAGTTCTGAGCTTCCATCCTAGCTCCCTGAAAGCCTGCCTGACATCCTTGTCCCCTTTCCTACCTATGTCGTTGGTGCCAATGTGGACCACGACTTGGGGCTGCTCCCCCTCCCCCTAAGGACCCGGAAAACACGATCCGAGACATCACGTACCCTTGCACCTGGGAGGCAACATACCAAACGTGAGTCTCTCACGCTCCCACAAAATCTCCTATCTGTGCCCCTGACTATAGAGTCCCCAATTACTAATGCTCTGCTCCTCTCCCCCCTTCCCTTCTGAGCAACAGGGACAGACTCCGTGCCAGAGGCCCGTACCCCATGGCTTACCCCTGGTAAGTCGTCCCCCCCACAAGTATCCAAAGCGGTATACTTGTTTCTCAGGGGAACGACCGCAGGGGATCCCTGCACTGACTGTTTTTTCCCAGTCCCTCTTACAGTTACCCACCTATCTCCAATCTTTGGTGTAACTAATTCCCTGAAGCTGCTATCTATGACCCCTTCTGCCTCCCGAATGATCCGAAGTTCTTCCAACTCCAGCTCCAGTTCCCTAACTCGGTCTTGGAGGAGCTGGAGATGGCAGCACTTCCTGCAGGTAAAATCAGCAGGGACACTAACTGCATCCCTCACCTCAAACATCCTGCAGGAGGAACATTGCACTCCCTTCCCTGCCATTCCTCTAACTTTCTACCAAGATCTGGCTAACAACTAAATTAAATTTTTATAAAAAATAATACTAATATAATAAAATATGGTACTTACCTCAGACCAATGGGTTTTATTATTAGGTTAGAGGAGGAGGGCGGGTGGGAGACACTACACGTGTAGTGTCTCGGGTTTCCTCTCCACCAGAATTTATTGGTGAGGGTCTTCCCAGACGTCCGCGGGTCGACTTCCTGATTCCGCCTAAAAAACTAATTTTAAAAACAAGAAAGAAAGAAAGAGGCATTGCTAACCACTGCACCACGTGCGGCCCCATCCCACCCCACCATTAGGAGTAATTTAGCATGGCCAATCCGCCTAACCTGCACATATTTGTACTGTGGGAGGCAACCGGAGGAAACCCACGGGGAGAATATGCAGACTCCGCACAGTCACCGAGGTTGGAATTGAACACGGATCCCTGGCGCTGTGAGGCAGCAGTGCTAGCCATGTGCTACCATGCCCCCCAAATCCTTTTGTTAACATGATAATGCCCGAATGGGAAAGGTCTGAGTGCAGTTATCTCAACGCCTCTCATCCACCTGTATAAAATGTGCAGGTGTTTAAAGAGATAGTACAGAAGGCCAAGTAGAACAATTTCTAAAGTGACTAAGGGATTTGTAAAGGGAATGCATTTTAGAAAATTCTTGCAAAGAATTCCAATTAATATCCGTTTATTTTGGTTATCCAAATTTAATTTTAAGTAATTTGTTTTGTTTGAGGGGTTGAAAACAAGGCTGATGAAAGAGTAATATCATGAGGAATTAGTCCTTAGAGCATGCTGGCAAGTTATTTTGGCAATTTTCTTAAGGGTGCAAAGATGTGATACATTTAAGTAAAAAAACAATACTGGGTATATTCTAAGCCATCGAATGGTGAAAGAGAAAAAGTGGAGGAAATCACAGTAATGCGCAAGAACTATCGAGTGGTGTTATTGGAGGACTTTAGTTACCCAAATATCATTGTGTAATGTTCGAGTAAAGGAAATGGATGTGGAGTAATTTTTGAGAACATATTTGTGTTGTATCAGAGAATATCAGCGGGATTCTCCGACCCCCTGCCGGGTCGGATAATCGCCGGGCGGCGGCATGAATCCCGCCCCGCTGCCCCGACGCCGGCTGCCGTATTCTCCGCTGCCGTTTTTCAGGCGGGGGCGGGGTTCACGCGGCCGTTAGCAGCGGCCCCCCGGCAATTCTCCAAAACCGAGCGGCCGTCTGGTTTTGGCCAGTCCTGCCGGCGTGGGTTAGACATGGTCCCACACAACGGGACCTGGCAGGCAAGTCAGCTGGGGTGGTCTTCGGGGGAGGAGCGGTGGATCCGACCCCGGGATCCGATCTGCGGCGGGCCTGTTCCGTGGGGGCGCTCCTTCCTTCCGCGTCAGCCCCTGTAGGGCTCTGCCATGGCTGGCATGCGGCAAAATACGGCGACGGTTCCGTGCATGCGCATGCGCGAGATCATGCCGGCCCTTTGGTGCATGCATGAACTCACGCAGTCCCTTCGGCTCCGGCTGGAGCAGCGGCAACCCCTCTGGCGTCCACCTAGCCTCCGGAAGTACAGAGAATTCCGCACTTTCGGGGGCTGTTGACGCCGGAGTGGTTTGCGCCGGTTTTCCCACCGGCGTGGAGACTTAGTCCCCGGAAAGCAGAATCCCGCTATATATCTCTGCTGGTGAAGCATCGGGTCGTGTAGTCTACAGAGGCATCAGCAGTGAGAGTTGCACGGGCTTTCAGTTCTCCATCTTTGATTGTCTGAGCAATATCTCTAATAAAATCTGTTATTGTGTTTTTAAGAATGCAGAGCGTGAGCTAGTTAACGGAAGTCAAGTGGGAAGGGGGGCTGCGACTTATCAGGTCAGTATGGCTAAGCTTGATGGGTCTAGAAGGGGGGGAGGGGTGGGGTTCGAAGAGACAATAGGCTATTTGTTGATTGAGGGAGGGGGGGAAAGCTGACAATAACCAATTATATTTCACTGCTACAACATTTAGCGGGGACGGGTCGCCATCTTAGGTGGGCCTACAGTCTGGGAATCATCGGCGAATCTATGACCTTTCGCATTGGCAATGACTGGCTTGAGGCTGGGGGATAAGCGACCCCCAACAAAGTTGATCACCTGGAATGTGCGAGACCTGGGAGGGCATAGTCAAAAAAGCATTGGTTTTTGCTCATTTAAAGATTTTGTGAGCTGATGTGGATATTCCTCCAGGAGACCTACATGTGCGAGCGACATCAGGGATGTCTTCGGAAGGCTTGGTGAGCCAAGATTTCCATTTGAGATTCAATATCAGGGCCTGGTGGGGTGGTGATTCTTATTAATAAAATGGTCCGGTATGGTGGCATGTGGAGCAGTGGTCAGCACTGGGACTGCGGCGCTGATGACCCGGGTTTGAATCCCAGTCCGTGTGGAGTTTGCACATTCTCCCCATGTGTGTGTGGCATTCACCCCCACAACCCAAAGATGTGCAGGTTAGGTGGATTGGCCATGCTAAATTGCCCCTTAATTGGAAAAAATATAATTGGGTACTCTAAATTAAAAAAAAAAATTAAAAATAAAACTAAAAAATAAATAAACTAAAATGGTCCGTTTTTGTTCGGAAAAGGTATTCGCAGATCGTAGTAGGGAAGCATGTTATAGTAAAGAGGGTGTTATAAGGTGTTGGTGAATGTTCACGCCCTGTATTGGGATGATACAATGTTCATGAAATGGCTGATGAGAAGGATACGTAGACGTAGAACATACAGTGCAGAAGGAGGCCATTCAGCCCATCGAGTCTGCACCGACCCACTTACACCCTAACCCCGGAACCCAATAACCCCTCCTCACCTTTTTTGGTCACTAAGGGCAATTTTCCATGGCCAATCCACCTAACCTGCACGTCTTTGGACTGTGGGAGGAAACCGGAGCACCTGGAGGAAACCCACGCAGACACGGGGAGAACGTGCAGACTCCGGACAGACAGTGACCCAGTGGAAAATCGAACCTGGGACCCTGGCGCTGTGAAGCCACAGTGTTATCCACTTGTGCTACCGTGCTGCCCTGGAACAAGACGCCCATCAACTTATTATGGGAGGAGACATGAATTGTGTGCTAGATTGTTCTTGGCCAAGATTGTTGGTCCCGGGGGAGTATGGCTAAAGCGTTAATTGCTTTTATGGAGGAAACGCAGGGAGAGGGGGGGTGGGGGGTGCAGAAACAGACCCTTGGCGGTTCGGAACCCGGGGAAAACAAGTTCTCGCTCTTCTTCTCACTACATAATGTATTTTCCAGAATTGACTATTTTGCTGAGCTCTCTTGGCAGGGGTGGAGAAATCTGAATACTCGGCAGTGGTCTTTTCTGACCATGCCCCACATTGGATGGGTCTGGACATGAGGGTAGGCAGGGGGCATCAAAAGGGGTGGCAGCTGGATGTGGGCCTGTTAGCAGACGGGGGCTATCCAGGATTATATTTTGAACAGTGACGATGGTGAGGCCTACTCCACAACACTCTGGGGAGCGCTGAACATTGTAATTAGGAGAGGAATTATGGGTGGATTCTCCATCGGGAGACGGCGGAATTGGGAAATGCGATTAGGTGGAAAATTGATTGCGAGGTGAAAATCATTGCCGCGCTTGGCTCCCGTGGCTCGATAGCGGCGTCAATGTATTCTACTCCGCACATACAGTAAACGCCTTTGGCATATCATTAGCGGGTCTGACCCGATATTCTCCAGGGCCTCCACAATGCTCTGCCTCCGCGAGGAGGAATTACTAACAGCGACTTTCACTTGTGGTGATGAGGGAGGAGAGGTGGTAGAATATGCAAAAGGACGACCATGGAATGCTGATCCAACCACTGGCTGGGCAGGTGGGCAATTACCAGGGCCAGAAAGGGGTGACCAGGGGTGGACCATATGCTGACCTCCGATGGGACTGTGGTCCAGGCACAGACTGTTAGACGTTTGGCTGCTGTTGTATAAAGAGACAAACGTTCTGCTCCTTTAACAAACCTATTATTTCACTTTAACAGACTCTGCACAAAACTATATCTTCGCATCACCTGACACAAAGGACACCTGAAGTCTCTTTTCATATCAGTGTGAATTATTGGATACTTAAGATAAATGAGACAACTAATTGGAATGTCTCTCAACCCATTACTTAACAGTCTCCCCTTTCTTGGAGAAAAAATAATAATTAGATGAGAACAAAATTACAAGAAACTCAAAAACACACACGCAATTTCCCCCCTTCTTTTAAAAAAACAGTCACAGAAACAGGCGCCCTTCATTAACAATATCCAACAGTTTCTGTGGGCTAGCCCATTTTTTGTAAAACAGTCTGGCAGTTGATAGCTACTGTCGACCCATTTAATTTTTGCTACTTTCCCTCTGTCCAACATCTGCTTCAAACTTGCGATGTCTATCCTTAACCTTTTTTCATTGACACTTTTTGTAGAGAGCACATTTTCTCACAGGGTTATTTTGTCAATGTGACATTCAATAGGTAAATTACCCAAATCCCCTAATCCCCAAATTTCTGTCAAAAGCTGAGATATATAAAAGGCCATATCCACCGCCTCTACAAGGCTTAACGTCTCAGCAGCCAACGTGCTTTTGACCACTCTTCTTATTTTCTTTGTTTCCCACACTAGAGGGCAACATTTACCATTGTTCCCCAAAAGGAAAATTATAACACCTCCTGCGCTTGAAACCCCATCACATAAATTTGCATAGGATGCATCACTATAAACTATGAGCTTCAAGTGCCTAAGATCACCTAAAACCGGGAACCTCAAAACACACTCCGGCATTTTTAGTTTGACCAACGCTTTATTTGCTCTTATTATGTCTTCCACTTTGTACTCAACTCTAAGACATCAAAACTCACGTCCAGTCTAGTCTGTCTACCTAACCAATTCAGTTTCCCAATTAAACTTCGCAGTTGCTCTTTTTCCATCTTTGAAACCATTGCGTCTTTTTGTGAAACCCAGCCACGACTAATTGCTATTGAGCTGATGCTTTCCAAATAATATTGTTGCCTTAAAGTTGCCTCTAACTTAGTCTGTCCGATTTCCAGTCCAATATATTTAAATGCACCGGAAGCCTGACTGCCAACCCTGAATTCTTTCCTCAAACCAAAGATTACAATAGCTTCGAAATCACTAGTCCCACCCCACAAAAAATCATCGACATGCATCATAAAGATGACCGAAAGATTTCCTTTATAGTGCCAGTAAAACATTGCCGGATCTGCTTTCAACTGGCAACAGCCTAACTTTAACAAAATTGACCTTCCTGAAAAGTACCAGACTTTAGACGCATCATTCAATCCATATACAAATTTGTTCAACTTCCAGAGTACCTCTTCTGTGTGAGCTGCTACTTTGGGAGGACTGAGAAAAATGTCTCTCTGGAGCTGATGCACCGGCAGAAAGGCAGCTTTTATATCTGTAGATTTGCATTCCCATGCCTAAGTGGCTGATAGAGCCAAGAAGATCTTTAAAATAACCTTTCCTGCCGTAGGTGAATCTACCCTTAAATCCTGATCTTCTAAGTTTTCTTCAAATCCCCTTGTCACAAGCCTGGCATTTGCCTTATAAGTTCCATCCGGAAGAACCTTTTCCATGCAAATCCATCTGTGGGATAGAGCTCTTTGTCCCCTATCCGGTACCTCCGTGTATACCCCAAATTCACTCCAACTATGCAGTTCTTGCTGTTTGGCATCTTTGATAACTTTCTCATCTAATTTATTGGAAGCCACCACAATCTCACGTGCATGTGGGCTTCTACTCCTATTAGTATTTGTAGTCTTACTCATGTTCCGTGATCTTGATAAACTACGTCCCCTCTCCCGCCTGGTATCTCGTTCTGTACTGCAGCTGCTTGATATTTCCCTTCTGCTGTGGGGTGCCCTTTCAATAGATCTCGACCTTTTCCTGTGGACCTGTTCGCTATCCGATGTACTATATGAACTGGCCCTGCATTACTGTGCCCTCCATTTTGTAATTTTGTGTTCCCAATCCATTGTCTTGACTCCTTCCCCTGAATGCTGTACATTCAATCAATGCTTATACTTTCCAGTGGCCTTCCCTGCTCTACTAATAACAGTTGCATCCTTCCATTGACTAGAACCTTCAGGCAAGTATGTCACTTTTGTACCGACTTTTGGCAGTTGTCCTTTTGGAAAAATGGCCTGTTCTAATTCATCAGAAGTGTTGTGATCCTCTACAGAAAACCTGTCTATATCAGTTAACTGGTCCTCATAGTTCTGTAACACGTGCGTACCAGATGACTCTGGTTCCTTGTCATTTCTGTCTGCTCTGTCTAAATGTGAAAATTTGTAAACTGTACCCATTATCCTTGGTGAATGTAATAATAATAATCATTTATTGTCACGAGTAGGCTTCAATGAAGTTACTGTGAAAAGCCCCTAGTCGCCACATTCCGGCGCCTGTTCAGGGAGATTGGTACGGGAATTTAACCCGCGCTGCTGGCATTGTTCTGTATTACACCCTAACAGTTTGAATGCCATGTTGCAAAATAATTGTTTTGCCATCTATGCCCATGATCTTCTCGGCCTTTCCATTCATTAAAATTGCCTCTCTTATCGTATACTATGTCTCTTTGCTGAAAATCAGTATTTGATTGCTGTACATTATGTCTTAAAGCTCTGCGAATTCTTTCAGAGACTTCTGGTTCCAAAAAAGCTTTTGTCTGCTATGTAATGCATTTAAATGCTCAGCAAAGGCAGAGCTAGCTGTAGTCCCTTCCCAAGCTGGAGGCTGGTCATTAGCAAATTCTCATCATTAGCAAATTCTCCCCCATTGTCTGTAAGGAATTTTGCCGGTGGGCCCATTTCTGTCCCTATCCATTTTTCCACGATCTGATCCAGAATTACTCTCTTTTCTTTACTTCGTACAATCATTGATTGACTAAATCTGGTTGCTAAATCTACAAAATGCAAAATAAATATATTATTGGCTTCATCCCAGATCTTAAGGTCCATGGCCACAATGTCGTTACAATCTCTGGCCAAAGGTAGGGTTACTATCGGTCGTACTGGTGTCCTTCTGTACTTCCTACAAACTTCACAGCAATCATTAACCTGTTCTATCAGTTTAGTATAGTCTTCATCCCTTACGCCTGCATCCTTTAATACATTTTTCAGCCTCCGAGGAGACGTATGCACAAATTGCATCTGCAGTTTTAATACGACAAGCTTTTTATCAGCTAAAGTCCCATTTTCAACTGCCATTAACACATCCTTAACAACTGTACTTGAAATGTTATTTGTCAGTAATGGAATACAATAGTGTCGCGACTGTGTAAATTGTAAGTCCACCGTCTTTCCAAAAGCTGTTGCCTTATCTTGTTCCATATCCAGTTTCATGTGTGCTTTCTTCATCGACGGTCTGCTCAGAAGCAAAGGTATCTCACCTGATACAACATCCGAGCTAATAAAATGATTCACTCTGGCAATATTGCAAGGGATCACCACTCTTTTCAGCGACTTCAGAGTATTATCATCCCCAAACCTGAAACTTGTGGAACTTTCAAATTCCTTAACCTTGTTACGATTTTCAGCATTCAAGGAGTCCAGGTAACATTTCAACCAGTCAATTCCACACACAGTAGATGTGCAGCCACTGTCCAATACAGCACAATTGAAGGATTCTGCAACCAACACCCTCTTAACCGGCGTAAAACTGCTTGTTAATAGGACAATGCCTTCTTTCTGGTCACTATCTGTTTCCTCTTCTGACTCTTCCATGTCATGTGTCGCTTCAAACACTCTATTATAACGTGCTGGACAGTTGAAAGCATAATAGTATTGAGAGTCACATCAAAAACATCGATTTATCAAACCCCGGGTATTTTTGGGGTTCATCTTCCTATTGTAGGTTCTCACTGTGTTTCTGTCTTCATAATTTCCGGGTCCCGATCTCCTTCTATAGTCTTGGAACCTGTTTGTAGCCGTGCAATTTTGGCATCCTGTTCGTAGTGTATTGTCTATATTCTGCTTTATTGCAGACTGACCTATTTGGGTCATCAGAACCATCGGAATTGAATGTTTCCCCAGAAACTTTTTTAAAGCTTCTGTCATCTGATCGAATAAGGTATCCTTATCCGCAAACTGAACTACAGTCAAAACCAGGAGCCTATCCATGTTGCTCACTCTAGCACAGTCAAGTAATTTAAAGGCCAACACAGACTGTGGAAATTCCAGGTTGTGCTTCTGCAGCCTTTTATATAGTCTGTCAAAATCCATTATATAATCTTCCCATGGAGAAATCCTCTATTTTCTGGAACCTATCAAAATCCGACCATGCTTTGTCTGCACTTAACAAGTCATCCTTTTTATAAATCTTATCCATATAATGTAACAGAGTCTGCAGACCTTCTTCAGAGTCTACCTCTTCCAATTCCAGCTCAGAAAACACTTTGCTTTAGATTTTACTGTCATAAGGTAGAGAAAGAGCCAATGCCATACCTTGTTTTCTCTTTCCCAAGGCAGTTACTTTAGTCCACATAACTACTGTACTTCTCCTTTGGTTGTACGATCCCCTTTCAGAAAATAAGGGGGGGGGGTAGTCACATCTGATCATCTTTATCCTAGGTTCAGCCATATATCTTCTTTTTTTTTCTCTTCTCACTCACTCCTTGGCTTGGTCTGGAAAAGTTGTATCTTTCAACCCTTCACATTTGCACAGCATTCATCCTCTGCTACCATTTGGTAGACGTTTAGCTGCTGTTGTATAAAGAGTCAAAAGTGCTGCTCCTTTTACAAACCCTTTATTTCTCTTTAACAGACTCTTCACAAAACTATATCTTCACATCATCTGACACGAAGGCCACCTGAAGCCTCTTTACATATCAGTGTCAATTATTGGATACTTAACATAAATGAGACAACTAATTGGAATGTCTCTTAACTCATTACCTACCACGGACTGCCATTGCCGTGGCCTGCAAGGCAGCCAAAGCGCTGCACACCCCACTGAAGCCCACCATGGCCCATGATTGCGCAGAGTGACACCGACCATATGGGTGCCCCCACCCCACTACCCCCCCATATCCACCCCACCACCTCCCACACTTCATCCTCTAACTCACCCCCCACCCCGCAACCCCCCCCCCCCCCCGCCCACTATCAACCAGGCACCACCCACGGGCGGGTAATCATTCGACCCATCCAAGGGCAGCACCTACAGAAGCCCCTACAGGAAGGCGCCAGACAGTGGCCACGGAGCGTACCACTAGCATGAGTAGAGTCAGCCATCTAACAGCAGGGACAGCGTTAAGGCCAAAGGCCCCTGTAGTGCTGGGCAACTACGGGGCCAGGGGAGCAGGGCGGAGGGCAGAGTTCCAGGGAAACAACGAGGGGTGGGAAGGGGGAGGGATGTTGTGTTCTTTATTTTAGTTCTTTCAGGATCGTGAAGGTTGTAGTGCTAACCAAGAACAGCAAGCTGTATTTAATAAACAAAGCTAATTTATTACACAACATTGAATTAGATTCGAACATATTACGAAGGAATTATTTAAGTAAAGATTACACTACACACCTACATTATTAACTATACTATTAGTTCAACTATCTCACAACTACTCTGTTCTGCTCTCTTCCAATCCCTCCATCTATCTTCCAGAAGTCAAGGAGGCATGTGATATTTATAGGTTGCTCCATAGTACCATCTACAGACTAGACTAGTAACATTACATTAACCCTTTATGTGCTTTACAATATCTAGATATTGTGAATCTCCCTTCCTTTGAAAAATTTGAAGTTGCATTCAAATATACATACAGGTAGTGTATGGGAATTGTATAATAATGAACATCATTAAAAGTTACACATGAGTTCAATCAGTGTTTTACAGTTCATAAATTGAGACGATCAGGTTTCTTTCTTGATCTCGTAGATAGAATCATAGAATCATAGAAGTTTACAGCATGGAAACAGGCCCTTCGGCCCAACCAGTCCATGCCGCCCAGTTTTTACCATTAAGCTAGTCCCAATTGCCCGCACTTGGCCCATAACCCTCTATACCCATCTTACCCATGTAACTATCTAAATGCTTTTTAAAAGACACAATTGTACCCGCCTCTACTACTACCTCTGGCAGCACATTCCAGACACTCACTACCCTCTGAGTGAAGAAATTGCCCCTCTGGGCCCTTCTGAATCTCTCCCCTCTTACCTTAAACCTATGCCCTCTAGTTTTAGACTCCCCTACCTTTGGGAAAAGATGTTGACTATCTACCTTATCTATGCCCCTCATTATTTTATAGACCTCTATAAGATCACCCCTAAGCCTCCTACGCCCCAGGGAAAAAAGTCCCAGTCTATCCAGCCTCTCTTTATAACTCAAACCATCAAGTCCCGGTAACATCCTAGTAAATCTTTTCTGCACTCTTCTCAATCCAACTGTCAATGAGTCAGAAGGTACCAACTTCTGATTGATATTTGTATCGGGAAGTTGACATCTGTAAAGATAGGGAGCTGGATTCTCTGTCCCGCCACACCAGATTTCTGGTTCAGCACACTGGCGGGATTCTCCGTTTCACCTGCTGGTAAATGGAGTTTCCCATTGTGGGGCAGCCTCACGCCCCGGGAAACCCCGGGCTGCCGGCATCCCGACGATGGAGAATCCAGCCCAGTGTTCTTTTTCTTGTGATGTTGATGTCGTGTCTTCTTTGCCCGAAAAAACAATTTGATTTCTGGTCTTTGAGCAAGTACCAGCTCTGCTAATTTGTCAGAATGGTGCTTTTTCTGCTCTTTTTCATCTTGGCATTAGCACCATCATTCCTGAACATGGCATGGTTCACAAACACATCTGTCTGTGCTGTCACAAATGGTACATTTTCTTCAAACAGTGTCCTGCAGTTCCTTGCTAAGTTGCTATCTGGATTGCTTTCCATACTGCATGGACAAGTTTGACTACAAGTCCCAACACTTTGTGATAATTGAATTGCAATGCGTTGGTTAATTGTTCTTTGGTTTCAAAGTCATACCCTTGTGCAAGTTCTGTTTTTCTGTAGTCACTCTTCATGTTCCCATTTGGCCTATCTGATTGACCTTTGAGTTTTTAAATATCAGTTCCCTTTGGATTATCTGACACATCTTTGAGCTCTTTGTGCTTCTCATCTGGAGTCAGCTTCTCCAAGATGTCTTCATTTTCTTGTTGGCTGTTCACAAGTGATGTGCTCTCAACTGTTCATTCATTGTTGCATCTCATTGTCAGCCTCTGCACAGTCCAGCTGAGAACTGTCAGTCTCACCGTCGTTCTGCACAGCTTGTATGCTACTTGTGATCACGTCGTCAGTAGTTGCAAATAAAGTGGATAGACCTTCATAGTCTTCAATCAATCAATCAATCTTCTGGTTCATCATCTGATTCTTCACTTGTACTTAGTGTTGCACCGGCATGCAATTCCATCTGGTTATCGATTGTGTCGCTCTTCAGTGAGCCAACACATCAATTAGCGCTGTGAATCCTTTCCGCAAGATTCAGCATTGAACAAGCATCAACACCTAGAAGAGACGATTTCTTGGCATAAACTATTTCAAATTGCACTGGCAGGAGAATATCATTGTTGCTTACTGTTAGACAATACAATCCTTACTGTTAGACGACACTGTTAGAAAACACGATTGTGTTTCAACATCGGAATGAGAAATTTCTTCTTCATTTGTTTGCACACTTCTAATCTTCATGCCATTGTTAAAAAGAGATTTTTGTTTTAATCTAATGCATTTCATTACTTGAAAAGCACTGTGAAGTGTAACGATTAGGTTTGCCACAGTTCGCGCATACTTTCCCGATTGCTGTGCATTCTTCTGGTGAGCTTGGCCACAACGTGTGCACGGCATGACGCTCATGACGTCATGCGCATGCGCAAAATGGTCGACTTCCGGAACGCGTTGAGTCTTCAATTGCACATGTGCAAATGAACTTCCGGATCGCACTGATTTTCTACCTGCGCCACAGCATTCTTGGTAGCATGGTGGTTAGCATAAGATCATAAGCACCATTGCTTCACAGTGCCAGAGTCCCAGGTTCGATTCCTGGCTTGGGTCACTGTCTGTGCGGAGTCTGCATGTTCTCCCCGTGTCTGCGTGGGTTTCCTCCGGGTGCTCCGGTTTCCTCCCACAAGTCCCAAAAGACGTGCTGTTAGCTAATTTGGACATTCTGAATTCTCCCTCTGTGTACCTGAACAGGCGCCGGAATGTGGCGATTAGAAGATTTTCACAGTAACTTCAATGCAGTGTTAATGTAAGCCTACTTGTGAGAATAAAGATTATTATTATTTATTAGAGTTATTAATGGCGTAAGCCGCATTGTCTATTTTGCACCTTTTTCCCTGGATTGTATTTTTGCATACTGACTCGATCACTGACGCAAGCTCACTCGCTCGACATAAACTTACTGCATCTTCTAACGATAAATTGTGCTGCCTAAGTAAATGCTCACAAAGTTTTTCATTCTTAATACAAACCATGATTTGGTCATGGAGGAGGGAATCTGTCAGCATTAAAAAGTTGCAAGTCTGCGCTTTTAAACATGACTAAAGAATCTACTGATTCACCTTTTTGTACCCGTTTTTTAAACATATATCTTTCATATGTTTTATTAATTTGAGCCTTACAATGCAGATCAAACCTTTCCATTACTCCATTAAAGTTTTTCATGTTGTCACTATTTTCAAAGTGAAGCACATTAAACAGTTCTATGGCTTGTGGTCCAGTCACAATGAGAAACAACACAATTTTTCACTGGTCACTGGCTGACTCTAGAGCTGAAGTAGAGAGATACAACTGAAACTGTAGCTTAAAACTTCTCCAATTTACATCTAGTTTCCCAGAGGTTTTGAAGTGTTTGGGAGTCTGCAGACCTTCCATCTCTTTTTGTTTCACTCTGTACTTCTAGGTGCGACTGGCTTGTAGAGTGTGATGGGGCTTTTTCCACCAAGATTCCTTTCTCTCGACAAAAGTTTTTTTTTCAATGATCTTCTTGCTAACTTTACTAAACCTAACTAAAAATCATTAGAAATCACACCTAGTACCATGTTATGTTCTTTATTTTAGGTTTTCAGGATGGTGAAGGTTGTAGTACTAACAAAGAGCAGCAAGTTATGTTTAATAAACAAAGCTAATTTATTACACTACACTGAATTAGATTCAAACATATTACTAAGGAATTTGTTCAGTAAAGAATACACTACACTATTAACTATACTATTAGTTCAGTTATCCCACAATTGCTCTGTCTTGCTCACTTCCACTCTCTCCATCGATCTTCCAGAAGTCAAGGAGACATGTGATATTAATATGGTTGATTAAGAGCACCATCTAGTGACTAGAGTAGTAACATTATAGAATTATAGAACAAAGAGATCTAGGAGTACGGGTTCATAGCTCCTTGAAGGTGGAGTCGCAGGTGGACAGGGTGGTGAAGAAGGCATTCGGCATGTTTGGTTTCATTGGTCAGAACATTGAATACAGGAGTTGGGACGTCTTGTTGAAGTTGTACAAGACATTGGTACGGCCACACTTGGAATACTGTGTGCAATTCTGGTCACCCTATTATAGAAAGGATATTATTAAACTGGAAAGAGTGCAGAAAAGATTTACTAGGATGTTGCCGGGACTTGATGGTTTGAGTTATAAGGAGAGGCTGGATAGACTGGGACTTTTTTCCCTGGAGCGTAGGAGGCTTAGGGGTGATCTTATAGAGGTCTATAAAATAATGAGGGGCATAGATAAGGTAGATAATCAACATCTTTTCCCAAAGGTAGGGGAGTCTAAAACTAGAGGGCATAGGTTTAAGGTAAGAGGGGAGAGATTCAGAAGGGCCCAGAGGGGCAATTTCTTCACTCAGAGGGTAGTGAGTGTCTGGAATGGGCTGCCAGAGGTAGTAGTAGAGGCGGGTACAATTGCGTCTTTTAAAAAACATTTAGATAGTTACATGGGTAAGATGGGTATAGAGGGTTATGGGCCAAGTGCAGGCAACTGGGACTAGCTTAATGGTAAAAACTGGGCGGCATGGACTGGTTGGGCTGAAGGGCCTGTTTCCATGCTGTAAACTTCTATGATTCTAACCCTTTATGTGCTTTACAATATCCGCACTTTGTGACATGGGGGACATGCAGTGCAGGCCGGGGCCACAGTGTAGCCCGTTGGACCTGGTTGGGCATGGAGGTACGCACCATGCTAACATGTCTGCCTTTGACCTCCTGCAGACAATATTCATTGGACTCCAACCAGGAGTCCTTGCTGCCATAGCCCTGGGGGTGCACTGAGGCTGTACGAACAGGAGCTGCTTGGAGAGGACCCGACAACAGCAGAGCCTGCTCCAGAGGAACAGGAGCCAGCTGATGAGGATGGAGAGCCAGCTGCCCAACAAGCTGAGGCTGAGGTGGGAAGGAATTACCGCATCAGGCCTTGTGTGAGCCTGTCATTCGAGGAGCTGCCAGATTAGGCATGCCACTGAAGACTCCAGCTGAGCAGGGGGACCATAAGGCATGTCTGCAGAATCATGGAATACCTGGCACTGCGGGGGTATGGGGGAGGACATCCGCTCCCGGTGGCTGTCAAGGTGACAGTCGCTCTGAACGTTTACGCCACTGGGTTATTCCAGATGCTGAGTGGGGACCTGTCCGGGATCTCACAGAGCTTGTTGCACAGATGCATCCGCGCCTCCATGGAGGCCCTGTATGCCGGGGTCGGCAAAATATATATATTTCAATGTTGACCGAGCCCATCAGGATGCCCGAGCAGTGGGGTTCGTCATCATCGCTGAGATGCCCCAGGTCCAGGGAGTGATCAACGGACGATAACTTACTATTATACGTGAGTGATCCGGAGATATCAATGGGTAATATTATGGGGATCTTACAGCATTTTGAGGACTTCTCTGGCTGTAAGATATATATAGGAAAGAGCAAATACATTGTGGTTAGGGTGCCCAGGCAGAGAGGGATTCCAGCTAGTTGGAAGTCATTTTCGGTAGTTGGGAGTCCAGATAGCAATCTCCGGAGGTTGAATTATACAAATCTAGTGGAGAAGGTCAAAGTGGACCTGCAAAAATGGAATGGTCTCCCATTATCCCTGGTGGGCCAAGTGCAATCGGTTAAGATGAATATCTTGTCGAGGTTTTTATTTTTATATTTTTGTTTTGGTGCATTCCGATATTCATGCCTGAGAATGTTTTCCGAGAGATTGACCAGGTTTATTTGGGCAAGTAAGAGCCCGAGGATCAGGAGGACGTTGCTCCAGAGGGGGAGACAATTAGGCGGCTTGGCCTTGCCAAATACTATTACTGGGCTGCTAATGCTGAAAAGGTGCTAGAGTGATTCAGAATTCAGATGAGCTTTGGGTCCGGTGGAAGCAGAGTCTGTGAGGGGAGCAAGCCCAGCCCTGTTACCGGTAGTATTGAAGAAACACCCATCTAAGTTGATGGTAATGGCTCCGTTAAAAACCTGGAGGCAACTCTGGCATCATTTTCACAGGATCATAGAATAATGCAGCATAGAAGAGACCCTTCGGCCCATCGAGTCTGCACAGTCGCATGAAAAACACCTGACCTGCCCACCGAATCCCATTTGCCAGCACTTGGCCCATAGCCTTGAATGTTATGACATGCCAAGTGCTCATCCAGGAACATTTTAAAGAATGTGAGGCAAGCCGCCTCTACCACCCTCCTAGCCAGCGCATTCAAGACCGTCACCACCCTCTGGGTAAAACCGTTTTTCTTCAAATCCCCCCTAAACTTCCTGCCCCTCACGATAAACTTAACCTTCACGAGGTATAAAAACTCCATCAAGTCACCCAGCCACGCCAAGGCACTTGCTGGTGTCATCGACCTCCAACCCAGGAGGATACGCCTCCTTGCCATCAGTGAGGCAAAGGCCAGGATGTCTGCCCACCCTTGATGGAATTCCGGCGCAACCAAAACAATTAGGGGGCTTGACCTTGCCAAACTTTCAATACCATTACTGGGCGGCTAATGATGAAAAGGTGCTCGAGGTGCGAGAGGTACTGGTAAAGGCAGATTCCGGGAGTAGAATGGCAGTTAATATAAAAGGAACCCAAAAATCTTTAGCCATCATATGAACAGTAAATGGCAGATTGGGTCCTATTCCGGACAAAGAGGTTGATATATACTTTCTGTTCCAAGGCAAGGCCAGAATACTTAGAGGACTTTGTATTGGTGTTTATTAAGAAAAATCATTGTTGGCACTGGAGATACTCAGGGAAATGGCTGGGGTGAAAATTGCTACGCAGCATATACCGGACACACAGATTATGCTTAGTGTGGATAAATTGCCCGCTCCAAATGATTTGCATCCCAGGTTGATAAAGAAAATTGTATAAACTTGCTGGATTACAAGAATAGAATTTAAATGACTGGCTTGTTCTACAGGGAATATACTCAATGGGACAAATGGCCTTCTGTGCTGTAAGGAGTCTATGGCCAGGATTTTCCACTCCCGTTTGTGCGGGGGGGAGGTTCGGCGACGGGAGCGCAAAATATTGTGAGAAGTGCAAAGTCACGTTTTACATCTTGTCTGAAAGACCGGCGCAATTGTCTCCTACATCGTCAGCGTTTCTCGATGTTCAATGTCGGAAACATCCTTCTAATAGATTTCCATACCATTATCATGCCCGTACACTGGAATCATCCCTCCCATTCAAAATATCTATCCACGGCAGTGTGACAGCAGAACAGCGTTGGCACCCTCCGGCAATTCCAGGGCACTACCCCAGCCCTACTCTGGTACCCCTGGCACTATCGGGAACTAACTTAGCACACCATGAAACTGCCCAGGCAAAGCCCTGGCACTCCGGCACTACCCAAGCACCATCTAGATACTTTCCAGGCACTACTCTTACATTACCGGGGCACTTCCTGGGCTCTACCGCCACACACCTGGCACCAGGGATCGGAGAATCTCTGCCAATCGCGCGCACATGGTCTTTGCGGGGCCAGTTGGGTGCCATTGAAAGAGGCCCCGGCGGCGATTCTCCGGCAACAACTGGCCGAGTTCACATATCTCCTCTAAACTTTGCCCCTCGCATCTTAAACCTATGTCTACCAGTAATTGACTTTTCAACCCTGGGAAAAAGCTTCTGACTATCCACTCTGTCCATGCCCCTCATAATTTTGTAAACCTCCATCAGGTCACCCCTTAACCTGCATCGTTCCAATGAGAACAAATCGAGTTTATCCAACCTCTCCTCATAGCTAATGCCCCCCATACCAGGATAAACCTCTTCTGTACCCTCTCCAAAGCCTCCAGATCCTCCTGGTAGTGTGGTGACCAAAATTGAACACAGTATTCCAAGTGTGGCCTAACTAAGGTTCTATACAGCTGCAGCATGACTTGCCAATTTTTATACTCAATTCCCTGGCCGCTGACGGCAAGCATGCCATATGCCTTCTTGACAACGTTCTCCACTTGCAATGTCGCTTTCAGTGACCTGTGAACTTGTACACCCAGACCCCTCTGCCTATCAATACTCTTAAGGGTTCTGCCATTTATTGTATATTTCCTCATTAAACTCCGGATTAAATTCCATCTGCCATCTCTCCGCCCAAACGATCTATATCCTGCTGTATCCTCTGACAGCCTTCATCACTATCGTCAATTCCACCAACCTTTGTGTCATCCGCAATCTTACTAATCAGGCCAGTTACATTTTCCTCCAAATCATTTATATCTACGACAGCAGCAAAGGCCATAGCATTAGATCAATAAGCTCGAAAGGAGAATGCAGGATTTGAGCTAGTAGGTAATGTGGTATTAATGGAAAGGGGTGTGTGGAAGAAAGGGGATTTATTCGTGAAAAGGTGATGAGGTAGAGGAAAGTATCAGAGTGAGAGGCGAGCTAAGGATAAGTAATTGGCGGAGTGGATAGAATGGACAGCAAGGTTCTGAGGCCTAACCCAAGTGCATCATGCACCTTTCTCCACCACACCATGGAATGAAAGAAGAAAAGGGAGAGAAACTGAAGTGGACAAATACAACAGGGATCACTTCATTGTGTGTGTGGTGGAACTTTGTTTTTAATATGGCTGGTTTTGGTGTCTGTAATCCGCAAGTCTTGCTGGTGACCGAAGAGATAAACAAATACGAGTAGGAAAAGTGTCAAATTTAATCACAGTTCTTTTATCTATCTCACTTTAATAATGATATAGGATGTCCACATAATAATAATCGCTTATTGTCACAAGTAGGCTTCAATGAAGTTACTGTAAAAAGCCCCTCATCGCCACATTCCGGCGCCTGTTCGGGAATGCCGGTATGGGAATTGAACCCGTGCTGCTGGTCTTGTTCTGCATTACAAGCCAGCTGCTTAGCCCACTGTTGTGTTATGCTTCTTCATGTAGCATAAGCTGCTTCTTTGATGTATGCTCTGACAAAGGAAGATTCAGACTTGGAGATAGGTTTAACACATTTATTGAACAGTTAACAGTTCTCCTACTTGAGTTTGACTCGCCTGCTAATCTTGCTATAGTAACTCAGTCTAACTAACCAGTCTGCTGTAAGCCATGCGGTGGGTGTGATGCTTCTGATCTGCCCCTGTCCTTCTCTCTACGTGTCGCCTGTGGAAAGAGAAAGAGCATGTGTGCCCTGTCCTTTTATATGGGTTGCCCCCTTGTGGTAGTGTCACCTCTGGGTGTCTTGACTGCCCATTGGTCGTGTCCTATTCTGTGTTCATTAGCTGTATGTCTGCATGTCATGATGTCTCTGGTGCTGTCTCTAGTGTTTATCTAGTATTAGTGTATTTACATTAACCCTTTGTGTATTCACAGTGATGCATATCACCACACCCATGTGCTAAACCAGCTCCTAATCATCAAGTAAAATAAGAAACAAAGTTTTATTCACACAAACAATATTTACACTACCCGATAGATCTCTACTGGGTTCCTCTTGTGATCGGTGCCTTACTGGCTGACCTTATATACATGGGTTAATTGAGGTACCCCAAGGGGAACTTGTACTCCAACAGGAACACGGGGATGACAAGCATTCCCACCCCATGGGTTCCGTATGGGATACGACATTCACGTTTAAAATAAATTAAGTTCACAGGTTTACTCTTTCAAAAGGAAGGATTTGACAATCTTAGTTGATTTTTTATCTGTTTTAAAGGATTATCTAATCCCACACACATGTGGCCAGATTAATCAAAGATTACTTTTAATTAGAAAAAAAGAAAATTACTCTTTCAATAAACTCTGCTGTTGAAATACCTCATGCTGATAATTTCTGTGAAAACGTTTGAGTGATGACAAAACAGTTTCACATTTTGTGCTAAACTGGAGGAATTTCTAACAATTTATTTCATATTTTTATCACTAAGATTGTTACAAAATCAATTGACTCTGGTATTACATTGTCCACGCCATAATACGGTTGGCGAGGGCAGGTGGGCGCATGAGTGAGCAGGGCATTTCTTAAGCATTTTTTAAAGTTGTAAAAAGGTGGTATGGAAATTCAGGGCATCCTTTGGGGATGCCTTATGCACATAGGAGGCAGCACACCCAAGGTGTTACCTACCCCCTCCCACCCCCACTTTGTTCTTCCCCACCTGGTCTCCAAAACCTGATTTTTCCCCACCCACCCCTCGGCTGCCCGATCCCTCCTCATCCTAAAAGCAAATGACTGGCCTGATACGATGATCCAAACTTCTTTGTGGGTCAGCTTGCAGTCCCACCAGCACCCACTGAACTCTGGTGCTGTTGGGACTGCTGGAGCTGTCATCTGACTGGCAGGTCTCAAGAGCTGTTCTTCCACCCATTCAGTCTTAGGCAGCTACAATCAGCTATTGTGTTGAAAGAGTCTATCTAGCCAAGCTGCTGAAATCATACATTGGATGTTCACAGATTCAGTGGACATAACTTGTTGTTCAAGTAGTGCAACAAACGAGATACAATGTTATAAAATTCACAATTGTGTATTGTCATAATATACACACAAATATACGATGGTGCACAGACAGACTATGAGTGACACAAAGGATGACCAATGAACATACAGAACACAGCAGCCAATCACCAGACAGGACCCGGCCACTATATAACCAGGGGGCACTAGTTTTCCCGCTCTCTAGGGATGCAGTCTCTGAGACAGTCAGAACCTGTGAGCAACAACTAGAACATCCACCATGTGGTAGTAAGATAGTCTGGTCAGGTTAGCCTCAGGTCTCCAGTCAACTCAGCATAGTATCAACCCACAGTTCAAGCATGTTTAATAGTTAAGAGTTTAATAAAATAGAGTTGCATTTTTTTAAGTGTTGGAAGCCTGCCTCTCTCTCTGCTACAGTAAACGCAGTCCTCGCAGACCCAGCTTACCCAACACATCATGGTACCAGTGAGTTATGTTTGAGTTTGACAGACCCACCTTGAGATAGACTGCCTTTGACCAGTGATCAGCCATCCGGTAACATGGACAGCGACCGCCCTCCCCCGCCGTTCCGCATCGCCGGCAACCTGAAAAATGAAATGAAATGAAAATGAATCCTCGGTGCGAACTGGAAGGTTTTTAAGCAGAAGTTTCAGCTGTATCTTGAAGCCATCGACCTCGAGGCCGCATCGGATAGCAGAAAGATTGCCCTCTTCCTCTCTACAGCCGGGGACCATGCTATCCACATTTTTAACTCCCTCACCTTTGCTGAAGGTGAGGACAAGACAAAGTTCAAAACAGTCCTGCTGAAGTTCGACAGCCACTGTGACATCAAAGTCAACGAGAGCTTTGTTGCTATGTGTTCCAGCAGAGGCTTCAGGGTAAGGATGAACCTTTTCAGTCCTTCTTAAACCATCTCCGTATCCTCGCGCAATCCTGCAACTACGGCTCCACTTCCGACTCCATGATCCGCGACCAGATCGTTTTCGGGGTCCTTTCCGATCCCCTTCGCCTGCAACTCCTCAAAGTTAAGCAGCTCACCCTCACCATCGCCATCGAAACCTGCGTCCTACATGAGCACGCTAATGACCGGTACTCCCATATCAAGGCGGCAGAGACGGCGCGGCAAGACCCCCACGATGCGGAGCGGGTGCAGGCCATAAAACAGCTCCAGGGCCTGAGTCTGGATGAGGGCAGCCATTTCGCGCGCTTTTCCCGGGCTCCTGCGCATGCGCACAACGACCGAGGGGACGGCGAGGCCGAGGATCGAACTGCGCATGTGCACACATCTTTCGACCCAACCGCGCGTGCGCAGTGGCGAACGGAACGTCCTGACGTTGGCGTCATAATGTGCAACAACTGTGGCTCCGCCCACTTAAAGCGGCAATGTCTCCAGTGTGGCAAGCTTGGCCACTACGCAGCCCTGTGCAGATCTGCTCAACTGCCCAATCCACAGCGATCCCAGTCGCAGCGCAGGAACGTCCCGTCAGTGCAGCAACCCGTTGCAGACTCCGACTTGGTTCCAGATCCCGACACCGAGGATCTCACATCCCCATTCCGGGTGGGCATTATCACCAAGCATACGATGCTTTCCAAAAAAAAGGCTAATCCACTCCCAGTGCTGAGCATTGATCCGGACGATGAGTGGTGTCCACCCTTACGGTCAACGAATCTCGCATACGCTTCAGGCTTGACACCGACGCTTCAGCGAACCTCATTTTGAAGTCTGACCTGGATACCATCCACGTCAAGCCGAGCATTCTTCCATCGGCCTGCCAGCTCATTGACTACAATGGCAATGACATTGCTGCCAGTGGCTCATGCCAGCTTGTGGTTTCTCATCGTTCCTCAAGAGCCACCCTGCGTTTCTAAATAGTAGCGTCCAACAAAGCTTCCTTGCTCGGTGCTCAGGCCTGCAAAATCCTGAATCTTGTGCAGCGGGTTCACTCCATGTCGCCCGCTGAGACATCAGCCTCGCCAGATGCCAACTTTCAAACCCAATTCGATGACATCATAGCACGATACCATAGCGTCTTCGAGGGTATGGGCACACTCTCTCCTCCCCCCCCCCCCCCCCCCCCACACACACACACATGCAAGATACTTCTGAAACTGCATGCCACACCCGTGGTTCATGCACCGCGTCGGATGCCGGCACCCCTTAAGGACCGCCTCAAGCAGCAGCTGCAACACCTCCAGGACCAGGGCGTCATTTCTAAGGTCACGGAACCCACGGACTGGGTTAGCTCCATGGTTTGTGTCCAAAAACCGGCAGGGGAACTTCGCATTTGCATCGACCCCAAAGATTTGAATCGTAACATTAAGAGGGATCACTACCCCATCCTTAAGCGAGAAGAGCTCACTAGTGAAGTGGCTCACGCCAAGTTATTTACGAAGCTGGATGCCTCCAAAGGGTTTTGGCAGATACAGCTAGATGCATCCAGTCGAAAGCTCTGCACTTTTAACACTCCATTTGGTTATTACTGTTACAACCGGATGCCCTTTGGCAACATCTCCGCCTTGGAGGTGTTCCACCGAATAATGGAGCAAATGATGGAGGGCATCGAGGGGGTGCGAGTGTACGTCGATGACATCATTGTCTGGTCCACAACTTCTAAGGAACACATCGATCGTCTCAAGCGAGTGCTCCATAGGATCCACAAGCATGTCCTCCGCCTCAACAGAGCCAAGTGCTCGTTCGGTCAACCAGAATTCGTCGCCCGCCACAGAGACTGAACTTATAGACTGAATGTTGTATTGCCTTGTGCTTCGTTTACACATCTGTACATATTGTTTCTTCCTAATCTGTTGCATGCACTCTGATGTGATGTGCATCACTGTGGGTACACGGGGGTTAATGTAAATACATGTAGGCTAGCTAGGCACGAGAGGGAGCAGCAAAAACATCACACACACACCCACTCAACCAATAGATCAGTTAGATAGGACACGACCAATGGACATTCACGATACATACAGAGGTGACACGACCACAGGAGGGCATTACACCAACCCATATATAAAGGACACCACACACATGATCTGCCTCTTTCCAGTGGAGCCAGTCAGTGAGTACAGACACAGGGTTGATTCAATATCACTCCCATCACATGGATTGCAGCAACTAGTTAGTCAGTCTGGGTAGCTATAGTAGGATTAGCAGTAGTGTTGAACCCGAGTAATAGAAGTGTAAATAGTTTAATAAACGTGTTGAAGTTATCTCCACGTCTGAACCTTCCTTTGTTAAGTGCACCACAAGGAAGCCGCTTATGCTACACTTAGAACATAACAAATCATGGTACCAGCAGTGAACTGTTTCAATCCATACAGCCATACCTCAGCGTAAAGTGACAACCAGCAACAATACCCAGGCAAGATGTTCGAGATCCGGGTTCCGCAGCAGCTCCAGTGCCACGGCGATCTTCGCGAAAACTGGCGGGCATTCCGGCAAATGTTTGAAATCTTCCAGGGAGCAGCCGACCTACAAGACGTGGCCGATGCTGAAAAGACAGAGCTTCTGTTCACCATCGCCGGTGCCAGAGCAGAAGAAATCTTTAAAAAATTCAACCTCTCCAAAAAGCAACACAGGAGCAACTTCCAGGCAGTCCTGGACAAATTCGGCAAATACTGTGAGGAAAACACACTCCAACTAGCAGGAAAAGGTAAGAGAAGCGCCAGTACTCACTACGAGGCCGAGATCCCGGAGCAGAGAACAATTTTGATCAGCGGCCATCTTTCTAAAGGGACTGCACATACGCAGTTGCGCGAGAAGCGCACAGAACGAGAAATCGCGCATGCGCAATTGCGAAAACGGCCCCAGGTACAGGAACAGCGATTTGCACATGCAAAACCCTTCCTACGTATGATGTCACATGTGCCATGATGTCAGAGGCCCCGGACCTCGCCCATTTAAAGGGGAAACGTCCCAAATCAAAGAAAAAACCCTTTTAATGCTGTAAAACAACCTTCTTATACCTGAAATGAAAGCACAATGCCTCAAATTGAACCAGGAAATGAAATTAACCTCCGAAGAATCCTGCAACAAGCAGTTACCTATGCCCAAACTGATGATTCCAACCTTGAATACTTCGAAACCGACCTTTACATTTTCTCTGGACCTCGCGAGCCCAATGCCAGCTCCGACGCAAACATAAGAACATAAGAACTAGGAACAGGAGTAGGCCATCTGGCCCCTCGAGCCTGCTCCGCCATTTGATGAGATCATGGCTGATCTTTGTGGACTCAGCTCCACTCTCCGGCCCGTACACCATATCCCCGAATCCCTTTATTTTTTCGAAAGGTATCTATCTTTTTCTTAAAAACGTTTAAAGAAGGAGCCACAACTGCTTCACTGGGCAAGGAATTCCATAGATTCACAACCCTTTGGGTGAAGAAGTTCCTCCTCCACTCCGTCCTAAATCTACTTCCCTTTATTTTGAGGCTATGTCCCCTAGTTCTGCCTTCCCCGACCAGTGGAATCAACCTGCCCGCATCTATCCTATCTATTCCCTTCATAATTTTATATGTTTCAATAAGAGCCCCCAGCATCCTTCTAAACTCCAATGAGTACAGTCCCAGTCTACTCAACCTCTCGTCATAATCTAATCCCCTCAACTCTGGGATCAACCTAGTGAATCTCCTCTGCACTCCCTCCAGTGCCAATATGTCCTTTCTCAGGTAAGGAGACCAAAACTGAACACAATACTCCAGATGCGGCCTCACCAACACCCTATACAATTGCAGCATAACCTCCCTAGTCTTGAACTCCATCACTCTAGCAACGAAAGACAAAACTCGATTAGCCTTCTTAATCACCTGTTGCACCTGCACACCAACTTTTTGCGACTCGTGCACCAGCACACCCAGGTCCCTCTGCACAGCAGCATGTTTTAACATCTTACCGTTTAAATAATAATCCATTCTGCTGTTATTCCTCCCAAAATGGATAGCCTCACACTTGGCAACATTGAATTCCATCTGCCAGACCCTAGCCCATTCACCTAACCTATCCAAATCCTTCTGCAGACTTCCGGTATCCTCTGCACTTTTTGCTTTACCACTCATCTTCGTGTTGTCTGCAAACTTTGACACATTGCACTCCAAATCGTCTATGTAAATTGTGAACAACTGCGGGCCCAACACTGATCCTTGAGGGACCCCACTATTTACAGGTTGCCAACCAGAGAAACACCCATTTATCCCCACTCTCTGCTTTCTGTTAGTTAATCAATCCTCTACCCATGCTACCATTTTACCCTCAATGCCATGCATCTTTAGTTTATGCAGCAACCTTTTGTGTGGCACCTTGTCAAAAGCTTTCTCAAAATCCAGATATACCACATCCATTGGCTCCCCGTTATCTACTGCACTGGTAACGTCCTCAAAAAATTCTACCAAATTAGTCAGACACGACCTACCCTTTGCGAACCCTTGCTGCGTCTGCCCAATGGGACAATTTCCCTCCAGGTGCCCCGCTATTTCCTCCTTAATGATAGATTCCAGCATTTTCCCTACAACCGAAGTTAAGCTTACCGGCCTATAATTACCCGTTTTCTGCCGACCTTTTTTAAACAGTGGTGTCACGTTTGCTACTTTCCAATCCTCTGGGACCACCCCAGAGTCTAGTGAATTTTGATAAATTATCACTAGTGCGTTTACAATTTCCCTAGCCATCTCTTTTAACACTCTGGGATGCATCCCATCAGGGCCAGGAGACCTGTCTACCTTTAGCCCCATTAGCTTGCCCAATACTGCCTCCTTAGTGATTACAATCATCTCAAGGTCCTCACCTATCATATCTTTATTTCCATCAGTAACTGGCATGTTATTTGTGTCCTCCACTGTGAAGACTGACCCAAAAAACCTGTTGAGCTCCTCAGCCATTTCCCCGTCTCCTATTATTAAATCTCCCTTCTCATCTTCCAAAGGACCAATATTTACCTTAGCCACTCTTTTTTGTCTTATATATTTGAAGCTTTTACTATCTGCTTTTATGTTCTGAGCCAGTTTACTTTCATAGTCTACCTTACTCTTCTTTATAGCTTTTTTAGTAGCTTTCTGTTGTCCCCTAAAGACTTCCCAGTCTTCTAGTCTCCCACTAATCTTTGCCACTTTGTATGTTTTTTCCTTCAATTTGATACTCCCCCTCACCTCCTTAGATATCCACGGTCGATTTTTCCCCTTTCTACCGTCTTTCTTTTTTGTCGTTATGGACCTTTTCTGAACACTGTGAAAGATCGCTCGGAAGGTTCTCTACTGTTCCTCAACTGCTTCACCATGAAGTCTTTGCTCCCAGTCTACCTTAGCTAGTTCTTCTCTCATCCCATTGTAATCGCCTTTGTTTAAGCACAAAAACAGTGATGATATGGTCCTAGAAGACTACGACTCGGACAAAGGTTTTTTCATTAGAAATGGCGACCCCCGTACTGAACCCGACGCAGACGCGGATTCATTCTTCGCATATGAGGATCTTCAGCCCAGCATCTACGACATCCCGACTCGTGAGTACAGGATTATGCAGCGGCCTCCGAGAACTCCGGATTCCTCCCACAGTTCAAAGATGTTCAGGTTAGGTGGATTGGCCATTATAAATTGCCCTTAGTGTCCACAAAGGTTAGGTGGAGTTACTGGGATACGAGGTGGAGGTGTGGGCGTAAACAGGGTGCTCTTTCCAAGGGCCAGTGCAGACACATTGGGCCGAATGGCCTCCTTCGCACTGTAAATTCTATGACTGTATGACTACTAATGAACTGTAAACTGTTAACAACTGGAAAGCAGAGCTAATACTGAACACAAGTATCCACGATAACTACTCACTCAGACTCCCCAAGGTGCAGTGTCACATGGTAGTTCTCCTGACACCTGTTGGTTGGAGGTCTAAAATATTAACATACAGAATTGCTTATTCCCTTTCCTTTAGATTTTAACGAAAGGTAATGCACATCATTTCAATCAATTATCATACATAATATATGCACAGCATAACAATTCATTGTCAACTACAGATTCAGTCTGTCAGGCTTCTTTTGATGTCTCATTGACCTAAGCTTTGTTAATCCGCCGAATCAGCTTGACATTCTTGTGGTTCTGAAGAAGCCTCTGTTGGAACTGCATTACTCTGTGCATCTTCAGGTTGTACACTTGATTTTTGTTCAGGTTGCGATGATTTGGATAGACAGAAGCTTTCACACACATCACCTGCTGACAGTGAAGTAACAGGTTGCTGAATTTTTAACAAAGCTCTTCTGTTCCTCCTGAGTATCTGTCCTTGCTCTGTGATGATTGTATCGGACTTTGGTCCTATCTTCTGTATTACCTTTGTACACTTTGACTAGCCATCAGGATCCTCCACCCTTACGATATCGTTGTGTTCTAAAGGTTGCAGAAACCTGGTTGACATGTCATAGTATCTCTTCTACTTCCTCTTTTGAGACTGCAGTTGATGTTTTATTTTGTGACTTGGTTGTTGATTTGAAGGGCATGGCAATGTTGTTCTTATCTTCCTGTTCATCAGTAATTGTGATGGTGACAAACCATTGCTCAAAGGTGATGCTCGATAACTGACCAATGCCAGATACGGGTCATCCTCACTGTCCCATCGATTCTTTAAGTAATTGTTTTGCTATTTGCACACCTTTCACTGCCTTTTCATTTGACTGTAGATACAAAGGACCGGATATGACACGCTTGAAGTCGTACTTCTGCGCAAATTCCCTCTGTTCCTGACAACTGAGACATGGCCCATTGTCACTCATGACAACCTTTGGAATGTCACGATGAGCAAAGGTAGCTTTAGTATGCATTGTAACACACCTGGCTGACCAGCTGGATAACAATGCCACTTCAGGAAAATTGAAAAAGTAATTAACAATCAGTAAATACTCTTTCCCTTTGAGATTAAACAAGTCTATCCCTACTTTCTGCCATGGAAGTGTCACCATGTCGGCCATCTGCATTGGTTCCTTCATTTGTCTATGTTGGAATTTGTGACATAGAACATTACAGCGCAGTACAGGCCCTTCGGCCTTCGATGTTGCGCCGACCTGTGAAACTACTCTAAAGCCCATCCCCTTATCGCCTATATGTCTATCCAATGACCATTTGAATGCCCTTAGTGTTGGCGAGTCCACTACTGTTGCAGGCAGGGAGTTCCACGCCATTACTACTCTCTGAGTAAAGAACCTACATCTGACATCTGTCCTATATCTATCTCCCCGCAATTTAAAACTATGTCCCCTCATGCTGGACATCACCATCCGAGGAAAAAGGCTCTCACTGTCCACCCTATCCAATCCTCTGATCATCTTGTATGCCTCAATTAAGTCACCTCTTAACCTTCTTCTCTTTAACGAAAACAGCCTCAAGTCCCTCAGCCTTTCCTCATAAGATCTTCCCTCCATACCAGGCACCATTCTGGTAAATCTCCAATGCACCCTTTCCAATGCTTCCACATCCTTCCTATAATGCGGCGACCAGAATTGCACGCAATACTCCAAATGTGGCCACACCAGAGTTTTGTACAGCTGCAACATGACCTCATGGCTCCGAAACTCAATCCCTCTACCAATAAAAGCTAACACACTATACGCCTTCTGAACAACCCTCGCAACCTGGGTGACAACTTTCAGGGATCTATGTACATGGACACCGAGATATCTCTGCTCATCCACACTGCCAATAATCTTACCATTAGCCCAGTACTCTGTCTTCCTGTTATTCCTTCCAAAATGAATCACCTCACACTTTTATGCATTAAACTCCATTTGCCACCTCTCAGCCCAGCGCTGCAGCTTATCTATGTCCCTCTGTAACTTGTAACATCCTTCCGCACTGTCCACAACTCCACCGACTTTAGTGTCATCTGCAAATTTATTCACCCATCCTTCTACGCCCTCCTCCAGGTCATTTATAAAAATGACAAACAGCAGTGGCCCTAAAACAGATCCTTGTGGTACACCACTAGTAACTGGACTCCAGTCTGAACATTTCCCATCAACCACCACCCTTTGTCTTCTTCCAGCTAGCCAATTTCTGATCCAAACTGCTAAATCACCTTGAATCCCATGCCTCCATTTTTTCTGCAGTAACCTACCATGGGGAACCTTATCAAACGCTTTATTGAAATCCATATACACCACATCAACTGCTTTACCCTCATCCACCTGTTTGGTCACCTTCTCAAAGAACTCAATAAGGTTTGTGAGGCACGACCTACCCTTCACAAAACCGTGCTGACTATCTCTAATCAAATTATTCCTGTTGCGCATGTTGCGCATTCCTCTACCATCCGTTCAATATCCTTGTTGATCCCTGGCCAATATACTGTGTCTCGTGCTCTCCATTTACACTCTTCAATTCCGAGGTGGCCCTCATGAGTTGTTCATAAAATCTCGGCTCGCATTATTGCTTGGCGAGGGGTGAGCGTCAGTAGGGGAACCAACGGGTGCCAGATCCCGCAGGGAAACCGTATCTTGCCGTCCGTCCGAGTGCACGACGTAGGCGTACTAGAGGTTTGCATGTGACAGCTGGACCCTCTCGACCATGGCTCCTCATGTGCCTCCGGAGAAGGACAGGTCCCGGAGTCGTCAGCCAAGGTGGAAGCGAGACCCCGGAGGTGGACTTCCTGGGGAAGACAAACAAGTGATTGTGAGGGGTCTCGTTCGTGGGTGTACGGAGGAGCGACCTGATGGAATGGAGCGTGTCGGGTAGGATCTCCTGCCAGCGGGTGGTTGGGAGACTTCTCGACCATAGGGCCAAAAGGACAGCCTTCCAAACTGTCGTGTTCTCCCTCTCCACCTGCCCGTTTCCCCACGGGTTGTAGCTGGTCGTTCTGCTCGAGGCGATGCCCTTGCTGAGCAGGTACTGTCATTCATGAACGATGTACCCCAGTCACTGTGCATATAAGCGGGGAAACCGAACAGGGTGAAGATGCTGTGCAGTGCCTTTATAACGGTGGCCGAGGTCATGTCGGGGCAGGGGACAATGAATGGGAAGCGGGAGAACTCGTCGATGATGGTAAAAAAATAGGTTTTGCGGTTGGTGGACAGGAGGGGCCCTTTGAAGTCCATGCTTAGTCGCTCAAAGGGCCCAGAGGCCTTTACCAGGTGAGCCTTGCCTGGTCGATAGAAGTGCGGTTTGCACTCTGCGCAGATTTGGCAATCCTTGGTCATGGCCCTGACCTCCTCGGTAGAGTAGGGTAGGTTGCGGAACTTCAGAAAATGGGCAAGCCGGGTGACCCCTGGGTGACAGAGGTCATTGTGGATAGCCCGCAGGCGATCCTCCTGCGCATTGGTGCATGTACAGGGCATCTGGGGGCTCGTTGAGCTCCCCCGGACGATACGTAATATCGTACATGTAGCTGGAGAGCTCGATTCTCCACCTCAAGATCTTGCCATTTTTGATCTTGCCCCGCTGCACGTTATCGAACATGAAGGCGACCGACCGTTGGTCAGTGACGAGGGTGAACCTCCAACCGGCTAGGTAGTGCCTTCAGTGCCGCATGGCCTCCATAATAGCTTGCGCCTCCTTCTCGACTGCAGAGTGCCAGATCTCGGAGGCGTTGAGGGTTCGGGAAAAGAATGCTGCTGGCCTGCCTGCCTGGTTGAGGGTAGCAGCCAGGGTGATGTCTGACGCATCGCTCTCGGCCTGAAAAGGGATGGTTTCGTCCACCGCATGCATAGCGGCCTTGATGATGTCGGCCTTGATACGGCTGAAGGCCGACCGGGCCTCAGCCATGAGGGGAAAATTTGTGTTCTTTATGAGTGGGCGGGCTTTGTCCGTGTATTTGGGGATCCACTGGGCACAATAGGAGAAAAGCCCCAAGCACCACTTAAGGGCCTTGAGACTATGGGGTAGGGGGAGTTCCTTGAGGGGGCGCATGCGGTCGGGGTCAGGCCCTAGGACCCCGTTTTCCATGAAGTAGCCGAGGATGGCTAGTCGGGTTGTGTGGAAAACGCATTTTTCTTTGTTGTAGGTCAGGTTGAGGGCCCGGGCGGTCTGGAGAAACGTTTCAAGGTTTGCGTCATGGTCCTGCTGATCATGGCCGCAGATGGTGACATTGTCCACGTATGGGTAAGTACTGGTCCATCATTTGGTCCATCGTCCTCTGGAAGATGGAGACCTCAATAGTAACGCCGAAGGGGACCCTAAGGAAAGCGGAAAAGCCGGCTGGCTGCTTCAAAAGCAGGAAAGAGGAGGTCTTCCGGACGGATAGGGAGCTGGTGGTAGGCAGATTTCAGGTCGACCATGGAGAATACCCCGTATTGCCTGATCCGGTTGAACATCTCTGTTATGCGGGGGAGGGGGTACGCATCGAGCTGCGTGAAGCGGTTTATGGTCTGGCTGTAATCCATGACCATCCGTTTCTTTTCCCTGGACCGGACTATCACTACTTGTGCCCTCCAGGGGCTGTTGCCATCCTCAATGACCCCCTCTGACTTGATGAAAGTCATATCTTGGGCAATGTACCATCGCGGGCTTACAGTCGGGGGTGAGGTTCGCGAATAGTGAGGGGGGTGCAACTTTCTGTGTTGCGAGGCTGCATACCGTGAGCGGGGGGCAAGGGTCCGCCGAACTTCAGGGTCACGCTTCGGTGGCTACATTGGAAATCCAGGCCGAGCAGCAAGGGGGTTGGGGGGGGGGGGGGGGGGGGGGGGCGCAGAGGTGAGGGAGGATGTACAGCTTAAACCGGGCGTATTCGGCGCCCTGGATCGCGAGATTCGCAATACAGTACCCCTTGATTTGGACCAAATGGGACCCAGAGGCGAGGGCGATGGTTTGGGATGCGGATAGGTGCGCAGGGAGCAGCGCCTTACCATTTCTGAGTGGACGAAACTCTCCATGCTCCCGGAGTCGAAAAGGCAGGGAGTGTCGCGCCCGTTGATCTGGACGAGCATCATGGAGTTCTGCAGGTGCTTTGGCCGCGACTGGTCGAGTGTGACTGCTCCCCGCTGTGGGTAGTCTGAGTCTTCTGCCAAGTCAAAGTCACAAAATGGCCGTCCCCGTTGGTCGCACGTGTCAGGTTTAGAAGATGGCCACTGCCAAGATGGCCGCCCCCATGACTCTCACCAGGCCGATGACGTGTCAGAAAGGGGCGTGCCCGGCCGGTGCGCAGCCGCGTTGCGGGGCTTGCGGGCCTGTGAGCTCAATTTACAGGACTGTTGGGCTTTTTGTTTCTGGGCCTTGGGCCTGGTCAGGCAGACCCTCGCGAAATGCCCCTTCTTTCCGCAGTCGCTACAGGTCGCGGAATGGGCTGGGCAGAGCTGTCATGGATGCTGGCCCTGCCCACAGAAAAAGCACGGTGTGCCCCCAGTCTGGGCAGGTCGCCGCGCGGCGCAGGCCCGTGGCGTGGCCAAGTCTGGGGAAGGCGGAGAGGGGCTCGCGGGGTCCACGGGATATGTGCCGAGGTTCTGGTAGGCCACCTCCTGAGAGGTGGCGAGCGTTAGCGTTTCCTGCAGATCTTTCGCCCCGTTTTCCAGGAGTCGCTGCCTAATATAGTTCGATCGGATTTCAGACATATAGGCGTCGCGGATGTGTAGGTTCATGTGGACCTCCGCGGTCACATCTTGATGGTTACAGTTTCTAGCGAGCATGGTGAGCTTTTCCAAGTACTCGTCCAGTGATTTCCCTGAGTGCTGCCGGCGAGTAGAGAGCAGATGCCGTGCGGGTTTTACGAAACGCTTCCTCAGAATCTCGATTGCCGTGCTGTAGTTGGCCGCCTTCTCGATCAGGCCTATGATTCTGTGGCTCACCCGGGCGTGGAGTAGGCGCAGCTTGCGAGCCTCGGCGACGGGGTCTGCTGAGGAGTCCAGGTAGGCCTCAAAACACCAAAGCCAGTGTTCAAAAATTTCTTTGACTTCCGGCGTACGTGCGTCCAGGTCGAGCCTTTCTGGCTTGAGACCGCTATCCATCCTATCGTAATCTGTTTATTAAATTGATATACCCTCAATTATGACACGAGAGAGTGTACTCGTAAAACGAAGGCTTTAATAAACAGAGAACTTCGCTAGCCGGAGAGATGAGTGCTCACTGAGCGCCGCCCACAGGACGTCACCTTATATCCGGTCCCTGGGAGGTGGAGCCGGAGGTGGAGTCCCCTGGGGTTCCAAACCTGGTCTTAAAGGGACATTACATGCATGATCTTGAAGGCACATTACCCATTCATTACACAGTTGCAGAGCCATAGATGGTCTGAACAATAAGTGATTCATTGGATAAATATGACTATCTACAAATGTACAAGGCTGCAGCTATTACTCAGTCTGAGCTATGAGATTTCTCCTTTTAGACTCTTCATCATGCGACTCTCTTACATCATCATGTGGGCGGCACTGCTTTTCCAGTTTCACATATTAACCCTTTCAGCCTTGAACATCCGAATACTACACGTCTCACTTTTTCTAACTTGAATTCATTCAAAACTCAATCGCTTGGATCCTACCTCACACCAAGTCCCACTCATGCATCATACAAGCTGACCTACAATGGACCTGTCTGGCTCATGTTAATTTTTAAATCACTCCGTATCTTCACTTTTCCCTATCTCTGTGAACCTCCTCCAGCTCTGCAACCCTCCAAGATCTATGTGCTCCTCCAATTCTGGTCTCTTATTCATCCCTGCTTTTCACCACCCTGAAATTGTATTGTCAGCTTTGTCTTCAGCTACTCGGCCGAAAGTCCTGTAATTTCTTCCCTGAACGTCTCTGCCTCTCCAACTCTCATCCTTTAACGCATCCCTGGAAGCAGACTTCTTTGATTCAGCTTTCAGTCACCTTTCCCAAAGTCTCCTTATGTGGTTCAATGTGAAATGTTGTTTGATAATGGTGCTGTGAAGTGCCTGAGGCTTTTTTAAACAATGATAATTGTGCTAGTTAAATGCAAGTTATTGTTGTTGTAATTGTTGTCCAAGATTGGTGTACAGCTATCCCTAAGTGAGCCAAGCATGAGTCCTTCTTGCTGAGTTCTTGTTTTTCAACCAATATACCAAAGAATTAAAAATACTGCAAAGTATCATGTCAGGACAGAACGTAAATGATGTAATGTACTAATATCTACAGAAAGAATAAACATAAAAATGTATCCAAGAGAACATCATAATTTAACAAGGACTACCTAGAACTATTTGGGTGGCAAGGTGGCATAGTGGTTAGCACTGATGCCTCACAGTGCCAGGGACCCAGGTTCAATTCCGGCCTTGGGTCACTGTGTGGAGTTTACACTTTCTCCCTGTGTCTGTGTGAGTTTCCTCCAAGTGCTCCAGTTTCCTCCCACAGTCCCAAAATGTGCAGGTTAGGTGGAGTTATGAGTGTACGGGGATAGGGCGGGAGAGTGGGATTAGGTAGGGTGCTCTTTCAGAGGGTCGGTGCAGATTCAATTGGCCGAATGGCCTCCTTCTGTACTGTAGTGATTCTATTCTATGATTATTATCCCCTTTCCTCTCAAATTCTAGGTTCCAAGTCACAGACCTCTTTGAGACATACTGGTGCAAGACTTGAAGGGAAAAAAGAAAAAAGAAAAGAAAAAAAAGGAATTGATATTGATTTAGAGAATCCGGAAGAAATCCTGGCAGAAGAGTTTCTTTCTGTTGACAACCCAGATGCTTTGATAAAGGCAGCGATCAGGTGAGCAATTTCATATGGCTGAACTCTGTCCATAGACTTGTTTTTTTTTACACCTTCTTCTGTTTTTTTTTAACCTTTCTTCTGCTGTTTTCCTGGCTAGTGATACAATTAAAACTGATGGAAATGATTTATGTTAAAATATGCGCAAGCATTTCTCCTGCTTTTAAAAGGACAAACACTTCATTAGCAAAGAAATGTTTGAGGAGCCTCTTGTTTTGGGGTCAAATACTTTGAAAGTGATGCAGCGTATGGATTGTGTAAAAACTTAACAAAAATGAAATTGCATGGATATTGAGGTTTTTTTTTGACAAAGTTAAGGAATTAATGAGGAGGTAGGATACAGGAAGCAAAGGTAATGGTATATACTGAAATTGGCAGAAAGTAATGATTGATGTTCCCCAGTGGTCAATGTTCATCATCGATTGGTACACAGAAGACTGCTAAAGGCTGATCTGTGCCAGAAAGGTTCTGCTGTAAATAGGAGAAGATACTGCAGATAATTGAGTCTTGAGTGATTTGCTAGCTCAGGATTTTTCCCCCTTGTTTTTCTCTTTGCTTCTGATACGCACTTGCTTTTGAAGGAGACTAGAATATTTTTTTGTTGCGCCAGGTTCAACAATCCTGGTTGGGCTTTGTTTAGGACTTGCAATCAATGTCAAAACTCCTAAGTGAAGCCTTTATGGTGACCTCCGGCACTGACGCACAGTAACAACAGTGTGTACCATCTACAAGATGCACTGCAGGAACTCACCAAGGTTCCTCAGACAGCATTATCCAAACCCCAAGCACTACCATCTGGAAAGACAAGAGCAGCAGATACCTGGGAGCCCAAAGCCTGTAGCTTCCCTTCCAAGTCACTCACCATCCTGAATTTGAAATATGTCATCGTTCCTTCACTGTTGCTGGTTCAAAATCCTGGAATTCCCTCCCGAACAGCACATGGGTGTGACCTACATCTCAGGGACTGCAGCAGTTCAAGAAGGCAGCTCAGCAACACCTTCTGAACGGCAACTAGTGATGGACGGTAAATGCTGGCCTAGCCAGTAACGCCCACATCTTTCTTTGCCAACTCTTGCATGTGCCTCATTGTTAATATAAACAGCTCAAGAGAGTGTGCTGCTGAGATAAATTAACCTATTCACTGCTGACAGGTCGGGTCATGGACTGAAACCGTGGGCCTGAGATAGGGAGATTGTGACATGCATTGGAGAACAAGTCCATACTGTACCAATTTTATACTGGTGGCTAGATGCACAATCAGCAGCAAACAGAGAATCACAGTGTATATCTTTGGAGACCTTGGTCTTTGCCTGGAGCCATCTCATATTGAGCAGCTTCCCATCCATGCCATATCTGATTTTGATGCCGGGATCACCACAATGGGAGTCATTGGATAGCATAGTGGAGAAAAATATACTGAAGAGAGTTAGTGAAGCACACAGTTCTGTTTTACTTCATTAGTGACAGGAAATGGATCAGAAAACTTATCATCATCAGACATGTGCGAGCATGCGATCATGAAACTGTCAAACCATTGCGATGAATTTCTCATGTCAGCCAAATTTCTCCATTGCAGTTGCTATGATCCTTGTGAATACCTATAACTTTTAAACAGTGATTTAAACTTCTGGGTGATAAATGAAAGAATGACACAAGGGGCCTATAAAAGGATGGTGAAGAGGGGGTTTGAAGGATGGGGGAGAGCAGGGTAGGTAAGTAGGGGCCTCCTGGAGGTTGGGTGGGTGATGGGTGGGAACGGGGTGCTGTAAGGGGGCTTGGGGAGCCTGAAGAGTGGGGAACCCCAGTGTTGGATCTCTGTGTCTATTCATATACCAGTAACGCCGTACCATATACCAAATAACAGAGATTCAAGACTGGCTTTTTGGGCTAAAGGCAATTTGCCACCTTTATTTTTGTCAGCTTCTAGTGTCTATTGGTAAGTTTAAATTTTCACACAAAGGATTGCACAGTTTAAAATAGAATAAATAGTGATTTGCAAAGCAAGAGGATGGAACAAATTTTAGAGAATAGGTTGAATTGATTCTAGAATGACTTTCTCGTCCCGATACCTAAACTTGTAAGAAGATTACTATCTGTAAAGTTTTGTCAGCAGTGATTGGTTTTGACTCATCTATAATTCCTTTAATTCGACTAATGGGTCTGTCTGTTAAATTAAAAGATGAAACATTTCAGTAACTTTCCCTCTGATGAAAAGCTTACCCAGCAAAAATTCCTTTCCATGGGGTGATTCTGTGGTTACCATGGACATGGAACTGGCTCCTAGCCCATCTCTCTGACACAAAGAGCCTTTCTCTCTGTTCGGCCTTGCAAATGTTTGCAGTTTCTTATCGGATCTTTTCACAAGCAGTCAGCTATTTCTCACTGTTATGGTTGATCTATAATAATTTAAAATCTTCGTTATTATGATTTCTTTAAATAATTTCTTCCTTTAACCCCTTTTACCTATAATAAAAGGTTAGTTTCTATCACCTAAGGACCCCATAGTGGGGTTTTCTCACTTGGGGGTGTATGGGACAGTGTCCATGTGTGTGGGGGGTGACATTGCTCCTGGGTGGGTGTGTAAGCTCACTTAGAGATTGGGACACCCTTTCAAAATGGCAGCCTGATCTCTGAGTTCAGCTCCCCAGTCCTAAATAAATTCTAAGTGTGGGCTAAACTGGTGAGAAACTCTCCAGGGCCCAAAAAAGTGACTAAGTGTCATTGAATAGCGGTGGGGAACTCGTAGAACCGGCCGGAAATTCTCTGAAAAAAAGCCACAAAATTAACTTGAAATTTCTTGGGAGAATCTTGGGAGAATATTATTAAACTAGAAAGAGTGCAGAAAAGATTTACTAGGATGTTACCGGGACTTGATGGTTAGAGTTATAAGGAGAGACTGGATAGACTGGGACTTTTTTCCCTGGAGCTTAGGGGTGATCTTATAGAGGTCTATAAAATAATGCGGGTCATAGATAAGGTAGATAGTCAACATATTTTCCCAAAGGTAGGGGAGTCTAAAACTAGAGGGCATAGGTTTAAGGTGAGAGGGGAGAGATTCAGAAGGGCCCAGAGGGGCAATTTCTTCACTCAGAGGGTAGTGAGTGTCTGGAATGTGCTGCCAGAGGTAGTAGTAGAGGCGGGTACAATTGTGTCTTTTAAAAAGCATTTAGATAGTTACATGGGTAAGATGGGTAGAGAGGGTTATGGACCAAGTGCGGGCAACTGGGACTAGCTTAATGGTAAAAACTGGGCGGCATGGACTGGTTGGGCCGAAGGGCCTGTTTCCATGCTGTAAACTTCTATGATTCTATGAATCGGGCCCAAGATTTCACTTTTAAAACTTTTTCAGTAACAAATGAAAAAGAGCACTATTGCTAAATATTATTTTCTTCCCATGGGCAACTTTGATTTGATTTGATTTTTTTGTCACATGTACCGAAGTACAGTGAAACGTATTTTTCTGCGGCCGAGGGAACGTACACAGTACGTCCGCAGGAGATAAAAGAATAATCAACAGAGATCATTGACAAATGGTACATCGACAGTGAACTTGTACTTCAAATTACAAACTTTACACAGAATTGCTGTCCTTACAGCTAACAATCCACAGTTGTTTCCAGCTTCCAATGGTTTCCTGTTTCACCGTGTCACTGAACAGTAACTTCAGGGGCGGGATTCTCCGACCTCCCGGCGGGTCGGAGAATCGCCGACGGTGGCGTAAATCCCGCCCGGCCGCCCCGCGATATTCTCCGGCCCTCCAAAAATCCCGACAACGTGAATCACGTGGCGCGCCTCGGAGAATGTCGAGGACCAGCGCGACGCAACGGGCCCCGGGGCTGCACCAATTCTCCGTGCCGGATGGGCTGAAGTCCCGCTGACGTGACCATGGGTCACGCTGGCGTAAATCAGACCACCTATTTAATGGCGCCAACCAGTCGTGCGGAGGTAGGGGTCGGCGTGGGGCGGACACCGGAGAAGTGACGGCACGCAGGAGCCGTTGGTGGTGGGGGGTGCGTGCCGTGGGGGAGAGGGGCTGGGGGGAAGGGGCTGGGATGCAGGGGCTGGGGGTGCTCGGAGGGGGGGGCTGGGGAGGGGCTGGAGCAGGGGCTGGGGTGGAGAGGGGGGAGGCTGCCGCAGAGGAGCATGCTGCAGGGCGGCAGGTGGCAGCCGCCCAAGCTGGAGGGCCGCCCGCACGACAGGACGATGAGGAGGAGGAGGAGGTGGAATATGGCAATGGAGACGCCCGATGAGGCCTGTGTGTACCGGCCCCGCTCGTCATACCAGGACCTCACGGACCGGGCATGCAGGAGGAGACTCCGGATGAGCCGGAAAACCATGGCACACATCTGCCACCTGATGGCACACCTGGCACCGCGGGCACTGGGGGAGGACAAGCTCTCCCCGTGGCCATCAAGGTTACGGTGGCCCTGAACTTCTATGCCACGGGGTCATTCCAGGCGCCAAGTGGGGACCTGTCCGGCATCTCGCAGGCATCGGTGTACCAGTGCATCCGTGCAGTGACAGACGCCCTATATATCATTGCGGACCGCTACATCCAGTTCCCTGTGTACCGTGCCAGCCAGGATGCCCGGGTAGCGGGCTTCGCTGCCGTGACGAGGATGCCTATGGTATAGGGGGCGATCGATGGGATGAACGTCGCCGTGCGGCCACCTGCGGATAACAGGACCGTGTTCACGAATAGGAAGGGGACCTATTCCATGAACGTGCAGATGGTCTATGACCACCGCATGAGGATCCTGCACGTCTGTGTCCGGTACCCGGGCAGTGTACATGACTCATTCGTATTGGCGCAATCTTTCATCCCCACCATGTTCATGGGACGCCCCTCTCAGCCGAGGAGCTGGTTGCTGGGCGACAGGGGTTACCCGTTGCGATCGTGGCTGATGACGCCTATACGGAGGCCACAGACTGACGCAGAGAACCGCTACAACGATGTCCATGCAGCGACCAGGGGTGTGATAGAGAGGTGCTTTGGGCTGCTGAAGATGCGCTTCAGGTGCCTGGACCGTTCTGGAGGGGCCCTCCAGTACCCGTCAGATAGGGTCAGCCGCATCGTTGTGGTCAGCTGCGTCCTACACAACATAGCCCAGCAGAGGGGCAATGTGCTGCAGGCAGAGGAGGGGGAAGCGGAGAAACAGCAAGACGAGGCGCAGACCTCCCCAGATGAGGAGGATGGGGGCAATGGTCAGGACAGACGGTGTGAACATGGACGGGAGGCTGCCCACCGTTACCGGCTGGGCTGGCGGGCACGGGACATGCTGATAGCCACCCGGTTCACGGACTAGGTGGGTGTGGGAATCGCCGAGTACGGGCACAGACTGCACACCACGGTACCAGCCTACCAGCCTCACCACACCCACCCAACACCAACCACCCTCACCCCACCCACCCATCACCAATCACCCTCACCCCACCCACTCAACACAAACCACCCTCACCCCGCCCACCCAACACCAACCACCCGCACCCCACCCGCATGCACACCACCCCTCCATTGCACATCCACCTGGGAGAAGGGGGGGATATGGAGGAAGGGGGGATATGGGGGAAGGGGGGAAAGGGGGTTATGGGGGAAAGGGGGTTATGGGGGAATTGGGGATATGGGGGAAGGGGGATATGGGGAAGGGGGGATATGGGGGAAGGGCGGATATGGGGAAGGGGGGATATGGGGGAAGGGCAGATATGGGGGAAGGGCAGATATGGGGGAAGGGAGGATATGGGAGATGGGGGGGATGGGGGAAGGGAGATATGGGGAGGGGGGATATGGGGGTAGGAGGGAAATGGTGGAAGGGGAGTATGGGGGAAGGGGGGATTTGGGGGAGAGGAGCATATGGGGGAAGGGGAGATGGGGGGACATGGGGGGATATGGGGGCCTGGATATGGGGGGATATGGGGGAAGGGGGATATGGGAAAAGGGGGGATAGGGGGAATGGGGATATGGGGGATGGGGGAACGGGTGATATGGGGAAGGGGGGATAGGGGGGATATGGGGGAAGGGGATATGAGGAAGGGGATATGGGGGAAGGGGGGCATGGGGGGATATGGGGGAAGGGGGGATATGGGGGAGGGGGGATATGGGAGATGGGGGAAGGGGAAAGGAGGGCAGGCAGTGGGGGGTCTCACTTGGCGCTGGGCGGCAGGCGGCCATTTTGCCGGGTCTCCAGCGGGCGGCGCGTCTTTTGTGCAGTGATGCCGCGCGCGTCCGTGACGGGTGACGCCGTCGCGAATGGCGTCACGCCGCTACTAGCCCATTCCCGGCCGGATAATTCACGACGTTTCGGGGAGCCCAACGCCGGAGTGATTCGCATTGTTTTTGGCGCCGGGTTTGGCCATGACGCTGATTCACGGAGAATCCCACCCCAGGTGTTCAGGTGCTTTCCTCAGTTTTCATAGTTTCTTAAATCCAGCTGAAAAACCTGTCCCAATGACGCTTCTTGAACATGCCAGAACAAATCTCCTGAAATCCTCAGCAGGCATCAGGATTTCTGTCAAGATCCAACCTGCTTGTGAAAAATGCTGTCCTTCTCTTACACCCTTACTTATTACGAATTTATCAGTGATTTAGAGGCCATTTAAAACCGGTCGAATGCTAACATCTGATCTGGGCACAAAGCAACATTGGATTTGGAGATTGTGCGAAGGCATAACATCGATGCTAGCGAATCAGTATCAGAAATGATCCACTCTGTTGGCCTGTAATGTGTCGAAGTTCACCAAGTCAGCCAACAAATTGACTTGTATTATGTATGGTTGAATGGGCATTTTCTAAAATCTTGGAGACCATAAGATCGTAAGACATAGGAGCAGAATTAGGCCCATTACGTCTGCTCCACCATTCAATCATGGTTGATATCTTTCTCATTCCAATTCTCCTGCCTTCTCCCCATAACCTCTGATCCCCTTATTAATCAGGAACTCTGTGTAAATGGCACTCAGTGATTTGACCTCCACAACCTTCTGCAGCAAAGAGTTCCACAGATTCACCACCCTCTGGCTGAAGAGATTCATCCTCATCCCAGTTGAAAAGGATAGTCCCTTCAATCTGAGGATGTACCCGCGGGTTCTAGTCTCTGCTACTAGTGGAAACATCATCTCCATGTGTGGTGAACCACGGTCCACTGTTACTGCTGTATATGTATTCACTGTTATTGTTTGCTCCGTTGTTACTTACTGTTGTTGTTGTTGCTTCTGTTGGCTCCGCCTGTGGCTTTGTATATAGTTGGCTGATCTGTGGCCCTGCCCCCAGTGAGGGATCAGCAGCAGGCAGGCACAGTGTATTAAAGCCACAATTTAGTTCCATAACTCGCTTCGTCTATTATTGATGGTCCATCAATTTAATACACTGAGATATTACAATGGATGCCGCTCTTCGGCCTGACCGACTTGAACTTGGCCCGCAGGCAGCCAACGCCACTGCAATCTTCAACCACTGGCTAAGCTGTTTCGAGGCTTACCTCGACTCATCGACCGACGCTGTCACCGAGGTGCACAAGCTGCGTCTCCTCAACGCCCGGGTGAGCCCCAAAATCTTTCTGCTGATCAGCGACGCGGCCTCATACGCAGAGACAATCGCACTGCTAAAAGGGCAGTTCATGAGGGCAGTGAGGTGTTCACTCGACATCTCCTTGTCACGAGGCGTCAGCGCCCTGGTGAATCACTGGCCGAATCCCTGCATGACCTGCGAGTACTCGCCCGGAATTGTAACTGCCAGGCAGTTACGGCGGTTCAGCACTCTGAGCTCCTAATCAGGGACGCCTATGTGGCCGGAGTCCAGTCTAATTATATCTTACAACACTTGCTCGAAGGGGGTACCCTCGACCTCAAGGACACTGTGCAGTTCTCTAGCTCTTTGGAAGTAGCGTTCCAGAACATGGATGCCTTCATGTCCGACCACGCAGTACCCTTGTGGACGTCGGAGGCACGGCCATCACCTGGCCCGGGTGCGTCACAAGCCTGTCCAACTCTGGGCAGCTACTTCTGCGGCCAGGGCCAGCACCCCAGACAGCGTCGTCCTGCTCGGAACGCAACCTGCAACGAATGCGGCAAGAAGGGGCACTTTGCCAAGGTCTGTCAGGCCCGACCTGAAGCTCCCAGACCCAAAGTCTGCCAGGCCCGACCTGAAGCTCAAGGTCCCACAGCGTGGCATCTTGTTTACCGGGACCGCCCCCTTCTGACGCGTCATCTGCATCGTGCGGCCAGTGGGGGCCACCATTTTGGCCACCATCTTTGAAGCCGCCTGTCACGTGCGACTCATGGAGGCTGCCATCTTGGGACCACCCTGCTACCAACGACCAGACCAGCCATCTTCCGCAGCTCAGCTCCGTCACGCTCGACCAGTCCCGGCCCTGTGGTGATATGCATCACTGTAAAGACACAAGGGGTTAATGTAAATACATGCAGACTAGCTAGACACTAGAGGGAGCACCAGAGACATGACACACAGACACTCAACCAATAGAACAGTTAGATAGGACACGACCAATGGGCATTCACGATACACACAGAGGTGACACCACCACAGGAGGGCATTACACCAACCCATATATAAAGGACACCACACACATGATCTTCCTCTTTCCAGTGGAGACAGTCAGTGAGTAGAGACACAGGGTTGATTCAATATTACACCCACCACGTGGATTGTAGCAACTGGTTAGTCAGTCTGAGTAGCTATAGAAGGATTAACAGTCGTGGCGAACCCGAGTAGGGGAAGTGCAAATAGCTTAATAAACGTTTGAAGATATCTCCACGTCTGAACCTTCCTTTGTCAAGTGCACCACAAGGAAGCCGTTTATGCTACACCTAGAGCATAACAAGACATGTTACCAGAGTGAACTGTTTCAATCCATATAGCTAAAACTCAGCATACAGTGACAACCAGCAACAATAGCCAGGCAAGATGTTTGAGATCCCAGTTCCGCAGCGGCTCCAGTGCCACGGCGATCTCCGCGAAAACTGGCGGCCATTCCGGCAAAGGTTTGAAATCTTCCTGGTAGCAGTCGACCTACAAGACGTGGCCAATGCTGAAAAGACAGAGCTTCTGCTCACCATCGCCGGTGCCAGAGCAGAAGAAATCTTTAAAAAATTCAAGTTCTCCAAGGGGCAAAACAGGAGCGACTTCCAGGCAGTCCTGGACAAATTCGGTAAATACTGTGAGGAAAACACACTCCAACCAGCTGAAAACGGTAAGAGAAGCGCCAGTACTCACCACGAGGCCGAGATCCTGGAGCAGAGAACAATTTTGATCGGAAGCCATCTTTGTAAAGGTACTGCACATGCGCAGTTGCGCGAGAAGCACACAGAAGGGGAAGGTCCGTGTGCGCATGCGGGAGAATCTGCGCATGCGCAATTGCGAAAACGGCCCCCAGTACCGGAACAGCAATATGCGCATGCGCAAACGCTTCCTACGTCTGATGTCACATGCGTCATGACGTCAGAGGCCCCGGACCACGCCCATTTAAAGGGGAAATGTCCCAAATCACGAAAGAAATCTCTTAAAGTCGTAAAACAAGCTTCTTTCACCTGGAATGACAGCAAAATGCCTCAAATTCAACCAGGAACTGAAAGTAACCGCCGCAAAACCCTGCAACAAGCAGTTAGCACCGCCCAAAGCGATGACACAGACCTTGAATACTACGACACCGGCCTTTATTTTTTTCTCTGGACATCGCGAGCCCCATGCCAGCTCCGACACAAACAGTGATGACATGGTCCTAGAGGACTCCGACTCGGACGAAGGTTTTTTCATTAGAAATGGCGACCCCCATGCTGAATCCGACGCAGACGCGGATTCGTTCTTTGGATTTGAGGATCTTCAGCCCAGCGCATACGACATCCCGACTCGTGAGTGCAGGATTATGCTGCGGCCTGACACCATAGAACATAGAAAAATACAGCACAGAACAGGCCCTTCGGCCCATGATGTTGTGCCGAACCTTTGTCCTAGATTAATCATAGATTATCATTGAATTTACAGTGCAGAAGGAGGCCATTCGGCCCATTGAGTCTGCACCGGCTCTTGGAAAGAGCACCCTACCCATAGTCAACACCTCCACCCAACACTAAGGGCCATTTTGGACACTAAGGGCAATTTATCATGGTCAATCCACCTAACCTGCACATCTTTGGACTGTGGGAGGAAACCGGAGCACCCGGAGGAAACCCACGCAGACACGGGGAGGATGTGCAGACTCCACACAGACAGTGACCCAAGCCGGAATCGAACCTGGGACCCTGGAGCTGTGAAGCAATTGCGCAACCGCAATGCTACCGTGCTGCCCTTAAGAACAAATAAATCTACACTATATCATTTTACCGTAATCCATGTACCTATCCAATAGCTACTTGAAGGTCCCTAATGTTTCCGACTCAACTACTTCCACATGCAGTGCATATTTTGAACCTCCTTTGCTTCACTTGGGCTTTCCTTTACTTTAACAAACCCCACTGTCTTATCCTGTTTTACCACATCAGCCTTCCCAGTGCTTTTCTTCAACCACCAATACTGTGACTTTACATGGCCTACTTTATTACAGTGAAAACATTTAGAACATAGAACATAGAACAATACAGCGCAGTACAGGCCCTTCGGCCCACGATGTTGCACCGAAACAAAAGCCATCTAACCTACACTATGCCATTATCATCCATATGTTTATCCAATAAACTTTTAAATGCCCTCAATGTTGGCGAGTTCACTACTGTAGCAGGTAGGGCATTCCACGACCTCACTACTCTTTGCGTAAAGAACCTACCTCTGACCTCTGTCCTATATCTATTACCCCTCAGTTTAAAGTTATGTCCCCTCGTGCCAGCCATATCCATCCGCGGGAGAAGGCTATCACTGTCCACCCTATCCAACCCCCTGATCATTTTGTATGCCTCTATTAAGTCTCCTCTTAACCTTCTTCTCTCCAACGAAAACAACCTCAAGTCCATCAGCCTTTCCTCATAAGATTTTCCCTCCATACCAGGCAACATCCTGGTAAATCTCCTCTGCACCCGCTCCAAAGCCTCCACGTCCTTCCTATAATGCGGTGACCAGAACTGTACGCAATACTCCAAATGCGGCCGTACCAGAGTTCTGTACAGCTGCAACATGACCTCCCGACTCCGGAACTCAATCCCTCTACCAATAAAGGCCATCGGCCTTCTTCACAACCCTATCAACCTGGGTGGCAACTTTCAGGGATCTATGTACATGGACACCTAGATCCCTCTGCTCATCCACACTTTCAAGAACTTTACCATTAGCCAAATATTCCGCATTCCTGTTATTCCTTCCAAAGTGAATCACCTCACACTTCTCTACATTAAACTCCATTTGCCACCTCTCAGCCCAGCTCTGCAGCTTATCTATATCCCTCTGTAACCTGCTACATCCTTCCACACTATCGACAACACCACCGACTTTAGTATCGTCTGCAAATTTACTCACCCACCCTTCTGCGCCTTCCTCTAGGTCATTGATAAAAATGACAAACAGCAACGGCCCCAGAACAGAACCTTGTGGTACTCCACTTGTGACTGTACTCCATTCTGAACATTTCCCATCAACCACCACCCTTATGGATTTGAAATTTGAAACTTTTCATTTCTTTTCCACCCTCCTGGATTTCTTTTTTATTCTGAGGTACACTCTCCTTATTAGCTCCCATCAGATCACCTTTACCTTTACCACTTGAGTATTTCTCATGTCCCCAGTTTCTATCCCTCACGGGCTGACGCTTCCTAAGTCTGACGTCACATGTGTCATGACGTCAGAGGCCCCAGACCACGCCCATTTAAAGGGGAAATGTCCCAAAGCACGAAAAATCTCGGAAACCAAGCTTTGATTTATGAACTAATTCATAATCATCTGCCATTTCTGCTGCTAATCTCGCAGTTTTAACCCTCTGCTCTTCCACATGAGTTCTCACTACATCAGGAATTGAATTTTTAAACTCCTCCAAATGTATAATTTCTCTGAGAGCTATGGTTTGGTCTATTTTCAAAGCCCTTATCCACCTATCAAAATTAGTCTTTTTGAGCCTTTCAAACTCCATGTATGTTTGACCAAATTCTTTCCTTACATTTCTAAACCTTTGTCTGTAGGCTTCAGGCACTAGTTCATATGCACCTAAGATGGATTTTTTCACCTCCTCATACGTCGCAGATACCTCCTCCGGTAGTGATGCAAACACTTCACTAGCTCTACCTACCAGCTTTGTTTGAATCAGTAATATCAGTTCTTGTGGCCATTTCATTTGTTTAGCTACCTTCTCAAATGAAATGAAAAAGCCTTCTACCTCCTTCTCATCAAACCTTGGCAATGCTTGGACATATTTAAATAGATTCCCACCAAGCCTTCAGCTTTGACGCTCTTTCTCACTATCCTCATCACTATCATCCAACTGTACGTTTCCCTTTTCGTCTGCCAATTTTAACTCACTGTCATGTTTCATGGCCATTTTCTGAAGTTCAAACTCACTCTCTTTATCTTTTTCCCTGATCTGTATCTCCCTTTCTTTTTCTTTTTGTTCTGCTAGGGCTATTCTGACTTTTCTTCTTTCTTCTCTCTCCTTTTCTTTTTTCTCTCTCTCTCTTTTGTATTCAAGCTGCTTTAATTCTTTCTCATGTTCCATTTGTTCAATTTGCAACTGAATTTTTGCCATTTCCAATGAGTTAAACTCCATCTCAGGCAACTTTAAATGCTCAACCACCGCCATAATTACCTCATCTTTTTGCATTTTGTCAGGTAATGTTAACTGCAATGTTTTTGTCAAATCTAACAGTCTGCTTTTAGTCTCTGTCCGTAAGGTACTGTGTGTGACCGTCTTGACCCCAAAAAACTTCTGAGCCTCTGAAAGCTCCATTGTCCATAACACCCCCCCCCCCCACTTAAACTAAAATACCCCACCTGAAAAGCAACCACAATATGCTCACCCCTCACTGTCTTCAAGTTCACTAAGATAATCCAATAGATCGACTTTTATCCCCCTCGAGCCCCCAATTGTTATGGGTCAGGGTTTAGAGAATCCCAAAGTGTATCATGGAGTTCACCTGACCCACAACTTTTAATAGATTGTGGTATGGGGAGCACACGGCTCACTCTACAGGTATGGTATACCAGAAAATGGACCAGTGGTTTTGAAAACAAAACAATGTTTATTCTATGAGCTCAAGTTAACCTTTTTAAAACAAACAGTGAATATCTTAGCAACCAGTAAATCAAATACAACCCCCAAAGAATACAACACTAAATAACCTGTATGCTGTCCTTTTTAACATCCAAAAACTTAACAAACCTCTAAACAGGAGCACATTAGGGTTTACATTCAATACTGAAATCATTTATAATTCTGAATTTACCAAATGATTAAGATAGTCTTTGGATGGCAGACTTCAGATGCAACTCCCTGAAACACAGACACACCCAAGCTCTTCTCAAACTGAAACTAAAAAAGCAGAAGTGGAGCTCAGCTCCACCCACACTCTGACATCATTCATGTAACATGAGCAGCTCCATTTCTTAAAGGTACATTTCTTAAACACCCATTTCTTAAAGGGTACTCTCACATGACAGGGCCAAATTGCCTCCTTCTGCACCATAACATTTCTGTGATTCAGTGATTCTGGAGAGGAGCAGAGGAGATTTACTCAGATGGTACCAGAGTTTATGAACTTCAGTTATAAGGAGTGATTGGAAAAACAGAGTTTGTACTTTTTAGCCAAGAGAAGGTTAGGGTGAGACTTTATAGATCTGTTAAAATATTTAGGAGTTTTTATGAACTACGTAAGGATAAATGGTTACCACAAGCAAAAGGGGTGGTAACCAAAGAAGATAAATTTTAAGATAATTCACAAAACATTAAGAGGAAAAATCAGAACAAAGTTTTTATGCAGGAATTTGCTCATTGGGATTCACTGCATAAAAGGGTGTGGAAGTTGGAACAATAGGAACTTTCAAAATACTGGGGGCAGAGCTGAGAGTGGGACTATTGGATATCCAAACCCGGCGGGCAGAAGAATGAGTTAAAGAGCCTCCTTCTATGCTGTATATGATTCTAATTCAATCAATGACAACTTGTGAGATGTTATCTGGAAAAATATACCATTAAGGCTGCAAATTACGATAAAACCCAACTGGTTTGCTAATGTCATTTTGACAAGGAAACCTGGAATCTCTACCCAGCCTGACTTATAAATGTCTACAGTCCTACACTGTATGGTTACATAGAATTGAGCACGAAGATCAGTTGGGTTAGTTTTTATCGCTCCTTCACATCTTTAAAAGGACTGCTGAGGCTTAACGATTGTAAATTAATAGTTTTCTTTTTAAGCTGTCTTTATGTGGAGCCACGAGGAACAGGAGTTAAATACGCATTAAGCCAGCTCATACTCCCCGGCTTTTGTTTGCCTCATTGCACCACCACCCCCACTCTAACTCTGGGGACCAATGCGCACAAATTGGTCTGAGGAAAGGTGCCTCAGGAGGCCTAACAGGTGATGTAATTATTGCGATGTTGCCCACGGCAAATATGCAGGTATGCTAGTGCAAGTATGCCAAGAATTTTGGCTTCAAAAAGATGCCCGAGTTCATTACTCCCATCTGAACCTAACCAATACCCCATGCTTGTAAAAAGACACTTCTTCAACACTACCAGATACGACCAAAGGCTGTATAAGGCTCTGGTCAGACCACATTTGGACTTTTGTGAGCAATTTTGGGCCCCGTATCTAAGGAAGGATATGCTGGCATTGGAAAGAGTCCAGAGGAGATCCACAAGAATGATTCCTGGAATGAAGAGCTTGTTGTCTGAGGAATGGTTGAGGACTCTGGGTCTCTACTCGTTGGAGTTTAGAAGGATGAGGGGGGATCTTATTGAAACTTACAGGATACTGCGAGGCCTGGATAGAGTGGCCGTGGAGAGGATGTTTCCACTTGTAGGAAAAACTAGAACCAGAGGACACAATCTGAGACTAAAGGGACGATCCTTTAAAACAGAGCTGAGGAGAAATTTCTTCAGCCAGAGGGTGGTGAATCTGTGGAACGCTTTGCCACAGAAGGCTGTGGAGGCCAAATCACTGAGTGTCTTTAAGACAGAGGTAGACAGGTTGTTGAGTAATAAGGGGATCAGGAATTATGGGGAGAAGGCAGGAGAATGGGGATCAGAAAAATATCAGCCATGATTGAATGGCGGACCAGACTTAATGGGCCAAGTGGCCTAATTCCGGTCCTATGTCTGATAGTGTTAGATAGTCAGTTGTACTTTTTTGGCCTATTTAGTTACAATGCTGTCCATAATAAAAGGTTACTTGTGTTAGTTACAAACCTGGTGACTGCAGTTTATTGGGCTCAACCAAGATCCTCGGGTATTTTAATATAACATCTAATTTCACTTGTGTTACGACTCTGGGCAGCACTGTTGCTCAGTGGTGAGCACTGTTGCTTCACAGCACCAGGGACCCGGGTTCGATTCCTGGCTTGTGTCTCTGTCTGTGCGGAGTCTGCACATTCTCCCCATGTCTGCGTGGGTTTCTTCCAGGTGCTCCGGTTTCCTCCCACAAGTCCCGAAAGACGCGCTTGTTAGGTGAATTGGACATTCTGAATTCTCCCTCAGACAAGAGAAAAAAAGAATGGAAAAACGTAAAGGACTAAAATCCAAAAAGGTTCACAGGATATGATGCCTAAAACCTAGGGTTCTAAAAGAGATAATGGGGTGGATTTTTCATTCTTGGGACTGAGTCCCCACGCCATCAGGAAAACGGTGGTCTTTTACGCCAGGAAACTGGCATCAAAAGGCCACAGATTAACTGTCTTGCAAGGGGCTAGCAGGCAGCTGTCGTAGAGCTCGCAGCTCCAGCTGCCGATACAGCCCCCCCGCACTTTTGGGTCAGAGGCCGCGCATGCGCACAGCGGCGGCCTGCAGCGGCCGTGCCGTGCTCCATGGCGGACTCAGCCCACGGACCTGGACCGCCAAAATAGTGTCCCCCATTGGCTGCTCGCCCGCCCTGGACCGCCCGCCCCCAGTCCCAAATAAAGCTCCCCTGCCCTCCAATCGGCCCTCCCCCAACTGTGGGGACTGAGTCCACAACCACCACGTGAGGATCCCGGACAGTGGAACCACGCCGTCGAGAATTCAGCTGGTCGGAATTGCCGGAGGGAATTCGGACGGAGAATGGTGGGGTGGGCCTCAGGCAATGGCCTGCGGCGGTGGATAATTGGCGTGAATGCGCCGATTTTCAGGGGGCGCCGGTCCCAATTCCGTGCGCAAATACGGATTCTCCGCCCCGTCGCCGAACGCGATTTCAGCGTCAGGGTGCGGAGAATCCAGCCCAATGGCAGAGATAATTGATGTGATTTTCCGAAATTCGCTAGATTCTGGATTGGTCCCAACAATTTGGAAGTTAGCAAATGTAACACCGCTGTTCATGAGAGGGAGAATGAAAACAGAACTACAGCCCAGATTCATTTAAGTCATTAGGAAGCTGTTGGAATCTATTATTAAGGAAATGAACTTGTAAAATTCTGATGACAAAATGAATGTGGTGTTACAAAAGGGACAAAATTATTAGAATTTTTGATGATAGATAAACAGAAACCAGTAGATGGATTTCCAAAAGGTATTCACAAAGCAGCCTGCTTGATTGCCCCCCTTCCACAAACATTCAAACCCTCCACCACCAACGAACAGTGGCAGCCATGTGTACCATCTACAAAATGCACTGCAGTAACTCGCCAAGGTTCCTTGGACTGCACCTTCCAAACCTATGACCACTACCATCTAGAAGGACAAGAGCAGCAGATACCTGGGAACCTCACCTCCTGGAGGTTCCTCTCCAAGTCACTCAGCCACCCTGACTTGGAAATATATCGTCATTCCTTCACTGTCACTGTGGCAAAATCCTGGAACTCTCTTCCTAACAGCACAGTGGGTGTAGCTACATATCAAGGACTACAGCGGTTCAAGAAGGCAACTCACCACTACCTTCTGAAGGGCAACTAAGGATGAGCAATAAATGCTGGCCTAACCGTGACACCCACATCCCGTAAATGAATTTTAAAAGTGACTGAATGCTATGATATCGTTTGACTAGGCACTTGGATGTGCTGCTTTCAGCCCAGGTGCTGGGATCCTTATCCACTGAACTCAAATATTGCAATCTACAATAAAAGTCCACGCTTCATCCGCCGTCTCAAAGTAGTGGTGCCTCCCTTGATATGTGACCCACAGTCTTGCCGGTTGCAGCATTCCAAATTTTATCTTCCTTTTGTGAAGTACCGCCTTGGCCCGATTAAAGCTCGCCCTCCTTCTCGCCACCTCCGCACTCCAGTCTTGATAAACGCGGATCACCGCGTTCTCCCATTTACTACACCGAGTTTTCTTCGCCCATCTAAGGACCATTTCTCTCTCCTTAAAACGGAGGAATCTCACCACTATGGCTCTGGGAGTTTCTCCTGCTCTCGATCCTCGCACCATAACTCGGTACGCTCCCTCCACCTCCAACGGACCCGTCGGGGCCTCCGCTCCCATTAACGAGTGCAGCATCGTGCTCACATATGCCCCGACGTCCGCCCCCTCCACACCTTCAGGAAGGCCAAGAATCCTCAGGTTGTTCCTCCTTGCGTTGTTTTCCAGTGCCTCCAACCTCTCCACACATCGTTTCTGGTGTGTCTCCTGTATCTCCGACTTCACCACCAGGCCCTGTATATCGTTCTCATTCTCGGCTGCTTTCGCCTTCACGACCCGAAGCTCCTGCTCCTGGGTCTTTTGTTCCTCTTTCAGCCCTTCAATCGCCTGTAGTATCGGGGCCAACAACTCTTTCTTCATTTCCTTTTTTATCTCCTCCACGCAGCATTTCAAGAACTCTTGTTGTTCAGGGCCCCATATGAAACTACCACCTTCCGACGCCATCTTGGTTTTTTCTTGCCTTCCTTGCCTTTGTTCCAAAGGATCCGCTGCAATCCGGCCACTTTCCTCTCCTTTTTCCATCCGTGTCCAGGGGGAACACCCTTCTGGTTTACCGCACGGTGTTTTTAGCCGTTAAAATTGCCGTTGGGGCTCCTATCAAGAGCCCAAAAGTCCGTTCCACCGGGAGCTGCCGAAACGTGCGACTTAGCTGGTCATCGCCGCACCCTGAAGTCCAAATATTGCAATCTTTAGAATAAACATGAGGGTAAATGTTTAGCCGGGAAATGTGATTATTTGAGGGGGGTGGAGGAGTGCAAGACGTCTGCCTCCAATGTTCTAACAGGCTTCCGAAACTTGTCTGGTCGCCTAATTGCTCTGGAGTTTGTTATAACTTTGGGGCATTTCCACGCTGTGAACAAGTGGTTGAAACAAGGAGATTGATCAGTGCCCCATAGCGGGGTTAGTCTTGCAGGAAAGGACATCATTACTTCACCATCCCACTTCCCTGCATTGTTATTGAAAGTTTCCTGACGTGTCTCAGTGGTGCCTCACTCCTCAGTTGGAAGTACACAGTTCAGTTGGGTATCAGTGGAATCAGCTCGCCCACCCCCCACCTTCCCCTCCCTCCCATGCACCTGCCCTCCACAGCAGCATTCTCCTCATTTTGATTTTGTAGTGTGCCTTTGCTGCAGATTGGAAGATGGTGCTGCAGAACTCTCACTGCCAGACGAGCTTGGACCCACTCTGTGTGAGGAAGGAAATCCCTCCCTTTGTCCTAGAGGAGCTTCATGTTTAGAACATAGAACATAGAAAATACAGCACAGAACAGGCCCTTCGGCCCACGATGTTGTGCCGGACCTTTGTCCTAGATTAATCATAGATTATCATTGAATTTACAGTGCAGAAGGAGGCCATTCGGCCCTTTGAGTCTGCACCGGCTCTTGGAAAGAGCACCCTACCCAAACTCAACACCTCCACCCAACACCAAGGGCAATTTGGACATTAAGGGCAATTTATCATTGGCCAATTCACCTAACCCGCACATCTTTGGACTGTGGGAGGAAACCGGAGCACCCGGAGGAAACCCACGCAGACACGGGGAGGACGTGCAGACTTAGGTTTCTCTTTGTTTTCCCTGATTCTTTAGCTGCATGCCTATTTGATAGCCCCTAAATATTTTGAAGTGAATGTTCCTGTGACATGTGTAGACCTCATCTATATCTACTTTGAGGCTCTTTACAAAGTTCAGCATATATCCCCCTCACCCTCACCCCACCCATGTGTCTGTGTGCAATTTTCCCACTCGAATCCCAAGCACAGGCCTAGCTTCTTCCCCTGCCTTAGGCCAGCTGCCTCCTTCCCCATGACAGGTCTAGCCCTGCAGCCCATGAAAAGCGACTACTGCATTACCACTGGTCTGGTGGGTAGAGACTTGCCTACGACAACCCCCTATAAGATCCCATCCCCTTGCCACATTAGTGGGGAGAGTTTAAACGAATGTGGCAGGGGGATGGGAACCGATGTAGGAAGTTGGAAGGTAGTAAAACAGGGACAGAAATAAAAGGCAGTAAGGGGGAAAGTGTAAGGCAGAGAAGCCATAGTCAAAAATCAAAAAGGGTGACAGTACAAGGTACAGTGACTGAGGGGAGCTCAGTGAATAGGACCAGGAATACTAAAAGAAATAAAACGGGAAGAGAAAACATTAATGGTAAGCGACGCGGCAGGTTGTTACAGGAAGATATGGGTTCAACGACAAGGAAAATTAGGAGAAAGGTTAAGAGGAAATATAACTTAGGAGAGGTTACTAATCGAGGTGTTAAGATTAAGAACAGAGGTAAAAAAGCCAACATAAGTGTACTTTACCTGAATGCTCGTAGTATTCGGAATAAGGTAAATGAGTTGATGGCGCAAATCATCGTGAATGACTATGATTTAGTGGCTATTACTGAAACATGGTTAAAGGATGGTCACGACTGGGAGTTAAATATCCGAGGGTATCAAACTTTTCGGAAGGACAGAGTGGATGGTAAGGGAGGTGGTGTAGCTCTGTTATTTAAGGATGACATCCGGGCAACAGTAAGGGATGACATCGGTGCTATGGATGATAAGGTTGAATCCATTTGGGTGGAAATCAGGAATAGTAAGGCGAAAAAGGTCACTGATAGGAGTAATCTATAGGCCACCAAATAGTAACATTATGGTGGGGCAGGCAATAAACAAAGAAATAACAGATGCATGTAGAAATGGTACAGCAGTTATCATGGTGGATTTTAATCTACATGTTGATTGGTTAAACCAGGTCGGTCAAGGCAGCCTTGAGGAGGAGTTTATAGAATGTATCCGCGATAGTTTCCTCGAACAGTGTGTAATGGAACCTACGAGGGAACAAGCGGTCCTAGATCTGGTCCTGTGTAATGAGACAGGATTGATTCAGGATCTCATAGTTAGGGATGCTCTCGGAAGGAGCGATCACAATATGGTGGAATTTAAAATATAGATGGAGGGTGAGAAGGTAAAATCAAGCACGAGTGTTTTGTGCTTAAACAAAGGAGATTACAATGGGATGAGAGAAGAACTAGCTAAGGTAGACTGGGAGCAAAGACTTTATGGTGAAACAGTTGAGGAACAGTGGAGAACCTTCCAAGTGATTTTTCACAGTGCCCAGCAAAGGTTTATACCAACAAAAAGGAAGGACGGTAAAAAGAGGGAAAATCGACCGTGGATGTCTAAGGAAATAAGGGAGAGTATCAAATTGAAGGAAAAAACATACAAAGTAGCAAAGATCAGTGGGAGCCTAGAGGACTGGGAAATCTTTAGGGGGCAACAGAAAGCTACTAAAAAAGCTATGAAGAAGAGTAACATAGATTATGAGAGTAAACTTGCTCAGAATATAAAAACAGATCGTAAAAGTTTCTACAAATACATAAAACAAAAAAGAGTGGCTAAGGTAAATATTGGTCCTTTAGAGGATGAGAAGGGAGATTTAATAATGGGAGATGAGGAAATGGCTGAGGAACTGAACAGGTTTTTTGGGTCGGTCTTCACAGTGGAAGACACAAATAACATGCCAGTGACTGATGGAAATGAGGCTATGACAGGTGAGGACCTTGACAGGATTGATATCACCAAGGAGGTAGTGATGGGCAAGCTAATGGGGCTAAAGGTAGACAAGTCTCCTGGCCCTGATGGAATGCATCCCAGAGTGCTAAAAGAGATGGCTAGGGCAATTGCAAATGCACGAGTGATAATTTACCAAAATTCACTAGACTCTGGGGTGGTCCCGGCGGATTGGAAATTAGCAAACGTGACACCACTTTAAAAAAGGAGGTAGGCAGAAAGTGGGTGTAGCGCACAAAGACTCCCGAGAGACGAATAGAGGTGAAGTCGATGAGGCTTTATTAAGCGTGACTTGTTCCCCGCAGTTCAGTAACAGACTGGCCTGCGGGGGAGAAATCCTGGTTCTTATACTCCGCCTTCAGGGCGGAGCTAGAGGTCAACAGCCAACCAGGACCCGGGATCTGTCAGCCAATGACATCACGGCTTCACAGTCCCACATGACCCCTAATGCATACATTCACCCTCCACATTCACCCCTTGTTAAAAATGAACCCGGCGGGGTGGTGCTTCGCATGGTGGTAGAGGTTTACAAGGCTGGTCCTGGGAGGAAAAACTTTTGCATGTCATCACAGTATGTACAGGGTATTTTTTTGTTTTGAACTATTTACAGTATTCGTAAGAGGGAAAAAAGGTAAAAAAATTCTCGTTAAAGTCCACAACATTCTAGTGTTACACCGATGCCACAAGTCGGTCGGGCGGTCTGGTCGTCCTTGTCGATCGCCTCAGCCCTGGTGGTGGTGGTGCTTGTTCCAGTGTTGTCGGACCTGGGAGGAGGACCGATCCTCCCGGGAAGGGGGCTGTCGCGGGGTTCGCCGGTGGCAGGGAGGGGGTGATAGGTGTCGGGGGGTGTGCGTGTTGCCGGCGGGCGCCAGATCTCGCAGGGAGACCGTGTCCTGTCGGCCGTCGGGGTACTCCACGTAGGCGTACTGCGGGTTCGCGTGGAGGAGGTGAACCCTCTCGACCAACGGGTCCGACTTGTGCGCCCGCACATGTTTCCGGAGCAAGATGGGTCCTGGGGCCGCCAGCCAGGTCGGTAGCGACGTTCCAGAGGAGGACTTCCTGGGGAAGACAAGGAGGCGCTGATGAGACGTTTGGTTAGTAGTGGTACACAGTAGCGACCGGATGGAGTGGAGGGCGTCCGGGAGGACCTCCTGCCACCGTGGAACTGGGAGATCCCTGGACCGTAGGGCCAGTAGGACGGTCTTCCAGACCGTGCCGTTCTCCCTCTCTACTTGCCCTTTCCCCCGGGGGTTGTAGCTGGTCGTCCTGCTCGAGGCTATCCCCTTGCTGAGCAGGAACTGGCGCAGCTCGTCACTCATGAAGGAGGACCCCCTGTCGCTATGGACGTATGTGACAGTGTGAATATGGTGTTAAGGGCTTTAATGACTGTGGCCGCTGTCATGTCAGAGCAGGGGATGGCGAAGGGGAAACGGGAGTACTCGTCCACCACGTTCAGGAAGTATGCGTTGCGGTCGGTGGAGGGGAGGGGCCCTTTGAAATCCAGACTGAGGCGTTCAAAGAGACGGGAAGCCTTGATCAGGTGCGCTCTATCTGGCCTGAAAAAGTGCGCATTGCACTCTGCGCAGATGTGGCAGTTCCTGGTGACTGTACGGACCTCCTCCACAGAGTAGGGGAGGTTGCGGGACTTTATAAAATGGTAGAACCGAGTGACCCCCGGGTGGCAGAGGTCCTCGTGGAGGGCTTGGAGACGGTCTATTTGTGTGTTGGCGCATGTGCCGCGGGATAGGGCATCGGACGGCTCGTTCAGCTTTCCGGGACGGTACAAGCTCTCGTAGTTGAAGGTGGAGAGCTCGATCCTCCACCTTAAGATCTTGTCATTTTTAATTTTGCCCCGCTGTGCATTATCGAACATGAAAGCTACCGACCGTTGGTCAGTGAGGAGAGTGAATCTCCTGCCGGCCAGGTAGTGCCTCCAATGTCGCACAACTTCCACTATGGCTTGGGCTTCCTTTTCCACTGATGAGTGGCGGATTTCTGAGGCGTGGAGGGTTCGGGAGAAGAAGGCCACGGGTCTGCCCGCTTGGTTAAGGGTGGCCGCTAGAGCTACATCGGAGGCGTCGCTCTCGACCTTGAAGGGGAGGGACTCGTGGCCTTTGCGATATCCGCTTTGATGCGGCTGAAGGCCTGGCAAGCCTCTGTCGACAGAGGGAAGGTCGTGGTCTGTATTAGGGGGCGGGCCTTGTCAGCGTACTGGGGGACCCACTGGGCGTAATATGAAAAGAACCCCAGGCAGCGTTTTAGGGCTTTTGAGCAGTGAGGGAGGGGAAATTCCATGAGGGGGCGCATACGTTCGGGGTCGGGGCCTAATTATCCCATTGCGCACTACATATCCCAAAATGGCTAGCCGGTTTGTGCTAAAAACGCACTTGTCCTCGTTGTATGTGAGGTTCAAGGCTTTAGCGGTCTGGAGGAATTTTTGGAGGTTGGCGTCGTGGCCCTGCTGATCGTGGCCGCAGATGGTTACATTATCGAGATACGGGAACGTGGCCTGCAACCCGTGTTGATCAACCATTCGGTCCATCTCTCGTTGGAAGACCGAGACCCCGTTTGTGACGCCAAATGGGACCCTTAGGAAGTGGTATAATCGCCCGTCTGCCTCGAAGGCTGTGTACTTGCGGTCACTTGGGCGGATGGGGAGCTGATGGTAGGCGGACTTGAGGTCCACGGTGGAGAAGACCTTATATTGGGCAATCCGATTGACCATGTCGGATATGCGGGGGAGAGGGTACGCACCTAGCTGTGTGTACCTGTTGATGGTCTGGCTATAGTCTATGACCATCCTTTGCTTCTCCCCTGTCTTTACTACTACCACCTGTGCTCTCCAGGGACTATTGCTGGCCTGGATTATGCCTTCCTTCAGTAGCCGCTGGACTTCGGGCCGAATGAATGTCCGGTCCTGGGCGCTGTACCGTCTGCTCCTAGTGGCGACGGGTTTGCAATCCGGGGTGAGGTTTGCAAACCTTGAGGGTTGCGAGGCCGCAGATAGTGAGTGGGGGTATTGGGCCGCCGAATTTGAAAGTTAGGCTCTGCAGGTTGCTCTGGAAGTCTAATCCCAGTAATGTGGGCGCGCAGAGTTGGGGAAGGACGTAGAGCCTGTAGTTTTTAAACTCCCTCCCTTGCACCGTTAGGGTCACTATGCAGTAGCCTTTGATCTGTACGGAGTGGGATCCTGCAGCTAGGGAAATCTTTTGCGCACTGGGACGGATGGTCAAAAAACAGCGTCTTACCGTGTCGGGGTGGATGAAGCTTTCTGTGCTCCCGGAGTCGACCAGGCATGGTGTCTCGTGCCCGTTGATGAGCACCGTTGTTGCCGTCGTCTGGAGCGTCCGGGGCCGTGCTTGGTCCAGCATCATTGAGGCCAGACGTGGCCGTAGTGCTTCAGCGTCTTCCTCGAACCCCGTTGAAGCGTCGATGCTGGGGTCCATTGTTGCCGTCCAAGATGGCGGCGGGGGTGAACAAAATGGCCGCCCCATGCATCGCACATGGCTGGGGGGTCACTTAAGATGGCGGCGGGGGTGGACAAAATGGCCGCCCCATGCGTCGCACAGGGCTGGGGGGTCCCAAGATGGCGGCGCCCCTCCTCCCCTCGTGGTGGCCGGGACACAAAATGGCGGCTCCTGCGGGTCGCACATAGGGCGCTGGGGGGGTTGGGGAGCGTTTGAAACGCGCAGGACTCCTTGTTCTCCGGGGACAGCGGTGGCCGGGACCCAAAATTGCTGCGCCTGCGGGTCGTACATAGGGCGCTGGGGGGGTTGGGAAGCGTTAGAAACGCGCAGGACTGCTTCTTCTCCTGGGACCGCGGCGACCTCCCGGGACCGGCACACAGCCGCGAAATGGCCCTTTTTCCCGCAGCTCTTGCAAATCGCTGCGCGGGCCGGGCAGCGCTGCCGGGGGTGTTTCGCCTGGCCGCAGAAATAGCAGCGGGCCCCCCCGGGACGACTTGGAGTCTGAACCGCGCAAGCCTGTGGGGTGGGGGGGGGGGGGTGGTTTGTCGCGACGGGGGTCCACGGAGCCCAAGGGGCTGCCGCGCGGTCGGGGCCGTCCGCGCGGGCGTTTCGCACGGCTACATCCAGGGAGGTTGCAAGGGGCCGTGCCTCTGAGAGTCCCAGCGACTCTTTTTCCAAAAGTCTTTGGCGGATTTGGGGAGAGTTCATACCTGCGACAAAAGCATCGCGCATCAACATGTCCGTGTGTTCAATCGCGTTTACCGGCGGGCAGCTGCAGGCCCGTCCCAAAATTAGCAGCGCGGCGTAGAATTCGTCCAGCGATTCTCTGGGACTTTGCCGTCTCATTGCGAGTTGGTAGCGTGCGTAGATCTGGTTCACTGGGCGAACATAGATGCTCCTTAGTGCTGCGAACGCCGTCTGGAAATCCTCTGCGTCTTCGATGAGAGGGAAAATTTCTGGGCTTACCCTCGAGTGCAGGACCTGTAGTTTCTGGTCTTCTGTGACCCGGCCGGGGGCCGTTCGGAGGTATGCTTCGAAACAAGTCAGCTAGTGTTTAAAAACTGCTGCTGAGTTCACTGCGTGGGGGCTGATCCTCAGGCATTCCAGGATGATCCTGAGCTCCATAGTCCTTTAAGCACGCTTAATAAATTGTAGCGCACAAAGACTCCTGAGAGACGAATAGAGGTGAAGTCGATGAGGCTTTATTAAGCGTGACTTGTTCCCCGCAGTTCAGTAACAGACTGGCCTGCGGGGGAGAGCTCCTGGTTAAAGGCGGAGCTAGAGGTCAACAGCCAACCAGGACCCGGGATCTGTCAGCCAATGACATCACGGCTTCACAGTCCCACATGACCCCTAATGCATACTACCACAGTGGGTAATTATAGGCCAGTGAGCTTAACTTCGGTAGTAGGGAAGATGCTGGAATCTATCATCAAGGAAGAAATAGCGAGGCATCTGGATGGAAATTGTCCCATTGGACAGACGCAGCATGGGTTCATAAAGGGCAGGTCGTGCCTAACTAATTTAGTGGAATTTTTTGAGGACATTAACAGTGCGGTAGATAACGAGGAGCCAATGGATGTGGTATATCTGGATTTCCAGAAAGCCTTTGACAAGGTGCCACACAAAAGGTTGTTGCATAAGATAAAGATGCATGGCATTAAGGGGAAAGTAGTAGCATGGATAGAGGATTGGTTAATTAATAGAAAGCAAAGAGTGGGGATTAATGGGTTTTTCTCTGGTTGGCAATCAGTAGCTAGTGGTGTCCCTCAGGGATCAGTGTTGGGCCCACAACTGTTCACAATTTACATCGATGATTTGGAGTTGGGGACCAAGGGCAATGTGTCCAAGTTTGCAGACGACACTAAGATAAGTGGTAAAGCAAAAAGTGCAGAGGATACTGGAAGTCTGCAGAGGGATTTGGATAGGCTAAGTGAATGGGCTAGGGTCTGGCAGATGGAATACAATGTTGACAAATGTGAGGTTATCCATTTTGGTAGGAATAACAGCAAAAGGGATGATTATTTAAATGATAAAACATTAAAACATGCTGCTGTGCAGAGAGACCTGGGTGTGCTAGTGCATGAGTCACAGAAAGTTGGTTTTCAGGTGCAACAGGTGATTAAGAAGGCAAATGGAATTTTGTCCTTCATTGCTAGAGGGATGGAGTTTAAGACTAGGGAGGTTATGCTGCAATTGTATCAGGTGTTAGTGAGGCCACACCTGGAGTATTGTGTTCAGTTTTGGTCTCCTTACTTGAGAAAGGACGTACTGGCACTGGAGGGTGTGCAGAGGAGATTCACGAGGTTAATCCCAGAGCTGAAGGGGTTGGATTACGAGGAGAGGTTGAGTAGACTGGGACTGTACTCGTTGGAATTTAGAAGGATGAGGGGGGATCTTATAGAAACATATAAGATTATGAAGGGAATAGATAGGATAGATGCGGGCAGGTTGTTTCCACTGGCGGGTGAAAGCAGAACTAGGGGGCATAGCCTCAAAATAAGGGGAAGTAGATTTAGGACTGAGTTTAGGAGGAACTTCTTCACCCAAAGGGTTGTGAATCTATGGAATTCCTTGCCCAGTGAAGCAGTAGAGGCTCCTTCATTAAATGTTTTTAAGATAAAGATAGATAGTTTTTTGAAGAATAAAGGGGTTCTGGTGTTCGGGCTGTAAAGTGGAGCTGAGTCCACAAAAGATCAGCCATGATCTCATTGAATGGTGGAGCAGGCTCGAGGGGCCAGATGGCCTACTCCTGCTCCTAGTTCTTATGTTCTTATGTATGAGTGATGTGGTGCTGCAGGTGAATCCTGGTGCTGATTCCTATGAGCACTGTGTGACTGATTGAGGATTTCTGACCCGGATGACTTATCTTAATCGGGAAAGTAATTTTCCGAGACAAAACAAACAGCTCTCACTGGAGGGAGATTAGTCTTCCAGCTTTGAAATTAACTAAACAGCTTTCAGTTATTTCCTAGTGGGGGATTCCCCAGATCAGTCGCTCAAACGACATTGTCACTTTTTCAGCATGGGTCCTTGTCTCTTAGAGCATCTGAATGAGCTTCTAGAAACTTAAACTTAATTAAAGTAACACATACACAGTTATATTTTTAGTGTGGGTTTATTACAAACATTTTAAAATATAAAACAGATTTACAGAATCGACAAAATATACGTCTACTGACAGTTTGTCATTAATGTATATCTGCAAACAGTTTATCATTACCAAGAGAGAAACATAAGTAAACATGGATATCCAAAAGTATCCCTGCTACAAAACCTTTAACAGAAAAAGAAAGTCATATTTACAATGACTTGTTTGATGAAACAGGCAGGAACAGAACATTTTGACTGCACCCTTTTTGCAGGGAAGAAGAATGAGTGCTGGTTGTGTCCAATCTGTGTCTTTTTATACATTTTTCTTAAGCAGCCTGACTTAGAGATGGCTATACATATCTGTAGATGGATGTATTTTTTCTCATAAAGATGGTGACAGCCTGTACCTTTTTAACCTTAAAAGAACGAGTAGCCATTTTTAATGATGGTTATTCATAGGTATAGGGGCATTATTTTTTTAAGGATGGTGACCTTCACAGGACATATTCTCTGTGTTTAATTGCGGTGCTGGTGTCAATGCATCTGAAGGATGACCAGACTAATAGGTCTGTTATCATGTTATCTCTGTAGGCATCTCGCTTAAGCTTTTATGAATGATGTTAGGAAGAAATTTTATGTTCATGAACTTAAGATCCTGGAGTACAATTTATTCTCTTTGTTCCATTTGTTGTTTAGTGTTGTTTGAACTATTTAAGTCTCATTCATAATTCTACTTGTTATGTTTCTATCCCGAAAGGTATTCGGAATTCTGAAAGACATTTATATTATGTTGATTTTACTTTGTTTGTTCTTAACAAAAGCGTTTTATTTTATTTTATCTGACTCTGTGGTCAGTGTGATATTCCTCACAACTGTGTGATGTAAGGTAGGCAATCTAACCAGGAAGTGAGGAGCAAAGTGCAGGTTGCCAGGTGCACAAAATACAAATTTCATGATGGGCCAAAGGGCCTCTTTCTGTGCTGTAAAACTCGATCAATGTATGACTATGATTTTGTTCTCATTGCACGCTGACCTGGCATGATGATCCAGTGTGGGGGAATGATTCTTGCGAGTAAGGCTTATAATGAGATGCAAATGTTTTAAAATAGTGTTCCTGATGTGCCGTGATGGAAATTGTGGACCGCCTTTGACAGGTGGAGCAGACGATTGCAAACTGGTAATATGATGTAAAACTGATTATTGGCCTTCTCACAATATTTTCCGGTCTCGCCCACCACAACGGGGTCGGAAAATCCCGGCCTAAGACTTTAAAGTTGCGAGATAACTGCATGCTGTTGTTATACTGTGGACAGATTTCCATTGCTTCCTTTTCTTTCACTGACGGGATGCAAGCTTACCCTTAGAAAGGTTGGTGACAACAGCATTCTTTTCTGAATACAGAAACATCATGAACAATTGCAGTAATTTTCTGCCTCATCTGGGTTGTACTTCACTTCGAGTATTTGTTGAATGTTTGTGCTTCGAGTCGCTGCTTGTTAATAAATATGTCAGTTGAATTTGTCTGCCAAACATCTGGGTTATCTGAATTGTAAAGGTTTTGGCACTGTTGCAGAGGGCTAAATGTAAAAGTGTAAAGTCGCCATCATCCCATATGAACATAGGCTGCTTTCCCCTTTGAGGGGGAGAGCTGACTGGTGGGTGGTTTAGCCTAAGGGTCACCACACCTCGGGCAAGGGGCAACATTGAGAAGGCGGGAACTTCATGAATATTCTCAAGACTATGTTATATCCAGTATCAGATCGCTGCATATAGGGTAACTGTTAATCCTTGGGGAATGCACCCCCCATGAGACCAGCTTTAAAAAAAAAAAACTTTCAAATTGTAAAGAACAAGAACATTTCACAAAAGCATCCGGCGGCGAAAGGCTTGGCGCCGCGCCAACCAGCGGCAAAGAGCCTCCGCCGGTGGCGCGAGTTAGCGCATGCACGGGAGCGCCAGTGTGTGCTGGGGTCATCCCAGCGCATGTGCAGAGGGGTTCTTCTCCGCGCCGGCCATGGCGGACCGTTACACCGGCCGGCGTGGAGGGAAAGAGTACCCCCACGGCACAGGCCCGTCCACGGATCGGTGGGCCCCGATCGCAGGCCAGGCCATCGGGGACCCCCCCCCCCCCCCCCCGGGGCAAGATCCCCCCCCCCGAGGTCTCCGCAGGCCGCCTGCAGAGCCAGGTCCCACCGGTACGGACCTGGTGTATTTTACGCCAGCAGGACCCACCGAAAACAGGTGGCTACTCGGCCCATCGCGGGCCTGAGATTCGCCGGGGGGGGGGCTGCTGCCAACGGCCCCAGACCAGTGTGGTGCGATTGCCGCCCCTGCCAAAAATCCAGCGCCAGAGAATCCGGCAGCCAGCGTCGGGGAGGCGGGACGGGATTCACGCCGCCCCCCGCCGTTTCTGCGGCCCGACCGGGGGTCAGAGAATCCCGCCCAAGGTGTTTTGTTCTTCTGCACAGACATCCCTTATCAAATGGCACATCACTCTAAAATAAATAACTAAAATACCAGGCTTCTACCTCCATGTAAAGCAACACTTACATACGTCTCATACCTACTCTCAGACCTCTCTTCCCTTAGACTCCAACATCATTCCAATGACACTCCTAGTTAGTTTACATTTTCTTTTTAGTGCATTCCAAGTGTGCCACATTGCCATGGAGATGACCATGGGGGTTAGTGAAGTTCCTTTGTTTAATTTACCTGTGTGTGATTATTGATAAAAGGGAGCAGGTTAGCTTGGGAAACAGGCAGAGAGAGAGCTTGCTCAGAACTATAAGACCACTGTATACAGGAAGCAAAAGGGCTATCACAAATCAACGGTATTTCTGGGGTGGAGGCCTGAAGTAAGAATGCTGTGAAGTCCACACTTGAGCATCCACAGTTGTGAGGCACTTAAGAAGTGGCGGAAGTCACTTAGCCGGAGGTTAGTGGAAGAACTCCACAAATCCTCATACCTGGGGGACAGCAGGATCACTAAGGAGAATAAAAGTGAATGCCTGAGAATTATGGCACTTTGGTTTGGTGCCAGGAAGCAAATGAACCTTCAAGACCCTGATAAGTAGATGAACATTAGGGCAGCACGGTAGCATTGTGGATAGCACAATTGCTTCACAGCTCCAGGGTCCCAGGTTCGATTCCGGCTTGGGTCACTGTCTGTGCGGAGTCTGCACATTCTCCCCGTGTCTGCGTGGGTTTCCTCCGGGTGCTCCGGTTTCCTCCCACAGTCCAAAGATGTGCAGGTTCGGTGGATTGGCCATGATAAAATTGCCCTTAGTGTCCAAAATTGCCCTTCGTGTCCAAAATTGCCCTTAGTGTTGGGTGGGGTTACTGGGTTATGGGGATAGGGTGGCGGTGTGGACCTTGGGTAGGGTGCTCTTTCCAAGAGCTGGTGCAGACTCGATGGGCCGAATGGCCTCCTTCTGCACTGTAAATTCTATGAAACATTAAAGTAGAAAGGGAAAGTTCAGTTAAAGAGTGCAGTTTTAAATTCATTGTGATTATGTTTATTGTTTTTTGTTTCTAAAATATAATTGATAACTACGATGGTGTTTAGTTAGTAGTGTTTGCTTTGTTTGGCAAGTATAATTTGGATTGTTGATGCACTAGATACAGGAAGGGCAGTTCTCTCTCAGATCTGGCAACAAAAGGCATGAAATGGTAAGGTTTATCCTCTTCCTGCAGTTCTCTTTCCTCCTCTTCCTAATCCTTCCTTTCCCTCTGCCGCATTTTTGGAATGCAGCGTGGTGGTAAGAGCTGATCCCTCATACTGAAAGGTTATGCAGCAGAAACTGATATCAGGTTAACAGTCCTGAATCCTTTCATGGACTAGAGAAAGCTGTTCCTAAGTACATTTCGTTGCCCATCCATAATTGTCCTTGAGAAAATGGTGGGGAGTTAAAATGGGGTCACATTGGAAAATGGGTTTTGAAGCATTACCATAGTCTTTTGCTTTGCCTCAGATGCACATAATCCATCAAGGCCATTCTGTTAATATGGATTTCATCCTGTATTACATCCACTGGTAATAGTGTAAACAAAGGGAAAACTAACTCACTTTAAGTCCAATAATTATACCCACTTGAAGTGGCATAGAAATATTTGCATTTCACTACAGTTCATAAAAAGCACTATGATTATGTGATGCTATGGCTGAAAACACTTTCAGACATTTTGGTTTTAGCCGCTTATTTTGAAACCTTTTAGCTTTGGCCGCTTTCACTCCTGCAAAGGGATTGTAACATGGTGTAAAAAAGGGTGGCAATGAGACAAGAAACAAAGGATGGGTACACAGACAGTATAAATGCCAACAGCAGAACCATTACGACCACAGGCTGCCCAAATAAAATGGGAGCAGCAGGTATAATCTGGAATCATTGAACTGGCTGTTCAGTCCAAAGGTTGTAAATGCTTAAATGAAAGAGGAGGTGATGCTTCTCCAGTGAATAACTTAAATGTCTCATGAATCCAGGGCAATTCCCATCAGATTTACTGTCTGCAGTTTTCCAGCTAAATGAAGACCACCTACCAAATTTTATGATATTCACGCTCCTAACTCTGACCTGATTCATTGAACACAGGTCATACTCTGCATTGGCACTACTTGAACTGTTCTGGCAATTTCTAAAACCCAACATTTTAATTACCTTGTTCATACAAATTTAATCTTCCCCACACCAAAAGTTCGAAGACATTAATGTAAACCATGAATTGGATGATGAAGGGTGAGATCTTCTGGCTGTTGACGTTGGTGGGATCTTCCGGTCCCGCTGACAGCGCATCCCTGCGTTTCCTGGCAGCGTGGGGTGGATTCAATGGGAAATTCCATCGATGGTGGAAAGACCAGAAAATCCCGTTGGTCTGAACAGCCGGAAGGCCTCACCCAGTCTCACCCTGTGGTTGCTAAAAACACCTGCAGTTTGCCATGCAGGATATTTGACTCAAAATAGAAGCAGGAAGGAAAAAGGACACTATAATATGAAAGAATCCCACACAACAACTTCTCCAGTGTTGCCACTCACTTTCCACCTTACTTTCCACCTGTCTGATGGTGAGCATTCCTTCTTCCAGGGGGCACATGATGTGTATGTGCACTTGGCCTCCTCTGGCCATGACCTTCTATCAGAACGTGTGCACTACTTTCTTCCGCAAGAAAGAATTAGTGCATTAGTGACATCCTTGTGAAGTGATTAGTGAATGAGATACATTAACGGCGTTCAAGAGGCATCTTGACAACACATGGATAGGATGGGTATAGAGGGATACGTCATAGAGAAGTGCTGAGGGTTTTGGCAAAGGTTGATAACATGACCAGTACAGGCTTGGAAGGCCGAAGGACCTGTTCTGTGCTGTATTGTTCTTTGTTCTTTGAGCCTGCGTGATTTAATTGCTCGTACAGAGAGCGTAATCTATAAAAAGTGGGCAGCACGGTAGCACAAGTGGATAGCACTGTGGCTTCACAGCGCCAGGGTCCCAGGTTCGATTCCCCGCTGGGTCACTGTCTGTGCGGAGTCTGCACGTTCTCCCCGTGTCTGCGTGGGTTTCCTCCGGGTGCTCCGGTTTCCTCCCACAGTCCAAAGACGTGCAGGTTAGGTGGATTGGCCATGCTAAAAAAAAATTGCCCGTAGTGTCCATAAGGGTTGGGAGGGGTTATTGGGTTGCGGGGATAGGGTGGAAGTGAGGGATTAATGTGGGTCGGTGCAGACTCGATGGGCCGAATGGCCTCCTTCTGCACTGTATGTTCTATGTAATCTATGTATTCAGTTTGTAAGATGTGAGGTGTTGAGAATTGTACAAATTGGAAGTGCAGTATGTAGAAGTGAGGAGAAGGAAGTGAAAAGTAGTGTGGTCGTTGTAGAATAATTTATAGAAGTGGGTTTGTCAGTATTGTGAGTAGTGAATCTGCAGGTGGTAGAAGTGTGAGCAACGAATAAGAGACAATATTTATGTGAAAAATGCTGTTAAGGTCATTTATCTGTTTTTACATGACTGTCATGTGCTGGGGAGATAGCTTCTGGCATTAACTTCCTTCGTGACCTCTTCTCTCTGGCACTTGACTTGTTGACTAGAGGCATTCTGTCCCTCTTAGAGAATCAGGAACCCCCTACTCTACCCACCACCTTGACCAGGGTCTCCAAATCCACATTAGAGAACATGGCTTCCGTCTCTGGGCATCCTGTCATCATTTAGCAACTTGTGATATTGTGTTGTTGTTAGTAGCTAAGTGCCCCTTCTCTTGAAGTGATGCTGGATGATCTGATGCTGTCAGTTCATCCTGGTCTGCCAGTGAGATAAGATGGCAGCACCAATTCCATGAATATGTGAGTGTCGAGTGAGCTCTGACCCCTGCTTGCTCATTTGCAGGCGTGATCAAATTTCGCTTCTTGCCTATGAGTGACTATGCCTCCCACATTTTCATCTCTGTTTCAATTAGCTATTGCTTTGTAATTTTCATGATATAGTTATGTAGCCATCTAAGATAGCCACCTGCAGAGGACCATGGGAATTATGGCCAACCCAGGACTCAGACAAATACAGAGCCTATGTGTATCTGAAACACATGTAACCAGACCTGATCGAAACCCCCGCTCGTTTGCATTTTAATGGCCCATTTTCCCAGGACAATATAACTCCAATCAGGCAATCGGTACAGCCACAGACTGATCGGCGCCACTCCCCTTACTCAGAAAGCACAACTGCCAAGGTCAATGACCGCTAAGGACCCACCCAGCCACCAAGGCACCCGCCCCTTTATTGGCCGAAATCGAAGACAGTGATCGGAGCCCTGTCGAACTATTGGGTCCAAGGTTAAGGGCTGCCCCAAAGAGCGTGAAATCCCAGAGGGATAAAAGAGAGCACAGCCATGTGTTCTGTTCTGTCTCTTTTGGATCCAGCCTGTGCCAGCCCAATTGCAGCAGGAACAGCCAGTTAAGTTCAAGACCAACGATTGCGACCTGACGGATGAGCCCAGCAGAGACAGAGTCACTTTCTTCAAACCAGCCAAGCGAAATCCAGATAAAGGCCTTATCCATTTGCACAGTGCCGGTCGCCCTGAAGTTAAGTATAGGTTATTGTAGCGGATAGAGTGTAGTTTAACTCGTAGTAGATATTGTGTTTGCATGTTAAGATAAGTCTTGTTTATGTAAATAAACCATCTTTTGAACTAACTAACTGGTTGTATGGTCATTTGATCGATAAAAGGGAAGGCTTGTGGTTCACCAACATTATTAATAGAGCAACATTATTGGCGACCTCGACGGGACTCGATTAGAAGTGACTTTGTCACTCCGAGAGAACCCACAAACTTTGAATCCAGTTGCGAGAAAGAGAAAGAACCACAATGCAAGCCCCATATCGACCAAATAACCGAATTTCGGAAGTTCCCGCATGCGTACCTAACAGGAAGAGTGAGGTAAACGCATTAAAATGGTGTACAACTATCAAGGGATTGTGAGCCGGAAAATAGCCTAAGCCATACCCGCTGTTCAAATCGCCGCCTTATTCCCCTGTCTCAAATTAAAAGTAGAGAAAGAGATAAGAGAAGTAATGGCCACTAAAGCATGAACGCACAGGAACCCAAGGTTGCAGCAACTAACAGAGCAGAGCAATGCCCCATATGGGAGGAAGAGTTGAGGAAATACTTAAAGGGGAAAGGATGGACCCTTTGGTCGAATTTTTACGCTAATGATGAGTCAGGTCCAGGAAAGATAGGACAGACTTGGTGGAAGAACCTGAGCGAGGTCCAAAGAAAAGGTAGGGAAAGTCAGAAAGCCGATGGCAATAGTGTCCTGTTTGGCACAGTTGCGAGGCACAGAGGAGGTCGTGAAGATGTTTCGTAGGCAGTTAATTGAGAAGGAAGAAAAGAACGAGTGAAACAGGAACGAAAGTGCGAAGACAATTGAGCAACTTCGGGAACAGTTAGCAGAGAAGGATAAGGAAATAGCCGATGTAAAACGTGCACATCAATCTTGTCTAGTTCACCTTAGTAGCTTCCAGACCCAGAACGATAAAGCCTACCAAGATACACAGCGCGCAGTCCTGATAAGAGAGGAAACAGAACAACAGGTCACCCAGCTAACTAGCAAATGCGCAGATTTAAAAGCAGCTTTGAGAGTGCTCCACAGCTCCACTAAGGAACAGAGGCAGAGTACCGTTGACCATGCTGAATGCCGACAGAAGATAGAAAAGTTACAGTCGTTACTCTCAGTAGAGAGTGGCTTCAGGTACACTATCGGACATGATTTAGATGAGGAACATAGAACATAGAACTGTACAGCACAGTACAGGCCCTTCGGCCCACGATGTTGTGCCGAACTAGTCTGAAACTAAAATCAAATCAACCAACTCCCAATCATTCTAGAGCACTCCATATGCCTATCTAGTAACCTCTTGAAAGTTCTTAAAGTGTCCGACTCCACTACCATAGCTGGGACCAACCACTCTCTGAGTAAAGAACCTACCTCTGACATCCCTCCTATATCTTCCACCATGAACCTTATAGTTATGCCCTCTTGTAACAGCTACATCCACCCGAGGAAAAAGTCGCTCAACGTCCACTCTATCTATCCCTCTCATCATCTTATACACCTCAATTAAGTCACCTCTCATCCTCCTTCGCTCCAATGAGAAAAGCCCTAGCTCCCTCAACCTTTCCTCATAAAGATGCTCCCGATTGGCAAGAGTTAAACGAAAGTGCCTAAAGATATGTAGAGGACACGGCAAATCAAAATCAAGCCACCCACGCCCCAAAAAGAAAAGCACCCGCACCACCGACTGCACACCCCCACTTACAATTCGACCCCCATAAATCCGGTTACCACACAACGCAAGTCATCGGATCAGGGTGAGCCTGATATCGTTTACACCACCCCACTATCCATAATCCAATTAAGAGAAGCTTGCACAAAAATTATTCCATTCCAGCCCACCACAGACCCGCACAGCTTCTTTGAGGAGGTGCGCCAACATAAAGTTATGTACGGCCTAGATGAGAGAGAGGAAGTCAAGCTAATAGTTATGAGCCTTAGCCAATCCATAAGGTCAGCTTTGCCAGAACCCCAAAAAGTAGCACGAGGAATCCTGCAGGAAATGAAAACAGCCATATTAGATGCCATCGGGTATAACAAAGGCGATCCAGTTGAGGGTTGAAATCACTGCAGGCAAAAGAAGGGAGAACATTCGACCGCATTTGCTGGTCGCCTATGGATTCATTTCATGGCAGTCTACTGACAATTGAACTGCGCACACAAAATGAGGAGGACATCACTTAATGGCCCCGCACCTTAATCTCGTATGCCACAGACGCAGGTCAAAAGGCTTGTGTAAACTACAACCCCGCAGACCACACACACAATGAAGTTTGGATATTGAAACAACTTTCTAGAGCATGGGAACAAACCTGCACCAACAGACAGATCCGGATGAGATAGAAGCAAACATGCACCCAGTTAGGACTAGCCAGGACCCAGCATGGATAAACGAGGGTAGACACGAGGGACAGAACCTCAGAGCACAGGCACCACGAGGTTGTTACAATTGTGACCACATAGGACATTACGCCCACGACTGCCGACAAAACCCCCCGAACCAGCAACGATACCAACAACCAAACCCCCCACCTAGGAACAATGTTAGGCTCATGCATAATGTTAGCGCCCGTTCAGACGACTCAGCATTTAACTCCACAGATTGACAGTGTTCGGACTCCCCAACTTGGTGCTGGGACAAATCAGGCAGACCAGTCGTTACAGGCACAGTCCGGTGACATACAGTTGATTTTCTTTGGGCCACAGGAGGATCCCGCACCACGTTAAACTCCTCCACCATGTTTCAACAGGACAAATGGCCCACCACAGACCTGAGTGGATTTACAGGCCACACACAGCAAGGATATATCACAGCTTCTGTACCCATCCAGATAGGAAACATTGGCACCAGACACCCCGTCGTTTTAGTTGGCGTACCCCAAACCGCAGAGCACATTTTAGCCATTGATTTTATGAGCTCCCATAACCTTTTGTTTGACCCAGTAAACAAATGTGTCTGGCGAATGGCTAAAACAGCTAGGGCTCCCGCTACGCTCACAGTAGGGGATTATGAAAACAGGATTTGCTCAGTAGGGGAATATTGGTTTCATCCGCAAACAATTAGTGCAGACCAGACGATTAGAGAGGTCCTCATAAAACACAAAGCTTCGTTCGCACAACACAAACACGACTGTGAGAAGATCCCAGGTACAGTAGAAGTTTCAGTTCCCGATCCAAAGCCGCAAAAGCAATACGGTTCCCCACAGCAAGCCGAGGGTGAGATTTCGAAGGTTATTAACAGTTTGTTAGACCAAGGAGTTATTCGACCCATAGCTTCCACAAATAATGCCCCAATTTGGCCCGTAAAAAAGCCCAATGGTTTATGGCGACTAACGATCAACTACTGAGAACTTAATAATGTAACCCCTTTAGCAGTCCCCACTGTTGCCACGGGTCCCAAGACCATGCTCAAACAGGGAGTACAGGCAAAATATTTCACAGTGCTGGACATCAGCAATGGCTTTTGGTCTATCCCGTTAGACACGGCCTGCCAGCATAAATTTGCGTTTCACGTTTCAAGGGCAGCAGTACACGTGGACATGCCTCCCACAAGGATTCCATAACTCCCCCTCCATTTTCCACTGACAATTGGCCAACGGACTTTCCAAATTTTCCCGACCAGAATGCCGAATACAATATGTAGACGATCTGCTCTTGCAAACGGACACAAAAGAGGAACACGTAGAGCTGTTATCGTAATTACTAGGCCTACTGCAATCCATCAGATGTATGGTCAACCCCAAAAATGCCCAGATTTTAAAGGAAAGTGTTCTTTATTTGGGCTCCATCGTCACCCAGGGGAAGAGAGAAATTGAGCAAAAACGGATCGAGTCCATCGTTAAATTGCCCCGCCCCAAAATGTCACTGCACTCCGGTCATTCCTCGGTTTGGTAGGATATTGCAGAAATTATATAGATGGTTTTGCCACCAAAGCAGCCCCACTCTCAGAGCTCCTTAAAAAGAACACCCCATGGAAATGGCTTCTGCAGCACACAGATGCCATTGATGATTTAAAACACGCCCTAGGCACAGCTACTGCTTAACAAGTTCCCGACCCAGACTTGCCCTATGCCATCGAAGTAGCAACCACCGACTGAACCCTACACTTAGGACACGATCACTTAGGCCCGTAGCCTATACCTCAAGAGTATTAGACCCCGTAGAGCCAGGATTCTCAGCCTGCGAATGGCACTTGCTTGCAGTCTTTTGGGCAGTACAGTACTTTGCGTACATCACAGGCATTAACCCAGTCACGATCTTGACTGAGCACACACCCACTCAACTATTACTAGACAGTCGATTAAAGGACGGTTCAGTCAGCCAAATCAGAGCAGCTTGCTGGACACTACTGTTACAAGGCAGGGACATGACGGTAAAACGCTCCAAAACCCACACATTTCTGGCTGAAAATCTCCAATATGCAGGGACCCCACATGAGTGCCAGATCATAACAGCCCAACACCACACAGGACCCTTTATCCCAAAGTCACTACACCCATGAGCAGGCAGTAAGACACAGGATTCCCAAACCACAGGGGATACTTAAGAAATTTATTAGACGGTTCCTCCACAATCGAAAATGGAGTTAGAAATGAAATGAAATGAAAATTGCGTATTGTTACAAGTAGGCTTCAAATGAAGTCACTGTGAAAAGCCCCTAGTCACCACATTCCGGCGCCTGTATGGGGAGGCTGGTACGGGAATTGAACTGTGCTGTTGGTCTGCCTTGGTCTGCTTTCAAAGCCAGCGATTTAGTCCTGTGCTCAACCAGACCCTGAATTACTGGTTGTGGAATTTACGTGGAAGACGCGCAGGGACGCCCACTAGAAGAGATCTCTTTAAAATTGCCCGGCCACCTCGGTTCACAAGCAGCAGAACTCGCAGCCATAGCCCATGTAATTCAACACCCCGACTCTTTTCCAACTCCTGCAGACATACACTCGGACAGCATGTATGTGTGCAACAGCTTAACAGAATTCCTGGTTTAGATTTAGATTTAGGACATACAGCACAGAACAGGCCCTTCGGCCCACGATGTTGTGCCGAACCTTTGTCCCAGATTAATCATAGATTATCATTGAATTTACAGTGCAGAAGGAGGCCATTCGGCCCTTCGAGTCTGCACCGGCTCTTGGAAAGAGCACCATACCCAAACCCAAACTCAAACTCAAACTCAACACCTTCACCCAACACCAAGGGCAATTTGGACATTAAGGGCAATTTATCATTGGCCAATTCACCTAACCCGCACATCTTTGGACTGTGGGAGGAAACCGGAGCACCCGGAGGAAACCCACGCAGACACGGGGAGGACGTGCAGACTCCGCACAGACAATGACCCAAGCCGAAATCGAACCTGGGACCATGGAGCTGTGAAGCAATTGCGCTATCCACAATGCTACTGTGCTGTTCCACAGGGATCAGTGCTGGGACCTTTGCTGTTTGTAGTATATATAAATGATTTGGAGGAAAATGTAACTGGTCTGATTAGTAAGTTTGCAGACGACACAAAGGTTGGTGGAATTACGGATAGCGATGAGGACTGTCAGAGGATACAGCAGGATTTAGATTGTTTGGAGACTTGGATGGAGAGATGGCAGATGGAGTTTAATCCGGACAAATGTGAGGTAATGCATTTTGGAAGGTCTAATGCAGGTAGGGAATATACAGTGAATGGTAGAACCCTCAAGAGTATTGAAAGTCAAAGAGATCTAGGAGTACAGGTCAACAGGTCACTGAAAGGGGCAACACAGGTGGAGAAGGTAGTCAAGAAGGCATACGGCATGCTTGCCTTCATTGGCCGGGGCATTGAGTATAAGAATTGGCAAGTCATGTTGCAGCTGTATAGAACCTTAGTTAGGCCACACTTGGAGTATAGTGTTCAATTCTGGTCGCCACACTACCAGAAGGATGTGGAGGCTTTAGAGAGGGTGCAGAAGAGATTTACCAGAATGTTGCCTGGTATGGAGGGCATTAGCTATGAGGAGCGGTTGAATAAACTTGGTTTGTTCTCACTGGAACGAAGGAGGTTGAGGGGTGACCTGGTAGAGGTCTACAAAATTATGAGGGGCATAGACAGAGTGGATAGTCAGAGGCTTTTCCCCGGGGTAGAGGGGTCAATTACTAGGGGGCATAGGTTTAAGGTGAGAGGGGCAAGGTTTAGAGTAGATGTACGAGGCAAGTTTTTAACGCAGAGGGTAGTGGGTGCCTGGAACCCGCTACCGAAGGAGGTGGTGGAAGCAGGGACAATAGTGACATTTAAGGGGCATCTTGACAAATACATGAATAGGATGGGAATAGAGGGATACGGACCCAGGAAGTGTAGAAGATTGTAGTTTAGTCGGGCAGCATGGTTGGCACGGGCTTGGAGGGCCGAAGGGCCTGTTCCTGTGCTGTACATTTCTTTGTTCTTTGTTCTTTGTTCCTGCCCCTGTGGGAATTTCGAGGTTTTGTTTCAGCCGATGGAAAACCCCTACCCTCTGCCCCATTGTTAAAGCATATTCTCAAGACAGCCTCAGATCCCACATACGGTCTTATTAAAGTAAGAAGCCATCATCGCTCCTCCCCAATGTAAAGGCAGATGCCTTAGCCAAAGCAGGATCACGCCATGGTCACTTCTGGCAGCCACCCGAAAGCGAACCGATACACTCAGTCCAGGTTTCCCAGACCAATATTGAGGATCTATCTCAAGCCCCAAAAGCAGATGACACCCTCAAACAGGTTTTAGACGGCAACTTCCCAGCCCCCTATGATAAATGGAAGGATGTACAGGACGGCATAGTTTTAAAAAAATGGAATTTATGTGGTCCCCACCCAGGACAGAAACCAACTCATTTACCAATATCATGACGGACACAGACATCAGGAGATAGACAATACCATTGCCCATTTAAGACTTTTGTGTTGGTGGCCCGATTTTAAAAGCGATGTAACCCATTATGTCGGGAATAGCCTTATCTGTGCTCAGAACAATCCTGAACGTTACTCAAAGAAAGGACAATTACGTCACACCCGACCTGTGAATGGCCCTTGGACAAATTTGCAAATCGATTACATTGGCCCTCTTCCCTCGTGCAGAGAAGGTTTCAGGTACGTGCTGGTTGTAATCGACACCTTTACTACATGGGTAGTAGTTCACATGGGTCATGGACAAACACAGCAAATGCCACCGCTAAGATTTTGACCCAACAGATATTCACACGCTAGGTTCTCCTCCGCAGCATTGAGTCAGACTAAGGTTCCCACTTCACCGGCAGAGTCATGCAAAATGTTTCAACAATTTTTGGGATCAGGCAGAAATTCCATTTCGCATATCACCCCCAATCCAGTGGCATTGTCGAGCGAATGAATCGAACTTTAAAAGCGACCATGAGGAAGATGGTGCAACAGGACAATACCACGTGGGACACAGTCCTCCCATTTGCACTCATGTTTATTCGGAATACCGTTTCCAGTTCAACAGGTTTCACCCCCCACACTCTCATGACCGGGCTGCCCATTAAGGGTATTGAATATTTATTAGGCCTCGATTTGGCAAGCCCCACAGTAACCGCCCTCACCCACGAAAAAGCAGTCCAACAGGTTACAGATAACATTAAAGCGGCACAACCCGCTGCAGCTGTCCGATTAGGTGCTAGAAGGAAGCAGAGTAAAGCCTGCTTTGACAAAACCATCCACTCCGTAGAGTACACAGTCGGTCAGCAAGTAATGGTTGCACTTTACAACCCCAGTTCTTTCCTCTCCCCCAAGTTTGCAGGACCCTACTCCATTTCCGACAAAGTGAGCCCCTCCGTCTGCAAGATAACGTACCCCAACGAGAAAACTGGTTGGTTCCACATCAACCAACTCAAAGTCTATGGATCCCAATGTAGCCACTCCCACCACATCTCTCTGGCAATAGGAGACGATTACGCCCCGCCCATCGACAACCTAGTCCAACCCCTACGCCAACCCTCCCCAGCCATGCCGGCATTGATCCCTTGTCCACGCCCACAGACCCGAACTTGTCTCCGCCCACAGGTACAGCCTTTCACCCTGAACTTTACTCCGACGACAGCGAGAGCATCCTGGATTTGATTACTATCCCTGAACCACTGGCGCGATCTCTCTGCCCCCAGTCACCCCAGCCCCTGGAACCATGACTTAGATATCTTTGACCCCCTATATACCCTCCCCCAGCCACCGCCACAGCCACCGCCCGACCACAGTAACTTGCCCTCCACTGCCACCGCCCTTACACCTCATGACAAACAAACCCCTCTTTGGCACCGCGACAACTCTTGCAGACGAATAAGGCATGACGATTCGGATTATCCGACGGCCCATGCGGCCAAGGGACAGAAACAGCAGACACGAGTCTGGCAACTGGGAGATGGTGATGATTCAGATACTGACTCTCGTTTCGGTAATGCTTTTACAACACTGTTTGGTACAGAATCCTGAGGTGTCCAGATGATGAGAAAGAGACAGCTAAGTATTAAGGTGTCCAAAGTTCTGATGGAGCTTGCCCGCCTTTTCCCTTCTTTTTTCTACTACATGGTTTTAATTCATGTCGCCCGACACACAATTACTCTTCTGATTCGAGGGTACGATACCCAATGTCAGTTAAAGGCACAACTTTGTCGAGAAACAGATCACTGTTCTCCCAGTCTTAATGATAAGTTTCCACACGACTACAAACTCTTGCCGTCCAGCCAGGTCACCCAGGTTGAGAGTGACGGCACTGATCTCCGCCGAACCTGAGGACCCCAAATTCATCCGGTCAGTTAAGCTCGGGTAGTGGAGTAACGGCACTATCCCCCGCCCTACCCGGGGACTCCACCCATTCTTATCCTGCAGCGGCCCCCCACACGCACCTCATGTTTCAGTCACTTCATACGCTCTGGAATGGTTCTCTACACTCTGCACTATTTTTGGCAGGACTTAGTTTCACCGTCTCTACTATCCCTTTGGTTGTGGTATAAAGAATGCATTTTACCACGTTCCGTACGCTCACCCCTTCTTTCCTTTAGCTTCCACGACCTCCTGGTTGCTCCCCACCTGCTATTTACACATATGACACAGTCGGTCGCTATACACGCTGCTACACGCGAACTACCTCCGAGCCATGGGACAAAACTCTATAAAACTGGCCGCCCTGAGATCCGGCTGGTTAAGATAAGCCTCAACCACCACTGGTTGCAAGTAAAGAAAAGACAGGTCGAAGAAATTGTCCGCCCACTCCCTGCATCGACCACAAGCTGCGAGAGTCTCTGTACTTGAAAGATTTGCATTTCTTGTCTCTCCAAAATGGTATTTCAAAAAAAAAAGGAGGGAGTCACACATGGTGACAATCATAACGGGTAATTTGAGTAAGGAGAGAAAGACTAATAAAATTAGATATTAACTCACAGCTCCAGGGTCCCGGGTTCGATTCCGGCTTGGGTCACTGTCTGTGCGGAGTCTGCACATCCTCCCCGTGTGTGCGTGGGTTTCCTCCGGGTGCTCCGGTTTCCTCCCACAGTCCAAAGATGTGCAGGTTAGGTGGATTGGCCATGATAAATTGCCCTCAGTGTCCAAAATTGCCCTTAGTGTTGGGTGGGGTTACTGGGTTATGGGGATAGGGTGGAGGTGTTGACCTTGGGTAGGATGCTCTTTCCAGGAGCCGGTGCAGACTCGATGGGCCGAATGGCCTCCTTCTGCACTGTAAATTCTATGATAATCTATGATACTATGATTGCACCCCCAGGATTACCGGGAAAACAGAAAACACAGGATGAAGCAAGGACTACTGACATGAGTTTGGATTATCGCTGGACTTCTGCAATTGCGCGCGCAACAGACTGTTTTAACAAACACTACACTAGCCCCGAACACTACCACACAACAGGCCACCACCAGCCCGGACACTACATAAAGACAGACATCAAAACCCCCACCTGGTGCGAAAACATTGCCAAATGGAACCCCCTTTCATACATAGTAGAGGTGCTTCTAGTAATTGCACTCATCTGCCGTGTCATTCACACACTCCGCAAGTGGCGAGCAAAAGCCTCCCGATCCCCCGATACACACAGTCCGATCCCCCTTCTTTGGAATTCAACAAAATTTAACTCATGTAACAATTGCTCCTAAAGATAAACCATGTACCTCTTTAACTTTATTAGGATTAAGTATAAATGTGATGCTGCTGTTTTAAATGTTGTACTGTATATAAGTTCTTTGATATTCACCAGCAGCATGAGAGTAGCTTAGATAGCGTTAGCTAGAGATCAACTGTGCAGATAAATTAAATGTTTTATAGTGACCTGAATTAGAGTGACCGTGAGAAATGAATTAATTTATGAATGTATTAATGAAATATTAGGTAAATGTCCCAAACCATAAGATAGAGTAGAGTCGAACCTTGCCTTGACCAAGGGTGACCGGTCCTCCAAGGATTAACAGGGATCAATAGTGTGATCCACCACGCTTCGCATTCAGGATCAAGAGGACAGAATGTAGCCATCTAAGATGGCCACCTGCAAAGGACCATGGGAATTATGGCCAACCCAGGACTCGGACAGATACAGAGCCTATGTGTATCTGAAACACAGGTAACCAGACCTGATCGAAACACCCGCTCGTTTGCATTTTAATGGCCCATTTTCCCAGGACAATAGAACTCCAATCAAGCAACCGGTAGCCATTGGATCGCAAGCCAGATTACATACTATGAAAATTAACGGGGAAAATCAGCAAGTACTTTCTTTGCACAAAGTGTAGCAGAACTTTCTATTTCTCTTCTGGGTGCTGCATCAATAGAAATATTAAAGATTAAGATTGATATCAAAGGATTAAAGGATAAAATGGGTAAATGAAGCATGGTAGCACAGTGGTAGCACTGTTGCTTCACAGCAACAGGGTCCCAGGTTCGATTCCCGGCTTGAGTCACTGTCTGTGTGGAGTCTGCATGTGAGTTTCCTCCAGGTGCTCCGGTTTCATAGAATTTACAGTGCAGAAGGAGGCCATTCGGCCCATCAAGTCTGCACCGGCTCATGGAAAGAGCACCCTACCCAAGGTCCACACCGCCACTCTATCCCCATAACCCAGTAAACCCACCCAACACTAAGAGCAATTTTGGACACTATGGGCAATTTAGCATAGCCAATCCACCTAACCCACACATCTTTGGACTGTGGGAGGAAACTGGAGCACCCGGAGGGGACTTCCTCCCACAAGTCCCGAAAGACCTGCTTGTTAGGTAAAGTGGACATCCTGAATTCTCCCTCAGTGTACCCGGACAGGTGCCGGAATGTGGCGAGAGGGGATTTTCACAGTAACTTCATTGCAGTGTTAATGTTAGCCTACTGGTTCAGATCAACCATGATCTAGTTGAGTGACAGAACAGGTTTGAGGGTTTGAATGGCCTACTCCTGATTCTGTGTTCCTATGATTACCAAGCAACTTCTGTAAAAAGTCACTCTGGCGCCAAAGTGAGTCATCACCGCATATTTATTACAGCAAGTATCATTCTTTGTGTCAACGACAGAAATCTCTGGAATTTTAGACTAATTTATGAAATGTCAAACAATAGTTCAGAATTACCCACACAGATTAGCAGGCACTGGATGGTCCAGTAGGTCTGGGCAGGAAGACGCTGTACCCATTTGACAGATGTAAAGGAGGTGCCCTGCTGCTGAACCTGAAAACACAAATGTGGGTTTGTACTATTGGGATGTAAATACTAGGGAGCAATTGCTGGACCGGGTTCTGAAAAAGTTTTGGCCCAAGCGTTTATTTCACAAAGGAACTAACTTTGTCTGTTTGTCCAAACCGATCTAATTCATGAAGCATGCCATTATTGTTGTTTCAAAGTATTAATACTGATAGGCACATGCAATGTGTGACAGCTGCATTGTTTCTCATTCATTATAAGTGGTGATAAATGTGAGAGACCTGCAGCAGTTTGCATTTTAATGGGTTGCTTGTCCCTTAATTTATGTATGGATTATGCAAATAGATGGATTTAAACATGCAGAAATTAACAAAACTTGATCACCAAATAATACCTGAAGAAAATAAATATGATGCATAATTAACGGCAGTTGTAGTCACACAGAAGTGATTGTGCGTTCCGGAACTCTCTTTAATGTCAATGGATGGACAATTATAAACTGGACAACTGCAACTTTAACCCTGAGTTCTGACTTTAATTGTGTTTCATGGAGTGTTTAGAGCTCCCCAGGAAAACAAGTTAAGAGGACAATGGGATTCAAGGGGGATGGATGACAATGAATTGAATGGATGACCCAGAATTCTTTAAATTCTGAGATCTCACATCGACGAGGTGATAACCTTTGCTCAAAGGACTTGTTCCAACTCAGGGGCTGCACCCTGTAGTCCGGCAGATATGCATCGCGGAGGGGTTGCAGGCGGGGGGAGGGGGTTGTGAAGGAGGGAGGGTGTGTGTGGTGTGGGATGCGGTGCCTGTGCCCCTGGCTAGTTAACCCCCACTGCGTGCGGTGAAGCTGGAGCCGATTAGAGCATCCCGTGCGTGTTGGCCATGGTGCACACGCCATGCGGCCCCTCTGTGCCTGCCTGGGCCCCTTGTCCTGCCCACCCTCGCCCTCCCCCGAATCCGCCTCGTCGGTTGCCCATCTGTTGCATGGTGCGAGCGATCCCCTCAGCATCATATTGGAGGGACTCCAGAGCGGTCTAGGCACCTGAATGCAGTTTCAGGATGCCGAAGCACCACTCGATCATTTCCCTGCTCGCTGCATAGGCATCGTTGTAGTGATTCACGGCTTTGGTCTGTGGTCTCCGGATAGGCGGCATCAGCCATGACCGTAGTGGATAACTCTTGATGCCCAGGAGCCAAGCCCCCAGCCGGAGGGGCGTCTCAAACATGTCAGGAATCGTCGGGTGTACACAGAAGGCATCGTGCACACTGCCCAGGTATAGGGCGCAGACATACATGATGCGCATCAGAGGCTCAGATATCAGCTGCACGTTTATCAAGTAGAACCCCTTATGGTTTGTTTAGAGTGGCCTATCATCTGCAGGTGCTCGTATGCATTGGTAACATGTTTCCCATCGACCACCCCCTGGAGCCGGCCCATCCTGGCGATGGCAGCGAACCCCGCTGTATGGGCATCCTGGTGGGCTCGGTCCACACTTGAAGTGGATGTATTGCCCCGACTGGGCATATAGGACCTCCGTGACAGCACAGATGCACCTGTCCACCGAGCTCTGTGAGATCCCGGACAGGTCCCCACTCGGAACCTGGAAGGACCCCGTGGGGTAAAAGGTCTGGTGACCATCACATTGATTGTCACCAGGAGCGGGTGTCCTCCCCAATACGCCCGCGGTGCCAGTTGTACCGTGATCTGGCAGAGAAGTCACACTGTCTCCCTGCTCAGCCGGAGTCTTCGACGGCATGCCCGGACTGGCAGGTCCTCAAATGACAGCCACTGCAGGGCATCCCCCAGGGCTGGGCGACTAGCTGGTTGAATTCCAATATCCATTGTCTGCAGGGTAAAAGGCCAGTCAAGGACAGGGATGGGAAGTTGTGTGTGGAGTCTAAAGAGATAGGCGAGATACTAAATGAATATTTTTCGTCAGTATTCACTCAGGAAAAAGAGAATGTTGTGGAGGAGAATGCTGAGACCCAGGCTATTAGAATAGATGGCATTGAGGTACGTAGGGAAGAGGTGTTGGCAATTCTGGACAGGCTGAAAATAGATAAGTCCCCGGGACCTGATGGGATTTATCCTAGGATTCTCTGGGAGGCCAGGGAAGAGATTGCTGGACCTTTGGCTTTGATTTTTATGTCATCATTGGCTACAGGAATAGTGCCAGAGGACTGGAGGACAGCAAATGTGGTCCCTTTGTTCAAAAACGGGAGCAGAGACAACCCCGGCAACTATAGACCGGTGAGCCTCACGTCTGTAGTGGGTAAAGTCTTGGAGGGGATTATAAGAGACAAGATTTATAATCATCTAGATAGTAATAATATGATTAGGGATAGTCAGCATGGCTTTGTGAAGGGTAGGTCATGCCTCACAAACCTTATCGAGTTCTTTGAGAAGGTGACTGAACAGGTAGACGAGGGTAGAGCAGTTGATGTGGTGTATATGGATTTCAGTAAAGCGTTTGATAAGGTTCCCCATGGTAGGCTATTGCAGAAAATACGGAGGCTGGGGATTGAGGGTGATTTAGAGATGTGGATCAGAAATTGGCTAGCTGAAAGAAGACAGAGGGTGGTGGTTGATGGGAAATGTTCAGAATGGAGTTCAGTTACAAGTGGCATACCACAAGGATCTGCTCTGGGGCCGTTGCTGTTTGTCATTTTTATAAATGACCTAGATAGAGGAGGGCGCAGAAGGGTGGGTGAGTAAATTTGCAGACGGCACTAAAGTCGGTGGTGTTGTTGACAGTGCGGAAGGATGTTGCAGGTTACAGAGGGACATAGATAAGCTGCAGAGCTGGGCTGAGAGGTGGCAAATGGAGTTTAATGTAGAGAAGTGTGAGGTGATTCACTTTGGAAGGAATAACAGGAATGCGGAATATTTGGCTAATGGTTGATAGGGTTGTGAAGAAGGCCTATGGAGTGTTGGCCTTTATTGGTAGAGGGATTGAGTTCCGGAGTCATGAGGTCATGTTGCAGCTGTACAAAACTCTGGTACGGCCGCATTTGGAGTATTGCGTACAGTTCTGGTCACCTCATTATAGGAAGGACGTGGAAGCTTTGGAACGGGTGCAGAGGAGATTTACCAGGATGTTGCCTGGTATGGAGGGAAAGTCTTATGAGGAAAGGCTGATGGACTTGAGGTTGTTTTCATTAGAGGGAAGAAGGTTAAGAGGAGACTGAATAGAGGCATACAAAATGATCAGGGGGTTAGATAGGGTGGACAGTGAGAGCCTTCTCCCACGGATGGAAATGGCTTGCACGAGGGGACATAGCCTTAAACTGAGGGGTAATAGATATAGGACAGAGGTCAGAGGTAGGTTCTTTACGCAAAGAGTGGTGAGGCCGTGGAATGCCCTACCTGCAACAGTAGTGAACTCGCCAACATTGAGGGCATTTAAAAGTTTATTGGATAAGCATATGGATGATAATGGCATAGTGTCGGTTAGATGGCTTTTGTTTTTTGACTTCCCATGTCAGTGCAACATCGTGGACCAAAGGGCCTGTGCTGTATCGTTCTATGTTCTGTGTTCTATGTTAGCATGGTGCGTATCCCTGTGCCCAACTAGGTCGTCTCCCCCCCTCCCCCCCCCCCCCCCCCCCCCCCCCCCCCCCCCCACACCGCTGACTCCGTCGGGGCCTGGCAAACTGCGGGTCATTGGCCTTGGCGCCTGGCCCTGGTGCCAGGGGTACTTGTGGTGATGTGCATCAATATAAATACATGTAGGCTAGCTAGACACTAGAGGGAGCACCAGAAATATCACACACACACACGCTCAAGCAATAGATCAAGTAGATAGGACACAACCAATAGACATTCACGATACACAAGGAGGTGACATGACCACAGGGGGGCATTACACCAACCCATATATAAAGAACACCACACACATGATCTGCCTGTTTCCAGTGGAGACAGTCAGTGAGTAGAAACACAGGGGTTGATTTAATATTCAATCCACTACGTGGATTGCAGCAACTGGTTAGTCAGTCTGGGTAGCTATAATAGGATTAGCAGTAGTGTTGAACCAGAGTAAACGTGTTGAAGTTATCTCCACCTTCCTTTGTCAAGTGCCCAAAAGGAAGCCGATTGTATTACACCTACAACATAACAAATCAGTACCGTTGGCTGGTACAGCCCTTTCCAGCGGTATGCTCCCTGTCCCTCGTCCGGCACCCCTGTAAGGGCTACAGTGGCCGTTGCCCTGGGTGGGCCGCCTGATTACCTGCTGGCGGGTGGCGGTCAGTTGGGTGGTGTGGGGTATAGCAGAGGGTGAGAGCTGGAGGGTGGGGGTGGTGGGCTGCAGAACCAAAGAACAAAGAAAAAAAGCCTCCACATCCTTCTGGTAGTGTGGCACAGGAACAGGCCCTTTGGCCCTCCAAGCCTGTGCCGACAATGCTGCCCATCTAAACTAAAATCTTCTACACTTCCTGGGTCCGTATCCCTCTATTCCCATCCTATTCCTGTATTTGTCAAGAAGCCCTTTAAATGTCACTATCGGCCCTGCTTCCACCACCTTTTCCGGCAGCGAGTTCCAGGCACCCACTACCCTCTGCGTAAAAAACTTGCCTCGTACATCTACTCTAAACCTTGCCCCTCTCACCTTAAACCTATGCCCCCTAGTAATTGACCCCTCTACCCTGGGATAAAGTCTGAATATCCACTCTGTCTATGCCCCTCATAATTTTGTAGACCTCTATCAGGTCGCCCCTCAACCTCCACCGTTGCAGTGAGAACAAACCAAGTTTATTCAACCTCTCCTCATCGCTAATGCCCTCCATACCAGGCAACATTCTGGTAAATCTCTTCTGCACCCTCTCTAATGCCTCCACATCCTTCTGGTAGTGTGGCGATCAGAATTGAACACGATACTCCAAGTGTGGCCTAACTAAGGTTCTATACAGCTGCAACATGACTTGCCAATTCTTATACTCAATGCCCCGGCCAATGAAGGCAAGCATGCCGTATGCCTTCTTGACTACCTTCTCCACCTGTATTGCCCCTTTCAGTGACTTAGGGGCCAAGGTGGGTTGTCAGTGGGATGTACAGCAAGATGGCTGCCTTGCATGCCATGGCAAGCCTGGTCACTGGCTGGGCTCCGCCCCAGTACCACAGGGAGGGTTACTCCGGCCACGGATCCCATTTTCCCGTTACCCCCCTCCCCCGGCTCTGGCAAGCCTGTTCTGAATGTATTATGCCAATAATCCACCATCGTATTTGTATCTGTGCTGTTGCCGTTGTGGGCTCCTCCTATGGGCCATTATATGGCATTATCTATAGGGGAACATGATGGGGCCTGTATGGGCTCCGCCCATTGCTCCTCCCCTTGAAGGGAAGTATAAAGAGCAGTCGACCTGTAAGTGGTTCTCAGTATTGGATCAGTCGCAGGCAGGCACTGTTCTAAGTTGATTAAAGCCACAGTTTACTTCTACTCCCGTCTCGAGTGAATTGATGGTCGCATCAATTTAATCAACTTAAACGCAACTATGGAATCGGCCCTCAAACCTGACCGACTGGAACTCGATCCGCAGGCCGCGGAGGCGAAAGAAACTTTTTTGCACTGGCTCCGCTGCTTCAAGGCCTAGCTCGCAGCCTCCTCCACGCCTTCCGTCACTGGCGAACCGAAGCTGAGCCTCCTCCACGCACGCGTGAGCCATCGAATCTCTGTTCAACTCAACGAGGCCTCCTCCTACGCAGATGCCCTCGCGATGCTCGAACGCTTCTATGTACGGCCCGTGAACGAGGGTCTACGCGCGACACATCCTCACCACTCGCCGCCAGCACCCCGGGGAATCACTAGAAGACTACCTACGCGACCTCAAAGCCCTCACACGCAGCTGCAATAACCGGCCGTTATGGCCACTCAACATATGGAACTCTCCGTCCGAGACGTCTACATGGCGGGAGTCCGGTCCAACTAATTTAAACAGCGCCTACTCGAAAAGGGGGCCCTGGACCTGGATCAGACGGTAAAGTTAGCCTTCTCTCTGGAAGTAGCGTTCCAGAGCTTTAACGCGTTCCCGGCTGACCATGCGACCCCCTCGTGGACCCCCGACCAAAGACCACCCCAGGCCTGTGCCGCGCGGCCGCCCGCCCACCATGGGGGGCTACCCTGCTATTTCTGCGGCCAGTCCCAACACCCCACCAGCACTGCCCGGCCCGTAATGCGAACTGCAGCAGCTGCGGGAGCAAAGGACATTTCGCCAAAGTTTGCCTGGCCAGGTTCAAGAACTCTAACTCACAGGCCCGATCCTCAGACTCACAGGCTCGCAGATCCCGCAGTGTGGCAGCGTGTCTGCCGACTCCGCCCCTTGGAGACGCGGCATCAGCCTCGTGCTATCCGTGGGGACAGCCATCTTTCAGCCCTCACAGCACGTGCGACTCACGGGGATCGCCATCTTGCCCATCCTCCCACACGGGGCCGGCCACGTGCGATCCATGGGAGCCGCCATCTTGGACGCCATCTTCCTCACTGCCCGCCACGCTCGACCTGTATGACCAACAAGGGCAGCCATCACGGAACCGCCCCAGCACCTCCGACCACGCCGGCTACCCGCAACTCAGCGCGGTCACCCTGGACCAGTCTCGACCCAAGCACCTCCGGAAACCCATGATGACCGTCCGGGTAATCGGGCACGAGACGCCTTGCCTTTTTGACTCCGGGAGCACAGAGAGCTTCATTCACCCGCACATGGTAAGACGCTGCTCACTCCCAATTTTCCCAGCGCACCAAACCATCTCCCTCGCCTCTGGGTCGCACTCGGTGCAAATCCGAGGGTGCACTACCGCAACCCGAGCAATACAGGGCACCGAGTATGCCAATTTAAAATTATATGTGCTCCCAGACCTCTGCGCTCCTCTCCTATTGGGACTAAATTTCCAATGCAACCTCAGGAGCCTAACCCTGAAGTTCAGGGGGCCCCTACCCCCACTCACCATATGCAGCCTCGCGACCCTAAAAGTCGAACCTCCCCCACTCTTTGCAAACCTCACCGCCGACTGCAAACTAATCGCCACCAGAAGCAGGCGATATAGCATACAGGACAGGACTTTTATCAGCGACTCTTGCGGTAGGGAGTCATCGAGGCCAGCAATAGCCCCTGGAGAGCTCAGGTGGTGGTCATCAAGACCGGGGAAAAGAACCGGATGGTTGTAGATTACAGCCAAACCATAAACCGGTACACGCAACTCGATGCGTACCCCCTTCCCCGGATTGCAGACATGGTAAACCAGATCGCACACTACCGGGTGTTCTCCACGGTAGATCTGAAGTCTGCATACCACCAGCTCCCAATCTGCCCGGAGGACCGCTACTACATGGCTTTTGAGGCAAACGGCAGCCTTTTCCACTTCCTCTAGGTCCCCTTTGGCGTCATGAACGGGGTTTTGGTGTTTCAAAGAACAATGGGACCATTATGGGACCACATTGTGGACCGGTACGGGCTGCGGGCCACATTTCCGTACTTGGACAATGTCACCATCTGCGGCCATGATCAGCAGGACCACGACGCCAACCTCCACAGATTTCTCCAAACCGCCCAAACCCTAAACCTCACGTACAACAAGGAGAAATGCGTTTTCCGCACAACCAGACTAGCCATCCTCGGCTACGTCGTGGAAAGCGGGCTTCTAGGACCCAATCCTGACCGTAATCGCCCCCTCCTGCAACCTCTCCTCCCCCACTGCCCCAAGGCCCTGAAGATTATGCCCAGTGGGTCCCCAACTATGCGGACAAAGCCCGCCCACTAATCAAGGCTACCATCTTCCCACTGGCGACTGAGGCCCGCCAGGCCTTCAGCTGCATCAAGGCAGACATTGCCAAAGCAGTGATGCGTGCGGTGGACGAGTCCGGCTCCTTCCAGGTGGAGAGCGACGCATCAGAGGTCGCTCTTGCCGCTACCCTCAATCAAGCAGGCAGACCGGTAGCGTTTCTTTCGCACACCCTCACCACCTCCGAAATTCGGCACTCCTCAGTCGAAAAAGAGACCCAAGCCATCGTGGAAGCCGTACGACACTGGAGGCACTACCTCGCTGGTAGGAGGTGTAGCGCACAAAGACTCCGAGAGACGAATAGAGTGAAGTCGATGAGGCTTTATTAAGTGTGACTGTTCCCCCGCAGTTCAGTGGTAGACTGCCTGCGGGGGAGGACCCCTAGTGCTTATACTCCGCCTTCAGGGCGGAGCTAGAGGTCGACGTCCAACCAGGATCCGGGATCTGTCAGCCAATGACATCACGGCTTCACAGTCCCACATGACCCCTAATGCATACTACCACATTCACCCCTTGTTAAAAATGAACCCGGCGGGGTGATGCTTCGCATGGTGGTAAGGGTTTACAAGGCTGGTCCTGGGAGGAAAACTTTCGCATGTTATTACAGTATGTACAAGGTTTTTTTTTTGTTTCAAACTATTTACAGTAATCGTCAGGAGAAAAAGACAAAATGTTCTCGTTAAAAGTCCACATATTGTAGTGTTAGATCGACGCCACGAGTCGGTCGGGCGGTCTGGTCGTCCGTGTCGATCGCCTCGGCCCCGGTGGTGGTGGTGGTGCTTGTTCCGGTGTTGTCGTCTCCGGGAGCCTTACGGTTTCAGCTTGGGCTTCACTCCTGGTCGGGCCTGGGAGGAGGACCGATCCTCCTGGGAAGGGGGCGGTCGCGGGGTGCGGCGGTGGCAGGAAGGGGGTGATTGGTGTCGGGGGTGTGTGTGTGTTGCCGGCGGGCGCCAGATCTCGCAGGGAGACCGTGTCCTGTCGGCCGTCGGGGTACTCCACGTAAGCGTACTGCGGGTTCGCGTGAAGGAGGTGAACCCTTTCGACCAACGGGTCCGACTTGTGCGCCCGCACATGTTTTCGGAGCAAGACGGGTCCTGGGGCTGCCAGCCAGGTCAGCAGCGACGTTCCAGAGGAGGACTTCCTGGGGAAGACAAGGAGGCGCTCATGAGGCGTTTGGTTAGTGCTAGTACACAGTAGTGACCGGATGGAGTGGAGGGCGTCCGGGAGGACCTCCTGCCACCGTGAAACTGGGAGGTCCCTGGACCGTAGGGCCAGTAGGACGGTCTTCCAGACCGTGCCGTTCTCCCTCTCTACTTGCCCGTTCCCCCGGGGGTTGTAGCTGGTCGTCCTGCTCGAGGCTATACCGCTGCTGAGCAGGAACTGGCGCAGCTCGTCACTCATGAAGGAGGACCCCCTGTCGCTGTGGACGTATGCGGGGCAACCGAACAGTGTGAATATGGTGTTCAGGGCTTTAATGACTGTGGCCGCGGTCATGTCAGGGCAGGGGATGGCGAATGGGAAGCGGGAGTACTCGTCCACCACATTAAGGAAGAATATGTTGCGGTCGGTGGAGGGGAAGGGTCCTTTGAAATCCAGACTAAGGCGTTCAAAGGGGCGGGAAGCCTTAATCAGGTGCGCACCATCCGGCCTGAAAAAATGCGGTTTGCACTCTGCGCAGATGTGGCAGTTCCTTGTGACTGTACGGTCCTCCTCTAAAGAGTATGGGAGGTTGCGGGACTTAATAAAGTGGTAGAACCGAGTGACCCCCGGGTGGCAGAGGTCCTCGTGGAGGGTTTGGAGGTGGTTAATTTGTGCGTTGGCACATGTGCCGCGGGATAGGGCATCGGACGGCTCGTTCAGCTTTCTGGGACGATACAAGATCTCGTAGTTGAAGGTGGAGAGCTCGATCCTCCACCTTAAGATCTTGTCGTTTTTGATTTTGCCCCGCTGTGCATTATCGGACATGAAGGCTACCGACCGTTGGTCCGTGAGGAGAGTGAATCTCCTGCCGGCCAGGTAATGCCTCCAATGTCGCACCGCTTCCACTATGGCTTGGGCTTCCTTTTCCACTGAGGAGTGGCGGATTTCTGAAGCGTGGAGGGTTCGGGAGAAAAAGGCCATGGGTCTGCCCGCTTGGTTAAGGGTGGCCGCTAGAGCTACGTTGGAGGCGTCGCTCTCGACCTGGAAGGGGAGGGACTCGTCGATGGCGCGCATCGTGGCCTTTGCGATATCCGCTTTGATGCGGCTGAAGGCCTGGCAAGCCTCTGTCGACAGAGGGAAGGTTGTGGTCTGTATTAGGGGGCGGGCCTTGTCTGCGTACTGGGCGTAGTATGAAAAGAACCCCAGGCAGCGTTTTAGGGCTTTTGAGCAGTGCGGGAGGGGAAATTCCATGAGGGCGCGCATACGTTCGGGGTCGGGGCCTATTATCCCATTGCGCACTACGTAGCCCAGGATGGCTAGCCGGTTTGTGCTAAAAGCGCACTTGTCCTCGTTGTACGTGAGGTTCAAGGCTTTAGCAGTCTGGAGGAATTTTTGGAGGTTGGCGTCGTGGTCCTGCTGATCGTGGCCGCAGATGGTTACATTGTCGAGATACGGGAACGTGGCCCGTAACCCGTGTTGATCAACCATTCGGTCCATCTCTAGTTGGAAGACCGAGACCCCGTTTGTGACGCCAAATGGGACCCTTAGGAAATGGTATAATGGCCTGTCTGCCTCGAAGGCTGTGTACTTGCGGTCACTTGGGCGGATGGGGAGCTGATGGTAGGCGGACTTGAGGTCCACGGTGGAGAAGACCTTATATTGGGCAATCCGATTGACCATGTCGGATATGCGGAGGAGAGGGTACGCGTCTAGTTGTGTGTACCTGTTGATGGTCTGGCTATAGTCTATGACTATCCTTTGCTTCTCCCCTGTCTTTACTACTACCACCTGTGCTCTCCAGGGACTATTGCTGGCCTGGATTATGCCTTCCTTTAGTAGCCGCTGGACTTCGGACCAAATGAAGGTCCGGTCCTGGGCGCTGTACCGTCTGCTCCTAGTGGCGACGGGTTTGCAATCCGGGGTGAGGTTTGCAAACAAGGATGGGGGTTGCACCTTGAGGGTTGCGAGGCCGCAGATAGTGAGTGGGGGTATTGGGCCGCCGAATTTGAAGGTTAGGCTCTGTAGATTGCACTGGAAGTCTAATCCCAGTAATGTGGGGGCGCAGAGTTGGGGAAGGACGTAGAGCCTGTAGTTTTTGAACTCCCTCCCTTGCACCGTTAGGGTAACTATGCAGAAGCCTTTGATCTGTACGGAGTGGGATCCTGCAGCTAGGGAAATCTTTTGTGCGCTGGGACGGATGGTCAAAGAACAGCGTCTTACCGTGTCGGGGTGGATAAAGCTCTCGGTGCTCCTGGAGTCGACCAGGCATAGTGTCTCGTGCCCGTTTATCAGCACCATTGTCGTCGTCGTCTGGAGCGTCCGGGGCCGTGCTTGGTCCAGCGTCATTGAAGCCAGACGTGGTTGTAATGGTTGAGCGTCTTCTTCGAACCCCGTGGAGCCGTCGACACTCTTGTCCGTTGTTGCCGTCCAAGATGGCGTCGGGGTTGAACAAGATCGCTGCCCCCATGCATCGCACATGGCTGGGGGGTCACAAGATGGCGGTGGGGGTGGACAAAATGGCCGCCCCCATGCGTCGCACAGGTCTGGGGTGGTCCAAGATGGCGGCGCCCTTCCTCCCCTCGTGGTGGCCGGGACCCAAATGGCGGCGCCTGCGGGTCGCACATGGGGCGCTGGGGGGGTTGGGGAGCGTTAGGAACACGCAGGACTCCCTCTTCTCTGGGGATAGCGGTGGCCGGGACCCAAAGTGGTAGCGCCGGCGGGTCATACATGGGGCGCGGGGGGGGGGTTGGGGAGCATAAAAGGCGTGCAGGGCTCCCTGTTCTCCGGGGAGAGCGGTGGTCGGGACCCAGAGTGGTTGCGCCTGCGGGTCGAACATGGGGCGCTGGGGCTGTTGGGGAGCGTAAACGGCGTGCAGGGCTCCCTGTTCTCCCGGAACAGCGGCGACCTCGCGGGACCGGCACACAGCCGCGAAATGGCCCTTTTTCCCGCAGCTCTTACAGATCGCTGTGCGGGCCGGGCAGCGCTGCCGGGGGTGTTTCGCCTGGCCGCAGAAATAGCAGCGGGCTCCCCCGGTGCGACTTGGCGTTTGAACCGCGCAAGCCTGTGGGGTGTCCGGGGGGGGGGGGGGCGGGGTGGGTTTGTCACGACGGGTGCGTACGGAGCCCAATGGGCTGCCGCGCGGTCGGGGCCGTAGGTGCGGGTATTTCGCGCGGCCACGTCTAGGGAGGCTGCTAGGGCCCGTGCCTCTGAGAGTCCTAGCGACTCTTTTTCTAGAAGTCTTTGGCGGATTTGGGAGGAGTTCATACCTGCCACAAAAGCATCGCGCATTAACGTGTCCGTGTGTTCATTTGCGTTCACCAGCGGGCAGCTGCAAGCCCGTCCCAAAATTAGTAGCGCGGCGTAGAATTCATCTATCGATTCTCCGGGACTTTGCCGTCTCGTTGCAAGTTGATAGCGAGCGTAGATCTGGTTTACTGGGCGAACATAGAGACTTTTTAGTGCTGCGAACGCCGTCTGGAAATCCTCTGCGTCTTCGATGAGGGAGAAAATCTCCGTGCTTAACCTCGAGTGCAGGACCTGTAGTTTTTGGTCTTCTGTGACCCGGCCGGGGGCCGTTCTGAGGTAGGCCTCGAAACAAGTCTGCCAGTGCTTGAAAGCTGCTGCTGCGTTCACTGCGTGGGGGCTGATCCTCAGGCATTCCGGGATGATCCTGAGCTCCATAGTCCTTTAGTCACGCTTAATAAATTGTAGCGCACAAAGACTCCGAGAGACGAATAGAGTGAAGTCGATGAGGCTTTATTAAGCGTGACTGTTCCCCCGCAGTTCAGTAGTAGACTGCCTGCGGGGGAGGACTCCTGGTACTTATACTCCGCCTTCAGGGCGGAGCTAGAGGTCAACGTCCAACCAGGACCCGGGATCTGTCAGCCAATGACATCACGGCTTCACAGTCCCACATGACCCCTAATGCATACTACCACAGGAGGTTTACCCTCGTCACCGTCCAACGATCGGTAGCCTTCATGTTCGATAATACGCAGCGGGGCAAAATCAAAAACGATAAGAGGATCGAACTCTCCACCTATAATTACGATATAGTATATCGTCCTGGGAAGCTCAACGAGCCCCCAGATGCCCTGTCCCGCGGCACATGCGCCAGCACGCAAGATGACCGACTACGGGCTATCCACGATGACCTTTGCCACCTGGGGGTCATCCGGCTTATCCACTATATCAAGGCCCACAGACTGCTCTACTCCACCGAGGAGGCCAGAGCTATGACCAGGGACTGCCAGATCTGTGCGGAGTGTAAACCGCACTTCTATTGACCAGATAAGGCCCACCTGGTGAAGGCATCCCGGCCCTTTGAGCGCCTCAGTATCGATTTCAAAGGGCCCTTCCCCTTCAATAACTGCAACACATATTTCCTCAACATTATTGATGAGTTCTCCCGCTTCCCCTTTGCAATCCCTTGCCCCGACATGACCACATCCACCCTCATTAAAGCCCTACATAGTGTCTTCACCCTGTTTTGTTTCCCAATTATGTCCACAGTGACCGGGGCTCATCGTTCATCAGCGGCGAACTGCGTCAGTACCTGCTCAGTAAGGCCATTGCCTCGAGCAGGACTACCAGTTATAACCCCAGGGGAAACGGGCAGGTGGAGAGGGAGAACGCGACAGTCTGGAAGACCGTCCTACTGACCCTGCGGTCCAGGATTCTCCCAGTTTCTCACTGGCAGGAGGTCCTCCCCGAGGCACTCCACTCTATTAGGTTCCGACTTTGCACGGCTACAAATGAGACCACTCATGACCGCCTATTTGTTTTCCCCAGGAGATCCACCTCAGGGGCCTCGCTTCCGTCCTGGCTGAAGACGCCGGGGCAGGTCCCACTCAGAAAACACGTCAGGAGCGTGTAGGTTAGATGGCTTTTGTTTCGGTGCAACATCGTGGGCCGAAGGGCCTGTACTGCGCTGTATCGTTCTATGAGCCATAAGTCCGATCCTCTGGTACAGAGGATCCAGCTCCTACACTCCAACCCCCAGTACGCTTATATCGAACACCCCGATGGCCGACAGGATACAGTCTCCCTCCGGGACCTGGCGCCCGCCGGTTCCACCACCACAACCACCGCCCCCCCACCATACCCCGCCCAACCTACCATGACCACCCCTATATGGCTCCCGCGCTCCCTACTGCCCGCCATCCCCCCCTTCACTGATACACAGGAATGAAGTTCCAGGAGAGACGCTCCCGAAGTCCATGTCTGTAACCGCACCGGCGCCCTCACTACCAATGCCAGCACGGACGAGCTCGACACCCGGGCCAGCAACAACGCCAGAGCTTCGGCAGTCACAGCGCACAATCTGTACGCCGGACCGGCTGAATTTATGAACCCGCCACCCCCGCAGGACTTCATTTTTTTAACAGGGGGTGAATGTGGTGAATGTATTATGCCAATAATCCACCATCGTATTTGTATCTGCTGTTGCCCTTGTATTTGTATCTGTGTTATGCTGCTGCCCTTGTGGGCTCCTCCTATGGGCCATTGTATGGCATTATCTATAGGGGAACATGTTGGGGCCTGTATGGGCTCCGCCCATGGCTCCTCCCCTTGAAGGGAGGTATAAAGAGCAGTCGACCTGTAAGTGGTTCTCAGTATTGGATCAGTCGCAGGCAGGCACTGTTCTAAGTTGATTAAAGCCACAGTTTACTTCTACTCCCGTCTCGAGTGAATTGATGGTCGCATCAATGCCCCGCCCCTCCGCCACCCCAGCCAGCTCGGCCAGTGTCAGGACTGGCAGCCCACGGTCGCGCCTCTCTGTGTTCTACCTCCTCTCTCTCACTCATCAACGACAACGCCGGTTTCACGATTTTTAAAAGCACAAGTGAACCACGCCTTCGGGAATTTGGCCTATCGGAGGCAGAGAATCGCACGGAGGCCAAGGAGATATCGGCTCAGGCCCGCTAATGATATGGAAACGGTGTTTACTGTACATGTGTTCCAGAACGCATTGATGCCACTGTTGAGGCGACGGAGACTTGCGATTTGGCATCAAATAGGCGCCTGTCACTATTTTGGCATTGGAACCGATTATCTGCCCAGTCGTATTTCCCGATTTTGGCATCTGCCGATGGAGAATCCAGTTCATGGTCTTTCATAGACTGCATTTGGTAAAATTGGTAGGTCTAATAATATTGAGACTAACGCTGCTGTAGAGCATGCTCACAAATAAACTAAGTGCTATCTCGGTAGCCATTACCTCTTTAAAGAGTTGTGTAAGAATGAGGGGGTCATTTGTCTCATTATACAAGGGCTGGCTCTTTGAGAGAGTTATCCAACTACTTCCACATTGCCGATCTATCCTCATGCGCAAATATTCATAGAATCCCACCAGTGCATAAGGAGGCCATTCGGCCCATCGGGTCCGCACTGAGCATCTGAAAGAGCACCCTACCAAGACCCATGCCCTATCCCTGTAACCCCATCTACTACTAAGGGGCAATTTAGTGTGGTCAATCCACCTAACCTGCACATCTTTGGACTGTGGGAGTAAACGCACCGGGGGAACCCACAGGGAAAACGTGCAAACTCTACACAGACTGTCACCCAAGGCTGGAATTGAACCAGGGTCCCAGGCACTGTGAGGCAGCAGTGCTAACCACAGCACCACCGTGCCCTGTATAAACAATTGTGCCATTGTATAAACAATCAACGTAATATTTTGTTGAATATGCTTCCAATACCCTTCCAGTCAGTGCATTCCAGATAACATCTGTTTACATTACAGCATAGAAATCTGTTCCCTTGGTGGATTGTCTCGATCAAGTTAATCAGAAATACAGGGCGGGATTCTCCGACCCCCCCACCGGGTCGGAGGATCGTCGGGGGGGAGGGGAGGCGTGAATCCCGCCCCGCTGCTCCGACGCCGGCTGCCGAATTCTCCGGCGACGGGTTTTTGGCGGGGCGGGGATCATGTCGGACCTGTCGGGGGCCGTTGGCAGTAGCCCTCCAGACGATTCTCTGGGCCCCGATTGGCCGAGAAGCCGCCTGGTTTTGGCCGGTCCCGCCGGCGTGAAATGGACAAGGTCCATGCCGACGGGACCTGGCTCTGAAGGCGGCCTGCGGATTCCTCAGGGCGCCCCGCGGGGGGATCCGGCACCGGAGGGGCCCCCACGGTGGCCTGGCCCGCAATCAGGGCCCACCGATCTGCAGGCAGGCCTGTGCCGTGGGGGCACTTTTTCCCTCTGCGCCGGCCTCTGTAAAGCTCCGCAATGGCCGACGCGGAGAAGAAACCCCCTGCGCATGTGCAGGGATCACGCCAGCAGTTCTGCGCATGCGCCAGAACAAGCTGACGCCCCCGCGCATGTGCCAACTCGCGCTGGAGGCCATTCGGCGCCAGTTGGCACGGCACCAACCACTCCAGTGCCTCCTAGCCCCTGGAAGTGCGGAGGGTTCCGCACCTTCCGGGTGGCCCGACGCCGGAGTGGTTCACGCCACTCTTTGGCGCCGGTACGGCCCGCCCGCCGGTTGGTGGAGGATCCCGACCAAATCTCCTGATCAATGTTGACAAGACAAAGGTGCTGGAGCTGGGTAGAAGGATCTGCTAGATTCTTTTTAATGGAGTTCAACTTGAACAGGTTTATACCTTCCACTGTCTTGGGTCAGTCATCACGGAAGATGCAGAATCTACCAAAGATCATGTGAGCTCACTTTAAAGAGTATGGAGTAGCAGTAGCATCTCAATTACAAAAAACGTTTGTCTCCTGAATGCCCTTGTGTGGTTATTGGCAGTGTATGGGTGTGAAAGCTGGATCATCAAGAAGAGTGACCAGACTCAAATAAAAGCACTGGAAAGGAAAGAACTCGAATGGATATTACATGCATCATCGATGGCCAAATGGACAAATGAATGCGTGCTCGGGAAAGCTGGTGTTTAGCGGAACTTGTTTGAGGCTGTAATTCCAAGGAAGCTCACATACTTTGACACGTGATGCCAACAGGAGGGGTGTGTTTCAAAAAGATGGCATGCAAGGCAAAACACCTGGTAAACATGCACAAAAGGACTTGGATGAATAATATCAGAATGTGAACTGGCGCCTCTATGGCACAGGCAATGCGGGCAGCACGTAATAGAAATCAATGGAGGAAGATGACATAGTGTAACCAATGCTCAAAACAATAATGGATGAAAACACAAACAGACTTTCAAAATTAATCATGATGTTAAACACCTCTATTAAATCTAAATTTAACTATCTCTACTGTAAGGAGAACAAAACCAAAGTTCTTCATCCAGTAAATCTTGGCACTCCTGCCGAAGTGTGGTACCCGGAATTGGGCTAAAATAATCAGGCTGAGGCCTAAACAGTGTTTCATAAAGGTTGCCATTTCAGCTTGATAATTTTTCATCAGAGTTCTGCTAAAAGATTATTGACGTGAGATTTTGGTCTGATATCACAACGAGGGTGGGTTCCCCGCACTCTGGCATAAATGTCAGATGCCAAACATTTTTCCACTTAGCCAGCTCATCCAGCTTTCATTTTTTCGTGACTACCCTTTAATTCATATGTGGCGGGAATTCTATCTCTTTCCATGAGTAAAATCAGAGTCCAGCAGCTCTGCATCCTTACAGCATCAAGCAAGAGCATTTGCCACCACTGGTGCTGCAGGTAGGCCAAGGAGGTAGCATTCATCAATAGACCCAGGCATTCAGGTAAGTAAAAGATCTCGTTGGGGCCAAGCTGAAAGGCCTCACGAAGTGAGCAGTGGTGCACTTTGGACAGGGGGGAGGGTGGGTGGGTGGGGGGGGGAGGGAGGGGGGGGGGGGGGGGGGGGGCGTTGGGAAGGGTGGATGTGGTGCGGCAAAACTGCTGGAAGGGGGGGCCTTCCATTGACACAGAGGGTCCAGAAAAGGGGTACCCTCCTTTCACTGAACAGAAGCCCACAGGGCAAAGGTTGCTCGGCAATCCATTGGGTACAGGCCTCCTCTGCCACCCATTTTATCATAGCGACAGTGGGATGAGGCACTTAACTGGGTATTAACTGGACCATGGATGTGTGACCCATTCAATGCCTCCTTGGCTGCCTGCAAAGTTGTGAAGAGGTGGCGGCAGGTGTACCAATGGACAGGTATTCTACCAACAGCATGGTAGAATAGTTTGTAGATCCATGCCATCATTCTACCTGTGCGTGCCGCATAATATTTAACCCGTTAGAACATAGAACATAGAACGATACAGCGCAGTACAGGCCCTTCGGCCCACGATGTTGCACCGAAACAAAAGCCATCTAACCTACACTATGCCATTATCATCCATATGTTTATCCAATAAACTTTTAAATGCCCTCAATGTTGGCGAGTTCACTACTGTAGCAGGTAGGGCATTCCACGGCCTCACTACTCTTTGCGTAAAGAACCTACCTCTGACCTCTGTCCTATATCTATTACCCCTCAGTTTAAAGCTATGTCCCCTCGTGCCAGCCATTTCCATCCGCGGGAGAAGGCTCTCACTGTCCACCCTATCCAACCCCCTGATCATTTTGTATGCCTCTATTAAGCCTCCTCTTAACCTTCTTCTCTCCAACGAAAACAACCTCAAGTCCATCAGCCTTTCCTCATAAGATTTTCCCTCCATACCAGGCAACATCCTGGTAAATCTCCTCTGCACCCGCTCCAAAGCCTCCACGTCCTTCCTATAATGCGGTGACCAGAACTGTACGCAATACTCCAAATGCGGCCGTACCAGAGTTTTGTACAGCTGCAACATGACCTCCTGACTCCGGAACTCAATCCCTCTACCAATAAAGGCCAACACTCCATAGGCCTTCTTCACAACCCTATCAACCTGGGTGGCAACTTTCAGGGATCTATGTACATGGACACCTAGATCCCTCTGCTCATCCACACTTCCAAGAACTTTACCATTAGCCAAATATTCCGCATTCCTGTTATTCCTTCCAAAGTGAATCACCTCACACTTCTCTACATTAAACTCCATTTGCCACCTCTCAGCCCAGTTCTGCAGCTTATCTATATCCCTCTGTAACCTGCTACATCCTTCCACACTATCGACAACACCACCGACTTTAGTATCGTCTGCAAATTTACTCACCCACCCTTCCTCGCCTTCCTCTAGGTCATTGATAAAAATGACAAACAGCAACAGCCCCAGAACAGATCCTTGTGGTACTCCACTTGTAACTGAACTCCATTCTGAACATTTCCCATCAACCACCACCCTCTGCCTTCTTTCAGCTAGCCAATTTCTGATCCACATCTCTAAATCACCCTCAATCCCCAGCCTCCGTATTTTTTGCAATAGCCTACCGTGGGGAACCTTATCAAACGCTTTGCTGAAATCCATATACACCACATCAACTGCTCTACCCTCGTCTACCTGTTCAGTCACCTTCTCAAAGAACTCGATAAGGTTTGTGAGGCATGACCTACCCTTCACAAAGCCATGCTGACTATCCCTGATCATATTATTCCTATCTAGATGATTATAAATCTTGTCTCTTATAATCCCCTCCAAGACTTTACCCACTACAGACGTGAGGCTCACCGGTCTATAGTTGCCGGGGTTGTCTCTGCTCCCCTTTTTGAACAAAGAGACCACATTTGCTATCCTCCAGTCCTCTGGCACTATTCCTGTAGCCAATGATGACATAAAAATCAAAGCCAAAGGTCCAGCAATCTCTTCCCTGGCCTCCCAGAGAATCCTAGGATAAATCCCATCAGGACCCAGGGACTTATCTATTTTCAGCCTGTCCAGAATTGCCAACACCTCTTCCCTACGTACCTCAATGCCATCTATTCTAATAGCCTGGGTCTCAGCATTCTCCTCCACAACATTATCTTTTTCCTGAGTGAATACTGACGAAAAATATTCATTTAGTATCTCGCCTATCTCTTCAGACTCCACACACAACTTCCCATCCCTGTCCTTGACTGGCCCTACTCTTACCCTTGTCATTCTTTTATTCCTGACATACCGATAGAAAGCTTTTAGGTTTTCCTTGATCCTACCTGCCAAATACTTCTCATGTCCCCTCCTTACTCGTCTTAGCTCTCTCTTTAGATCCTTCCTCGCTACCTTGTAACTATCCATAGCCCCAACTGAAACTTCACACCTCATCTTCACATAGGCCTCCTTCTTCCTCTTAACAAGAGATTCCACTTCTTTGTAAACCACGGTTCCCTCGCTCGACGCCTTCCTCCCTGCCTGACCGGTACATACTTATCAAGAACACGCAGTAGCTGATCCTTGAACAAGCTCCACTTATCCAGTGTGCCCAACACTTGCAGCCTACTTCTCCACCTTATCCCCCCCAAGTCACGTCTAATGGCATCATAATTGCCCTTCCCCCAGCTATAACTCTTGCCCTGCGGTGTATACTTATCCCTTTCCATCATTAACGTAAACGTCACCGAATTGTGGTCACTGTCCCCAAAGTGCTCTCCTACCTCCAAATTCAACACCTGGCCTGGTTCATTACCCAAAACCAAATCCAACATGGCCTCGCCTCTTGTTGGCCTGTCAACATATTGTGTCAGGAAACCCTCCTGCACACACTGTACAAAAAACGACCCATCTAATGTACTCAAACTATATCTTTTCCAGTCAATATTTGGAAAGTTAAAGTCTCCCATAATAACTACCCTGTTACTTTCGCTCTTATCCAGGATCATCCTCGCCATCCTTTCCTCTACATCCCTAGAACTATTTGGAGGCCTATAGAAGACTCCCAACAGGGTGACCTCTCCTTTCATGTTTCTAACCTTAGCCCATACTACCTCGGAAGATGAGTCCCCATCTAGCATCCTCTCCGCCACCGTAATACTGCTCTTGACTAGCAGCACCACACCTCCCCCTCTTTTGCCTCCTTCTCTGAGCTTACTAAAACACCTAAACCCCGGAACCTGCAACATCCATTCCTGTCCCTGCTCTATCCATGTCTCCGAAATGGCCACAACATCGAAGTCCCAGGTACCAACCCATGCTGCCAGTTCCCCTACCTTATTTTGTATACTCCTGGCATTGAAGTAGACACACTTCAATCCACCTACCTGAACACTGGCCCCCTCCTGCGACGTCAAATCTGTGCTCCTGACCTCTATACTCTCATTCTCCTGTACCTTAAAACTACAATCCAGGTTCCCATGCCCCTGCTGCATTAATTTAAACCCCCCCCAAAGAGCACTAACAAATCTCCCCCCCCAGGATATTTGTGCCCCTCGGGTTCAGATGTAGACCATCCTGTCTGTAGAGGTCCCACCTTCCCCAGAAAGAGCCCCAGTTATCCAGAAATCTGAATCCCTCCCGTGTTGATTTCCAAATTTCTTTCTCCGTCAGTCTGGCCTCAGTAAAAGTCGAGATGGATTTGCAAGTAAAAAGAAGTTATTTTATTCAGCTTGCAAGCTACCTAGTCCACAGTGATACAGACAACATGTTGCTGTCTGCAGTCCCGGGAACTAAGTGAAGGTCCCAGACAAAGAGATAAGTACTCATACATTCAAATGGCATCAAGTTTCACATACTCGACACCCATAGGTCATCCTATGTCCCTCCTGACTTGTTTGATCTATTCTGATTGGCTCACTTCCAATCCCTTTCTCCGGCCCCTATCAATGCAGCATCACTCTCATAGACACACCTCTTCCTGCTTTTTCCATGCGGTCTCAAATCCCTTTGTCTCTACCTGCCAGAATCAAAGTGGCTTATTTCTACATTACATTAACTAATATCTCTAAAGTAACTATTTTATATCACATTCGTCATTCCCTCCTTTTATCATTCCATGATAACCAAACTATCCAATCCATAGCTACGGTTCCTCATCTAAAAAGATCCGTCGCTGCATTTCCAATTCCTGTCTTAGCCCCCCTTCATCTGCCTCACCCTCATGGATTTTAACAGTTAAAATTTTTTTTTGCGGTGATTGGGGCGGTGATCTGATCCAGTGCACCCCGCATTCTACCCATCACACATTTAAGGATGGCCAGGCCCACAAAGATGCAGCCGATAGCTACCACTAGATACATGGCCATATTTATCAACCAGTCCTTCCATCCTCCAAATCCCCAGTTACCCCAAGAGCCAGGATCCTGCATCCCGTCCAAGTGATCCCGTATGCGATCCATAAATTTAGTGATGTTAGCGGTCAAGTCCTGAACTCCCATGATACACTTGCCCTGTACTGTGGCGCATACCCCACCCTCACGGGCCAGAAGATAGTCAAGAGCATACCAGTTCTGCATTGCAAACAACCGTAGCTGAGACAACTCCTTGGTTATTGCCCCGCGGGCTCCCAAGGTTTCATTTCCCAAGATGGTAAGGCCACAAATGAAATAATTCCTATCACTGACAGCCAAGGAACCCCCCACACCTCCCAGTGTCAAGACGCTCAGAATGCCCCACCCGGCTGAGTGGCCCCGGTTGGGTGCGAGAACCTGAGGTTTTTTCCAGTTCTCGCAAAATTCAGCAGAGACAGCCCGGCGTGCTAACTGATTATGCAGGTTCCACGCCGAAGGGCAGGGGACTGTGGTAGGGACTAGAGTCCCTATAGCAATTCGGCGGGGAAATGGGGGTGACAAAACGTTGGTCGCTGTACCATTAAATAAAAAGTAGTATCCTTGTTCCGTGTGCAGGCTAGCATCACAATCAGCATATCGGTTGCGTAAGGACCCCCCAGTAGCCCAGTTTATCCAACTTTGAAATGCCCATTCGGGCCGCCCAGCAATGCGGAAAGCCCTAGTCCCAACAGTGATATGAGAGACATTCGCCCAGCCACAGAGGAGCTGGAGGCCGGCGTTCAATGGAACGCAAGTGGTGTTGTAACAAACGCATTGGCCAGACGCCTGGGTGATATGGCACCTCCTGTCCGTACAGGTGGGAAACAGACATGTTATATTTGTGTCCACCTCTACCAGCAAACAGCCATATCCTTCACTGCTGAAGCAATTCTCGTACGACCAGGAATCCCTATTGGGAGTGAAGTGGCTAGGTATGTACGCCCTCCACCGTCGCAGCCTATCGTACTGTGAATGGGAATTATCCCGAGGAAGGGGAAGGCAAATAGCCGGTGGTGCTGAACCCGGATCGTAAGGAAGAGTGACCTGATCGGGCAGTGGTTCGGAATGCTGACAATGAACCACCGTTTGGGGAGTGCCCCAAAGCGGTGAAACAGAAAATAACCTAGACACCGCTGCGGGGTTTGGGTAGCAGACAACCCGTCCCTGGCCATACAAGCGGTGGTAAATCTGGTAGAAGAGATTCATACTACCCGGGTTTTCCTCAGTTTGGCCTTTAATTAACTTAAGTGTATCTCCCGGTAACCTACGTTCTAGCTGTACTTCCCTTCTCATACGCCCCGTCCTCTCTCTAGTCCCTTTCTCTTTCTCATAGCCTCTTCCGACACTCTTCTGACAGCCTGATTTTACCTTTATTGTACCACTCTTAACACATCCAAAATCGAATTTACATGTATTCCGAAAACAAGGCAATGTCCATATAATGTTCCCTTCCCATCGCCGGGACCGGTGCAACTGCTTCATGACTCCTGCATTCTCCTTAACTTTGATGACCTTCCATGAGTCGATACCATGTCCTCGTATATGGGGGCAGCGAAGAACATCACCTTTGCAGAGGTGATGTAACCTTGTAGATTGGTTGGGGCTACACAGATACATAATATTCCCCTTTTCCATGTCCATCGCCAATAACACGCCAAGCGAAGTGAGGCCAAATATCAGACAGACGATGCGTAGCCACTCCATCATGCTCCACACCTGTAAAATAGCACTGGAGAAGGGAGGCAGGTTAGTATCCGACCTTTTACAGTAGTGGAGATGGACTCAATTTACAGTGATGTAGGTGGACCCAAGCACTTCGCCCCTCCACTTTAACTGCTGTGGGGGTGGTAAGGAGAACTTGGAAGGGCCCGTCCCATCGCGGCTCCGACCCCTTCCTAGTCCAAGTTTTGACCATGACATAACTACCGGGCTGGACTGAAAGTGAGCTAGGTACTGGGGGCAATGGCTGGTGAGCCGCGCGGACCTGGCCATGGAGTTCCTTGAGCACTTGCGTGAGGGCTAGAACATAGTTGGTCATTTCTTCAGTCATCTGATGAAACTGAACCAGTCTGGGAACCTGCAGGCTCCCGGGAGTTCTAAGAGGCCTGCCATAAAGAATCTCGGCGGGAGAGAGCCGGGCCGGTCCCGCAGGTGTAACCCGCAGCTGGAAGAGGGCAACGGGGAGCAACTTAAGCCATGTCAGTCCCGTGTCTGCTCTTAATTTAGCCAATTTAGTTTTGAGGGTCTGATTGTGTCTCTCAACCAACCCGGCCGCCTGCGGTCTGTAAGCACAGTGTAACTGCTGGCGTATGCCCAACTGGGAGCAAAACTCCTTGTTAATTTGTCCAATAAAATGAGGCCCATTATCAGAACTTAACTGAGCTGGTATACCGTACCGGGGAATGATTTCCCTCATCAAGACTTTAACCACAGTAGCAGCTTTATTATCGATAGTCGGATACGCCTCAACCCATCTGCTGAACACATCCACAATGACCAAAACATATTTATAACATTGACACCTTTCCAACTCAATGTAATCCATTTGGAGCTTCTCAAAGGGACCACTGGGCAACGGGGTTTGCCCCTTCCCACAAGGGATACCTTTTCCGGTGTTATATTGCTGACAAATCAAACACCGATTACTGATACTTTGGGCCAACCCCTGCATTTTAGGGTGTCACCAAGTGTCCAGCAACAAATCACTAGTCCCTCGAGCCCCAGAATGAGTTGCAAAGTGTACACATTCAATGACCCATAAAGCCAGCACATCAGACATACAAGTCTGATGTGCAGGCGTGGTCCATAAAGAGGAAACAGAATCATATGTACAACCTAACCGTTTCCACATTTGTTTATCACTCTCAGGAGCGTCCTCCTGTAACCTTATGACGTCTTGGATGGTTGGCATTGACTTGTCAGAAGCAGACATATTTATAGTAGATCGTTTAGTCTGACTTAACATCTTAGGCACCATCACTTGCTGAATTTGCGCGGCTGTTCGCGCTGCACAATCTACTCGTTCATTACCAACGTCAACTGGGGTTGTACCATTCGTGTGGGCAGCGCATTTAATAACGGAAATCTGCGCGGGCATAAGGAGGGCCTGCAGTAGGTCATTAACTAAACCCCGGTGGGATATTTGACCACACATAATCATGTCAGATTGTTCTGACGAAATGTCACTCAAATCGCCCCTTATTGTGGTAGTTTCCTGAATCAAGGCTAAACAGTCGTGGCCAGGTGCGTCTTCATGGACAGGGGGACCACTAAGAAAACAGGCTGGATTGATAGTGGTACAGTATTTAAATGTCAGACGTGGATTGTTCAAAAGGTATATCTCATACCTATTCTGACGAGCTGCGGTAAGATGCTGAGTCTGCAGTTGCCTCAGTAGTGCGATGACCGAGTGGGAGCTATACACCGTAATATCCTGTTGGAGGGTGAGAGCATGTAATGGCTATGCGATGGCATTGATTGAACGTAAATCCTGTACTAATCGGTACTGGTCTGGTTTGGCTGGTTTAGGCACAGCAAGTATGGGGGTGTTACATTCTGATTGGCAAGGGACCAAAATACCCTGTTTCAACAGCTCTTGGATTAATTTATCTATTGATGGAGCAGCTTGAGATTTCAGGGGGTATTGTCGAATGGAAGGTAGCTTTACATGATCCTTAATCATCACCTTAATAGGTGTAACATTTGTCTTTCCCACTTGTGATGGGTATTCCGCCCAGACCTGTGGATTGACATATTCCAACACATCATGTCCCCTGTGATGCTGCAGTCGAGTGTTAATCGTTTCAGGGACCTCAAAATATTTTATGGTAGTGCCGTCCGGCATGACTTGAAGTGCGTAGTCTGTTGGATCCAAATGATCCACTGCCCTCCTGACCATTCGCCCCATATCCCTGGCATGGTACTGGTCATGGACCTGACGTGTAATATGAGGGCTTACCGAAGCTGACTGTGGCCATAAATGTGGTGATATTGTAACAAAATCGGCTGTACCTTCTTTTCCCGTGACTGTGGCTGTAACCTTGACTGGCCATTCGGTCTCAAGTAATGGCCGGTATTTGTCCTCCAACTCCCTGTTTCGTCCAGTTCTGTCAAAGGCCAGGGTAACGTGATGCAGTGACTGTTCAACGTCTAACGTCCACCACTGGGGGGTGATAGAAATATAGCACTGATGTCTCATCCTCCATGATGTAACCGTTACCCCCTCATCTCCGCATTCTAGCTGTAGCTGGAAGATACACAGTAAATCTCGGGCCAACAAGTTACAGTCCAATCCAGTAGTCACTACAAACTGATGATCTGCAGACTTATTCTCGTAAGTGACTGTCACAGGTTCAGAAATAGGATACTCACACACCTGTCCTTGGAACCCTGACAATTGCTGCGTGTGGTCGGATAATGGTAATTTAAGTGCTGATTGCACAGACGACATGGCTGCCCCGTCCTCTTCTTCCAGTAGACCAATGGCCCCTCAGAGGGGGCTGCGGTTGTAGAGCTATTGATTCGTTCGGTGGGCCATAAAAAGGGGGTGAGGGTCCCTTTGGGTGGGTTTGGTATCCTCCTCTTCGCTGATCGACCCACCCAAAGTCACTATATTGGGGCTCCTGCTGGTAAACTACCATTTCTGCCGCTTGTTGGGGTCGCAGATCATCCTTTTCCATTACATACTCAGTCTTAACCTTTGTAACTGAGCCTCCTTCTTGGCCTACACCCTCCTTCCAGTAAAATCTGACTGCCCTTGCCATCTGGGAAGGGTCGTTCTCTGTCCAATTCATGTTATTACATTTCACAGTAGTAACCACAGAAGGTGGTAGGCAATGCATTAACATAGCACAGTATTGAGGGGAATTCTGACCATTTTGATACAGCAAATCGCCTGACTGTCCCCGGTAGATTTCATTAAAACGCTCCAGAAATTCCTCTGGCTCTTCAGTCTTCTTAGGTTTTAGGTCTAAGATAACAGAAAGATTTATGGGCCTTTGAAATGTGCTATTCAACGCATTCAAGATCTGTGTCCTTCTATCGTCGTCTAACGCATAGGCCTGCTGGGGTGCGGCATGACTAGCATAATTCAGGTGGTTAAGATAATTGCGGTACTCTGCTGGGGTTAAAATCTGCTGGACTAGGGCCCAGAGGTCCCTTGAATCAGCTTGATAAATTGAGATGGTAGTTCTCAAGGAATCCATGAAGGCAGCAGGAGATTTTTTCTATCTGGGATTGTAGACATAATAGCCATCATCTCACTGGGTGTCCATGGGAAGTAAACGTCTATCGTGGGGTTCGCTCCCGCAGTCACTGGGTCGGGGTTTCGCATCTTCCTAATCGGTAACTGTCTCCGAATGTCACCAGTGGGCACTCTAGCTATTTCCCCTGGTTGTTCCAAGATTTCAACGTCTCTCCCTGTCACTAGGGGGAGTTCTTTCTCTTCAAAAGAAGTTGTTTCAGCTTCCTTTGTTCCCGAATCTTGTGGTTTCTGCTTAGTTTGGAGAGACTTAGGTGATATGCTTACTTTTCCAAATTATTGAATTTTTCTTTTTCTGTCAATTCAAGGCCAGCCATTGAACTCCGTAGCTCATCTCTTGTTTGACCCGCGCCTTTCCTCTACTTGCGCTTTTTTTTTTAAACTTAAAAATGTTTGAAAATTCAAATTGAATTACTGCAACTTGCAAGCTTAGCTCTGATCTCAACTCAGAACTAAATTTACAATTTGCTTAACACAAACTTGTATAACATTTACAACTTAATTATTTCTTTATCTTAACAATTTTTTCTTTTAACAAGTTTTTTTTCTGTTACATACACATAAGTATTAGCAAAATCAACTATCATAAGTATTAGCAAAATCAATTATCATCTCCAGATTGACACTTTTTAAAATGGTGTCCATGATCTTTAAGTTTCTATTAATCTCCAGATAAAATGAGATAAACCTTATTTCAAGTAAGTAAAACTTAAGATTCTGGCAATTTCAATCAATTGCTTTCGAAAATAATAACTTTTATCAAAGAGGTGGAGAAACCCACTGGTTTCCTTTAATTAATTCAAAACGTAACTTTGCTGGTGTTCACTGACTCAAAGGAAAGGTATCCGATTACACTAGCGACTGGTGCTGTTATCTCAAGGCCTGAGTGAGAAGCACTGTCTGTCTTTAACTTTGCCTGTTGCTGTTAACCCTTTGAAAGACTTATGCTTCAACCAATATGCAGCATTCCCCACAATCTCAACTAGTCCTCGGAACTGCGTTTTTCGCCAATACAGTCCAAGGAGACAATTTTAGCTTAATCAACTATATATTTAAAACACTCACACATAGAGTTGAACCATCTTCAGATTTAAAAACAGTTATACTGGACTGAACCTTCAGTACTGAAGTCCCATCAGCCCCTGAACCCATATAATAGACTGAACCTTCATTACTGAAGTCCCATCAGCCTCTGAACCCTTATACTTGGAATTGAATCATCATTTGCGATGTCACATCAACCCAAAACCCTAACCCAAGCCGAAACAACAATATGAAATCCCATCAATTAAATTGCTAATCCCCAGACTGACCTGTGATTTCGTCGAGGCGGTCTTTCTGTGCCAACCGCGAGTGACCAGACTAATCAGACGATAAGAAGAGGGGAACAATCAATGCGCGGTCGTTTTCCAGTTCTACATTGAGGGCCCTTTGTTCCCTATCCTCCTGTTCATAATCAGTCTAATTCTGATTTCGCAGTTGGATCAGGATCGCCCTGAGAAATCCCTGTTTTCGGCACCAAATGTTGATTTCCAAATTTCTTTCTCCGTCAGTCTGGCCTCAACAAAAGTCGAGATGGATTTGCAAGTAAAAAGAAGTTATTTTATTCAGCTTGCAAGCTATCTAGTCCACAGTGATACAGACAACATGTTGCTGTCTGCAGTCCCGGGAACTAAGTGAATGTCCCAGACAAAGAGATGGCATCAAGTTTCACATACTCGACACCCATAGGTCATCCTATGTCCCTCCTGACTTGTTTGATCTATTCTGATTGGCTCACTTCCAATCCCTTTCTCCGGCCCCTATCAATGCAGCATCACTCTCATAGACACACCTCTTCCTGCTTTTTCCATGCGGTCTCAAATCCCTTTGTCTCTACCTGCCAGAATCAAAGTGGCTTATTTCTACATTACATTAACTAATATCTCTAAAGTAACTATTTTATATCACATTCGTCACCTGCCTGCACCATCCCTGTAGCTCTCAGGTTCTCTCTTCACAGGTGCTGATATTTCCAGCATTTTCTGTTTTCATTTTGGATTTCCAGCATCCATGGTACTGTTCACCTTGTTTTTGGACACTATACCCCTGTTTATAAAGCCAAGGATTCCATAAGTCTTTCTACCAGTTTCTCAACCTGACCAGAGATTTTTGTACATTCACATTGCAGTCTCTCAGTCTTCTGAAGACTCAAATACACCAAATTTGCTGGTTCCACACACCACAAGTTTCTACCTTTCCATTTACACAGTAAAGGCATTTGAATTGATTTGTTCGACACAATTTGCCTTTCATAAAACTGTATTGATTCTAACCAACTATATTTTGAGTTTCCAAGTGCCCTTTTACCACATCAATAACAACAGATTCTAGAATTTTATGTACTACTGATGTCAAGCTCAATCATATGTAATTGTTAAGGGTGGCATGGTAGCACAGTGGTTAGCACAGTCATTTCACAGCTCCAGGCTCCCAGGTTCGATTTGCGGCTTTGGTCATTGTCTGCGTGGGTTTCCTCTGGGTGTTCTCCAGTTTCCTCTCACAGTCCAAAGATGTGCAGGTTAGGTGGTTTGGCCATGCTAAATTGTCCTTAGTGTCCAAAAAAAGGTTAGGTTGGGTTATGGGGATAGGGTGGCGGTGTGGGCTTAGGTGGGGTGCTCTTTCCAAGGGCCGGTGCAGACTCAATGGGCCGAATGGCCATCTTATGCACTGTGAATTCTATGATTCAATGAATTCTGTATTTTCTCATTGTCACATCTTTCCCAATGTGTGCTGTCCAGTTGAGGCCAAACCCGTACTTATTCAACTTTCATAAAACTTCCTCTTTTTGTACTCTATCCCCTATTGATAGAACCTAGAATGCTGTACATATATATATTAATTCTCTCAACCTGTCCTGCCACTTTCAGTGATTTATTCACATATGCACTCAGTTTCCTCTGCTCCTGCCACTCCCTTTAGAATTGTCTCTCTGTATTTTTTACACCAAATGAATCTTTCTGCCAAAATGTATTACTTCACATTTCTCTATTAAATTTCATCTGCCATTTGTCCACCCATTCTACAATATCCTCCTCCCTGTTGCCAAAACTATCAAGTTTAAATAAAAATAATGAAATAAATAATCTTTATTGTCACACATGGGCTTACATTAACACTGCAATGAAGTTACTGTGAAAAGCCACTAGTCGCCACATTCCAGCCCCTGTTCAGGTACACAGAGGAAGAATTCAGAATATGCAATTCACCTAACAGCACGTCTTTCGGGACTTGTGGGAGGGAACTGGAGCACCCAGACAAAAACCCACACAGACACGGGGATAACGTGCAGTCTCCACACAGGCAGTGACCCAAGCCGGGAATCGAACCTGGAACACTGGATTTGTGAAGCAACAGTGCTAACTGGTACTGTGCTACCGTGCCGCTCGTCAACAAATTTTGAAATTATACTCTGCATGCCAATTCCAAGAACCTGACATCAGTAGTATGGAAAATTTTAGAAACTATTGTTAATAATTTGGTAAAAGGGCACTTGAAAAGTCAAAATATAGATTTATAAAAGGAAAATCATGTTGCACAAATCAATTGCAGTTTCTTGATTCTGTAACTAGTACGGGAAAAATGAAATGAAAATTGTTTATTGTCACAAGTAGGCTTCAAATGAAGTTACTGTGAAAAGCCCCTAATCGCCACATTTCAGCGCCTGCTCAGGAAGGCTGATACGGGAATTGAACCCACGCTGCTGGCCTGCCATGATCTGCTTTCAAACCCAGCTATTTAGCTCTGTGCTAAACCACCCCCTGATTTAAGTACGGGGATTTGGTAGAATGAACCGATTTGATGCATTTGAAATTTCAGAGGGCACCACCCAATAGTTGCTATGGGATTGGGGCTGTTGGTTGGTGGACAAAAAGCAGGAAATTGAGCTGTGAGCAGAATGTGAAGAATGCAAAGGAGTATTGACCAATTAAGTGTTTGGACAAGAAAGTGGCAGATGGAATATAATGTGGAGAATCATAAAATCATCCACTTCTGTAGAAAGCATGGCAAAGCAGAATATTTTTTAAAAGATGAAAGATTAGTATATGGTGACATTCAGACGGATTTGTGTGTCCCTGAACATGAATTATAGAAATTTAACATGTGTTAGGATCTTGCTGTTTAAACCTGGTTTCCCTTGTATATTCCCTTTATTTTCTGTTATTCTTTGCTTTTATCACTTGTGTGACTGCACTTTTAATTTTAAAACATAACAGGACACCCCTGGCAGATGTACTAGTTGGTCTGACCTCAGGAAACCCCCGGTGAGATGGGCTGCTTGATTTGGTCCAAAGATGACTCAATGGAATAGGACCATAGAATCCTTACAGTGCAGAAGGAGGCCATTCGGTCCATCGAGTCTGCACCGACCCTCTGAAAGAGCACCCTACACAGACCCACTCCCTCGCCCTATCTCCACAATCCCACCTAGCAGCAATTTATCATAGCCAATCCACCTAACCTGCACATCTTTAGACTGTGGGAGGAAACCGGAGCGCACGCTGGAAACCCCCACACCGGGCGAATGTGCAAACTCCACAGTCACCCGAGGTCAGATTCGAACCCGGGTCCCTGACGCTGTGAAGGAACAGTGCTAATTACTGTGCCACCGTGCTGCCAGATGTGGATCAGCTGAGGGATTTCATCCTAAAGTGATGTCTTGCGTTTAGACACACACTGAGGAGACCCAAATACCGCTAGAGCATCATTGCTGATAAGCAGCCCTCAACCATTGCTGATCCTTGGGGATCAAAACTTTTCCACCAAATACTTCAAATAAAGGTTTAGACACATCTCCCTGACAACACACAAGGGTCTGGACACATTTGCACTGAAGTTGACATCACGAGAATGTTAATCTTACAATGAAACACTCACATGAGTGGTAGGATGACGAAACCTTGGGATAAGAGGATTTCAAAGTACAAAATCACAATGCCTTCAGTTGACCAGAACATTCACATACCCATCCAATGATTCACATTCACATTCCCATCAAAATACATGAATAGGATGGGAATAGACCCTGGAAGTGCAGAAGATTTTAGTTTGGACGGGCAGCATGGTCGGTGCAGGCCTGGAGGGCCGAAGAGCCTGTTCCTGTGCTGTACATTTCTTTGTTCTTTGTTCTTTGTTCAATGATTCTCAAGAAGTACAATTTATTTAAAGTGATAGCACACCCATGAAACAGAAGTGACATCAAAATAGTTTAACTTTCCGAACCCTCCCACTACGTCTTAGTGCAGCGCCGACATCCGGGGTGGAAGCAGCCTGCTGACTGCAATGTCCAGATACTTGTGATGGCCATAAGACATAGGAGCAGAATTAGGCCACTCGGCCCATCAAGTCTGCTCCGCTTAGCTCATAAAATGTCCTCTGGTGGTCTGCAGCTGCTGGAGACGGGCGGGCATTGATATAAGGGACTCTGGGTGGCTATACCCCTGTGGAGTGTTGTGAATGAAGGCGCCAAGGTGTCTGGCTGATGCCCATCCTCTCTTTGGATGTCAGAGAGCCCTGGCCTGAATCCTGCAGGAGTTTGGGCACTTTGGGGGGGGGTCAAGGTGCCTTATTCCCATGTCACCAATATCCTGATGATGCTCACCAGGGTGTGTGGCCATGGAGTACAAGGCTGAGCACAATTTCTGTAAAACCTGCTGGACCAAAGTCTCTATGGTGGTTGCCAACCTTCCCATGGTGACTTTGAGGCGCTAGCATGTCGGGGTCACAACATCAGACAGGATGCAATCTGACTTCTCCATTGTTCCTCTAATCTGCTGAGAGACTCTCAAATCTCTGTCTGTTGCCTACCATTGTATCTGCACCAGTGAGCTGATAGGCGCTTCCAGAGGCTCATCACTTGGCTGGGACTGAGCGGATGGCTGGTCTCCAGCAGGCCTTCAAGTTCTGGAGCTGTCCCAGCTTCCAACTTCTCCAGGGATATGTCTGTGAGGTATTCTCCAGAAAGTCTAATTCGAGAGCAATGCGGGTGAGCACAGTGATGGTTCTTCCTAAGCTCTCATTGGGCTCTGGTTGCTGCTGCCTGAATGGCTGAGGTCTGTTAGTGCCTGCAAAAAAGAAAGAGGAGTTTTAGTTTCCAAGCTGAAGATATATCAGAGTATATTTAACTCACTTTGATTGTCAAGATGTAATGAAGTGATGGATCAGTGATCCATAGTAGGTTTTTGGGAAAGGCCAAGCTCCCCTTTCCCACGTGAGTGATCTCGGTGGTCCCTGGCAAAGCTGTCTGCAGTCTCCTCGAATTTGATCAATGTGAGTACTGTCATAATATCCACGCAAGTATATAATGAAGTGCAGACAGGCAGTGATTGACACAGGATGACCAGTAAGCACACAGTGCAGCCAATCACCAGACAGGACACCACCACTATAAAGCTAGAGGGCACTAGGTTTCCCGCTCTCTCTGGACCCAGCCACTGAGACAGTCAGAGTCCACGAGCTAGCACAGTGCAAACACCATGCGGTAGCTAGTAAGTCTGGTCAGGCTAGTACAATGTCTCCAGTTCAGTATAGTGTCAACCCACAGTTAAATATGTATGTTAGTTCTATCGTTCAATAAAACCGTGTTGGATCTTCTGCAGTGTTAGAGGTCTGTTTCTCGCATCGCTGCATCAAGTGCAGCCCACACCGAACCGACCTGGGGGGTATCCAATAAGGCGATCAAGGTGACGCTGCGGTTTGAAATCGTCGGGCCTGACAGAGCATCTCTGCTCGGTGCTCGTGCCTGCAAGCTCCTGAACCTTATTCAACGTGTCCACACCATGTCATCACCACCGGCGACGGCCTCGCCCGATGGAAACTTGCAAACCAACATAGATGACATCATCACGCAGTACCACAGCGTATTCGACGGAATGGGCACGTTCCCATTACGATACAAAATCCTGCTCAAGCCGAATGCACCCCTGTAATTCATGCACCTCGCCGGGTGCCGGCGTCACTCAAGGATCGTCTCAAGAAGCAATTATAGGACCTCCAAGACCAGGGCATCATATCAAAGGTTACAGAGCCCACAGACTGGGTCACCTCCATGGTCTGCGTCAAGAAGCCGTCAGGGGAGCTTCGCACTTGCATTGACCCGAAGGATCTAAACCGCAACATCACGAGGGAGCATTACCCGATACCAAAACGAGAAGAGTTGACCAGTGAGATGGCTCATGCCAAATTCTTTACTAAGCTCGACGCCTCCAAGAGTTTTTGGCAAATACGACTGGACGCATCCAGTCGCAAGTTGTGCACGTTCAACACCCCGTTTGGTCGTTACTGCTACAACCGGATGCCTTTTGGCATCATATCTGCCTCCGAAGTATTTAATCGCATCATGGAACAGAAGATGGAGGGCATCGAGGGGGTGCGAGTGTACGTTGACGATGTCATTATCTGGTCCACAACGCCCCAGGAACACATTGCTCGCCTCAAAAAGGTATTCCAAAGGACCCATGAACTTGGTCTTCAGCTCAACAGGGCCAAGTGCTCATTTGGTCAATCGGAGATCAAATTCCTAGGTGACCACATCTCGCAGCAGGGCGTACGGCCAGACGCCAACAAGGTCGCGGTGATCAACGCCATGAAGACCCCGGAGGACAAAAAGGGGACATTGTCCCTTCTGCCAGCCATTCTCAGAATGGTCAACTTCCTTGGGAAATTCATTCCCAATATGGCATCCCACACCACAGCCCTCCGCCACCTCGTCAAAAAGTCGACGGTATTCCAGTGGCTGCCCACGCATGAAGAGGAATGGCGCGAGTTGAAAGCAAAACTCACGACAGCCCCGGTCCTAGCGTTCTTCGACCCAACCAAGGAAACCAAGATATCAACTGATGCAAGCCATGACAGCATTGGGGCGGTGCTCCTTCAGCGGGATGACTCCGTGTCCTGGGCTCCAGTGGCGTATGCCTCCAGGGCCATGACGCCCACTGAGCAACGGTACGCTCAGATTGAGAAGGAGTGTCTGGGCCTCCTAACAGGGATAGTCAAGTTCCACGACCATGTTTACGGCCTGCCGAAATTCACGGCAGAGACGGACCACAGGCCTCTAGTCCACATAATCCAGAAGGATTTAAATGACATGACACCTCGGTTACAGCATATTCTTCTAAAGCTACGCCGCTATGCCTTCGAACTGGTCGACACGTCAGGTAAAGAGCTGATCGTTGCAGATGCCCTGTCCAGCTCCATTACCACACCGCATGAACAAAGTGACTTCATCTGTTACATAGAAGCCCAAGTGCAGTTGTGTGCCTCGAACCTTCCGGCCTCCGATGAACGGGTGGTCCAAATTCGTGAGGACACAGCCAAGGATCTCTGCTGCAGTGCATGATGCAACACCTCAGCAATGGCTGGCAGAAGGGACAATGGCCCCAGTTCTATAACGTAAAAGACGACCTGACGGTGGTGGAGGGAATCCTTCTGAAACTCAACAGAAACATAATTCCTCAGAGTATGCGTGCTATGGTGCTGGGCCAACTCCATAAGGGTTACCTTGGGGTCGAGAAATGCCAACACAGATCCCGGGAGGCGGTCTATTAGCCGGGCATCAGCCAGGACATTGCCGACACAGCCCTCAATTACCCTATCTGTCAGAGGTTTCAGCCATTTCAACCCAAAGAAACTTTGCAGCAGCACGAGATTGTGACCTCTCCGTGGGGCGTGACTACGTACTCCTGGTCGACTACTTCTCCAGTTATCCAGAAGTAGTGAAACTGTCCGACCTCACGTCGAAGGCGGTAATCAAAGCCTGCAAAGAAACGTTCGCCAGACATGGGATTCTGCTTACGGTAATGAGCGACAACGGCCCTTGCTTTTACAGCCAGGAATTTTTGCACAGTCCTACAACTTCCGTCAAGTTACCTCCAGTCTCCACTACCCGCAGTGAAGCGGGAAGGGCAAAAAAGGGGTCCACATTGTAAAGCGGCTGCTGTGCAAAGCTGCAGATTCAGGCTTCGATTTTAACCTGGCGATGCTGGCATATAGGGTGACCCCACTGTCCACTGGATTGTCTCCAGCCCAGATGCTCATGAATCGCACTCTGAGGACCACAGTTCCAGCCATCCACTATCCCGACTTTGACCACCTCACAGTCCTACAGAAAATGCAGCAGTCACGGGCCCAACAGAAAGCCACGTACGATGCCCATGCCACGGATCTGCCCGGGCTGGCCCCAACTGATCATGTTCGCGTACAGTTGCGGTTGGGCAGCCACAGCTGTTGTGCTCAAACAAGTGGCCTCAAGATCATTCCTTATCTGCATGGCTGATGGCTCCCTGCTACGGTGCAACAGACGGGCACTGCGAAGAGTTCCACGCCCTCTACCTGACCGGCGTGCCCTGCCGCCTACGATGCCTCCTCCGGACGTATCCTACCACGAGATCACCGATCTACCAGCAATCCTGCCAGTCCACGCGCCCACCGCGATGCCAGCGATCCCGCCTCTCCAAGTGTAGGTGGCTCCTGATCCACCTCTGCGGCGATCAACAAGAATTTGTCGCCTACCACAAAGACTGTAGACTGAGCTTTTTAATATTTTTTTGACTTCACCATTTGGACCTCTGTAAATATCGTTTTGTTTGCCATGTATCTGCACTATAGCAACCTTCCTATGTATATACGTTCGTTTAGACATCTTTCTGTATATAGTCAGGCACATATGTATATCTATATTTATAAGCGTCCACACCTTAGTATTTATTTTAGAAAAAAAAAGGGGGGGAGATATCATAATATCCACGCATGTAGGACCCAGCCGCTGAGACAGTCAGAGTCCACGAGCTAGCACAGTGCAAACACCATGCGGTAGCTAGTGAGTCTGGTCAGGCTAATACAAGGTCTCTAGTCAGTTCAGTATAGTGTCGACCCACAGTTAAATATGTATGTTAGTTCTATCGTTCAATAAAACCGTGCTAGATCTTCTAGTGTTAGAGGTCTGTTTCTCGCATCGCTGCATCAAGTGCAGTCCACACCGAACTGACCTGCCTAACACATCAAGTATCTGAGCCATCCCTGACCCAGCCTTGTCTCTCACTCGATTGTTGTGCACCAGTTTGGCCTGTATGAAAATGTATGAAAGGCATGTGATCAGACGTAATGGACAGTGGTTGGGCGAAATGCATGCCCCCTTCGTGTAGTGAGTCTCCCTGAGGAGGACCAGAGGATGGAATGTGAGCAACAAGACAGATGGGATGGTGATGTTGCGAAAGTGTCTGTGAGCTAATAATGAGTGTTGATCTGAACCCCCCCACGAATGGAAGTGTAAGATCTCTGAAAAGAGTCGCTATTTGATGATATGATTACACAATGAGAATTTGCACTGGAGGGAGCTGAGACAACACTTACCCTGGTGGAGCAGATGAGATCATTCGCACACTTCCTGCACTGCGTTGCACTTTGGGCGCGGTTGCCAGCTGTCTCATTTCATTTCATTTCATGATATGCACTCATGCATATAATGAGATACAGACAGGCAGTGACAGACACCCAGTATAGCCAACCAACACACAGGAAAGAACACAACCAATCACCAGGCAGAACACTAGAAGGTGGTCTCGCACTATAAAACACACGAGGCATCAATACTCTGCCTCTTTCCACTGGTGACAACTGTAGTGACAGTCAGGGTGGATATATCAGTTTGCACCTTCTGCACATGGCTCAGAGCTAGTCTGGTCTAGTTAGTTATAATAAGCACGCTTAGATTAGTAGAGTGTCAAACCCACAGCGAACTGTGTGCACTGCTTAACAAGTTCAATAAAGTGTGTTAAACTAACATCAAAGTTTGGAGTCTACTTTCAAGTACAACTGCAACCAGTTGCAGTCCATGTTACCCCAGGGTGATTAACACGACATGGTACCAGTAGTCTACTATCTCTAAGTGGTTTACCTCGAGTGATTCCGTGACGTACAGCAAATACCTTCCAGCGACATGGAGAAGATGCAGGCCCCTCCACAGCTAGGGATCTCCGGCAATCTCGACGCCAACTGGTGGGTCTTCAAGCAAAGGTTCCTTCTCTACATTGAGGCCTCAGACCTTGAGGATGCGTCCGATGCCAGAAAAATCACGCTGCTCCTATCAACTGCGGGGGACCAAGCCATCCAGATTTTCAACTCGCTTAATTTTATCGACGGCCAGGACAAGATCAAATTCAAGACCGTTTTGGAGAAGTTCGACAGTAAATGTGAAGTCGAACCAAATAAGAGCTTTGAGCGCTATATCTTCCAGCAGCGCCTTCAGGGTAAGGATGAACCTTTCCAATCCTTTCTAACTTATCTTTGTATATTAGCGCAGTCCTGCAATTATGGTGCAACAGCTGATTCCACGATCAGGGATCAGATCGTGTTTGGGGTGCACTCCGATTCCTTGTGGGAGCAACTCCTCAAAATTAAGCACATGACCCTGCCAGTCGCAATCGAGACATGTATAGTGCATGAGCATGCAAGAAATCGGTACTCCCATTTCAGATCGGCAGGATACGAAAAACTTGCCTCCTATGAGGCAGAGAGTGCACAGGCTATCGCCCGGATGCAGCGCCATAGTATCGATGAAAGCGGCCATTTGGCGCCCTTTTCCCGGGGCACCACGCATGCGCAACACGAACGGGAGAATGAAGCGGCTGAAAACCAAACTGTGCAGGTGCGAACATTGGCTGACCGCACTACGCATGTGCGACGACGCACGGAGCGTTACGACGTCAACGACATGACGTGCCCGAACTGCGGCACCGCCCACTTAAAGCGGCAATGCCCTGCAAAAGGCAGGCGATGTTTAAATTGCGGGAAGCAGGTTAAGAGGAGACTTAATAGAGGCATACAAAATGATCAGTGGGTTCTCCCGCGGATGGAAGTGGCTGGCACGAGGGGACATAGCTTTAAACTGAGGGGTAATAGATATAGGACAGAGGTCAGAGGTAGGTTCTTTACGCAAAGAGTGGTGAGGCCGTGGAATGCCCTACCTGCAACAGTAGTGAACTCGCCAACATTGAGGGCATTTAAAAGTTTATTGGATAAGCATATGGATGATAATGGCATAGTGTAGGTTAGATGGCTTTTGTTTCGGTGCAAATTCGTGGGCCGAAGGGCCTGTACTGCGCTGTATCGTTCTATGTTCTATGTTCTATAAGCCTGGACATTATGCAGCCTTGCGCAGGTCTGCACCACCAATCAAGGGCCAGCGATCCCAAGCGCGTTCGATGTGTACAGCAAGGTTTACTGGATTCTGATCCTGGTAGCACTACGGATCCAGAGGATGACTGCCTGGAATCCCCTTATCGTGTGGGCATCATCAGTACATGTGAGTATGCCTCCTCAAATTCAGCAAGACGCCGATCTATCCTCAATGTGGATTCCGCAGACGAATGGCGTGCTGTCATACAAGTGAATCAATGCAGCATCCAGTTCAAGCTGGACACTGGTGCTTCTGCCAATCTCATCTCTCAGGCTGATTTTGACTGCATTAAAAAGCAACCCAAAATTCTTCCGCCAGCTTGCCAGCTCCTTGATTATAATGGCAATGCCATAACTGCACTAGGATCTTGTCACCTATTCGTCTCCAACAAGACCCATCAATGTCACAATGCGATTCAAAGTCATCAAGCCTGATAAGGCATCCCTGCTTGGTGCCCATGCATGCAAGCTACTCAACCTCGTACAGCGAGTCCATGCCATGTCTTCTTCCAATGTGGATCTTCAGGCTGACATTGATGGCATCCTTGCTCAATATCCGGATGTGTTTGATGGAATGGGCACTCTGTCATACTGCTACAAGATCCTACTCAGGCCTGGTGCCACGTCTGTAATCCATGCACCACGCTGGATACCGGCTCCTCTGAAGGAACGTTTAAAGGCACAGCTACAGGAGCTCCAAGACCAGGGCATCAACTCCAAAGTGATGGAACTGACTGACTGGGTCAGCTCGATGGTCTGTGTGAAGAAGCCCTCAGGAGAGTTGCGGATATGCATAAATCCCAAAGACCTTAACCAGAACATAATGTGGGAACACTACCTGATCCCGAAGCGGGAGGAACTGACCAGTGAGATGGCACACGCCAAATTCTTCACAAAGCTAGATGCATCACGTGGTTTTTGGCAGATACAACAGGACGAGTCCAGCAGGAAGCTCTGCACGTTCAACACACCATTTGGCAGGTGCTGTTATAACCATTTACCATTCAGCATTGTCTCAGCCTCTGAAATCTTCCACAGAATCATGGAGCAGATGATGGAGGGCCTTGAGGGTGTGCGTATCTACGTAGATGATGTAATCATATGGACCCTCGAGGAACACATATCCCGTCTCAAACAAGTCTTTCGAAGTGTTCATGCAAACGGCCTCAAGCTGAACAAGGCCAAGTGCTCATTTGGCATGTCAACCATCAACTTCTAGGGTGACCAGATATCCCAGCAGTGTGTGCGACCAGATTCGGACAAGGTCAAGGCCATTAACACCATGAAGACCCCTGAAGACAAGAAGGCGGTACCACGCTTCCTCGGAATATTGAACTTCTTGGGAAAATTCATTCCCAATATGGGCTCACACACAACGGCTCTCAGGCATCTGGTGAAGAAGTCCACTGCATTCCAGTGGCTACCCACACATCAAGCAGAGTAGCTCGAGCTCAAAGCAAAGTTCACCATTGCTCCGGTACTAGTGTTTTTTGACCCGGACAGGAAAACAAAAATCTCCACGGACGCAAGCCAGGAGGGCATTGGTGCGGTGCTCCTCCAGAGGGATGACTCCTCGTCCTTGGCTCCAGTTGCTTATGCGTCAAGGGCCATGACTCCTACTGAACAGAGGTACGCCCAAATAGAAAAAGAGTGCCTGGGCCTCCTGACTGGCATTGCAAAGTTCCATGACTACGTCTACGGTCTACCAACATTCACAGTAGAGACTGACCACAGACCCTTGGTCCATATCATTCATAAGGACTTGAATGACATGACGCCCAGGCTTCAGCGCATTCTCCTTCGACTACGAAGGTACGATTTTGAGTTAGTATACACACCAGGCAAGGAGTTGATAATTGCGGATGCCCTGTCCCGCTCCATCACCTCGCCCTGTGAACAGGTTGACTTCATCACGCCAGATTGAGGCACAGGTGCAGCAGTGTGCCAGCAACCTCCCGGCCTCAGATGAAAGAGTGATCAGCATTCGTGAAGAGACTGCCAAAGACCCTCTTCTGCAGCGTGTAATGCACCACCTTGCAAATGGCTGGCAAATAGGGCAATGCCCTCAGTTCTTTAAATGTTGCCTGGTATGGAGGGCATTAGCTATGAGGAGCGGTTGAATCAACTCAGTTTGTTCTCACTGGAACGAAGGAGGTTGAGGGGCGACCTGATAGAGGTCTACAAAATTATGAGGGGCATAGACAGAGTGGATAGTCAGAGGCTTTTCCCCGGGGTAGAGGGGTCAATTACTAGGGGGCATAGGTTTAAGGTGAGAGGGGCAAGGTTCAGAGCAGATGTACGAGGCAATTATTTTACGCAGAGGGTAGTAGGTGCCTGGAACTTGCTACCGGAGGAGGTGGTGGAAGCAGGGACGATAGTGACATTTAAGGGGCATCTTGACCGATGAATAGGATGGGAATAATGGGATACGGACCCAGGAAGTGTAGAAGATTGTAGTTTAGTCGGGCAGCATGGTCGGCACGGGCTTGGAGGGCCGAAGGGCCTGTTCCTGTGCTGTACATTTCTTTGTCTTGGCCTTGTCTTTGAAGGATGACCTGACAGTTGTCAGGGGATCCTCCTCATACTAGATCGTGTCGTTATTCCTCACAGTCTGCAGAGCTTAGTGCTCAAACAAATCTACGAGGGACACCTAGGTGTCGAAAAGTGTAGGCGCAGGGCCCGGCAGACTGTCTATTTTCCTGGAATCAGCCAGGACATATCCAACATGGTCCTCAATTGTGCGACCTGCCAGCGTTTCCAGCCTGCTCAAAACAAAAGAAACACTCCAGCAACACGAGATTGTGACCTATCCAGGGTCCAAGGTGGAAATCAACCTTTTTCACGCCAATGGGCGTGACAATGTGCTCATCATAGATTTCTTCTCAAATTACCCGGAAGTTGTGAAGCTGTCAGACCTCACATCAAGGACAGTCATTAAGGCCTCCAAGGAGACATTTGCCAGGCATGGTATTCCACTCACTGTCATGAGTGACAATGGTCCCTGCTTCCACAGCCAAGAGTGGTCCAATTTCGCCAAGACGTACCAATTCAACCACATCACCTCAAGCACACACTACCCGCAGCCCAACGGGAAGGTTGAAAAAGGGTTCCATATAGTGAAGCAACTGATCTGCAAAGCTGCGGACTCTGCTTCTGACTTCAACTTTGCGCTGTTGGCGTACAGGGCAACCCCTCTGTCCACCGGTCTGTCTCCGGCTCAACTAGCCATACACTTACCAGACCTGGATCACCTCCCAGTGCTGCAAAAGGTGCAGCAACGCAGGAACCGGCAAAAGCTGACGTACGATGCTCATGCTACCGATTTGCCTGTGCTATCTCCGGAAGATGCTGTTCGGATCAAGCTAACTGATGGAGGCTGGTCAGCTCCAGCTGTTGTTGTTCGACAGGCTACTCCCAGATCGTTTGTAGTTCATATGGCTGATGGCTCCATTGTCAGGCGCAACATAAGGGCACTGCGCAAAGTTGCCTGCCCACCACCAGATCCTTCTTTTCCATATGTTGTTATGCCTCCTCCGGCCACCTCGCACCACGAGGCCACCAGTCTGGCAGCGGTCCCGCCTGTCAAGGCACCGTCGTCCCCACCTCCAGCTCTTAGGCGGTCGACAAGGATCAGACGCAAGCCCCAAAGATTGGACTTTTGACATTTCTCTTGTAAATTTTGTTCTGTATCTGCACGCTAGACACCTCTTATGTATATATTCATCCGCTCGCTTTCATCCACTCACCATTTAATGTAAATAGTTCTACATGTAAATACAGTCGCATATGCTCCAAGTAACCAACATTTTTTATTTAAAAAGGGGAGATGTCATGATATGCACTCATACACACAATGAGATACAGACAGGCAGTGACAGACACCCAGTACAGCCAATCAACACACAGGACAGAACACAACCAATCACCAGGCAGAGCACTAGAAGGTGGTCTCATACTATAAAACACACGAGGCATCAACACTCTGCCTCTTTCCACTGGTGACAACTGTAGTGACAGTCAGGGTGTATATATCAGTTAGCCCCTTCTACATGTGGCTCAGAGCTATTCTGGTCTAGTTAGTTATAGTAAGCACGCTTAGATTAATAGAGTGTCAAACCCATGGTGAACTGTGTGCACTGCTTAACAAGTTCAATAAAGCGAATTGAACTAACATCAAAGTTTGGAGTCTACTTTCAAGTACAACTGCAACCAGTTGCAGTCTGTGTTACCCCAGGGTGATTAATACGACACCAGCCACACTGAACTCCTGGGAAACAAGCTCCCAGATTGGACAGGTGACATTGGAGCAATTCCTGGAGCCATCCTGAGGGTACGGTATATGCCTCTGTGTATGGATTCCATGGATACAGGGGTTCAGTGCACGTTGGCTGGAGCTGGTTGCTCTCGTCTTCTTGAGGGCTTCCAGACATTGTGGATAGATTCCTGAGGACAGGTGGGCTGGAGCGAGTGAGTTGTATGGTTTGGACAGTTATTTAAACCTGCCAATAGATGGCGGGCTGACAAATCAGGTCCCGACCCGCCAAGAGATCCGGAGAGATATTTGCTTATGCATAATTAATTCGGCACCAAGTGCAGAATCGGGAACGAGTTCACGCCAGTCTAGCCAATGGGATGGAACCACTGGAATCACCCGTGATCGCACTTATAGACAATACATTCTGCCCTATGTGTTGAAGGGGTTGAGAGAAATATCCACTCCTATTCCAGTGGGAATAGGGTCATTTTTAACTTCAGTCCAAAATTGACATGTATTCTGCAGCACTCTAAGACACCCATAGGAATTCCAGTCCATTTTCAGATTAAGATCTGATTTGAGTTAATCCTGCGACTGTTGGTTGTCAAATGAGTGTCTCATTACATCTCACCTGTTTTGGGGAAGCTGCTGTTCTGGCCCCAAGAAAACACAGAATGAGAATTACAGAATAATACTGTGCAGAAGTGGCCATTTAACCCATTGGGTTTGCACCAACGCATGAAAAACACCGGACCTGTCTACCTAATCCCATTTGCCAGCACTTGGCCCATTGCTTTGAATGTTATGACACACCAAGTGCACTTCAAGGTACTTTTTCAAGGATGTGAGGCATCCTGCCTCTACCACCCTCCCAGGCAGTGCATTCCAGACCATCATCACCCTTTGGGTAAAAATGTTTTCCCCAAATCCTCCTAAACCTCTTGCTCCTCACCTTGAACTTGTGTCACTTTGTGCCTGACCCTTCAACTAAGGGGAACAACTGCTCCCTATCCACTGTGACCATGACCCTCATTATCTTGTTCACTTCAATCAAGTCAATCCTCAGACTTCTCTGCTCCAGTGAAAACAACCTAAGTCTATCTATCTCTCTTCATAACTTGAATGTTTCATCCCTGGCAATATCCTGGTGAACCTCTAGGGTTGTAATCTCGGGATTACTCCCTGTGCCATGTGCCAGTGAGGCTAGAAATGGGGAGATAGAGCAGCTAAACACGTGGATAAACAGCTGGTGTAGGAGGGAGGGTTTCCGTTATCTGGACCACTGGGAGCTCTTCCGGGGCAGGTGTGACCTATATAAGAAGGACAGATTGCACCTAAACTGGAGAGGCATAAATATCCTGGCCGCGAGGTTTGCTAGTGTCACACGGGAGGGTTTAAACTAGTATGGCAGGGGGGTGGGCACGGGAGCAATAGGTCAGAAGGTGAGAGCATTGAGGGAGAACTAGGGAATAGGGACAGTGGGGCTCTGAGGCAGAGCAGACAGGGAGAAGTTGCTGAACACAGCGGGTCTGGTGGCCTGAAGTGCATATGTTTTAAGGCAGATGAACTTCGAGCTTGGATTAGTACTTGGAACTATGATGTTGTTGCCATTACAGAGACCTGGTTGAGGGAAGGGCAGGATTGGCAGCTAAACGTTCCAGGATTTAGATGTTTCAGGCGGGATAGAGGGGGATGTAAAAGGTGTGGCGGAGTTGCGCTACTGGTTAGGGAGAATATCACAGCTGTACTACGGGAGGACACCTCAGAGGGCAGTGAGGCTATATGGGTAGAGATCAGGAATAAGAAGGGTGCAGTCACAATGTTGGGGGTTTACTACAGGCCTCCCAACAGCCAGCGGGCGATAGAGGAGCAGATAGGTAGAGAGATTTTGGAAAAGAGTAAAAACAACAGGGTTGTGGTGATGGGAGACTTCAACTTTCCCAATATTGACTGGGACTCACTTAGTGCCAGGGGCTGAGATGGGGCGGAGTTTGTAAGGAGCATCCAGGAGGGCTTCTTAAAACAATATGTGGACAGTCCAACTAGGGACCACAATTCAGTAAGTTTTAAAGTGCTGGTGGACAAGGATAAGAGTGGACCTAGGATGAATAGGGGGGGAGATTTGTTAGTGCTCTTTGGGGGGATTTAAACTAATGCAGCAGGGGCATGGGAACCTGGATTGTAGTTTTAGGGTACGGGAGATTGAGAGTAGAGAGGTGAGGAGCACAGATTTGACTTCGCAGGAGGGGGCCAGTGTTCAGGTAGGTGGTTTGAAGTGTGTCTACTTCAATGCCAGGAGTTTACAAAATAAGGTAGGGGAACTGGCAGCATGGGTTGGTACCTGGGACTTCGATGTTGTGGCCATTTCGGAGACATGGATAGAGCAGGGACAGGAATGGTTGTTGCAGGTTGCTGGGTTTAGGTGTTTTAGTAAGCTCAGAGAAGGAGGCAAAAGAGGGGGAGGTGTGGCGCTGCTAGTCAAGAATAATATTACGGTTGCGGAGAGGATGCTAGATGGGGACTCTTCTTCCGAGGTAGTATGGGCTGAGGTTAGAAACAGGAAAGGAGAGGTCACCCTGTTGGGAGTTTTCTATAGGCCTCCTAATAGTTCTAGGGATGTAGAGGAAAGGATGGCGAAGATGATTCTGGATAAGAGCGAAAGTAACAGGGTAGTTACTATGGGAGACTTTAACTTTCCAAATATTGACTGGAAAAGATATAGTTCGAGTACATTAGATGGGTCGTTTTTTGTACAATGTGTGCAGGAGGGTTTCCTGACACAATATGTTGACAGGCTAACAAGAGACGAGGCCACATTGGATTTGGTTTGGGGAATGAACCAGGCCAGGTGTTAGATTTGGAGGTCGGTGAGCACTTTGGGGACAGTGACCACAATTCGGTGACGTTTATGTTAGTGATGGAAAGGGATAAGTATACCCCGCAGGGAAAGAGTTATAGCTGGGGGAAGGGCAATTATGATGCCATTAGACATGACTTGGGAGGGGTAGGTTGGAGAAGTAGGCTGCAAGTGTTGGGCACACTGGATATGTGGAGCTTGTTCAAGGAACAGCTACTGCGTGTTCTTGATAAGTACGTACCGGTCAGGCAGGGAGGAAGGCGTCGAGCGAAGGAACCGTGGTTTACCAAAGAAGTGGAATCTCTTGTTAAGAGGAAGAAGGAGGCCTATGTGAAGGTGAGGTGTGAAGTTTCAGTTGGGGCACTTGACAGTTACAAGGTAGCGAGGAAGGATCTAAAGAGAGAGCTAAGACGAGCAAGGAGGGGACATGAGAAGTATTTGGCAGGTAGGATCAAGGAAAACCCAAAAGCTTTCTATATGTATGTCAGGAATAAAAGAATGGCTAGGGTAAGAGTAGGGCCAGTCAAGGACAGGGATGGGAAGTTGTGTGTGGAGTCTAAAGAGATAGGCGAGATACTAAATGAATATTTTTCGTCAGTATTCACTCAGGAAAAAGAGAATGCTGTGGAGGAGAATGCTGAGACCCAGGCTTTTAGAATAGATGGCATTGAGGTACGTAGGGAAGATGTGTTAGCAATTCTGGACAGGCTGAAAATAGATAAGTCCCCGGGGCCTGATGGGATTTATCCTAGGATTCTAATGGAAGCCAGGGAAGAGATTGCTGAGCCTTTGGCTTTGATTTTTATGTCATCATTGGCTACAGGAATAGTGCCAGAGGACTGGAGGATAGCAAATGTGATCCCTTTGTTCAAGAAGGGGAGTAGAGACAACCCCGGCAACTATAGACCGGTGAGCCTCACGTCTGTTGTGGGTAAAGTCTTGGAGGGGATTATAAGAGACAAGATTTATAATCATCTAGATGGGAATAATATGATTAGGGATAGTCAGCATGGCATTGTGAAGGATAGGTCATGCCTCACAAACCTTATCGAGTTCTTTGAGAAGGTGACTGAACAGGTAGACGAGGGTAGAGCAGTTGATGTGGTGTATATGGATTTCAGTAAAGCGTTTGATAAGGTTCCCCACGGTAGGCTATTGTAGAAAATACGGAGGCTGGGGATTGAGGGTGATTTAGAGATGTGGATCAGAAATTGGCTAGCTGAAAGAAGACAGAGGGTGGTGGTTCAGAATGGAGTTCAGTTACAAGTGGCATACCACAAGGATCTGTTCTGGGGCCGTTGCTGTTTGTCATTTTTATCAATGACCTAGAGGAGGGCGCAGAAGGGTGGGTGAGTAAATGTGCAGATGACGCTAAAGTCGGTGGTGTTGTCGACAGTGCGGAAGGATGTTCCAGGTTACAGAAGGACATAGATAAGCTGCAGAGCTGGGCTGAGAGGTGGCAAATAGAGTTTAATGTAGAGAAGTGTGAGGTGATTCACTTTGGAAGGAATAACAGGAATGCGGAATATTTGGTTAATGGTAAAATTCTTGGAAGTGTGGATGAGCAGAGGCATCTCGGTGTCCATGTACATAGATCCCTGAAAGTTGCCACCCAGGTTGATAGGGTTGTGAAGAAGGCCTATGGTGTGTTGGCCTTTATTGGTAGAGGGATTGAGTTCCGGAGTCATGAGGTCATGTTGCAGCTGTACAAAACTCTGGTACGGCCGCATTTGGAGTATTGCGTACTGTTCTGGTCACCTCATTATAGGAAGGACGTGGAAGCTTTGGAACGGGTGCAGAGGAGATTTACCAGGATGTTGCCTGGTATGGAGGGAAAATCTTATGAGGAAAGGCTGATGGACTTGAGGTTGTTTTCGTTAGAGAGAAGAAGGTTAAGAGGAGACTGAATAGAGGCATACAAAATGATCAGGGGGTTAGATAGGATGGACAGTGAGTGCCTTCTCCCGCGGATGGAAATGGCTAGCACGAGGGCACATAGCCTTAAACTGAGGGGCAATAGATATAGGACAGAGGTCAGAGGTAGGTTCTTTACGCAAAGAGTGGTGAGGCCGTGGAATGCCCTACCTGCAACAGTAGTGAACCCGCCAACATTGAGGGCTTTTAAAAGTTTATTGGATAAGCATATGGATGATAATGGCATAGTGTAGGTTAGATGGCTTTTGTTTTTTGACTTCCCATGTCGGTGCAACATGATGGGCCGAAGGGCCTGTATCGTTCTATGTTCTATGAATGTGCGAAATTGGGGGAAGGCTAATTATAACAATATTAGGCGGGAACTGAAGAACATAGATTGGGGGCGGATGTTTGAGGGCAAATCAACATCTGACATGTGGGAGGCTTTCAAGTGTCAGTTGAAAGGAATTCAGGACCGGCATGTTCCTGTGAGGAAGAAGGATAAATACGGCAATTTTCGGGAACCTTGGATAACGAGAGATATTGTAGGCCTTGTCAAAAAGAAAAAGGAGGCATTTGTCAGGGTTAAAAGGCTGGGAACAGACGAAGCCTGTGTGGAAGGATGGAACTTAAGCAAGGAGTCAGGAGGGCTAGAAGGGGTCACGAAAAGTAATTGGCAAATAGGGTTAAGGAAAATCCCAAGGCTTTTTACACGTACATAAAAAGCAAGAGGGTAGCCAGGGAAAGGGTTGGCCCACTGAAGGATAGGCAAGGGAATCTATGTGTGGAGCCAGACGAAATGGGCGAGGGACTAAATGAATACTCTGCATCAGTATTCACCAAAGAGAAGAAATTGGTAGATGTTGAGCCTGGAGAAGGGTGTGTCGATAGCCTGGGTTACATTGAGATCCAAAAAGATGAGGTGTTGGGTGTCTTAAAAAATATTAAGGTAGATAAGTCCCCAGGGCCTGGTGGGATCTACCCCAGAATACTGAAGGAGGCTGGAGAGGAAATTGATGAGGCCTTGACAGAAATCTTTGGATCCTCACTGTCTTCAGGGGATGTACCGGAGGACTGGAGAATAGCCAATGTTGTTCCTCTGTATAAGAAGGGTAGCAAGGATAATCCAGGAAACTACAGGCCGGTGAGCCTTACTTCAGTGGTAGGTAAATTACTGGAGAGAATTCTTCGAGACAGGATCTACTCCCATTTGGCAGAAAATGGACGTATTAGTGAGAGGCAGCATGGTTTTGTGAAGGGGAGGTCGTGTCTCACTAACTTGATAGAGTTTTTCGAGGAGGTCACTAAGATGATTGATGCAGGTAGGGCAGTGAATGTTGTCTATATGGACTTCAGTAAGGCCTTTGACAAGGTCCCTCATGGTAGACTAGTACAAAAGGTGAAGTCACACGGGATCAGGGGTGAGCTGGCAAGGTGGATACATAACTGGCTAGGTCATAGAAGGCAGAGAGTAGCAATGGAAGGATGCTTTTCTAATTGGAGGGCTGTGGCCAGTGGTATTCCACAGGGATCAGTGCTGGGACCCTTGCTGTTTGTAGTATATATAAATGATTTGGAGGAAAATGTAACTGGTCTGATTAGTAAGTTTGCAGACGACACAAAGGTTGGTGGAATTGCGGATAGCGATGAGGACTGTCAGAGGATACAGCAGGATTTAGATTGTTTGGAGACTTGGGCGGAGAGATGGCAGATGGAGTTTAATCCGGACAAATGTGAGGTAATGCATTTTGGAAGGTCTAATGCAGGTAGGGAATATACAGTGAATGGTAGAACCCTCAAGAGTATTGAAAGTCAAAGAGATCTAGGAGTACAGGTCCACAGGTCACTGAAAGGGGCAACACAGGTGGAGAAGGTAGTCAAGAAGGCATATGGCATGCTTGCCTTCATTGGCCGGGACATTGAGTATAAGAATTGGCAAGTCATGTTGCAGCTGCATAGAACCTTAGTTAGGCCACACTTGGAGTATAGTGTTCAATTCTGGTCGCCACACTACCAGAAGGATGTGGAGGCTTTAGAGAGGGTGCAGAAGAGATTTACCAGAATGTTGCCTTGTATGAAGGGCATTAGCTATGAGGAGCGGTTGAATAAACTCGGTTTGTTCTCACTGGAACGAAGCAGGTTGAGGGTCGACCTGATAGAGGTCTACAAAATTATGAGGGGCATAGACAGAGTGGATAGTCAGAGGCTTTTCCCCGGGGTAGAGGGGTCAATTATTAGGGGGCATAGGTTTAAGGTGAGAGGGGCAAGGTTTAGAATAGATGTACGAGGCAAGTTTTTTACGCAGAGGGTAGTGGGTGCCTGGAACTCGCTACCGGAGGAGGTGGTGGAAGCAGGGACAATAGTGACATTTAAGGGGCATCTTGACAAATACATGAATAGGATGGGAATAGAGGGATACGGACCCAGCAAGTGTAGGAGATTGTAGTTTAGTCGGGTCCCGACGCATGGTCGGCACGGGCATGGAGGGCCGAAGGGCCTGTTCCTGTGCTGTACATTTCTTTGTTCTCTTTGTTGTTTGAATGACCTCTGCACCCCCTCCAGTTCAATCACATCCTTCCCATTTCCCCCAAAGTTCCCAGGTTTTGGGGGGAAAGGTCAATGGTCCCTTTTAGTGCAGCTGATTTGAGTTACTGAACACATGTTACAGCTGAGCCGAATGGCCATGAAGCGTGGCCCTCTTTATTTGTGCATGAAAATGCTTTAGCTCAGTTGGCTGGACAATTGGTTCATAGAACATTCAACATACAGTGCAGAAGGAGGCCATTCGGCCCATCGAGTCTGCACCGATCCCACTTCTGCCCTCAATTCCACCCTATCCCCGTAACCCAATAACCACTCTTAATTTTTTGATTACTATGGGCAATTTATCATGGCCAATCCACCTAACCTGCATGTCTTTGGACTGTGGGAGGAAACCGGAGCACCTGGAGGAAACCCGTGCAGACACGAGGAGAACGTGCAGACTCCGCACAGATAGTGACCCAGCGGGGAATCAAACCTGGGACCCTGGCACTGTGAAGCCACAGTGCTAGCCACTTGTGCTACCATGCTGCCCAGTAATGAAGCAGAACAAAACCAGTGTTGTCGGATTAATTCCTGTACCGGCTGAGCTTATTCATGAGGACCTACCTTTTCAATCTTGTCCTTCTCATGTGGTGTGGTGATCCTCAGGTTAAACTGTCAGCAGTGAGCTCTCCCCGACGAAAACAGAAGCAGTCCATGGTCATCCAGAACTATAGTGACTTTACCTTTACAAGAAAATGGCAATGAGACCCATAGTTCTGAACACTAATGAAAGACCTGATGAAAATTGAATTGGGCAAGCTTTAAGCATCAATCCTTAGGGTTTGCAAGGGGTTTAAAGGATACCCATTTGCCTTTCAATTATCTTTTAGTTGATTTCAACACATCATTAAATATATGAAAAGAAAAGAAATACATAATAGGGCAACACAAGGGACACAATGTAACTACATAAACACCGGCATCGGGTGAAGCATAGAGGGGTGTAGTGTTAATCAGGTCAGTCCTTCAGAGGGTTGTTTAGGAGTCTGGTAACAGCAGGGAAGAAGCTGTTTTTGAGTCTGTTTTCTTCTTCTGCCCGATGGAAGAAGTTGGAAGAGTGAGTAAGCCGGTTGGGAGGTGCCTTTGATTATGCCGCCCACTTTCCCCAGGCAGCGGGAGGTGTAAATGGAGTCAATGGGTGGGAGGCCATGTGATGGACTGGGCTGTGTTCACGACTCTCTGAAGTTTCTTGCGGTCTTGGGCCAAGCAGTTGCCATACCAGGCTGTGATGCAGCCAGATAGGATGCTTTCCATGGTGCATCCGTAAAAGTTGGTAAGATTTAATGTGCCAAATTTCCTTAGTTTCCTGAGGAGGTATAAGTGCTGTTATGCTTTCTTGGTGGTAGCGTCGACGTGGGTGGACCAGGACAGATTTTTGGAGATGTGTACCCCTAGGAATTTGAAGCTGCTAACCATCTCCGCCTCGGCACCATTGATACTGACAGGGGTATGTACAGTACTTTGCTTCCTGAAGTTAATGACCAGCTGTTTAGTTTTGCTGGCATTCAGGGATGGATTGTTTCGCTGCACCACTCCACTAGGTTCTCTATTTCCCTCCTGTATTCTGACTCGTCGTTATTCGAGATCCGGCCCACTATGGTCATATCGTCAGCAAACTTGTGGATGGAGTTGGAACCAAATTTTGCCATGCAGTCGTGTGTGTACAGGGAGTATAGTAGGGGGCTAAGTACGCAGCATTGCGGGGCCCCTGTATTGAGGACTACTGTGGAGGATGTGTTGTTACTTATTCTTATTGATTGTTCTGAGGGTCAGAAAGTCGAGGATCCAGTTGCAGAGTGAAGAGCCAAGTCCTAGATTTTGGAGCTTTGATATGAGCTTCGCTGGGATTATGGTGTTGAAGGTGGAGTGTAGTCAATAAATAGGAGTCTAATGTAGGAGTCCTTGTTGTCAAGATGTTGTAGGGATGAGTGTAGGGCCAGGGAGATGGCTTCTGCTGTGGACCGGTTGCGGTGCTTTGCGAATTGCAGTGGATCAAGGCATTCTGGGAGGTGATGCGCTTCATGACCAACCTCTCGAAGCACTTTATTATGACTGAAGTCAGGGCCACCGGACGGTAGTCATTGAGGCACATTGCCTGGTTCTTCTTTGGCACCGGCATGATGGTGATCTTCTTGAAGCAGGTGGGGACCTCGGAGTGGAGTAGGGACTGGTTAAAGATGTCCGTGAACACATCTGCCAGCTGATCCGCGCAGCTCTGAGTGCACGACCAGGGATCCCGTCTGTGGTGATATACATCACTGTAAGTACACAAAGGGTTAATGTACATACACTACACCTAGCTAGACACTAGAGGGAACACCGGAGACATGACACACAGACAGCCAACAATAGGTCAGTAAGATAGGACACGACCAATGGGCAGTCACGATACACACAGAGGTGACACTACCATAGGAGGGCATTACACTAACCTATATAAAAGGACACATCACACATGCTCAGTCTCTTTCCAGTGGACACTCTCAGTGAGCACAGACATAGGGTTGATTGAAACACATCACTCCCACCATGTGGATTGTAGCAGACTGGTTAGTCAGTCTGAGTAGTTATGGCAGGATTAACAGTAGCGTCGAATCCAAGTAGGAGAATTGTTAACAGTAATAAATGTGTTAAAACTGTCTCCAAGTCTGAACCTTCCTTTGTCAGAGTGCACATCAAGGAAGCAGCTTATGCTATGTCAAGAGCATAACAAAACACCGTCCAGACCTGTCGCCTTTCGAGGGTTCACTTTCAGGAAGGCCGGTCTGGCTTCGGAAGCTGTGATGGTGGGTATGGGTGTATTATGGGCTGCCGCGGATGCTTGGTTTCCTGCTCGAACTGAGCACAGAATGCATTGAGTTCATCGGGGAGGGGTGTGCTGCTGCTGGAGATATTGCTCGGCTTCGCTTTGTAGCTAGTTATGTTGTTTAAATCTTGCCATAACCGATGAGAGTCTGTAACTCTAGTCTGTGACACTAGCTTGGTCTGATACTCTCTCTTCGCATCTCGGATGGCTTTGCAGAGGTCGTACCTTGATTTCTTGTATAAGTCAGGGTTACCTGACTTGAACGCCTCAGACCTGTCCTTCAGTAGGGAGTCAATTTCACGATTGAGCCATGGTTTCTGGTTGGGGAACGCACGTACTGTTTTCTTTGACATGCAGTCGTCCACACTTTTGCTGATGAAGTCTGTGACGGTGGTGGCATACTCATTTAGGTTGGTTGCTGAGTTCCTAAATATGGACCATTACAGTTGAAAATCACCAGCAATATGCTCTTGTTTTCCACAGGCGTCAGCTGCAAATTGCATTGAGCTGTGGCCAACTTCTTATTGTGAGCCTCTGCCCATTTGAGGTTGAGAACTGCACAAACCAATAGCCAGCTGAAAGAAGAAATGTTTATTTTTAACACATCAATCTGGACCCCAGGAAAGAAATAAAAATATACTGTAAACTATCGGGTGAATTTTGACTTCAACAGCTGGTGGAAAATAGATGAACATCTGTTTTATGCCTCATCAGGTTTTAATTTCAATTGAATTAAATTAACCTGTGTTTCTTGTAGGATTGTGCACTGAATTTTGTATTAGTGAGATGAAGCTAAAACTTCCTAACAATGCCATAAATGTTGGTATGGCAACCATGTTTAGTTGAGGCAATTTTAAATCATGATAGAAAATCTGAAATTATTTGCCATCTTCACAATAACTGATCATGTGTAACATTGAAAGTTATTCATATTTATGACATTTTAACATGGTTTAATGTGTAGCTTCATCCTGAACATACCTGCGTGTTCTATTATTTAGAAACTCTGCAAAATTAATTTTCTCAACCTCACTTGAATGAGTTTCTTTGACATTGTTCTGTCATTGGGCTGGATTTTATGGCAGAAAATGGGGCTGTGTCGGCTGACTCCCCGCACTACAGAAACATGAAGTAGTGCGATAGGTCTGACATTGTATTATTGACCAAACAACGTTGGGTTGATGATACAAAGTCATAGGGTACGATTCTCCGGCCTTGTTACGCTCTCGCTTAAGCGAAACGAGGCCGGTGAATAGCGAGAGAGGTCAAAAACAAGAACCGCGCGAGGGGCCATACAGTTTGCGATATAACCAGCCCGCTCCCGTAGGCAACATCAGGATCTCGCCATAGCGTGGTGAGAAACCAATTATCACCACTTAAGTCCTACAATTATTGGGTGCTGCCCCATATACAACAGTCTCCTGTCATTCAGCGGCCTCCCCAGGAAGGGTCACGCTGACGCCGATTAGTACTTTTGAAAAACACCAACCTGGCGAAGAGCTTCTGTGAGCCAAGGAGGTGAGTAGCCATCTTTGCTCACAGGCAAAGAGCCTGGGGGTGCTGGGCCTGCCACCACAGTGCTTGGCGGGGGACCATTAGAGGGTGGGGGGAGGGGCTGGAAGAGGTAACCGGGGGGCAACCGCTCGCGGCACTACCTTGCCAACCCCTGGATCGTGTGGACCCGTTCCGGGGCAACCCTTGTCTCTGCCCGTCTGCCCCAACGACCACCCATAACCGCCATTGACTGCCGAGGCCTCTGGCCTTGCAGCTGAAGGCTATTGCTAATAGGGAATTGGCAATCGTGGCTAAGTGAGCACTTCACACAACCCAAGTGGATTCCCGTGGGTGGGCAGGCCATGTAGTATGTGGGAGTCATTGTCTAGCATCACAATCACACCTTGATGCCTGGACACACTGCCTGAACACTGCGGGAGGCAACACCAGACACACAGCAGCCAACATCCGAACACCCAGGGGATGGGACACAGCTCCGGGGTCATGTCCATGGCCGGAGGGTGGGTGGGTGTCACGGGGACAAGGGGATGCGTAGGGAGATGGGCCAAGGGATCGGAGGTCAGCCTGCATTGCGGAAGAAAGTGACAGAGGCATCATAATAGTTGTGCACAAGGGTGTTTAATGTGTAATACAAGTCCCCACTCTCCCGATGGGGCCGATAGAGTCCTGGGGTTCACCTTGGGATGGAGGGGCAGCTATATCGAACCCCAGCTGCTCCTGCATCATCTTGTTCTGCCAGCCCTGGTGGTTCCCCATAGTCTGCACCATGGTGTCGATGCCCTCGGTGATGCTCCTCAGTGACTGCAACTGGGACCCAGCTGGGTCCTGGGATCCAGCAGTCCTCTGACTGCTGTTTCGCCTGGGGGTTCGTGCCTCCACCTGATATGCACAGCAGCAGTGTGGCGCTCACGAGATTGTTCTCCCAAAGCCTGTCCTCTAACATGTCCCACCAAGGTGTGTGTATCTGCGCTGGTGTAGGGTGGGATGACAGCTGTGCCGCAACTATAACGGTTGGATCCTCGGAGCTCTCCTCTGAGGTGGTCTCGTGGGAGACAGGAGAGGGTGCTGCAAGTGGTGTTCTTTGTGTTGCTTATTTCAGGATGGTTGGTGTAGTGTTCACAAAGACCACAAAGCAGCTTTAACTAAAACAAAGTTATGATTTTATTTACACTACTAAACTTGGATTCAACAGTTAGACTTTAAAAATACACAAGTGATCAATAACTTCTAACTGCACTCATCTACTGCTAATCTCACTACTGGTAGAAACTATAATCTAACTTTACACACACTATCTGTTCTTATGACCTTCATTAGCTATCTAGTCCTCAACGACTCCCCCTCGGACTGATCTGTTCCCTTTAAGAACACTGCTCACGATGCCCTCTGCTGCTCTCGCTCATGTATTTGCTTTGTTTGGCCCTTGTGATGAACGGTTACTGCCTTATTATCATGTAAGGTGATGTCCCCTTTAAGACCGGGCTTGGAATCCTGGGTACTCCGCCTCTGGCTCCGCCCACTGTGAGCCATATATAAAGGGCTGCCTTGTGGGCTGTACAGCAGTTAGCACATGTCTCAGCTCTAGTATAGTTGTTAGTCTAATAAAGTCTTCTTTACCGTTTACACTCTAAGCGTCGTTATTGAGGGTACCTCAATTTATTAGACTAAACTAGATTCAGGATGGACGCAGGCCTAAAACCGGAGAAGCTCAACCTGGAAGCACGGACTCCGGAGGCGAAATTTTTAAATACTGGCTGCGGTGCTTTGAGGCCTACCTGGACTCCGCAGAGACTCCCATCCTGGGGCCACGCAAGCTGCGCATAATCCACGCCTGGGTGAGTAACAGAATCTCCGCCACGCGCGAAAAGGCGACGACTTATGAAGAGGCGGTTGAGTTACTCCGCAAGCGGTTTGTCATGTCCATCAACGAGGTACGCGCCAGGCATCTGCTCTCTACCTGTCGGCAGCGCTCGGGGCAATCGCTAGACGAATTCATCGAGAAACTCACCGCGCTTGCCAGGGACTGTGACCATCAGGATGTGACAGGGGAAGTCCATATGAACCTGCACATAAGAGACGCTTTCGTGTCCGGCATCCGCTCGACCTACATCCGGCAACGGCTGCACGAAAACGGGGCAAAAGACCTCCAGGACACGCTAACGCTTGCCTCCTCGCTGGAGGTGGCCCGACATAACTTGGGTACGTGCCCCGCGGACTCTGCGAGCCCCTCCCGGACTTCCTCAGACTCAGCCGTATTACAGGCCTGCGCCACCATGGGGGCACACCGTGCTACTTCTGCGGGCAGGGCCAGCATCCACGCCCACGCTGCCCAGCCCGCTCCATGATCTGCAGCGACTGCGGGAAGAAGGGGCATTTTGCGAGGGTCTGCCTGCCCAGACCCAGGGGCCAGAAAAACAAAGAACAGCTGGCCCGAAAATCAGGCTCTCAGGCCCGCAGGCCTCGCAATGCGGCTGCGCACTGACCCGACAGATCCCCTTCTGACGCGTCATCAGCCTCGTGCGAATCATGGGAGCGGCCATCTTGTCGGCAGCCATCTTCTCGACCCGGCTCGTGCGACCGACGACGGCGGCCATTTTACGAGTCCGACTCGGCTGAGGACTCTTGACTACCCGCGAGTGGGAGCGATCACCCTCGACCAAACTCGGCCAAAACACCTGCAGAACTCTATGATGCAGGTCCAGGTCAACGACGCGACACTGCATGCCTCTTCGACTCCGGGAGCACGGAGAGCTTTATCCACCCTGAAACGGTAAGGCACTGCTCCCTATGCACCCATCCCGCATCCCAAACCACAGCCCTCGCATCCGGGTCCCACTCGGTACAAATCAAGGGGTACTGTATTGTGGATCTCTCGATCCAGGGTGCCAAATACACCCATTTCAAATGTTATATCCTCCCTCACCTCTGTGCCCCCCTGCTGCTCGGACTGGATTTCCAGTGCAGCCACCGAAGCCTGACACTGAAGTTCAGCGGACCCTGGCCCCCCCTCACGGTATGCTGCCTTGTGACACTGAAAGTTACACCCCCCTCGCTATTCGCGAACCTCACTCCCGACTATAAGCCAATCGCCACCAGGAGCCGGCGCTACAGTGCCCAAGATATGGCTTTTATCAAGACAGAGGTCCAGCGTTTACTGGGAGAGGGGGTCATCGAGGCTAGCAACAGCCCTTGGAGAGCGCAAGTGGTGGTAGTCCGGTCCGGGGAGAAGAAGCGGATGGTCGTGGATTATAGCCAGACCATAAACCGACTCACGCAGCTTGATGCGTACCCGCTTCCTCGCATCGCGGAAATGGTAAATCGGATCGCCCAATACCGAGTCTTTTCCACGGTCGACCTCAAATCCGCCTAACACCAGCTCCCCATCCGACCAAAAGACCGCCCCTATACTGCCTTCGAAGCAGCCGGCCGGCTCTTCCACTTCCTAAGTGTCCCCTTCGGTGTCACAAATGGGGTCTCCGTCTTTCAAAGGGCGATGGACCAAATAGTGGACAAGTACGGTTTGTGGGCTACATACCCGTACTTGGACAATGTCACCATCTGCGGCCATGACCAGCAAGACCATGACGCTAACCTCGAAAAGTTCCTCCAGACCGCCCGAGCCCTTAACCTGACCTATAACGAGGCCAAATGCGTTTTCCACACCACCCGGCTAGCCATCCTCGGCTATGTCGTGGAAGACGGAGTCCTAGGTCCCTCTCCCACGCAGCCTCAAGGCCCTCAAACGGTGCTTGGGGCTTTTCTTTTATTACGCCCAGTGGGTCCCCAAGTATGCGGACAAAGTCCACTCATAAAGACCACCATTTTTCCCCTCTCGGCTGAGGCTCAATTGGCCTTCAACCGCATCAAGGACGACATCATCAAGGCCGCTATGCACGCGGTGGACGAAACCATCCCTTTCCATGTAGAGAGCGATGCATCAAACATCGCCCTGGCTGCTATCCTCAATCAGGCAGGCAGACCAGTAGCGTTCTTCTCCCGAACCCTCACCGCCTCCGAGGTTCGACACTCTGCAGTCGAAAAGGAGGCACAAGCCATTGTGGAGGCTGTGCGTCGCTGGAGACACTACCTCGCCGGTAGGAGGTTTACCCTCGTCACCGACCAACGGTCAGTTGCCTATATGTTTAATAACATGCAACAGGGCAAAATAAAAAACGATAAAATTTTGAGGTGGAGGATCGAACTCTCCACCTGCACATACGATATCAAGTATCGCCCAGGGGAGCTCAACGAGCCCCCAGATGCCCTGTCCCGCGGCACATGTGCCAATACGCAGGACGACCGCCTGCAAGCCATCCACAATGACCTCTGCCACCCGGGGGTTACCCAGCTCGTCCATTTCATCAAGTCCCGCAACCTACCTTACTCAACCAAGGAGGTCAAGGCCATGGTCAGGGCCTGCCAGATCTGTGTGGAGTGCAAACCGCACTTCTACCGGCCAGACAAGGTTCGGCTCGTGAAGGCCTCGGGTCCCTTTGAGCGACTGATCGTGGACTTCAAGGGGCCCCTCCCGTCCACCAATCGTTATGCCTATTTCCTCACCGTAATCGATGAGTTCTCCCGTTTCCCATTCGCCATTCCCTGCCCTGACATGACCTCAGCCACTGTGATTAAGGCACTGCACAGCATCTTCACTCTGTTCGGTTTTCCCGCTTATATCAACAGCGACCGGGGTACATCGTTCATGAGCGATGAACTGCGTCAGTATCTGCTCAGCAAAGGCATCGCCTCGAGCAGAACGACCAGTTATAACCCGCGGGGAAACGGGAAGGTGGAGAGGGAGAACGCAACAGTGTGGAAGGCTGTCCTTCTGGCCCTGCGGTCGAGAAGTCTTCCAACCACCCGCTGGTAGGAGGTCCTACCCGATGCCCTTCACTCTATTAGGTCACTTCTCTGCACGGCCACGAATGAGACCCCTCACAACCGATTGTTTGTCTTCCCCAGGAAGTCTACCTCCGGGGTCTCACTTCCACCTTGGCTGATGGCTCCGGGACCTGTACTTCTCCGGAGGCAGACGAGGAGCCATAAAACGGATCCCCTGGTTGAAAAGGTCCGACTGCTCCTAGCCAACCCCAGTTACGCCTATGTTGAGTACCCCGACGGCAGGCAAGATACGGTTTCCCTCCGGGATCTGGCACCTGCTGGATCCACCACCACAGATGCCCCTTCCCGCGCCGCTCTCCTGCAGGACCCTTTATTCACCCCGCCGGCGCCAGCACCGCTACCCCCGGTCCTGCCTAGTCTCCCTGCCCTGACCAGGACCGAAGCTCCGACCGCTGTGCTCCCGTATATGCCCTTAACCGGGACGTCCGTGCCCGCCGCACCACCGCCCGGACTGAGGAGGTCGATGAGAGCGATCCAGCCACCGAGACGGATGGACCTATGATGGCACTTCACCCCCATCGGACTCTTTTTAAACAGGGGGTGAATGTGATGAACGGTTACTGCCTTATCATCATGTAAGGTGATGTCCCCTTTAAGACCGGGCTTGGAACCCTGGGGACTTCGCCTCTGGCTCCGCCCATCTGTGAGCCATATATAAAGGGCTGCCTTGTGGGCTGTACAGCAGTTAGCACATGTCTCAGCTCTAGCATAGCTCTTAGTCTAACAAAGCCTTCTTTACCGTTTATACTCTAAGCATCGTTATTGAGGGTACCTCAGCCCTTTGTTCCGCACTGTAACCAATCACTGTTTGTCGATGTGCCATTTGTCAATGTCTCCTGTTGATTATTCTTTTGTCTACTATGTACGTACTGTGTACGTTCCTTTGGCCACAGAAAAATAGTTTTCACTGTACTTTGGTACATGTGACAATAAATCAAATCAAATCTTGCATACTCTCCTCCCCTAAGGTCTAGCATCACTGCCTTCTGTTGTTGTATCTGTAGCTCCCTCTAGTGGCTACTCTTGGCATGACATTAACCCTTGCAATGCTGATACATAGATACATAGAAGATAGGGGTAGGAGGAGGCCTTTTGGCCCTTCGAGCCTGCTCTACCATTCATCACGATCATGGCTGATCATCCAACTCAATAGCCGAATCCTGCTTTCTCCCCATAGCTTTTGATTCCATTCTCCCCAAGTGCTATATCCAGCCGCCTCTTGAATATATTCAAAGTTTTAGCATCAACTACTTCCTGTGGTCATGAATTCCACAGGCTCACCACTCTTTGTGTGAAGAAATGTCTCCTTATCTCTGTCCGAAATGATTTACCCTGAATCCTCAGACTGTGACCCTTGGTTCTGGACACATCCATCATTGGTAACATCTTCCCTGCATCTACCCTGTCTAGTCCTGTTGGACCTTTATAAGTCTCTATGAGATCCCCCTCATTCTTCTGAACTCCAGCGAGAACAGTCCCAACCTAGTCAATCTCTCCTCATATGACAGTCCCGCCATCCCTGGAATCAGTCTGGTAAACCTTTGCTGCACTCCCTCGAGAGCAAGAACATCCTCAGGGAAGGAGACCAAAACTGCACACAATACTCCAGGTGTGGCCTCACCAAGGCCCTGTACAATTGCAGCAACACATTCCTGCTTCCATACTCAAAACCTCTTGCAAAGAAGGGCAACATTCCATTAGCCTTCTTTACCGCCTGCTGCACCTGCATGCTTACCTTCAGCGAATGATGCACAAGGACACCCAGGTCCCACTGCACACTCCCCTCTCCCAATTTACAACCATTCAGGTAGTAATCTGCCTTCCTGTTTTTGCTTCCAAATTGAATAACCTCACACTTATCCAAATTATACTTCATCTGCCATTGTGTTGTCCACTCGCCCAACCTGTCCAGATCTTGCTGTAGGATCTCTGCATCCTCGTCACAATTCACCCTCCCAACTAATTTGGTATCATCTGAAAACTTTGAGATGTTACATTTTGTTCCCTCATCCAAATCATTAATATATCTTGTGAATAGCTGGGGTCCCAGCACCGATCCCTGCGGTACCCCACTGGTCACTGCCTGGAAGGACCCATTAATCCCTATTCTTTGTTTCCTCTCTGCCAACCAGTTTTCTATCCACCTCAATACATTTCCCCCAATCCCATGCGCTTTATTTTGCACAATAATCTCTTATGCAAGACTTTGTCAAAGGCCTTCTGAAAGTCCAAATATACCACATTGACTGGCTCCCCTTGTCGACTGTACTGGTTACCTCTTCAAAGAGTTCCAACAGATTTGCCAAGCATGATTTTCCCATCATAAATCCATGCTGACTCTGACTGATCCTGCCAGTAATGATAATATCACACCATTGGGATGGGATGGCGCTGTTGGCTGGAGGACCTGCAGGAGAATCAGATGTGGTCAGTGAGAGGGATGGGTCAGTCAGGCACTAACAACTCATGTTTGACAGGTCCCCTTAGGTGGAGCCTTGTGGTTCCTCACCTCTGTGGCATCCACCAGCCTCCGTGTGTGCCCTCGTCCACACCAGTCATCTCCAGGGCATGCTCCTCGAAGGAGGTGAGGATTCGTAAGTCCAGCACCCCTCCACCAGTCTGGGTCTTCTGCCAGTGGTCATGGGAGAGCTTTTCCTGACGAGACACAGAGGGGCATCTTTAGCCACATGTATCGGTCACAATGGTGGGAAGGGATATGGAGAGAGGGTTGGGGGGTTGGAAGACTTGAAGGTGAGGGGTATGGAGGGAGGGTTGGAGGTTGCATGGGGAGTTGGGGGATGGATGCTACCTTGGGGGGTGTGGGGAGGATTGATGCCTACTCACTCGTGCTGCCCGGTGTATGTTGTTGACCTTTTTACGGCACTGGAGGCCAGTTCTCCTGGTCACACACCCTGAGCTCACAGCTGCTGCCACCTCATCCCAAGCAGCCCTGGCTGACCTATGGCTCACCCTCCAGGATCCTCGGGCAACAGGACATCCCTCCTGGCCTCCACCTCATCTAGGAGACTTCTCAGATCACCGTCACCGAATCTTGGGACTGGTCTTCTCGCTGCCATCATTGCGAGCTGGCTGAGGTTGGCTGAGCAAGTGCCGGTTAAGTGCTGCTCGACCTTGTTAGCATGGGGCTGGCGAGCTCGGTCCCAGCGAATCAGCCGGTGACCCAGCATTCGGGCGAGGAGCCCGTGAGACCTCATTATGTAGACATTGAATTGTGTTGCTGGCCTCACTCGGCTGAGCGCCGGGAAGCTCGCTACCACACTTAGAAATTTTTCTAAAGAATCACGCCCCTCATATCAGTCAGTAAAATTACAGGCGTCCAGAAATTGCAAGCCCGCCAGCCATTTTGAAATTATTAATTAACAAACAGTTATGCTTGTTAACAATCCAATTCATAGACTTTAGAATCATAGAATTTTACAGGGCAGAAGGAGGCCATTCGGCCCATCGCGTCTGCACGGGCCCTTGGAAAGAGCACCCTACTTAAGCCCATGCCTCCACCCTATCCCAGTAGCCCAGTAACCCCACCCACCCTTTTGGACCCTAAGGCGCAATTGCAGTTGATTTCAGCGGGAGCGGTGCGCAAGTGATTTCTGGGAGGTAAGTTTCTCCTTTAAAAACACTTACCTTCACAGGTGCAGGCCAGTCGATTTCAGCGGGAGCAGTGCGCAAGTGATTTCTGGGAGGTAAGTTTCTCCTTTAAAAACACTTACCTTCACAGGAGCAGGCCAGTCGATTTCAGCGGGAGCGGTGCGCAAGTGATTTCTGGGAGGTAAGTTTCTCCTTTAAAAAAAACACTTCTTTTCTGTTTTATTTTTTTCGACCCGCGGACTTCTGGGAAGGCCCCCCCCCCCCCCCCCAATAAATTCTGGTGGAGAGGAAACCCGAGACACTACACGTGTAGCGTCTCCCACCCACCCTCCTCCTCTAACTTAATAATAAGATCCATTGGTGTGAGGTAAGTGCCATATTATATTATTATTAGCATTATTATATTATATTATTAGCATAGCGCAGGTCAAGGAGACACAGCCGGAGTGAGAGAGATACAGACAGTGAGAATTTGCTAGTTTGGTGCAGTGAGGTAACCAGGAAAGGTAAGTGGTTAATCTAATTGTGCTGTTTTTCAGTTAAAAGTGCAGGGTAGTGTCTGATTGGCTGAAGCTGCCCCCACCATAAACTTAAATTAAATTAATTAATTAGTGATGGCTGGTCAGGTGATGTGCTTGAGCTGCTTGATGTGGGAGCTGGCAGATCCCATTGCGAGCTGCAGCGACCACATCTGCAGTAAGTGTTGGCTGCTCGAAGAGCTCCGGCTCAGAGTTGATGAGCTGGAGTCTGAGCTTCAAACACTGAGGCACATCCGGGAGGGGGAGACTTACCTGGACACTGTGTTTCAGGAGGCAGTCACACCTGTCAGAGTAAGTAGTTTAAATCCTGCTAGTGGCCAGGGACAGCAGGGTGTGACTGCAAGTCAGGCAGGTAAAGGGAACCAGCAGTCAGGAACTCAGGAGCCTCAGCCCTTGACTCTGTCCAACAGGTATGAGGCACTTGCTCCCTGTGTGGGAGTTGCAGGAAGGATGAGTCAGCTGACCAAGGCACCATGGTTCAGCAGGCCATTCAAGGGGAGGGAGTAAATAGGCAAGTTGTAGTTGTAGGGGATTCTATTATCAGGGCGATAGATAGTATCCTTTGTGAGCAGGATAAAGAGTCCCGCATGGTATGTTGCCTGCCCGGTGCTAGGGTGCGGGACATCTCTGACCGGCTTGAAAGGATACTGGAGAGGGAGGGGGAGGATCCAGTTGTTGTGGTCCATGTCGGTACCAACAACATAAGCAAGTCTAGGAAAGAGGACCTGTTTAGAGATTATAAAGAGCTAGGATTCAAATTAAAAAACAGGTCCTCAAGGGTCATAATCTCCGGATTACTGCCCGAGCCACGTGCAAATTGGCATAGGGAGGCAAGAATAAGGGAAGTTAACACGTGGCTGAAAGAATGGTGTGGGAAAGAGGGGTTCCTTTTCATGGGACACTGGCATCAGTTTTGGGACAGGGGGGACCTATACCGTTGGGATGGTCTCCACCTGAACCGAGCTGGGACCAGTGTTCTGGCGAAAAGAATAAATAGGGTGGTTAATAGGACTTTAAACTAAAGATTGGGGGGGGGAAGGGAAAGTCAGGGACCCAAGAGGTGAAGTAATCAGTGGGAAGCGTAGCTGCTTAGGAATACAAAAAAGCACGAAAAGACAGAACTCAGGAGAGGTTACAATAGTCCCCATCCCACAAAATATGCCACAGTGTATGGAAAGGCTCAGTAAACCAAGGTCCACCACACTAAGAAAACAAAAAGGGACGGTCAATAGAGAATTAAAGGTGCTATATTTAAATGCGCGCAGTGTACGGAACAAGGTAGATGAGCTTGTGGCCCAGATTGTGACTGGCAGGTATGATGTGGTAGGCATCACAGAGACATGGTTGCAGGGGGTTCAGGACTGGCATTTAAACATCCAGGGATTCACAACCTATCGAAAAGACAGAGAGGTGGGCAGAGGGGGCGGGGTTGCCTTGTTAATTAGGAATGAAATTAAATCAATAGCACTAAACGACATGGGGTCGGATGATGTGGAGTCTGTGTGGGTAGAGTTGAGGAACCACAAAGGCAAAAAAACCATAATGGGAGTTATGTACAGGCCTCCTAACAGTGGTCAGGACCAGGGGCACAAGATGCACCACGAAATAGAAAGTGCATGTCAGAAAGGCAAGGTCACAGTGATCATGGGGGACTTTAATATGCAGGTGGACTGGGTAAATAATACTGCCAGTGGACCCAAGGAAAGGGAATTCATTGAATGTTTACAGGAGGGCTTTTTGGAACAGCTTGTGATGGAGCCCACGAGGGGACAGGCCATTCTGGACTTAGTGTTATGTAATGAGCCAGACTTGATCAAAGATCTTAAAGTAAGGGAGCACTTAGGAGGCAGTGATGGTCGAATTCAATCTCCAATTTGAAAGAAAGAAGGTAGAATCAGATGTAAAGGTGTTACAGTTAAATAAAGGTAACTACAGGGGCATGAGGGAGGAACTGACGAAAATCGACTGGGAGCAGAGCCTAGTGGGAAAGACAGTAGAACAGCAATGGCAGGAGTTTCTGGGAGTAATTGAGGACACAGTACAGAGGTTCATCCCAAAGAAAAGAAAGGTTATCAGAAGGGGGATTAGGCAGCCATGGCTGACAAAGGAAGTTAGGGAATGCATCAAAGCAAAAGAGAAAGCCTATAATGTGGCAAAGAGTAGTGGGAAGTCAGAAGATTGGGAAGGCTACAAAAACAAACAGAGGATAACAAAGAGAGAGATAAGGAAAGAGAGGATCAAATGTGAAGGTAGGCTCGCCAGTAACATTAGGAATGATAGTAAAAGTTTCTTTAAATACATTAAAAACAAACGGGAGGCAAAAGTTGACATTGGGCCGCTCCAAAATGACGCTGGTAATTTTGTGATGGGAGACAAGGAAATAGCCGAGGAACTGAATAAGTACTTTGCCTCAGTCTTCACAGTAGAAGACATGAGTAATATCCCAACAATTCCGGAGAGTCAGGGGACAGAGTTGAATATGGTAGCCATCACAAAGGAGAAAGTGCTAGAGAAACTAAGAGGTCTAAACATTGATAAATCTCCGGGCCCAGATGGGCTACATCCTAGAGTTCTAAAGGAGATAGCTGAAGAAATAGTGGAGGCGTTAGTTATGATCTTTCAAAAGTCACTGGAGTCAGGGAAAGTCCCAGCGGATTGGAAAATCGCTGTTGTAACCCCCCTGTTCAAGAAGGGAACAAGGAAAAAGATGGAAAATTATAGGCCAATTAGCCTAACCTCGGTTGTTGGCAAGATTCTAGAATCCATTGTTAAAGATGAGATTTCTAAATTCTTGGAAGTGTAGGGTCGGATTAGGACAAGTCAGCATGGATTTAGTAAGGGGAGGTCTTGCCTGACAAACCTGTTTAGAGTTCTTTGAAGAGATAACAAATAGGTTAGACCAAGGAGAGCCAATGGATGTTATCTATCTTGAGTTCCAAAAGGCCTTTGATAAGGTGCCTCACGGGAGACTGCTGAGTAAAATAAGGGCCCATGGTATTCGAGGCAAGGTACTAACATGGATTGACGACTGGCTGTCAGGCAGAAGGCAGAGAGTTGGGATAAAAGGTTATTTTTCGGAATGGCAACCGGTGACGAGTGGTGTCCCGCAGGGTTCAGTGTTGGGGCCACAGCTGTTCTCTTTATATATTAACGATCTAGATGACGGGACTGAGGGCATTCTGGCTAAGTTTGCCGATGATACAAAGATAGGTGGAGGGGCAGGTAGTATGGAGGAGGTGGGGAGGCTGCAGAAAGATTTAGACAGTTTAGGAAAGTGGTCCAAGAAATGGCTGATGAAATTCAACGTGGGCAAGTGCGAGGTCTTGCACTTTGGAAAAAAGAATAGAGGCGTGGACTATTTTCTAAATGGTGACAAAATTCATAATGCTGAAGTGCAAAGGGACTTGGGAGTCCTAGTCCAGGATTCTCTAAAGGTAAACTTGCAGGTTGAGTCCGTAATTAAGAAAGCAAATGCAATGTTGTCATTTATCTCAAGAGGCTTGGAATATAAAAGCAGGGATGTACTTCTGAAGCTTTATAAAGCATTAGTTAGGCCCCATTTAGAATACTGTGAGCAATTTTGGGCCCCACACCTCAGGCAGGACATACTGGCACTGGAGCGGGTCCAGCGGAGATTCACACGGATGATCCCAGGAATGGTAGGCCTAACATACGATGAACGTCTGAGGATCCTGGGATTATATTCATTGGAGTTTAGGAGGTTGAGGGGAGAGCTAATAGAAACTTACAAGATAATAAATGGCTTAGATAGGGTGGATGTAGGGAAGTTGTTTCCATTAACAGGGGAGACTAGGACCCGGGGGCACAGCCTTAGAATAAAAGGGAGTCACTTTAGAACAGAGATGAGGAGAAATTTCTTCAGCCAGAGAGTGGTGGGTCTGTGGAATTCATTGCCACAGAGGGCGGTGGAGGCCCGGACGTTGAGTGTCTTTAAGACAGAAGTTGATAAATTCTTGATTTCTCGAGGAATTAAGGGCTATGGAGAGAGAGCGGATAAATGGAGTTGAAATCAGCCATGATTGAATGGTGGAGTGGACTCGATGGGCCGAATGGCCTTACTTCCACTCCTATGTCTTATGGTCTTATGGTCTTAGCATGGCCAATCCACCTAACCTGCATATCTTTGGACTATGGGAGGAAACCTGAGCATCCGGTGGAAACCCACACAGACATGGGGAGAATGTGCAAACTCCACACAGACAGAGGCCGGAATTGAAACTGGGGCCCTGGAGCTGTGAGGCAACAGTGCTAACCACTGTGCCACCGTGCCACCCCTGTGCCACCGTGCCGCCCTGAAATAGTCTGCAATTTTCTATTACCCGCTACATTTCTCAGGTATCAGGTGTAAATTGGTTTGGGGGCATTTTCTGGTAGTTATGGCGAGATGGCACAAGATTGAAGAAAAGGCCTGCCACCTGGGCAATGGCTGAATGTAGCAACAGATTTTGCGGTTAAAGATACCAGCATCTGTATGTTTTTTCACTCATTTTGTAAATTTTTGCGCCTCCAATTAAAAACAATTTAAAGAGATTCCGAGAGCAGTGGGCCTGCAATGTTATCGTATGACAGACTTCCTGTTCACGTGATACCCCTTTACCAAATGACATACCTGTCTAGAATCCTGATTGGGCCCAGAGCCTCCTTTATTCCTCTGATTCGTCACCTTCACATTGGGTGGTGACCATTGGCTTGATTAGACAAGCTGAGGTGGCAGGAGTGAACAAACCACTCAGTTTCTGTTCCACTGCCCTCACCTCATTGAAAAACCTAAAATACAACCATTTATGTTCAGAAAGAGGTGATGACTGGAATGGCGGAGGTTGAGAGGCGACCTGATAGAGGTCTCCAAGATTATGAGTTGCATGGACAGAGTGGATAGTCAGATGCTCTTTCCTAGAGTAGGAGAGTCAAGTACTAGGGGACATAGGTTTAAAGTGCGTTGTGAAAAGTTCAGAACAGATGTGCGAGGCAAGTTTTTTACACAGAAGGTTGTAAATATATGGAATGCACTGTCTGGGGAGATGGTGGGAGCAGGTACGATCGTAGCATTTAAGGGCCATCTAGACAAATATATGAATAGGGTGGGAATGGAAGGATATGGACAACGTAAGTGCAGACAGTTTTAGTTTTAGGCAGGCACCATGGTCGGAGCAGGCTTGGAGGACCGATGGGCCTGTTCCTGTGCTGTATTGTTCTTTGTTCTTTGTCACACACCATGTAGTATAAGGTACCATTTTCCCCTTGGCTACCCGAATCATTTATAAATTTTTTGTATCTTTAAGTTAAACTTTGAAAGATATTTGAGAGTTATCAATATCCAATCAATCAATCAGGATTCGAGTGCAACCAATGTGCTTGTGTTCCTCTGTTTATCTGGTTCTAAATATAGTGGTCAATATGGTCGCCTTCCTTAATCCTAATTACGTTTGCTTTAGAGTCGCCAGGTATCTTTCGATACCGCCACAAGGTTCAAACCCGAATACTGATCAAAGAGCCGATACACCAGTTAGTTAGTTCAAAGTCAATACCATTTATTTACATACACAGCGATATCTACTCATGCACGAAATATGACAGACTAAACTATCACTACTGCTAAAGTCTATACTTAGCTTTGGGCGCCCACTCAGTCAGAGGAACAATGGCCGTTGCTCGGATCTGAGGCTGCTGGGGTCGAAGTGGTGAAGGGAACAGCTAAGGTCGTCCGTTTGGTAGCGAGCGTTGACCTGGGACTTACTTGCTTCTGGTGTAGCTGGTGGAAGGGTCTCTCCGCTTTGAGAGCCAATTCCAAGAGAGCGATTCTCTCGGGGCCTTCTTCTCATACCAGAAGGGGTTTCGCGCGCTTTTGGGCAAGCCTTGAACATGGCCCCAATCAATTGCGCCGTTTCTCGATCACTTGTATTGATCCTGACCAATAAAGGGGTGGGTGGCCTGATGGCTGGGCGTGTCCTAGGTGGCCATTGGCCTGGCTTTGTGCTTTCGGTTTGGGGAACTGGCGGCGTGAGGTCTGGAGCCAGATCGGTTACATGAGTGTCTCCCTTTGTTCCCGGAGATGGGCCATCAATATGCTAATGGACCTACAGTTTCAGTCTCATCTGGGAGCTGCGGTTCCAATACACGTACAGGCTCTGTGCCTGCCTGCTTTCTTAGCATTGTCCATAGTTCCCTGAATCTTTGCAAACATCCATTTTGTATTCTGGAAGTGGCCACCCCAGATGGCTACACTAGACTGTTGAGTTTTTAAATAAAAGTTTAAGATAGGATATAAAATTATTAGTTATATAGCTGTAATAGCTGGCCCCTTTTAAGCTGGCGTTCTTCTGAAGGGTCATGTGACCCTCCTCCTCCAATTGGTAGGAATCGCCGAGCATAACACGGTCATTTGCTCAGTTTGATCCAGGAGGCAGACTGGCAGCAGCGTGGCTGCACTACTCTGTACATAGCATGCTGTGGAAATAAATGTTTGTTCTTTGTATTTAACTGGTGGAGACAAGTTACTACATTTAGCGGCAAGGTAAAAGAAAGCAGCAAGTGTGCTTGCGAGATCATCAGTTCACAACCTCGTCCAGTCGAAGTGAAGCTTGTGAAGTAGAAGATAACTGCAGATATGCCTGTCTTCGGTATGTAGTGATCTGTACAGATATCTGCACATACACCAGGGACCACAGCACAGTTGTAACAGCCACAGCATCACTGGAGGGCAGCATCAGAGACGGGTATAAAGGGTCCAGCCCAAGGGAGGATCCGTCTCTTTCAGAAACACAAGGCTAGTGAGCAGCAGCAGACAGAGACAGCTCAGCATAGGCAGTTTACCTTAGCTTCACTGGTCATACCTCTTGACTGTATTATATCTAGTTAAGCTCTGGAAACAGAACAAACCCACTGAATAAAGTATTTGTGTTAACTGGAAGTCTACAATCTTTATTCAGACTTAGAAAATAACATATGGTGGAGTGGCTCCGTTCAACACTTCTGCTGAAGATTGGTTGCAGGATGTTGAGCGACTAGAATTTTTCTTCAGAGCAAAAGGAGTTGAGGAGGAGAGATTGAAGAAGGTGACATTGTTATGCGATTGTGGGACGCAACCGTATCATTTTATTCCACAGCCTTGAGTCCCCAAATGTGCCAGATGTGAGCTTGTTTATACAGATCGTATCTTGAGAAAAAGGGCACTACCACCCAAAACGCTCCATGATTTTGCAACAATTCAATTTTAATTCCACAGGGGGAGCCCTAGGGGAAACCATTGCAACCTACATAGCAAAACTTCGGAAAGTTTTGAACATTACGACTTCAGGGCAACATTAAGCAATAAGCTGAGGGATGGATTCATTTGTGGAGCTCATGATGAGGCCATACAAAGGAAGTTGCTGGCAGAAATTGAGATTAATTTTTAAAAATCTTTGGATTCGCAACAGAAAGCGCTGATAAAACGTCTCAAAAGCCTCATTAACCTTGGTCGAGGCAGAGACCAGTTCACCCTTCACATCCCTGACCTGTGCAATTTCCCAAGAGTCCACCTGTTGTGTCCACTGGTGCACCATCAAGCAATTAGCCTTTTCCACATGCTCAGAGAAAAAAACCCTGAACATCGCAGCAGGCACACCGCCCTATCCATTGAAAGCAGCCACAGCTCCATCTGTAATTTCTTCCTACTGGCCAGCAACTCCGGTGTCTGATTGATCAAGTAGTGCCAGTCCACCTCGAAGATGGCATCTGCCAATCTCTGTTTCTCAACCCATTCACTCTTCTCCTTGTGCACCTTGAAAGAAATAATCTCCCCTCTAACAACCAACTTTAATGCATCCCACAATGTGGAAGGGGAAATCTCCTCACTCCAATTAAATTTCAAATACTCCTCAATGGCGAAAGAGACCCTCTGGCAAAAGCTCTTATCCGCCAAACCTCCACATGGGGCACTGAGCGGGGCCCGACCCAACCACAATATCCACATAATGCGGAGCATGATTAGAAGTCACTGTTGCCGAGTATCCTGACTTCACCACCTCCAGTAGCAGGGACCTACATACCACAAAAAAACAATCCTGGAATAGACCTGGTGGACCTGAGAAAATAATGAAAAATCGTTCTCCCCAGAGTGTAGAAATCTCCACGTGCAGCTCCCCTGATCTGCTCCATGAAGGTCAGCAACACCTTTGCCACCCCAGAAGGTCTCAATGCCTTAGGCTTCGACTTATCCAGTCGGGGATCTAATACGCAATTAAAGTCCTCACCCATGATTAGCTGGTGTGAATCCAAAACTGGGATCAAAGACAACGACTTATCAACAAAAGCTGCGTCACTTCCGGGTGCTGCGATGACCAGCTGAGTTGCACGTTTCGGCAGCTCCCGGTGAAACGGACTTTTGGGCTCTTGATAGGAGCCCCAACGGCAATTTTGACGGCTAAAAACACTGTGCGGTAAACCAGAAGGGAATCCCGCCCTGGACACGGATGAAAAAAGGAGGAGAAAGTGGCCGGATTGCAGTGGATCGTTTAGAACAGCGGCAAGGAAGACAAGCAAAAACCAAGATGGCGTCAGAAGGTGGCAGTTTAACATGGGGCCCTGAACAACAAGAGTTCTTGAAATGCTGTGTGGAAGAGCTCAAAAAGGAAATGAAGAAAGAGCTGTTGGCCCCGATACTACAGGCGATCAAAGGGCTAAAGGAGGAACAAAAGACCCAGGAGCGGGAGCTTCGGGTCGTGAAGGCAAAGGCAGCCGAGAATGAGGACGACATACAGGGCCTGGTGGTGAAGACGGAGACGCATGAGGCACATCAGAAACGATGTGTGGAAAGGTTGGAGGCACTGGAGAACAACGCAAGGAGGAACAACCTGAGGATTCTTGGTCTTCCTGAAGGTGTGGAGGGAGCGGACGTCGGGGCATATGTGAGCACGATGCTGCACTCGTTAATGGGAGCGGAGGCCCCGGCGGGTCCGTTGGAGGTGGAGGGAGCATACCGAGTGATGGCGCGAGGGCCGAGAGCAGGAGAAATTCCCAGAGCCATAGTGGTGAGATTCCTCCGTTTTAAGGATAGAGAAATGGTCCTTAGATGGGCAAAGAAAACTCGGAGCAGTAAATGGGAGAACGCGGTGATCCGCGTTGATCAAGACTGGAGTGCGGAGGTGGCGAGAAGGAGGGCGAGCTTTAATCGGGCCAAGGCGGTGCTTCATAAAAAGAAGATAAAATTTGGAATGCTGCAACCGGCAAGACTGTGGGTCACATATCGAGGGAGGCACCACTACTTTGAGACGGCGGATGAAGCGTGGACTTTTATTGTGGAAGAAAAACTGGAATGAGCGGGTTATTAAAAAGAACGTTTGAACAAAGTGGTCGGGCGAATGTGGGGGGCAAAGAGGGGGGTTAAAAAGGGGGGAAAGAGGAGTTTTATGTACTAATCCTGCGATGTGGTAACTTTTCTCTCTCCCACAGGTGGTGATGGGGGGAGGAGGGGAGGTGGAGGAGAGGGGGCGTTGGCCATTGGGGGCGGGGCCAAGGGAGAAGCGCGGGCTTGGTTCCCGTGCTATGATAATCATGGCGGGAATAGAGAAGCAGGAAGGAGGGGGCGTCGCAAGGTGCGAGCCGAGGTCACGGGGGGAAGCCGAGGTCGGCCAGAGTTTGCTGACTTCTGGGAGCAACACGGGGGGAGTAATTACGCTAGCGGGGGATCTAGCGGGGGGGGTGGGAGGGGGGAATTACTGGGTTGCTGCTGCTGGGGAGAGGGGGGAGCTGATATGGGAGGGGATGGGCGGGGGGGCACCGCCTGGGGGAGATACAGCTGCGTGGGAACCGGGTGAGGAGCTGGAAAAAGGTGATGGCTAATCGACAAGGGGGGGGGGGGGGTAGGAAGCCCCCCAACCCGGTTGATCACGTGGAACGTGAGAGGGCTGAACGGGCCGATAAAGAGGGCACGGGTACTCGCACACCTTAAGAAACTTAAGGCAGATGTGGTTATGTTACAGGAAACGCACCTGAAACTGATAGACCAGGTTAGGCTACGCAAAGGATGGGTGGGGCAGGTGTTCCATTCGGGGCTAGATGCAAAAAACAGGGGGGTGGCTATATTAGTGGGGAAGCGGGTAATGTTCGAGGCAAAGACTATAGTGGCGGATAACGGGGGCAGATACGTGATGGTGAGTGGCAAACTACAGGGGGAGACGGTGGTTTTGGTAAACGTATATGCCCCGAACTGGGATGATGCCAATTTTATGAGGCGGATGCTAGGACGCATTCCGGACCTAGAGATGGGAAAGTTGATAATGGGGGGAGATTTTAATACGGTGTTGGAACCAGGGCTGGATAGGTCGAAGTCCAGGACTGGAAGGAGGCCGGCAGCAGCCAAGGTACTTAAAGATTTTATGGAGCAGATGGGAGGTGTAAACCCGTGGAGATTTAGCAGACCTAGGAGTAAGGAGTTCTCGTTTTTCTCCTATGTCCATAAAGTCGACTCGCGAATAGACTTTTTTGTGCTGGGAAGGGCGTTGATCCCGAAGGTGAGGGGAACGGAGTATACGGCTATAGCCATTTCGGATCACGCTCCACACTGGGTAGACTTGGAGATAGGGGAGGAAACAGGAGGGCGCCCACCCTGGAGAATGGACATGGGACTAATGGCAGATGAGGGGGTGTGTCTAAGGGTGAGGGGGTGCATTGAAAAGTACTTGGAACTCAATGATAATGGGGAGGTCCATGTGGGAGTGGTCTGGGAGGCGTTGAAGGCGGTGGTTAGAGGGGAGCTGATATCAATAAGGGCACATAAAGGGAAACAGGAGAGTAAGGAACGGGAACGGTTGCTGCAAGAACTTTTGAGGGTGGACAGACAATATGCGGAAGCACCGGAGGAGGGACTGTACAGGGAAAGGCAAAGGCTACATGTAGAATTTGACTTGCTGACAACGGGCACTGCAGAGGCACAATGGAGGAAGGCACAGGGTGTACAGTACGAATATGGGGAGAAGGCGAGCAGGTTGCTGGCACACCAATTGAGGAAAAGGGGAGCAGCGAGGGAAATAGGGGGAGTGAGGGATGAGGAAGGAGAGATGGAGCGGGGAGCGGAGAGAGTGAATGGAGTGTTCAAGACATCTTATAAAAAATTATATGAAGCTCAACCCCCGGATGGGAGGGAGAGAATGAGGGGCTTCTTGGATCGGCTGGAATTTCCCAAGGTGGAAGAGCAGGAAAGGGTGGGACTGGGAGCACAGATCGAGGTAGAAGAAGTGGTGAAAGGAATTAGGAGCATGCAGGCGGGAAAGGCCCCGGGACCGGATGGATTCCCAGTCGAATTCTATAGAAAATATGTGGACTTGCTCGCCCCGGTATTGACGAGGACCTTTAATGAGGCAAAGGAAAGGGGACAACTGCCCCCGACTATGTCTGAAGCAACGATATCGCTTCTCTTAAAGAAGGAAAAGGACCCGCTACAATGCGGGTCCTATCGACCTATTTCCCTCCTAAATGTAGATGCCAAGATCCTGGCCAAGGTAATGGCAATGAGAATAGAGGAATGTGTCCCGGGGGTGGTCCACGAGGACCAAACTGGGTTTGTGAAGGGGAGACAGCTGAACACGAATATACGGAGGCTGTTAGGGGTAATGATGATGGCCCCACCAGAGGGGGAAACGGAGATAGTAGTGGCGATGGATGCCGAGAAAGCATTTGATAGAGTGGAGTGGGATTATTTGTGGGAGGTGTTGAGGAGATTTGGTTTTGGAGAGGGGTATGTTAGATGGGTGCAGCTGTTGTATAGGGCCCCAATGGCGAGCGTGGTCACGAATGGACGGGGATCTGCATATTTTCGGCTCCATAGAGGGACAAGGCAGGGATGCCCTCTGTCCCCATTATTGTTTGCACTGGCGATTGAGCCCCTGGCGATAGCGTTGAGGGGTTCCAAGAAGTGGAGGGGAGTACTTAGAGGAGGAGAAGAACACCGGGTATCTTTGTATGCGGACGATTTGCTACTATACGTGGCAGACCCGGCGGAGGGGATGCCAGAAATAATGCGGATACTTGGGGAGTTTGGGGATTTTTCAGGGTATAAATTGAACATGGGGAAAAGTGAGTTGTTTGTGGTGCATCCAGGGGAGCAGAGTAGAGAAATAGAGGACCTACCGTTGAGGAAGGTAACAAGGGACTTTCGCTACATGGGGATCCAGATAGCCAAGAATTGGGGCACATTGCATAGGTTAAATTTAACGCAGTTGGTGGAACAAATGGAGGAGGATTTCAAGAGATGGGATATGGTATCCCTGTCACTGGCAGGGAGGGTGCAGGCGGTTAAGATGGTGGTCCTCCCGAGATTCCTCTTTGTGTTTCAGTGCCTCCCGGTGGTGATCACGAAGGCTTTTTTAAAAAGGATTGAAAAGAGCATCATGGGTTTTGTGTGGGCCGGGAAGACCCCGAGAGTGAGGAAGGGATTCTTACAGCGTAGCAGAGATAGCGGGGGGGGCTGGCACTACCGAGCCTAAGTGAGTATTATTGGGCCGCTAATATTTCAATGGTGAGTAAGTGGATGGGAGAGGAGGAGGGAGCGGCGTGGAAGAGATTAGAGAGGGCGTCCTGTAGGGGGACTAACCTACAGGCTATGGTGACAGCCCCATTGCCGTTCTCACCGAGGAACTACACCACAAGCCCGGTGGTGGTGGCTACACTGAAGATTTGGGGACAGTGGAGACGGCATAGGGGAAAGACTGGAGCCTTGGGGGGGGGGTCACCGATAAGAAACAACCATAGGTTTGCCCCGGGGGTAATGGATGGGGGATATGGAATGTGGCAAAGAGCAGGAATAACGCAACTGAAAGATCTGTTTGTGGATGGGATGTTCGCGAGTCTGGGAGCGCTGACCGAGAAATATGGGTTGCCCCAAGGGAATGCATTCAGGTATATGCAACTGAGGGCTTTTGCGAGGCAACAGGTGAGGGAATTCCCGCAGCTCCCGACACAAGAGGTGCAGGACAGAGTGATCTCAAAGACATGGGTGGGGGATGGTAAGGTGTCAGATATATATAGGGAAATGAGGGACGAAGGGGAGACTATGGTAGATGAACTAAAAGGGAAATGGGAAGAAGAGCTGGGGGAGGAGAGGCTGTGGGCAGATGCCCTAAGCAGGGTAAACTCGTCGTCCTCGTGTGCCAGGCTAAGCCTGATTCAGTTTAAGGTATTACACAGGGCGCATATGACTGGAGCACGGCTCAGTAAATTTTTTGGGGTGGAGGATAGGTATGCGAGGTGCTCGAGAAGCCCAGCGAATCATACCCATATGTTTTGGTCATGCCCGGCACTACAGGGGTTTTGGATGGGGGTGACAAAGGTGCTTTCAAAAGTAGTAGGGGTCCGGGTCGAACCAAGCTGGGGGTTGGCTATATTTGAGGTTGCACAAGAGCCGGGAGTACAGGAGGCGAGAGAGGCCGATGTTTTGGCCTTTGCGTCCCTCGTAGCCCGGCGCTGGATATTGCGAATGTGGAAAGAAGCCAAGCCCCTGGGGGTGGAGACCTGGATAAATGACATGGCGGGGTTTATAAAGCTAGAGCGGATTAAGTTCGTCCTAAGGGGGTCGGCTCAAGGGTTCACCAGGTGGTGGCAACCGTTCGTCGAATACCTCGCAGAAAGATAGATGGAATGGAAAAAAGAAGGCAGCAGCAGCAGCCCAGGATGGGGGTGGGGGGGGGGGGGGTGGAGGAGGAACCAGAAGGACTCTCAGGGTTGTTAATATATACTGTATAATATGTATAGGTCGTTGCTACAGATAATTATATATTGGACTGTTAAATTATATTTTTGGAGAGTGTTACTTGTGATAAGGCAGTTGCCAATTAGGGTTAGTTTTCATTTTTGTTATTTATTATTTATTCATTTTTTGTTTATAAAATAGGTCATTGTTATTTGTGTTGTTATAATATTGTGTAAAGGATGCACAATGTACTGTGTTGGTTGACCAAAAATTTTCAACAAAATATTTATTTAAAAAAAACCAAAAGCTGCGTCGTCCCAATTTGGGGCATATACATTGTCCAGCACCACTGCTGCACCCGCTAATAGCCCAATGACCACTACATACCTCCCATTCAGATCCATCAAAATCTTCTTGGATAGCTTCACTTTTTAACCCACATGCTAGTTGGTCGCTAATGGTGTCGCTTAAGACATTTCCAAATTCATAGTATTCAGCTAAGTACTGCAAAATAGTGAAGAATTGTGATTGGTTCACCTTCTTGTTGGTTATGTTTATGGAAACTTAACCTTTTGGCGATGACCAACGTTAAGGTGAGAAGTGGCCCTGCAATATCTCCACAATCTCATTGTAGGTTTTTGGGCCTGGATTTTCTGGCTGCACCAGACCTTGCAGGAGGTTGAAGGCTTTCACTCCTATTTCACTCAGGAAAGTTGGGATCACAATAACTGCAGCAATTTTGTTTTCTTGGACAAAATAATCGTATCTTTCTGTATATGAGCTCCACCACTCAGTGGTCTCATGGTATGGCCCCACAGTGCTAAACATTTTTACCATTTTTACTCTGTAAAGGGATTGTGTAAGCATGATGTGACATCAATTTTTTAGCAGCCTCACTTTTTTTACAAACAAGGCACCCAGTGCTCAGCCTGTTTCTTTCAAGTTTTAACACTCCCAGCTCTAAACTATTGTTGCTGGATACTTGTTACTCATAGTGCTCCCTGTACTGTTCCAGATATTTCCAGGCAGAGCACGTGATGAGCTTCTTTTCAATGTTGTTTCCTCTGAACTCTACATTTAAATTTTATTTCCATCGTTGGCTGCTACCGATATTTGGCACCCTCCATCGCCAGCTTTGATGTCGCAAAGTTTATAACTTCTTAATCCTTTTCGGATGGCTGCGCACGGATCAATGATTTTTAAATGTTTTTTTCTTCTTCTGGAGTCTGCCAATGTGGTTCCAACCTCCTTGCCATCAGTTTTCTTGTGGTATTTTTAAAGAATAGGCTTGCAAACGGGTACAAACAAACAAGAGCTTTAGGGAAAGGTGGTTACTTTGCAGGCTGCTGGAGAGACTGCCTGTTTGCCTGTGCAAACAGTCGATGATGTCATCAATACATCATGTGATTGGACATTTAAAGTGACCTAGTTCCAACTAGGAACAAACGTGAATACACAACTATCGCTTCCTCAAGATCAATTTGGGCAATAAATGCTGGCCGAGCCAGCGACACATGTATCTTGTGAAAGAATACTTTATAAAAATTCTTGATTCTAATTTTATCACAAGCCCAAAGACTTTTCTCCTTTGTTGTTCACAACAGTGTCTAGTAAATGAATCTTTAATTCCGAGGATAAGCCAGGGGGTCGGTAATGCTAGTTTAGCCTTTCCCAAGAGCTGAAGCTTGAATTTAATATTTATGCTCCAGCTATGACACTATGAGCTCAATTTGGATTATACAATCTGAGCATGTGCAGTGCATCTAATTTTCCAGGATTTATTGGTAACATGATTCAATTGCACTGAGGAATATTTTTCTTCAATTCCTCTTTTATTCTTTTTTAAGATTATTTGAAGAGAAACAAGGGGACTAATTTAATGGAGGCAAAATTGATATTGATTTTTTCAAGTGACTGTGCAACTCCATATGTCAGAAAGAATTTAAAAAATGGTAGTCTTCTGATTCCAAACCTGTTGCAACTTTTATTTTGTGTCCTGTAAACAAGAGTAAGATTTTTTTTTATTGATGTGATGTGGGCATCGCTAGCTAGGCCATAATTTGTTACCCATTCTTAATTGCCCTTGAGAAGGTGGTGGTGAGCTACCTTTGTGTATTGCTACACTCCATGTGGTATATATACATCCACTGTGCGATTAGGGAGGGAGTTCCAGGATTTTGACCCAGTGTCAGTGAAGGAACGGTGAATTATTTCTAAATTAGGATGGTGAGTGACTTGGAGGGAAACTTCCATCTGATGGTGTTCCCATGTATCTGATGCCCTTGTCCTTCTAGATTGTCCTTGTGGTTGTGGTTTGGAAGGTGCTGCCTGAGGAGTCTTGGTGAACTCCTGCAGTGCATCTTGTAGATCGTACACACTGCTCCCACTGTGCATCGATGGTGTGTATTTGTGAATGTTTGTGGATGGGGTGCCAATCAAGCTTTATCCTGGATGGGGTCATTCATCCAGACAAGTGGGGAGTATTCCATTAGACTCCTGACTAATGCCTTGGAGTTGGTAAATAAGCTTTGGGGAGTTAGTAGGTGAGTTTCTTGTCACAGAATTCCTAGTCTCTGACTTGCTCTGGTAATTAAAGTAATTATATAACTCGTCCAATTAATGGCAATCCCCAGAATGTGATAATGGTGATTCAGTGATGGTAATGCCAATGAATGTCAAGGGTGTTGGTTAGATTCTCTGTTTCTGGTGATGTCCACTGCCTGGCATTAGTGTGGCTTATATTTTAAATTACGTATATGTATATTAAACAAAGTAGAAGAGGTAAGGAGGGACAGCCTGAGAGTAGAATGAGAAAGTATTCATGTTAATAGATCATACTAAACATACTCCATTTAGCCTAACATCTAGTGTTAGAATAACGTTGGAATCAATTATTAAGGAAGCAATGGCAGCACGTTTAGAAAATCATAATTGCTCAGTATCTGGTCCACTGCCATGGTCACTTGAAACATGCTCAACAGCTGACAACATCTTTTTCTCTGAAAACCTACTTGTCAATGGGTTTTCCTAACTCTTGCATGCTCATCAATCAGCATTTCAGGTGCTAACTTCCTTCGGACTCTCTGTAATCATGGGTGAGCCTACAAACATCACGGCCATTAAATTGTTGCCCAAAACTGAATCTATTCCTTCCACTGGGAATTTCTTAACCACGCCAACAACTACCGGACCTGACACTAAATCACACTCCAACTGCATTTTATACAATGGAACTGGGATACAACTTCCACCCATCCCATTCAATAATGCCTTAACTTTCACTGAGCTCTCTGGAAAAAAAGATTGTATCCTTCTCCAGCTCAAGAGTTTGAATAGCTCCTCTGTCTCTTAAAATCATTGCCAGTTTGGGCAGCACGGTGGCGCAGTGGTTAGCATTGCTGCCTCACGGCGCCGAGGACCCGGGTACGATCCCGGCCCTGGATCACTGTCCGTGTGGAGATTGCCCATTCTCCCCGTGTCTCCCCGTGATCTCACCCCCACAACCCAAAACGATGTGTAGTGTAGGTGAATAGGCGACGCTAAATTGCCCCTTAATTGTGTTATGGGAGAGGCATTTTCAGAACCCCAAAATGTATCATGGAGTTCAATCAACCTCCCCCTTTAATATATTGTTGCTTTTCCGAGCACACGGTTTGTTCTCCATGTGTGGGATTACAATTATGGACACGTGGGTTTTTAAACATAAAACAATGTTTATTCCATGAACTCAATTTAACCTTTCAAATAAACATTGGATCACTTAACACCACTTACTTCAAAGATAACCCCGAAAATATTACAACACTAAATAATCCTTCAGTTATTCCTTTCAACATCCAAGAGACTTAACAACTTTAAACAGAAACACATCAGGTTAAAGGCTTTATTATTATGAGTTTAAATCACCCAAATGATCCAGAGATAGGCTTTCATGGCAGAGGTCACAGCAGATCCAGCTCACTGCAAACACAGACACGCCTAAGCTCTTTTCCTCAAAACTTAGCTTTCTTCTTTCAAGCAGCACATAGCCACTCAAAGCTTTCTCCTCAAACTGGCTTTTTCCTTTCAGGCAGCACACAGCCACTCCCAGCTTTCTCCTCAAACTGGCTATTTCCTTTCAAGCATCTCACAGCAAACCAGCCAGGCACCTTTTAGCTGCTCTCTCCCAAAACTGAAACTAAAAAACTGCAAAATGGCAGAGCTAAAACCCAGCTCCAACCACACTCTGACATCACTGCATTTCTTAGAGTTACATTGCGTAAACATCCATTTCTTAAAGGCACTCTCACATGACACCTCCCCCCAAGAAAAAAATAAACCATCAACTTCAAGATGGTTTCATTTTTCACTTTTGCACTATCCATGAAGAAATGTACACAGTAAATATACTTTTTCATTTAAAAAAAACAACAACACACACAAACAGGTGTAATAAATTTTTATTTGTTCTTCTTCCTCCAACTGAAATCCTTCTCGATTGACAGTCTCTTTGAACAAAGTCTCTGCACGATCCATCCATTCCTCTCCTCCTCGGCATTTCTCTTTAGAATCAGATACTTTAGTTCAATCTGACCACAGAGCCCCTTGCAATTCTCCAATACAGGAGCATTGGTGATCACAGCTTTCAGGCAGTCAAATGCCTGTTGAAAGTCTGCTGTCCATTGAAATTTTTGACGTTTCTTTAGCAAGTCCATCAGTGGAATAATCACGCCAAAAAACGTTTGCATAACTGTTCAATCAAATCCACTAATGCTAAGAAATCGCATTATTTCCCTTCGTCTTGAGGGTATCGGAAACTCTGGAAGGAAAGTGATTTGGGCTTCGCCAAATTCACTTTCGGCTAGGTTCATCATCAAACCCGGCGCGTGAAGTCGATCGAAGAACTCCATACGATGTTTTAAATGTTCTTTCCATGTCTGGAAGTTGGAAATAAAAGCAGATTGTCCCACTTTCTCAATGCAATCCTTCAAACGTGGGACAGGGTAAGAGTCAATTCTTGTAACTGCATTCACCTTTTGATAGTCCACACACAACTGTTGGGTACCGTCTGGTACCGTCTGGTCACTATGGGTGAGCTTCATTGGCTGCAACCCACTTCAATTATGCCATTCTTCAGCATTCTCTCAATCTCTCTGTTAACCTGTGCCAATTTTAAAGGATTAAGTCTATATGGATTTTGTTTGATAGGAACAGCATTTCCCACATCGACATAATGTTTAGCCATTTTAGTACTTCCCAATTTATCTCTACAAACTTGCCCATGTGATATCAATAACTCTTTCAGGTTAGTTTGTTTGTCCTCTGGAAGGTAACTTAACAATTCATCCCAATTTTTAAGAACATCCTAATTTTCCAATTTAATTTGAGGTATGTCAAATTCACAGTCATCTGGATTTGGTTCGTCACTTTGAGTTAGAATCATTAAAACCTCCTTTCTCTCTCCTTCCCTTTCAAAGTACCTTTTAAGCATATTCACATGACACACTCGGTGAGTCTTCCTTCTATCTGGTGTTTTTAACCACATAATTCACCTCACTTAATTTCCTTTCAATCTGATACAGTCCACAAAACCGAGCTTTTAAAGGATCACTGGTAACAAGACTAAAACTTTATCCCCACTGACAAAACTACGAACTTTGGAATTCTTGTCCGCGACCCGTTTCATCACATTTTGTGCAACTTTCAAATGTTGTCTAGCCAATTCACCTGCTCTATTGAACCGTTCCCGAAAATTTGACACGTAATCCAAAAGTGTAATTTCTGATTTCTCACCCACCAATTTTTCCTTAATCAATTTAAGTGGTCCTCTTATCTCATGACCAAAAATTAGTTCAAAAGGACTAAATTTGGTAGACTCATTAGGGCATCCCTAATTGCAAACAATACGAATGGAATTCCTTTATTCCAATCCTCTGGATAATCTTGACAATACGCCCTCAACATTTTCTTTAATGTCTGATGTCACCTTTCTAACGCTCCCTGGGATTCTGGATGGTACGCAGTTGATTTAAATTGTTTTATTCCGAAGCTATCCATAACGTCTTTGAATAACATTGAAGTAAAACTCGATCCTTGATCTGATTGTATTTCTGTGGGTTGTCCATATCTAGTAAAGAATTTAAGTAACTCCTCCACAATCTTTTTAGCTGTAATATTACGGACTGGAATCGCCTCTGGAAACCTAGTAGACACATCCATTATAGTCAAAAGATATTGATTCCCACTTTTTGTTTAGGAAGCGGTCCTACGCAATCAATTAGGACCCTCGTAAAAGGTTCCTCAAATGCTGGAATGGGTATTAAGTGTGCTGGTTTTATCACTGCTTGAGGTTTCCCTATCACTTGACATGTGTGACATGATTGACAAAATTTAACTACATCTTTATGTAGTCCAGGCCAATAAAAATGTTTCTGGATTTTAGCTTGAGTTTTCCTTATTCTCAATTGACCTCCCACTGGTACCTCATGTGCAACTCATAACACCTCCTTTCTATACCCTACCGGCAATACTACTTGATGAACTTCTGCCCACTTTTCATCCGCCTGCATATGTACAGGTCTCCATTTTCTCATCAAAACATCACTTTTACGGTAATAACACTCTGGTACACTCTCAGATTCCTCTTCCGTATCTGCTTTCTGATACATCCGTTTTATTTCTACATCTTTCTGTTGTAACTCCGCCAATTTTCCTGAACTAAAAATATCCGCCTCATCTTCCACCTGTTCTTGTTCTTTTTCAACCATCTGATCAAAAATCGTTTCTGATAATTGCACTTCAACTTCATCTTCACTCTTTGATTTCTCCTATTGTCTTAACCTGTGACTTTGCGACCGGGTTACTACACAATCTGGAAAAATCCCAGGATATTCCTCCTTCAACCCTTCAGTTGTCTGATTTTCCACTGGCTTATGAAAAAAAGTGATATGAAAATCGCTTATTGTCACAAGTAGGATTCAAATGAAGTTACTGTGAAAAGTCCCTAGTCGTCACATTCCGGCGCCTGTTCGGGGAGGTTGTTACGGGAATTGAACCGTGCTGCTGGCCTGCCTTTGTCTGCTTTCAAAGCCAGCGAATTAGCCCTGTGCTAAACAGCTTATCAACCACAGTAGGCATCACTCCCACCTGCGATCCAGCTATATCATTACCCAAGATAAACTGTATTCCTGGACAAGATAGTTTATCTATTACTCCTACTACCACTTCACCACTCTTCACTGGACTTTCCAACCTCGCCTTATATAATGGAACGCTACTCCTCTCACCCTGAATTCCACATATCACCACCTTTTCTGGCAACATTCTTCCCAAACTACATAACTCCTCATCTCTTAGCATTAAAGATTGACTAGCCCCCGTATCTCTTAAAATTGTAACTTCTTTACCTGCTCCCCCTGATACACATGAGTAAACTTTACCCACCCAAGTAAATTCTTTAAAGACATCTGGCACCTTCTCAAGAATTACTTCTTGAACAGGCTGTACAATCGTTTGCACCTCCTTCGCTTCCCTTGACCACTCTAACAAATCCCAAGGTCTTATCCTGTTTTACCACATCAGCCTTCCCAGTGCTTTTCTTCAACCACCAACACTGTGACTTTACATGGCCTAGTTTATTACAGTGAAAACATTTGAAACTTTTCATCACTTTTCCACCCTCCTGGGTGTCTTTTTTAATCTGAGGTACACTCTTGTTATTGTCTCCCATCAGATCACCTTTACCTTTACCACATGAGTATTTCTCATGTCCCCAGTTTCTACCCCTCATCGGCTGAAACTGATGTCGGAAATCAATCTTTGATTTATGAACTAATTCATAATCATCTGCCATTTCTGCTACTAATCTCGCAGTTTTAACCCTCTGTTCCTCCACATGAGTTCTCACTACATCAGGAATTGAATTTTTAAAATCCTCCAAAAGTATAATTTCTCTGAAAGCTTCATACGTTTGGTCTATTTTCAAAGCCCTTATCCACCTATCAAAATTACTCTTGTTTGACCCTTTCAAACTCCATGTATGTTTGACCAAATTCTTTCCTTAAATTTCTAAACTTTGTCTGTAAGCTTCAGGCACTAGCTCATATCCACTTAAAATGGATATCTTCACTTCCTCATACGTTCCAGATACCTCCTCCGGTAGTAATGCAAACACTTCACTAGCTCTACCTACCAGCTTTGTTTGAATCAGTAATACCCACATGACCTGTGGCCATTTCATTTGTTTAGCTACCTTCTCAAATGAAATGAAAAAGGCATCCACTTCCTTCTCGTCAATCCTTGGCAATGCTTGGACATAGAACATAGAAGGATACAGCACAGTACAGGCCCTTCGGCCCACGATGTTGCACCGAAACAAAAGCCATCTAACCTACACTATGCCATTATCATCCATATGTTTATCCAATAAACTTTTAAATGCCCTCAATGTTGGCGAGTTCACTACTGTAGCAGGTAGGGCATTCCACGGCCTCACTACTCTTTGCGTAAAGAACCTACCTCTGACCTCTGTCCTATATCTATTATCCCTCAGTTTAAAGCTATGTCCCCTCGTGCCAGCCATTTCCATTCGCGGGAGAAGGCTCTCACTGTCCACCCTATCCAACCCCCTGATCATTTTGTATGCCTCTATTAAGTCTCCTCTTAACCTTCTTCTCTCCAATGAAAACAACCTCAAGTCCATCAGCCTTTCCTCATAAGATTTTCCCTCCATACCAGGCAACATCCTGGTAAATCTCCTCTGCACCCGCTCCAAAGCCTCCACGTCCTTCATATAATGCGGTGACCAGAACTGTACGCAATATTCCAAATGCGGCCGCACCAGAGTTCTGTACAGCTGCAACATGACCTTCTGACTCCGGAACTCAATCCTTCTACCAATAAAGGCCAACACTCCATAGGCCTTCTTCACAACCCTATCAACCTGGGTGGCAACTTTCAGGGATCTATGTACATAGACACCTAGATCCCTCTGCTCATCCACACTTCCAAGAACTTTGCCATTAGCCAAATATTCCGCATTCCTGTTATTCCTTCCAAAGTGAATCACCTCACACTTCTCTACATTAAACTCCATTTGCCACCTCTCAGCCCAGCTCTGCAGTTTATCTATATCCCTCTGTAACCTGCTACATCCTTCCACACTATCGACAACACCACCGACTTTAGTATCGTCTGCAAATTTACTCACCCACCCTTCTGCGCCTTCCTCTAGGTCATTGATAAAAATGACAAACAGCAACGGCCCCAGAACAGATCCTTGTGGTACTCCACTTGTAACTGAACTCCATTCTGAACATTTCCCATCAACCACCACCCTCTGTCTTCTTTCAGCTAGCCAATTTCTGATCCACATCTCTAAATCACCCTCAATCCCCAGCCTCCGTATTTTCTGCAATAGCCTACCGTGGGGAACCTTATCAAACGCTTTGCTGAAATCCATATACACCACATCAACTGCTCTACCCTCGTCTACCTGTTCAGTCACTTTCTCAAAGAACTCGATAAGGTTTGTGAGGCATGACCTACCCTTCACAAAGCCATGCTGACTATCCCTGATCATATTATTCCTATCTAGATGATTATAAATCTTGTCTCTTATAATCCCCCCCAAGACTTTACCCACTACAGACGTGAGGCTCACCGGTCTATAGTTGCCGGGGTTGTCTCTACTCCCCTTTTTGAACAAAGGGACCACATTTGCTATCCTCCAGTCCTCTGGCACTATTCCTGTAGCCAATGATGACATAAAAATCAAAACCAAAGGTCCAGCAATCTCTTCCCTGGCCTCCCAGAGAATCCTAGGACAAATCCCATCAGGTCCCGGGGACTTATCTATTTTCAGCCTGTCCAGAATTGCCAACACCTCTTCCCTACGTACCTCAATGCCATCTATTCTACTAGCCTGGGTCTCAGCATTCTCCCCCACAACATTATCTTTTTCCTGAGTGAATACTGACGAAAAATATTCATTTAGTATCTCGCCTATCTCTTCAGACTCCACACACAACTTCCCATCCCTGTCCTTGACTGGTCCTACTCTTTCCCTAGTCATTCGCTTATTCCTGACATACCTATAGAAAGCTTTTGGGTTTTCCTTGATCCTACCTGCCAAATACTTCTCATGTCCCCTCCTTGCTCGACTTAGCTCTCTCTTTAGATCCTTCCTCGCTACCTTGTAACTATCCATCGCCCCAACTGAAACTTCACACCTCATCTTCACATAGGCCTCCTTCTTCCTCTTAACAAGAGATACCACTTCTTTGGTAAACCACGGTTCCCTCGCTTGACGCCTTCCTCCCTGCCTGACCGGTACATACTTATCAAGAACACGCAGTAGCTGATCCTTGAACAAGCTCCACTTATCCAGTGTGCCCAACACTTGCAGCCTACTTCTCCACCTTATCCCCTCCAAGTCACGTCTAATGGCATCAGAATTGCCCTTCCCCCAGCTATAACTCTTGCCCTGCGGTGTATTTAAATAGATTCCCACCAAGCCTTCGACTATGACGCTCTTTCTCACTATCCTCATCACTATCATCCAACTGTACGTTTCCTTTTACGGCTGCCAATTTTAATTGACTGCCATGTTTCATGGCCATTTTCTGAAATTCAAATTCGCTCTCTTTATCTTTTTCCCTGATCTGTATCTCCCTTTCTTTTTCTTTTTGTTCTGCTTGGGCTATTCTTTCTTTTTCCCTTTATTCTCTCTCCTTTTCTTTTTCCTCTCTCTCTCTTTCTTTGTCCTCTCTCTCTCTCTTTCTCTCTCTTTTTTCTCTCTCTCTCTCTCATATTCAAGCCGCTTTAATTCTTTCTCATGTTCCATTTGTTTAATTTGCAACTGAATTTTTTCCATTTCCAATTAGTCAAACTCTATTTCAGGCAACTTTAAATGCTTAACCACCGCCATAATTACCTCATCTTTTCGCATTTTGTCAAGTAATGTTAATTGCAATATTTTTGCCAGACCCAACAGTCTGCTTTTAGTCTCTTTCCGTAAGGTACTGCGTGTGACAGTCTCCACCCCCAAAAACTTCTGAGCCTCTGAAAGAGCCATTGTCCACAACACACTTAATCTAAAATACCACACCGGACAAGCAACACTCCTTCACTGTCTTTATGTTCACAAAAACCAATCCAATAGATAGCCTTTTATCCCCCTCGAGCCCCCAATTGTTGTGGGAGAGGCATTTTCAGAACCCCAAAATGTATCATGGAGTTCAACCAACCTCCCCCTTTAATGTATTGTTGCTTTTCCGAGCACACGGCTTGTTCTCCAGGTGTGGGATTACAATTATGGACACGTGGGTTTTTAAACACAAAACAATGTTTATTCCATGAACTCAACTTAACCTTTCAAATAAACATTGGATCACTTAACACCACTTACTTCAAAGATAACCCCGAAAATATTACAACACTAAATAATCCTTCAGTTATTCCTTTCAACATCCAAGAGACTTAACAACTTTAAACAGAAACACATCAGGTTAAAGGCTTTACTATTATGAGTTTAAATCACCCAAATGATCCAGAGATAGTCTTCCATTGCAGAGTTCACAGCAGATCCAGCTCACTGCAAACACAGACACACCCAAGCTCTTTTCCTCAAAACTTAGCTTTCTTCTTTCAGGCAGCACACAGCCACTCCCAGCTTTCTCCTCAAACTGGCTTTTTCCTTTCAAGCATCTCACAGCAAACCAGCCAGGCACCTTTTAGCTGCTCTCTCCCAAAACTGGAACTAAAAAACAGCAAAATGGCAGAGCAGAAGCCCAGCTCCACCCACACTCTGACATCACTGCATTTCTTAAAGGTACATTGCGTAAACATCCATTTCTTAAAGGCACCCTCACATGACAATTGGAAAAATAGAATTGGGTACTCTAAATTTAAAAAATAAATCGTTATGGGTTTGGCCACTTCTGTCGAGAAAAATGGGCTGATTTTCCCCTTAGATACAAAACCGGTCTATCACACATCTACCTAATTCTCTACACCTAATCCCACAACAGTGTTCATCTTTGGTTTCCTAAGTCCAGGAAACGCTACCATCTGCACCAGAGTATTTTCCACTTCCGCTCCTTTCTCAGAATCCTCCTTCCGAACCCCCACAAGGCCATGGGCTTTGGCTGCAACTCTCAACATCCTGACAGCATGGGGTGGCATGGTAGCACAGTGGTTAGCACTGTTGCTTCACAGCATCAAGGACCCAAATTCGATTCTCGGCTTAGGTCACTGTCTGTGCAGAGTCTGCACGTTCTCCCCGTGTCTACGTGGATTTCCTCCGAATGCTCCGGTTTCCTCCCACAGTCCAAAGATGTACAGGTTAGGTGGATTGGCCATGCTAAATTGACCATAGTGTCCAAAGGTTAGGTGGGGTTACTGGGTTATGAGAAGAGGGTGGAGGTGTGGGCTTAAGTAGGGTACTCTTTTAAGGGCCGGTGTAGAGTCGATGGGCCAAATGGCCTCCTTCTGCACTGCAAATTGTATGACTGAACGCATCCCACCTTGTTACAATGGTAACATCTAGGCATCCGAGTCTGACTGCCACCCCCACTACCTTTCTTTCTGGTCTGAGACGGAAATCTCAGAGCCTTCCGAGCATTCCTTTCTTTACCTTGGCTACCTGCCGTACTCTCACTCTCCCACTTCCTGTGCATTTTTCAAAGGCTGGTGCAGGCTTGATTGGCCGAATGGCCCCCTTCTGCACTGTAAATTCAATGATATTCCCATTCTTTTCATGCATTTGTGAAGACGCCATTTAAACGTCACTATCGTATCTGCTTTCATCACCTCCCCCGGCAGCGTGTTCCAGGCACCACTACCCTCTGTGCAAAAAAAACTTCCCTTGCACAGCTCCTCTACACTTTACCCCTCGCACCTTGTACCTATGTCCCCCAGTAATTGACTCTTCCACTCTGAGAAAAAGCTTCTCGCTACCCACTCTGTCCACGTCCACTGTCCCTGGCTCCTTCACGTGCATGAAGTGTGTCCAGTTGCAGCTCCTGTTAGACCGCTTGACGGCTCTGGAGCTGCGGATGGACTCACTTTGGAGCGTCCGCGATGCTGAGGACGTCGTGGATAGCACGTTTAGCGAGTTGGTCACACCGCAGGTGAAAGGTACTGAGGGAGATAGTAAATGGGTGACCAAAAGACAGAGCAAGAGTAGGAAGACAGTGCAGGTGTCCTCTGCGGTCATCTCCCTGCAAAACAGATATACCGCTTTGGACACTGTTGAGGGAGATGGCTCACCAGGGGAAGGCAGCAGCAGCCAGGTTCATGGCACCGTGGCTGGCTCTGCTGCGCAGCTGGGCAGGAAGAAGAATGGCAGGGCTGTAGTGATAGGGGACTCAATTGTAAGGGGAATAGACAGGCGGTTCTGCGGACGCAATCGAGACTCCAGGATGGTATGTTGCCTCCCTGGTGCAAGGGTCAAGGATGTCTCGGAGCGGCTGCAGGACATTCTGGGGGGGGAGGGTGAACAGCCAGCTGTCGTGGTGCACATAGGCACCAACGATATAGGTAAAAAACGGGACGAGGTCCTACAAGCTGAATTTAGGGAGCTAGGAGTTAAACTAAAAAGTAGGACCTCAAAGGTAGTAATCTCAGGATTGCTACCAGTGCCACGAGCTAGTCAGAGTAGGAATGTCAGGATAGAGAGGATGAATACGTGGCTTGAGAGATGGTGCAAGAGGGAGGGATTCAAATTCCTGGGACATTGGAACCGATTCTGGGGGAGGTGGGACCAGTACAAACCGGACGGTCTGCACCTGGGCAGGACTGGAACCGATGTCCTAGGGGGGGTGTTTGCTAGAGCTGTTGGGGAGAGTTTAAACTAATGTGGCAGGGGGATGGGAACCAATGCAGGAAGTTGGAAGGTAGTAGGGACAGAAATAAAAGGCAGTAAGGGGGAAAGTGTAAGGCAGAGAAGCCATAATCAAAAATCAAAAAGGGCGACAGTACAAGGTACAGTGACTGAGGGGAGCTCAGTGAGTAGGACCAGGAATACTAAAAGAAATAAAACGGGAAGTGAAAACATTAATGGTAAGCGACGCAGCAGGTTGTTACAGGAAGATATGGGTTCGACGACAAGGAAAATTAGGAGAAAGGTTAAGAGGAAATATAACTTAGGAGAGGTTACTGATCGAGGTGTTAAGATTAAGAACAGAGGTAAAAAAGCCAACATAAGTGTACTTTACCTGAATGCTCGTAGTATTCGGAATAAGGTAAATGAGTTGATGGCGCAAATCATCGTGAATGACTATGATTTAGTGGCCATTACTGAAACATGGTTAAAGGATGGTCACGACTGGGAGTTAAATATCCGAGGGTATCAAACTTTTCGGAAGGACAGAGTGGATGGTAAGGGAGGTGGTGTAGCTCTGTTATTTAAGGATGACATCCGGGCAACAGTAAGGGATGACATCGGTGCTATGGAGGATAAGGTTGAATCCATTTGGGTGGAAATCAGGAATAGTAAGGCGAAAAAGTCACTGATAGGAGTAATCTATAGGCCACCAAATAGTAACATTATGGTGAGGCAGGCCATAAACAAAGAAATAACAGATGCATGTAGAAATGGTACAGCAGTTATCATGGTGGATTTTAATCTACATGTTGATTGGTTTAACCAGGTCGGTCAAGGCAGCCTTGAGGAGGAGTTTATAGAATGTATCCGCGATAGTTTCCTCGAACAGTATGTAATGGAACCTACGATGGAACAAGCGGTCCTAGATCTGGTCCTGTGTAATGAGACAGGATTGATTCAGGATCTCATAGTTAGGGATCCTCTCGGAAGGAGCGATCACAATATGGTGGAATTTAAAATACAGATGGAGGGTGAGAAGGTAAAATCAAGCACGAGTGTTTTGTGCTTAAACAAAGGAGATTACAATGGGATGAGAGAAGAACTAGCTAAGGTAGACTGGGAGCAAAGACTTTATGGTGAAACAGTTGAGGAACAGTGGAGAACCTTCCAAGTGATTTTTCACAGTGCCCAGCAAAGGTTTATACCAACAAAAAGGAAGGACGGTAAAAAGAGGGAAAATCGACCGTGGATATCTAAGGAAATAAGGGAGAGTATCAAATTGAAGGAAAAAACATACAAAGTAGCAAAGATCAGTGGGAGACTAGAGGACTGGGAAATCTTTAGGGGGCAACAGAAAGCTACTAAAAAAGCTATAAAGAAGAGTAAGATAGATTATGAGAGTAAACTTGCTCAGAATATAAAAACAGATCGTAAAAGTTTCTACAAATACATAAAACAAAAAAGAGTGGCTAAGGTAAATATTGGTCCTTTAGAGGATGAGAAGGGAGACTTAATAATGGGAGATGAGGAAATGGCTGAGGAACTGAACAGGTTTTTTGGGTCGGCCTTCACTGTGGAAGACACAAATAACATGCCAGTGACTGATGGAAATGAGGCTATGACAGGTGAGAGGATTGATATCACCAAGGAGGTAGTGATGGGCAAGCTAATGGGGCTAAAGGTAGACAAGTCTCCTGGCCCTGATGGAATGCATCCCAGAGTGCGAAAAGAGATGGCGAGGGCAATTGCAAATGCACGAGTGATAATTTACCAAAATTCACTAGATTCTGGGGTGGTCCCGGCGGATTGGAAATTAGCAAACGTGACACCACTGTTTAAAAAAGGAGGTAGGCAGAAAGTGGGTAATTATAGGCCAGTGAGCTTAACTTCGGTAGTAGGGAAGATGCTGGAATCTGTCATCAAGGATGAAATAGCGAGGCATCTGGATGGAAATTGTCCCATTGGACAGACGCAGCATGGGTTCATAAAGGGCAGGTCGTGCCTAACTAATTTAGTGGATTTTTTTGAGGACATTAACAGTGCGGTAGATAACGGGGAGCCAATGGATGTGGTATATCTGGATTTCCAGAAAGTCTTTGACAAGGTGCCACACAAAAGGTTGTTGCATAAGATAAAGATGCATGGCATTAAGGGGAAAGTAGTGGCATGGATCGAGGATTGGTTAATTAATAGAAAGCAAAGAGTGGGGATTAATGGGTGTTTCTCTGGTTGGCAATTAGTAGCTAGTGGTGTCCCTCAGGGATCAGTGTTGGGCCCACAACTGTTCACAATTTACATAGATGATTTTTGGGGGGTTTAAACTAATGCAGCAGGGGCATGGGAACCTGGATTGTAGTTTTAGGGTAAGGGAGAATGAGAGTATAGAGGTCAGGAGCACAGATTTGACGTCGCAGGAGGGGGCCAGTGTTCAGGTAGGTGGTTTGAAGTGTGTCTACTTCAATGCCAGGAGTATACGAAACAAGGTAGGGGAACTGGCAGCATGGGTTGGTACCTGGGACTTCGATGTTGTGGCCATTTCGGAGACATGGATAGAGCAGGGACAGGAATGGATGTTGCAGGTTCCGGGGTTTAGGCGTTTTAGTAAGCTCAGAGAAGGAGGCAAAAGAGGGGGAGGTGTGGCGCTGCTAGTCAAGAGCAGTATTACGGTGGCGGAGAGGATGCTAGATGGGGACTCTTCTTCCGAGGTAGTATGGGCTGAAGTTAGAAACAGGAAAGGAGAGGTCACCCTGTTGGGAGTTTTTTATAGGCCTCCTAATAGTTCTAGGGATGTAGAGGAAAGGATGGCGAAGATGATTCTGGATATGAGCGAAAGTAACAGGGTAGTTATTATGGGAGACTTTAACTTTCCAAATATTGACTGGAAAAGATATAGTTTGAGTACAATAGATGGGTCGTTTTTTGTACAGTGTGTGCAGCAGGGTTTCCTGAAACAATATGTTGACAGGCCAACAAGAGGCGAGGCCACGTTGGATTTGGTTTTGGGTAATGAACCAGGCCAGGTGTTGGATTTGGAGGTAGGAGAGCACTTTGGGGACAGTGACCACAATTCGGTGACGTTTACGTTAATGATGGAAAGGGATAAGTATACACCGCAGGGCAAGAGTTATAGCTGGGGGAAGGGCAATTATGATGCCATTAGACGTGACTTGGGGGGGATAAGGTGGAGAAGTAGGCTGCAAGTGTTGGGCACACTGGATAAGTGGGGCTTGTTCAAGGATCAGCTACTGCGTGTTCTTGATAAGTATGTACCGGTCAGACAGGGAGGAAGGCGTCGAGCGAGGGAACCGTGGTTTACCAAGGAAGTGGAATCTCTTGTTAAGAGGAAGAAGGAGGCCTATGTGAAGATGACGTGTGAAGTTTCGGTTGGGGCGATGGATAGTTACAAGGTAGCGAGGAAGGATCTAAAGAGAGAGCTAAGACGAGCAAGGAGGGGACATGAGAAGTATTTGGCAGGAAGGATCAAGGAAAACCCAAAAGCTTTCTATAGGTATGTCAGGAATAAGCGAATGACTAGGGAAAGAGTAGGACCAGTCAAGGACAGGGATGGGAAATTGTGTGAGGAGTCTGAAGTGATAGGCGAGATACTAAATGAATATTTTTCGTCAGTATTCACTCAGGAAAAAGATAATGTTGTGGAGGAGAATGCTGAGCCCCAGGCTAATAGAATAGATGGCATTGAGGTACGTAGGGAAGAGATGTTGGCAATTCTGGACAGGCTGAAAATAGATAAGTCCCCGGGACCTGATGGGATTTATCCTAGGATTCTCTGGGAGGCCAGGGAAGAGATTGCTGGATCTTTGGCTTTGATTTTTATGTCATCATTGGCTACAGGAATAGTGCCAGAAGACTGGAGGACAGCAAATGTGGTCCCTTTGTTCAAAAAGGGGAGCAGAGACAACCCCGGCAACTATAGACCGGTGAGCCTCACGTCTGTAGTGGGTAACGTCTTGGAGGGGATTATAAGAGACAAGATTTATAATCATCTAGATAGGAATAATATGATCAGGGATAGTCAGCATGGCTTTGTAAAGGGTAGGTCATGCCTCACAAACCTTATTGAGTTCTTTGAGAAGGTGACTGAACAGGTAGACGAGGGTAGAGCAGTTGATGTGGTGTATATGGATTTCAGCAAAGCGTTTGATAAGGTTCCCCACGGTAGGCTATTGCAAAAAATACGGAGGCTGGGGATTGAGGGTGATTTAGAGATGTGGATCAGAAATTGGCTAGCTGAAAGAAGACAGAGGGTGGTGGTTGATGGGAAATGTTCAGAATGGAGTACAGTCACAAGTGGAGTACCACAAGGATCTGTTCTGGGGCCGTTGCTGTTTGTCATTTTTATCAATGACCTAGAGGAAGGCGCAGAAGGGTGGGTGAGTAAATTTGCAGACGATACTAAAGTCGGTGGTGTTGTCGATAGTGTGGAAGGATGTAGCAGGTTACAGAGGGATATAGATAAGCTGCAGAGCTGGGCTGAGAGGTGGCAAATGGAGTTTAATGTAGAGAAGTGTGAGGTGATTCACTTTGGAAGGAATAACAGGAATGCGGAATATTTGGCTAATGGTAAAGTTCTTGAAAGTGTGGATGAGCAGAGGGATCTAGGTGTCCATGTACATAGATCCCTGAAAGTTGCCACCCAGGTTGATAGGGTTGTGAAGAAGGCCTGTGGAGTGTTTGGCCTTTATTGGTAGAGGGATTGAGTTCCTGAGTCGGGAGGTCATGTTGCAGCTGTACAGAACTCTGGTAAGGCCGCATTTGGAGTATTGCGTACAGTTCTGGTCACCGCATTATAGGAAGGACGTGGAGGCTTTGGAGCGGGTGCAGAGGAGATTTACCAGGATGTTGCCTGTTATGGAGGGAAAATCTTATGAGGAAAGGCTGATGGACTTGAGGTTGTTTTCGTTGGAGAGAAGAAGGTTAAGAGGAGACTTAATAGAGGCATACAAAATGATCAGGGGGTTGGATAGGGTGGACAGTGAGAGCCTTCTCCCGCGGATGGATATGGCTGGCACGAGGGGATATAACTTTAAACTGAGGGGTAATAGATATAGGACAGAGGTCAGAGGTAGGTTCTTTACGCAAAGAGTAGTGAGGCCGTGGAATGCCCTATCTGCTACAGTAGTGAACTCGCCAACATTGGGGGCATTTAAAAGTTTATTGGATAAACATATGGATGATAATGGCATAGTGTAGGTTAGATGGCTTTTGTTTCGGTGCAACATCGTGGGCCGAAGGGCCTGTACTGCGCTGTATTGTTCTATGTTCTATGATTTGGAGTTGGGGACCAAGGGCAATGTGTCCAAGTTTGCAGACGACACTAAGATAAGTGGTAAAGCAAAAAGTGCAGAGGATACTGGAAGTCTGCAGAGGGATTTGGATAGGCTAAGTGAATGGGCTAGGGTCTGGCAGATGGAATACAATGTTGACAAATGTGAGGTTATCCATTTTGGTAGGAATAACAGCAAAAGGGATTATTATTTAAATGATAAAACATTAAAACATGCTGCTGTGCAGAGAGACCTGGGTGTGCTAGTGCATGAGTCACAGAAAGTTGGTTTTCAGGTGCAACAGGTGATTAAGAAGGCAAATGGAATTTTGTCCTTCATTGCTAGAGGGATGGAGTTTAAGACTAGGGAGGTTATGCTGCAATTGTATAAGGTGTTAGTGAGGCCACACCTGGAGTATTGTGTTCAGTTTTGGTCTCCTTACTTGAGAAAGGACGTACTGGCACTGGAGGGTGTGCAGAGGAGATTCACTAGGTTAATCCCAGAGCTGAAGGGGTTGGATTACGAGGAGAGGTTGAGTAGACTGGGACTGTACTCGTTGGAATTTAGAAGGATGAAGGGGGATCTTATAGAAACATATAAGATTATGAAGAGAATAGATAGGATAGATGCGGGCAGGTTGTTTCCACTGGCGGGTGAAAGCAGAACCAGGGGGCATAGCCTCAAAATAAGGGGAAGTAGATTTAGGACTGAGTTTAGGAGGAACTTCTTCACCCAAAGGGTTGTGAACCTATGGAATTCCTTGCCCAGTGAAGCAGTAGAGGCTCCTTCATTAAATGTTTTTCAGATAAAGACAGATAGTTTTTTGAAGAATAAAGGGATTAAGGGTTATGGTGTTATGGCCGGAAAGTGGAGCTGAGTCCACAAAAGATCAGCCATGATCTCATTGAATGGTGGAGCAGGCTCGAGGGGCCAGATGGCCTACTCCTGCTCCTAGTTCTTATGTTCTTATGTATGTTCTTATGCCCCTCATACTTTTGTAGACTTATATCAGGCCACCCCTCAACCTTCATCGTTCCAGTGGAAACAATCCGAGTTTATTCAACCTCTCCTCATAGCTAACGCTCTCCATACCAGGCAACATCCTGGTAAACCCCTTCTGTACCCTCTCTTTTGGCCACTCCATTTGGCTTGTTATTTCTCAAAAGCCCTAAAGAACGTTTCTACTTCTTTCTCTTCAAATTTTGGGAGAGTCTGTATAAACTTAAACATATCACCACTACGTTCTGTTCTAGGACTAGGCTCCACTCCATGTTCTGGCAGTTTCCCACTCTCTTCCGGTGTGGCAAGCTGTAACTCTCTCTCCCTTTATCTCTCCTCTCTCTCTCTCTTTTACCCTCTCTTCATTTCCTTTCCATTTCCTTCTGTTTTTGCTGCATTTCTATTTCTCTCTGCTTTGTTGCGTTCTCTGTCTCTCTGTTTTTGTTGCATTTCTAACTGCTTCATTTGTAACTGGATCTTAGCCAACTCTACAGATTGTTGATCTGGCCTAGGCTGTTTGCCTGTTTTTCCTTTAAATTTAAATGTTGAGCAGCAATCGCATCAATTACCTCCACCTTCTTAGCTCTAGCTGGTGCAACCAGTTTTAATTCTCTTGGCAATTTGATGAGCTGGTCTTTGCAAAGCACCTCCAAATAAGATATGTTGTCCACCTGGAGAAATTTCTTAGCAGCTTCCATAGCCATGTTGTTATATTACTACAAACCTGGTGGCTATTTATAATTTACTCTGTACTCCAAATTTGCCATCTAAAGTTTCCAATCCCGAACGAGCACCACATTTATGTTACGACACCCTGGGTGAGTGCATGGCTAATTCCAGCCCTACAGACCCGGAGTCCCAACATAATTTGTGTTTTCCGAAAATTGTTAATCCTTGACTGCTTCAATGAGACCAGATTTATTTTTTCTTTTACTTTTTCAACTGAGGGGCAAATTAGCATGGTCAATCCACCTATGCTGCACATCTTTGGGTTTTGGGGGTGAAACCTACACAGACATGGGAAGAATGTGCAAATACCAAATGTGCAGTTACCCCAGGTCTCGGCGCTGTGAGGTAGCAGACACCAGATTTAAAAGTGAAACATTAACAAACTGTTTATTGATCGCAAAAGGAAGAGATGAATATATATAGAGAAATAACAGGAGAATGGTTTACCAGTCTACTTAATCCCCAAACCCCTTCCCACCCTCCACCCAGACACACACACAAGACAGACACTAAGTAAGCACTCAGTAAGCATTGGGGAGGATACAAAAATGGGGACTAAAGGGACAAGTTTGAGGTGAGTCTTCACTGCTGTGGTCACAGCCTCTGGGAGAAGATTCAAGAGATTCAGGTTGGCACAATTCTGTCCTTCGGCTACCGGTTGGCATTTTACCCAGGAGTTCCATGTCGATGCAATTCCACCCTTCTACCACTAGATGGAGTGACACACAGGGTGTTCAGATCAATGCAATTCTGATCACCATCCACTAGATGGTGCTGTACAGAGGATGCTCAGATCAGTGCAATTCTGCTCCTCTACCACCAGATGGAGCTCCATATACCTGCGCAACAACTACAGCTTCCTCATTGGATAAACATAGTTTTATTTCCCATTGTCTGAACTTTGTCTCAGAACTCTGGCCACACTTTGAGGAATATTCCCAGTTTAAGCTTACATTTTGAGCTCTTCCCAGCCTCTAAGACAGAGTTAGTTTGTTACCGATCTATGAAAAACGGCTGGCACTATCACATTCAAAAATCTCTTCCCCAGTTCTGATGGCTGTCTGTGCCCTTTTAAAAAGGAAAGTCTCCAAAGCTTTGGCTAGCATGCCTCTTAAAATCGCCTGGCAAAGAGAAAGAAGGAGAGAGACAACTACTTCCTTCACGGAACTGTAACTAACTATAGAACTCTGCAGAAGAACCCGCCCTTTTTCCTGCAAGTTTCTGACTGGCTCCACCAATCGCAGACAACAATAAGAGAAGGCCAACAACTCTACAGTCACTGATTGACTGCTTGCCAAGCTGATCAAATCGGATTCACAAAAGGAAAATCATGCTTGACATATCTACTGGAATTCTTTGAAGATGGAACTAGTGACTTCCGGTTGCATATTCGGCAGCTCCCGCTTGGAACGGACTTTTGGGCTCTTTTACAGGGCCCCCACGGCATTTGTTTGACATTTCCCGGTGTGGGAAGAAGACTGCAGCATTCCCCTGACGGTGTCCCCCAGGAATGTTGTGTCTTTTGGCTGCCAGACCCGGCAGAAACATTGAAGGATTTGGCTTGAGCTGCAGCAATAGACAAATGCCTCTTCCAGCATGCAGGCGGGGGAAGGGCAAGCTTAAAGCTGCAATCTGACTTGATTCTATCAAAGGTGAATTCTAGCAGCAGAGGGAACTGTGAAAGGATCTACCAAGGCCATTGAAGAGGCGGGGACGAGGCTTCTGGTGGCGGCCATGGAGGAGTAGGTCGCGCATTCGGCAGCTCCAGTCTGGAACCGACTCTCAGACCTTTTTCAGGAGTTTCCATAGACTTTTTGGGGCAGACTGGTGAAGTAAACACTGCTAACTTCTATGAAACGGACCAGAAGTGTAACGGCCAAAGGAGTGGCACTGGAGCAACGGAGAAGCGAGGGAAAGAAAACAAAATGGCGGTGGCCAGGGACAAAGTGGAGCTGCAGGAGTTCATCAAGCGCTGCTTCGAGGAGCAGCGCGAGGAGATGCGCAAAGAGATGTTGGCGCCTATGCTTTCGGCAATTGAAGGACTTGGGCCCACGAAGCTAAGATCCAGGAGGTACAGAAAAGAGTCAGTCAGAACGAGGATGAGCTTGTGGGCCTGGATGTGAGAGTGGAGCAGAACGAGGCGCTACACAAGAGGTGGGCGGGAAGACTCGAAGACCTGGAGAACAGGTCGAGGAGAAAGAATCTGTGAATCCTGGGTCTCCCTGAGGGAGTGGAGGGGGCTGATGCCGGAGCATACGCGAGCACGATGCTCGAGACGATGATGGGCACGAAGGCCCCTTCAAGGTCGCTGGAGCTGGACGGGGCACATCGGGTGCTGGCAAAGAAGCCCCAGGCAAATGAGCCGCCAAGGGCAATGGTGTTGAGGTTCCACCGGTTCACGGGCAGAGAGTGGGTCCTGAGATGGGCCAAGAAGGAGCAGAGCAGTAAGTGGGACAATGCAGAGATCCGAATATACCCGGACTGGAGCACGGAGGTTGCAAAGCGGAGAGCGGGTTTCAACCGGGCCAAAGCGGCGTTGTACCGGAAAGAAGTGAAATTCGGAATGCTGCAGCCAGCGCGACTGTGGGTCACATACAAGGGCCAACACTATTACTTTGAAACGCCTGAGGAGGCGTGGACCTTTGTACAAGCCGAAAAGTTGGACTCTAACTGAGGGTTTGTGAGGGTGGGGGGATGTTTTGGGGTTTGATGTGTGATGGCTGTTGTATATAGGGGGTCAATTACGCGCAGGAAATGTTACATGGGCTGGGGGAGAGAGACAAGGCCGCGACAGGAGCTGCGCCAGAGGGGGCGGAGCAGGCTTTGGAAAGCACGGGGTTTTTTCCCGCACGCGGGATGAAAGGCGGGAAGGGGAACGAAGGAATGCATATGGATTGGGAGACTCCCACGCGGGGAGGTCAATGGGACGGCGGGGGAAGCCGGGGTCAGCAGGCGTCAGCTGACTTACGGGAGTGACATGGGGGGGAGCAAAAAAGCTACACAGGGGTCTAGCGGGGGGGGGGGGGGGGGGGGGGGAGGGGGGGGGAAGGGTTGCCGCTGCACTGGCCGAAAAGGAATGGGACACAGAAGAGGTGGTCGGGACGGGGGTCCCCCTTCTGGGGGACTGGAGGGTGAGGGAGGCGTGGACACGGGACTGGCCCAGAAAAGGAGATGGCTAGTCGGCGGGGTGTGGGGGGGGTGAGAGCCCCTCCAATCCGGCTGATAACGTGGAATGTGACTTAATGCACATTGATAACGTGGAATGCACTTAAAGGGACTGAAGGCAGACGTGCCCCTGCTGCAAGAGACACATCTGAAGGTGGCGGACCAGGTCAGGTTAAGAAAGGGATGGGTAGGACAGGTATTCCACTCGGGACTGGACGCGAAGAATAGAGGGGTGGCAATATTGGTGGGTAAGCGGGTGTCATTTGAGGCCAAGACTATTGTAGCGGACAATGGAGGGCGATATGTAATGGTGAGTGGTAGGCTGCAAGGGACGTGGGTGGTGTTGGTAAACGTATATGCCCCGAACTGGGATGATGCAGGATTCATGAAGCGCATGTTGGGGCGCATTCCGGACCTGGAGATAGGAGGCCTGATAATGGGAGGGGACTTCAATACAGTGTTGGATCCAGCACTGGACTGCTCCAAATCAAGGACTGGAAAGAGGCCGGCGGCGGCCAAGGTACTTAGGGGGTTTATGGATCAGTTGGGGGGAGTGGACCCATGGCGGTTTGCAAGGCCGCAGGCCAGGGAATTTTCTTCTCCCATGTACACAAAGCCTACTCCCGGATAGATTTCTTTGTTCTGGGTAGGGTGCTCATCCCGAGGGTGGAGGGGACGGAGTATTCGGCTATAGCCGTTTCGGACCATGCCCCGCACTGGGTGGAACTGGAGCTGGGAGAGGAGAGGGACCAACGCCCGTTGTGGGGCTGGATGTGGGACTGCTGGCGGATGAGGTGGTGTGTGGGAAGGTGAGGGGGTGTATCGAAAGGTACTTGGAGGCCAACGACAATGGGGAGGTGCGGGTGGGGGTGGTATGGGAGGCGTTGAAGGCGGTGATCAGGGGAGATCTAATTTCCATTAGGGCTCATGGGGAGAAGACCGAGTATATGGAAAGGGAGAGGTTAGTGGGGGAGATTTTGGGAGTGGACAGGAGATACGCAGAGGCCCCGGAGGAAAGATTACTTGGGGAAAGACGATGGCTCCAGACGGAGTTTGACCACAGGGAAGGCGGAGGCACAGTGGAGGAAAGCGCAGGGGGCGACCTACGAGTATGGGGAAAAGGCTAGTCGGATGCTGGCACACCAGCTCCGTAAGAGGATGGCAGCGAGGGAAATAGGGGGAGTCAAAGATGGAAGGGGAGCCACGGTTCGGAGTGCGACGAAAATAAACGAGGTATTCAAGGCCTTTTGTGAAGAGCTGTACAGATCCCAGCCCCCAGTGGGTGAAGAGGGGATGAGACGATTCCTAGATCAGCTGAGATTCCCGAGGGTGGAGGAGCAAGAGGTGGCTGGTTTGGGGGCACCAATTGGGTTGGAGGAGCTGAGCAAGGGTTTGGGGAGCATGCAGGCGGGGAAGGCCCCGGGACCGGACGGATTCCCGGTGGAGTTCTACAGGAAGTACGCAGACCTGCTGGCCCCGCTACTGGTGAGGACCTTTAATGAGGCAAGAGAGGAGGGGACCCTGCCCCCGACAATGTCGGAAGCGACAATTTCTTTGATCCTAAAGTGGGACAAGGACCCACTGCAATGTGGATCGTACAGGCCGATCTCGCTCCTCAATGTGGATGCAAAGTTGTTGGCAAAAGTGCTGGCCACAAGGATCGAGGACTGTGTCCCGGGGGTAATCCACGAGGACCAGACGGGGTTTGTAAAGGGCAGGCAACTAAACACCAATGTGCGGCGGCTCTTAAACGTGAGGAGGGTGGAGCGGAGCTTTCGGTATCTGGGGATCCAGATAGTCAGGAGTTGGGGGACCCTACATAAACTGAATCTGACGAGGTTGGTGGAGCAAATGGAGGAAGATTTCAAAAGATGGGACATGTTACCGCTCTCGCTGGCGGGTAGAGTGCAGTCGGTCAAAATGGTGGTCCTCCCGAGGTTTCTGTTTGTGTTTCAGTGCCTCCCCATCGTGATCACTAAGGCCTTTTTTAAGAGAGTAGGCAGGAGTATTATGGGGTTAGTGTGGGCGAATAAGATCCTGAGAGTAAGGAGAGGGTTCCTGGAACGCAGTAGGGACCGAGGAGGGTTTGGCGCTGCCAAACCTGGGGAGCTACTACTGGGCAGCAAATGTGGCAATGATCCGCAAGTGGGTTATGGAGGGAGAGGGGGCAGCATGGAAGAGGATGGAGATGGCGTCCTGTAAAGGAACGAGCCTGGGGGCGTTGGTGACGGCACCGCTGCCGCTCTCGCCGACAAAGTATACCACGAGCCCGGTGGTGGCGGCAACGCTAAGGATCTGGGGCCAGTGGAGACGGCACCGGGGTGCAATGGGAGCATCGGTGTGATCCCCGATCAGGGGTAACCACCGGTTTGTCCCGGGGAAGATGGACGGGGAGGTTCCAGAGCTGGCATCTGGCGGGGATTGGAAGAATGGGGGACCTGTTCATCGACGGGACGTTTGCGAGCCTAGGGGCACTGGAGGAGAAGTTCGAGTTACCCCCGGGAAATGCCTTTAGATATATGCAGGTGAGGGCTTTTGTGAGGCGACAGGTGAGGGAATTCCCGTTGCTCCCGGCACAAGAAGTTCAAGATAGGGTAATCTCGGGTGTATGGGTCGGGGAGAGCAAAGTGTCGGAAATACACCAGGTGTTGAAAGAAGAGGGGGAAGCGCTGGTAGAAGAGTTGAAGGGTAAATGGGAGGAGGAGCTGGGGGAGGAGATCGAGGAAGGTCTGTAGGCTGATGCCATAGGTAGGGTTAATTCCTCTTCCTCATGTGCCAGGCTCAGCCTGATACAATTTAAGGTGGTCCACAGAGTGCACTTGACGGGGGCGAGGTTGAGTAGGTTCTTTGGGGTAGAGGACAGATGTGGAAGGTGCTCAGGGAGCCCGGCGAACCATGTCCATATGTTTTGGTCATGCCCGGCACTGGAGGGGTTCTGGAGAGGAGTGGCGGGAGCAATATCTCAGGTGGTGAAAGTCCGGGTCAAGCCAAGCTGGGGGCTAGCAATATTTGGAGTAGTGGACGAACCGGGAGTGCAGGAGGCGAAAGAGGCCGGCATTCTGGCCTTTGCGTCCCTAGTAGCCCGGCGAAGGATCTTGCTAATGTGGAAGGAGGCGAAGCCCCCCAGCCTGGAGGCCTGGATAAATGATATGGCTGGGTTCATAAAGTTGGAGAGGATTAAGTTCGCCTTGAGAGGGTCTGCGCAGGGGTTCTACAGGCGGTGGCAACCCTTCCTAGACTATCTCACGGAGTGTTAGAGGAAGGTCGGTCAGCAGCAGCAGCAACCTTGGGGGGTGGGGGGGGGGGGGGGGGGGGAGGGGACGTCCTGGGAGGGGGGGGGGAAGGGGGGACTGCCTGGGAGGGTGGATGAGCAAGAGATAACATGAAGGGTTGGGGAAACTGGCACGTACGGGTGAGGGCCAGTGTACAAAGCTGTGTAAATATATCATTTTGCCATGTATATATCTTGCTCTGCGCGATTTCTCATTTTTTTTTGTTACGAGGGGTGGGGGGTTTATTGTTTGTAAGGGAGAAAAATTGTGTTAAAAAACTTTAATAAATATATTTAAAATAAAAAGAAGATGGAACTAGTAGAGTTGACCATGGAGAACCGGTAGATATGGGGCGAGATTCTCCACTCCCGCGCCGGTCAGGATAATCGCCTGGGCCGCCAAAATTTCACGGGATGCCGGTCCGACGCCCTCCCGTGATTCTCCCAAGTGGCGGGAATGGCCCCGTCGAGTTCCACGGGCCGGAGAATCGCCGGAGACACCCAAAAAGGCGATTCTCCGGCACCCCCGCTATTCTCAGGCCCGGATGGGCCGAGCGGCCAGGCCAAAACGGCGGGTTCCCCCCGGCGCCGTCCACACCTGGTCGCTGCCATCGGGAACAGCGCGGGAACGCTGGGGGGGGGGGGCGTGCGGCCTTCAGGGGGGGATGGCGGATCCTTCACCTCAAATGTGGGATGGCCCGCGATCGGTGCCCACCGATCGTCGGGCCATCCTCTGAAGGAGGACCTCCTTCCTTCCACGGCCCCGCAAGATCCGTCCGCCATCTTCTTGCGGGGTGGACTCGGAGAGGACGGCAACCACGCATGCGCGGGTTGGCGCCGGCCAACCCGCGCATGTGCGGGTGTTGCCAATTATGCGGCGCCGGCCGCGTCATGTATGCGGCGCCGCATTTACGCGGCGACAAGGCCTGGCGAGTGTAGATGACGCACCCCCGATCCTAGCCCATTGTCGGGGCCTGAATCGGTCGGGATAGGGGCCGTTTCGTGCCGTCGTGAACCTCGACGGCGTTCACGACGGCGTGGGCACTTTGGCGCGGGAGTGGAGAATCCCGCGGTTTATTTAGATTTTCAGAAGGCTTTTCACACGGTCTCACATAGCAGATTAATATGTGACAGTAAAGGGCATGAGGTTACGAGTCGTGTCTTAAGATGGTTAGAAGCTGGTCCAGCAGACAGGAAGCAAAATGTTGGAATAAATGGGTCTTTTTCTGATTAACAGGCATTGACTAGTGGGGTACCGCAGGGATCTGTGCTTGGACCCCAACTGTTCACATTATATAATAATGATTTGGAGGAGGGAACTAAATGTATTATCTCCAAATTTGCAGATGATCAAAGTTGGGTGGGAGGGTGAGCTGTGAGGAGGATGCAGAAATGCTTCAGTGGGATTTGGACAGGCTCAGTGAGTGGACACATGCACGGCAGATGCAGTATAATGTGGATAAATGTGATGTTATCTGCTTTGGTAGAAAAAATAGGAAGGCAGATTATTATTTGAATGGGTGTAAATTGTGAGAGGTGGATACTCAGCGAGACCTTGGAGTCCGCGTGCATCAGTTGATAAAAGAAAACGTGCAGGTACAGCAGGCAGTAAAGAAGGCAAATGTGACAGTGAGAGGATTTGAGTATAATAATAATCTTTTATAATAATCTTTATTGTCACAAGTAGTACATTAGCACTGCAATGAAGTTACTGTGAAAAGCCCCCAGTCGCCATAGAGGGAGAATTCAGAATGTCTAATCCACCTAACAGCACGTCTTTTGGCACTTGTGGGAGGAAACCGGAGCACCCAGAGGAAATCCACGCACACACAGGGAGAACGTGCAGACTCAGCACAGACAGTGACCCAAGAGAGAATCGAACCTGGGACCCTGGCGCTGTGAAGCTGCCTGCAATGGAGGAATAGAGATGTTTTACTGCAATTGTATAGGGCATTGTGAGACCACATCTGGAGTATTCGGTGCAGTTTTGGTGTTCCTTATCTGGGGAAGGATGTTCTTGCTATGGAGAGAGTGCAGCAAAGGTTTACCAGGCTCATTCCTGGATGGTGGGACTGTCATATGATGAGAGACTAAATCGGTTAGGATTATATTCATTGCAGTTTCGAAGAGTGAGAGGGGTTCTCATAGAAACATAAAATTTGAACAGGATTAGGCAGGATAGATTCAGAAAGAATGTTCCTGATGGTAGGGGTGTCCAGAACTGGGGTAACAGTTTGAGGATAAGAGGTAAACCTTTTAGGACTGAGGTGAGGAGAAATTTCTTCACCCAGACAGTGGTTAATCTGTGAAATTCACTACCACAGAACGTAGTTCAGGCAAAAATATTGTGTAATTTCAAGAAGAAACACGATACAGCTGTTGGGGCTAAAGGGATCAAGGGATATGGGAGGAAGGCAGGATCAGTATATGGGCAGCACGGTAGCACAAGTGGATAGCACTGTGGCTTCACAGCGCCAGGGTCCCAGGTTCGATTCCCCGCTGGGTCACTGTTTGTGCGGAGGATGCATGTTCTCCCCATGTCTACGTGGGTTTCCTCCGGGTGCTTCGGTTTCCTCCCACAGTCCAAAGGTGCAGGTTAGGTGGATTGGCCATGATAAATTGCCCTTAGTGACCAAAAAGGTTAGGAGGGGTTATTGGGTTACGGGGATAGGGTGGAAGTGAGGGCTTAAGTGGGTCGGTGCAGACACGATGTGCCGAATGGCCTCCTTCTGCACTGTATGTTCCATGTTCTATATTGAACTTGATGATCAGTCATGATCATAATAAATGAGGGAGCAGGCTTTAAGGGCCGCGTGGATTCCTCCTGCTTCTATTCTCTAAGTTTCTATCACAGGTTCTGCCACAGAACCTAAACAGGATGTCTTGGCCTTGTCCATCAAAACAGGGGTGTTCCAGCTCTGTCTAAAATCTGTAGTTTAACAGAAATTTGAAAGGGTACAGTAATATTGTAGCAGCTAACCAGAAGACTGCAGATGAAAGTAGGCAGCAGAATGGGGATAAAAAGGAACACAGTACACACAGTATGCTTTACAACAATACCCTAACAATATGCACTTTTTTCATGAAATCTTGGCAATGTTTGAATATATTTAAACATTTCTCATCACAGCTTTTGACTAGGAAGTATTTATTCTTCCTTTCGACCATCCTCAACTTCTGCCTTCAACTCCAACCTATCTTCCTCACTCCTTTACATAAGGTTAACTGCAGCTTCTCCACCAAAACCAAAGATTTGGCTTTAGTCTTCCTTTGTTAATGATCCTGCGTATTCGCTTCCATGCCCAGGAATATTTTTGCAACCGAAAGAGCCATTTCCAGTCACTCCCTTTGAAAATAATTTCAAACCCTGAAAGAATGCGATCATTCCACACACATTCACTGTCTTTACGTTCAATAACCCTAAGCCAAACAAAGAATTATACTTAAGATCCTGGTAAAGAGCCCCCAATTTCATTACAATCCCAGTCCAGACCCCAACAGTGGCTAGGATGCTGTACTGAAACCCCAATATTTTAATTTATTTGTAAGACTTTGCGGAAAGAATGATTTGCTCCAGGAGTGATTGCATGAATAAATAGTGTTGGTTACTTTTAAAACAAAACATTACTATAAATACAATATTAAACTTTCTAAATTCACAACAAAAAGAACAGCTACAATTAACCCTGAAACACTACTGCTCAATTTTCCATTGAACAACAAGAAAAGAAACATACAGCTCTCAATCTACCTTACTTTGGGAGAATTGTGGACTCAGCGTCAGGCAGATCAGAATTCAACTCCTCCTTCCAAAGTTTCTCCACAAAAACTGCCTCTCTAATGCTTTCCGAAATGGCTCTCTGCATTCCTTTGCTCCACCTCATCTCCCCAAGCTAAAAAAAAAGATTATCTCTGCGTACTGCAAAACACATGACTCTCCAGGGACTTTGCCAGTCAAACCAAGTCCATTAATCTGGACTGAAAAACACCCCTTTGTCAATTTCACCTTCTGGTTACCAAAAGAATCTAGGCCCTAAAACAGAATTATTTTTAAACAAACATGGCCATTGCAGTCAAACACACTCGAACCCCAGTCTTCAAACCCTTAAATTGCCCAATAGTTAGAATTCAATGTTCCAAAATTCTTCCAGTCATCACAAACACAAAGGAACTTGGTGTACTTGTGCACGAAATACAGAATGCTAGCACACTGGTGCAGCAGATAGTCAGGAAGGCTAATGGAATATTAACCCTAATTTCAAGGGGTTGGGGCATACGAATAGGAAAGTCTTGCTGGGGGGGGACTTCCGGGTGCGGCGATGACCAGCTAAGTCGCACGTTTCGGCAGCTCCCGGTGGAACGGACTTGTGGGCTCTTAATAAGAGCCCCAACGGCAATTTTAACGGCTAAAAGCACTGTGCGGTAAACCAGAAGGGAATCCCCCCTGGATACGGATGGAAAAAGGAGAGGAAAGTGGCCCGATTGCGGTGGATCCTTTAGAGCAGCGGCAAGGAAGGCAAGCAAAAACCAAGATGGCGTCGGAAGGTGGCAGTTTAATATGGGGCCCTGAACAACACGAGTTTTTGAAACGCTGCGGGGAAGAGCTTAAAAAGGAGATGAAGAAGGAGCTGTTGGCCCCGATATTACAGGCGATCGAAGGGCTAAAAGATGAACAAAAGACCCAGGAGCGGGAGCTTCGGGTAGTGAAGGCAAAGGCTGCCGAGAACGAGGACGATATACAGGGCCTGGTGGTGAAGACGGAGATGCACGAGGCACACCATAAACGATGTGTGGAAAGGCTGGAGGTGCTGGAGAATAATGCGAGGAGGAAGGATTTAAGGACTCTTGGTCTTCCTGAAGGTGCAGAAGGGGCGGACATCAGGGCATATGTGAGCACGATGCTGCACTCGTTAATGGGAGCGGAGGCCCCGACGGGTCCGTTGGAGGTGGAGGGAGCATACCGAGTGATGGCGCGAGGACCGAGAGCAGGAGAAATTCCCAGAGCCATAGTGGTGAGATTCCTCCATTTTAAGGACAGAGAGATGGTCCTCAGATGGGCAAAGAAAACTCGGAGCAGTAGGTGGGAGAAGGCGGTGATCCGCGTATATCAAGACTGGAGTGCGGAGGTGGCGAGAAGGAGGGCGAGCTTTAATCGGGCCAAGGCGGTGCTTCATAAAAAGAAGATTAAATTTGGAATGCTGCAGCCGACAAGACTGTGGGTCACATATCAAGGGAAGCACCACTACTTTGAAACGGTGGATGAGGCGTGGACATTTATTGTTGAAGAGAAATTGGAATAAGCGGGTTATTAAAAAAGAACGTTTGAGACAAAGTGGTGGGGCGAATATGGGGGGCGAAGAGGGGGGAAAAAGGGGGGAGAGATGATTTTTATGTTGTTAATCCTGCGACCCGGTAACTTTTCTTTCTTCCACAGGTTGTGGGGGAGGGAGGAAGGGAGGTGGAGGAGCTGGGGGCGTTGGCCATTGGGGGCGGGGCCAAAAGGGAAGCGCGGGCTTTGTTCCCGCGCTATGATAATTATGGCGGGAATAGGGAAGCAGGAAGGAGGGGGCGTCGCATGGTGCGAGCCGCGGTCACAGGGGGAAGCCGAGGTCGGCCAGAGTTTGCTGACTTCTGGGAGCAACATGGGGGGTGTAACTACGCTAGTGGGGGATCTAGCGGGGGGGGTGGGAGGGGGGATTTACTGGGTTGCTGCTGCTGGGGAGAAGGGGGAGCTGGTATGGGGTGGGGTGGCGGGGCGGGAGGGCACCGCCTGGGGGGGACACAGCTGCGTGGGAACCGGGTGAGGAGCTGGATACAAGGGGATGGCTAATCGACAGGGGGGGGGGGTAAAGAGCCCCCCAACCCGGCTGATCACGTGGAATGTGAGAGGGCTGAACGGGCCGATAAAGAGGGCACGGGTACTCGCACACCTTAAGAAACTTAAGGCAGATGTGGTTATGTTACAGGAGACGCATTTGAGACTGATAGACCAGGTTAGACTACGCAAAGGATGGGTGGGGCAGGTGTTTCATTTGGGGCTAGATGCGAAAAACAGGGGGGTGGCTATACTAGTGGGGAAGCGGGTAATGTTTGAGGCAAAGACCATAGTGGCGGATAGTGGGGGCAGATACGTGATGGTAAGTGGCAAATTACAGGGGGAAGCGGTGGTCTTAGTGAACGTATATGCCCCGAACTGGGATGATGCCAACTTTATGAGGCGCATGTTAGGACGTATCCCGGACCTAGAGGTGGGGAAGTTGGTAATGGGTGGAGATTTTAACACGGTGCTGGAACCAGGGCTGGACAGATCGAGGTCCAGGACTGGAAGGAGGCCGGCAGCAGCCAAGGTGCTTAAAGACTTTATGGAGCAGATGGGATGAGTAGACCCATGGAGATTTAGCAGACCTAGGAGTAAGGAGTTTTCGTTTTTCTCCTATGTCCACAAAGTTTATTCGCGAATAGACTTTTTTGTTTTGGGAAGGGCGTTGATCCCGAAGGTGAGGGGGACGGAGTATACGGCTATAGCTATTTCGGATCACGCTCCACACTGGGTGGACTTGGAGATAGGGGAGGAAAAAGAACGGCGTCCACCCTGGAGAATGGACATGGGACTAATGGCGGATGAGGGGGTGTATTGAAAAGTACTTGGAACTCAATGATAATGGGGAGGTCCAGGTGGGAGTGGTCTGGGAGGCGCTGAAGGCAGTGGTTAGAGGGGAGCTGATATCAATCAGGGCACATAAAGGAAAGCAGGAGAGTAGGGAACGGGAGCGGTTGCTGCAAGAACTTCTGAGGGTGGACAGGCAATATGCGGAGGCACCGGAAGAGGGACTGTACAGGGAAAGGCAAAGGCTACACGTAGAATTTGATTTGCTGACAACGGGTACTGCAGAGGCACAGTGGAGGAAGGCACAGGGTGTACAGTACGAATATGGGGAGAAGGCGAGCAGGTTGCTGGCCCACCAATTGAGGAAAAGGGGAGCAGCGAGGGAAATAGGTGGACTGAGGGATGAGGAGGGAGAGTTGGAGCGGGGAGCGGAGAGAGTGAATGGAGTGTTCAAGGCATTCTATGAAAGATTATATGAAGCTCAGCCCCCGGATGGGAAGGAGAGAATGATGTGTTTTCTGGACCAGCTGGAATTTCCTAAGGTGGAGGTGCAGGAGAGGGTGGGACTGGGAGCACAGATCGAAATGGAGGAAGTAGTGAAAGGAATTAGGAGCATGCAGGCGGGGAAGGCCCCGGGACCGGATGGATTCCCAGTTGAATTTTCCAGGAAATATGTGGACTTGCTCGCCCCGCTACTGATGAGGACCTTTAATGAGGCGAGGGAAAGGGGACAGCTGCCCCCGACTATGTCAGAGGCAACGATATCGCTTCTCCTAAAGAAGGAAAAAGACCCGCTGCAATGCGGGTCCTATAGACCTATTTCCCTCCTGAACGTAGACGCTAAGATTCTGGCCAAGGTAATGGCAATGAGGATAGAGGATTGTGTCCCGGGGGTGGTCCATGAGGACCAAACTGGGTTTGTGAAGGGGAGACAGCTGAATACGAATATAAGGAGGCTGCTAGGGGTAATGATGATGCCCCCACCAGAGGGGGAAGCGGAGATAGTGGTGGCGATGGATGCCGAGAAAGCATTTGATAGAGTGGAGTGGGATTATTTGTGGGAGGTGTTGAGGAGATTTGGCTTTGGAGATGAGTATATTAGATGGGTACAGCTGCTGTATAGGGCCCCGATGGCGAGCGTGGTCACAAATGGACGGGGGTCTGCGTATTTTCGGCTCCATAGAGGGACGAGGCAGGGATGTCCTCTGTCCCCATTATTGTTTGCACTGGCGATTGAGCCCCTGGCAATAGCATTGAGGGGTTCCAGGAAGTGGAGGGGAGTACTCCGGGGAGGAGAAGAACACCGGGTATCTCTGTATGCGGACGATTTGTTGTTGTATGTGGCGGACCCGGCGGAGGGGATGCCAGAGATAATGCGGATACTTGGGGAGTTTGGAGAATTTTCAGGATATAAACTGAACATGGGGAAAGGTGAGTTGTTTGTGGTGCATCCAGGGGAGCAGAGCAGAGAAATAGAGGACTTACCGCTGAGGAAGGTAACAAGGAACTTTCGCTACTTGGGGATCCAAATAGCCAATAGGGGTACATTGCATAGGTTAAATTTAACGCGGTTGGTGGAACAGATGGAGGAGGACTTCAAGAGATGGGACATGGTATCCCTGTCATTGGCAGGGAGGGTGCAGGCGGTTAAAATGGTGGTCCTCCCGAGATTCCTCTTTGTGTTTCAGTGCCTCCCGGTGGTGATCACGAAGGCTTTTTTCAAAAGGATTGAGAAGAGTATCATGAGTTTTGTGTGGGCCGGGAAGACCCCGAGAGTGAGGAAGGGATTTTTGCAGCGTAGTAGGGATAGGGGGGGGGCTGGCACTACCGAGCCTAAGTGAGTACTACTGGGCCGCCAATATCTCAATGGTATGTAAGTGGATGGGAGAAGAGGAGGGAGCGGCGTGGAAGAGATTGGAGAGGGCGTCCTGCAGGGGGACTAGCCTACAAGCTATGGTGACGGCGCCGTTGCCGTTCTCACCGAAGAAATACACCACAAGCCCGGTGGTGGTGGCTACTCTGAAAATTTGGGGGCAGTGGAGACGGCATAGGGGAAAGACGGGAGCCTCATTGTGGTCCCCGATAAGAAATAACCATAGGTTTGCTCCAGGGAGAATGGATGGGGGATTTGGAACATGGCAAAGAGCAGGAGTAACACAATTGAGAGATCTGTTTGTAGATGGGACGTTTGCAAGTCTGGGAGCGCTGACCGAAAAATATGGGTTGCCCCAAGGGAATGCATTCCGGTATATGCAACTGAGGGCTTTTGCGAGGCAACAGGTGAGGGAAATCCCGCAGCTCCCGACGCAGGAGGTGCAGGACAGAGTGATCTCAAAGACATGGGTGGGGGACGGTAAAGTATCAGACATATATAGGGAAATGAGGGACGAGGGGGAGATCATGGTAGTTGAGCTGAAAGGGAAATCGGAAGAAGAGCTGGGGGAGGAGATTGAGGAGGGGCTGTGGCCCGATGCCCTAAGTAGGGTAAACTCATCGTCCTCGTGTGCCAGGCTAAGCCTGATACAATTTAAGGTGTTACACAGGGCGCATATGACTGGAGCACGGCTCAGTAAATTTTTTGGAATAGAGGATAGGTGTGCGAGATGCTCGAGAAGCCCAGCGAATCACACCCACATGTTCTGGTCATGTCCGGCACTACAGGGGTTTTGGGTGGGGGTGACAAAGGTGCTTTCGAAGGTGGTGGGGGTCCAGGTCGAACCAAGCTGGGGGTTGGCTATATTCGGGGTTGCAGAAGAGCCGGGAGTGCAGGAGGCGAAAGAGGCTGATGTTTTGGCCTTTGCATCCCTAGTAGCACGGCGCAGGATACTGTTGATGTGGAAGGAAGCCAAGCCCCCGGGTGTGGAGACCTGGATAAATGACATGGCAGGGTTTATAAAGCTGGAACGGATTAAGTTCGTCCTAAGGGGATCGGCTCAAGGGTTCACCAGGCGGTGGCAACCGTTCGTCGAATACCTCATAGAAAGATAGAGGGAATGGAAAAGAAGAAGACAGCAGCAGCAACCCAGGGGGCGGGGGGGGGGGGGGGGGGGGAGGAACCAGAAGGACTCTCAGGGATGTTAGTGTATAAGTATAATATGTATAGGTTGTTGTTATAGGTAATTGTATACTGGACTGCTGAATTGTATTTTTGGAGAGTATTTATTTGGGACAAGGCATTTGCCATTTAGTTTTGTTTTTTAATTTTGATGTTGTTTATATATTATTTATTTCTTGTTTAAAAAACTGGCCATTGTTATTTATATTGTTATATTACTGTGTAAAAGATACACAATGTACTGTTATGGTTGGCCAAAAATTTTGAATAAAATATATTTTTTTTTTAAAAAAGGAAAGTCTTGCTGGGAGGTACTGATGAGACAACATCTGAAATACTGTGAGCAGTATTGGTCCCCTTATTTATGGAAAGATATTCAGCCGGATTCTCCATCAGCGGTATCCTCTGCTCCGCCAGCATCGCACCCATGCCCGCGCATTTTCGGAAGAGGTGGTGTGGCCCACATTGCTAAGTCCCATTGGCCGACAGTGGGAACGGAGAATCCCGCTGTCGACGGGGGTTGGGGGGGGGGGGGGAGTGGGGGGTGGGGGTGCGTGGGACGGGAATCCCGGCCATTATTTCTTTGGAGGTTGTTCAGAGAAGGTTCACTCTGATGATCTTGAACATGGAAAGAATGTATTATGAACAAAAGTTATACAGTTTGGAACTCTACTCATTGGAATTTAGAAAATTAAATGTGATCTCATTGAAACATTAAGGGGCTTGAAAGGGTAAATGCTGGGAAGATGTTTCCCCTCATGGGAGAGTGTGGGACGAGAGGATGTGGTCTCAGAATAAAGGGATGCCCATTCACGACTGATGTGAGGAGGAATTTCTTCTCTCAGAGGATTGTGAGTCTATGGAACACCTTGAACAGAGAGCTGTGGGGACAGAGCCCTTGTGTATATTTAAGGTTGAGATTGATCAGTGAGGAAATCAAGAGTTTCATAGATTATCATAGAATTTACAGTGCAGAAGGAGGCCATTCGGCCCATCGAGTCTGCACCGGCTCTTGGAAAGAGCACCCTACCCAAGGTCAACACCTCCACCCAATACTAACGGCAATTTATCATGGCCAATCCACCTAACCTGCACATCTTTGGACTGTGGGAGGAAACCGGAGCACCCGGAGGAAACCCACGCACACACGGGGAGGATGTGCAGACTCCGCACAGACAGTGACCCAAGCTGGAATCGAACCTGGGACCCTGGAGCTGTGAAGCAATTGTGCTATCCACAAGGCTACCATGCTGCCCCTATGGGCGAAGGGTGTGAAAGTGGGCATGAGGAATGTCAGATCAGCCATAATCGTATTGAATCGCGGAGCAGGCTTAAGGGGTTGAAAGACCTACTCCGTTTCTTGTGGTCTTATGGAAATAGAATTAAGAACTAGAAAATGATTGAGACTGAAATGGGAGTTGTGCATGGGCCACCTGTTAGTAGCTCTGAGGTGGTAAATACACTGGAAAAATAGAGTGATTTTAATGGGAATTTTTAACTTTCAATTCGATTGGCATGAGCAAAGTAGGGCTTGTTCGAAAGGTTGTGAATTTCTTAGTTTTAAGATCGTTTTGTGAAACAACGGCCTCGACATTAACTCTGTGGAAGTGAATTAATTTTGAATGGGTTAACATGAGCCCATTATGCTCTCGGATCAACAAGTCACGTCCATGGTTCATGATAGCGATGTTGACTCCCTGTACAGCAGTGGAGGGTGCGGGGCATGCAAAACTCCTAGACATCGGCAGGACCAGAAGATCCTCAGCTAGATTCTCTGTCGGTGGGATCCTCCATTTAAGTTAAACAATTGTTTCCAACCCGATTCTCACACTCAAACTGAATATTAAATTCCATCATGTTCTGATCACTACTTCCGAGGAGATCTTTTACTCTGAGGTCATTTGTTAAACCTTCCTCTTTACTCATTAACAAATTCAAGATAGCCTGTTCACTCATTGGCTCCATGACATATTGCTCTCGGAAACTATCCCCAATGCACTCTCGGAATTTGATGTTGCAGCTACCCTTTCCTCCTTGATTACCTCAATCAATATGAAGATTTAGGTCACCTCTAATTATTGTTCAATTCTTTTTACATGCTCCTGTTATTTGTTGATTTATAGATTTTCCTACGGTGTGGCATCTACACTACTCATACCAATATCTTCTTTCCCTAGCTGTTTTTCACCTCCACGCAAATGGACTCTACATCATCCGAGTCAAGATCATTTCTCACAACTGTCCTCATTTCATGTTTTATTAACAGTGCTCCTCCACCACCTATTCCTTCCGTCCTGTCTTTCCAAAAGGTCAAATATTGCTAAATATGTCTCCTTAATGGTTATGAGATCATTTCCATTTACCTCGATTTGCACTGTCAGTTCATCTACCTTATTCAAAATGCTTCATGCGTTAAGAAACAAAGCCTTTAGGCTTGTCTTTTTGCCATTTTCAATCATCCTAACGTTTCATTATACAGAGGCCCTCTTTACCTCTTGCCCTTGATTACCCATCTACCGTTACTGCATTTGACTGTTCTTTCTTTTATTACTGCCCTTGTTTCCCATTCCCTTCACACCCTTCTTAGGTTCCCATCCCCCTGCCATTTTAGTTTTGAACCCTCCCTAACGACAATAACAAATACTCCCTCTAGGACATTAGTCCCAGTCCTGCCCAGGTGTAATCCGTCCCATTTGTACTGTTCCCATCTTCCCCAGAACCACTCCCATTGTCCCAGGAATCTGAAACCTTCCCTGTTGCACCATCTATTAAGTCACATATTAATCCAAAATATCCTGCTTTCTATTCTGTCATGCACTTATACTGATAGCACTCTGAGATCACTATTTTTGAGATCTTACTTTTCAACTTACTTCCTAACTCTCTATATTCGGATTTTAGGACCTAATCCCTTTTTAAAATCCATGTTGTTTGTACCATGGGTACTACAAGCAGTGGTTGTTCACCCTCAATCTCCACAAAGTCCTGTCACCGCTCCAAGTCATCCTTGACCCTAGCACCAGGGAGGCAACATACCATCCTGGAGTCTTGTTTACAGCCACAGAAACTTCTATCCCTTTACAATTGAAACCTCTATAACTATTGTACTCTTCTCCTGTACAGCAGAACCAACTGTGGTGCAATGAATTTGGCTGTTGCTGTTTTCTACTGAGAGGTCATTCACCGCAACAGTATCGAAAGCGGTATATCTGTTTGGCAGGGAAATGGCCACATATGATTCCTGTCTGCTTGCTTTGCCCTCTTACTCTGGGTGATGATCATTCCCTTCTTTTTTAAAAAAATCACACATTCCCTTCTTGCCTATGGAGTCTGAGCCTGCGGTGTGACTACCTCTCTATACGTGCTATTCATGACACTCTCCGCCTTGCTGATGCTCCAGCTGCTGCACCAACTCCGAAACCCAGGCTTCCAGGAGATGCAGCTGGAGACATTTCCTGCACACATGCTGGCCCCGGGCACTGTCCTTGGCTTCCACATGGAGTACACCATGGCTTGGAGCTTTCCTGCAATGATTTACCCCTTTAAATTAAATTTTAGGAAGATGCTTCATATCAGATAATTTCAATTACTCTAGGGCCCTTCTTTCCTGATCCTCATTACTACAGTACATAGCTGTTAAAATCTATAAACCACAAAAAATGATCTTACAAACTACAAGGGCACTTACCTGACCTTTCCCACTGCTTACCAATCAGCTCTCCCTTGTAGCCTCTGCTGTTGCAGCAGGCCAAGACCACTCTCTGAAGAGTGAAAAAGTTAGAAAGCAAAAAAACAGGGTGGGATTTCCATCGGCCAATGTCGAAATCGGGAAAGGTAATTGGGCAGAGAATCAGTCATTTGACCAAATTCGTGCCTGCGCGCCAGAATGCTTTGCTCCGGTGCCTCGACAGTGGCGTCAATGAAATGAAAATCGCTTATTGTCACAAGTAGGCTTTAAATGAAGTTACTGTGAAACGCCCCTAGTCGCCACATTCCGGCACCTGTTCGAGGAGGCTGTTACGGGAATCGAACCGTGCTGCTGGCCTGCCTTGATCTGCTTTCAAAGCCAGTGACTTAGCCCTGTGCTAAACAGCCCCTAATGCGTTCTACTCTGCACGTACAATGAATGCTGTTGACATATCATTAGTGGGCCTTACCCCGTATTCTCCGGGGCCTCCGCGATGATCTACCAGGAGGAATTGCCAACGGCGAGGTTCACTTGTGGTTTCAGAAATTGGGAAACAGGCGCCGTGGCAGCTGAGGAAGAGAGAGGGGGTAAGGAAAGTGTCCCACATCACCATTGTGTGCTGACAGTTGTGCCGCTGGCCGGGGAGCTCCTGCCAGGATTGGGGGAGGGAGTAGCGGGGGGCAGCCAGGAGGGTCAGGGTGCACTGGCAGGGATCACTATTGCCACAACCTACAAGATAGCCATGCATTTGCACATGCTGCTGACTGCCCACTGTGAAATTACGGGTAATGTGGATGCCTTCCCAAGCCCTAGGTACCCTCTGGTCCCTGCTGACCCATAAATGGGATGGGCGCGTTCCAGCGCAACCAGTGCCACTTTGTTGGCTGGGATGAGTGTGTGTGGAGAGTGCAGTGCTAATATGCGGCTGCAGCTTGTCAGCCTCTCGAGAACCAATCCCGACCCTGGCGAATCTGCCACCATTTTTCATTGGAATCAGTCGTATTTTACGTGGTGCCGGTGCTAGCCCATTAACGGTTCCTAAATTGCTCCGGGAGTGGCACCAATTTTGCTGTCCCAGAAGTCACCGACTCTGCCCTGACATCAGCACTAAGGGCTGTATTCTCCGATTTTGAGGCTATGTTCGGATGAGGTGTCTAGTTTTACAATGAAAAAGTCGGTGCCGCCTCCGTACCGATGCTCCGTGTGGTGGAGGGCTAGCAATGGCGCCGGATTAAACTCTGGACGTTGCCGACATAAACGGCCAGAGAATTGCCGGGTCCGTGGCCGCGTGGGTCCCGGCCGGCCAAATAGTGAACCCCTGGAGCTCCCCTCACCACCCCTGGACCACCCCTCACCAATGCTCCCAGCCATCTCCAAAGCTCCCCCTGCCAGCAGCATGGCTCCCCCAACTGTGACAGTGTTGGACACTGTTCGCAGCCACCACGCCGGGTTTACAAACACTCAGACCACACGCGACCTGCACATTCGTGAACTCGGTCCATCAGGGCTGAGCATCGGGGGAGGGCCTCCTAGATGCACCAATTTGGAGGGGCAGAGCATCCAAAAAACATGCTGACCCCGATTCGGACGCAAACGGTGATTCTCCGACCAATCGCCGGATTCGATATCAGCATCGCGCAATGGAGAATCCCATCTCACTTCTTTTCCCTCTGCACCAAATTCCCACTGTGCTTCAAATTTATTATACCACACTCACTCTGGCTGTGCCTCATTCAGAGAGTGTTCTCTCCCGCAGCTCGTGCACAAATCGCACTAATAATGCACTTCCAATAGTCCCTTTCTTAAATAGAGTTGAAGCAGTTTTATTACCTTTGGTGGTAATATGTCATTGTTCTTTGCCTTTTGATGCAAAATGGTCCATTGAGTTGATGGCAAAGAAATCACCAATCATTAGAATGAAACAAAACTAATTTATTGGATTACGATTAATTAAATGAAGTTCGCACACACTACTGAGCTATAATTAATAATGAAGTAATATTGAATCTGTCTCGCAGTCATCAATAATCAAGTTCACTAATGATATACTCATGTTAACTCATATACTCTCTAATCTAATCTACTCCTCATGCTATTCTCAGGCTTTCTCCTTTGCTAACTACCCAGCATTCCCTGAGGTCTGATATTTATACTGAGAACTGGTGGTGCCCTCTAGTGTTTGAATTACACTGAGATGTAATAATTAATCCTTTACTAACATGTCTATTTACATATCATTACAGAGGTGAACTGAGATGACTCACACACCAATTAATCTTCAATAGTAATCAATACCTATTGAGGCCCTCATCAGGCTTCAGGTGATTGACAATTAACTATCACTCAGCTACCTAACCAAGTTTTTTACTAGACAGCTGAACTTACAAAGGTTAAAGAGATAGACTTACCAGTTCAATTCCCACTGTGCTCCAAATTCCCGATATCCACACTCACTCTGGCTGTTCAAGCTTAGGATGATATAATGTGGACAAGACATGCTGATCAACGTTTAGCAACTGGATTGAGTTTGCCAGAGTCAGTCAGCTGAGAGTCTGCAACAAACTGTGCCAAGTGAAGACCTAGACATTGCTGAAAACCTGACATTACTAGAAACCACTGTGGAAGACAGTACTTCAGTTGAAGACACTTCAACACTGAGTCAATCATCAAATATGATATCCACTCCAGTTGAGGCAATACCGGACAATGTACAAATGCAACCAAAAACACCAGAAGTTACATTCAACATGAAGAAACAGATGCTGAGGTTCACCGAGAACCACACAGGAATCAATGTCCTCCGAAACATCTAACTTATCGACTGTTGTGTTTGTTAATTGTTCATGTTATAAATTTTGATTGTTAACATCACCTGACTTCAAATTGAGCTTCCACTGCAGCCCCCAGATGGTGACATCTGCTTTTGCTGTAATGGAAGCGGATAAATTGGACCCCACATCATTGTTATGCTACAAGTGTGTGAACAGATTGGTCACTATTACCACACTGGAAGGTATGTGATTCATTGAAGGAACCTCGGATGTGAAGGGGGCTGACGGTGTTGCTAGTTGAAAGAAGGTCACTTTAAGAGTTTGATCACGTGACATACTGATGATGTCATTAGCAGTTTGGCGGGCTAACCGTAAGTCTACATTAGCAGCCTGTGTGACAAAACCTTCCCATTAAAGCCCTTGATTATTTTGTCCCTTTGTGTAAGCTTCTCATTTAAAATGCCACAGACTCATCTCGCTGTGATACCACTAGATGAAATCCCAACTTCCCATTCACCACCTTACTTTGTCTCCATTACTGACTGCCACACAATACACATTCCCAAACAAATTTAGCATTTATTGCATGCAAACATCAATTAATCACCCTGTACATTCCCTTAGTGCCTGCCTTTTATGTGTCATTATCCTGATACTACTTACGCACTGCTATCCTAATTGCTGCAGCATTAACAGTGATTTTTGAAGGGGGAGACTGCAGATGGTCTGACAGGATAACTTTGAGTAGTTCTGAGCTTTGTAGGTTTGATTTTAAATTGCATCACCTTGTCATGGGTGGCTGACAGGCAACAGCACAGGTACTGGTGGTGTGACTATGGTGGAAGGACAAATACTGCCATCCTAAGAGAGCACAGCAAATTCATATTGCACAATGGCACTGTATTTTCCCACCCACAAGACAGCACCTGGCAACGTATTGGGCTGTTGGGGCACCCTATTGCCCCCTTTGAACACGAGAATTTACAACTGTATGACAGCAGTCTGAGCTCACCTGACTTCAAACTGAGCTTCCACTGCAGCACCCAGGTGGTGACATCTGCTTTTGCTGTAATGAAAGCGGATAAATTGGATCCCACATCATTGCTATGCTACAAGTGTGCTAATAGATTGGTCGCCATTACCACACTGGAAGGTATGTGAGTGCCAGGTCCTGTGCCAAGTTGGCGTTGGACTCCCCTGTACCCCTTGACATTAACAAGAGGATTTCCGGCAGACTTGCCAATGCATCAAGCAATTCATTGTGCATTACCATCAGCCTTCTTCTGTAAGCTCCTCCATCAAAGTCCTCGTCAGAATCATCTGCAGCAGAACTCTCTGGTGAGAACATAAGAACATAAGAACTAGGAGCAGGAGTAGGCCACCTGGCCCCTCGAGCCTGCTCCACCATTCAATGAGATCATGGCTGATCTTTTGTGGACTCAGCTCCACTTTCCGGCCCGAACACCATAACCCTTAATCCCTTTATTCTTCAAAAAACTATCTATCTTTATCTTAAAAACATTTAATGAAGGAGCCTCTACTGCTTCACTGGGCAAGGAATTCCATAGATTCACAACCCTTTGGGTGAAGAAGTTCCTCCTAAACTCAGTTCTAAATCTACTTACCTTATTTTGAGGCTATGCTCCCGAATTCTGCTTTCACCCGCCAGTGGAAACAACCTGCCCGCATCTATCCTATCTATTCCCTTCATAATCTTATATGTTTCTATAAGATCCCCCCCTCATCCTTCTAAATTCCAACGAGTACAGTCCCAGTCTACTCAACCTCTCCTCGTAATCCAACCCCTTCAGCTCTGGGATTAACCTCGTGAATCTCCTCTGCACACCCTCCAGTGCCAGTACGTCCTTTCTCAAGTAAGGAGACCAAAACTGAACACAATACTCCAGGTGTGGCCTCACTAACACCTGATACAATTGCAGCAGAACCTCCCTAGTCTTAAACTCCATCCCTCTAGCAATGAAGGACAAAATTCCATTTGCCTTCTTAATCACCTGTTGCACCTGTAAACCAACTTTCTGCGACTCATGCACTAGCACACCCAGGTCTCTCTGCACAGCAGCATGTTTTAATATTTTATCATTTAAATAATAATCCCTTTTGCTGTTATTCCTACTAAAATGGATAACCTCACATTTGTCAACATTGTATTCGATCTTCCAGACCCCAGCCCATTCACTTAGCCGATCCAAATCCCTCTGCAGACTTCCAGTATCCTCTGCACGTTTTGCTTTACCACTTATCTTAGTGTTGTCTGCAAACTTGGACACATTGCCCTTGGTCCCCAACTCCAAACCATCTATGTAAATTGTGAACAGTTGTGGGCACAACACTGATCCCTGAGGGACACCACTAGCTACTGATTGCCAACCAGAGAAACACCCATTAACCCCCACTCTTTGCTTTCTATTAATTAACCAATCCTCTATCCATGCTACTACTTTCCCCTTAATGCCATGCATCTTTATCTTATGCAACAACCTTTTGTGTGGCACCTTGTCAAAGGCTTTCTGGAAATCCAGATATACCACATCCATTGGCTCCCCGTTATCTACCGCACTGTTAATGTCCTCAAAAAAATCCACTAAATTAGTTGGGCACGACCTGCCCTTTATGAACCCATGCTGCGTCTGTCCAATGGGACAATTTCCATCCAGATGCCTCGCTATTTCTTACTTGATGATAGATTCCAGCATCTTCCCTACTACCGAAGTTAAGCTCACTGGCCTATAATTACCTGCTTTCTGCCTACCTCCTTTTTTAAACAGTTGTGTCACGTTTGCTAATTTCCAATCCGCCGGAATGTTCCCTCGTAGGTTCGACAGCAAAGAGTGAGTTTGGGAATTTGAATCTAGGTGGGAATTGAATTGAATTAAATCAGTAAGGCAGCTCCTTTTAAATTTCAGGAGTTTAAATTAATTTAAATTAAGCTAGTATTGTGCAGTGTGGGTGAACAAGGGCTGCCCCACCCACTCACATAACTGGTTGGCAGTTAAGTGTCAGTCACTTTAATCTACTTTGATCTAAAAGCAGGTGGGGGAGGGGAGTCAATTCAGGACAGTTTAAAAAGAGCAACTTGTAAACTTACTCCCAGTGAGTTCTCCCAGTGAGCCAGAGAGAAGACAGAGCCAGGAGTGAGACACAGCTAAGAGTCAGTTTGGGAATTTGAATCTAGCTGGGAATTCGAAGCTGGGTGGGGAGGAAGTGCTTTTGATCCCTGGTAAGTGACTGGTAAGTAGTGTTTCTGTTTTTCTGTTTCTTTTCATTGGTATATTTATTTATTTTTTCTTTGTTGTTTTTTAGTTGAAATTGTAGTTGTTGAAGTTAACCGAAGGTTTAAGACATGGCAGGAGATCTCAGACCCGTGTCATGCTTCTCGTGTGCGATGTGGGAGCTCAGGGACACGTCCACTGTCCCTGGCTCCTTCACGTGCAAGAAGTGTGTCCAGTTGCAGCTCCTGTTAGACCGCTTGACGGCTCTGGAGCCGTGGATGGACTCACTTTGGAGCATCCGCGATGCTGAGGATGTCGTGGATAGCACGTTTAGCGAGTTGGTCACACCGCAGGTGAAAGGTACTGAGGGAGATAGAAAGCGGGTGACCAAAAGACAGAGCAAGAGTAGGAAGGCAGTGCAGGTGTCCTCTGCGGTCATCTCCCTGCAAAACAGATATACCGCTGTGGATACTGTTGAGGGAGATGGCTCACCAGGGGAAGGCAGCAGCAGCCAGGTTCATGGCACCGTGGCTGGCTCTGCTGCGCAGCTGGGCAGGAAGAAGAATGGCAGGGCTATAGTGATAGGGGACTCAATTGTAAGGGGAATAGACAGGCGGTTCTGCGGACGCAATCGAGACTCCAGGATGGTATGTTGCCTCCCTGGTGCAAGGGTCAAGGATGTCTCGGAGCGGCTGCAGGACATTCTGGGGGGGGGGGGCAGGGTGAACAGCCATCTGTCGTGATGCACATAGGCACCAACGATATAGGTAAAAAATGGGACGAGGTCCTACAAGCTGAATTTAGGGAGCTAGGAGTTAAACTAAAAAGTAGGACCTCAAAGGTAGTAATCTCAGGATTGCTACCAGTGCCACGAGCTAGTCAGAGTAGGAATGTCAGGATAGAGAGGATGAATGCGTGCCTCGAGAGATGGTGCAAGAGGGAGGGATTCAAATTCCTGGGACATTGGAACCGGTTCTGGGGGAGGTGGGACCAGTACAAACCGGACGGTCTGCACCTGGGCAGGACTGGAACCGATGTCCTAGGGGGGGTGTTTGCTCGAGCTGTTGGGGAGAGTTTAAACTAATGTGGCAGGGGGATGGGAACTGATGCAGGAAGTTGGAAGGTAGTAAAGCAGGGGCAGAAATAAAAGGCAGTGAGGGGGAAAGTGTAAGGCAGAGAACAACAAAGAACAAAGAAATGTACAGCACAGGAACAGGCCCTTCGGCCCTCAAAGCCCGTGCCGACCATACTGCCCGACTAAACTACAATCTTCTACACTTCCTGGGTCCGTATCCTTCTATTCCCATCCTATTCATATATTTGTCAAGATGCCCTTTAAATGTCCCTATCGTCCCTGCTTCCACTACCTCCTCCGGTAGCGATTTCCAGGGACCCACTACCCTCTGCGTAAAAAACTTGCCTCGTACATCTACTCTAAACCTTGCCCCTCTCACCTTAAACCTATGCCCCCTAGTAATTGACCCCTCTACCCTGGGGAAAAGCCTCTGACTATCCACTCTGTCTATGCCCCTCATAATTTTGTATACCTCTATCAGGTCGCCCCTCAACCTCCTTCGTTCCAGTGAGAACAAACCGAGTTTATTCAACGGCTCCTCATAGCTTATGCCCTCCATACCAGGCAACATTCTGGTAAATCTCTTCTGCACCCTCTCTAAAGCCTCCACATCCTTCTGGTAGTGTGGCGACCAGAATTGAACACTATACTCCAAGTGTGGCCTAACTAAGTTTCTATACAGCTGCAACATGACTTGCCAATTCTTATACTCAATGCCCCGGCCAATGAAGGCAAGCATGCCGTATGCCTTCTTGACTACCTTCTCCACCTGTGTTGCCCCTTTCAATGACCTGTGGACCTGTACTCCTAGATCTCTTTGACTTTCAATACTCTTGAGGGTTCTACCATTCACTGTATATTCCCTACCTGCATTAGACCTTCCAAAATGCATTACCTCACATTTGTCCGGATTAAACTCTATCTGCCATCTCTCCGCCCAAGTCTCCAGACAATCTAAATCCTGCTGTATCCTCAGACAGTCCTCATCGCTATCCGCAATTCCACCAACCTTTGTGTCATCTGCAAACTTACTAATCAGACCAGTTACATTTTCCTCCAAATCATTTATATATACTACAAAGAGCAAAGGTCCCAGCACTGATCCCTGTGGAACACCACTGGTCACAGCCCTCCAATTAGAAAAGCATCCCTCCATTGCTACCCTCTGCCTTCTATGGCCTAGCCAGTTCTGTATCCACCTTGCCAGTTCACCCCTGATCCCGTGTGACTTCACCTTTTGTACTAGTCTACCATGAGGGACCTTGTCAAAGGCCTTACTGAAGTCCATATAGACAACATCTACTGCCCTACCTGCATCAATCATCTTAGTGACCTCCTCGAAAAACTCTTATCAAGTTAGTGAGACACGACCTCCCCTTCACAAAACTGTGCTGCCTCTCACTAATACATCCATTTGCTTCCAAATGGGAGTAGATCCTGTCTCTCAGAATTCTCTCCAGTAATTTCCCTACCACTGACGTAAGGCTCACCGGCCTGTAGTTCCCTGGATTATCCTTGCTACCCTTCTTAAACAGAGGAACAACATTGGCTATTCTCCAGTCCTCCGGGACATCCCCTGAAGACAGCGAGGATCCAAAGATTTCTGTCAAGGCCTCAGCAATTTCCTCTCCAGCCTCCTTCAGTATTCTGGGGTAGATCCCATCAGGCCCTGGGGACTTATCTACCTTAATATTTTTTAAGACACCCAACACCTCGTCTTTTTGGATCACAATGTGACCCAGGCTATCTACACCCCCTTCTCCAGACTCAACATCTACCAATTCCTTCTCTTTGGTGAATACTGATGCAAAGTATTCATTTAGCACCTCGCCCATTTCCTCTGGCTCCACACATAGATTCCCTTGCCTATCCTTCAGTGGGCCAACCCTTTCCCTGGCTACCCTCTTGCTTTTTATGTACGTGTAAAAAGCCTTGGGATTTTCCTTAACCCTATTTGCTAATGACTTTTCGTGACCCCTTCTAGCCCTCCTGACTCGTTGCTTAAGTTCCTTCCTACTTTCCTTATATGCCACACAGGCTTCGTCTGTTCCCAGCCTTTTAGCCCTGACAAATGCCTCCTTTTTCTTTTTGACGAGGCCTACAATATCACTCGTGATCCAAGGTTCCCGAAAATTGCCGTATTTATCTTTCTTCCTCACAGGAACATGCCGGTCCTGTATTCCTTTCAACTGACACTTGAAAGCCTCCCACATGTCAGATGTTGATTTGCCCTCAAACATCCGCCCCCAATCTATGTTCTTCAGTTCCCGCCTAATATTGTTATAATTAGCCTTCCCCCAATTTAGCACATTCATCCTCGGACCACTCTTATCCTTGTCCACCAGTACTTTAAAACTTACTGAATTGTGGTCACTGTTACCGAAATGCTCCCCTACTGAAACATCTACCACCTGGCCGGGCTCATTCCCCAATACCAGGTCCAGTACCGCCCCTTCCCTAGTTGGACTGTTTACATATTGTTTTAAGAAGCCCTCCTGGATGCTCCTTCCAAACTCCGCCCCGTCTAAGCCCCTGGCACTAAGTGAGTCCCAGTCAATATTGGGGAAGTTGAAGTCTCCCATCACCACAACCCTGTTGTTTTTACTCTTTTCCAAAATCTGTCTACCTATCTGCTCCTCTATCTCCCGCTGGCTGTTGGGAGGCCTGTAGTATACCCCCAACATTGTGACTGCACCCTTCTTATTCCTGATCTCTACCCATATAGCCTCACTGCCCTCTGAGGTGTCCTCTCGCAGTGTAGCTGTGATATTCTCCCGAACAAGTAGCGCAACTCCACCTCCCCTTTTACATCCCCCTCTATCCCGCCTGAAACATCTAAATCCTGGAACGTTTAGCTGCCAATCCTGCCCTTCCCTCAACCAGGTCTCTGTAATGGCAACAACATCATAGTTCCAAGTAGTAATCCAAGCTCTAAGTTCATCTGCCTTACCCGTAATGCTCCTTGCATTAAAACATATGCACTTCAGGCCACCAGACCCGCTGTGTTCAGCAACTTCTCCCCGTCTGCTCTGCCTCAGAGCCACACTGTCCCTATTCCCTAGTTCTCCCTCAATGCTCTCACCTTCTGACCTATTGCTCCCGTGCCCACCCCCCTGCCATACTAGTTTAAACCCTCCCGTGTGACACTAGCAAACCTCGCGGCCAGGATATTTATGCCTCTCCGGTTTAGATGCAACCCGTCCTTCTTATACAGGTCACACCTGCCCCGGAAGAGCTCCCAGTGGTCCAGATAATGGAAACCCTCCCTCCTACACCAGCTGTTTAGCCACGTGTTTATCTGCTCTATCTTCCTATTTCTAGCCTCACTGGCACGTGGCACAGGGAGTAATCCCGAGATTACAACCCTCAAGGTCCTGTCTTTTAACTTTCTGCCTAGCTCCCTGAACTCCTGCTGCAGGACCTCATGCCCCTTCCTGCCTATGTCGTTAGTACCAATATGTACAACGACCTCTGCCTGTTTGCCCTCCCCCTTGAGGATTCCCTCTACCCGTTCGGAGACATCCTGGACCCTGGCACCAGGGAGGCAACATACCATCCTGGAGTCTCTTTCACGTCCACAGAAGCGCCTATCTGTGTCCCTGACTATAGAGTCCCCTATTACTATTACTCTTCTGCGCTTTGACCCTCCCTTCTGAACATCAGAGCCAGCCGTGGTGCCACTGCTCTGGCTGCTGCTGTTTTCCCCTGATAGGCTATCCCCCCCGACAGTATCCAAAGGGGTATATCTGTTCGAGAGGGGGACAACCACAGGGGATTCCTGCACTGACTGCCTGCCCTTTCTGGTGGTCACCCATTTCTCTGCCTGCACCTTGGGTGTGACCACATTTACATAACTGCGATCTATGACGCTTTCCGCCACCTGCATGCTCCTAAGTGCATCCAATTGCTGCTCCAACCGAACCATGCGGTCTGTGAGGAGCTCCAGTTGGGTGCACTTTCTGCAGATGAAGCCATCCGGGACGCTGGAAGCCTCCCGGACCTGCCACATCTCACAGTCAGAGCACATAGTCAAAAATCAAAAAGGGCGACAGTACAAGGTACAGTGACTGAGGGGAGCTCAGTGAGAAGGACCAGGAATACTAAAAGAAATAAAACGGGAAGTGAAAACATTAATGGTAAGCGACGCGGCAGGTTGTTACATGAAGATATGGGTTCAACGACAAGGAAAATTAGGAGAAAGGTTAAGAGGAAATATAACTTAGGAGAGGTTACTGATCGAGGTGTTAAGATTAAGAACAGAGGTAAAAAAAGCCAACATAAGTGTACTTTACCTGAATGCTCGTAGTATTCGGAATAAGGTAAATGAGTTGATGGCACAAATCATCGTGAATGACTATGATTTAGTGGCCATTACTGAAACAGGTTAAAGGATGGTCACGACTGGGAGTTAAATATCCGAGGGTATCAAACTTTTCGGAAGGACAGAGTGGATGGTAAGGGAGGTGGTGTAGCTCTGTTATTTAAGGATGACATCCGGGCAACAGTAAGGGATGACATCGGTGCTATGGAGGATAAGGTTGAATCCATTTGGGTGGAAATCAGGAATAGTAAGGCTAAAAAGTCACTGATAGGAATAATCTATAGGCCACCAAATAGTAACATTATGGTGGGGCAGGCAATAAACAAAGAAATAACAGATGCATGTAGAAATGGTCCAGCAGTTATCATGGGGGATTTTAATCTACATGTTGATTGGTTTAACCAGGTCGGTCAAGTCAGCCTTGAGGAGGAGTTTATAGAATGTATCCGCGATAGTTTCCTATCAGGTAGATTCAAGTGACTGACACTTAACTGCCAACCAGTTATGTGAGTGGGTGGGGCAGCCCTTGTTAACCCACACTGCACAATACTAGCTTAATTTAAATTAATTTAAACTCCTGAAATTTAAAAGGAGCTGCATTCCTGATTTAATTCAATTCCCACCTAGATTCAAATTCCCAAACTCACTCTTAGCTGTGTCTCACTCCTGGCTCTGTCTTCTCTGTCTCACTGGGAGAACTCAGTGAGCTGGCAGTTGTGCTTTTCCTACTCTGGTGTGGACTGCTCACACCTGGTGTCTCACTATGTGGTCCTCAAACCTCCTCTAAATTACAAACAGTGCCAGTATCTGAGCAATATGTGAGTGGGATATTGAGTTCTGGTGTTTTTGATTCATCACTGTTTTCCATCTTTTGCTGTTCCTGCACTCCAGGTATCTAAAAGGGGAAAGGCATGAGGAAAGGGGGTAAAACAAGAATTGCATGCTTCTGTCACCTACAGCTTATAGATTGTGGAAAGAATGGAAAGTGGGATGTAAAAAGAAGGATAAGGTGTGAGCATACTGTTATTTGTGATGATTTCAGCCCCAAGGCTGGAGCAGACTCAGTCATGGCCACTCCAATGTTGGGGAGCTTTATCATGGTAAGGACATGTGGCCATGCCCACTTATTAGGTGCAGCTACCTCCAGTTATATGCAACTTGGTCCCTGTAAGATGAGAACATTTACGAGAATGTGCTGTGTGTTCTGGTGATGTGGCTGTCATGGTTAATATGCTGGGTGTTTGTAAGCTGTGTGATATGTGTAAGCTGTGTGTGTGCATGTGTGTAAGCTGTGTATGTGTGTTTGTGTGTGTGTGTAACTTGCAGTAGTGCTAAGTATTTGAGGGTAAGGTTATGAATGTTTGGCATGAGTCATGATTGACAGAGTGTTAGTAGGCGGTGCATTGAGCAGTATGTAAGGTCTATAGTGCAGTGGGTAGGATAATAATAATCTTTAGGTTTACATTAACACTGCAATGAAGTTACTGTGAAAAGCTCCTAGTCGCCACATTCGGGCGCCTGTTTGGGTACACGAGGGAGAATTCAGAATGTTCAAATTAGGTAACAGCACGTCTTTCAGGACTTGTGGGAGGAAACTGGAGCACCCAGAGGAAACACACGCAGACACGGGGAGAATGTCCGCACATTACTCCGCACATACAATGACCCAAACTGGGAATCGAATCTGGGACCCTGGCGCTGTGAAGAAACAGTGCTAACCACTGTGCTATGGTGCCGCCCATTTAAGATGCTTTCATTGATGTTACCACCCACATGTGGCACTGCATCAAGGTCCACAGGGTTAGCTTGCATTGACCAGCACAGCTATCTGTTCCCATTGCCTTCACAAGGTTTGTCTGGTGAGCTTCCTCGCCCCCATAGATATATGGCATCTCTCCTGCTCTCAACGACCTGTAGCAAGACCTCCAGTACAATGTTGGAAAATCTCTGAGCCAATTCTCTCCCACATTGTTCCATTCTTCTGTCTTTTTCACCTCAAAATTCTTATGATATCCATATTAACATATCATGGTGCAATCACACACACACTGATGGACAGGTAGATGGACCAACCAACACACACACAACATCACAGCCAATCACCAGTGAGAGCACATGCACTATAAAACAGGGAACACCACAGTTCCCGCTCATTCTACCAGGAGATAGCTCAGAGCACAGAGCTCCCAGCGTGCCACTCAGACATACACCATGTGCTGTGCCTCACTAAGATAGTGCTAGACTGGGTCCATAGGTTAGCTGGTGAAGTACGCCCCACAGCCAGAAGTTAATAGTTATTATTGTACAGAATAATAAAACAGAGTTGTACCATCTACAACCGTGTTGGTTCGTTTGTGTATCGGAACACCCAACACGACAAAAATCACTTTTAAAATTACTCCCAACATCTGCTCCAGCCAAAATATAGTTTGCCTTTAGGAGATGCAGGCTGGGCTTTAAATAATGTAGGTTAGGTTGAACTCATGCTAAGGCATTCAGCTATTCAACAGCATAGCTAGTGCTGGCTGCATGCTACAATCATTAGCAGGCAGCACATTATTTGCAAGTTGCTTGCATTGGAAGCAATGGACACAGTTTAATTGCCCATCAGCATCTCCATGCCATTTTCAGGATTATCAAATTTTGAGATGTTTTCCACTTGTGGAGCAGCAGTTTTTGACTTTCCTCAACTTAATGACTTTCAGGCAGAATAAAACAATGGTCAGCACACTGTTGATATGTATATTGATGTTTTTTTTCAATTAACTGGAGTTCCCTCGTTAAGGCCACACATTTCTTGGCTTTTTTGCCCTTATTGACTGAGTAGTCTTTCTGTGCAATGAAACAGGAACTGTCCATCAAACACTTAAGTTATTTCCTTGATTAAGTCTGAGTGGAGGTTGGTTTCAGGTTGTTTATTTCAATCTGATGAAAGCTGATTATTTGAATTCTGTACCAATGTTGATTCATCATTGGAAGCGGATTTATTTTCTTTTACCTGTGGGGTAAGATTCTGCACATCTCAACCTTCACGGAACTGGTTGTTCTGAGATTCTTTTGGATGAATACCTCGATGAAGTTGCTCCTTGTGTGGGTGCTAACCTCCAATTTATTTGCTGTTATACCATCAATTCACTGCGAGACTGTGAGAGCGAGTGAACATAAGGCTTTATTATCCAGGAACTCGCCTGCCAGTGTCTGCTGTACAAATGAGTGCCACCCACAGGTGGCCGGTCTATATATCGCCCGGGGAGGGCGGAGCCAGAGGCAGAGCCCACCGGGGTTCCAGTACAGTATCTGGAAGTAGACCGTATTATTATTTCCGGGTCATAGGTCACAGCACTATACAGACAGTTCATACTTCGGTGAATACATTCACCACATTCACCCACAGTTAAAAAAATCAAGTCCAGCGGGGGTGACGTGGGGTCATCAAATATTCAGTCTGTCTGGAGGCCGGATCGTTCTTTAAGACCTCCTCAGCTCTGGCGATGCGGCGGGCACGGTTGTTGCAGAGGGTGACAACGGTGCGTGTTGTCTGGAGCTTCAGTCCGGCGTGTCGGAGACGGTTGAGCGGTGGGGGTAGGCTGGGGGGTGAAGGGTGGCGGCAGTGCAGGCACGGGACAATACAGGAGACTCAGGGGGGCGTAAGGGAGGTCAATTACTAGGGGGCATAGGTTTAAGGTGCGAGGGGCAAGGTTTAGAGTAGATGTACGAGGCATGTTTTTTACACAGAGGGCAATGGGTGCCTGGAACTCGCTGCCGGAGGAGGTGGTGGAAGCAGGGACGATAGTGACATTTAAGGGGCATCTTGACAAATACATGAATAGGATGGGAATAGAGGGATACGGACCCAGGAAGTGTAGAAGATTGTAGTTTAGTCGGGCAGCATGGTCGGCACGGGCTTGAGGGCTGAAGGGCCTGTTCCTGTGCTGTACTTTTCTTTGTTCTTTGTTCTTTATAAGGGGCGCCGGGGGTGGTGGTAGGCTGTTGGGGGAGGGGGGGGGGGTTGTTGGCAGGGGAACTAGCTGGCGCCAGGTCCCGTAGGGAGACCGTATCTTGCCGTCCGTCCTGGTGCACGACGTAGGCGTACTGGAGGTCGGTGTGCAGCAGCTGGATCCTCTCGACCAGGGAGTCGATCTTATGGCTCATCGTATGCTTCTGGAGAAGGACAGGTCCCGGAGTTGTCAGCCAGGATGGAAGGGAGACTGAAGGAATTTTTAATTTATGGGAATCTTAACCTGTCGAACTACGCCAAGTTTGGGGGAAACTTAGTTGATGAATCAAGTCCTGGCGCAATACGACAAGTTATAAGATTTGTAATATTTGTAGACTGTTAGTAGTTGTTTGATTCCTTGTATTATTCAACTGTGTATAGTTGAAGGAATTTATATCATCTCTGCTATTCGGTTATCAGTAGCACTTTGCGAATACTGGAACTCAGCAGAAATTTGCAGTATAAACTTCTCAGGTGCCAAAAGGAATTGTTTTATTTGTAGTCGCTTGATTACAATTTGAAAGTCATTTAAAAGGCAATTCGTAGACAATTCGAAGCTTTCAGAGAATTACAGACATTATCTTTCTTTGCTTAGGCAGACAGCTCGAAAGTAACTTTTTAAAGGTCAAAGTCTGGCAATGAAACATGAAGAGAGAGAGAAAGCTAATCTTCAGCTAAACTCAAACTCAAAGTCAAAAGTGGACTAACATCACTGACACAGACTGTTAGACTGACAGAACCCCCAAAGACATCTCCTAAAAACTAAACACTAAACCAAACCTAAAATGGAGACTATAAAGGACAAAACTGACTAAACTAACAGAAAGACAACACAGCACAACACACCCCCAACGACAATACACTCCAGACAACACACTAAAAACTAAACCTAACCTACAAAGACAATACTCACAAAGACAACAAAACCCAAAATGGCGGGGAGAAACTTTTTAGTTATACACTTTCATATCTGTCTTAAGTCATCTAATTACACCCCAATATAATCCTAATTGGTTTGGGTTAGACTCAAACACATTTGATTTGATGGCAAGCCGTCCATCTTCAATGTGCAACATCAGCTTTTCTGACCCAGCTGTAACAATGTTGCTGTGTTCAGTCCCTGTCCTTGACAATTAGAAATATGCATTTGCCAGAACAACGGACTTCAGTAAAAGTGAATTATGCTGTATAAATGGGTATTAAAAACTGGGGCTCAACATTTATGCTGAAACAGCTATCTTTTACCTATACTAGTTGTATTTGAAATACTTGGCTTCTACAGAGACCCCGGGAAAGTTCGATGAGGGGGCGTGTACGGTCAGGGTCGGGCCCTTGGACTCCTTTCGCCACAACGTAGCCGAGGATGGCTAGTCGGGTAGAGCGGAAAAGCACTTCTCTTTGTTATACATAGAACATAGAACATAGAACGATACAGCGCAGTACAGGCCCTTCGACCCACGATGTTGCACCGAAACAAAAGCCATCTAACCTACACTATGCCATTATCATCCATATGTTTATCCAATAAACTCTTAAATGCCCTCAATGTTGGCGAGTTCACTACTGTTGCAGGTAGGGCATTCCACGGCCTCACTACTCTTTGCGTAAAGAACCTACCTCTGACCTCTGTCCTATATCTATTACCCCTCAGTTTAAAGCTATGTCCCCTCGTGCCAGCCATTTCCATCCGCGGGAGAAGGCTCTCACTGTCCACCCTATCTAACCCCCTGATCATTTTGTATGCCTCTATTAAGTCTCCTCTTAACCTTCTTCTCTCCAACGAAAACAACCTCAAGTCCATCAGCCTTTCCTCATAAGATTTTCCCTCCATACCAGGCAACATCCTGGTAAATCTCCTCTGCACCCGCTCCAAAGCCTCCACGTCCTTCCTATAATGCGGTGACCAGAACTGTACGCAATACTCCAAATGCAGCCGAACCAGAGTTTTGTACAGCTGCAACATGACCTCATGACTCCGGAACTCAATCCCTCTACCAATAAAGGCCAACACTCCATAGGCCTTCTTCACAACCCTATCAACCTGGGTGGCAACTTTCAGGGATCTATGTAGATGGACACCTAGATCCCTCCGCTCATCCACACTTCCAAGAACTTTACCATTAGCCAAATATTCCGCATTCCTGTTCTTCCTTCCAAAGTGAATCACCTCGCACTTCTCTACATTAAACTCCATTTGCCACCTCTCAGCCCAGCTCTGCAGCTTATCTATATCTCTCTGTAACTTGCTACATCCTATCACACTGTCGACAACACCACCGACTTTCGTGTCGTCTGCAAATTTACTCACCCACCCTTCTGCGCCTTCCTCTAGGTCATTGATAAAAATGACAAACAGCAACGGCCCCAGAACAGATCCATGTGGTACGCCACTTGTAACTGAACTCCATTCTGAACATTTCCCATCAACCACCACCCTCTGTCTTCTTTCAGCTAGCCAATTTCTGATCCACATCTCTAAATCACCCTCAATCCCCAGCCTCCGTATTTTCTGCAATAGCCTACCGTGGGGAACCTTATCAAACGCTTTACTGAAATCCATATACACCACATCAACTGCTCTACCCTCGTCTACCTGTTCAGTCACCTTCTCAAAGAACTCAATAAGGTTTGTGAGGCATGACCTACCCTTCACAAAGCCATGCTGACTATCCCTGATCATATTATTCCTATCTAGATGATTATAAATCTTGTCTCTTATAATCCCCTCCAAGACTTTACCCACTACAGACGTGAGGCTCACCGGTCTATAGTTGCCGGGGTTGTCTCTGCTCCCCTTTTTGAACAAAGGGACCACATTTGCTATCCTCCAGTCCTCTTGCACTATTCCTGTAGCCAATGATGACATAAAAATCAAAGCCAAAGGTCCAGCAATCTCTTCCCTGGCCTCCCAGAGAATCCTAGGATAAATCCCATCAGGCCCCGGGGACTTATCTATTTTCAGTCTGTCCAGAATTGCCAACACCTCTTCCCTACTTACCTCAATGCCATCTATTCTATTAGCCTGGGGCTCAGCATTCTCCTCCACAACATTATCTTTTTCCTGAGTGAATACTGACGAAAAATATTCATTTAGTATCTCGCCTATCTCTTCAGACTCCACACACAACTTCCCATCCCTGTCCTTGACTGGCCCTACCCTTACCCTTGTCATTCTTTTATTCCTGACATACCGATAGAAAGCTTTTGGGTTTTCCTTGATCCTACCTGCCAAATACTTCTCATGTCCCCTCCTTGCTCGTCTTAGCTCTCTCTTTAGATCCTTCCTCGCTACCTTGTAACTATCCATCGCCCCAACTGAAACTACACACCTCATCTTCACATAGGCCTCCTACTTCCTCTTAACAAGAGATTCCACTTCTTTGGTAAACCACGGTTCCCTTGCTCTACGCCTTCCTCCCTGCCTGACCGGTACATACTTATCAAGAACACGCAGTAGCTGATCCTTGAACAAGCTCCACTTATCCAGTGTGCCCAACACTTGCAGCCTACTTCTCCACCCAACCCCCCCCCCCAAGTCACATCTAATGGCATCATAATTGCCCTTCCCCCAGCTATAACTCTTGCCCTGTGGTGTATACTTATCCCTTTCCATCATTAACGTAAACGTCACCGAATTGTGGTCACTGTCCCGAAAGTGCTCTCCTACCTCCAAATCCAACACCTGGCCTGGTTCATTACCCAAAACCAAATCCAACGTGGCCTCGCCTCTTGTTGGCCTGTCAACATATTGTGTCAGGAAACCCTCCTGCGCACACTGTACAAAAAACGACCCATCTAATGTACTCGAACTATATCTTTTCCAGTCAATATTTGGAAAGTTAAAGTCTCCCATAATAACTACCCTGTTATTTTCGCTCTTCTCCAGGATCATCCTCGCCATCCTTTCCTCTACATCCCAAAACTATTTGGAGGCCTATAGAAAACTCCCAACAGGGTGACCTCTCCTTTCCTGTTTCTAACCTCAGCCCATACTACCTCGGAAGAAGAGTCCCCATCTAGCATCCTCTCCGCCACCGTAATACTGTTCTTGACTAGCAGCGCCACACCTCCCCCTCGTTTGCCTCCTTCTCTGAGCTTACTAAAACACCTAAACCCCGGAACCTGCAACATCCATTCCTGTCCCTGCTCTATCCATGTCTCCGAAATGGCCACAACATCGAAGTCCCAGGTACCAACCCATGCTGCCAGTTCCCCTACCTTATTTTGTATACTCCTGGCATTGAAGTAGACACACTTCAAACCACCTACCTGAACACTGGCCCCCTCCTGCGACGTCAAATCTGTGCTCCTGACCTCTATACTCTCATTCTCCCTTACCCTAAAACTACAATCCAGGTTCCCATGCCCCTGCTGCATTAGTTTAAACCCCCCCCAAAGAGCACTAACAAATCTCCCCCCCAGGATATTTGTGCCCGTCAGGTTCAGATGTAGACCATCCTGTCTGTAGAGGTCCCACCTTCGCCAGAAAGAGCCCCAGTTATCCAGAAACCTGAATCCCTCCCGCCTGCACCATCCCTGTAGCCACGTGTTTAATTGCTCTCTCTTCCTATTCCTCATCTCACTATCACGTGGCACGGGCAATAACCCAGAGATAACAACTCTGTTTGTTCTAGTTCTGAGCTTCCCTCCTAGCTCCCTGAAAGCCTGCCTGACATCCTTGTCCCCTTTCCTACCTATGTCGTTAGTGCCAATGTGGATTACGACTTGGGGCTGCTCCCCCTCCCCCTTAAGGACCCGGAAAACACGATCACGTACCCTTGCACCTGGGAGGCAACATACCAAACGTGAGTCACTCTCGCTCCCACAAAATCTCCTATCTGTGCCCCTGACTATAGAGTCGCCAATTACTAATGCTCTGCTCCTCTCCCCCCTTCCCTTCTGAGCAACAGGGACAGACTCCGTGCCAGAGGCCCATACCCCATGGCTTACCCCTGGTAAGTCGTCCCCCCCACAAGTATCCAAAGCGGTATACTTGTTTCTCAGGGGAACGACCGCAGGGGATCCCTGCACTGACTGCTTCTTCCCAGTCCCTCTTACAGTCACCCATCTATCTCCAATCTTTGGTGTAACTAATTCCCTAAAGCTGCTATCTATGACATCCTTCCGAATGATCCGACGTTCTTCCAACTGCAGCTCCAGTTCCCTAACTCGGTCTTGGAGGAGCTGGAGATGGCAGCACTTCCTGCAGGTAAAATCATACGTGAGGTTGAGGGATTGGGCAGCCTGGCGGAACCTCTGAAGTTGGCTTTGTGGTCCTGTTGATCATGGTCACATTGTCCAAGTACGGTTATGTAGCCCGCAACCCGAACTGGTCCACCATTCGGTCCATCGTTCTCTGAAAGACCGAAACCCCGTTAGTGACGCCGAAAGGGACCCTGAGGAAGCGGAAGAATCAGCCGGCTGCTTCAAAGGCAGTGTAGTGGTGCTCTTCCAGGCAGATCGGGAGCTGGTGGTAGGCCGACTTCAGATGGACCATTGAGAACACCCGGTACTGAGCGATCAGGTTGACCATCTCCGCTATGCGGGGAAGGGGGTACGCATCCAATTGCGTGAACCGGTTTATGGTCTGGGTGTAGTCCACAACCATCCGATTCTTTTCCCCGGTCCGAACGACCACCACTTGCGCTCTCCAGGGGCTGTTGCTGGCCTCGATGATCCCTTCCCTCAACAGTCGCTGGACCTCCGACTTGATAAAAATCATGTCTTAGGAACTGTACCGCCTGCTACTGGTGGCGATGGTCTTTCAGTTGGGAGTGAGGTTCGCAAAGAGCGAAGGGGGGGACCTTAAGGGTCGCGAGGCTACATACCGTGAGGGGGGGTAAGGGTCCGCCGAACTGTAGGGTCAAGCTTCGGTGACTGCATTGGAAGTCTAATCCAAGCAGTAGGAGGGCGCAGAGGTGAGGGAGGACGTACAGCTTAAAACGGGCGTACTCGGTGCCCTGCATCGCGAGGTTTGCGATACAGTACCCCCGGGTCTGAACCGAATGGGATCCGGAGGCAAGGGAGATTGTTTGGGATGCGGGGTAGATGTGAAGGGAACAGCGCCTTACCGTGTCAGGGTGAACAAAGCTCTCCATGCTCCCGGAGTCGAAAAGACAGGGGGTCTCGTGCCTGTTGACGCGAATGATCATCGTGGAACTTTTCAGGTCCTTTAGCTGTGACTGGTCGAGGGTGACTGCGCCAAGATGCGGGTAGCCTGCGTGGTCGGTGATATCGGGGTCACAAAATGGCGGACCCTACGAGTCACACGTGTCGGGCTGGGTCGAAGATGGCAACCAAGGTGGCCTCCCCCATCGGTCGCACGTGTCGGTTGGTGTCGGAGCCGGCGGCTAAGATGACGGTCCCCACGAGTCGCACGAGGCTGATGACGCGTCTGAAGGGGGAGTTCCCGGCAGGCACGCCGCCACACTGCGGGGTATGCGGGCCTGTGAGTCTATCGGTCGGGTCTGGTGAGTTTTGACTTCTGGGCTTTAGGTCGGCCCAGACAGACTCTGGCGAAGTGTCCCTTTTTGCCACAGTCGCTGTACGTCACTGTGCGGGCTGGGCAACGCTGCCGGGGATGTTGACCCTGGCCGCAGAAGTAGCATTGCGGTTCCCCGGTCTGGACGGGCAGCCGTGCGGCACAGGCCTGTGACATAGTTGGGTCCGGTGGGGGCCACGACGGTGGCGTCCACGAGGGGTTCGCCGGGTCCGCGGGGAAGGCGCCGAGGCTCTGGTAGGCCACTTCTAACGAGGTGGCTAGTTTTACCGTGTCCTACAGGTCAGTGGTCCGATTTTCCAGCAGGCGCTGCCTGATGTAATTAGACCGGACCCCAGCCACGTACGTGTCCCGGATCTGCAGCTTCATGTGCTCCTCTGCCATCACATCCCGATAGTTGCAGTTCCCTGCGAGTAGGGTCTGGATTTCTAGGTACTCGTCCAGCGATTCCCCGGCGCGTTGACGGCGAGTAGTGAGGAGGTGTTGCACGAACACCTCATTTACGGGCTTCACGAAATGCGCCTTGAGGGTCGCGACCACCGCTCGTACATGGCAGCTTTCTCTATCATTACGGAGATTCGATGGCTCACCCAGGCGTGGAGGAAGCGCAGCTTGAGAGTTTTGGAGGGAGGCGTTGTGAAGGAGTCGAGGTAGGCCTCGAAACAGCGAAGCTTCTGTTGCTCGTGCGTCGAGTTCGGGTTTATCTGGCTTTAGAGCGGCTTCTATGGTGATGTCGCTGGATATTAAATTGTTATACCGTCAATTCACTGCGAGACTGTGAGAACGTGTGAACATAAGGCTTTATTGTCCAGGAACTCGCCTGCCAGTGTCTGCGATATAAATGAGTGCCACCCACAGGTGGCCTGTCTATATATCGCCCCGGGGAGGGGGGAGCCAGAGCCGGAGCCCACCGGGGTTCCAGTACAGTATCTGGAAGTAGACTGTATTATCATTTCCGGGTCAGAGGTCACAGCACTATACAAACAGTTCATACTTAGGTGAATACATTCATCACATTTGCAAATTAGGATTTGCAATGAATTCATTGTCAGCAGCAGGTGAAAATTGCTCAGCACAAATTGAAATTCCTATCCTCCTGTCTCTATATAGTCCCATTTTGATAATGCAATGGGGTTTATCAGTTCATTATGTGGTAGCCCAGTTACAAAAGACAAGCATCTCATCACCATGGATGCCATGTCAACACAGCTATTCACATTAGTCACATGTAATGAACAACACACCCATCAGTGAGAAGGAAAAATGATGTATTATAGAAAAGCACTTAGATAATGGCTGACCTAATATCCTTGGGTCCCTGCCAAACAAAAATGTATCAATCTCTGTTTTGAACTCATGAATCGACCTAGCCTCAATTGCTGTTTGGGAAAGTTTCAAAACTCCATTATAATCTCAGTGAAGTACATTCTGCCATGAATGGCTACCTCTAATTTTAAGGCTATGTTCCTTTGTTCTATACTCTCTCATCAGAGAAAATAGATAAAGGGAAATGATAGCTACTTTGATCATCTTAAACATCTTGTCGAACATAAGAACATAAGAACTAGGAGCAGGAGTAGGCCATCTGGCCCCTCGAGCCTGCTCCACCATTCATTGAGATCATGGCTGATCTTTTGTGGACTCAGCTCCACTTTCCGGCCCTTAATCTTCAAAAAGCTATCTATCTTTATCTTAAAAACATTTAATGAAGGAGCCTCTACTGCTTCACTGGGCAAGGAATTCCATAGATTCACAACCCTTTGGGTGAAGAAGTTCCTCCTAAACTGAGTGATCACATGATGACGTGGCTGCTTAAGTGGTCACATAATGGAGGCGCGGGAGTTTACCCTGGGAGTACGGGCAGAGTACAAGCATGGAACAGCGAATAGCTCAGTGATGTCTGGCACGACATGTAGGCGGGAGGTCGTACTTTTGGGATCTCTGATTGGGACCTGATTTTTAAAAGAATTTTCGCCCATTTGTTCGGAGGTTACTCATCAGGGAATTGCAGAGATCGGCAGAATGGGCTTTCCCCTGTGCCAATCCTATGCCCAAATGCAGAGGAAGAAGTCGTACAACACCAAGTGAAAGTCCACCAGGTTTGTTTCGAATCATTAGCTTTCATCATGAAGAGCTGTGCTCCAAAGGCTAGTGATTTGAAACAAACCTGTTGGACTTTAACCTGGTGTTGTAAGATTCCTACTGTGTCCACCCCAGTCCAACGCCGGCATTTCTACATCACAAATGCAGAGGAAGAGAGTCCAGGAAGCCTGAAATTGACCTAATCTCGATGGACTCGGGAGCCTCGTGGAACACCTCGACACTTTAGATGGCGACCGCAGAACAGCAGCTTTCCGACCCATAGGCCAAAGAATTCAGTGAACAATTTAATTTACGCGTCGAGAAGCAGTGGAAGCTGACTCCGACAAAATATGCAAGCCAATAGAGGAGGTCCGGGTGGAGCTCACTAAAGCTGTTGGAATGGTTAAAAAAAAGGCGAGAGACTGAAAGGTATCGAAGAAGTGCTTCCAAGACATGAGGACCAGTTTTGTGTTGCTTGAGGCTGAGATTGCAGTGGTGGTCGATGAAAATTAAAGGTCGAAAGCGAAGGTTGACGACCTGGAAAAACGGTCAAAGAGGCAGAATCTCCGGGTTGTGGGATTGCAGGACAGAATGGAGGGCCCAAACCCCACTGAGCATTTATCACAGATGATCTGAAAGATGGTTGGCGAGAGTGGTCACTCACCCCCTCCTAGCACTCAGCAGGGCCCATTGGACGCTTTGGAAGAGCCCGCAACCGAATGAACCAGCTTGCACGTTGATCATTCAGTTTCATAGCTTCCGAAATAAGGAAAATGTCCTAAAGTGGGCCAAGGAGCATTGCGACATGAAATGGGAAGGAATTACTATCCGAGCGTATGAAGGATGGGTGTAGAACTAGCGAGGAATCAGGCCGCCTTTAACCAGGTAATGGCAGTATTCTACACTATTTCAGAGTGGTGTACCCGGTGAAGCTGTGGGTTACGCACAAGACCAAGGACTATTTTGTGAGACACTTGAAGAGGTGGAGGACTTTATCAACAAACATGGACTGAGGTCCAATTAAAAGCGGTGTTATGTGGGGGATCTCTTTATTTGCAGTTTCTTGTAGAGGTTTCAGGCTGAAGGGGGTGTAGTGTTTTAAAGTATGGGTTCTTGATTAATAAGGAGATCAGGAGAAGGCAGGAGAATGGTGATGAGAAAAATATCAGCCATGATTGAATGGCCACCAGCAGGAACCCAGGGCGGGAACCACAGCGGGCTGCCTCCACTCCTGATTCCAAGGTATAGTGTTAGGGTCTGCAAGGCCAGAAAATTAGACACTAATTAAGTTGGCATAAGAGCAGGGTCCGGTTTAGCAATGGGGCTAGGGCATGAAGATCTATGTATGTTTTCACATTAAACATCTGTTCACACATTTTCAACCTACCTCGGTGCTCTGTCCAACGGGTGTGAGGGATGGGCTGGCCGCAGAGGGGATGCAGAGGGTAAGGGGGAAATGGGTGGTTGTTGGGTGGGCTTGGCCCAGGGCCGGTGGTTCAGCCAGTGCTCACCACTCCGATGTCCCACCCCCATCCCCCACCCTCCACTGTCACCCCCATTACCTCCGCCACCCCAGGGATATGATAGGAGTGTGTTGTGAAATGGCCAGCTCGCATGCAGGGATCATCCAGGTGGATGGTGGAAAGTGCTAACGTGGGCAAGAGTCAGATGTTGTCAAACGATGCAGAGCACCCGAGCACATCGCTAAGTGGGTAGTCATCAACCTCTATCCCATGGGCCATACCCGTTGCGACTGCCAACCCGGCAGTGTGGCAGGTATGTATCACGGAGGGGTTGCAGGGGATGGTGGGGTGGTGTGGGAGTGGAATGCGGCGTGTCCATGTCGCTGGCCTATCCCCCATGCCCCTCCCAGTCAGTGAACATGGAGGCGATCAGAACATCCCACGCGCGTGACACTGGCCTCCCGTGTCTGTCCGGGCCCCATGTCCTGCCCATCCTCCCCCTCCCCCACATCAAAGAAATAAGAAATGTACAGCACAGGAACAGGCCCTTCGGCCCTCCAAGCCCGTGCCGAAACATCCTCCTCTTTGGACGAGGCCTGTTGTTCATCCTCCTCCTCCAGCACGTCGCCCCTCTGTTGTTCAATTGTAGTAGAGGATGCAACAGGCCACAACAAGGCGAGCGACCCTCCCAGCACTGAACTGGAGGGCCCCTCGAGAACAGTCCAGGCACCATTCATAGAATGTTCATAGAATCTACAGTACAGAAGGAGGCCATTCAGCCCATCGAGCCTGGACCTGCCCTTGGAAAGAGCAAAGGGCAATTTAGCATGGCCAATCCACCTGAACTGCACATCTTTGGACTGTGGGAGGAAACCGGAGCACCCGGAGGAAACCCACGCAGACACAGAGAGAACGTGCAGACTCCGCACAGACAGTGACCCAAGCCGGGAATCGAACCTGGGACCCTGGAGCTGTGAAGCAACCTGAACCACATCTTCACGATGCTGAAGCACCACTCGATCATGCCCCTGGTCGCTGCATGGATGTTGTTGTAACGGTTCTCCACATCGGTCTGTGGCCTTCAGGTAGGCGTCATCAGCCACAACCGCAGTGGATAGCCGTTGTCACCCAGGAGCTAATTCCCCCCAGCTGGAGAAGTACCTCAAAGAGGCCAATAACCGTTGAGTGTGCCAGGGTGAATGCCTTGTTGCCACTACCCGGGTATCGGGTGCAGACCATGATGTGCATCTCATGGTCACACAGCAGATGTATGCTCATCAAGTGGAACCCCTTTTGGTTTGTAAAGAGTGCACAGTCATCCAGAGGTGCTCGTAGGGCGACATGCAATCTGTCGATCCGCCCCTGGACCTGGGCATACAGGCAATGGGGCGACCCCTGCTGCACGGGCATCCTGGTGGGCTCAATCTACATTCAAAGAAATATATTGTGCCCACTGGGCATAAAAGGCCTCCATGACTGCACGGATGTACCTGTGCACCGAGCTCAGTGAGATTCTGGACAGATCCCCACTCTGTGCCTGAAAGGAGCCTGTGACATAAAAGGGTGACCATCATCTTGAGGCCACTGGGCGTGGGTGTCCTCTCCCATATCCATGTGGTGCCAGGTGTGCTATGATCCGGCAGATAAGTCGCACTGCCCTTGCTCAGCCAGAATCTTCGACGGCATGCCCAGTCCAGTCCGGCTCCGGCAGGTCCTCGAATGACAGGTGCTGCCGCATACACGAGGCCTCGCGTGGTGCCTCCTCTCCACCTCCTCCTCCTCGGCCTGTTGGCGGCCAACTCTCCATCCTCAACGGCTGCCTCCTGTTCCTCTGGGGCAGTCACTGCTGCTGCAGCTTCCTCGAGCAGCTCCAGCTTGTACAGCCGCAGTGCATTCCCTAGAGCTGTGGCAACTAAGAGGAACAAGAACAAAGAACAAAGAAAAGTACAGCACCTACAGCACATACACGTAGTCATGGAACTTGTCGACACCGGTCAACAGGCCTAGGCATTCCTTCTCGATTTGCGCATAGCGCTGCTCTGTGGGGGTCATGGCCCATGACGCATATGCAATAGGGGCCCATGACGAGGCATCAACTCGTTGCAGGAGCACCGCCCCTATGCCAGATTGGCTCGCGTCCGTTGATATTTTCGTCTTCCTTGCAGGATCGAAAAATGCCAATATCGGGGCGGTGGTCAGCTTGACCTTCAGCTCCTCCCATTCACGCTGGTGGACCGGAAGCCACTGGAAGTCCGTCGTCTTCCTAACTAGGTTGCGGAGAGCCGTGGTGTGGAAAGTGAGGTTAGGGATGAACTTTCCTCGGAAGTTGACCATTCCTAAGAACCGGAGCACCGCCTTCTTATCCGTTGGCTTCTGCATGGCCTTGGTGGCTGCCACCTTGTCCGCATCCGGCCGTACACCCAACCGGGAAATGTGGTCTCCTAAAAACTTGAGTTCGGTCTGGCCGAAAGAACATTTGGCTCTGTTGAGGCGCAGGCCTTGGTCCCGTATCCTGCTTAAAAACGCGTTGGAGGCAACTGGTATGCTCCTGCGGGGTGGTGGACCAGATGATGATGTCGTCCACATAGACACGCACACCCTCGATGCCCTCCATCATCTGCTCCATGATGCGGTGGAACACTTCAGATGCTGATATGATTCCAAATGGCATTCTATTGTAGCAGTACCTGCCAAATGGGGTGTTGAAAGTACACAGCTTTCTGCTGGACTTGTCCAATTGAATCTGCCAGAAGCCCTTTGATGCATCCAGTTTGGTGAATATGTTGGCTCAAGCCATCTCGCAAGTGATCTCCTCACGCTTGGGGATAGGGTAATGCTCCCGCATGATGTTACGATTTAAATCCTTCGGGTCGATATAGATCCGGAGCTCGCCGGATGGCACACCATGGAACTGACCCAGTCGGTTGGTTCCATCACTCTGGAAAGCACTCCTGCAGCTGCTGCTTGAGGCGGTCCTTGAGGGGTGCTGGGACTCTGCGAGGTGCATGAACCATAGGCGTGGTGTCCTGTTTGAGCAGGATTTTGTATGTGTAGGGAAGTGTGCCCATGCCTTCGAAGACATCTCGGTGTTGAATGATGATGGCACTTAGTTGCGCCCTGAAGTCCGCATCTTGGAAGTCAGACGTGTCCTCTGGAGAGAGGGAATGTATGCGCTGCACGAGGTTGAGGAGCTTGCACGCCTGTGCGCCTAGCAGGGAGTCCTTTGAGGAGCCCACGATCTCGAAGGGTAGGGTGGCTTTTCGCGACTTGTGCGTCACCTCGAGTTGGCATGACCCGGTGGCGGGGATGATGTTACCATTATAGTCGACCAGTTGGCAATTGGATGGAAGAATTGTTGGCTTGGCCCCAGGGTTTGAAATGTTGACCATGCGAGGAGATTGGCGGAAGCACCAGTGTACAGACGGAATCTGATCTGGGCTCGGTTGACCGTCAGGGTGGCACATCACTCGTTGTCCAAATCAATGCTGTGTACCAACAGCGGCTGGTGCTTTCGATTCGGGGACTGCCTGTTCGAGTGATGCGGAGCGGTGGCGTCGGGTTGATGTTCTCCATGCTGTAGGATGCCGGAATGCTGAGAAGTTGCAGGTAGGTCTCACAAGTGCTAGATTGAGGCCACTCCTTGTACCATGTCGTGTTGGGTGTTCTGGTTCACAAACAAGCCAACAGTGCTGGAAGTGGTGTAACGCTATTTTATTAACTGTTCAGTATGCTAACATACTGTAAACGTGGGTATAAGCAATACCAGCTTAACTGTGGACCCTTTCCTATCACTAGCTATCACTAGCTATGGTGAGGCACTCAGCACATGGTGACTGTCTGTGATGCAGGCTGTGAGCTCTGTGCTCTGATCTGGCTGCTGCTTTGATAGAGCGGGAACTCTCCTGTCCCGTCTTTATAGTGCTTGTGCTCTCACTGGTGATTGGCTGCGGTGTTATGTATGATGGTTGGTCCTACTGCATGTCCATCAGTGTGTGCATGTGATTGCACCATAATGTACTGATGTATATTATGACATCCTCGATATCGGAGAGACCAAATGCAGACTGGGTGATCGCTTTGCTGAGCATTTTCGGTCTGTGCGCATTCAGGACCCTGACCTTCCTGTTGCTTGCCATTTTAACAAAAGACCCTGCTCCCATGCCCACATGTCTTTTCTTGGCCTGCTGCAATGTTCCAGTGAAACGCAATGCAAACTGGAGGAACAACATCTCATCTTCCGGCCTGAACATCGAATTCAACAACTTCAGGTGATCAGCTCTACTCCACCTCGACCCATTTGTTTTCATCCCACTTCATTTTAACTGTATTTTGCCATTTCTTTTTAAAAATATATATATTTAATTTCCCCCCCCCACCCCCAATTTTATCCTTTCTCCTCTTTGCTTCTCCCTTCCTCTCCCCCCACATCGACAGTTCATCCTCTGATGTTAGTTTCTCTGCTGTTTGACCTTTCACACCTTTTGTTCTCTCTGGGGACTGCCATTAGCACTCTTTTCCGTGGGTTTCTGTGGCCATTAGCACCCGGTTTCCCTGGGTTTCTGTGGCTATGACTCACCTTTCATTCTCATTCCACAGTATAAATATTTCCCACTTTCTCTGTCTGTTAGCTTTGACAAAAAGTCATCGGACTCGAAACATTAGCTCTTTTCTCTCCCTACAGATGCTGCTGAGATTTTCCAGCATTTTCTCTTTCGTTTCAGATTCCAGCATTCACAGTAATTTGCTTTTGAACAAAAGTAATAGATTGAAGGTGAAACCTTCCTGGTGAAAATAATACCAAATCTTAGATTTAATGTTGTATCTGTAGTGTCTTATTCTGGACTTCTTAACTACTGGAAATAATCTTCTTGTATGTACCTTATTCAATTGTGGAAATATATTCTAGCTTCACGCACTGTTTATTAAATTGAAAGATTGGTCGGAAGAACATGGACAGAAAATATCCAATAAAGGGTAAAATTCTTAAGGAGGTGGAGGAGCAGAGGGGTCTGAGTGTATAAATGATTGACAGTGGCAGGACAGGTGGAGAGAGTAGTAAATATGGGACGTGATCTACCAGAATGGGAACAGAGTCCCATGACATGCGCGATTAGCTGGGTGTTTCCCAGCATTCCGAGTGTCAGGATACACCACGCTATCAAACGGGTAGATTGGGGTCTCAGCGGGGAATGCGCAACCGAAGACGAACTTCGTCCCGTTTTCTGCACTGAGGAGCTCCACTCACCGGAACTCCTCACTGCAGAAGGAGGTCGGGATGCCATTTTTAAATAGCGCCAATCTCTCGACCCGCCCCCCGATGCGATCCCCGAACTCCAACTCACATATAAAGGGGTCCTCAAGCCTCCCCTGATAGGACACATATCCTTGTATATTTTGATCCCAGCGCTGATCCCTTTGCAGCCCCATCTCTGTGATGTCCACAACTCTATTTTATTTAACTAAGAGCTGTTAAACATACTTGCACTGTGGGTGACGTCCACAACATCGTACCCGCCAATTTCAAAACAGGCTCATTTACCTTTATTCATATACTGTGCACATTGAGGTACAACACCCTCAGTCCTGTGTTGACCGACACCCTTATCATAGTTATCCCCTTATCTTTTGCACCTGAAGTTAGATTCCTGCCATTTTCCATACTCTCTGTTCTATTACTTGTTCCAGAAACTTTACTAACCTTCCCTGAGCCCTCTGTCATAATATACACATCAGTATATGATGGTGCAGAGACACACACTGACTGGTGCCCTCTGTCTCTGTTACTGCTAAGGTAAACGCAGTCTCCACAGATCCAGAGTACCCAACACATCATGGTACCAGTATGTGATGTCAGAGTTTAATAGACCTACCTTCAAGTGATCTGCCTTCGACCAAAGAAGAACAAAGAACAAAGAAATGTACAGCAGAGGAACAGGCCCTTCGGCCCTCCAAGCCCGTGCCGACCATGCTGCCCGACTAAACTACAATCTTCTACACTTCCTGGGTCCGTATCCCTCTATTCCCATCCTATTCATGTATTTGTCAAGATGCCCCTTAAATGTCACTATCGTCCCTGCTTCCACCACCTCCTCCGGTAGCGAGTTCCAGGCACCCACTACCCTCTGCGTAAAAAACTTGCCTCGTACATCTACTCTAAACCTTGCCCCTCTCACCTTAAACCTATGCCCCCTAGTAATTGACCCCTCTACCCCAGGGAAAAGCCTCTGACTATCCACTCTGTCTATGCCCCTCATAATTTTGTATACCTCTATCAGGTCTCCCCTTAACCTCCTTCGTTCCAGTGAGAACAAACCGAGTTTATTCAACCGCTCCTCATAGCTAATGCCCTCCATACCAGGCAACATTCTGGTAAATCTCTTCTGCACCCTCTCTAAAGCCTCCACATCCTTCTGGTAGTGTGGCGACCAGAATTGAACACTATACTCCAAGTGTGGCCTAACTAAGGTTCTAATTAGCTGCAACATGACTTGCCAATTCTTATACTCAATGTCCCGGCCAATGAAGGCAAGCATGCCGTATGCCTTCTTTAATACCTTCTCCACCTGTGTTGCCCCTTTCAATGACCTGTGGACCTGTACTCCTAGATCTCTTTGACTTTCAATACTCTTGAGGGTTCTACCATTCACTGTATATTCCCTACCTGCATTAGACCTTCCAAAATGCATTACCTCCCATTTGTCCGGATTAAACTCCATCTGCCATCTCTCCGCCCAAGTCTCCAAACAATCTAAATCCTGCTGTATCCTCCGACAGTCCTCATCGCTATCCGCAATTCCACCAACCTTTGTGTCGTCTGCAAACTTACTAATCAGACCAGTTACATTTTCCTCCAAATCATTTGTATATACTACAAAGAGCAAAGGTCCCAGCACTGATCCCTGTGGAACACCACTGGTCACAGCCCTCCAATTAGAAAAGCATCCTTCCATTGCTACTCTCTGCCTTCTATGGCCTAGCCAGTTCTGTATCCACCTTGCCAGCTCACCCCTGATCCCGTGTGACTTCACCTTTTGTACTAGTCTACCATGAGGGACCTTGTCAAAGGCCTTACTGAAGCCCTCTAGACAACATCCACTGCCCTACCTGCATCAATCATCTTAGTGACTTCCTCGAAAAACTCTATCAAGTTAGTGAGACACGACCTCCCCTTCACAAAACCGTGCTGCCTGTCACGAATACGTCCATTTGCTTCCAAATGGGAGTAGATCCTGTCTCGAAGAATTCTCTCCAGTAATTTCCCTACCACTGAAGTAAGGCTCACCGGCCTGTAGTTCCCGGGATTATCCTTGCTACCCTTCTTATACAGAGGAACAACATTGGCTATTCTCCAGTCCTCCGGGACATCCCCTGAAGACAGCGAGGACCCAAAGATTTCTGTCAAGGCCTCAGCAATTTCCTCTCCAGCCTCCTTCAGTATTCTGGGGTAGATCCCATCAGGCCCTGGGGACTTATCAACCTTAATATTTTTTAAGACACCCAACACCTCGTCTTTTTGGATCTCAATGTGACCCAGGCTATCTACACACCCTTCTCCAGACTCAACATCTACCAATTTCTTCTCTTTGGTGAATACTGATGCAAAGTAATCATTTAGGACCTCGCCCATTTCCTCTGGCTCCACACATAGATTCCCTTGCCAATCCTTCAGTGGGCCAACCCTTCCCCTGGCTACCCTCTTGCTTTTTATGTACGTGTAAAAAGCCTTGGGATTTTCCTTAACCCTATTTGCCAATGACTTTTCGTGACCCCTTCTAGCCCTCCTGACTCCTTGCTTAAGTTCCTTCCGACTTTCCTTATATTCCACGCAGGCTTCGTCTGTTCCCAGCCTTTTAGCCCTGACAAATGCCTCCTTTTTCTTTTTGACGAGGCCTACAATATCTCTCGTCATCCAAGCTTCCCGAAATTTACCGTATTTATCCTTCTTCCTCACAGGAACATGCCGGTCCTGAATTCCTTTCAACTGCCACTTGAAAGCCTCCCACATGTCAGATGTTGATTTGCCCTCAAACATCTGCCCCCAATCTATGTTCTTCAGTTCCCGCCTAATATTGTTATAATTAGCCTTCCCCCAATTTAGCACATTCATCCTAGGACCACTGTTATCCTTGTCCACCAGTACTTTAAAACTTACTGAATTGTGGTCACTGTTACCGAAATGCTCCCCAACTGAAACATCCACCACCTGGCCGGGCTCATTCCCCAATACCAGGTCCAGTACCACCCTAGTTGGACTGTCTACATATTGTTTTAAGAAGCCCTCCTGGATGCTCCTTACAAACTCCGCCCCGTCTAAGCCCCTGGCACTAAGTGAGTCCCAGTCAATATTGGGGAAGTTGAAGTCTCCCATCACCACAACCCTGTTGTTTTTACTCTTTTCCAAAATCTGTCTACCTATCTGCTCCTCTATCTCCCGCTGGCTGTTGGGAGGCCTGTAGTAAACCCCCAACATTGTGACTGCACCCTTCTTATTCCTGATCTCTACCCATATAACCTCACTGCCCTCTGAGGTGTCCTCCCGCAGTACAGCTGTGATATTCTCCCGAACCAGTGGCGCAACTCCGCCTCCCCTTTTACATCCCCCTCTATCCCGCCTGAAACATCTAAATCCTGGAACGTTTAGCTGCCAATCCTGCCCTTCCCTCAACCAGGTCTCTGTAATGGCAACAACATCATAGTTCCAAGTACTAATCCAAGCTCGAAGTTCATCTGCCTTACCCGTAATACTTCTTGCATTAAAACATATGCACTTCAGGCCACCAGACCCGCTGTGTTCAGCAACTTCTCCCTGTCTGCTCTGCCTCAGAGCCACACTGTCCCTATTCCCTAGTTCTCCCTCAATGCTCTCACCTTCTGACCTATTGCTCCCGTGCCCACCCCCCTGCCATACTAGTTTAAACCCTCCCATGTGACACTAGCAAACCTCGCGGCCAGGACATTTATGCCTCTCCGGTTTAGATGCAACCTGTCCTTCTTATACAGGTCACACCTGCCCCGGAAGAGCTCCCAGTGGTCCAGATAATGGAAATCCTCCCTCCTACACCAGCTGTTTAGCCACGTGTTTAGCTGCTCTATCTTCCTATTTCTAGCCTCACTGGCACGTGGCACAGGGAGTAATCCCGAGATTACAACCCTCGAGGTCCTGTCTTTTAACTTTCTGCCTAGCTCCCTGAACTCCTGCTGCAGGACCTCATGCCCCTTCCTGCCTATGTCGTTAGTACCAATATGTACAACGACCTCTGCCTGTTTGCCCTCCCCCTTCAGGATGCCCTCTACCCGTTCGGAGACATCCTGGACCCTGGCACCAGGGAGGCAACATACCATCCTGGAGTCTTTTTCATGTCCACAGAAGCGCCTATCTGTGCCCCTGACTATAGAGTCCCCTATTACTCTTACTCTTCTGCGCTTTGACCCTCCCTTCTGAACATCAGAGCCAGCCGTGGTGCCACTGCTCTGGCTGCAGCTGTTTTCCCCTGATAGGCTATCCCCCCCGACAGTATCCAAAGGGGTATACCTGTTCGAGAGGGGGACAACCACAGGGGATTCCTGCACTGACTGCCTGCCCTTTCTGGTGGTCACCCATTTCTCTGCCTGCACCTTGGGTGTGACCACATTTACATAACTGCGATCTATGACGCTTTCCGCCACCTGCATGCTCCTAAGTGCATCCAATTGCTGCTCCAACCGAACCATGCGGTCTGTGAGGAGCTCCAGTTGGCTGCACTCTCTGCAGATGAAGCCATCCGGGACGCTGGAAGCCTCCCGGACCTGCCACATCTCACAGTCAGAGCACTGCACCCCTCTAACTGACATTGAGTCAATTAATTAAAATTAAAATTTAAGTTTAAAAAAAAAAAAAATGTTTTTTTAAATTTCAAAGTTACTGTTAATTATCTGTTTCCTAGCACTAGATTTCTAATAGAAATGCGAAAGCTAAATATAGTACTCTCCGACCTCTGGCTTAGATATCCCTCGAAATTATAATTAAGTAATTATGTTTAATTAGTTACCAATGCTTAATTTTTTAAATTTAGTGTAGATTCCCAACCAGCCACTCAGGCCACAGCTTTTCTGTGATGTCACTTCAGTTTCCCCCCGACACACACAATTTGAAAAAGGTACAAAAGTAAAAATGAGTAAAAATCACTTACTTACCTGAGTGTCTTAGATGTTCTCAGGTTCTCTCCCTGACAGAGACTGCTCCTCCTCCTCCGAACGGTTCCGCTCCGACTCGCAGCTCCCGCGCTTTTTAAATCTCCCGCGCTTTTTAAATCTCCCGGCTCACTCACCTCCCGCGCTGTTTTCACTGTCCCGGCTCACTCTCCTCTCGCGCTGTTTTCAAAGTCCCGGCTCACTCAGCTCCCGCGCTGTTTTCAAAGTCCCGGCTCACTCAGCTCTCGCGCTGTTTTCAGAGTCCCGGCTCCCTCCGCTCCCGCGCTGTTTTCACTGTCCCGGCTCACTCTCCTCTCGCGCTGTTTTCAAAGTCCCGGCTCCCTCAGCTCCCGGGCTGTTTTCACTGTCCCGGCTCACTCAGCTCCCGCGCTGTTTTCACTGTCCCGGCTCACTCAGCTCCCGCGCTGTTTTCAATGACCAGCAATCAGCCATCCGGTAGTATGGACAGCGTCCGCCCTCCCCTGCCGCTCCGCATCACCGGCAACCTCGGTGCGTACTGGAAAATCTTTAAACAACAAATCCAGCTATCCCTTGAAGCTACAGACCTAGAATTTGCTTCGAACGTCAGGAAGATTGCTCTCTTCCTTTCCACGGGCAGGGACTACGCCATCCATATTTTCAACTCTCTCACTTTCGCTGTCTCCAATGTGGCAAGCTTTGCCACTATGCAGCCCTATGCAGGTCTGCTCAACCTACTACCTCTCGTCGTTCCAACCAGCCATGCAGGGATGTCCGAACCATCCAGCTACCGGTCATCGATTCCGACTCCGACTTGATTCGGGACATGACACCGAGGACCCTAAAGCACCATTTCGGGTGGGCATCATCACTAAACACAAGATGCTCCAGAAGACAAAGGCCAAGTCTCTCCCAATATTCCGCATTGATCCGGACGACGAGTGGTGTGCCACCCTCACGGTCAACCGATCCCACATCCGATTCCGCCTGGACACCGGTGCTTCAGCCAACCTCTGACCTCGAAACCCTCCATGTCAAGCCTACCATCCTGCCGTCCGCTTGCCAGCTTCTGAACTATAATGCCATTGCTGCCAGTGGCTCTTGCCAGCTTGAAGTGTCGCACCGGTCATTAAAGGCTAACCTGCCATTCGAAATAGTGGGATCCACTAAAGCCTCCATGCTTGGTGCTCAGGCGTACAAACTTCTAAACCGAAGGGTTCACTCCCTGTCACCCACTGACGCTTCCGCATTCAGGACGCTAACTTTCGGACACAGCTGAACGCCATCATCACCCGATACCACGGTGTATTCGAGGGCATGGGCACACTCCCATACACTTATAAAATCTTGTTAAAACCAAATGCCACGCCTGTGGTGCACGCACCACGCAGGGTACCAGCACCCCTCAAGGACCGCCTCAAGCAGCAGCTGCAGGACCTCCAGGACCAGGGCGTAATTTTGAAAGTTACAGAACCGACTGACTGGGTCAGGTCTATGCTGTGCGTAAAAAAAACATCCGCCGAATTAGCAATATGTATTGATCCCAAGGACCTCAACCGCTATATTATGAGAGAACACTATTCCATTCCAAAGCGCGAAGAACTCACCTGCAAGATGGCTCGCGCCAAATTTTCACCAAGCTAGATGCATCCAAGGGGTTCTGGCAGATCCGACTCGACGCATCCAGTTGGAAGCTCTGCACTTTTAACACCCCATTTGGCCGGTCTTGCTACAACCGGATGCCGTTTGACATCATCTCTGTGTTCCACAGAATAATGGAGCAGATGATGGAAGGTATCGAAGGGGTTCGCGTATATGTGGACGACATCATCAGCTGGTCTACCACCCCGCAGTAGCACATTGATCGCCTCCAACGCGGTTTCCTATGAATCCATGAGCATGGCCTCCGCCTCAACAGGGCCAAATGCTCCTTTGGTCAAACAGAACTTAAATTCCTCGGAGACCGCATTTCACAGTTTGGTGTGCAGCCGGATGCTGACAAGGTATCTGCCATTAAGGCCATGAAGACACCGGAGGACAAGAAGGCGGTCCTCCGCTTCCTGGGCATGGTCAATTTCCCGGGGAAATTCATCCCGAACCTCGCCTCCCACACCACGGCTCTCAGGAACTTGGTTAAGAAGACGACCAAGTTCCAATGGCTCCCCGCCCAAGAACAAGAATGGCAGGAACCCAGGGCGAAGCTGACCAAGGCCCCAGTGTTGGCATTTTTTGATCCGGCCAAAGAAACAAAGATCTCCACGGATGCCAGTCAGTCCGGCATTGGAGCAGTGCTCCTTCAACGTGACGACGCCTCCTCATGGGCTCCTTGTCACATACGCGTCACATGCAATGACGCCCACCGAACAGCGCTATGCGCAAATTGAAAAAGAGTGCCTGGGGCACTCCGGTAAGAATACCGGAGTCGTCAAATTCCATGACTATGTCTATGGACTCCCAAAGTTCACAGTCGAGAAGACCACAGGCCACTGGTCAACGTCATTCAAAAAGACCTTAACGACATGACGCTGCGCCTGCAGCGCATTCTCCTCAAACTCAGGCGGTACGACTTTGAACTCGTCTACACCCCGGAGAAGGAGCTCATCATCACCAATGCACTCTCCCGATCTGTCACCACACCCTGCGACCCAGCGGGCTTCGTGTGCCAAATTGATGCTCAGGTGGCATTCGCCGCATCTAATCTGCTAGCCACGGACGAATGACTCATCCAGATTCGTCGTGAGACGGCCAACGATCCCCTGCTCCAACGTGTCATGCACCACCTGACAGACGGGTGGCTCAAGGGCCAATGCCCTCAATTCTATAACATTAAAAATGGCCTGGTGGTGGTAGATGGAATTCTACTAAAGCTGGACAGGATCGTAATTCCGCACATCATGCGGAACCTCGTCCTTGAGCAGCTCCACGAGGGCCACCTGGGAGTGGAGAAATGCCGCCGACGGGCCCGTGAGGCAGTGTACTGGCCTGGAATCAACGAGGACATTGCCAACGCCGTTCTTAACTGCCCAACATGCCAGCGTTTCCAGCCTGCTCAGCCAAGGGAGACCTTGCAACCCCATGAGTTGGTCACTTCCCCCTGGACCAAAGTGGACATCGACCTGTTCCATGCACTTGGCCGGGACTACGTCCTCATAGTGGACTATTACTCACACTACCCGGAGGTAGTTAGGCTACACGACCTCACCTCAACTGCGGTCATCCATGCGTGCAAGGAAACCTTCCCTCGCCATGGCATCCCGCTCACGGTCATGTCCGACAATGGCCCGTGTTTTGCCAGTCAGGAGTGGTCCAATTTTGCCAAACGATACAACTTCACACATGTCACGTCCAGTCCCCATCACCCCCAATCCAATGGCAAAGCTGAAAAGTGGGTGCACATTGTCAAACGACTCCTGTGCAAGGCGTCCGGTGCAGGATCCGATTTTTAACTCGCCCTGCTTGCTTACAGGTCAGCTCCATTGTCCACCAGCCGGTGACCGGCTCAATTGTTGATGAATCGCACGCTGCGGACGACGGTGCCGGCTATTCATGTCCCGGACTTGGACAACCTTCCGGTCCTTCGTCGAATGCAGTTGTCTCGGGCCCAACACAAATCGGCGTACGACGCCCACGCCACGGATCTCCCTGCTCTGGCTCCTGATGACAAGGTCCGTGTCCAACTTCCCGATGGTGGTTGGTCCGCCACTGCTGTGGTGCTCAGACAAGTGGCCCCCAGGTCACTTTTGGTTTGTCTACAAGACGGCTCTCTTCTTCGCCGAAATAGGCGGGCACTATGACTCTTTCCTGGCTCGCCACCAGATCATCATGTCCTGCCTCGCCGGCACGACGAACCCGTCACGGACTTTGTAGATCTCCCTTTCGCTCTGCCACCCTCTGAGTCTGACACAGTCCCGCCCATTCCAGAACAGGCGGCCCCTGACCCACCCTTGAGGCGGTCAACCAGAATTCGTTGCCCACCTGAGAGACTGAATTTATGAACTGCCTGAATTCATTTGAACTCATGAACTGATTGTTTCGTTACCCTGTTTGATTAACTCACTGGTTTGTACATACTGCTGTTCTGATTATATTTTGTGTTACATACTGTCCATCTGCACTAGACACCTTCAAATGTAAATATCTTAGTGTTTCTGTACATAGTCCTGTAAATATGCTCGCATGTGCCACACATAGTTAGGAACATTCGCATACTACATTAATTATTGCCATGAACACACATTTTTTTAGAAAAGGGGGATGTCATAATATACACGTCAGTGTATAATGGTGCAGAGACACACACTGACTGACACACTGCAAGACCAATCAACACACACAACACAGCAGCCAATCACCAGTTAGGGCACGGTCACTATAAAGACAGAGGGCACTAGTTTTCCCGCTCATTCGGGATGCAGCCTCTGAGACAGACAGAGCCCGCAGTCAGTAGCACAAACATCAAACAAAGAACAACAAAGAACAAAGAAATGTACAGCACAGGAACAGGCCCTTCGGCCCTCCAAGCCCGTGCCGACCATGCTGCCCGACTAAACTACAATCTCCTACACTTCCTGGGTCCGTATCCCTCTATTCCCATCCTATTCATGTATTTGTCAAGATGCCCCTTAAATGTCACTATCGTCCCTGCTTCCACCACCTCCTCCGGTAGCGAGTTCCAGGCACCCACTACCCTCTGCGTAAAAAAGTGCCTCGTACATCTACTCTAAACCTTGCCCCTCTCACCTTAAACCTATGGCCCCTAGTAATTGACCCCTCTACCCCAGGGAAAAGCCTCTGACTATCCACTCTGTCTATGCCCCTCATAATTTTGTAGACCTTTATCAGGTCGCCCCTCAACCTCCTTCGTTCCAGTGAGAACAAACCGAGTTTATTCAACCGCTCCTCATAGCTAATGCCCTCCATACCAGGCAACATTCTGGTAAATCTCTTCTGCACCCTCTCTAAAGCCTCCACATCCTTCTGGTAGTGTGGCGACCAGAATTGAACACTATACTCCAAGTGTGGCCTAACTAAGGTTCTATACAGCTGCAACATGACTTGCCAATTCTTATACTTAATGCCCCAGCCAATGAAGGCAAGCATGCTGTATGCCTTCTTGACTACCTTCTCCACCTGTGTTGCCCCTTTCAGTGACCTGTGGACCTGTACTCCTAGATCTCTTTGACTTTCAATACTCTTGAGGGTTCTACCATTCACTGTATATTCCCTACCTGCATTAGACCTTCCAAAATGCATTACCTCACATTTGTCCGGATTAAATTCCATCTGCCATCTCTCCGCCCAAGTCTCCAAACAATCTAAATCCTGCTGTATCCTCTGACAGTCCTCATCGCTATCCGCAATTCCACCAACCTTTGTGTCGTCTGCAAACTTACTAATCAGACCAGTTACATTTTCCTCCAAATCATTTATATATACTACAAACAGCAAAGGTCCCAGCACTGATCCCTGTGGAACACCACTGGTCACAGCCCTCAATTAGAAAACATCCTTCCATTGCTATTCTCTGCCTTCTATGACCTAGCCAGTTCTGTATCCACCTTGCCAGCTCACCCCTGATCTCGTGTGACTTCACCTTTTGTACTAGTCTACCATGAGGGACCTTGTCAAAGGCCTTACTGAAGTCCATATAGACAACATCCACTGCCCTACCTGCAGTGGATGCTAGCAGTATAGGCTGGTCAGGTTAGGCATAGGTCTTCAGTCAATCTAACATAGTGTCGACCCACAATGCAAGTATGTTTAACAGCTCTTAGTTAAATAAAATAGAGTTGTACGATTACAAGTGTTGGTAGCCTGTCTATGTTACTGCTAAGGTAAACGCATTCTCCACGGATCCAGAATACCCAACACATCACCCTCCCCTTCTTTACCAAGTCTGCATTGTTAACCTGTGGGCAATTGAACTTTCCACCTGAGGTCACCCTCAGAGGTAGCAGGGAACTGGGCCAGAAGTGTGAGGCCCCCTTGTAGGTCAGTTTACTCAGTGAGTGATCCATCACTACTCACCATAGAATTTACAGTGCAGAAGGAGGCCATTCGGACTACGAGGCCCTTCGCCCCTCCAAGCCCATGCCGACCATGCTGCCCGTCTAAACTAAAATCTTCCTGGGTCCGTATACCTCTATTCCCATCCTATTTGTCAAGATGCTCCTTAAATGTCACTATCATCCCTGCTTCCACCACATCCTCCGGCAGCAAGTTCCAGGCAGCCACTACCCTCTGTGTAAAAAACTTGCTTCGTACATCTCCTCTAAACCTTGCCCCCACGCACCTTAAACCTATGCCCCCTAGTAATTGACCCCTCTACCCTGGGGAAAAGCCTCTGACTATCCACTCTGTCTATGCCCCTCATAATTTTGTAGACCTCTATCAGGTCGCCCCTCAACCTCCGTCGTTTCAGTGAGAACAAACCGAGTTTATTCAACCGCTCCTCATACCTAATGCCCTCCGTACCCGGCAACATCCTGGTAAATCTCTTCTGCACCCTCTCTAAATCCTCCACAGCCTTCTGGCAGTGTGCCGACCAGAATTGAACACTATACTCCGAGTGTGGCCTAACTAAGGTTCTTTCCAGCTGCAACATGACTTGCCCATTCTTATACTCAATGCCCTAGCCAATGAAGGCAAGCATGCTGTATGCTTTCTTGACTACCTTCTCCCCCTGTGTTGCTCCTTTCAGTGACCTGTGGACCTGTACACCTAGATCTCTCTGACTTTCAATACTCTTGAGGGTTCTACCGTTCACTGTATAAGGAAGGCCACCATTGCTGGTTGTATTCCAATATCCATTGTCTGCAGAGAGCGAAAGGCCGATATGTTGGCAGGGTGCTCACCCCCCTGCCCAACCAAGACTAACGGGCTACACGGTGATCCCAGTTGGCACTGCGGGCTGTGCCCCTACACACCGGTCCCTGTTAGGGCCTCTGGTTCTGGTACCCATCCCTGTTTCCAGAGTTACCATTGGCTGGCATTACCCTTACCAGCAGTATGCTCCACGGCTCCTGCCCCTGTTTAGGGGCTACTGCAGGTGCTTCTCTTGGGTGGGCCACGTGATGCCCCACCGGCTGGTTGGGGGGAAGTTGCTCTGGCAGAGAGTTGGGTGTGGGGGTGGTGGGGTGGAGGATGGGGTGTGGTGGTGATGGTGTGGTCGCACCTATATGGCCGGTGACACTCTGCAGAACTACAGGCCAAGGTAGCTGGTCAGTGGGGTGTGTGGCAAAATGGCTGTTTTGCAATGGTGGTCCGTGCCTGGACAACGTCCCTGTCCCTTGGGGGGTCATCCTGGAGCTATGCCCGTACCCCCATCACACGACCCCACCTGGCCCTGGCAGAAGCCCCCTTCCTCGCAGCCAGCCCGGCAAGTGTCAGAACCTGCAGCACACTGTCACACCTCTCCACGTCCTACCTCTTCTCTCTTCTTCATCTGCCACAGCGCCTGTTTTCCGATTTTTAAAAGCAAAAGTGAACCTCGCCGTTGGGAGTTTCCCTTGTGGAGGCATTGAATTGCGGAGGTCATGGAGAATACCAGGTGAGGCCCACTAATGATATGCAAACGCCGTTTACTGTACGTGCGGATTGGAACGCATTGACACCACTGTCGAGGCACCGGAGAATTGCGATTTGGCATAATCCCGTCGTCTGCCACCATTTTGGCATCAAAACCGATTCTCCGCCCAATCTTCTTGCTCGATTTCAGCGTCGGCCGAGGAGAATCCCGCAATTTGTTCATTTATACATATAGTGAAAATCTGGGGTCTGAGTACAGATCCTTGAGGGACACCACTTGTGACACCCTGCATTAATTAGATGCTTCAACCATGTATTAAAAAATCTATGGAATGTAAGTTACTTTCCAAAATAGTACTTATTACATAAAAGCTATTCCTTAATTAACCTGTTTCAGTATATTACCGTGAGGTATTTTCTCAAAAGATTAATGTTGCATTTCAACCTATGCTAGGAATGTATAAATAATAAATATGCAGAATTTGGCATTCCAATTATGAGTTCTGCATGCTAGTTCTGAAGGCTGTCATAAAATTCAATTCTGTTTGAAGTTTTCATTACTCTATTTGTTTTGTACACTGCAGTTTTTATTCAGGCAACAAAGGTCGCAAGATGTTTCTGGAACATAATGGAAAACCAAATGTTTTTCTGCTCTTTTCCTCTTATTAAAGTGGCGGTGAGCAGTGATGTCCAAGTTTGGCAGTGGTTGCATTAGTTGCCAACTCTGGTTGAACATATTGCTGTAGATTTAATAACGTAACCTCTTGCCTCCAATCTCCTGACATCCACAGTCCCTCCACTGGTTGTCCAACAATTCCACCTTCACAACGGATGACCTTCAAAAGGCCAATTGGAAAGTAAAGATTTTCTCTGAGCCGTCTTGGTGGCTGCAATCAGTGTGGTAAGTGGAGCGCCTAAAAATACCTCCAGCTGCCAGACTCTTTAGCGCTAGCAACAGCCCCAGTGGTTAGAATGTTCACTGGGCCTGGAATTGCTCAGAGGCTGTGGCAGCAGAGTGCTGTCCCATTAGCATGTTCTGAATTGCTCCAGAAACAGCGCCCCCAACGGGAACGCTCATCGCATGCAATTCAGTCAACACTTCACAAATGGTGAATTTTTTCCAAGTTCATTCATGGTCTTATTGAAAAGTGGAGCAGGCTAGGGTGGCACGGTGGCACAGTGGTTAGTCCTGCTGCCTCACGGTCCCAAGGACCCGGGTTTTATCCCGGCCTCGGATCACTGTCCATATGGAGTTTGCACATTCTCCTGGTGTCTGCGTGGGCCTCACCCCCACAACCCAAAAGATGTGCAGGGTAGGTGGATTGGTCAAGCTAAATTATCCCTTAATTGGAATTAAAAAAAGAATTTGACAGTTTAAATTAAAAAAAGAAAGAAAAGTGGAGCAGACTCGATGGGCCGTTTGATCTACCTCTGCTCCAACATCTTATGGTCTTAACTTGTATCTGGTACAAACTGTCGCCACCCTGCATCAGTGGTGCAGAGAGTGAATTCTAAAGCTGCTGGGAACCTTTCAACGAGTTGCTTTGTTCTGGATGGCATTAATCTTCTTGAGTATTTTTTCAGCTGCACTCATCCAGGCAAATGGAGAGTATTCCATCATACTCCTGACTTCCGACTTGTAGATGATGGACATACTTTGGGGATTCAAGAGATGAGTTACTTGCTGCAGGACTCTGAGCCTCTGACATGCTCATAGCCACAGTATTTATGTGGCTGCACCAATTCAGTTTTCAGTCAATGGAAATTGATGTTGATAGCGGAGTTCAGTGATGTTTATACCATTGAATGTAAAGGGTGTTGTGTTGGGTGTTCCGATACATAAATGATCCAATACGGTTGTAGATGGTACAACTCTGTTTTATTATCTTAACACCAGTTACAACTAACTGCTGGCTGAGGTTCGTGCTTCACCAGCTAACCTGTGGACCCAGCCCTAGCACTATCTTAGTGAGGCACTCAGCACATGGTGTATGTCTGAGTGGCACGCTGTGAGCTCTGTGCTCTGAGCTGTCTCCTGGTAGCATGAGCGGGAACTGTGGTGCTCCCTGTTTTATACAAAGAACAAAGAACAAAGAAATGTACAGCCCGGGAACAGGCCCTTCGGCCCTCCAAGCCCGGGCCGACCATGCTGCACGACTAAACTACAATCTTCTACACTTCCTGGGTCCGTATCCCTCTATTCCCATCCTATAGTGCGTGTGCTCTCACTGGTGATTGGCTGCGATGTGTGTGTGTTGGTTGGTGCATCTATCTGTCCATCAGTGTGTGTGTGATTGTACGATATGCTGATGTGGATACCATGACAAAGGGGAGATGGATTCTTTCTTGTTGGAGAGAATTTCTATATCTGACTTGGTGTCAATATTTGTTAAGCACTTTGGCTTTCCAAATGTTCAGCTTCCTCCTCATTTGCTTGATCATCTCTCACAACTTAGCAACCCCTCAAAGCAAATTTCAACTCTTTACTTTTGATCCCCTCTTCTTCATAGGAAATCATAGATTATCATAGAATTTACAGTGCAGAAGGAGGCCATTCGGCCCATCGAGTCTGCACTGGCTCTTGGAAAGAGCACCCTACCCAAGGTTGACACCTCCACCCTATCCCCATAACCCAGTAACCCCACCCAACACTAAGGGCAATTTTGGACACTAAGGGCAATTTATCATGGCCAATCCACCTAACCTGCACATCTTTGGACTGTGGGAGGAAACCGGAGCACCCAGAGGAAACCCACGCACACACGGGGAGGAAGTGCAGACTACGCACAGACAGTGACCCAAGCCGGAATCGAACCTGGGACCCTGGAGCTGTGAAGCAATTGTGCTATCCACAATGCTACCGTGCTTGTGGCTGAGGACATTTAACATGAGCTGGAAGTTGATGTTTGGCTTATGGTGCAGAGATGGAGCAAGTGAAGCACATACTTAAGTTGGGCTTCAATAGATGTTTTGACTGATTCTCAATCATCAGATTGAGTTGTTTTTGCTTTTCAGGGCAACAAACTGTTCAAACTCCAGTGGATAGAAGTTAGCTTGTTCAATCATTCCTCATAAGACACACCACCCACTCCAGCCAGTAGTCTAATAAACCTTCTCTGAACTGCTTCCAATGCAGGTTAAAGCACATGTTAAGGCACAAGGGATTATGACAAGGCTGGATGGCATTTATTTTAATGCAAAGAGTCTTACAGGTAAGGCTGATGAACTGAAGGTGTTGATTAACACAGAGGAGTATGATATTATTTCTATCAAAGAGACTTGGTTGAGGGAGGAGCAGGACAGGCAGCTCAATATTCCGGGGTAGAGAATCTTCAGGCGCGGTTTCGGAGAATACAATCTTCAGGCATGATGGCAGTTGGATTAGGAGGTTGGATATCTTGGCAGGCTCCTCAACTGTTGCCATCTGGGTGGAGAGTAAACAAATAAAGGGGAAAAATTGCTGTGATTGTATTATAAGCCGCCAAACAGATAGATAGAGATGCGTTTTATAAGGTTCCCCACGGTAGGCTATTGCAGAAAATACGGAGGCTGGGGATTGAGGGTGATTTAGAGATGTGGATCAGAAATTGGCTAGCTGAAAGAAGACAGAGGGTGGTGGTTGATGGGAAATGTTCAGAATGGAGTACAGTCACAAGTGGAGTACCACAAGGATCTGTTCTGGGGCCGTTGCTGTTTGTCATTTTTATCAATGACCTAGAGGAAGGCGCAGAAGGGTGGGTGAGTAAATTTGCAGACGATACTAAAGTCGGTGGTGTTGTCGATAGTGTGGAAGGAAGTAGCAGGTTACAGAGGGATATAGATAAGCTGCAGTGCTGGGCTGAGAGGTGGCAAATGGAGTTTAATGTAGAGAAGTGTGAGGTGATTCACTTTGGAAGGAATAACAGGAATGCGGAATATTTGGCTAATGGTAAAGTTCTTGAAAGTGTGGATGAGCAGAGGGATCTAGGTGTCCATGTACATAGATCCCTGAAAGTTGCCACCCAGGTTGATAGGGTTGTGAAGAAGGCCTATGGAGTGTTGGCCTTTATTGGTAGAGGGATTGAGTTCCGGAGTCGGGAGGTCATGTTGCAGCTGTACAGAACTCTGGTACGGCCGCATTTGGAGTATTGCGTACAGTTCTGGTCACCGCATTATAGGAAGGACTTGGAGGCTTTGGAGCGGGTGCAGAGGAGATTTACCAGGATGTTGCCTGGTATGGAGGGAAGATCTTATGAGGAAAGGCTGATGGACTTGAGGTTGTTTTCGTTGGAGAGAAGAAGGTTAAGAGGAGACTTAATAGAGGCATACAAAATGATCAGGGGGTTGGATAGGGTGGACAGTGAGAGCCTTCTCCCGCGGATGGAAATGGCTGGCACGAGGGGACATAACTTTAAACTGAGGGGTAATAGATATAGGACAGAGGTCAGAGGTAGGTTCTTTACGCAAAGAGTAGTGAGGCCGTGGAATGCCCTACCTGCTACAGTAGTGAACTCGCCAACATTGAGGGCATTTAAAAGTTTATTGGATAAACATATGGATGATAATGGCATAGTGTAGGTTAGATGGCTTTTGTTTCGGTGCAACATCGTGGGCCGAAGGGCCTGTACTGCGCTGTATTTTTCTATGTTCTATGTTCTATAGAAGAGCAGATATGTAGGCAAATCCCAGAGAAATGTTGTAAGGATCCTTCTGTTTAAACCTGGTTTCCCTTATGTATTCCTTTTATTTTCTGTTATTCATTGCTTTTATAGCTTGTGTGCTGGGACTTATGCCTTTCAAATTTTTAGAGTACCCAATTCATTTTTTTTTCCAATTAAGGGTCAATTTAGTGTGGCCAATCCACCTAGCTTGCACATCTTTTGGATTATGGGGCCGAAACCCACGCAAACACAGGGAGAATGTGCAAACACCACATGGACAGTGACCTAGAGCCGGAATCGAACCTGGGACCTCGGCACAGTGCTAACTCAATACGCCACCGTGCTGCCGACTTATGCCTTTCACTGCACTTTAATTTTGAAAACAAATGGGATACCCCCAATAGATGTGCCATTTGGTCTGACCTCAGGAATCCACCCGGTGTGATGTGCTTCTTGGTTTGGTCCAGTGATGACACATCTTGATGGACTTGTCTGGCAGCCAACCAGCTACTTTAAAATTCCTGGGACTTAACAGATCCTCAATGCTGATTGGTGCTGATTGTTCTGGAATTTCGCTTGCTGTGTTTGTTTCAGTTTTGATTTGAACTAAAGAGTTGAACAAAACTCTTTTAAATGTCTCTCCCAGAAAGGGTGGCACTCCCGATCTAATAATTTGGCTAGAGATCACTCCAGGTAAATGGAGCAGCCAATGTTTCTCTCTCTATCCAGCTGGTGAATGTTTAAAGCTTGAAGGCAGAGTCGGGAGGGAACTTTCCAGATTCCTTTCCCTGTATGGTTCACTCCAAGGCCTTGAGGGGGCTGCTCCTCTGATATTCTGTTAATCTGAGATAAGATGGGGGTTAGTCTGCTGAATCAGGCAACAAATAAGAAATTGAATAGACTTGAAGTGCAACTTCTTTGTGAAGGCCCAGGTTGACACAAGTTAAAGTGATTCCCCAGAGGGGATCTCGCAGCCTGAGAGTCTGATCTGAACATTTAAGCCTGAAGATGCAAACCAACTGGGAATGATCCTCTGGGAAAAGGCGATCACAATACAGTTGAATTCCATATTAAGTTTGAGAGCAACATCATCGAGTTTAAGTAAAGAAGTTTAAACAAAGCCAATTACATAGGCATGAGGGAGGAGCTGGCTAAGTTTATGAGGTAAATGGAGGAAAAGATATGGCAACAAATTCCCGTGAGAAGCATTTGAAGAAATGTTCAACAAAATTCCATTTAAAAAGTCAGTGAGAAAGATACATCCATGGCTTACTAAGGAAATGAAATGAAAATCGCTTATTGTCACAAGTAGGCTTCAAATGAAGTTACTGTAAAAAGCCCCTAGTCACCACATTCCGGTGCCTGTTCGGGGAAGCTGGTATGGGAATTGAACCCGCACTGCTGGCCTGCCTTGGTCTGCTTTAAAAGCCAGCTATTTAGTCCACTGTGTGTATCAGATTAAAATATGAGGCTTATAATGTTGTACAAAATATTCCTAGGCCTGAGGATTGGAAACTAAGGAACCAGTAAAGGGTGAACAATTGATTATAAATAAATAAGTAAAAAGTGAATATGAACGAAGTATGAGGACAGGTTGCAATCTCGGCTAGACATAGGTTATGTGTTAGCTTGAAGAGAAAATCTGACATTAAGAGCTTTATCAGTGTATAAAAAGAAGAGTAGCTCAAGTAAACATGAGTCCCGGTGGCAAAGTGGTTAGCACTGTTGCTTCACAGCTCCAGGGTTCCAGGTTCGATTCTCAGCTTGGGTCACTGTGTGTGCGGAGACTGCACGTTCATCACTCGTCTGCGTGGGTTTCCTCCGGGTGCTCCGGTTTCCTCCCACAGTCCAAAGATGTACAGGTTAGGTGGATTGGCCATGCTAAATTGCCCTTAGTGTCCAAAAAGGTTAGGTCGGGATGGGGGGATAGGGTGGAGGTGTGGGCTTAAGTAGGGTGCTCTTTCCAAGGTCAGGTGCAGACTCGATGGGCCGAATGGCATCCTTCTGCGCTGTAAATTCTATGATTCTAGAGGCAGACAGGAGAGACCAATGAAAAAACAGATGTTGAACAAATATTTTGTTTGATTTCTCAGCAAAAGGCACAAATTACACACCAGAAATGGAGGGTAGCCAAGGAATTAACTTTTAACATAATAAAGAGCAGTGGAGGATAAAAACGTATTCCAGAGATTTCCCAGATTAAGAGCCAATAAGTCCCTATGAACTGATGGCCCACATCTCATTGAAAAGACAGCACGTCTAACAACTGCAATGTTTGCTTGAATTCGGTGTTCATATCTCTGGAGTAGGTGGCACAGTGGTTAGCGCTGTTGTTTCACAGCGCCAGGGACACGGGTTTGATTCCCGGTTTGGGTCACTGACTGTGTGGAGTCTGCATGTTCTCCTCGTGTCTGCGTGGATTTCCTCCGGGTGCTCCGGTTTCCTCGCACAAGTGCCGAAAGACGTGCTTGTCAGGACTTTATGAATTCTTCTTCAGTGTACCCGAACAGGCGCCGGAATGAGGCGACTAGGGGATTTTCACAGTAACTTCATTGCAGTGTTAATGTAAACTACTTGTGGCACGAATAAACATTATTATGAGCCGACAGGCATTGGACTCATAGGCATCAGCAGTTACCAGCACTGGGAACTTGAAGTGATTGTTCTGTCGTGTTAATATCGTAGGACCCTAAAGACAATTCTGGTTATCCTTCTTTCCCCTTTCCCACTTTCTATCGCCCCTGCACCTCATCCTCATTTCTCCTGGATGAACTTTCAAAGGATGCAATTAGGTTGAGCTAGGTTCAGAAGACAAAGACAAAATGGGGTGAGAAGACTGATAACAGTGTTATTGAGATATTTCCAACTTAGTTTATACACTTTCTGCTGTCTTCCAACATCAAAGTGAAAAACACAAATTATTATATTTTACATCATATGCACAATAATTATAAAGTGCTTTTATTACAGTTGAAGTGATTGGCATTGCCACTTGATAATACCACTGGCATATTGCAGCTGTTTTGAAGGTCCTTGGAGCTGCTGCAGGTCTAATTAAAATGTATTAGTTTTTACCATATAAACCAATCTCAAGTAAGAGGCTGCAGCTGTTTGCGTAACTGATTCCATTAAACTCTGTACGAAGGAAATGCTTTGTCATAATAGAGGGATCCAAGACCGTCAGCAACACAGTGATTTGTTAGTGGGCGTGATTAATCAATTATAAGTTATCCATCAGTGAAATATCACATCATGGGTCTGCTATCCTTCTTTCCACTCAGCCCTGGTACATTGCAATGCTGTCTTTACAAAGAACAAAGAAAAGTACAGCACAGGAATAGGCCCTTCGGCCTTCCAAGCCTGCGCCGACCATGCCGACCATGCTGCCCGTCTAAACTACAATCTCCTACACTTCCTGGGTCCGTATCCCTCTCTTCCCATCCTCTTCATGTATTTGTCAAGATGCCCCTTAAACATCACTATCGTCCCTGCTTCCACCACCTCCTCCGGTAGCAAGTTCCAGGCACCCACTACCCTCTGTGTAAAAAACTTACCCCGTACATCTCGTCTAAATCTTGCCCCTCACACCTTAAACCTATGCCCCATAGTAATTGACCCCTCTCCCCTGGGGAAAAGCCTCTGACTATCCACTCTGTCTATGCTCCTCATAATTTTGTAGACCTCTTATCAGGTCGCCCCTCAAACTCGGTCGTTTCAGTGAGAACAAACCGAGTTTATTCAACCGCTCCTCACAGCTGATGCCTTCCATACCAGGCAACATCCTGGTAAATCTCTTCTGCACCCTCTCAAAAGCCTCCACATCCTTCTGGTAGTGTGGCGACCAGAATTGAACACTATACTCCATGTGTGGCCTAACTAAGGTCCTATACAGCTGCAACATGACTTGCCAATTCTTATACTCAATGCCCCGGCCAATGAAGGCAAGCATGCCGTATGCCTTCTTGAATACTTTCTCCACCTGTGTTGCCCCTCTCAGTTACCTGTGGACCTGTACACCAAGATCTCTCTGACTGTCAATACTCTTGAGGGTTCTACCATTCACTGTATATTTCCTCTCTGTATTAGACCTTCCAAAATGCATTACCTCACATTTGTCCGGATTAAACTCCATCAGCCATCTCGCCGCCCAAGTCCCCAAATGATCTAAATCCTGCTGTATCCTCTGACAGTCCTCATCGCTATCCGCAATTCCACCAATCTTTGTGTCATCCACAAACTTGCTTATCAGTTACATTTTCCTCCAAATCATTTACATATACTACGAACAGCAAAGGTCCCAGCACTGCTCCCTGCGGAATGTCACTAGTCAATGTGACCCAAGCTATCTGCACACCCTTCTCCAGACTCAACATCCACCAATTCCTTCTCTTTGGTGAATACTGATCCATTTAGTACCTCGCCCATTTCCTCTGGCTCCACACATAGATTCCCTCTCCTGCCCTTCAGTGGGCCAAACCTTTCCCTGGCTACCCTCTTGCTTTTTATGCACATGTAAAAAGCCTTGGGATTTTCCTTAACCCTATTTGCCAATGACTTTTCGTGACCCCTTTTAGCCCTCCTGACTCCTTGCTTAAGTTCCTTCCTACTTTCCTTATATTCCACGCAGGCTTCGTCTGTTCCCAGCCTTCGAGCCCTGACAAATGCCTCCTTTTTCTTTTTGACGAGGCCTACAATATCTCTCATTATCTAAGGTTCCCGAAATTTGCCATATTTATCCTTCTTCCTCACAGGAACATGCTGGTCCTGAATTCCTTTCAACTGACATTTGAAAGCCTCCCATGTCAGATGTTGATTTACGCTCAAACATCTTCCCTCAATCTATGTTCTTCAGTTCCCACCTAATACTGTTGTAATTAGCCTTCCCCCAATTTAGCACATTCACCCTAGGACCACTCTTATCCTTGTCCACCAGCACTTTAAAACTTACTGAATTGTGGTCACTGTTCCCGAAATGCTCCCCTACTGAAACTTCTACCACCTGGCCGGGCTCATTCCCCAATACCAGATCCAGTACAGCCCCTTCCCTAGTTGGACTATCTACATATTGTTTTAAGAAGCCCTCCTGGATGCTCCTTACAAACTCTGCCCCGTCCAAGCCCCTACCACTAAGTGAGCCCAGTCAATATTGGGGAAGTTAAAGTCTCCCATCAGAACAACCCTGTTACTTTTATTCCTTTCCAAAATCTGTCTACCTATATGGTCCTCTATCTCCCGCTGGCTGATGGGAGGCCTGTAGTAAACCCCCAACATTGTGACTGCACCCGTCTTATTCCTGATCTCTACCCATATAGCTTTGTTGCCCTCTGAGGTGTCCTCCCGCAGAACAGCTGTGATATTCTCCCTAACCAGTAGCTCAACTCCTCCACCCCTTTTACATCCCCCTCTATCCCGCCTGAAACATGTAAATCCTGGAATGTTTAGCTGCCAATCCTGTCCTTCCCTCAACCAGGTCTCTGTAATGGCAACAACATCATAGTTCCAAGTACTATTCCAAGCTCTAAGTTCATCTGTCTTACCTGTTATACTTCTTGCATTAAAACATATGCACTTCAGGCCACCAGTCCCGCTGTTTTCAGCAACATCTCCCTGTCTGTTCTTCCTCAGAGCCATAGTCGCCCTATTTTCTAGTTCTCCCTCAATTTTCTCACCTTCTGACCTATTGCTCCGGTACCCACCCCCATGCCTAACTACTTTAAACCCTCCTGTGTGACAGCAGCAAACCTCGCGGCCAGGATATTTATGCCTCTCCAGTTTAGATGCAACCCGTCCTTCTTATACAGGTCACACCTGCCCCGGAAGAGCTCCCAGTGGTCCAGATAACAGAAACCCTCCCTCCTACACCAGTTGTTTAGCCACGTGTTTAACTGCTCTATCTTCCTATTTCTAGCCTCACTGGCACGTGGCACAGGGAGTAATCCCGAGATTACAACCCTAGAGTCCTGTCTTTTAACTTTCTGCCAAGTTCTCTGAACTCCTGCTGCAGGACCTCATGCCCCTTCCTGTCTATGTCGTTGGTACCAATGTGTACCACAACCTCTGCCTGTTCGCCCTCCCCCTTCAGGAAGCCCACTACCTGTTCTGAGACATCCTGGACCCTGGCACCGGGGAGGCAACATACCATACTGGAGTCTCTTTCACGTCCACAGGAGCGCCTATCTGTGCCCCTGACTATGGAGTCCCCTATGACTATTGCTCTTCTGAGCTTTGACCCTCCCTGCTGAACATCAGAGCCAGCCGTGGTGCCACTGCTCTGGCTGCTGCTGTTTTCCCCTGATAAACTATTCTCCCCAGCAGTATCCAAAGGGATATACCTGTTTGAGAGGGGGACAACCACAAAGGATTCCTGCACTGACTGCCTGCCCTTTCTGGTGGTCACCCATCTCTCTGCCTGTATCTTGGGAGTGACCACATCTATATAACTGCTATCTGTGATGTTTTCTGCCACCTGCATGCTCCTAAGTGCATCCAACTGCTGCTCCAACCGAACCATGCGGTCTGTGAGGAGCACCGGTTGGGTGCACTTTCTGCAGATGAAGCCATCTGGTACGCTGGAAGCCTCCCAGATCTGCCACATCTCACAGTCAATTACTGCACCCCTCTAATTGACATTGCGTTAACTAATTAGTAAACGAAATAAAAAAATAAATTTAAAACATAAGTTCCTGTTAACTATATGTTTCCTTGCACTAGATTTCTACTACAAATGTAAATGCTAAATACAATACTCTCCGGTCTCTGGCTTAGATACCCCTCTAAATTATGATTAATTAATTATCATAGATTATCATAGAATTTACAGTGCAGAAGGAAGCCATTCGGCCCATCGAGTCTGTACCGGCTCTTGGAAAGAGCACCCTACCGAAGGTCAACACCGCCACCCTATCCCCATAACCCAGTAACCCCACCCAACACAAAGGGCAATTTTGGACACTAAGGGCAATTTAGCATGGCCAATCCACCTAACCTGCACATCTTTGGACTGTGGGAGGAAACCGGAGCACCCGGAGGAAACCCACGCAGACATGGGGAGAACGTGCAGACTCCGCAACAACAGTGACCCAAGCTGGGAATCGAACCTGGGACCCTGGAGCTGTGAAGCAATTATTCTATCCACAATGCTACCGTGCTGCCCTAAATTATGTTTAATTAGTTTAACAATGTTCAATTTTAAAATTAGTGCAGATTCCCTACCAGTTAATAATATTTATATTTTTTGAATTCTATATAATCAATTTGTCACAACATTCACAAAATGGCATGTGAAGGTGCAAAGGTCAGGGAAAAGACTCAGCAGTAAATAATGAAATAGGGTAAAAAGAACTTTATGCATCAGGGAATGTGTGTATCAGGGAATGTGTGTATCAGGGAATGTATGTGCTGACCCTTTTCCGTACTTCTCTGGATCATTCTCAACATCTCTCATTTTATATTTTTTGGTTCCCATTCTCCTCCAACATAATTTATCTTCCCACTTACTGTCACCTTACTTTAAATTTCTATTATTCATCCATTCAGAATCCTTGAATATGAGCAATTAACCTTGAATTTCTTGTTTGTAATGATCCCCATCTTCAGCATCCACCTGAACTTACCCTGCACAATTTCCTCAACACTAGAATACCTTCAGCATCTTATTTAGCAGAAAAGCCCAAGTGAGGACAATTACTACTTCAAAATCTCACATGAGTCAATTGGTTTTGGCTGATGGCTGTTTCCACTTTGTTCACAGAATTGTTACGGTGCAAAAGAAGGTAATTTGGCCCATCATGTCTGTACCAACTCTCCAAATGAGCATTACAACTTAGTGCCATTCTCCTGTCTTTTCCTCATACCCTTGCACATTGTTTCTATTCAGATAATCATCTATTGCTTTCTCAAAACCCTCAATTGAATCTGCCCCACCATACTTCCAGACAGTGCATTCCAGATGCAAACCATTCGTTGTGTGAAAAAGTTTTTTCTCACATCGCATTTGTTTCTTGTGCAAATCACTTTAAATCTGTGCCCTCTCGTTCTTGATCCTTTTACGAGAGGAAACTGTTTCTCCCGATCAACTCTGTCCAGTCCCTTCATGGTTTTGGAGATATCTATCAAATCTCTCAGCTCTCTTCTCTCCAAGGGAAATAGTTCCAAGTTCTCCAATCTAGCCTCATGAAAATATAAAACAGGATCTTACCATATATTTTCAAAATGTCTGTCTCAGACTGAAAACAGGTGTGTAGCTCTCCAGCTGCACAGATTGATTTTCCCTCTGAGCTCCCCTTTCTCACTAAACCCTGGGCTGGATTCTCCCAAAATGGGACTATGTACATGTTGTTCTACTCTGGAAATTCCTGGGAATAATTGGAGCTAATTCATAGCTTTGCAGGGAGCTAGCAGGAACCCCGGGTAATCCTCGCAGCTTTAGCTGCGGATACGGGCCTCACACTTCCGGTTCTGAGTCCGCGCATCGAGGATCCACACATAGAAACTAGACCCCCCGATCGGTCGTGTGCCTGACCATCCAAACGCGCAGAGCGGTCCCCCAACCGCCAAGAAGGCCCCCCCCCCGGTATCCAATACCCCGCCCCTCACCAGGACGGCCGCGGACTGAGTCCGCAGCTGCCACACAAGCATCCCGACCGGCAATAGGTGGTTAGTTCCACGCCGTCGGGAACAAGGCTGGTCGGGAGTGCAGGATCGCTGGGCGGGCTTCTGTCAATGGGCCCACAGCCACGCGGATTACTCCGCAGTCAAGCCGACTCTTGGGTCCTGGAGAATCGCCGGGCCCGATTTCGTCGTGAAGTTGGATTCTCCGCCCCTGTGTTGAACACGATTTTGGCGCGGGGCTGGGGAGAATCCAGCCCCCTGTGTTCCCCAACATTTCTGGTACATTATTTGTGTCCTCCATTGTGAAGACAAAACCAAAGTATTTATTTAATTGATGAGTAATTTCTTTGTTCCCCATTATAAATTTCCCTGCTTCTGGCTGCAAGAGACCTACACTTGCTGTAGTAGCATAGCCCCTTTAAGGGGTGATAATTCATGGGCCACTTGGCAGGCCCTTAGGGATGGAGCACGTGAATGTTAAGTGTTTTGGCACAGATCTGGCTGTCGGTATATGTTCAGCGTTAGCCTTGGAGTCATTGGAACAAGACCTGTGTCATTGTTGTACTGCATTTATAGTTGTTCTTAGTTTTCATAGAAATTACAGTGCAGAAGGAGGCCATTTGGCCCATCGAGTCTGCACCGGCTCTTGGAAAGAGCACCCTACCAAGGTCCACACCTCCATCCTATCCCCATAACACAATATCCCTACCCAACACTAAGGGAAATTTTGGACACTAAGGGCAATTTAGCATGGCCAATCCACCTAACCTGCACATCTTTGGACTGTGGGAGGAAACCGGAGTACCCGGAGGAAACCCACGAAGACACGGGGAGAATGTGCAGACTCCACACAGACAGTGACCCAAGCCGGAATCGAACCTGAGACCCTGGAGCTGTGAAGCAGTTGTGCTATCCACAATGCTACCGTGCTGCCCTTAGTTGATTGATTGATTTTATTCATTGTCACATGTACCGAAGTACAGTGAAAAGTATTTTTCTGTGGCCAAGGGAATGGACACAGTACGCACGTGGTAGACAAAAAAATAATAATTGGCAGAATACATTGACAAAAGGTACATCGACAAACAGTGATTGGTTACAGTGAGGAGCAACGGGTCGAACAAAGCAAGTACATGAGGAAGAGCAGCATAGGCCGTCGTGAATAGTGTTCTTACAGTGAACAGATCAGTCCGAGGGAGAGTCGCTGAAGAGTCTAGTAGCTGTGGGGAAGAAGCTGTTCCTATGTCTGGATGTGCGGGTCTTCAGACTTCTGTATATTCTGCCTGATGGAAGGGTCTCTGATAAGACTGTCTGCCTTCCTGAGGCAGTGGGAGGTCTAGACAGAATCAATGTGAGGGTGGCAAGCTTGTGTGGTGCGTTGGGCTGAGTTCACCACACTCTGCAGTTTCTTGCGATCTTGGGCCGAGCAGTTGCCATACCAAGCTGTGATACAGCTGGGTAGGATGCTCTCTATGGCACATCTGTAGAAGTTTGTGAGAGTTGATGCAGACTTGCCAAATTTCTTTAGCTTCCGTAGGAAGTAGAGACGTCGTTGTCTTTCTTGACATGTTGCATCACCATGAGTGGACCAGGACAGACTGTTGATGATGGTGATCCAACAGGAGCTTAAAGCTATCAACCACCTCCACTTTGGAGCCATTGATGCAGACGGTGGGGGCGGGGGGGGGGGGGGGGGGGGGGGGGGGGGAGGTGCGGTGGATGTTAAATAAATCACTGTTGTGATTAAACACTGTCTCGACGCTTCCCTCGCAACACACTTCCCTCGCAACACAAAATTGGCAGCGAGGATGGGATCAAGTTAGCTGAAAGAAACCTGTCAAAAATTGGAAGAGGCGGAAAAGTGGCCTCTCAGTGTCCTGAAAAGGTAAAAGATTGTCAGCTTAGCTATACCACTATTCAGCAAAATTGATCTGGAGGTTGAAAGTCGGGGCCAATATGCCAAAAGGCTTCGAAACTTTTCGCTGTCAATGAAATCATGCAGGAGATAAACAGAAAGTAATATTACTTACAGTTTATGACCCACAAACATATAACCTCATGTGAAGCTTAATATATCCCGAGACACCAAATCCTTTGATTAATTGTGCAACTAGTGAGAGACCATTGCAACCCCCGACCCGCCATAATTATGCAGTGCTACAAAGTTCATCTAGCCATTAGAAGTCCTGGAGAAATGGTATCCACTTTTGTAGCGAGACTTGAACAGATGTTGGAACATTGTGAATTTTGCACTTCTGTGCTAGTGCATGGCCAATTCCAGCCCCATTTGACCTGGAATTGCAGCACAATTGAAATTAACAAATAATTCGTAGAAAAACACCTTTGGCTTCCCAATTACTAAAGCCACCCTATATGTAGATTTAAACGCAATGAATTTTATTAATAACAGTAACTATAATTAAATATGTAGGAAAAATAACTATTATCTAATTCCTACCCCCATAACTCATTTCCACCTTCTATGCATACACACACACACACAAGACAGACAAACAAACAAACAGAGGGGAAAGGAAGAGTGTAAAAATAATGATGAAAGTAAAAGAATAAGAGTCTATGTTTCAGATGGTTGTCTTCTGGAACACTTTCCTTCAGTCTAGGCTTTCAGTTTGAAGTTTCTGCTTTCAGTCTGTGATGGTTTTTATTGCAGATTCATCCAGGTTCTCTGAACGTTCAGGATTACAACAGCTATATGGCCTTTCTGGAGAAAGAGAGAGAGAGAGAGACCCATAGCTTCTTCTTTGAGCGTCCAAGCAGGATTTGGACTTTTGGCCAATTCATTGGCCACCAGCCAACCAATTGAACCGAGTCTCTCCGATCTCTCGTGTGCCAAATGTCTGAAATCTGCTGGTTGTAAGTGAGCACAGTGTACTGTTTTGTAACCTTTGAGTTAAAATGATAACAGCGAAACAAAAGAAATGGGAAAGACGTGAATCACCAGGAAGGGCCTTAGTGACATGCTGCTTCACCGGTTGGTCTGTTGGGTAAACACCTTACATATTGAGAAGAAGTTGCTGGCAGAAATCAAGATGTGCTTAGACAAAGTGGTTGAGGTGGCAAAGTGACTGAAATCCCGGAGCAGAGCGCTTTTGAATTACAAAGCACGCAGAGCGGAGAGGACCAGTTATGGTGCGAAGCAACAGTCGTTCGAGGTTCCCAAAGTAAGGGAGCCAGAAAAGATGGAAAATGACCGGCAGCCACAAGGGTTTGAGGCTTGTTATCATTGTGGGGAGAGCATTCCAAAGATAGATGCAGGAAAAAGTTCTCTGCTGTTTCAGATGTAATATGAAAAGTCATCTCCAAAGCAAATGGCAGGAAGGTAGCACAGTGATTAGCACTGTTGCTTGACAATGCCAGGATCCCAAGTTCAATTCCCGGCTTGGGTCACCGTCTGTGCGGAGGCTGCACGTTCTCCCCGTGTCTGCGTGGGTTTCCTCCAGGTGCTCCGGTTTCCTCCCACAAGTCCAGAAATCAACTGGATGTTTTGAGCAGACTTCCACTGCCACAAAGAATATCTGAGCCTCCCACTCCACAAGAGATCATCCTAGCTCTGAATGTTCTTGATATTCGACCCATTTCATGCAGCCACATTAAAACATGGACCAACAGAGATTCTGTGTTGTCAAGAGCTAAAAGATGGTTCTCATGGGCTGGCATTGTGAGAAGTCAGAAGGAGCGATACTTTGCAGGCCACGTGACAGGCCCTGAGTCCATGGGGACAGAGCACTGGAATGTTGCCTGTCAGGTGTTTAAGCACGGATCTTAGAATCATAGAATTTACAGTGAGGATCTGGTTGATAGGGTTTGGTCAGAGCTAGCCTGTGAGTCATGGGAACAAGATCTGTAAAGTAGTTGTACTGTTCTGTGTATATACTTCTTAGTTAAATAAAATCACTATTGTGATCAAATATGGCCTCGTCGCTTGCCTCGCAATGCAGCATTTGTCTTTCTCTCTTCACACTACTTTCCCCTTTGTCCTCCTTTGTTGAATTCTAAACTGCTCCCAATCCTCTGGTCTGTTGTTTTTTCTGGCCAATTTGTATGCCTCCTCGCTGGACCGACTATCTCTAATTTCCCTTGTTAGTCGTGGTTTGACCACCTTTCCTGTTTTATTTTTGCAAAGTTAACAAATAAAAAGCAGCGTTTGGAGCAGCGAAGCAGCCATTCCTGAAAGGTCAGAATAATAAATTTGCATGAACCAATGTGATTTTAAAGATGTAAATCTGATTGCCTTCTGCAATTCAACGTGACCTTTTAAAGTAAATTGTAAGTATATATTTGTAAGTATGTATGCGTGCAGTGGCGTGGTCGTGATCTTTGAATGGGGAAGCCAAAAAGTCCTGGCTAATATACTAAGTAATATTTATAGCTACTACACTATTACAAATGCAAATTCTGCTGTGAAACCGTAAACTGGGTGAGCAATCTGTACATATTAAAACTGTTTCCTACTTATTTGCACATTGTTTGGCTTTTTTGTACACATAACTCTGAATTCAATTTGTTCCAAAATTAAATAGTGGGCATTTAATACTTTATAGAAGTCAAGTTACTTAAGGGAATATCAGCCTTTAAACAGATAACAGCTTATTAGGTTTGTGTGGGCGTTTGATAAATGTTCTCTTGAATGGCTAATGGAGTTGTATTCTAGTGAAAGATTTATCACAAATCAAACAGCGCTTTCACTGTAGCCCTTGTGAGTCTTTGTTTACAGTCACCATATTAATTTTTAACCACTTCACTAACCCATTGCCACTTTGCCAACACAATGAAAAACTTTAAATGTACTTATTATAACAGCTTACATTTATAGAACTCCTCTCATATACATGTCCGCAATTGTTTCATGCATTTTAACAGTCACCAGAAAGAGTGGAGGGACCTGTTGATGAAGTTCACAAGTTAGGTCTTTAAAGGCAAAGCAAGATTTTAAAAATGTACCATCACTAAATGCTAAAATATTAACAGCTCTTTAAATATTGTTCAAAAAGTAATCTGACAACTGAGGAGACAAAAACATTGAGCAATGGTCCTTTATCTATTTATTGCTCATTCAATTATATATTTCACATGGACATTCATTTCATAAATTGATAATCAGAGGATTCAAGAGTTTAAACTAGGCTTGTCCAACCCAAAGCCGCTCTCTGTGGCCTGGGGAGTGATTGTTAAAAATGGTGGTTAGACAAGGCAGTGAGTTTGAAGATTTCTGCAGGGGACTGCTCCCTCAATCATTTCATAGAATTTACAGTGCAGAAGGAGGCCATTCGGCCCATCAAGTCTGCACCGGCTCCTGGAAAGAGCACCATACCCAAGGTCAACACCTCTACCCTATCCCCATAACCCAGTAACCCCACCCAACACTAAGGGCAATTTTGAACACATGGCCAATCCACCTAACCTGCACATCTTTGGACTGTGGGAGGAAACCGGAGCACCCGGAGGGAACCCATGCACACACGGGGAGGATCTGCAGACTCCGCACAGACAGTGACCCAAGCCGGAATCGAACCTGGGACCCTGGAGCTGTGAAGCAATTGTGCTATCCACAAGGCTACCGTGCTGCCCTAATCACTGTCTGATTCTCTCCTGCATTTGCTGTTGCTGGGCTTTCAATTAAGTATAGGATGTGTGTGTGTGGGGTGGAGATGGTGATAAGTGTGTGCATGCATGTGTGGGGGGCCGAGTGTGTGTTTGGGGAGGCCAAGAGGGGTGAATGTGTGCCTTTGGGTTGAGTGTGGGGTGAGTGTCTGTGGGCTGAATGGGGTTAGTGTGCGTGTGTGTGGGGGGGTGTATGTGCATCTGAAGGGTGAGTGTGTGTCTGTGGCTTGTGTGTCGGGTGAGTTTGTGTATTTGTGGGGTTAGTGTGTGTGTGTGTAGGGTGTGTGTGTGTGTGTTTGTGTGGGTGGATTGTTTCTGAGTAAGTGTGTGTGGGGTTAGTGTGTGAGAGAGGAGGGACCAATTGAAAGGGAGGGTCTGGCTCACTTCTTGTGTTGGGGTTCTCATTCACCCTCAACCCCACACACCAACAAGTGCTCTCACACACTCTTACAGTGGGGGGTGGTGAATGAGTGAGCACTCTGAAACTGGGAGTGAGCTGGACCCACACACGCTCACCCTTTCACACTCTAATGGTTGTCTTTACCTATTACTTTTTTATTAATTGTCAGTTTATTCTGACTTTTTTCTGCTCAGCAAGTTTCAAACATCAGCTTCTTTTTTCAAATTCATGTTTAAATTTGTGTCAAACGCTACCTCTCCATAAATTGTTCATCAGTCCAGGAGCATGAGAAAAATGGAAAGGTGGCCCCTGACAGGAAATGATTGGACAAACCTGGTTTGAATCCAAGAGAAATCTTCTTCCTTTGTAAGTGATCTTCTTCCTTCAAGCTGCAATACAATCTTTGGAAAAGGCGTCCTTTAAAAGGCGTGGAGTTTGGCTGTTTTCCACTTCGATGATTAGCTATTTTATGTCCAATTTTCTCATTACAAAGTTCTGACAACCTGAACGGTCTCATCAGCTATTCCTTAGATCAAACAAATGTTTAATTTTTAAAATGGGCAGGTTTCAATTGAGGGATGTGACATTGGGGGAAGACTGCGGGGGCAGGGGGTTGGGGTTGGATATCATGCGGGAGATGGGGGGGGGGTCGGACCTCAGGGGAGGGAGGGGGACGGTCAGAGCTCGCTGGGGAGGTGGGATTTCAGTTAGCACCGAGGGGGAGGTGGGGAGGGTCTGCCATTTGCACGGGGCATGGTGTCGGACAGCGAGGGCAAGAGGGCTGTGATGGACCTTGGGGGTGGCCGGAAGTCAGGTCAGGGCCAGGCCCCTGGGGGAATCGGGGGTGTTAGATTATTATATTATTATTTTTTCTTTTTAAAATTTTTTTATTTATTAACCAGATCTTGGTTGGAAGTTAGAGGGATGGCAGGGAAGGGAGTGCAATGTTCCTCCTGCAGGATGTTTGAGGTGAGGGATGCCGTTAGTGTCCCTGCTGATTTTACCTGCAGGAAGTGCAGCCACCTCCAGCTCCTCCAAGACCGAGTTAGGGAACTGGAGCTGGAGTTGGATGAACTTCGAATCATTCGGGAGGCAGAGGGGGTCATAGATAGCAGCTTCAGGGAATTAGTTGCACCAAAGATTGGAGATAGATGGGTAACTATCATCTTATGAGGAAAGGCTGATGGACTTGAGGTTGTTTTCGTTGGAGAGAAGAAGGTTAAGAGGAGACTTAATAGAGGCATACAAAATGATCAGGGGGTTAGATAGGGTGGACAGTGAGAACCTTCTCCCGCGGATGGAAATGGCTGGCACGAGGGGACATAGCTTTAAACTGAGGGGTAATAGATATAGGACAGAGGGCAGAGGTAGGTTCTTTACGCAAAGAGTGGTGAGGCCGTGGAAATCCCTACCTGCAACAGTAGTGAACTCGCCAACATTGAGGGCATTTAAAAGTTTATTGGATAAGCATATGGATGATAATGGCATAGTGTAGGTTAGATGGCTTTTGTTTTTTGACTTCCCATTTCGGTGCAACATCGTGGGCCGAAGGGCCTGTACTGCGCTGTATCGTTCTATGTATGTGGTTTCCTGTGCGGAGAGGAAGTGTAGGTCTGTGGCTTCACAATGGTTACCCAAAGGTAAGAAGAGTTTTTAATTCTTCCTACTTTTGCTGGGTAAATATTTGTTTAACACGGCCAGAACCATCCAAAGTTTGTGATTTAAATTGCAAACGTTGGATGGCTTCCAGTGCAGTGCAATTGCCCAGAGAAGTTTGTGCTTCAGGGCAATTGCCATTCAAGCTTTGAGGTTCAGAATGGTATTCTCCAACGCATCTTTGGAAAATCCCCCAAATCCAATGCTGGGGTGCCCGGAGGTTATGGCAAATTCTGCATTTCCATATTCCATATTCGCTACCAAAACTCAGTCTATATCCCTTTGCAGCCTCTTTGCATCTTCCCCACAATACCATTTTCTATTTTGCTTTGTATCATCAGTAAACTTGGAGATATTACACACATTTTCCTGAGTCATTGTCATTAGAATTCCCAATTTGTGGATTCCTGCCAATGGTATTCCCAGAAAAGATGCACAGGAACACTGTCTGTACTTAAAGTAAATAGATTGTGTCGTGTTAATCACCCTGGGGTAACACGGACTGCAACTGGATGCAGTTGTACTTGAAAGTAGTCTCCAAACTTTGATGTTAGTTCAATTCGCTTTATTGAACTTGTTAAGCAGTGCACACAGTTCGCTGTGGGTTTGACACTCTACTCATCTAAGCGTGCTTACTATAACTAACTAGACCAGAGTAGCTCTGAGCCACGTGTAGAAGGTGCCAACTGATATATACACCCTGACTGTCACTATAGTTGTCACCAGTGGAAAGAGGCAGAGCATTGATGCCTTGTGTGTTTTATAGTGGGAGACCACCTTCTAGTGTTGTGGTACCCCCCCCCGGTTACGGACAATGGACGCCGCTATCCTCCCCTCCTCCCCAGGCCATGTGTGAGCAATGGGCGCCGCCATCTTCTCCCCCACAGAACACGTGCATTTCATGGGCGTTGCCATCTTGCTCCACCCCCGCAACGTGCGTTCCATGGTCATTTTGTGACCCCCAGGACCTCCGGGCGCCACCATCTTGTCCACCCCGCAGCACATGGAGACCAACGGCATTTCAGGACCCTAATGCAGCGGCCGCCTCACTACCCGACGATCAACCACGACTCACATCCATGGTAATCGACCAGTCCAGACCACACACTCTGACCAACGCTCTACCAGTGTGAAAGTCAACGGCCACGTGACCTCCTGCCTACAGGACTCTGGGAGCACCGAGAGCTTTGTACATCCAAATACGGTAAGGCGCTGCTCCCTTAATGTACACCCTACCAATCAAAGTATCTCCCTGGCCTCCGGATACCATCGCGTAGTGATCCGGGGGTTCTGCACGGTCACGCACACAGTCCAAGGCGTAGAGTTCCACGGTTTTCGCCTCTAAGTCTTCCCTAACCTCTGCGCTGCACTTATCCTTGGCCTGGATTTTCAGTGCAACCTCCAGAGCCTGACCCTTAAATTCGGCGGACCCTTACCACCCCTCACTGTGTGCGGCCTCGCGACCCTAAAGGTCGATCCTCCTTCCCTCTTTTCCAATCTAACTCCAGATTGCAAACCCGTCATCACCAGGAGCAGACGGTACAGCACCCAGGATAAGGCCTTCATCAGTTCTGAGGTCCAGCGGTTGCTGCAGGAGGGAGTCATCGAGGCCAGCAGCAGCCCCTGGAGAGCTCAAGTGGTAGTGGTTAAGTCTGGGGAGAAAAATCGAATGGTCGTGGACTATAGCCAGACCATCAACAGCAGCTTGACGCGTACCCCCTCCCACGCATATCTGACATGGTTAACCAGATTGCACAGTACCGGGTCTTCTCAATGGCGGACCTGAAATCCGCTTACCACCAGCTCCCCATCCGTAAGTCGGACCGGCCACACACCGCCTTCGAGGCCGGCTATATCACTTCCTTAGGGCCCACTTCGGCGTCACCAATGGGGTTTCAGTCTTCCAAAGGGAGATGGACCGAATGGTTGACCAGCACGGCTTGCGGGCCACGTTTCCATACCTAGACAATCTGCGGCCATGATCAGCAGGACCACGACACCAACCTCGCTAAATTTCTCCGCACCGCCACTCTCCTCAACCTCACGTACACCAAGGAGAAGTTTGTGTTCCGTACAAACCGCTTAGCCGTCCTCGGCTTCGTGGTCCAGAACGGAGTTCTGGGGCCCGATCCCGACCGCATGCGCCCCCTCATGGAGCTTCCCCTCCCCCACTGCCTCAAGGCCTCCAAACGCTGCCTGGGGTTCTTCTCGTATTACGCTCAGTGGGTCCCAAACTATGCAGACAAGGCCCGCCCACTCATACAGTCCACTCACTTCCCCCTGACGGCAGAGGCCCAACAGGCTTTCGCCTGGATCAGAGCTGATATCGCCAAGGCCACAATGCACGCTGTAGACGAAACACTTCCTTTCCAAGTAGAAAGCGAGGCATCGGACGTCGCCCTTGCCGCCACCCTCAACCAGGAAGGCAGGCCCGTGGCATTCTTTTCTCGCACCCTCCATGCCTCCGAAATTCGGCACTCATCCGTCGAAAAGGAGGCCCAGGCTATCGTTGAGGCTGTGTGACATTGGAGGCATTACCTGGCTGGCAGGAGATTCACTCTCCTCACTGACCAATGGTCGGTAGCCTTCATGTTCAACAACACGCAGTGGGGCAAGATCAAAAATGACAAAATCTTGCGGTGGAGAATCGAGCTCTCCACCTATAACAATGAGATTAATTATCGCCCTGGAAAACTCAACGAGCCCCCAGACGCCCTATCCCAAGGTCCATGTGCCAGCGCACAGGTAGACCGACTCCGGACCCTGCACGACAGCCTTTGTCACCCAGGGGTTGTACCACTTCATTACGGCACGAAATTTGCCCTGTTCCGTTGTGGAAGTAAGGACGATCACCAAGGACTGCCAGGGCTGTGCAGAGTGCAAACCGCACTTCTACCGGCTGGACCGGATGCATCGGGGGAAGGCCTCCTGCCCCTTTGAAAGTCTCAGCGTGGATTTCAAAGGCCCCCTCCCCTCCTCCGACCGACACACGTATTTCCTCAGTGTGATCGATGAATCCTCCCGTTTTCCCTTCGCTATCCCATGCCCCGACATGACGTCTGCCACCGTAATTAAAGCCCTTAATTCTATCTTCACTCTGTTCGGCTTCCCCGCCTACATCCACAGTGACTGGAGATCCTCATTCATGAGTGATGAGCTACGCCAGTTCCTGCTCAGCAGGGGTATCGCCCCCAGCAGAACGACGATCTACAACCCCCGGGGAAACGGACAGGTAGAAAGGGAGAACGGGATGGTATGGAGGGCCGTCCAGCTGGCCCTACGGTCCAGAAATCTCCCGGCCTCCCGCTGGCAAGAGGCCCTCCCTGATGCACTACATTCCATTCGCTCATTACTTTGCACTGCTACTAACAGTACACCCATGAACGTCTTTTTACCTTCCCCAGGAAGTCCACATCTGGGGTATCACTCCCAACTTGGCTCACAACTCCGAGAACCATGCTTCTCCATAAACATGTGCGGCTCCACAAGGCGGACCCGTTGGTGGAAAGGGTGCACCTGCTCCACGCAAACCCACAGTATGCCTACGTGGTGTTCCCCGACGGCCGACAGGATACCGTCTCCCTCAGGGACCTGGCACTAGCAGGTTCCGCCCCCACACCACCCCCGTCGCCCCCGGCGCCACACTCCCCTCCCCCCTGCCGCCCCCATCACCCCCCCCAGGACTGTCCGTCCTCCCCCTGCCCACCCCCGTTGACGAAGAAGATTTTGGCATACTCCTGGAGTCAACTTTGACCACGATAGCACCAACATCACCGGCTCCACTTCGTCGATCCCAGAGGACGATCAAGGCGCCGGACCGGCTGAACCTCTGACCGACCTACCAGATGACCAGAGACATTTTTTTTTCACTGTTCTGTAAATATTAAAGATTGCGAATTGTATATAGTTATCCACCCCCCCCCCCCCCCCCCCCCCCCCCCCCGGCCGGACTCAATTTTAACAGGGGGCGAATGTGGTAAACCACTGTGTTCCTATATTTAGGGTTGTACAGTAGAATCTGCACTACAGGTTCACCTGGGCCCCTGCATGCTAGCTCCGCCCAGGAGCCGGGTTATAAATATGTGTAACCTTCAGCTAGCAGCCATTTTGTCAGCTGCGGCAGGAGGCCACAATTCAGATACTAATAAAGCCTCAGTTTCAATTCAACTTCTTCTCCAGCCAAATTGACCGTGCCTCAAGTGTTCTGCCTGGTGATTGGTTGTGTTCTGTCCCGTGTGTTGATTGGCTGTACTGGGTGTCTGTCACTGCCTGTCTGTATTTCATTATGTGCATGAGTGCAGATCATGACATCTTCCCTTTTTCAAAAAAGTGTTGGTTGCTTGGAGCATATGCGACTGTATTTACATGTAGAACTATTTACATTAAATGGCGAGTGGATGAATATTTACGTAAGAGGTGTCTAGCGTGCAGATACAGAACAAAATTTACAAGATAAATGTCTATAAGTCCAATCTGTGGGGCTTGTGTCTGATCCTTGTCGATCGCCTAAGAGCTGGAGGGGGGGACGGTGCCTTGACAGGCGGGACCGCTGCCAGACTGGTGGCCTCGTCGGTGCGAGGTGGCCGGAGGAGGCATAACAACATATGGAAAAGAAGGATCTGGTGGTGGGCAGGCAACTTTGCGCAGTGCCCTTCTGTTGCACCTGACAATGGAGCCATCAGCCATATGAACTACAAACGATCTGGGAGTAGCCTGTCGAACAACAACAGCTGGAGCTGACCAGCCTCCATCAGGTAGCTTGATCCGAACAGCATCTTCCGGAGATAGCACAGGCAAATCGGTAGCATGAGCATCGTACGTCAGCTTTTGCCGGTTCCTGAGTTGCTGCACCTTTTGCAGCACTGGGAGGTGATCCAGGTCTGGTAAGTGTATGGCTGGAACAGTTGTCCACAGGTCTCTATTCATGAGGAGTTGAGCCGGAGACATACCGGTGGACAGAGGGGTTGCCCTGTACGCCAACAGCACAAGGTTGAAGTCAGAAGCAGAGTCCGCAGCCTTGCAGAGCAGTTGCTTCACTATATGGACCCCTTTCTCAACCTTCCCGTTGGACTGCGGGTAGTGTGGGCTTGAGGTAATGTGGTTGAATTGGTACGACTTGGTGAAATTGGACCACACTTGGCTGTGGAAGCAGGGGTCATTTTCACTCATGACAGTGAGTGGAATACCATGCCTGGCAAATGTCTCCTGGCAGGCCTTGATGACTGTCTTTGATGTGAGGTCTGACAGCTTCACAACTTCCGGGTAATTTGAAAAGTAATCGATGATGAGCACATTGGCATGAGAAAGGTCGATTCCCACCTTGGACCACGGAGACGTCACGATCTTGTGTTGCTGGAGTGTTTATTTTGTTTGAGCAGGCTGGAAACGCTGGCAGGTCGCACAATTGAGGACCATGTTGGATATGTCCTGGCTGATTCCTGGCCAATAGACAGCCTGCCGGGCCCTGCGCCTACATTTTTCGACACCTAGGTGTCCCTCGTGGATTTGTTTGAGCACTAAACTCTGCAGACTGTGAGGGATAACGATACGATCTAGCTTGAGGAGGATCCCCTCGACGACTGTCAGGTCGTCCTTCACATTAAAGAACTGAGGGCATTGCCCTTTTTGCCAGCCATTTGCAAGGTGGTGCATTACACGCTGCAGAAGAGGGTCTTTGGCAGTCTCTTCACGAATGCTGATCACTCTTTCATCTGAGGCCGGGAGGTTGCTGGCACACAGCTGCACCTGTGCCTCAATCTGGCGGATGAAGTCAACCTGTTCACAGGGCGAGGTGATGGAGCGGGACAAGGCATCCGCAATTATCAACTCCTTGCCTGGTGTGTATACTAACTCAAAATCGTACCTTCGGAGCCTGGGCATCATGTCATTCAAGTCATTATGAATGATATGGACCAAGGGTCTGTGGTCAGTCTCTACTGTGAAGGTTGGCAGATCGTACATGTAGTCATGGAACTTTGCAATGCCGGTTAGGAGGCCCAGGCACTCTTTTTCTATTTGGCCCTTGACGCATAAGCAACTGGAGCCCAGGACGAGGAGTCATCCCGCTGGAGGAGCACCAATGCCGTCCTAGCTTGCGTCCGTGGAGATTTTTGTTTCACAATCCGGGTCAAAAAACGCTAGTACCGGAGCAGTGGTGAGCTTTGCTTTGAGCTCGAGCCACACTGCTTGATGTGTGAGTAGCCATTGGAATGCAGTGGACTTCTTCACCAGATGCCCGAGAGCCGTGGTGTGTGAGGCCATGTCGGGAATGAATTTTCCCAAGAAGTTCACCATTCCGAGGAAGCGTAGTACCGCCTTTTTGTCTTCCGGGGTCTTCATGTCGTCAATGGCCTTGACCTTGTCCGAATCTGGTCGCACACCCTGCTGGGATATCTGGTCACCCAAGAACTTGATGGTTGACATGCTAAAGGAGCACTTGGCCTTGTTCAGCTTGAGGCCGTTTGCATGGAAACATCGAAAGACTTGTTTGAGACGAGATATGTGTTCCTCAGGGGTCGTGGACCATATGATTACATCATCTACGTCGTCACGCACACCCTCAATGCCCTCCATCATCTGCTCCATGGAAGATTTCAGAGGCTGAGACAATGCCGAACGGTATACGGTTATAACCGTACCTGCCAAATGATGTGTTGAACGTGCAGAGCTTCCTGCTGGACTCGTCCAGTTGTATCTGCCAGAAACCACCGATGCATCTAGCTTCGTGAAGAATTTGGCGTGTGCCATCTCACTGGTCAGTTCCTCCTGCTTCGGGATCAGGTAGTGTTCCCGCATTATGTTCTGGTTAAGATCTTTGGGATTTATGCATATCCGCAATTCTCCTGAGGGCTTCTTCACACAGACCATCGAGCTGACCCAGTCAGTCAGTTCCGTCACTTTGGAGTTGATGCCCTGGTCTTGGAGCTCCTGTAGCTGTGCCTTTAAATGTTCCTTCAGAGGAGCCGGCATTCGGCGTGGTGCATGGATTACAGGCGTGGCATCAGGCCTGAGTAGGATCTTGCAGCAGTATGGCAGAGTGCCCATTCCATCAAACACATCCAGATATTGAGCAAGGATGTCATCAATGTCAGCCTGAAGAGCCACATTGGAAGAAGACATGGCATGGACTTGCTGTACGAGGTTGAGTAGCTTGCATGCATGGGCACCAAGCAGGGATGCCTTATCAGGCTTGACAGTTTTGAATCGCAGTGTAACATTCATAGTCTTGTTGGAGATGAATAGATGACAAGATCCGGGTGCAGTTATGGCATTGCCATTATAATTGAGGAGCTGGCAGGCTGGCGGAAGAATTTGGGGTTGCTTTTTAATGCAGTCAAAATCAGCTTGAGAGATGAGATTGGCAGAAGCACCAGTGTCCAGCTTAAACTGGATGCTGCATTGATTTACTTGTATGACAGCACGCCATTCGTCTGCGGAATCCACATTGAGGATAGAATGGCGTCTTGCTGAATTTGAGGAGGCATACTCACATGTAGTGATGATGCCCACACGATAGAGGCAGTCGTCCTCTGGATCCGTAGTGCTACCAGGATCAGAATCCAGTAAATCTTGGTGTACACATCGAACGCGTTTGTGTTGGAATTGGGATCGCTGGCCCTTGACTGGTGGTGCAGACCTGCACAAGGCTGCATAATGTCCAGGCTTCCCGCAATTTAAACATCGCCTACCTTTTGCAGGCCATTGCTGCTTTAAGTGGGCGGTGCCGCAGTTTGGGCACGTCATGACGTTGACGTCGTTACGCTCCGTGCATCGTCGCGCATGCGCAGTGCAGTCAGCCGACGTTCGCACCTGTGCAATTTGGTTTTCGGTCGCTTCGTTCTCCCGTTCGTGTTGCACATGCGTGGGGCCCCGGGAAAAGCGCGCAAAATTGCCGCTTTCATCGATACTGAGGCGCTGCATCCAGGCGATGGCTTGTACACTCTGCCTCGTGGGAGGCCAGTTTTTCGTATTCTGCCGATTTGAAACGGGAGTACCGATTTCTCTCATGCTCATGCACGATACACGTCTTGATTGCGACTGGCAGGGTCATGTGCTTAATTTTGAGGAGTTGCTCCCGGAAGGAATCGGAATGCACCCCAAACACGAACTGATCCCTGGAATCAGCGGTTTCACCATAAATGCAGGACTGCGCTAACATACGGAGATGAGTTAGAAAGGATTGGAAAGTTCATCCTTACCCTGAAGGCGTTGATGGAAGATATAGCGCTCAAAGCTCTCGTTTGTTTCGACTTCACAGTGACTTTCGAACTTCTCCAAAACGGTCTTGAATTTTGTCTTGTCCTGGCCGTCGGTAAAATTAAGCGAGTTGAAAATCTAGATGGCTTGGTCCCCCGCAGTTGTTAGGAGCAGCATGATTTTTCTGGCATCGGACGCATCCTCGATGTCTGAGGCCTCAATGTAGAGAAGGAACCTTTGCTTGAAGACCCGCCAGTTGGCGCCGAGATTGCCGGAGATCCGTAGCTGTAGAGGGGCCTGGATCTTTTCCATGCCGCTGGAAGGCACTTGCTGGTCGTCACAGAATCACTCGAGGTAAACCACTTAGAGATAGTAGACTACTGGTACCATGTCGTGTTAATCACCCTGGGGTAACACGGACTGCAACTGGATGCAGTTGTACTTGAAAGTAAATTCCGAACTTTGATGTTAGTTCACTCTTTGTTGAACTTGTTAAGCAATGCACACAGTTCGCTGTGGGTTTGACACTACTAATCTAAGTGTGCTTACTAGAACTAACTAGACCAGACTAGCTCTGAGCCACATGTAGAAGGTGCTAACTGCTATATACACCATGACTGTCACTACAGTTGTCACCAGTGTAAAGAGGCAGAGCATTGATGCCTCGTGTGTTTTATAGTGGCAGACCACCTTCTAGTGTTCTGCCTGGTGATTGTTTGTGTTCTGTCCCGTGTGTTGATTGGCTGTACTGGGTGTCTGTCACTGCCTGTCTGTATCTCATTATGTGCATGAGTACATATCATGACAGACTGCCTGTTTAAGATGACTTGCATCCTAAATAGCTAGGTGTTATAACCCACACAAGACCTACAGGGATGGACCAATTAGCCTCCATATGAGCCTCGTTGAATACGAGCTTTACTGCGGGGGGGCCATCAACAGAGTAAATGGACTCCAACATAGAAGCCAGCCCAGATGAGAGCCGAGCAAGTGTCGTCCCAGCTGGGACCTGAAGTGTATTGTGTACACACTTTACTTCATAGTAAACCTGTTTTTCTTATGCCTCTTGTTTAGACTCCTCTGCGGCCATTAAACTAGGAGAATTGGGAGTGGAGGTAACCGAAGGACTTGCTATAGTTTTCCAGATTTCGCAATATATGAGAGAGGTTCTAGAGCAACAAATGTGATTTTTTTTATTCAAATGATGTAAGGACTTTCCTAATAATTAGAGGCGGGCAGCTCTGGTCGCCACATTACCAGAAGGATGTGGATGCTTTAGAGAGGGTGCAGAGGAGGTTCACCAGGATGTTGCCTGATATGGAGGGTGCTAGCTATGAAGAAAGGTTGAGTAGATTAGGATTGTTTTCATTGGAAAGACGGAGGTTGAGGGGGGACCTGATTGAGGTCTACAAAATTATGAGAGGTGTGGACAGGGTGGATAGCAACAAGCTTTTTCCAAGAGTGGGGCTGTCAATTACAAGGGGTCATGATTTCAAGGTGAGAGGGGGAAAGTTTAAGGGAGATGTGCGTGGAAAGTCTTTTACGCAGAGGGTGGTGGATGCCAGGAACGCTTTGCCAGCGGAGATGGTAGAGGCGGGCACAATAGCACCATTTAAGATGCATCTAGACATATATATGAACGGGCGGGGAACAGGGGGAAGTAGATCCTTGGAAAATAGGCGACAGGTTTAGATAAAGGATCTGGAACAGCGCAGGCTGGGAGGGCCGAAGGGCCTGTTCCTGTGCTGTAATTTTCTTTGTTCTTGTTCTTTGTTTCTTTTTATTCAGGTTGTCATCAGAGCAGATGACATCTTAGAAGCACCAATCAGGGAAAATAGACAATAGGTTTGAGTTAGTTCAGGGTAATCAGCAGGATTTAAAAAAAACAGATCGTGCTTGACTAGTTTAATTTTTAGAACATAGAAGATTGATGAAGGGAAAGCAATGGACGTTGTCGATATTGATTTTAAGTAAGCATTTATGGATTTTAAGTAAGCATTTAGGACCTAATGTGTACTGTGGCATGGTAGCACAGTGGTTAGCACTGCTGCCTCACAGCTCCAGGAACCCAGTTTCAATTGCGGTCTCGTGTGGAGTTTGCACTTCCTCCCAGTGTCTGCGTGGGTTTCCTCTGGGTGCTCCGGTTTCCTCCCACAGTCCAAATATGTGCAGGATTCGCTATGCTAAATTGCCCCTTAGTGTCCAAAGGGTTGGGTGGGGTTATTGGGTTGCGGGGCTAGGGTGGAGGCGTGGGCTTAGGTAAGATGCTCTTGGCAGCACGGTGGAGCAGTGGATTAGCGCTGTTGCCTCACGGCGCTGAGGTCCCAGGTTCGATCCCAGCTCTGGGTCACTGTCCATGTGGAGTTTGCACATTCTCCCTGTGTTTGCGTGGGTTTCACCCCCACAACCCAAAGATGTGCAGGCTAGGTGGATTGGCCATGCTAAATTGCCCCTTAATTGGAAAAAATGAATTGGGTACACTAAATTTGAAAAAAAAAAGGTAGGATGCTCTTTCTGGGGGTCTATGCAAACTCGATGGGCCGAATGGCCTCCTTCTGCACTGTAAATTCTATGATTTGATACAGTAGCACATATGGGCCAGTCAAAATATTGAAGCTCTTATAATAGGAGGGTCAGTGCAGGCTTGATAGATAATTGTCTTAAAGACAGAAAGAAGCAAGGTCGAACCTTAGACTTCCTACAGTGCAGAGGAGGCCATTCAGCCCATCAAGTCTGCACCGACCCTCTGAAAGAGTACCCAACCTAGGTCCACTCCCCCGCCCTATCCCTATAAGCACACATAACCTGCACATTTTTGGATTCTGAGGGGCAATTTAACATGGCCAACCTTCCTAACTTGCACATGTTTGGATTGTGGGAGGAAACCGGAGCACACAAAGGGAACTCACACAGACATGGGGAGAAAGTGTAAACTCCACACAGACAGTCACCCAAGGCTGGAATTGAACCCGGGTTCCTGTCGCTGTGAAGCAGCAGTGCTACTGTGCTGCTGTGCCGCCCCATTTGGTGCGATGTGGTAAATAACTATCTTGTGGACAAGGGAATGATAGATACTGAATGGAATTATCCCAAGAAATTACTCAGGACGCGATCCAAAGTCCATGTTGCACCTGTAAAGCAGCTTGCTGCGGTGAATTGTAGCAGATAAAAGTCGGGAATAGTGGGAGAGCCCTGAAATGGGATTCCGCTGGATGCCAAATGGTGTGCAGTGCTGCCAACCCACGGTACTGGACACAATCTGGGTCACACACTCGCTGGGTGTCAATCAAATTCCCATATTTAAATCAGTATGTAAACTCATTTTATATGCATTTTCGGGCTTTAGCTGGAGTTTCCCGGCTCCAGGAATTCACCGCCTCTGCCGACTCAGTGTGAGGTCGGTGAGAATCATGACTGGTCTTCAACAATCAAAAACAAAGGTGATGACCACTCCGAACAAAGAACAAGAACAAAGAACAAAGAAATGTACAGCACAGGAACAGGCCCTTCGGCCCTCCAAGCCCGTGTCGACCATGCTGCCCGACTAAACTACAATCTTCTACACTTCCTGGGTCCGTATCCCTCTATTCCCATCCTATTCATGTATTTGTCAAGATGCCCCTTAAATGTCACGAAGGGGGGGCTCAAAGGCTATTGGAGCCCTTGGGCGACAGGAGATTGGATGGGACAGCGCCATGGCACTGCTCCCAGAATGCTGGCTCCATGGCAATGCCAATGGGCACTGGCAATGGGTGGGGTGGGGCCCGAGAGGGTGCATGGCCATGAAAAGGGGGGGTGGGGGGGCATGAAAGGAGGCCTCAAGTAGGGTTTGAGGCTTGGAATTAAGTACGGAACCTGAAATTGGGTAGTGGCTAAAATGGGGGGACCATAATGGTGGTGGTGGTGGGGAGGGGGGTGGGTGGAGTTGAACACCAATACCAGTGATGGGGACTGATGCTTACGAGTTGGGAGGGGTTTCTACCGGTGAACATAGAACATAGAACGCGCAGTACAGAGGAGGAGGTTAACTTAAAATTAACTTTTAAGTTAATTAACTAAATAAAAGAAAGACTAGACTTTAGGTAAAAATGAACGCTTATTATCCCTCAGTCACCAAACTCTCACCACGGCACTCAAATGCACCCAAATTCAGCACTCAGGGCCTACATTAGTTTTATCAATCTTTTTCTCTTTACATGCCGATAGAAATTTTACAGTTAGTTTTTATGTTCCCTGCTAGCTTACTTTCAAATTGTATTTTCCCCTTCTTAATCAATCCCTTGGTTCGCCTTTGATTTTAAACTGCTGCCAATCCTCAGGTCTATTTCTTTTTCTTGCTAATTTGTGTGCCTCTTCTTTGAATCTAATTCTATCTCCAATTTCCCTTGTAAGCTATGGTTTGGTGGTCTGTATACCAGCCCTATGAATGATTGTTGCCCCTCTTAACTTGACCCAGACAGATACCACATCATCTGTACTAATATCTTTCCTCAATATTGTACTCATGTCTTCTTTAATCAACAATGCATCTCCACCACCTTTTCCTTTCTGGCTGTCCTTCCTAAAAACTGAAAAGCCCTCAATGTTTAGCTCTCATCCTTGGTCACCTTGGAGCCATGTCTCCATAATCCCAGCTATATCATATTCCATTACATTTACCTGCACAGCTAATTCATCCATTTTATTTCAAATGCTCCGTGCTTTCAGGTACAAAACCTTGAGGCTAGTCCTTTTACTATTTATTGCCCCGTCAATACTATTTTTTTACAGTGTCATTATCTGACACAGGCTCTTGATTTCTCTGCCTATCACTTTTCCTATTCTCCTTGCTGTCATTATCTCTTATTCTTAATTCCCCCTGCTCTGAATCCTTCCATAGGCTCCCACCCCCCCTGCCGTATCACTTTAAGCCCCCCCCCCCCCCCCCCCACCGCAAGGACATCAGTTCCAGTCCTGCCCAGGTGTAACCCGTCCAGTTTATACAGGTCCCACCTCCCCCAGAACTGGTCCCAATGCCCCAGGAATCTGAATCTTCCCTCTCACACCATCTCTTCAGCCATATATTCATCCGATACATCCTAGTATTTCTACTTGGACTAGCACGTGGCACTGGTACGGAGATCACTACCTTTGAAGTACGACTTCTAAATCCCTATATTCTGCTTTCAGGACCTCATCCATTTTTTTTTTAAACCTATGTCGTTGGTACCGATGTGTACCATGGCCACTAGCTGTTATGGGGTGCAGGGAGGAACATGGGGATGTGAAACGTATCAGTCATGATTGAATGGCAGAGCAGACCCGATGGGCCGAATGGCATAATTCTGCTCCTATAACTTATGGGGCTGGATTATCCGATTTGCAGACTAAGTGCTGACGGCAGCATGGGAATAGTGCCATTTTACGCCAGAGAAAACAGCGTAACAGCTGCACGGATCCTTCATCCGGTGGGGGGGCTAGCAGCTACGCAGCATAAAGCCCTTACGGCCAGAGAATGGCCGGGTCCGTGGCAGTGGCCTATGGCAGCTGCGCCGTGCAACATGGCACCGGCTGTGCGCAGACCCTGCCTAATAATGTCTCCCAGAAACCCCCCCTCGCCATGCCGGGATCACCCCCCACCAGTCCCCGCAGCCCGCGCCATCAGGAACTCGGCCCATCATGGGCAGAGCATCAGGGAAGGGCCTCAAGTGACATCCTGAGGCCTTCCCGATGGCATGCAGCGTACTCTTTGAGTACACCCTTTTTTTGCATCGTGAAAGCAAATTGGCGCAAATGGGGATTCTCCGGCCGATCACCAAACATATGATTTCGGCATCGGAGACCGGAGAATCCCGCCCGAGGCCTTAGCAGTAGAATCATAGAACTATAGAATCATACACCACATTCAGGAGCCATTGGGCTTCTACTGCACTTTCCCCTAAACCTGTAAATGTGATCTTCTCAAATATATATACAATGTAAATATGTAATAAATGAAACAATTGCTCATTTTGGCAAGATTATTTTACACTGATGTAGAATTTCCAACAAAGAGGCACAGATACAGCTATATAGGTCTGAGCTGGATTTTCCAGCCCTCAGTGCCTGTTCCACTCTGTGCTCCTCTCCATCAAAAGTGACTGGATGATATACTACATGGTGCCAATACTAATTTATAGTCTGGCAGAGTAGTATAGCTCTCTGTAAATTGGGTAACCATATTACTGATTACTAGAAAACTCAGGCAAAGAATTGAATGTAAACCCTGAACAACCATGTAACTAACACAAGTTTGCACAGTATATTATGGAAGCAGCAGTAAAGTTGCAGATATTTGTTTGGAACAGAGAGCAAGTGGTGCTCTTAAAAACACAGAATATTAGTCAACATCTTAAAAAAATGGACTTTGATATAGGATCCTTCGGACTCCTTTTCAGTTTTGTCAAAATAATGTAATAAATGTGATCAGGCTCCATAGAAACTTAAGTACAGAATTTTAAGGTGACCACCTATGGATAAAGGCAACAACTATTAATTTACAATCTGAAAAATTATTTCCAGGCAACTATTTACAAGTCATAGAAACACAAACCACAACTTTCACAATCTCCCAGTCCAGGTCTTGATTGTGGGTATTAAAGCCCACGCTCAGCTTTGATCCGTGCGTACTCCCGTTCCATTGGACAGTGAGTCACATGGCCTCCAAGATTTGCTGAAACTTCAGACAAGAAAGTTACATGGCCTCCAAGGTTTGCCGCGATATCCTTCCCTCTTCAGATGTCCGAATACCTGAAAATCTCAATCTCAATGTCCCAGTTTATTGAGGGACTTCCATTGAATTGAGAACGACAAACTATCAGTGGTTGGACTTTCTCTTCGGGAATTGTCCCACTCAGCCCAGCCTCTCTATTTACTTCCTCAGATACAAGTACCTCCTCGGCCACTGCCTCTTCAACCCCCACGGCAATGGGCTGTGGGTTACAATGGCCTATTCAGTCTTCGCAATACTTCAATCAGTATTAACAACAGGCATGTCTGGGGTTGGTGGAGGGGCTTTGATCCTCAATTTATCTTAATGTTTTCTCAGAATCCTATCCTGGGTTCTTACCTCATATGATACTGGCCCAGTCTCTGAGAACCAGCTCAGACCACTTCCAAAGTTTCGTGCGAAAACTGGGTAATCTACCTCAAATGCTCTCTCCGCCCTTCATGAGTTATGAGTTATTTTTTGACTATCTGACCTAGACTCCACCCTTCCATTCAAATTTGGGAATGTGAGGCTCAGTCTGGTACACAACTGATGCCCTCTTAGCAGTTCCACCAGGACTATACCTGTTGTTGAGTGGGGTGTGATTCTATATGCTGATAAAAATCACATGATTTTGGTGTCTATGGATGCTGGAACCTGCTTCTTCATCCTGGATTTGAACGTTTGTACAACCCATTCCAGCAAACTGTCATATGACGAGTGGTATGACCCTGTTTTGATGTGCTTGATGGCATTGAAAACCACAAATGTTTGAAACTCCATGCTGGTAAAGCAATACATTATCTGAAATCAGGACTTCAGGGACTCCATGAATGCAGAAACATTGAGGTAATGTTTTGGTAGAGGACTTCATCTGGTATACTTCATCCATTTTGAGTGTGTGTCTACTAATAAATGGAACAGTGAATCCATGAAAGGACCTATAATGTCAATGTGTACTCTCACCCAAGATCTACCAGGCCATTATCATGTGTGCAGTGGGCAAAGCGGGAAAATTCTGTTGTTCCTGACATTGGCCACATTATTTAACTATTGCCATAGCCTTCTTTAAGTCTTGCCCTGATTCAGCTCGCAATTTCTTTTGGATAGCCGCATTATTTATCCCACACACCAGTCTATCCCTTAATATATCATTCAGGGATGTTCAACACTTGCACTATTTAGCCAGTTTCCTTAATCTGGCCATGAAGACCACAACGGATTCTCCTGGGGCCCTCGCTGGCTAATTAAATTTATACCTCTAAAGAACGATAGATGGTTTTGGATGATTCCTAACCAACTCCACAAGTTCAGTGGATGATTTTGAATCAGGGGCTCAGTGTAGGTCAAACCTCTTATTATACTGTACGCCTGGTTGCTGCAAGCTCTGAGCAAAATAATTCTCTGTCTCACTCTTCCCCTCTACATTATTTGCTCTAAAAATGTAACGCATTTATTCTACATATTGCACCCAATCTTCTTTGCTCGCATCAGCATGATGGTACTTCTGAAGTATACTGAAATTATATGATTCATACAATTTGCTGTGCAGAAGGAGTCTGGATCCTTGAAAGGAACACCCTACCCAAAACCACGCCTTCACCCTATGCCCGTAACCCCACCTAACCTTTTTGGACACTAAGGGCAATTTAGCATGACCAATCCATCTAACCTGCACATCTTTGGCCTGTGGGAGGAAACCGGAACACCCAGAGGAAATCTACTAAGACACGGGAGAAAGTGCAAACTCCACCGAGATAGTCACCTAAGGTCGGAATTGAACCCGGGACCCTGGAGCTGTGAGGCAGCAGAGCTAACCACTGTGCCGCCACATTGAAACAGAATGGCAAGGCCTTTTTCTCTTTTCCTTGCAATAAGAGTGTCGATTTCTTTCCTCCTCATAGCCAATATAGTTCTGAAAACTCCAGGTGACCACCAGTGGATAAAGGAAACAACTATTTATTTACAAGCAGAAAAGCTGTTTACATGCAACTATTTACAAGACACAGCAACAGTAAACAAAAACTCCTGCAATCTCCCAACTGAAGCTTTGACTGTGGGTATTAAAGCCCCTGCTCAGCTTTGATCTACACGCAATCAAGTTCCATTGGATGGGGAATCACATGGCCTCTGAGATTTGCCGAAACCTCAGACGGGAAAGTCACATGGTCTCCGAGGTTCGCCATGACAGAAACCAAATTATTAATGTGAATAGAGTGGAAAGCTTCCATGAAGTACATAATTCCTTATTTGTCTTAGATAAATTATTGTTTGAATCAAATTAATGTGCCCAACCCAAGTCACTCAGGCTGTTATTGGATTACCTGTTGTCGTAGGTGAATAGTTGACAGCATCTGAAAGGGAAAAATGTTTGGGGCTACGAGGAGTGGTGGATTGGCACTCAATGAATTGCTCCTTCAGAAAACCAGCACCAGCACAGACATGATAGGCTGAATGGCCTCCTTCTCAGCTATAACCAATCTCTGGCTCTAACAAAACGTTTCATAATTTTAAAGATGTCCATGAGGTCGGTCCTCGACCTATTTTCAAAAGGAAAGAGATCAGTCTTTTCCAGGTATGTGTACACAGCCATCTCTGCTATCATCCTTGTAAATCTTCTCTGCACCCCCTCCAGTGCCTCTATATCACGGCTTCCCAAACTCTTTTCTGATGTGACCCCACATTTAACCTTGAAAATGAATGTGACCCCAAACTCCAGCAAAACTTCAACGGCAACAAAGCACAATAATATCAATTAGTGTATAACGTTACTGTTCACTTACTGTAATGTTGTTATGATCCCTGTGGGCAAGCCGTAAGTCAAAATATCCAAATTTATTGCATGACTCCTGAACAAAGAAATTATCAACAAGATTCTGCTTTTTGCAGCTTATACTTACACACAAATCAGAACCAATACAATTTAAACATGAAATAACAATCAAATGATGCTTCAAAAAGAGATAATTGATACAAGAAAGATAGGTCTTACACAACCTCAAGGGACTGCATCATTCCCTGCACAAACACGGCACTACGTAGTTGCACAGATCCGCAATATGCTGTTCTATATTTATGCATGGTAGGTCAGTGGTCCTGAATTTCCTGTCATCATGTCTCAGTCCTGAATTTCCTGTCATCATGTCTCAGTAATCCCAACTATATTTGGTTCCTCCCAACACATAATTGCTTCGATCCCCGTTTTATTATGGACATGGTGTATGTTACCGTACAGACATTTCTTCTAAATATATGTTTAACCAATTTTTAAGACTCCCATTGTCACAACAGTCAACTTCAGCCTAACAGACCCTGGGGTCCCAACATAAATGAATTAACCAATCATTTGTGTATTTTCCTGAGCTCTTTGACCCTTGAGTACTCCAATGAGTTACAGGCACCAGATTTGTAAGTAAAATATAAACAAAACTGGTTATTTAGAACAAAAATAAAAGGTGAATATATAATGGTAAGAATGGAGCAATGATCTGCTTCTCTAATTATTCCCCAAACCCCGTCCCACCCTCCACCCAGGCACACCCAATGCAAACATGTAGTCGGGGGAGGGAAAGGATTGAACATAACAGGGATTTAAGGGGCTTGAGATAGTTTTTTGCTACTGAGTCTTTTTTTAAAAATTATTTTTATTTAGATTTTTATCAAAACATAATTTTTGCATAACCATTAACAACATTTAACACAAGGTAAACGTTAACATTATATACAGAAAAAAGAATAAGAATATGTAACATTTCCCCCACCCCCCCCCCCCCCCCCCCACCCCGAGTTGCTGCTGCTGCTGACATTTAGTGCTCTCCTAGAAAGTCCTATGATAGGGCAGCACGGTAGCATTGTGGATAGCACAATTGCTTCACAGCTCCAGGGTCCCAGGTTCGATTCCGGCTTGGGTCACTGTCTGTGCGGAGTCTGCACATCCTCCCCGTGTGTGCGTGGGTTTCCTCCGGGTGCTCCGGTTTCCTCCCACAGTCCAAAGATGTGCAGGTTAGGTGGATTGGCCATGCTAAATTGCCCTTAGTGTCCAAAATTGCCCTTGGTGTTGGGTGTGGTTACTGGGTTGTGGGGATCGGGTGGAGGTGTTGACCTTGGGTAGGGTGCTCTTTCGAAGAGCTGGTGCAGTCTCGATGGGCCGAATGGCCTCCTTCTGCACTGTAAATTCTATGTTAATCTCTGTTAAAGTCGAGGAACGGCTGCCACCTTCGAGAGAACCCGGTCATGGACCCTCTCAAGGCAAACTTTATTTTCTCGAGAGTGAGAAACCCAGCCATGTCACCAATCCAGGTCTCCACACTCGGGGGCTTCGAGTCCCATCACATTAAAAGGATCCGTTTCCGGGCTACCAGGGAGGCAAAGGTCAATACGTCGGCCTCTTTCGCTTCCTGATCTCCCGGATCATCTGACACACCAAAGATTGCTATCTCTGGACTCGGTACCAGAAGGTCTAAGATCTTGGACATTACCTTAGCAAATCCCTGCCAGAATCCCTTAAGAGCCGGGCATGCCCAGAACATATGGTCATGGTCTGCTGGGCTTCCCGCACACCTCGCACATCTATCCTCAACCCCAAAGAACTTGCTCATTCTGGTTGCTGTCATGTGTGCCCGGTGGACTACCTTAAACTGGATTAAGCTAAGCCTGGCACATGATGATGAGGAATTAACCCTGTTTAGAGCGTCCGCCCACAGGCCCGCATCCAGCTCCCCGCCTAGCTCCTCCTCCCATTTGCCCTTAAGTTCCCCCACTGGGGCTTCCTCCACCTCCTGTAGTTCCTGGTAGATGTCTGGCACCTTCCCCTCCCCTACCCAGGTTCCGGAGCCCACCCTATCTTGTATCCTGCGTGGGGGTAGCAACGGAAATGTCACCACCTGTTTTTTAAGAAAGGCGCGTACCTGAAGGCATCTGAAGGCATTTCCAGGGGGCAAATTGAATTCTCTTCCAGCGCTTTCAAGCTGGGAAAAGTCTATGAACAAGTCCCCCATCCTTTTAATACCTGCCCTATGCCAGTTTTGAAACCCTCCGTCTATCTTGCCCGGGGCAAATCTGTGATTATTGCATATCGGGGTCAAAACTGAGGCTCCCTCCACCCCACTGTGTCTTCTCCACTGACCTAAGATCCTTAATGCCGCCGCCACCACCGGACTTGAGTAGCGCGCCGGCAAGAATGGAGTTACAAGTACCCCTGAGTTGGTGCCTTTGCATGAAGACGCCTCGAACCGCTCCCACATCGACCCCTCCCCTGTACCCATTTCCTAATCATGGCTATGTTAGCTGCCCAACAGTAGCTGCAAAAATTTGGCAGAGCCAGCCCCCCCCCCCCCCCCGGACTGCGCTCTAGATACAGTCTCTTTGCTCGCGGGGTCTTATTTGCCCATACAAATCCCGAGATGACCTTGTTCACCCGCTTAAAGAAGGACTTAGGGATGAAGGTGGGAAGGCACTGGAAGACAAAAGAAATCTGGGGAGGACCGTCATCTTCACGGTCTGCACCCTCCCCGCTAGAGAAAGCGGGAGCATGTCCCACCTTTTAAAGTCCCCCTCCATCTGCTCTACCAGCCGGGATAAATTAAGCTTGTGGAGGGCATCCCAGTTTCGAGCCACCTGTATACCTAGGTACTGAAAGCTCTTCTCCACCATTTTAAGCGGAAGCTCTCCCAGTCTCTTCTCCTGCCCTTTTGCTTGGATCACGAACATCTCGCTTGTTTAATTCTTGTTTAATTTGTATCCCGAAAAATTGCCAAAATGGGGGAATCTGCATGAACTCCCCCATCCCCTCCAGTGGGTCTGAAATGTACAGGAGCAGATCATCCGCATAGAGCGAGACCCGATGCTCCTCCCCCCCCAAACCAACCCCTGCCAGTTCTTTGAAGCCCACAGCGCTATGGCCAACGGCTCTATTGCAAGGGCGAATAATAACGGGGCGAGGGGGCACCCCTGCCTCGTCCCTCGATGGAGCCTAAAGTATTCTGACCTCACCCTGTTCGTGCATATACTTGCTACGGGGGCCTGATAAAGTAGCTGGACCCACTCTATGAATCCCTCACCGAATCCAAATCTTCTTAGCGTACCCCCATTCCACCCGGTCGAAGGCTTTCTCTACATCCATCGCAGCCACTACTTCTGCCTTCCCTCCTTCTGAGGGCATCATAATAATGTTTAGGAGCCTCCGTACATTGGAGTTCAATTGCCTGCCTTTAACGAAGCCTGTCTGATCCTCCCCTATCACCCCTGGGACACAGCCCTCAATTCTAGCGGCCAAAATCGTGGCCAGCAATTTGGTGTCCACGTTCAAGAGCGATATCGATCAGTAGGACCCACATTGTAGCGGATCTTTCTCCTGTTTGAGGATGAGTGAAATCGAAGCCTGTGATATTGTTGGGGGGAGGGTCCCTCTTTCTTTAGCCTCATTGAAGGTCCTTAGCAGGAGTGGACTCAACAGTTCCGAAAATTCCTTGTAGAATTCTACAGGATAGCCGTCCGGCCCCGGTGCCTTGCCCGACTGCATGCTCTCTAGACCCTTAACAATCTCCTCCAACTCTATCGGGGCCCCCAGTCCCTCCACCAGATCCTCTTCCACCTTTGGAAACCTCAATTGGTCCATGAATTGCTTCATCCCTTCCCCTCCCGCCGGGGGTTCTAACTCATACAATTTACCATAAAACACCCTAAAGACATTGTTCACCCCCTCTGGGTCCAAGACCGTGTTACCATCCTTATCCCGAACTTCACCAATTTCCCTGGCCGCCTCCCTCCTACGAAGTTGGTGTGCCAGTATTCTGCTCGCTTTCTCCCCATATTCATAGACTGCCCCTTTTACCTTCCGCAGGTGTGCTACCGCTTTCCCTGTGGTCAGCAGGTCAAATTCCGCCTGCACTCTCCGGCGCTCTTTCAGTAGCCCTGTCTCGGGAGTCTCTGCGTAACTCCTGTCTACTCTGAGTATCTCCTCAACTAGCCTTTCTCTCTCCGCTCTTTCATTCTTCTCCCTATGGGATCTGATAGAGATTAACTCCCCTCTAATAACTGCCTTCAGAGCCTCCCAAACCGTAGTCGCCGTTACCTCTCCCGTATCATTAGTTTCCAAGTAGTTTTGAATGTTCCTCTTTATCTGCCCACAAACCTCATCATCCACTACAGTCCCACATCTAGCCTCCATAATGGGCATTGTCCTCTCTCTTCACCAAGTCGCAAATCCACCCAGTGCGGAGCATGGTCAGAGACTACAATGGCCGAGTATTCCGTTCCCTCCACCCTTGGGATTAACGCTCTGCTCACAACAAAGAAATCTATATGGGAATAAACTTTGTGGACGTGGGAGAAAAAAGAGAACTCCTTCACCCTCAGCCGAGCGAACCTCCATGGGTCTACGCCCCCCACCTGTTCCATGAAACCCCTCAGTTCCTTAGCCGCCGCTGGTCACTTTCCTGACCTGGGCTTTGGCCGGTCCAATACAGGGTCAATGACTATTGAAATTACCCCCCATGATCAAATTGTGTGAGTCTAAGATCGGGATTTTCCCCAGCATGAGTCTCATAAATTCCACGTCATCCCAGTTCGGGGCGTAGACGTTCACTAGCACCACCCAGGTTCCCTGCAGCTTCCCACTCACCATTATGTATCTGCCCCCTTTATCACCCACAATACTCCCTGCCTCGAATGCCACCCGTTTACTGACCAGAATTGCTGCCCCTCTGGTCTTTGAATCCAGCCCCGAATGGAACACCTGACCCACCCATCCCTTTGAGTTAGCAATCTTTGTAGCCAGCGGCCTTCCAGTGATACAAAACATTGTATCTATCAGTTGGTTAGGATTTTCAAGCTGGGCACTCAGGTCGGATTTTCAGGCAGTGGGATCCTCTCTAGGGACACGCTTCAGGTTGAGCTGAACCTTACCCTTGGAAGATGCACTTCACATCTGCTCAGTTTCTGATATGTGGTCAGCTTCAGCTTGTCTTAGTTAAACAGAATATCAAAGCAGTAGTTTTCACGAGGCCTTCGCGTGGTCTGGTATCTTTAATGAGAGAGGAATCCGGAAAGTTCCCCTTCCCAGCTCTATCTTCAGTTCCCCAGCTCTATCTTTGAATGCCCACTAACTGCTCTGTTTATCTGAAGGGCATTCCAGCTCAGGTTTGAGAGAGAATTTCAACCCTTCTGAGCGACAAATTCAAAAGGATTCTGCTCCACTCTCGGCCTCTAAACAAAACCATGACTTTGAGAAACCGACTCAGAGAGAATGCCTATCAGCTCAGCTGAGGGGAAAACAGTGCCTCCAACTGGGGTTTTCAAAAGAAATCTATCCCTTCAGGGAGAGAGTTTAAAGCCTTCTTCAAGGATGTAGCAGGTTACAGAGGGATATAGATAAGCTGCAGAGCTGGGCTGAGAGGTGGCAAATGGAGTTTAATGTAGAGAAGTGTGAGGTGATTCACTTTGGAAGGAATAACAGGAATGCGGAGTATTTGGCTAATGGTAAAGTTCTTGGAAGTGTGGATGAGCAGAGGGATCTAGGTGTCCATGTACATAGATCCCTGAAAGTTGCCACCCAGGTTGATAGGGTTGTGAAGAAGGCCTATGGAGTGTTGGCCTTTATTGGTAGAGGGATTGAGTTCCGGAGTCGGGAGGTCATGTTACAGCTGTACAGAACTCTGGTACGGCCGTATTTGGAGTATTGCGTACAGTTCTGGTCACCGCATTATAGGAAGGACGTGGAGGCTTTGGAGCGGGTGCAGAGGAGATTTACCAGGATATTGCCTGGTATGGAGGGAAAATCTTATGAGGAAAGGCTGATGGACTTGAGGTTGTTTTCGTTAGAGAGAAGAAGGTTAAGAGGAGACTTAATAGAGGCATACAAAATGATCAGGGGGTTAGATAGGGTGGACAGTGAGAGCCTTCTCCCGCAGATGGAAATGGTTGGCACGAGGGGACATAGCTTTAAACTGAGGGGTAATAGATATAGGACAGAGGTCAGAGGTAGGTTCTTTACGCAAAGAGTAGTGAGGCCGTGGAATGCCCTACCTGCTACAGTAGTGAACTCGCCAACATTGAGGGCATTTAAAAGATTATTGGATAAACATATGGATGATAATGGCATAGTGTAGGTTAGATGGCTTTTGTTTCGGTGCAACATCGTGGGCCGAAGGGCCTGTACTGCGCTGTATCGTTCTATGTTCTACGTTCTATGTTCTAACCCTGACCCGAAACAAAACTGAAACCAAACATACAGAGAGTCACCAGTCAGCAGGGCATTCCAGAACAAAAAGCACCAATCTGTATCGAGAATCTGCTTAGCGCTGGCATTGCAAAGGAGTTGATTGGCTATGAGCAAAGTCCATCAAAATTACATCACGGGCTATGCCACAGAGCATCAAACAAGAGGCCTGGGCCTGTACATTAGACGAGGGGTGTTTTCAGTTTGACCAAAGTCTGCAGTTTAAAGCAAAATCTAGAATGTTGCAGGACAGAAAAACATGGATTTAACAGGATCCTTACACCATTGCATAATTCTACTTGTTCCCTTGTCATTGTGGTAGTCACCACTGTTGTATTATATTGTATAGATGGGTATTACGGTAAGGCCCCTGTACTACAGGTGCGGGGGTAGATCCCTGCCTGCTGGCTCCGCCCAGTAGGCGGAGTATAAATGTGTGTGCTTTCCGAACAGCAGCCATTTTGTAAGCTGCTGTAGGAGGCCACACATCTCTGTGTAATAAAGCCTCGATTACTTCTACTCTCGCCTCGTCGTAATTGATAGTGCATTAATTTATTACACAGGGATTTTCAGAGATGGACCTCTGCATCAAGCCGGATCGCCTGCAGCTGCATCCTCAAGCAGACAACACCAAAAAGGACTTTGAACATTGGCTAGCTTGCTTTAAGCATACATCGGGTCTGCGCCAGACCCAATCTCAGAAGCACAGAAGCTCCAAATTCTGTACACGCAGCAGAGCTCCAACGTTTTTCCCCTCTTCTAAGACACGCTTACCTACGCAGAGGCCATGGCGCTACTGAATGAGAATTACGCTCAGCAGACCAACAAGATCTATGCCAGGCAACTCCTATCTACGCGGCACCAACTTCCCGGTGAGTCTGTGGAAGAATTCTGGTGTGCCCTGCTCGCCCTGGTAAGAGACTGTGACTGCCAGGCTGTTTCGGCCACTGAACATTCAAACCTGCTAATGAGAGACACGTTCGTTACGGGCATAGGGTCTGACTACATCTGCCAACGCCTCTTAGAAGGGGCCACGCTTGACCGCGCGGCGACCAAGAAACTAGCGCTCTCGCTCACGGTCACCTCACGCAACGTACAGGCTTATGCCCCCGACTGCACGGCCCACCCCCCCCTGTGCATTGTGGACCCCATCAGCGACCGCCCTCAGCCAACCCCACGCCTGCGCCGTATGGCAGCCAACCAATCCCCGGGGACCCAAGTGCTTCTTCTGCGGACAGACAAAACACCCCCGGCAGCGCTCCCTGGCGTGGAGCGTGCTCTGCAAGGCCTGTGGCAAGAAGGGACATTTTGCTGCAGTGTGCCAAGCCCGCTCAATTGCCGCTATTGTCCCGGCACCCCCAACATTCGGCCAGTGGGCGCCGCCATCTTCCTCTCCTCAGACCACGTGTGGCCCGTGGGCGCCGCCATCTTGCTCCACTCACAGCACGTGCGGCCCGTGGGTGCCGCCACCTTGCCTGCCCCAGGACACATGTGGCCCATGGGCACTGCCATCTTACCTGCCTCAGGACCCCTGCCCGTTGGGCACCTCATCGGGCCGCTCATCGCCTGCACCCGCCGACGACCAGCCGCGTCTCGCCTCGGTCACGATCAACCAGTCTTGACCGCACAACCTCGCGACCGCTTCGACAAAGGTGAAGGTCGACGGGCACGAGATATCCTGCCTTCTGGACTTCGGGAGCACTGAGACCTTCATCCACCCCAATACGGTAAGGCGCTGCTCCCTCGCTAACCAAAGAATCTCCCTGGCCTCCGGATCCCACTCTGTGGAGATCCGGGGGTACTGCATCGTCACCCTCACCGTCCAGGGCATAGAGTTCAGCGGCTTCCGGCTCTACGTCCTCCCCAACCTCTGTGCAGCCTTTGCTACTCGGCCTGGACTTCCAGTGCAACCTCCAGAGCCTAACCCTGAAATTTGGCGGGCCCCTACCACCCCTTGCTGTTTGCAGCCTCGCGACCCTTAAGATCATAGAATCTACAGTGCAGAAGGAGGCCATTCGGCCCATCGAGTCTGCACCGGCTCTTGGAAAGAGCACCATACCCTGGTGCACTTCACATCTGCTCAGTTTCTGATATGTGGTCAGCTTCAGCTTGTCTTAGTTAAACAGAATATCAAAGCAGTAGTTTTCACGAGGCCTTCGCGTGGTCTGGTATCTTTAATGAGAGAGGAATCCGGAAAGTTCCCCTTCCCAGCTCTATCTTCAGTTCCCCAGCTCTATCTTTGAATGCCCACTAACTGCTCTGTTTATCTGAAGGGCATTCCAGCTCAGGTTTGAGAGACAAATAGTGGGAAAGGGGTCTGTGGGGAGGGGGAGTTCAGCAACAAGGGCAAAGGCGTGGATTTAATGGGTTCCGTCTTCTTGATGTTGGGTCCCTGGATTAAGCATTGAGTGTCTTTGAAGAAGAGATTCAGACCAAACCCCGCAAAGGAGCCCACAAGCTAGAGTTGGCAACCCTAATGAAACTTGAAACCACAAACCTCTGATTTAAAGGCTGCTACAGCTGACTTGCCCCTGGCTTTGTTAATAGAGCTGTGGAGTACAAAGGCAAGTGGCTGGACTCTCCATTCCTGAGAGGTGTTGATGCCAGGGCAGGATTTGTGTACTTACATGACAGCAAAACTGGCGCTGCACCTGTCCCGATTCAGCGACCGTTGAGGGGCTAGCCCCTGAACCACGTGGAACATAATCGATTCCAATGAGAAATGGTGCCAGATTCGCCAGGTATCGTGCACGTCTGTGCACGATGTGCATCTGATGGTCACATATAAACTGCACGTTCATCGGGTGGAAACCCTTTTGGTTTGTGTAGAGCGGCTTGACATCTGCAGGTGCTTGTAGAGGGACATGCATCCTGTCGATCACCCCCAGAACCCAGGGCGATTGCGGCGAACCCCACTGCCCAGGTATCATGGTGGACTCGGTCCACATTGTGCTAAGTGGGCATATAGAGCCTCCATGGCAGCACAGATGCACCTGTGCACCAAAGCCTGTGAGATCCTGGACGTGTTCCACTCGGCGCCATGAAGGACCCTGTGGCATAAAGGTTCAAGGCGACTGTCACCTTGACGGCCACCGCGAGCAGGTGTTTCCCCCCCCCCCCCCCCCCACATCCTCCCCGTAGGGGTTACAGTAGGCGTTGCCCTTGAGTGGACCCTGCCACTGGTGGCGGCCGGTTGGGTGATGGGGAGTGTGGCGGAGGATGCGCCATGATCTGGCAGAAATGTCGCACTGCCTCCCTACTGAGCTGAAGTCTTCAACGGCATGCCCTGTCCAGCAGGTCCTCGAATGACAGGCGCTCATACGACACCTCCTCCTCGGCCTGTTGGGCAGCTGGTTCTCTATCCTGGGCGACTGCCTTCTGTTTCTCTGGGGCAGGCTATGCCGCTGTAGACTCTGCTGCTGCAAGCACCACTGCTGCAGCTTCCTCCTCCTCGAGCAGCGCCAGCTCATACAGTGGCAGGGCATCCCCCAGGACTGCAGCGACCAACAGAAAGGCCATCATTGCTGGTTGAATTCCAATATCCATTGTCTGCTGGGGGGGAAAAGCCGACATATTAGCATAGTGCGTACCCCCGTGCACAGCCAGCTCCGTTGGGCTACATGGTGGCCCCAGTTGGACTGCGGGCTCTGCCCCAGCGTGCCACCCCCTCAAATCCGTACCCTTCTGGCTCTGTCGCCCATACCTGATGCCAGGGATACTGTCGGCTAGTGCTGCCCTTGCCAATGGTATACTAGGGGCTACAGTGGGCGTTGCCCTTGAGTGGGCCCTGTCGTAGGTGGCGGCCAGTCGAGTGATGGGGTGTGTGGCGGAGGATGGGGTACAGGAGTGGGAGTTGAGGTGCGGGGGTGGGGGTACTCATATGGCCGGTGTCACTCCACAGAACCAGGAGCCAAGGTGGGTGGTCAAGTGGGGTGCAAGATGGTTGCCTTGCAAGCCGCAGCAATGCCGGTTCGTGTCTGAACACCACCCCAGCCCCATGAGGGGTCATCAGGGCCATTCAGCCTATTCCCTCATCACCCACCTGGCTCTGGCAGGACCCCGCACCTCAGCCAGCCCTGGCAGGGCTCCCGCACACCAGCCAGCCCTGCCAGTGTCTGGCCCGGCAGCCCACAGTTGTGTGTCCTACCTCCTCTGTCTCCCTCATCAGTCATGATGCCAGTTTCATGATTTTAAAAGCAAAAGTGAACCGCGCCATTGGGAATTCAGCCCATCAGAGGCGGAGAATCGCAGAGACCCTGGAATATACCGGGTCAGGCCCGCTAATGGTATGCAAACAGTGGCTACTGATATAGTGTTTATTATACGTGTAATCCGGAACACATTGGCGCCGTTGTTGAGGCGACGGAGCAGCATTGGAACTGATTCTCCGCCCAATCGCACTTCCAAATTCCGGCGGCGTCCGACGGAGAATCCCGCCCATGATATTTACACTAAACCTTTGCAAAATCCAATAGACATCAGCTGGAAAAGTGTGTTCAATTTTGGGCCCTGTTCTTTAGGAAAGATGTCAAATGTTTAGAGAAGATACTGAAGAGCTTTACTGGAATGCTTACACTTGATGAGGGACATCTTTTATGGTAGGGATGGAGAAGTTAAGGTTGTTCTCCTAGAGTAGAGTAGTTTTAGAGCAACTTTGATAGATGTGTCCAAAATCATTCATCATTTTGATAGGATAAATAAGAAGAAACTGCACTGGCACTGGTAACCGGATGGCTCAGATTTGAGGTGGTTGGCAAAAGAACAAGGGACAACTTGAAGAGGGATGTATGTAAATAAAGGGTTGCTTTGATTTGGAATGTGTTACCTGAAAGAATACCTGATTCAATGGCAGCATTCAGGAGAGAACATTTACAGGGTTCTGAGGAAAGAGCTGAAGAATAGGATTAATTCAAGAGCTCTGGAAAAGATCCACCACAGGAATAGAAAATAGTCCGGAATTCTCCATCCGTTCACGCCGGCAGGATTCTGTGGTCTCGCTGCAGCTGTGGGAGGGCGATCTTGGCTCGGATAATCCTGGCCATAGAAACTACGAGCAGGAGTAGTCTGTTCGGCCCTTCGAGCCTGCTCCACTATTCAATATGATCATAGTTAATCCTCGATTTCATTACCATATTCCCGCTTCCTCGCCATATCCCTTGATGCTATTAAACTCTAAAAACATTATCTATCTCTTTCTTGACGACATGCAGTGACTTGGCCTCCACAGCTTTCTGTGGTAGAGAATTCTACACTTTCACTACAATTTGAGTGAAGATGTTTCCTCATCTCAGTCCTAAATGGTCTACTCTGTATCCTGAGGCTGTGTCCACTGGTTCTAGATCCCCCATGAGGGGACACATCCTGTCAAGCCACTCAGAATTTTATATGCTTCAATACGATTTTCTCCAATTCTTCTAAACTCCATCCAATGAGTACAGACACAATCTGCTCAAATTTTCCTCATAAAACAGTTCATTCATACTCAGAATAAACCTGATGAATCTTTCTGAGCTGCCACCAATGCAAGGATATCCCTCCTGAAATAAAGAGACCAAAACTGTGTGCGATATTCCAGCTGTGGTTGCGCCAATGGCCTGTTTAGTTTGAACAAGGCTTCCCTACTAAACCCCATCTTCCTTGCAATAAAAGCTAGCATTCAATTTACTTTCAAATCACTTGCTGCACCTGCATAGAATCAGCGAATTCCTTCTGATGATACCAAGGTAGGAGGGTTACAAAGAGTATCATCAGAAAATTTGGCTATAATGCACTTGGTCCCCTCATCCAAGTCATCATCATAGATCATAAATAGTCGAGGCCACAGCACTCATTGCATGGCAGCACATTTTTCACAGTGGTTAGCACTGCTGCTTCACAACTCCAGGGTCCCAGGTTCGATTCCCGGCCTGGGTCACTGTGTGTGGAGTTTGCACGTTCTCCCCGTGTCTGCGTGGGTTTCCTACGGGTGCTCCAGTTTTCTCCCACAGTCCAAAGGTGTGCAGGTTAGGTGGATTAGCCATGCTAAATGGGCCGAAAGGCCTCCTTCTGCACTGTAAATTCTATGACCTTCTGCACTGTAAATTCTATGATCTATCTATGATTACAGAGGCACTCCGCGAGTAACAGTTTGCCAAAATGACCTATTTATCCCTTCTCCATTCCAGTAAACCAGTCAATCCTCTGTCCGATCTAATATGTTACCCCCCACACCAAGAACTCTTATTTTATTTTGTAAGCCTTAGTCTGGTACCTTATAAAATAATTTTTGGAAAGCTAAATACTGGTTCACCTTTATCCACATCCTCAAAGAACTGAGATAAATTTGTGAAACAAAATTTCCCTTTCTTAAACTATACCAGTCAGCCTGTCAGGACTGTTCCTGTTGATTCCCTTGTTTCTCATTTCTTTTACTTACGTTGTCGTTATTATTTTTGACCCATTGATATTTAATGGACATATGCCTTTTAGTCAAGCAGAGCAAGTGAGGAACTAAAATGTTGCAAAATAGTACACTGTGCTATGAAGATTTCGCTTTTTAACCGAAGATCTTAGACTTTGTGGAACCTAAGAGATCAAGGGGTTTTGGTTGGATTGGTTGGCTGGTGGCCATCGGATTGGCCAAAGACCATATTCTGCCCGGTGCAGCCACCTGGGCTGGCCACTTCCCGACTTAAAATGGAGAACCGCAAAGACTGAAGGGAAATTCAGCCAACACAGGCAAAGACTAGCAAGTACAGAAATCATGTGTATTGAAACCTGTAAAAAAACAGACAGCACTGAAACCAGCAGCCATCTGCATAGTAATGAGCAATTCCAAGGCACAATGGCAACAGTTAAGGTGAATAAAGCCAAGCCAGACTCCTCGGCGCCAGCAGTAGCCAAGACAAAGGAAGGCCAATGGACATTTAGGGACTGCCCAGCGATCAGGGAACAACTCCAGTATTGGAGAAATCGATCCAAATGATCGGAACACAGTTGAATAATTTGGAACCAGGTACGGGGTCCGCCCCGAAGGGCGGGAAGCCCCTGGGGACTATAAAGTAAAGCCCCCAAGTTCAAATCGTCCTTCTTTGGCAGGGTCACTCAGCAACTTGAATCAACCCGTGAGAGTGACCTGTCTAAGCTGCCGCATCAACCAAGTAAGTCTCCAGTCAATGCTCGCTACGAGATAGACGCTACTAGCTACAAGTCCATACCAGCTTTTGAATCCTGCAGACTCAGGACATGAACGAAAGGCCATTTGTTCCCCTGACCTGGTGGGCCAATTCTGAAGCTAAGTATAGGCCTTTTAGTGATAGGAATAGTCTAGAAAGTAGAGTTTATGCATGAGTAGCGATTTACTGTGTATAATAAATGTGTTTTGATTTGAATCTTACTAATTGGTGTGTTGAGTTATTGATCATTACTTGAACTTGAACCTCGTGGCGGTATCATAAAGATACCTGGCGACTCTAGAGTAAAGGTTAAACAAACAGAGCAAATTACGAATTAAGAGTTAACCAAAAGTTAGCAACACCGGCAACAGACAAAATTAGCTTCAGTCCGGTGGGAGGTTTACAGAGGACCCAGGCAGAAGGTCCTGGGCACTGAGAGAAGAGGTTATGAGTTGTTCTCTCTTTCTTGAAAAATGTTTCCTGCCTGCTGTTTTCTGAGTCTGCAGAGACGGTTGTTTGTTATTTGTTAGTTACAGCACAGAAGGAGACCATTTGGCGAATCATGTCTGCACTGGCTCCCAATAGAGCTACCTGGCTAGTCCCATTCCCCAGCCCTATCTCCGTAGCTCTCTAAATTCATCACTTTCAAATATACATCCACCTCCTATGGAATTTACCTCCACCGCTCTCTCAGGCAGTGCTTTACAAACCCCAACAACTCTCTGAGTAAAGGGGTTTCCCCTCATCTCACTCCGAGCTCTCTTACTGACCATCTTTAAATGGTGACCCCCTAGTCGCTGAAATACAAAATATTGGAAACAGAATATCCTTCTGTACCCAGTCAAAATTGTTCATAATTTTGAACACCTCAATAAGGTCACCTCTTAACCTTCTCTGCTCCAAGGAGAACAATCCCGATTTCTCCAATCTTTCCTTGTATCTAAAATTTCTCACTCCTGGTATCATTCCCATAAATCTCTGCATTCTCTCCAGAGCCTCAACATCCTTCTTTAAATAAGGTGCGAACTGAACACAATACTCCAAATGTGGTCTGACCAATGATTTGTAGAGGTGTAGCATCACTTCCTTGCTTTTATATTCAATCTCTATGTAAGTCCAAGAATGCTATGAGCCTTCTTAACTGTTTAAACTTGCCTTGCCACCTTCAGAGAAGTATGCACTTGAATCCTGAGGTCCTTCTGCTCCTGTACTCCCTCAGAGTTGTACCACTGACCTTATGTTGTCTCCCCATGTTTCTTCTACCAAAATGCATCAGCTCACATTTCGCTGCGTTGAAGTTCATCTGTCACGTGTCTGCCTATTTGACCAACTTGTCAATGTCCCTTTGAAGTCGCTCAGCGTCATCCTCACAATTCACTATTCTTCCGAGCTTAGTATCATTTTCAAATTTAGAGATTTTGCCCTTAACACCCACCTTTAAATCATTTGCATAAATCAGAAAAAGCAATGGTCCCAACACTGAGATCCTGATGAACCTACAGTGAAAACCATTACAAACTGAAACAAGAATACCCCAACTGAAGGCCTAGCTGAAAAGACGTCCATCTGGAAAGAGACTTTTATCCTTTTTACTCTTTCTTTTTTCCTTTTTACTCTTTCTTTTTTCTTTTACTCCCCTCTTTCCCCTCTATGTTTGTCTGTCGTGTGTGGGTGTGTCTGAGTGTGTTAGAGGGTGGGGCGAGTTAAGAAACTCGTTAGAAACTAGATAATAGTTAACCAGTTGTATTTGCTGCTTAATTATAATTATTGATATTAATAAAATCAATTGTGTTCAAATTTGCAAACACAACGACTAGTTATTGGGCAGCCAAAGTCCAAAGCCTTTGGGTGTTTTCTAAGAATTGATCGTTAATTTCAATTATGTTGCGACTTCGGGTGAAGTGGGGCTGGAATTCACCGCTCACTAGCCCAGGATGTCTTAACAGTACATCCCAGTTAATATTGTGATACCAGTGTGTCTCATGTAACATATGAGTTTGCCTCATTTAAAATAATGTGTTATCGCTGTGCCCCATTTAACATATTGTAATACTAGTGTGCATCATGTATGATAACAATATACCTAGTTAACATTCATTAATCGCAATGTACTTTATTTAACAATTTGCATTTATAGTGTGCTTTTAACAATATAAATTATGCCAATGTACTTGCGAACAACGCTTTTAAACAGAATTTGACAGCAATTGCTACATTAAGGCAGGTGTTCAACATTTTGTTCCATTAAAAGTTTTTTTTAAAAAGTCTATTTGTTAAGTAGACTAAAATATGCACTCCAACTGTGATTTGATTACACCAAAGTGAATTTGTTCCCCTGAATGCAAAACTGTAAAAGCTTCAACATATTTGGGGAGTCTCCAGCTATTAGGAACTTACCAGACTTACAGTTTCCTTTTCAATGCATTTGTCCTTTCACGCAGGATGGAAACAATAAGTTCCCTCACCTTATTCAGTTTTATTCAGCTTATTTATTTCACGAAATATATCTACAGTTTTGCCATTCATATGTCATCATAAAGCTCAATTTTTATTGTGAGCTCAGAAATCATGTGCCTCTTCCCTAAAGTTAAACAGACAGGTAACCATTTTTCCTCATAATAACCATTGCACCTCTGCATTGTTGATTGTGGAATTGCATCCTGTACCCACTTCCTCACAAAGTGCAGCAAAATAACTAGGTCTGGGGCTGGATTCTCCGATTCTGAGGCTATGTGCTGACGCCAGTGTGCGAACGGTGGCATTTTACGACCAAACGTTTGGCACAAAACGGCCACCGATCCTCTATTTGGCTGGGGGCTAGCAGCCGGGCAGCTTCTGACTATCCATTCTGTCTATGCCCCTCATAATCTTGTAGACTTCTATCAGGTCGCCCCTCAACCTCTGTTGTTCCAGTGAGAACAAACCAAGTTTCCCCAACCTCTCCATACCAGGCAACATCCTGATAAATCTTTTCTGTACCCTCCCCAAAGCCTCCACATCCTTCTGGTAGAGTGGCGACCAGAATTGAACACTATACTCCAAGTGTGGCCGAACTGAGGTTCTATACAGTTGCAACATGACTTGCCAATTTTTATACTCAATGCCCCAGCCGATGAAGTATGCCTTCTTGACTACCTTCTCCACCTATGTTGCCACTTTCAGTGACCTGTGTACCTGTACACTCAGATCCCTCAGTCTATCTTCAGGGTTCTGCCATTTAATGTATATTTCCCATCTGTATTAGACCTTCCAAAAGTATTACCTCACATTTGTCAGGATTAAACTCCATCTGCCATCTCTCCGTTCAAGTCTCCAAACAATCTATATCCTGCTGTATCCTCTGACGGTCCTCATCGCTATCCGCAATTCCACCAATCTGTGTGTCGTCTGCAAACTTACTAATCAAACCAGTTACATTTTCCTCCAAATCATTTTTATATTACAAACAGCAAAGGCCCCAGGACTGATCCCTGAGGAATGCCGCTAGTCACAGCCCTCCATTCAGAAACATACTCTTCCACTGCTACCCTCTGTGTTCTATGACCGAGCCAGTTCTGTATCCATCTTGTCAGCTCATCTCTGATCTCATGTGACCTCACATTCTGTCCAGTCTACCATGAGTGACCTTGTCAAAGGCCTTACTGAAATTCATGTAGCCAACATCCACTGCCCTATTCTCATCAATTATCTTCGTCACTTCCTCGAAAAACTCGATCAAGTTAGTGAGACATGACCTCCCCTTCACAAAATTAGTTAATTAGTTTTGCAGTGTGTTATTTTTAATTTAGCACAGATTTCCCATCCACCAATTAGGTCGCAGCTTTCCTGTGATGTCAGTTTTTTAGCTTCAGTGGAATCCCCGATACTCATTCCTCCAATGCTCCGCCCTCCTTAAATTTTCTAACTTCCCTCGCCCTCCTTGAATCGCCGCGCTCTTTTACATCTCCGGCTCCTCCCGCACTCTTTTAAATCTCTGGCTCCTCCCGCTCTCTTCTAAATCTCCGGCTCCTCCCGCGCTCTTCTAAATCTCCGGCTTCTCCAGCTCTCTTTTAAATCTCTGGCTCCTCCCGCTCTCTTCTAAATCTCTGGCTCCTCCCGCTCTCTTCTAAATCTACGGCTCCTCCCGCTCTCTTCTAAATCTCCGGCTCCTCCAGCTCTCTTCTAAATCTCCGGCTCCTCCCGCGCTCTTCTAAATCTCCGACTCCTCCAGCTCTCTTTTAAATCTCTGGCTCCCCCCCTCTCTTCTAAATCTCCGGCTCCTCCAGCTCTCTTCTAAATCTCCGGCTCCTCCCGCTCTCTTCTAAATCTCCGGCTCCTTCCGCTCTTTTCTAAATCTCCGGCTCCTCCCGCGCTCTTTTAAATCTCTGGCTCCTCCTGCACTTGTTTGAATATCTGGCTCTTCCCGTGCTCTTTGAAATCTCCGGCTCCTCCTGGGCTCTTCTAAATCTCCGGCTCCTCCCACGTTCTTCTAAATCTCCGGCTCCTCCCGTGCTCTTCTAAATCTCCGGCTCCTCCCGCGCTCTTCTAAATCTCCGGCTCCTCCCGCACTCTTCTAAATCTCCGGCTCCTCCCTTCGCTCTTCTAAATCTCCGTCTCCTCCGGCTCTCTTCTATATCTCCGGATCCTCCAGCTCTCTTCTAAATCTCCGGCTCCTTCCAAGCTCTTCTAAATCTCCGGCTCCTCCCACGCTCCTCTAAATCTTCGGCTCCTCCCGCTTTCTTCTAAATCTCCGGCTCCTCCCGCTCGCTTCTAAATCTCCGGTTCCTCCAGCTCTCTTCTAAATCTCCGGCTCCTCCAGCTCTCTTCTAAATCTCCGGCTCCTCCCGCGCTCTTCTAAATCTCCGACTCCTCTAGCTCTCTTTTAAATCTCTGGCTCGCCCCCCTCTCTTCTAAATCTCCGGCTCCTCCAGCTCTCTTCTAAATCTCCGGCTCCTCCCGCTCTCTTCTAAATCTCCGGTTCCTTCCGCTCTCTTCTAAATCTCTGGCTCCTCCCGCGCTCATTTAAATCTCTGGCTCCTCCTGCACTTGTTTGAATCTCTGGCTCTTCCCGTGCTCTTTGAAATCTCCGGCTCCTCCCGGGCTCTTCTAAATCTCCGGCTCCTCCCACGTTCGTCTAAATCTCCGGCTCCTCCCATGCTCTTCTAAATCTCCGACTCCTCCCGCGCTCTTCTAAATCTCCGGCTCCTCCCGCGCTCTTCTAAATCTCCTGCTCCTCCCTTCGCTCTTCTAAATCTCCGTCTCCTCCGGCTCTCTTCTATATCTCCGGCTCCTCCAGCTCTCTTCTAAATCTCCGGCTCCTCCCGCGCTCTTCTAAATCTCCGGCTCCTCCCGTGCTCTTCTAAATCTCCGGCTCCTTCCAAGCTCTTCTAAATCTCCGGCTCCTCCCACTCTCTTCTAAATCTCTGGCTCCTCCCGCGCTCTTCTAAATCTCTGGCTCCTCCCACGCTCTTCTAAATCTCCGGCTCCTCCCTTCGCTCTTCTAAATCTCCGTCTCCTCCGGCTCTCTTCTATATCTCCGGCTCCTCCAGCTCTCTTCTAAATCTCCGGCTCCTCCCGCGCTCTTCTAAATCTCCGGCTCCTCCCGTGCTCTTCTAAATCTCCGGCTCCTTCCAAGCTCTTCTAAATCTCCGGCTCCTCCCACTCTCTTCTAAATCTCTGGCTCCTCCCACGCTCTTCTAAATCTTCGGCTCCTCCCGCTTTCTTCTAAATCTCCGGCTCCTCCCGTGCTCTTCTAAATCTCCGGTTCCTCCCATGCTCTTCTAAATCTCTGGCTCCTCCCGCGCTGTTCATTATTTTCTTATTCCATTCATGGGCAGCACGGTAGCATTGTAGTTAGCACAATTGCTTCACAGCTCCAGGGTCCCAGGTTCGATTCCCGGCTTGGGTCACTGTCTGTGTGGAGTCTGCACATCCTCCCCGTGTGTGCGTGGGTTTCCTCCGGGTGCTCCGGTTTCCTCCCACAGTCCAAAGATGTGCAGGTTAGGTGGATTGGCTATGCTAAATTGCCCTTAGTGTCCAAAATTGCCCTTAGTGTTGGGTGGGGTTGCTGGGTTGTGGGGATAGGGTGGAGATGTGGACCTTGGGTAGGTTGCTCTTTCCAAGAGCCGGTGCAGACTCGATGGGCCGAATGGCCTCCTTCTGCACTGTAAATTCTATTCTATGTCTATGTCATGCCAAACGTAGACAAGTAAATGGGTCATTTCAGAAATATCTGAGTTAGCAAAGTCACTGCCATGTGGCCAATCATTGCACTGCAAATTCTTCCTGACATTAAATCAATCCTTTGTTAAACAGTGCCATTTGACATTGTTGTTTTCAAGATCCTTGGTCTCCTGCGCAACATACGTTTCAATTTCAATTTCAGCAGCACAAAGCAATATCAGCTCCTCAGCAATCAGGCGCAATTCTTTACTTTAGTAATTTTCTACACCACTAAGTAAGATGAAACCCAAAGCTTTTTATCAGTGGTAGTTGTGGATTTAATTGGTGCTTCAGTATCGAACATACTTTGCTTTTTATTGTTGGAAGAAACAAATTTTGCTTGCCTTTATACATTTCATGCTTGATAATTAAATGTCTCTGTAATTTGGGTGGCTTCAAAGATTCATCCAGTACAAAAGAAAACTGAAATTCAAGTAGCATCTTTTGCATTTCCTGACGTTTGCTGGGTTAATGGCGCTTGCTGGGTTAATGGTGCTTGCTGGGTTAATGGCGCTTGCTGGGTTAATGGCGGTTTTATGGTTTTAACTCACACCTTTCTCCATCTCTTTGGCAGTCTTTGACCCTCAGCATAGGGGGATCATTATCAGTCGGCCTATTTGGTTGTTTTGGGAGTATTAAAATCTCTTTATTGGATTGGATTCGATTGGATTTGTTTATTGTCACGTGTACTGAGGTACAGTGAAAAGTATTTTTCTGCGAGCAGCTCAACAGATCATTAAGTACATGAGAAGAAAAGGGAATAAAAGAAAATACATAATAGGGCAACACAACATATACAATGTAACTACAAAAGCACTGGCATCGGATGAAGCATACAGGGTGTAGTGATAATGAAATCAGTCCATAAGAGGGTCATTTAGGAGTCTGGTGACAGTGGGGAAGAAGTTGTTTTTGAGTCTGTTCGTGCGTGTTCTCAGACTTCTGTATCTCCTGCCCGATGGAAGAAGTTGGAAGAGTGAGTAAGCCGGGTGGGAGGGATCTTTGATTATACTGCCCGCTTTCCCCAGGCAGCGGGAGCTGTAGATGGAGTCAATGGATGGGAGGCAGGTTTGTGTGATGGACTGGGCGGTGTTCACGACTCTTTGATGTTTCTTGCGGTCCTGGGCCGAGCAGTTGCCATACCAGGCTGTGATGCAGCCTGATAGGATGCTTTCTATGGTACATCTGTAAAAGTTGGTAAGAGTTTATAAGAGTTGGTAATACTTTATCTGGTATAGAGTGGATATTTCTCCTGTCCTTTGTAACTCATCTTATTCCTGCTCAAATAGTCCAATTACATCTTGTGTAAAGAAGAATTTAATAATGTCTTTATGAACATTATGTGCCCATTTGCTGTCCAAGGCCTATTCCACCCCATCAACCATTTGCTTAACAGGAAATAAACCTGGAACAAAAAGCATAGTATTCCCTAAAGGCGTGTTTTGTTCCCATTGGATCACACTACTTTAAAATTCCAGGTCCACCTCATCCATTTTGGGAGTAGAACTTCCTTGCTTTTTTAAATCCCAACACAGCGGTGAGAAACAGCAGCTTGAATGAACTGCACCTGTAACAGTGGAGGCGGATGGCACTGGAGTGAAATGAAGAAATAAACAGGCCTCAGAGTGATTTAACCCAGATCGTACCGTCATAAATCCTTTAGAGGCTATAATTTCTCGGGTCAATATGAAACAGTTTTCGCTTGAAGAAGCGGAGATAACTGAATCAGGGAAAGCAGACATAATAGTTTCAAAAATGGGTCATTGTTTCCTTATTTTTATCTTACCATTATGAATTCATTTGTCGATATTTATCATCAAGAAAACCAACAATGTAAACTTATCATACCATTGTTATACGTCTTGCCAGAGATGTCCTCCTGCACCTTTTAGGAGCCAGGGGCGCAGTGGTATTTCCGGTGGTCGAATAATTCAGAGTAATTATCTAGGGGACCTGGTTTCAAAGTCAATCACGGATATGGTGTAATTTGAACTCAATGAAATATCTGGGGTGGGATTCTTACTCCCCTACTGAAACATCTACCACCTGGCCGGGCTCATTCCCCAATACCAGGTCCAGTACCGCCCCTTCCCTAGTTGGACTGTCCACATATTGTTTTAAGAAGCCCTCCTGGATGCTTCTTACAAACACTGCCCCGTCTAAGCCCCTGGCACTAAGTGAGTCCCAGTCAATATTGGGGAAGTTGATGTTTCCCATCACCACAACCCTGTTGTTTTTACTCTTTTCCAAAATCTGTCTACCGATCTGCTCCTCTATCTCCCGCTGGCTGTTGGGAGGCCTGTAGTAAACCCCCAACATTGTGACTGCACCCTTCTTATTCCTGATCTCTACCCATATAGCCTCACTGCCCTCTGAGGTGTCCTCCCGCGGTACAGCTGTGATATTCTCCCTAACCAGTAGCGCAACTCCGCCACCCCTTTTACATCCCCCTCTATCCCGCCTGAAACATCTAAATCCTGGAACGTTTAGCTGCCAATCCTGCCCTTCCCTCAACCAGGTCTCTGTAATGGCAACAACATCACAGTTCCAAGTACTAATCCAAGCTCTAAGTTCATCTGCCTTACCCGTAATACTTCTTGCATTAAAACATATGCACTTCAGGCCACCAGACCCGCTGTGTTAAGCAACTTCTCCCTGTCTGCTCTGCCTCAGAGCCCCACTGTCCCTATTCCCTAGTTCTCCCTCAATGCTCTCACCTTCTGACCTATTGCTCCCGTGCCCACCCCCCTGCCATACTAGTTTAAACTCTCCCGTGTGACACTAGCAAACCTCGCGGCCAGGATATTTATGCCTCTCCAGTTTAGATGCAACCCGTCTTTCTTATATAGGTCACACCTGCCCCGGAAGAGCTCCCAGTGGTCCAGATAATGGAAATCCTCCCTCCTACACCAGCTGTTTAGCCACATGTTTAGCTGCTCTATCTTCCTATTTCTAGCCTAACTGGCACGTGGCACAGGGAGTAATCCCGAGATTACAACCCTAGAGGTCCTGTCTTTTAACTTTCTGCCTAGCTCCCTAAACTCCTGCTGAAGGACCTCATGCCCTTGGATAACGAGAGATATTGTAGGCCTCGTCAAAAAGAAAAAGGAGGCATTCGTCAGGGCTAGATGGCTGGGAACAGACAAAGCCTGTGTGGAACATAAGGAAAGTAGGAAGGAACTTAAGCAAGGAGTCAGGAGGGCCAGAAGGGGTCACGTACATAAAAAGCAAGAGGGTAGCCAGGGAAAGGGTTGGCCCACTGAAGGATAGGCAAGGGAATCTATGTGTGGAGCCAGAGGAAATGGGCGAGGTACTAAATAAATACTTTGCATCAGTATTCACCAAAGAGAAGAAATTGGTAGATGTTGAGTCTGGAGAAGGGTGTGTAGATAGCCTGGGTCACATTGAGATCCAAAAAGACGAGGTGTTGGGTATCTTAAAAAATATTAAGGTAGATAAGTCCCCAGGGCCTGATGGGACCTACCCCAGAATACTGATGGAGGCTGGAGAGGAAATTGCTGAGGCCTTGACAGAAATCTTTGGATCCTCACTGTCTTCAGGGGATGTCCCGGAGGACTGGAGAATAGCCAATGTTATTCCTCTGTTTAAGAAGGGTAGCAAGGACTTCCGGGTGCGGCGATGACCAGCTAAGTCGCACGTTTCGGCAGCTCCCGGTGAAACGGACTTTTGGGCTCTTAATAAGAGCCCCAACGGCAATTTTAACGGCAAGAAGCACTGTGCGGTAAACCAGAAGGGAATCCCCCCTGGAAACGGATGGAAAAAGGAGAGGGAAGTGGCCAGATTGCAGTGGATCCTTTGGAGCAGCGGCAAGGAAGGCAAGCAAGAACCAAGATGGCGACGGAAGGTGGCAGTTTAACATGGGGCCCTGAACAACAAGAGTTTTTGAAATGTTGCGTGGAAGAACTTAAAAAGGAAATGAAGAAGGAGCTGTTGGCCCCGATATTACAGGCGATCGAAGGGCTAAAGGATGAGCAAAAGACCCAGGAGCGGGAGCTTCGGGTCGTGAAGGCAAAGGCTGCCGAGAACGAGGACGATATACAGGGCCTCCTGGTGAAGACGGAGATGCACGAGGCACACCATAAATGATGTGTGGAAAGACTGGAGGTACTGGAGAACAACGCGAGGAGGAATAATTTAAGGATTCTTGGTCTTCCTGAAGGTGCAGAAGGAGCAGACGTCGGGGCATATGTGAGCACGATGCTGCACTCGTTAATGGGAGCGGAGGCCCCGGCGGGTCCGCTGAAGGTGGAGGGAGCATACCGAGTGATGGCGCGAGGACCGAGAGCAGGAGAAATTCCTAGAGCCATAGTGGTGAGATTCCTCCGTTTTAAGGACAAAGAGATGGTCCATAGATGGGCAAAGAAAACTCGGAGCAGTAGGTGGGAGAACGCGGTGATCCACGTATATCAAGACTGGAGTGCGGAGGTGAGCTTTAATCGGGCCAAGGCGGTGCTTCACAAAAAGAAGATAACATTTGGAATGCTGCAACCGGCAAGACTGTGGGTCACATATCAAGGGAGGCACCACTACTTTGAGACGGCGGATGAGGCGTGGACTTTTATTGTGGAAGAAAAACTGGAATAAGCGGGTTATTAAAAAAGAACGTTTGAAACAAAGTGGTGGGGCGAGTATGGGGGGGGAAAAAGGGGGGGAAAGATGAGTTTTATGTTATTAATCCTGCGATGCGGTAACTTTTCTCTCTTCCACAGGCGGTGGTGGAGGGAGGAAGGGAGGTGGAGGAGATGGGGCGTTGGCCATGGGGGGGCGGGGCCAAAAGGGAAGCGCGGGCTTTGTTCCCACGCTATGATAATCATGGCGGGAATAGGGAAGCAGGAAGGAGGGGGCGTCGCACGGTGCGAGCCGAGGTCACGGGGGGAAGCCGAGGTCGGCCAGAGTTTGCTGACTTCTGGGAGCAACATGGGGGGTGTAACTACGCCAGTGGGGGATCTAGCGGGGGGGGGGGGTGGGGGAGGGGGGAGCTACTGGGTTGCTGCTGCTGGGGAGAGGGGGGAGCCGGAATGGGGTGGGGTGGGCGGGGGGGCACCGCCTGGGGGGGACACAGCTGCGTGGGAACCGTGTGAGGAGCTGGAAAAAGGAGATGGCTAATCGACAAGGGGGGGGGGTAAAAAGCCCCCCAACCCGGTTGATCACGTGGAATGTGAGAGGGCTGAACGGGCCGATAAAGAGGGCACGAGTACTGGCACACCTGAAGAAACTTAAGGCAGACGTGGTTATGTTACAAGAGACGCACTTGAAACTTATAGACCAGGTTAGACTACGCAAAGGATGGGTGGGGCAGGTGTTTCATTCGGGGCTAGATGCGAAAAACAGGGGGGTGGCTATACTAGTGGGGAAGCGGGTTATGTTTGAGGCAAAGACCTCAGTGGCGGATAGCGGGGGCAGATACGTGATGGTGAGTGGCAAATTACAGGGGGAGGCGGTGGTCTTGGTAAACGTATATGCCCCGAACTGGGATGATGCCAATTTTATGAGGCGCATGCTAGGACGCATCCCGGACCTAGAGGTGGGAAAGTTGGTAATGGGGGGAGATTTTAATACGGTGCTGGAGCCAGAGTTGGACAGGTCGAGATCCAGGACTGGAAGGAGGCCTGCTGCAGCCAAGGTGCTTAAAGATTTTATGGAGCTGATGGGAGGAGTAGACCCGTGGAGATTTAGTAGACCTAGGAGTAAGAAGTTTTCGTTTTTCTCCTATGTCCACAAAGTTTATTCGCGAATAGACTTTTTTGTTTTGGGAAGGGCGTTGATCCCGAAGGTGAGGGGGACGGAGTATACGGCTATAGCCATTTCGGATCACGCTCCACATTGGGTAGACTTGGAGATAGGGGAGGAAACAGAAGGGCGTCCACCCTGGAGAATGGACATGGGACTAATGGCAGATGAAGGGGTGTGTCTAAGGGTGAGGGGGTGCATTGAAAAATACTTGGAACTCAATGATAACGGGGAGGTCCAGGTGGGAGTGGTCTGGGAGGCACTGAAGGCAGTGGTTAGAGGGGAGCTGATATCAAAAAGGGCACATAAAGGAAAGCAGGAGAATAGGGAACGGGAGCGGTTGCTGCAAGAACTTCTGAGGGTGGACAGGCTATATACGGAGGCACCGGAGGAGGGACTGTACAGGGAAAGGCAAAGGTTACACGTAGAATTTGACTTGCTGACAACGGGTACTGCAGAAGCACAGTGGAGGAAGGCACAGGGTGTACAGTATGAGTATGGGGAGAAGGCGAGCAGGTTGCTGGCCCATCAATTGAGGAAAAGGGGAGCAGCGAGGGAAATAGGGGGAGTGAGGGATGAGGAAGGAGAGATAGAGTGGGGAGCGGAGAGAGTGAATGGAGTGTTCAAGGCATTCTATGAAAGATTATACGAAGCTCGGCCCCCGGATGGGAAGGAGAGAATGATGTGCTTCCTGGACCAGCTGGAATTTCCTAAGGTGGAGGAGCAGGAGAGGGTGGGACTGGGAGCACAGATCGAGATAGAGGAAGTAGTGAAAGGAATTAGGAGTATGCAGGCGGGGAAGGCTCCGGGACCGGATGGATTTCCAGTCGAATTTTACAGGAAATATGTGGACTTGCTTGCCCCGATACTGATGAGAACCTTTAATGAGGCGAAGGAAAGGGGACAGCTGCCCCCGACTATGTCGGAGGCAACGATATCGCTTCTACTAAAGAAGGAAAAAGACCCGCTGCAATGCGGGTCCTATAGACCTATTTCTCTCCTAAATGTAGACGCTAAGATTCTGGCCAAGGTAATGGCAATGAGGATAGAGGATTGTGTCCCGGGGGTAGGCCATGAGGACCAAACTGGGTTTGTGAAGGGGAGACAGCTGAATACGAATATACGGAGGCTGCTAGGGGTAATGATGATGCCCCCACCAGAGGGGGAAGCGGAGATAGTGGTGGCGATGGATGCCGAGAAAGCATTTGATAGAGTGGAGTGGGATTATTTGTGGGAGGTGTTGAGGAGATTTGGCTTTGGAGATGAGTATATTAGATGGGTACAGCTGCTGTATAGGGCCCCGATGGCGAGCGTGGTCACGAATGGACGGGGGTCTGCGTATTTTCGGCTCCATAGAGGGACGAGGCAGGGATGTCCTCTGTCTCCATTATTGTTTGCACTGGCGATTGAGCCCCTGGCAATAGCATTGAGGGGTTCCAGGAAGTGGAGGGGAGTACTCAGGGGAGGAGAGGAACACCGGGTATCTCTACGCGGACGATTTATTGGTGTATGTGGCAGACCCGGCGGAGGGGATGCCAGAGATAATGCGGATACTTGGGGCGTTTGGAGAATTTTCAGGATATAAGCTGAACATGGGGAAAAGTGAGCTGTTTGTGGTGCATCCAGGGGAGCAGAGCAGAGAAATAGAGGACTTACTGTTGAGGAAGGTAACAAGGGACTTTCGCTACTTGGGGATCCAGATAGCCAAGAATTGGGGTACATTGCATAGGTTAAACTTAACGCGGTTGGTGGAACAGATGGAGGAGGACTTCAAGAGATGGGACATGGTATTCCTGTCATTGGCAGGGAGGGTACAAGCGGTTAAAATGGTGGTCCTCCTGAGATTCCTCTTTGTGTTTCAGTGCCTCCCGGTGGTGATCACGAAGGCTTTTTTCAAAAGGATTGAGAAGAGTATCATGAGTTTTCTGTGGGCCGGGAAGACCCCGAGAGTGAGGAAGGGATTTTTGCAGTGTAGTAGGGGTAGGGGGGGGCTGGCGCTACCGAGCCTGAGTGAGTACTACTGGGCCGCCAACATCTTAATGGTATGTAAGTGGATGGGAGAAGAGGAGGGAGCGGCGTGGAAGAGATTGGAGAAGGCGTCCTGTAGGGGGACTTGCCTACAAGCCATGGTGACGGCGCCGTTGCCGTTCTCACCGAAGAAATACACCACAAGCCCGGTGGTGGTGGCTACTCTGAAAATTTGGGGGCAATGGAGACGGCATAGGGGAAAGACGGGAGCCTCGGTGTGATCCCCAATAAGAAATAATCATAGGTTTGCTCCGGGGAGAATGGAGGGGGGATTTGGAACATGGCAAAGAGCAGGAGTAACACAATTGAGAGATCTGTTTGTAGATGGGACGTTTGCAAGTCTGGGAGTGCTGATTGAAAAATATGGGTTGCCCCAAGGGAATGCATTCCGGTATATGCAACTGAGGGCTTTTACGAGGCAACAGGTGAGGGAATTCCCGCAGCTCCCGACGCAGGAGGTGCAGGACAGAGTGATCTCAAAGACATGGGTGGGGTGTAAGAGTAAGGTGTCAGACATATATAGGGAGATGAGAGACGAGGGGGAGATTATGGTAGACGAGCTGAAAGGGAAATGGGAAGAAGAGCTGGGGGAGGAGATTGAGGAGGGGCTGTGGGCTGATGCCCTAAGTAGGGTAAACTCATCGTCCTCGTGTGCCAGGCTAAGCCCGATACAATTTAAGGTGTTACACAGGGCGCATATGACTGGAACACGGCTTAGCAAATTTTTTGGAGTAGAGGATAAGTGTGCGAGATGCTCGAAAAGCCCAGCGAATCACACCCACATGTTCTGGTCATGTCCGGCACTACAGGGGTTTTGGGTGGGGGTGACAAAGGTGCTTTCGAAGGTAGTGGGGGTCCGGGTCGAACCAAGCTGGGGGTTGGCTATATTTGGGGTTGCAGAAGAGCCGGGAGTGCAGGAGGCGAGAGAGGCTGATGTTTTGGCCTTTGCGTCCCTAGTAGCCCGGCGCAGGATACTGTTGATGTGGAAGGAAGCCAAGCCCCCGGGTGTGGAGACCTGGATAAATGACATGGCAGGGTTTATAAAGCTGGAACGGATTAAGTTCGTCCTAAGGGGATCGGCTCAAGGGTTCACCAGGCGGTGGCAACCGTTCGTCGAATACCTCACAGAAAGATAGAGGGAATGGAAAAGAAGAAGACAGCAGCAGCAGCCCGGGGGGGGGGGGGGGGGGGGGGAGGAACCAGAGGGATTCTCAGGGATGTTAATATATAAGTATAATATGTACAGGTTGTTGTTATAGATAATTGTATATTGGACTGTTAAAACATATTTTTGGAGAATATTTATCTGGGACAAGGCAGTTGCCATTTAGTTTTGTTTTTGTTTATATATTATTTATTTCTTGTTTATGAAACTGGCCATTGTTATTTATATTGTTATATTACTGTGCAAAGGATACACAATGTACTGTGATGGTTGGCCAAAAATTTTCAATAAAATATATATTTTTTTAAAATAAGAAGGGTAGCAAGGATAATCCAGGGAACTACAGGCCGGTGAGCCTTCAGTGGTAGGTAAATTACTGGAGAGAATTCTTCGAGACAGGATCTACTCCCATTTGGAAGCAAATGGACGTATTAGTGAGAGGCAGCATGGTTTTGTGAAGGGGAGGTCGTGTCTCACTAACGTGATAGAGGTTTTCGATGAGGTCATAAAGATGATTGATGCAGGTAGGGCAGTGGATGTTGTCTATATGGACTTCAGTAAGGCCTTTGACAAGGTCCCTCATGGTAGACTGGTACAAAAGATGAAGTCACACGGGATCAGGGGTGAGCTGGCAAGGTGGATACAGAACTGGCTAGGTCATAGAAGGCAGAGAGTAGCAATGGAAGGATGCTTTTCTAATTGGAGGGCTGTGACCAGTGGTGTTCCACAGGGATCAGTGCTGGGACCTTTGCTGTTTGTAGTATATATAAATGATTTGGAGGAAAATGTAACTGGTCTGATTAGTAAGTTTGCAGATGACACAAAGGTTGGTGGAATTGCGGATAGCGATGAGGACTGTCAGAGGATACAGCAGGATTTAGATTGTTTGGAGACTTGGGCGGAGAGATGGCAGATGGAGTTTAATCCGGACAAATGTGAGGTAATGCATTTTGGAAGGTCTAATGCAGGTAGGGAATATACAGTGAATGGTAGAACCCTCAAGAGTATTGAAAGTCAAAGAGATCTAGGAGTACAGGTCCACAGGTCACTGAAAGGGCCAACACAGGTGGAGAAGGTAGTCAAGAAGGCATACGGCATGCTTGCCTTCATTGGCCGGGGCATTGAGTATAAGAATTGGCAAGTCATGTTGCAGCTGTATAGAACCTTAGTTAGGCCACACATGGAGTATAGTGTTCAATTCTGGTCGCCACACTACCAGAAGGATGTGGAGGCTTTAGAGAGGGTGCAGAAGAGATTTACCAGAATGTTGCCTGGTATTGAGGGCATTAGCTATGAGGAGCGGTTGAATAAACTCGGTTTGTTCTCACTGGAACAAAGGAGGTTGAGGGGCGACCTGATAGAGGTCTACAAAATTATGAGGGGCATAGACAGAGTGGATAGTCAGAGGCTTTTCCCCGGGGTAGCGGGGTCAATTACTAGGGGGCATAGGTTTAAGGTGAGAGGGGCAAGGTTTAGAGTAGATGTACGAGGCAAGTTTTTTACGCAGAGGGTAGTGGGTGCCTGGAACTTGCTACCGGAGGAGGTGGTGGAATCAGGGACGATAGTGACATTTAAGGGGCATCTTGACAAATACATGAATAGGATGGGAATAGAGGGATACGGACCCAGGAAGTGTAGAAGATTGTAGTTTAGTCGGGCAGCATGGTCGGCATAGGCTTGGAGGGCCGAAGGGCCTGTTCCTGTGCTGTACATTTCTTTATTCTTTGTTCAAAGAGTTGTACATGCATTCCAAACACTAAATCACTCAAGCGTGTGATTTCACTGCACTTTACTCTCTTTGATGTGGTCAATGTTTACAAACATTGGGAGTTTCACCACTTAGGCCATGCTCATCAGTGCTTCGCCAATGTTCACCTGTGTCTGGGACACAGTCCTCAGCAACCAGGACATGCTCTAGAGTGCCTTAGCAATACCCACCGGAGACTGGGACATGCTTCACAGTGCATTGGCAGGGTCCACCTGAGACTGGGACATGTCCTCCAGCATCCGGGACATGCTCTACAATACCTCAGCAATGCCCACCTGAGACTGGGGGAGCACCCCCTACATGTCGGCGCCATCGGGTGGACATAGAACATAGAACGATACAGCGCAGTACAGGCCCTTCGGCCCACGATGTTGCACCGAAACAAAAGCCATCTAACCTACACTATGCCATTATCATCCATATGCTTATCCAATAAACTTTTAAATGCCCACAATGTTGGCGAGTTCACTACTGTTGCAGGTAGGGCATTCCACGGCCTCACCACTCTTTGCGTAAAGAACCTACCTCTGACCTCTGTCCTATATCTATTACCCCTCAGTTTAAGGCTATGTCCCCTCGTGCTGGCCATTTCCATCCGTGGGAGAAGGCTCTCACTGTCCACCCTATCTAACCCCCTGATCATTTTGTATGCCTCTATTAAGTCTCCTCTTAACCTTCTTCTCTCTAACGAAAACAACCTCAAGTCCATCAGCCTTTCCTCATAAGATTTTCCCTCCATACCAGGCAACATCCTGGTAAATCTCCTCTGCACCCGCTCCAAAGCTTCCACGTCCTTCCTATAATGCGGTGACCAGAACTGTACGCAATACTCCAAATGCGGCCGTACCAGAGTTTTGTACAGCTGCAACATGACCTCCTGACTCCGGAACTCAATCCCTCTACCAATAAAGGCCAACACTCCATAGGCCTTCTTCACAACCCTATCAACCTGGGTGGCAACTTTCAGGGATCTATGTACATGGACACCTAGATCCCTCTGCTCATCCACCCTTCCAAGAACTTTACCATTAGCCAAATATTCCGCATTCCTGTTATTCCTTCCAAAGTGAATCACCTCACACTTCTCGACATTAAACTCCATTTGCCACCTCTCAGCCCAGCTCTGCACCTTATCTATGACCCTCTGTAATCTGCTACTTCCTTCCACACTGTCGACAACACCACCGACTTTAGTGTCGTCTGCAAATTTACTCACCCACCCTTCTGCGTCCTCCTCTAGGTCGTTGATAAAAATGACAAACAGCAACGGCCCCAGAACAGATCCTTGTGGTCCGCCACTTGTAACTGAACTCCATTCTGAACATCTGCGGGAGAATGGACATGTGGTCAGTGGGAGAGAAGGATCATCATCCTGTCATGAGCAACTCATGTGTGACAGGTCATCTGGGTGGAGGCCGGTAAATAGTCGCTTCTGCGGCATAGGCCAGTCTCAACATTGGTGACCGCCAATCTCAATGTCAGCCACCCATGCGACCTCCAGGGTACGATCCTCATAGTGGGTGAGGACCCTGAAGTTCGGCACCCGGCTGTCCATCTGGGCCCTTTCCCATCTGTTGTGGGCCAATCTCTCCTGCTTGGAAACAGAGTGGGCATTGTGATCTCCATGAGTCATGCATTATGGGGCGCCTGGCGGGAGCACCACTGCTGGGCCTGGGTGGGGTGTGCTGGTGCATGCCAGGGTGTGCTGGGGCACAGCACGGCATTGTACTGGAGGGGGCAGTGCCAGGTGCAGGGTTGCCAGTGGGGAGGGGGACTTCTGGGGCTACCAGGCGGGAACGGTGCCATGGGGCCGATGCCAACTCATCTGTGTGGCCCAGCGGAAGTCATTGAGCTTCTTGTGGCACTGGGTGGTGGTTATTCTTGCCACACTCCCCGCGCTGATGGCTGCTGCCACTGCCGCCCAGGCAACCATGGCTGTTTTGTGGCTGACCTTCTGAACCCCCTCAGGGGGACAGCGTATCCCATCTGGACTCCACCACATCCAACAGTCTGGCCAGGTCGGCACCTGTGAACTGTGGGGCTGGTCTCCTCGATGTCATGGCTGTTTGCTGTCTGTGGAATCGGTTTTAAGTGTTGCTCCCATTCGTTAGTGGGGAGCTGCTGGCCGCAGTCCCGGTGAACTAGCTGTCGGGACAGTCATTTGCAGCGTAAAGCCCATGGGGCAACATGAAGTGTCCTAATTAACATTAGAGACCAGTGATGGCCTCGCTGGGTCGGTTGTCGGGAAACACCCAGTATTTTCAGCTCTCTGTCACGAATTTGATTTCTTCGCACCTAGACTCTTTTCAACTGACAAAGTGTACTTTTCATAAGTGGAATGAAAAGGTTTGAAAGGAAAATTTATGAAACCATGGCCCATGCAATGTGAGACGAACTCACGTCCCCACTCCCAACTGAGGTTTAGTCCACCGGAAGAGAAGTTATAACTCCCACAATTTTACTTAATAGCTAAAAGCAGCCAGTGTTTTATAAACAGGGAAAAATAGAGCTCGGATAGAAAGAACTAAATACTGTTATAAAAATCAGTGATGACAGGCAATGGGAACTGTCTAAGGTACAGACTGAGTCTGACAGTAGGAATATGAATTGACTGCTCATGCACAGTCTGTGTTCCACTGAGACTATTCCGCTTTCTAAATGCAGGGGTGGCTATTGATGTTTATGGGACAAACCAACCTGAAATCTTCTCATGGATCCTTGACGTTGAGAATCCTTGACGTAAAGTACTTTTATACCAGCACACACCATTAAACAATGCAATGCCATATGGCTGCGTAAGGCAATGTGATACATGTGTGCCTCATTTAATATTGTGGTGGCAAAGTGTTTCATTTAACAGAGTGATACCGATGTGCCTCATATAACACTCTTGTGATACTAATGTGCCTCATTTAACAAACTGAAGTCTTCCCCTGTTCTGCTCACTATTTACTATATTACCAAGTTTGTTTCATCTGCAAACTTTGCTTTTGGGCTCTCTATAATCAAGTCCACATCATTTATTTACAGCAAGAAAGACAATGGTCTGAATATCCTCAGGGTCTGCATTACACACTTTTACATAGTCACAGAAATATCATTCAGCCCTCATATCTGCTCTTTTCCATCAGCTAATTGTGTACCTAGAGGTCTTATGACACAGTTGAATATGACTCCCTGCTTCTGAGCCCAAAGTGCAGGGTTCAAGTCCCACTCCAGGACTTGATGGCCACGGAGGGTGCAGACTCAAACAGGCCCATTGAGTCTGCACCGACGTATGAAAAATACCTGACCTGTCTACCTAATCTCATTTGCCAGTACTTGGCCCATAGCCTTGAATATTATGATGTACTAAGTGCTCATCCAGGAACTTTTTAAAGTATGTGAGGCAATCTGCCTCTACCAACCTCCCAGGCAGTGTATTCTTTTCCTCAAAAATGCCTTTAACCTCCTGCCCTCATCTTGAACAGCTGCTCCCTATCCATTCTGTCCATGCCCCTCATAATCTTGAACACCTTGATCAGGTTGCCCCTCAGTCTTCTCTGCTCCAGTGAATACAACCCAAGCCTATCCAACCTCTCTTCATAATTTAAATGTTCCATCCCAGGCAACATCCTGGTGAATCACCTCTGCACCCCCTCCAGTGCAATCACATCCATCCTATAATGTGGCAACTAGAATTGCACACAATACTCCAGCTGTGGCCTCACTAAAGTTTTATACAACTCCAACATGACCTCCCTGCTTTTGTAATCTATGTCTCGATTGATAAAGGCAAGTGTCCCATATTCCTCTTTCACCACCCTATTAACCTGCCCTTCTGCCTTCAGAGATCTATGGACAATCACGCCAAGGTCCCTTTGTTCTTCGGAACTTCCCAGTGTCAGGCCTTTCATTGAATACTTCCGGACCTGGATATTTGTCCAGTTTTAAGCCTACCAACGCCTCCAATACTTTATATAAAAGCAAATTACTGCGGATGCTGGAATCTGAAACGAAAGAGAAAATGCTGGAAAATCTCAGTATGTCTGGCAGCATCTGTAGGGAGAGAAAAGAGCTAATGTTTCGAGTCCAATGTCTCTTTGTCAAAGCAAACAGACAGAGAAAGTGGGAAATATTTATACTGTGGAGTGAGAATGAAAGATGAGTCATAGCCACAGGAACCTAGGGAAACAGGGTGCTAATAGCCACAGAAAGCAAGGGGAAAGAGTGCAAATGGCAGTCCCCAGAGAGAACAAAAGGTGTGAGAGACCTCCAATACCTTGTCACTCCCAGTGACAATTTGCTCAAGAACCTTACAGTCTCTCTCCTTGAGTTCCATATCTACCTCCTCATTCTCTTGGGTGAAGACAGATGTGAATTGTTCATTCAACACCCTACCAATGTCCTCTGGCTCCACCCACAGTTTTCCCCTTTGGGTCCGAATGGGCCCTACTCTTTCCCTTTTAATCCTCTTCCCATTGATACACTGAAAGAATATCTTTTTTAAAAATAAATTTAGAATACCCAACTTTTCCAATTAAGGGGCAATTTAGCGTGGTCAAATATAGATAGATTGGAGAGTTGGGCAGAGAAATGGCAGATGGAGTTCAATCCAGGCAAATGCGAGGTGGTGCATTTTGGAAGATCTAATTCAAGAGCGGACTGTACGGTCAATGGAAGAGTCCTGGGGAAAATTGATGCACAGAGAGATCTGGGAGTTCAGGTCCATTGTACCCTGAAGGTGGCAATGCAGGTCGATAAAGTGGTCAAGAAGGCATACAGCATGCTTGCCTTCATCGGACGGGGTATTGAGTACAAGAGTCAGCAGGTCATGTTACAGTTGTATAGGACTTTGGTTAGGCCACATTTGGAATACTGTGTGCAGTTCTGGTCGCCACATTACCAGAAGGATGTAGATGCTTTAGAGAGGGTGCAGAGAAGGTTCACCAGGATGTTGCCTGGTATGGAGGGTGCTAGCTATGAAGAAAGGTTGAGTAGATTAGGATTGTTTTCATTGGAAAGATGAAGGTTGAGGGGGGACCTGATTGAGGTCTACAAAATTATGAGAGGTATGGACCGGGTGGATAGCAACAAGCTTTTTCCAAGAGTGGGGGTGTCAATTACAAGGGGTCACGATTTCAAGGTGAGAGGGGGAAAGTTTAAGGGAGATGTGCATGGAAAGTTTTTTACGCAGAGTGTGGTGGATGCCTGGAACGCTTTGCCAGCGGAGATGGTAGAGGCGGGCACGATAGCATAATTTAAGATGCATCTAGACAGATATATGAACGGGCGGGGAACAGGGGGAAGTAGATCCTTGGAAAATAGAAGACAGGTTTAGATAAAGGATCTGGATCGGCACAGACTGGGAGGGCCGAAGGGCCTGTTCCTGTGCTGTAATTGTCTTTGTTCTTTGTTCTTTGTTCAGATTGGTGCCAACAAAACAGTGTTTGATATCTGTTCTGCTGGGGGAAGAGGGGCACGATTCAGGACCTGCCTCCTTGTCTTACCTTTGGTGGAAATGGTGGCACACTGGGTTCAGCTCCCATTTGGGGGGAGAACTGAATAAGAATTGAGTACAGCCTTGCATCTCATTTATCATAAAGGCTGGATTTTCTCTGAATTGTAACTATTACGGGCCAGGGTTTAGAGAACCCCAAAGTGTATCATCAAGTTCACCTGACCCATAACTTTGAATAGATTTTGGTTATGGGGAGCACAAGGGCCCACTTTACAGGTGTGATGCAACAGAGAACTAAAAGTATTTTTAAAGAAAACACAATGTTTATTCTATGAATCCAGTTAATATTTTTATAAACACACAGTAAACATCTTATCAAGTATTAACGTAAATAAAGAATACAGTACTCTATGAATAACCCTTAATCTTTCCTGACAACATCCATAAGACAAATACAATCTTTAACACAGAGATCAGGTTTAAGTTCTCTACTGAGAGCAGTGTATCACTTTGAAATCCTCAAATGATCTGGAGACAGTCTTTAGATTGCAGAGAGAGATCCTTATACAGCTGCTTGCAGCTATCCAGCTCTGAAAATGAAACTAAAACCTACAGACACACACCAGTTTTTGTTCAAAGCGAAAGTAAAAGCAGAGTCACAGCTCTGACCACAGAGTCACCACACTCTGACATCACTGCAGCATTTTGGCAAACACCCATTTCTTAAAGGTACATCCAGTACAGCTATTTGATAAACACCCATTTCTTAAAGGTACTTTCACATGACAACTCCCCCCAAGAAAGAAAAAACCCATTAATTTCAAGATGGTGCCATTTTTCACCTTTTCACTTTCCTTTAAGAAATATTGACAGTGAATATATGTTTTTTCTAAACAAAACAAAACATGCAAATATTTATAATAACATAGCCCATTTTAGTTCTTCTTCCTCCACCGAACCTTCTTCTTTTCATCACATTTGTGACACAGCATCGGCTATCACGTTTTCTCATCCTGCCACATGTATTATTATTAAATGAAATGGCTGTAACAATAAACTCCATCGAAACAGTCTTGCATTGTTATTCCGGAATCACTCCCAAAACGTCAATGGATTATGATCAGTATATATAATTGTGTCAGAGGGATTGCTGGTCCCATAAATGTGAAAATGTTGCAAAGCCAGTACCAAGCTCTAAGTCTCCTTCTCAATCGATGAGTACTTATTCTGGTGAGAATTCAATTTCTTTGAAAAATAACCAATAGGCCTCTCTAGTCCTTCGTCGTCTTGTAGACGCACCGCACCTATGCCCACATCACTCGCATCAACAGCCACTTTGAATGGTTTGGTATAATTTGGGATGGCTAACCCAGGATGCCTTCAGGCAGTCAAATGGCTGTTGACACTCCGCTGTCCACTGAAATTTGCTATGCTTCTTTAGCAAGTCCGTCAATGGAGCAACCACACTGCTAAATTTCCGGTAGAATCCACTCATGCCAAGAAATCGCATTATTTCCCTTCGTGTCGAGGGTATTGAAAACTCCCCAATAACGTTTGTTTTCACATCCCGTGGGGCCATTCGACTCTGTCGAGAGGATGAGGGAGTTGAAGGGTGGGTCAGTAAATTTGCAGACGATACGAAGATTGGTGGAGTTGTGGATAGTAAGGAGGGCTGTTGTCGGCTGCAAAAAGACATCGATAGGATGCAGAGCTGGGCTGAGAAGTGGCAGATGGAGTTTAACCCTGAAAAGTGTGAGGTTGTCCATTTTGGAAGGACAAATATGAATGCGGAATACAGGGTTAACGGTAGAGTTCTTGGCAATGTGGAGGAGCAGAGAGATCTTGGGGTCTATGTTCATACATCTTTGAAAGTTGCCACTCAAGTGGATAGAGCTGTGAAGAAGGCCTATGGTGTGCTCGCGTTCATTAACAGAGGGATTGAATTTAAGAGCCGTGAGGTGATGATGCAGCTGTACAAAACTTTGGTAAGGCCACATTTGGAGTATTGTGTACAGTTTTGGTCGCCTCATTTTCGGAAGGATGTGGAAGCTTTGGAAAAGGTGCAAAGAGGATTTACCAGGATCTTGCCTGGAATGGAGAGTAGGTCTTACGAGGAAAGGTTGAGGGTGCTAGGCCTTTTCTCATTAGAACGGAGAAGGATGAGGGGCAACTTGATAGAGGTTTATAAGATGATCAGGGGAATAGATAGAGTAGACAGTCAGAGACTTTTTCCCCGGGTGGAACAAACCATTACAAGGGGACATAAATTTAAGGTGAAAGGTGGAAGATATAGGAGGGATATCAGAGGTAGGTTCTTTACCCAGAGAGTAGTGGGGGCATGGAATGCACTGCCTGTGGAAGTAGTTGAGTCGGAAACATTAGGGACCTTCAAGCAGCTATTGGATAGGTACATGGATTACGGTAAAATTATATAGTGTAGATTTATTTGTTCTCAAGGGCAGCACGGTAGCATTGTGGATAGCACAATTGCTTCACAGCTCCAGGGTCCCAGGTTCGATTCCGGCGTGGGTCACTGTCTGTGTGGAGTCTGCACGTCCTCCCCGTGTCTGCGTGGGTTTCCTCCGGGTGCTCCGGTTTCCTCCCACAGTCCAAAGATGTGCGGGTTAGGTGAATTGGCCAATGATAAATTGCCCTTAATGTCCAAATTGCCCTTGGTGTTGGGTGGAGGTGTTGAGTTTGGGTAGGGTGCTCTTTCCAAGAGCCGGTGCAGACTCAAAGGGCCGAATGGCCTCCTTCTGCACTGTAAATTCAATGATAATCTATGATTAATCTAGGACAAAGGTTCGGCACAACATCGTGGGCTGAAGGGCCTGTTCTGTGCTGTATTTCTATGTTCTATGTTCTGTTCGATTGTATGGCCCAGGATAGTAACTTGGGCTTTTGCAAATTCACTTTTGGCTAGATGTACGAGGCAGGTTTTTTACGCAGAGGATAGTGGGTGCCTGGAACTCGCTACCGGAGGAGGTAGTGGAAGCAGGGACGATAGGGACATTTAAGGGGCATCTTGACAAATATATGAATAGGATGGGAATAGAAGGATACGGACCCAGGAAGTGTAGAAGATTGTAGTTTAGTCGGGCAGTATGGTCGGCGCAGGCTTGGAGGGCCGAAGGGCCTGTTCCTGTGCTGTACATTTCTTTGTTCTTTGTTTACCACCAAACCTGCCTCCTGCAGTCAATCGAATAACTCCATGAGATGCTTTAAATGTTCTTTCCATGTCTGGCTGAAAATTACCTGATCGTTGATGTATACCGCACAATTGGGTAATCCTGAAACAATTTTGTTAGTTAACCGTTGAAATGTGGCTGGGGCGTTTTTCATGCCAAATGGCATAACTTTGAATTGGTATATACCATCTGGAGTCACAAAAGCTGAAATCTCCTTCGCCCTTTCGGATAAAGGAACCTGCCAGTAACCTTTAAGTAAATCCAGTTTGGAAATAAAAGCTGATTGTCCCATTTTCTCAATGCAATCCTCCAAGCATGGGATAGGATAAGAGTCCGTTCTTGTAACTGCATTAACCTTTCTATAGTCCACACACAACCGTTGGGTACTGTCCGGTTTTGGTACCATCACTATGGGTCAGCTCCATTGGCTGCAACCCACTTCAATTATGCCATTTTTAAGCATTCTCTTAATTTCTTTGTTAACCTGTGCCAATTTTAAAGGGTTAAGCCTATATGGATGTTGTTTAATTGGAACAGCATTTCCCACATCTATATCATGTATAGCCACTTTAGTACTTCCCAATTTATCTCCACAAACTTGCCCATGTGATATCAATAACTCTTTCAGGTCAGTCCGTCTTTCCTCTGGAAGGTAACTCAACAATTTATCCCAGTTTTTAAGAACATCCTCGTTTTCCAATTTAATTTGAGGTATGTGAACTTCAAAGTCACCTGGACTTGGTTCTTCACTTTGAGTTAGAATCATTAAAACCTCCTCCTTTTTCTCTCCTTCCCTTTCATAGTACCTTTTAAGCATATTCACATGACACACTCGCTGAGTCTTCCTTCTATCCGGCGTTCTTACCACATAATTCACCTCACTTAATTTCCTTTCAATCTGATAAGGTCCACAAAACCTTGCTTTTAAAGGTTCACCTACCACTGGTAACAACACTAAAACTTTATCTCCACTGGCACAATTACAAACAACTTCTTTTTTTTTAATAAACATTTTATTGAGGTATTTATGGTTTTATAACAACAACTGAACAAACAATGTACATGAAAATATAAGCATCATGCAAAAGCCGTCTTCTTCTCTTATAGGTCCCACCTTTACTAACCCCCAACTGTAAACTAAACTAAACCCGACCCCACCCCCCTTCTGCTGATGGTTGATTTTCCCCAAAGAAGTCGACGAATGGCCGCCACCATCGGGCAAATCCTAACATTGACCCTCTCAAGGCAAACTAGATTTTCTCCAGACAGAGAAAGCCAGCCATGTCAGTTTGCCAGGTCTCCGACTTCAGGGGCTTTGAGTTCCTCCAAGCTAATAATACCTGTCTCCGGGCTACCAGAGAGGCAAAGGCCAGGACGTCTGCCTCTTTCTCCCCCTGGATTCACGGGTCGTCCGACACTCCGAAAATCGCCACCTCTGGACTCGGCGCCACCCTTGTTTTCAATACTTTGGACGTGAACTCCACAAACACATGCCAGAATCCCCTAAGCTTCGGGCCTGCCCAGAACATATGGACATGGTTTGCTGGCCCTCCCGCACACCTTGCACCTGTCTTCTACCCCAAAGAACCTGCTCATCTGAGCCACTGTCATGTGAGACTGGTGAACGTCCTTGAACTGTATCAGGCTGAGCCTGGCACATGATGTGGACGCATTGACTCTACTCAACGCATCCGCCCAGAGACCATCCTCTATCTCTCCTCCTAACTCCTCTTCCCACTTGCGTTTCAACTCCTCGGTCTGCGTCTCCTCTGAGCCCATGAGTTCCTTGTAAATGTCAGAAACCCTCCCTTCTCCCACCCACATTCTGGAAACTACCCTGTCCTGTATCCCCCTCGGTAGGAGTGAGATGGTTGAGACCTGCCTGCGTAGGAAGTCCCGCGCCAGCAGGTACCTAAACTCATTTCCTCTCGTCAATCCAAATTTCTCCTCCAGCTTCCTCAGGCTAGAAAAGCTCCACTCTATAAACATATCCCCCATCCACTCAATCCCTGCTCTCTGCCATCTCTGGAACTCTCCATCCAGCCTTCCCGGGGTAAATTGTGATTATTGCAGATTGGAGACCAGACCGATGCTCCCTCCGCTCCCACATGTCTCCTCCATTGCCCTCAGACTCTCAGGGCCGCCACCATCGTGGTGCTGGTGGAGTACTGTGCTGGCGGGAATGGCAGAGGTGCCGTTACCAATGCCCCCAAACTAGTGCCCTTGCATGATGCTGCCTCCACTCGCTCCCACACCGACCCACCCCCCACTACCCACTTCCTAAACATGGCTATATTCGCCACCCAATAATAATTTTTTCGGCAGTGTCAGACCGTCCTCCCCCCGGCTCTGCTCCAGCATCCCCTTTTTTACTTGCGGGATCTAACCCGCCCATACAAAGCCGGTGATCACCTTATTGACCCGTTTAAAGAAGGACCGCGGAATAAGGATGGGGAGACACTGAAACACAAAGAGGAATCTTGGGAGGACCGTCATTTTCACTGTCTGCACCCTCCCAGCTAGTGACAACAGGAGCACGTCTCGTCTTCGGAAATCGTCCTTCATTTGGTCAACTAATCGCACCAAATTTAACTTGTGTAGCCGTTCCCATTCCCGCGCCACCTGAATGCCTAGGTACCGGAAGCTGCCTCCTACCACCCTGAACGGCAGCTCCCCCAATCGCCTCTCCTGCCCCCTTGCCTGGATCGCAAGCATCTCACTTTTACGAACAATTTCTTGTCTGCTACCCGTTTCATCACATGTTGTGCAATTTTTAAATGCTGTCCAGCAAATTCACCTGCTCTATTTAATCGTTCCCTAAAATTTGACACATAACCCAATAATGTAAGTTCCGATTTCACACTCACCAATTTTTCCTTAATCAGTTTAAGTGGTCCTCTTACCTCATGACCAAAAACTAGTTCAAAAGGACTGAATTTGGTTAACACATCAAGTGTATCCCTAATTGCAAACAGTACGAATGGAATTCTTTTATCTCAATCCTCTGGATAATCTTGGCAATAAGCCTTCAACATTGTCTTTAATGTCTGATGCCACCTTTCTAACGCTTCCTGCGATTCTGGATGATTTAAATTGTTTTAATCGTAAGCTATCCATAACTTCTTTGAATACCTTTGAGGTAAAATTTGATCCTTGACCTGATTGTATTTCTGTGGGTAGTCTATATCTAGTAAAGAATTTTAATAACTCCACCACAATCCTTTTAGCTGTAATATTGCACACTGGAATGGCCTCTGGAAACCTAGTAGACATATCCATTATAGTCAAAAGATATTGATTCCCACTTTTTGTTTTAGAAGCGGTCCTACGCAATCAATTAAGACCCTTGTGAAAGGTTCCTCAAATGCTCGAATGGGTATTAAGGGTGCTGGTTTTATCACTGCTTCAGGTTTCCCTATCACTTGACATGTGTGACATGATCGACAAAATTTAACTACATCTTTATGTAGTCCAGGCCAATAAAAATGTTTTTGTATTTTAGCTTGAGTTTTCCTTACTCCCAAATGACCTCCCACTGGTACTTCATGTGCTACTCGCAACACCTCCTTTCTATACCCTACCGGCAATACCACTTGATGAACTTCTGCCCACTTTTCATCCGCCTGCATATGTAAATGTCTCAATTTTTTTATCAAGACATCACTTTTATGATAATAACACTCTGGTATACACTCAGATTTCTCTTCAGGGTATGCTTTCTGATGCATCCATTTTATTTCTATATCTTTCTGTTATAACTCCGCCAATTTTCCTGAACTAAAAATATCTGCCTCATCCTCCACCTGTTCTTGTTCTTTTTCAACTATCTGATCAAAAATCGTTTCTGATAATTGAACTTCAACTTTGACTTCACTCTTTGATTTCTCCTCCTATCTTAACCTGTGACTTTGCAACCTTGTTACTACACAATCCGGAAAAATCCCAGGATATTCATCCTTCAACGCTTCAGTTGTCTGATTTTCCACTGGCTTATCAATCGCAGTCGGCATCATTCCCACCTGTGAACCAGCTATATCATTACCTAAGATAAACTGTATTCCTGGACAAGATCGTTTCTCTATTACTCCTACTACTACTTCACCACTCTTCACTGGACTTTCCAACCTTACCTTATATAATGGAACACTACTCTTCTCACCCTGAATTCCACATATTACCACATTTTCTGGCAATATTCTTCCCAAACTACATAACTCCTCATCTTTACCATTAAAGATTGACTAGCTCCCGTATCTCTTAAAATTGTGACTGCTTTACCTGCTCCTTCTGGTACACATGAGTAAACTTTACCCACACAATAAATTCTTTAAAGAGATCTGGCGCCTTCTTATCAATCACCACTTGATTTGGCTGTACAATATTTTGCACCTCCTTCGCTTCACTTGGGCTTTCCTTTACCACTTTAACATACCTTATCCTGTTTTACCAGATCAGCCTTCCCAGTGATTTTCTTCCACCACCAACACTGTGACTTTACATGGCCTAGTTTATTACAGTGAAAACATTTGAAACTTTTCATGTCTCTTCCACCCTCCTGGATTTCCTTTTTAATCTGAGGTACACTCTCCTTATTATCTCCCATCGGACCTCCTTTACCGCTACCACTTGTGTATTTCTCTTTTCCCCAGTTTCTGTCCCTCACAGGCTGAAACTGATGCCAGAAACCAAGCTTTGATTTATGAACTAATTCATAATCATCTGCCATTTCTGCTGCTAATCTCGCAGTTTTAACCCTCTGCTCTTCCACATGAGTTCTCACTACATCAGGAATTGAATTTTTAAACTCCTCCAAAAGTATAATTTCTCTGAGAGCTTCATACGTTTGGTCTATTTTCAAAGACCTTATCCACCTATTAAAATTACTCTGTTTGATCCTTTCAAACTCCATGTGTGTTTGACCAGGTTCTTAACTTAAATTTCTAAACCTTTGTCTGTAAGCTTCAGGTACTAGTTCATATGCACCTGAGATGGATTTTTTCACCTCCTCATACATCCCAGATACCTCCACCGGTAGTGATGCAAACAATTCACTAGCCCTACCTACCAGCTGTGCTCGAATCAGTAATACCCACATGACCAGTGGCCATTTCATTTATTTAGCCACCTTCTCAAATGAAATAATAAAGGCTTCTACCTCCTTGTCATCAAACCTTGGCAATGCTTGGACATATTTAAATAGATCCCCACCAATCCTTTGACTATGACGCTCTTTCTCTTTATCCTCATCACTATCCTCCAACTGTACATTTCCCTTTACTTTTCCCTTTACATCTGCCAATTTTAACTGACTATCATGATTTTCTGAAGTGCAAATTCTCTCTCTTTTTCCTCTCTCTCTTTTTCCCTTTCCTCGCTCTATTTTTCCCTTCCCTCTCTCTCTTTTTCTTTTCCCCTGATCTGTATCTCTCTTTCTCTTTCTTTTTGTTCTGCTAGGGCTATTCTTTCTTTGTTTCTTTCTTCTCTCTCCTTTTCTTTTTCCCTGATCTGCGTCTCCCTTTCTCTCTTTCCTTTCTCTCTTTTTCTTTTTCCCTGATCTCCCTTTCTCTCTCTTTTTCTCTCATTTCGTATTCAAGCTGATTTAATTCTTTTTCATGTTCAAGTTGCTTGATTTGTAACTGAATTTTTGCCATTCCTAATGAGTCAGACTGTATCTCAGGCAATTTTAAATGCTCAGCGAGTGCCGTAAGTATCTCTTTTCGTATTCTGTCAGGTAATGTTAACTGCAATATTTTTCCAAATCTAAAAGCCTGTTTTTAGTTTCTGTTCGTAAGATACTGCGTGTGACCTTTTCCACCCCCAAAAAACTTCCGAGCCATTGAAAGAGCCATTGTCCACAACACACTCCCTACTTAAACTGATATATTACACCTGAAAAGCAACCACAATATGCTCACCCCTCACTTTCTTTAAGTTCACAAAGCCAACCCAATCGATAGACTTTTATCCCCCTCGAGCCCCCAATTTATTACTGCCCACGGTTTGGAGAACCCCAAACTGTATCATTGAGTTCACCTGGCCCATAACTTTAAATAGATTTTAGTTATGAGGAGCACAAGGGCACACTTTACAGGTGTGGTGCAACAGAGAGCTAAAGTATGTTTAAACAAAAACAATGTTTATTCTATGAATCCAGTTAACATTTTTATCAATACACAGTAAACATCATACCAACTGTCAACTCAAATAAAGAATACAGTACTCTATAAATAACTCTTAATCTTTCCTTACAACATCCATAAGACAAATACCCTCTTTAACACAGAGATCAGGTTTAAATTCTCTACTGAGAGCAGTTATCACTCTGAAATCCTCAAATGATCTGGAGACAGTCTTTAGATTACAGAGAGAGATCCTTATACAGCAGCTTGCAGCTATCCAGCTCTGAAAATGAAACTAACACCCACAGACACACACCAGCTTTTGTTCAAAGTGAAAATAAAAGCAGAGTCACAGCTCAACTCCACCCACACTCTGACATCACTGCAGCTATTTGACAGACACCCATTTCTTAAAGGTACATCCACGACAGCTATTTGCTAAACACCCATTTCTTAAAGGTACTCTCACATGACGTAACATTCTGTGGACCTTTAAAAATGGCAGACAGAACATAATTCCAGGATTCCTGGCGCATCCAAATTTTGCTGTCTATAATAATAGATAATAATATTTTATTGTCACAAGTATGAAGTTACTGTGAAAAGTCACTAGTCGCCACATTCCGGCATTTGTTCAGGTAAGCTGGTACGGGAATTGAACTCGCACTGCTGGCTTTGTTTTGCATTACAAACCAGCTATCTAGCCCACTGAGCTAAACTGGTAGCTTGGAGTTGGGTCAGCTTGTGGAAGACTAGTGCTTCAAGTCCCTTCAGAAGAGTTTGGATGCAGGGACCTTTTGAAAGCTAACTTTAAAAGATGTAACTCATGACCCCAACTTCCCCTGGGTAGCCCATTGCCCATCCACACAGCCCAATGGCCCCTCATACCTTTCCTGTCAACTGATAACACTTATATTCCCATTAAACCAATAGACACCATGCACAGAGCCAGTGAACCCGATAGTAACAATAGTATGTGTGGAAAAGCTTAAAAAGTATTGATATCTTACCTAAAAAAACTTCAATTTATGTGTTGAAACAGCTGCCTACAAGGAAAAATATTGTTTGATTGGCTGTTCTACTTCCATCTATTTTGTTAATGGTTCAATGTTTATGTACACAAATAAGGATCTGTCAGTACTTATAGTTTAAAGGGCTGGTTGAGTGGCACTTTCAGAGTGTTGTAATAACATTATGAATGATTGGCTAAGCTCCATACCTGTGGAGTTTACACAGCTACAAAGGTTACTGGTATCTTTAATTAATTGACATTAATTTAATTAATTAATGTACTTGTAATAAGTTTGTCTTTCTTTCTTTGAAGTAGTTTTACAATACCTATTTGTTTATTTGGACACGATTAGGAGATATCAAATGGATTAAACTTTTTTCTAATGAGTATGAATAGCTGTGTTTGATTGATAGTTTTATGAGCTTGTAAAATTACAATTTCTAAGGGGATTTTGAAAGGCTGGTTGATTGTTTTTTAAATTCATGAGCATGGCAAAGCCTTGCTAGTGTTATATAGCTCATTTATTCTGTACAATGTGAATACTGGGAAAGTGCTTCAAAATCTCAGTAGATGTCAGGACATTAAGCCAATATGAAAATCAAACCATAGGATCTCTTACATACATTAATATCTGATCCTCCACAATGTTGAAGGCAGAAGGGGACCTTTTCCATTGGATAAAGTTCTCAAATTCATGTGAACCCTTCCACAGTTCTGGTCAACTTAATGGTCTCTTAGCTTTTAAGGATAGAACTCAATGGTAATCACTGCACTACTAGCGTTTCATAGAGCATCTAATTATGGACAGCTGAAGTTGACAAGAGTTTTTCAACTAACCCAAGTTTCACAAACTGGTTCCCACAGCCTCCTGAAACCTCGAAGAAAATAGCAATCTAAGAAAACATTATATTTGGATTAGGCATTTTTGAGGATGTAACAAGGAGGATTAATGAGGGCAATTCAGTTAGATTGGTCCACATGGATTTTAGCACGAATTTTGACAAGGTAGCACACTAGCTAAGAAAATAAAGCCCGTGTGATCTTAGCCAGGAAAAGGTACTGAGCTGGATACAAAATTGGCTTAGTGGCAGGAGGGGTTTATTTAACTTATAAGAGAGGTCAGTAACTAGGAGGTCAGTAATGAGTTTAGTTGAAAGATTAGAGGGGAGATCAGGAAAACCTTTTTCACCCAGAGGGTGGTAGTGGTCTGGAACTCATTATCTGAAGGGGAGTAGGAGGTAGAAATGTTCAGCTCATTTAAAAGCGTTCTGAATATCCACCTAAAGTGGCATAATCTGTGGGAAATACTGGATAGTGTGTTTGGCTGGTGGAGGTAACCTGCTGCTTACCGTGTCCCGTGGCCTCCGATGTCCCTGGCAGGCGACCCTTGTGGCTGACCCTCCGAGCCCCTTGAGGGAACAGGGCATCCCTTCTGGACTCGACCACGTCCAACATCCTGGCCAGGTCAGCATCCCCGAATCTTGGAGCTGGTCTGCGCAGTGGTGTGGCTGCGAGTTGTGCGAGGTTTGCTCTGCGGGATCGGTATAAGTGCTGCCCCCCCTTGTTGGCGGTGAGCCGGTGGGCACGGTCCCGGTGAATTAGCTGGCGGGACCATCATTTATGACTTGAGGCCCGTGGGGCCTCATTAAGTGGACCATTTAATGTTTGAGACCATTAGCGGCCTTACCAGGTCAAGCGCCGGGAGGTTTGTGGCAGTTCCCGCTCACTACCAGACTTGGAAACTTTTCCATTAAATTACACCCACAATTTCTAAATTTGCAGATTACACCAAATTTTGTGCGGGTGAGGGGTTGATAGTCAATACCGAGGACGACTGTAACAATTAGAGTGGGACAGTAATGAACTTTCAGAATGTGTAAATAATTGACAACTGAAGTTCAACGCAGAAAAATATCAGACTGGAAAAATAGGGAGGTCACTTCTTATTGGAAGTTATTTGGAATAGAAGAACAAATGGATCGCAGAGCACAAATATTTCAGCAGCTAAAAGTTGTGCATGGCTTAGCAAGGTCATAAAAAAAGCAAACCAAGCCTTATTCAGGAATAAAATTGAAAATTAAGTCAACGATGCTTAACTTAAATCTAACCTTGGTTAGACCAGATTTTGAATATCTGTAGCATTTCTGGTTGTCTATTGATGTGAAGGATAGACAGCCACTGCAGAGAATGAAGAGAACATTTACAAGGTTGATATCAGAAAGGCACAGGAAGGGATTGACAGGCTGGGTCTTTTGCATCTTGAGAAAAGAAGGCTGAGGTTGAAGGCTGAGGCTGCCACTGTACACCAGAAATGGAGAAAATGAATGTTTAATGTGGTGGAGTTGGGGTACAGATTGTCATAGATGCTGTTGAACCTCTCGAGTTTTGTTTGAGTGTTGTCATTCAGGCGAGAGGAGAGTATTCCATCATTCCCCTGACTTGTGCTTTGTCAATAGTTAGACGACTTTGTAGAATTATTTGCTGTTGTATTCCCAACATCTGACTCTTGCAGCCACAGTATATGGCTGATCCAGTTAATTTTTTTGCCAATGGTAACCTTCAGGCTGTTACTGGCAGAGGCTTCAGCAATGATGTTGGCAATGAATGTCAAGGGGTATAAGTTAGATTTCCTCTTATAACACGGGGAAACCAATGTCCCTCATTAACATGGTGACAGCTCTGTGGCTCGTAAATGTGTAATGTCATTGGACCTCATTCAACGGACCTCATTCAACATGTTGTGGTACCAATGTACCTTATTTAACATGCTATGTTTACAGTGTTCTTAATTTTTTATGATGTGGTACCAGGTGTCTTGATATGCTGCAGGCCCAGCTCGCCTCATTTTACACAGTGTTTGACTCATTTAACATAGTGATTTCTCCATGGAGCTCTGAAAATTAGATTTTACCCTCGCCCACTGAATTCTTTGAAACTCAGCACCAGCTTTGCTAATTTGGCAAAATCTGTTCCAGTCTTCCTTGCTTGACTTGTTGAACATAATTTACACTCTCTCATTCTCGACTCATCTCTTGAGGTTATCAACCCAAGCTAATTATAATTTCATTGGTAACTGATGGTCATCTAGCATGATACTTAAAGGGATGACTGTGGATCAGCAATGGCAAACATTCAAGGAGCGAATGGGGGAACTGTGACAACTGTTTGTTCTTGTCTGACACAAAAGTAAACTAGGAAGGGTGGCCAATCCATGGCTCACAAGGAAAATTAGAGATAGTATTTGATCCAAGAAAGAAGCATACAAATTGGCCAAGAAAAACAACAGGTCTGAGGATTGGGAGCAGTTTGGAATTCAGCAAAGAAAGACGAAGGGATTGATCAAGAAGGGGCAAATAGTACAAGAGTAATCTTACAGGGAACATAAAAACTGATTATAAAAGTTTCTATAGGTACATGAAGAGAAAAAGATTGGTGAAGACAAACGTAGGTCCCTTACAGTCAGAAGTAGAGGAGTGTATACAGGGGACAAAGAAATGGCTGAACAACTAAACATATATTTTGGTTCTACACAAACGAGGAGACAGTCAGATACCAGAAATGTTGGAGAATGTAGGGTTTAGTAGAGGGAGAAACCAAAGGAGATCAATATTAGTAAAGAAATAGTGTTGGGGAAATTGATGAGATTAAAAGCTGGTATATCTCTTGGGCTTGATAATCTACATCTGGAGTATTTAAGGAAGTGGTTCTAGAAACAGTGGATTATCTTCCAGGATTTTCTATACTCTGGAACAGTTCCTGGAGATAATAATAATCTTTATTGTCATATGTAGGCTTACACTAACACTGCAGTAAAGTTACTTTGAAAAGCCCCCAGTCGCTACATTCCGGTGACAAAAGTCTTTTGGGACGTGTGGGAGGAAACCGGAGCACCCAGAGGAAACCCCCGCAGACATGGGGAGAACGCGCAGACTCGGCACACACAGTCACCCAAGCCGGGAATCGAACCTGGGACCCTGTCGCTTTGAAGCCATGGTGCTAACCACTGTGCTAGCGTGCTGCCCATGGAAGGGTACCTAATGTAACTGCACTATTTAAAAAGGGTGGTAGAGAGAATTGAGGGATTTATAGACTAGTAAGCCTGCAGTCAGTCTTGGGGGAAATTCTGGAATCCATTATCAGAGCACTTAGAAAATAGTGTCAGAATTGGAGAGAATCAGTATGTATTTATGAAGGGGAAATCATGCTTGACAAATCTATTGGAATTCTTCGAGGATGTATCAAGTAGAGTTGACGAGGATCAGCCAGTGGATGTGGCATATTTGGACTATCAGAAGTCTTTTAACAATGTCCCACAAAAGAGATTAATGTGTAAAATTAAAGTGCATGGGATTGGGGGTAGCGTATTGAGATAGTGTATATAGAAAACTGGTTGGCAGATAGAATACAAAGAGTAGGACTTAACGGGTCTTTTTCAAATTGGCAGGCAGTGACTAGTGGGGTACCACAGGGATCAGTGCTAGGACCCCAGCTATTTACAATATATATTCATGATTTAAATGTAATATCTCCAAATTTGCAGATGACCGCAAGTTTGTTGGGAGGGTGAGCTGTGAGCAGGATACAGAGATCCTTCAGTATGATTTGGACAAGTTTAGTGAGTGGGAAAATGAATGGCTGATGTAGTATAATTTGGTAATGCAAGGTTATTCAATTTGAGAAGGCACAGTGTTATCTGAATGGCCATAAATTAGGAGAGGGGAATATGCCTTGAGACCTGGGTGTCCTCAAACACCAGTCACTAAAGGTAAGCATGCAGGTACAGTAGACGGTAAAGAAGGCAAATGGTATGTTGAGCTTCATAGTGAGAGGGTTTGAGTACAGAAGCAGGGATATCTTGCTGCAATTATACAGGGCCTTAGTGAGGCCACACCTAGAATATTGTGTACAGCTTTGTTCTCCTTAACTGAGGAAGACTGCTCTTGCTCTAGAAGGACTGTAGCGAAGGTTTAGCAGACTGCTTCCAGGGATGGCAGGAATGCCGTAAATGGAGATTGAATTTATTAGGATTGTATTTGCTGGAGTCCAGAAGAATGAGGTGAGATCTCATAGAAACCTATACAATTCTAACAGAACTAGATGCCTGATGGTGGGTGTGTCCAGAACCAGGGGTCACAGTCTGGCGATTTAGGACAGAGGTGAGGAAATTTATGAGAATGATGCCAGGAATGAAGAATTTTAGACACAAGGGAAGATTGGAGAAATTGGGCTTCTTCTCCTTGGAGCAGAGAAGATTAAGAGGTAACCTTACTGAGGTGTTCAAAATTATGAACAATTTTGACAGGGTAAAGACGGATATTCTGTTTCTACTAGCTGGGATCACAATTTCAAGATGGTCAGCAATAGAGCTAGGAGTGAGATGAGGAGTAACTTCTTCACTCAGAAAGTTGTTGGAGTTTGGAATGTGCGGCCTGAGAGAGTGTTGGAGGCATTCCATAGGAGTTTTCAAAAGAGAGCTGGATATATTTTTGAAATATATATTCACAGATGCTGAATTGGAGACCTTGCTGGACGCCGTGGAGGAGATGCGGGTGACTCTATACCCTGGGGTGGGAAGGAGGCTGCCAACCACCGCATTTGCTGGTCCTGGATGTAGATGGCAGAGGATTGTCAGCACTGTGGACAACACTGTGAGGACCAACCAACGGTGCCAAAATAAACTGCACGACCTCCTCAAGGTGGTCAGGGCAAGCAGGCAGCACTGTGCCCCCAGCACCAAGCCCCATCCCACAGACCCATAACCCCACCCCCTACCAGAAGGGCAGCCGAACCCCCACCCTGCACCACATGCCAGCACCCATACCAGCCGCCATGCCTCCCCCCCCCCCCCCCCCCCCCTGAGAAGGCCATACACAATCAGCACGAGAGGGAGAAGACTGGAGGGGGTTGCCAAACCTGCGGCCCCTCACTGCAGCAGAACAGATGGCCCTGGACGTGGTCGGAGGGCCCGAACAAAAGCCACACACCAGCTGCACCTTCATTTCAGTTTGTGAAGACCAACTTGTCACCTGCAGGTGCTCGTAGGGTGACTGCATCCGTCAATTACCCCTGGACCCGGGGCACACCTCGGCAAACCTCGCTGGTGGGCCCGGTCCACATTGAACTGGATGCATTGTGCCAACTGAGCATATAGGGCCTTGGTGACAGAGTGGATGCACCGAACTCTGGGTGATTCCTGACAGGTCCCCACTTGATGCTTGGAAGGATTGGTAGCGTAGAAATTCAGTGCGACCATCACCATGATGGTCACCCAGAACGGGTGTCCTCCCCCAACCTCCCACGGTGCCAGGTGTGCCATGATCTGACAGATGTGTCGCACTGCCGCCCTGCTCAACCAGAGTCTTTGATATTATGCCGGTCTGGAAGTTCCTTGAATGACTGGCGCTGCCAGTACACATGCGGCCTCATGCAGCACCTCCCTTGCACATCCTTCTCCTCGGTCTATTGACAATGCACCCCCAGGGCTGCAGTGTCTAGGACGAAGGCCGCCATTGCTGGTTGAATTCCAATATTATTTGTCTGTAGAGGGTAATAGGCCGACACATTAACATGGTGCATACGCCATGCCCAACCAGGTCCAATGGGCTGCATTGTGGACCCAGTTAGCACTGCAGACCCTGCCCCTGCATGGCCCCCTCCACCCCCTCCCATCTCTGTACCCATGGACCGCTCGGCACACGGCACCATGGGGCTCTCTGGCCCTGGCGCCCGTCCATGCTGCCAGGGGTACCGTTATCTGGTGCTGCCCTCGCCAGCTGTACACTCTGCATTCCCCCGCCTGGCATCCCCTATAGGGGCGACTGTGTGCTTTGCCCTTGGGTGGGCCACATGATGTCCCATCGGCGGGTGGCGGCCTGTTGTGGCTGGGTTGTATGATGGAGGTAGGAATGCAGGGGTAGTTGGGCAGAGGGTGCGATGCAGCTTTGGCTGCCCTCCCCACTCCAAACCCCCAGCCAGCTCGGCCAATGTTGGGATAGGCAGCCCATGATCACGCCTCTCCATGTCCTACGTCCTCTCTCTCCCTCATCAGCCACGGTGCCTGTTTCCCGATTTTTAAAAGCACAAGTGAACCTCGCCGTCGGGTATTGTTCCCGGGGGAGGCAGAGGTTCGCTGTAGTCCCGGAGAATACAGGGTCAGGCCCAGTGATGATTTGTGAATGTGTTTACCGTATGTGTGGAGTGGAACGCATTGACGCCACTGTCAAGGCATCGGAGAATTATAATTTGGTGCCCACCACGTTTTTGGCATCAAGACCGATTCTCCACCCAATGCCTTTCCCGATTTCGGTGTCGGCCAACGGAGAATCCCCCCCTGTATCTTTTCAAGAAATAGTTAGATATGGCATTTAGGGTGAAGGGGATCAAAGGATATGGGGGAAAGCGGGATTAAGCTACTGAGTTGTGCCGAATGACCTCCTCCTCCTATTTTCTATCTTTATATTTCAGCTTAATCCACTTCTCATTCCAGTCTATCACATGTAGTTGTGTGATGCACTATCAATTATGACGAGACGAGAGTAGAAGTAATCGAGGCTTTATTACACTGAGATGTGTGGCCTCCTACAGCAGCTTATGAAATGGCTGCTGTTCTGAGAGCACACACGTTTATACTCCGCCTACTGTAGTACAGAGGCCTTACCGTAATATCCATTTATACAATATAATACAACAGTGGTGACTACCACATTCACCCCCTGTTAAAAATGAGTCCAGCGGGGATTGGTTTTAAAATTACAGAGAAGGTTACAAATTTAGACGATCGGGCACCTTGATCTGTCATTGAGAGCGCCGCAGTGCTGGTGGCGACTCAGGCGTCGGCTTGGTCTTCATTGACTCCGGGAGCATGTCGAAATCCGCTTCATCCCCGGGTGGGAGCAAGGGGAGGACGGATTGTCCTGGAGCGGGGGCTGCGGTGGGGTGCGCCGGGGGAGGGGAGGGTGGCGCCGGGGCAGAGGGGGGTGTGTGTGGGGACACAGCTGGTGCCAGATCCCTGAGGGAGACTGTGTCTTGGCGGCCGTTGGGGTACGCTATGTAGGCGTACTGCAGGTTTGCATGGAGTAGCTGTACTCTCTCAACCAACAGGTCCGCCATGTGGAGCCGCACGTGCTTGCGGAGGAGACCGGGTCCTGGAACTGCCAGCTATGTATAGAGCGAAATCCTGGAGGTGCACTTCCTGGGGAAGGCAAAGAGACGTTCATGGGGGGGATTTTGTTGGTCGCGGTGCACAGGAGCGACCGAATGGAGTGAAGTGCGTTGGGGAGGACCTCCTGTCAGCGGGAGGCCGGGAGATCTCTGGACCGTAGGGCCAGCTGGACGGCCCTCCAGACCGTCCCATTCTCCCGCTCCACCTGCCCGTTTCCCCTGGGGTTGTAGCTGGTCGTACTGCTCGAGGCAATGCCTGTGTTGAGCAGGTACTGACGCAGATCATCGCTCACAAATGAGGATCCCCGGTCGCTGTGGACGTAGGCGGGGAAACCGAACAGAGCGAAGGTGGTGTTGAGGGCTTTGATGACGGTGGCAGACGTCATATCGGGGCATGGAACGGCGAAAGGGAATCGGGAATACTCGTCGACCACATTAAGAAAGTACGTGTTGCGGTCGGTGGAGGGGAGGGGCCCTTCGGGGTCCACTCTGAGGTGTTCAAAGGGGCGGGAGGCCTTCAGGCGCGTACGGTCTGGCCGGTAGAAGTGCGGTTTACACTCCGCGCAGACCTGGAAGTCGCTGGTGATAACCCTGACTTCCTCGATGGAGTAGGGCAGATTGCGGGCCTTAATGAAGTGGTACAAGCGGGTGACTCCTGGGTGACAGAGATCGTCATGCAGGGTCCAGAGTTGGTCCACGTGCGCTGGCACATGTACCTCGGGACAGGGCATCGGGGGGGTTGTTGGGCTTACCGGGTCGATACAAAATCTCGTAATTGTAGGTGGAGAGCTCGATCCTCCACCTGAAGATTTTATCATTTTTGATCTTACTCCGCTGTGTGTTGTTAAACATGAAGGCAACCGACCGTTGGTCAGTGAGGAGAGTGAATCTCCTGTCGGCCAGGTAATGCCTCCAATGTTGCGCAGCTTCAATGATCGCTTGGGCCTCCTTTTCGACGGAGGAGTGCCAAATTTCGGAGGCATGGAGGGTGCGGGAAAAGAACGCCACGGGCCTGCCTGCCTGGTTGAGGGTGGTGGCCAGAGCGACGTCTGATGCATCGCTCTCGACTTGGAAGGGGAGTGTCTTGTTGACCCAGTGCATCATGGCCTTGGCGATGTTGGCCTTGATACGGTTGAAGACTTGGTGAGCCTCAGTCGTCAGTGGGAAAGCGGTGGATTGAATGAGTGGGCGGGCCTTGTCCGCATAGTTTGGGACTGATTGGGCGTAATAAGAAAAGAACCCCAGGCATTGTTTAAGGGCCTTGGGGCAGTGGGGGAGGGGGAGTACCATGAGGGGGCGCATGCGGTCGGGGTCTGCCCTAGAACTCCGTTCTGAACCACGTAGCCGAGGATGGCTAATCGGTTCGTGCTGAACTCACACTTCTCCTTGTTGTAAGTTAGGTTGAGGGGTGTGGAGAAATTTGGAAATGTTAGCGTCGTGGCCGCAGATGGTGACGTTATCCAGGTACAGGGAAGTGGCCCACAGCCCGTACCGGTCAACCAGTCGGTCCACCTCCCGTTGGAAGATCGAGACCCCGTTGTTGACGCCGAAGAGAACCCTAAGGAAATGGTAAAGGTGGCCGTCTGCTTCAAACGCAGTGTGTGGGTGGTCCACCTTACAGATGGGGAGCTGGTGGTAGGCAGATTTCAGGTCCACTGTCGAGAAGACCTGGTACTGTGCAAACTGATTGACCATATCAGATATGCGTGGGAGAGGGTTCGCGTTGAGCTGCGTGTACTGATTGATGGTCTGACTGTAGTCAATGACCATCCTGTTTTTCTCCCCGGTTTTCACCACTACCACTTGGGATCTCCAGGGGCTGGTACTGGCCTCGATGCTACCTTCCCGCAGCAGCCGCTGGACCTCAGACCTGATGAAGGTCCTGTCCTGGGCGCTGTTCTGTCTGCTCCTGGTGGCGACGGGTTTGCAATCCGGGGGAGGTTTGCAAAAAGGGAAGGCGGGTCGACCTTAAGGGTCGCGAGGCCGCAAACAGTAAGGGGTGGTAGGGGCCTGCCAAATTTCAGGGTTAGGCCCAGGAGGTTGCACTGGAAATCCAGGATGAGTAGCAAGGCAGCGCAGAGGTTGGGGAGGACGTAGAGCCGGAAGCCGCTGAACTCTATGATTTGTCATGTTGTTGGTATATTATAAGCGGCTTCCTTGTGGTGCACTTGACAAAGGAAGGTTCAGATGTGGAGATAACTTCAACACGTCTATTAAACTATTTACACTTCTGTTACTCAGGTTTGAAACTACTGCTAATCCTACTATAGCTACCCAGACTGACTAACCAGCTGCTGCAATCCACGTGGTGGGTGTAATATTGAATCAACCCTGTGTCTGTACTCACTGACTGTCTCCACTGGAAAGAGGCAGATCATATGTGTGGTTCCCTTTATATATGGGTTGGTGTAATGCCCCCCTGTGTCACCTCCTTGTGTATCGTGAATGTCTATTGGTCCTGTCCTATCTAATTGATCTATTGGTTGAGCGTGTGTGTGTGATGTTTCTGGTGCTCCCTCTAGTGTCTAGCTAGCCTACATGCATTTACATTGATGCACATCACCACATCCCCCCTTTTTTATATGTTACATATTTTCTGCACACTTTGAGAAAATTGAACAAAGAACAGGTAGACAAGGGAAGGTATATACAAGTCATGGGAACAGTGATTAAACAATAAGTCCAAATCATTTGTGTGAGTCCAAAAACTATCAATCATCATGGTCAAATGTCTCTCTTGGTTATGAATGCCATCAACGTCCCTGTGCCACAGGAACCAAGAAGTGGTCAAATCACTTTGCTGACTGATTTCGTGTCCCTTTCTTTTTTCGATGTTTGTGATGGTGCTGTCAGGTGGCATCTTGTAGCTGATAAGGTGTTGACGTTGAAGAGGAACGTCAACAGTATAATTCGAGGTCATGGATGTGCCATATGTTGAAGTTGGATAAGACTGTACATACTGGTTATGGCCACATGCTGTGCGGGAAGGGCGATCCTGCTGAGAACCGTTGAAGCTTGTCGAATTGGAAACAGAATTGTTGCTCGCATAAATACCTGGTGATGGTGTGAAACTAGAACCTTGCATCTGATAAGAATATGCCGTCTGGCCAGGCTGGGATGCAGCAAATCCTGGGCTGTAACTAAGGCATCCAGTCTGTAGTACTCCTTCGGTCTTGATTCCCTTAGTGGGCAATCTGTAGTGCTGGCCTGTTTGAGAATATGCTGCACAGACTGTTGGCTGCTGCATGCCTAAATACTGGGTTTGTCCAGCATGAGCTGTCATTGCCTGCACAGTTGGTGTGGAAAAAAATGTGTGGATATAGTAGTTGTGAATATTGGTGTATTCCTTTTGGAATGTAGCCGCTGCTTGTTATTACTGACCCAGTGTAATTGTTAAGTGATCCATCTCCTGTCGTTGTGGCATCTGCGGTCACCCTGAGCGTGCCACCACTGAGGTTGCGGCACTCCCTGTCTGGAGTAAAGTCCGGCTTATGTGAATCAGAGTGGGCATTTGGTTGCTCCCCATCTGGAGTCTGGTCTGTTTTAACTGAGTCAGTGTTGTTTTGTTGATGCTCCCCGTCCGGAGTCTTAGTAGATTCACTGGAGTCAGCTGAGATTTCTTCTGCTCTGGCACCGGCGATGGTGAGGAGAAGCTCTGTTTTTTCAGGATCGGCCACTTCTTCTAGTTCAGCTGCCACCAGGAAGATTTCAAACTTATGCCGGAATGCCCGCCAGTTTTCACGGAGATCGCCGTGGCACTGGAGCTGCTGCGGAACCCAGATCTCGAACATCTTGCCTGGGTATCGTTGCTGGTTGTCACTGTATGCTGAGGTATGGCTATCTGGATTGAAACATTTCACTGCTGGTACCATGATTTGTTATGTTGTAGGTATAACATAAGCGACTTCCTTGTGGTGCACTTGACAAAGGAAGGTTCAGACGTGGAGATAACTTCAACACGTTTATTAAACTATTTACACTTCCATTACTCGGGTTCAACACTACTGCTAATCCTACTATAGCTAGTAGGATACTAGTACTATACCTTAAGGGTCGCGAGGCCGCAAACAGTAAGGGGTGGTAGGGGCCTGCCAAATTTCAGGGTTAGGCCCAGGAGGTTGCACTGGAAATCCAGGATGAGTAGCAAGGCAGCGCAGAGGTTGGGGAGGACGTAGAGCCGGAAGCCGCTGAACTCTATGATTTGTCATGTTGTTGGTATATTATAAGCGGCTTCCTTGTGGTGCACTTGACAAAGGAAGGTTCAGATGTGGAGATAACTTCAACACGTCTATTAAACTATTTACACTTCTGTTACTCAGGTTTGAAACTACTGCTAATCCTACTATAGCTACCCAGACTGACTAACCAGCTGCTGCAATCCACGTGGTGGGTGTAATATTGAATCAACCCTGTGTCTGTACTCACTGACTGTCTCCACTGGAAAGAGGCAGATCATGTGTGTGGTGCCCTTTATATATGGTTTGGTGTAATGCCCCCCTGTGGTCGTGTCACCTCCTTGTGTATCGTGAATGTCTACTGGTCCTGTCCTATCTAATTGATCTATTGGTTGAGCGTGTGTGTGATGTTTCTGGTGCTCCCTCTAGTGTCTAGCTAGCCTACATGCATTTACATTGATGCACATCACCATACTCTACTCCCTGGACGGTGATGGTGGTGATGCAGTACCCCTTGATCGCCACGGAGTGGAATCCGGAGGCCAGGGAGATTCGTTGGTTAGCCGGGTGTACCATGAGGAAGCAGCGCCTTACCGTGTCGGGGTGGATGAAGCTCTCAGTGCTCACGGAGTCCAAAAGGCAGGATATCTCGTGCTTGTCGACCTTCACCTTTGTCGAAGCGGTCGCGAGGTTGTGCAGTCGAGACTGGTGGTGAGGTGACCATGACCGGCTGGTCGTTGGCGGTTGCAGGCGATGAGCGGCCCAATGAGGTGCCTAATGGGCAGGGGTCCTGAGGCGGGTAAGATAGCGGCGCCCACAGGCGCGTGTCCTGGGGCAGGCAAGATGGCGACGCCCATTGGTTCAGAGGCAAACAAGATGGTGGCGCCCACGGCCCGCACGTGTTGTGAATGGAGCAAGATGGCGGCACCCACAGGCCGCACGTGGTCTGAGGAGAGGGAGATGGTGGCGCCCACTGGCCACACACGGGGGGTGCAGGGACAATAGCGGCGATTGAGCGGGCCTGGCACACTGCAGTGAAATGTCCCTTCTTACCACAGGCCTTGCAGAGCGCGCTCCGCACCGGGCAGCGCTGCCGGGGGTGTTTTGTCTGTCCGCAAAAGTAGCACTTGGGTCCCCCGGGGTTGGTTGGCTGCCGCGCGGCGCAGGTGTGGGATTGGCTGAGGACGGTCGCTGATGGGGTCCACGATGGGGTGGCCGCTGGCGGGGTCCACGTTGCACAGGGGCGGTGGGCTGTGCAGTCGGGGCATAAGCCTGTACATTGCGCGAGGCGACGGTGAGCAAGAGCGCTACTTTCTTGGTCGCCGCGAGGTCAAGCATGGCCCCTTCTGAGAGGCGCTGGTGGATGTAGTCAGACCCTATGCCCGTAACGAACGCGTCTCTCATTAGCAGGTTTGAATGTTTAGTGGCTGAAACGGCCTGGCAATGACAGTTTCTCACCATGGCGAGCAGGGCACGCCAGAAATCTTCCACAGACTCACTGGGAAGTTGGTGCCGCATGGACAGGAGGTGCCCGGCGTAGATCTTGTTGGTCTGTTGAGTGTAATTCTCCTTCAGTAGCGCCATGGCTTCTGCATAGGTCGGCGCGTCCTGGACGAGGGGAAAAACGTTGGAGCTCAGCCGCGTGTACAGAATCTGGAGCTTCTGTGCTTCTGAGATTGGGTCTGGCACAGACCCGATGTATGCTTCAAAGCAAGCTAGCCAATGTTCAAAGTTCTTTTTGGTGTTGTCTGCTTGAGGATGCAGCTGCAGGCGATCCGGCTTGATGCAGAGGTCCATCTCTGAAAAATCTCTGTGTAATAAATTTATGCACTATCAATTACGACGAGACGAGAGTAGAAGCAATCGAGGCTTTATTACACAGAGATGTGTGGCCTCCTACAGCAGCTTATGAAAAGGCTGCTGTTCGGAGAGCACACACATTTATACTCCGCCTACTGTGTGGAGCCAGAAGGCAGGGATCTACCCCTGTACCTGTAGGACAGGGGCCTTACCGTAATACCCATCTATACAATATAATACAACAGTGGTGACTACCACATTGTGGACACCCTGAATGATTATTTTGCTCTGCGTAGCTGAGGAAATACCAGGAGCAATAGGAGTTACTTCAATCTTGCCTCAGCCTTCAATAGTAAGTTAAGCACAGATCATAAACTGAAATAAGGGCTTGTGTGGTTCATTTATCTGAGCATTGTATTTACTGCTGAGGTCCTGCCCATGCTTTTTTGATGAAAGTGTCATAATTCTAAATATTAATCTGTCAAAAGGAGATTGCTTGACACATTGATGGGACAGTCAATTAAACCTAAGTGTTTTCTAACATTGTTCCTGCTTTTATATTGCTCTGTCAGCATACAGGCATGAATGGTAACGCAGGTGCTTGTGTTTATGACAACCTGTGTAGATGCTGAAATATGAGGCAGAATTAGATTGGACACTTAAGCTTTATAACAAGGAATGGTTAGTCTCATCAAGCATCAGAGCCTGAAAAGTAAAGAGATCAGTTTTATGACTGAACAAGTAATTTTTTGTTATTTATGTGCGAATCATTACCATTACAATAAGAAAGTTTGCGACTGACATTTTTATGTGCATTTTATTTTGACTTGCTTCAATTAGAAAGGTATAGGAACAGTCATTTATGGGATTATCAATGAGGTTTCCACCTTTCACCTGCTTCATTGACTTTTCTACATAGGGGACAAATGACAGGGAGGAAAATGAAAGACAGAAAGAGATTCACAGACACAAACTGAGCATGGTGCATATGTAATGTCTCCATATATAGGTGTTCTCATAGATTATCATAGATTATCATAGAATTTACAGTGCAGAAGGAGGCCATTCGGCCCATCGAGTCTGCACCGGCTCTTGGAAAGAGCACCCTACCCAAGGTCCACACCTCCACCCTATCCCCATAACCCAGTAACCCCACCCTACACTAAGGGCAATTTTGGACACGATGGGCAATTTAGCATGGCCAATCCACCTAACCCGCACATCTTTGGACTGTGGGAGGAAACCGGAGCACCCGGAGGAAACCCACGCACACACTGGGAGGATGTGCAGACTCCGCACAGACAGTGACCCAAGCCGGAATCGAACCTGGGACCCTGGAGCTGTGAAGCATTTGTGCTATCCACAATGCTACCGTGCTGCCCTTAAAAGCTGTTCTCTTTTTGAAATGCTGGAAATGGAGCATCCTGACAGAATGTAGTGTTTGAATACTATTACTGTGGGGGTGGAACTTTTATCTAGAATTTTATCACATTCCACTTAAGTAACATAATTTCATGACAGAGCATACTGGCCATGAAGCCTCTACGCTGCTTCTGAGTCGATGCACGTTTGTGAGAATATCAGTCCGAACCTGGCTTTCTCATGTACTCACACTGACTGGGGTAGTTGGGTTTTAATAATAATCTTTATTAGTGTCACAAGTAGATTTACATTGACACTGCAATGAAGTTACTGTGAAAATCCCCCAGTCGCCACATTCCGGCGCCTGTTCGGGTACACTGAGGGAGAATTCAGAATGTCGAATTCACCTAACAAGCACGTTTTTCAGGACTTGTGGAAGGAAACCGGAGCACCCGGAGGAAACCCACAGCAGGCAAGGGGAGAACGTGCAGACTCCGCACAGACAGTGACCCCAGCTGGGAATTGAACCTGGGTCCCTGGCGCTGTGAAGCAACAGTGCTACCCACTCTGCTACCGTGCCACCCACCGTGCTGCATGTACCAGCATGCAACTTCTTTGGGTTTGCGTTGCTGAAGATGTAGGAAAATGTTCTTCAACCTGTGTGTTTTACAAGACCATAACATTTTATTAAATCCTGTGGAACAGAAAAATATTTGAAGCCAAAATTTTTAATGTGTATCAGTATGGTTCTCCATTCTCTTACACTGTGAAGTCTGAGATTGTTTTTGGGGAAGATCATTTTCTGTTTTATCTGCCTGATAGAGGATGTATCCAGAGAATCCATAGAATCACTACAGTGCAGAAGGAGGCTATTTGGCCCATCAAGTCTGCACTGACCCTCCAAAAGAGCACTCTATCTATTCCGACTCGCCTGCCCTATCCCCGCAACCCTGCACATTGTTCCTGGCCAATTCCCCTAATCTGCACATATACTGATAAGTTTTGCTCCAAAGGTTCCACTGCAGAGAGTTTCCCGACACATTTTTGCTCCTTGTCAGCCAGATCTGATTTGGTGCAACTCTCTAATCAGAGAATCAAAGAATTGTACAAGATAGAAGGAGGCTATTCAGCCGATCGTATCTGCACCAGCTCTCAGATTGGCACTTAGTGCCTTCTCGCACCTTCACCCTGTAACCCTGCAGTCTAATTCCCTTTTGAATGCTTCAATTGAATCTGACTTCACCAAACTCTCAGGCAGTGCATTCCAGATCATAACCACTCACGAAGTGGAAGATTTTTTCCTCATGTCACTTTTGCTTCTTTTACCAATTTTAAACCTGTGCCCTTTCATTCTCGAGCATTTTTCAAGTTTATCCCTATCCACTCAGTCTAGACCCCTCAAAATGTTAAATATCTTGCTCAAACCTCCTCTCATCCTTCTCTTCTCCAAAGAAAACAGTCCTAACTCCTTCAATCCACATTGATAACTGAAGTTCCTCAATCCTGGAACCATCTCATGAATCTTTTCTGCACTCCCTCCTTCACCTTCATAACCTTGAAAAAATGCAGCATTCAGACCTGGACACAATACTCCAGGTCCAGAGGGTAAGTGCAAACTTTATGAGCCAAATGGCCTCTTTCTGCACTGTAGGGATTCTATGAACTCTATGAGCTGTTGCTGAACTAATGCCGTACACAAGTTCAACAAAACCTTCTTACTATTGGCCTCTGTTAATAAAATCTAAGATATTGTGTGCTTTATTGACTGCTCTGTCAAACTTCTGAAATCTTCAATAACTCATGCACATGTGCACTCAGGTATCTCTGGTCCTGCACTCTCACCCCTACCCCTACCCCCCCCCCCCCCCCCAACCTTTAGAATTGTGTCCTTTCTTTTGTATTGTTTCCCCTTGTTCTTACTACCAAAATGAATCACCGCACATTTCTCCACGTTGAACTTCATCTGCCACCTATCTGCCCATTTTATCAACTTGTCTGTTTCCTTATGAAGTGTCACATTATTCTCTTCACAATTTAAAATGCTTCTAAATTTCATATCATCCACAAACTTGGAAATTTGCACTGTTCACCAAGATCTAGGTCATTGATGACAAGGTACAGGGACTGGATGAGGTGCATTCAAAGATGTTAAAGGAAGTGAGAATGGAAATTGCTGGGGCGCTGGCCAGAAATAATCTTCCTGTCTTCTCTAGACTCAGACGAGGCGCCAGAGGTATGGAGAATTGCAAATGTTACACCCTTGTTCAAAAAAGGTTACAGAGGTAATCCTAGCAAATACAGGCCAGTCAGTTTAACATCCGCTGTGGGTAAGTTTCTAGAAACAACCCTTTGGGGTAGAATTTGTAGCCACTTGGAAAAAGATGGGCTAATTAGGAAGAGCCAGCATGGATTCCTAAAGGGGAAATAGTGTTCAACTAACTGCTGGGGTTTTTGGAGGAGGTAGGGGAAAGGGTCGATGAGGGTAATGTTGTTGATATAGTGCACATGGACTTTCAGATGACGTTTGATACAGGATACAATGCCACACAACAGACTTGTGAGCAATGTTATAGTTCCTGGAATAAAAGGGACAGTAGCAATGTGGATACAAATTTGGCTGAATGATAGGAAGCAGTGTAACAGTTAATGGACACTTTTAGAGCTTGGGGAACATTTGTAGCAATGTTCTTCAGGGATGGGTATTGGACCCTTACCTTTCCTAATATATATTAATGATCCAGATCTGGTGTATGTTATGTATCTGGGAATACATTCTTGCTGGCGCTGTGTCACGTGATGTCAGAGTGTTTGCAGTTCCTTTGAGCAAATCACCATCTTGATTGTATTGAGCAGCATCCTTAATAAACCTCACATCGTGTTTTACAAGACTCCAGAGTGTGGGCACCTCCATACCTTTTCTCTTTGCAGCAAAAAGAAAAATAACAGGGGTTTAATGGCTAGCCAGCTGGCTTGTGATGCAGAGTGAGGCACCAGTGTAGGTCCAGTCCTTGTATCAGTTGTGGTTACTCAGAAACCTTTCCCCTCGTCTGGGGTGTGGTTTACTCAAAATACCTTACTCAAACCTCCTCTCATCCTTCTCTTCTCCAAAGAAAACAATCCTTACTTCTTCAATCCATTTTGATAACTGAAGTTCCTCAATCCTGGAACCATCTCATGAATCTTTTCTGCACTCTCTCCTTCGCCTTCAGAACCTTGTTAAAATGCGGCACTCAGCCCTGGACACAATACTCCAGGTCCAGAGGGACCTTTAGAATTGTGTCCTTTCTTTTGTATTGTTTGCCCTTGTTCTTACTACCAAAATGAATCACTGCACATTTCTCCACATTGAACTTCATCTGCCTCCTGTCTGCCCATTTTATCAACTTGTCTGTTTCCTTATGAAGTGTCACATTATTCTCTTCACAATTTAAAATGCTTCTAAATTTCATATCATCTACAAACCTGATAATTGTGCCCTGTTGACCAAGATATAGGTCATTGATGACAAGGCACAGGGTCTGGATGACGTGCATCCAAAGATGTTAAAGGAAGTGAGAATGGAAATTGCTGGGGCGCTGGCCAGAAATAATCTTCCAGTCTTCTCTAGACTCAGACGAGGTGCCAGAGGTCTGGAGAATTGCAAATGTTACATCCTTGTTCAAAAAAGGTTACAAAGGTAATCCCAGCAATTACAGGCCAATCAGTTTAACATCCGCTGTGGGTAAGTTTCTCGAAACAACTCTCTGGGATAGAATTTGTAGCCACTTGGAAAAAGATGGGCTAATGAGGAAGAGCCAGCATGGATTCCTAAAGGCGAAATTGTATTCAACTAACTGCTGGGGTTTTTGGAGGAGGTAGGGGAAAGGTTCAATGAGGTTAATGCTGTTGATGTAGTGCACATGGATTTTCAGATGACGTTTGATACAGGATACAATGCCACACAACAGACATGTGAGCATTGTTATAGTTCCTGGAATAAAAGGGACAGTAGCAATGTGGATACAAATTTGGCTGAATGATAGGAAGCAGTGTAACAGTTAATGGACACTTGTCGAGCTGGAGGAACGTTTGTAGCAATGTTCTCCATGGATGGGTATTGGACCCTTACCTTTCCTAATATATATTAATGATCTAGATCTCGGTGTATGTTATGTATCTGGGAATACATTCTTGCTGGCGCTGTGTCACGTGATGTCAGTGTTTGCAGTTCCTTTGAGCAAATCACCATCTTGATTGTATTGAGCAACATCTTTAATAAACCTCTCATCGTGTTTTACAAGAATCCAGAGTGTGGGCACCTCCATACCTTTTCTCTTTGCGGCAATGAGAAAAATAACAGTGGTTTAGTGGCTAGCCAGCTGGCTTGTGATGCAGAGTGAGGCAATAGTGTAGGTTCAATCCTTGTACCAGCTATGGTTACTCAGAAACCTTTCCCCTCATCTGGGGTGTGGTGACCTTCAGCTCTTCCCTCAAAGGGGAAAGCAGCCTATGGTCACCTGGGACTATAGAGAGTTTACCCTTCGAGCAGGAAAACACCGGTGAACATTGAGGTGACCAGGAAGGAGAAAGCCAACAGGCAAGGTGAAGATCTCCTGTGTTTACTGAACTAACCTTTTTGTGAATTAGTGAAAAACTTCATGAGGGAGGTCAGTCAGCCAGTCAGAACTCAGAAGCAAGCTGTTGTTGAGGGGAGCAAAGCCTCAATCCCAGGCCAGAGCTGAGAAAGGCTGGGGAGGCTATACCCAGGTCGCCAAGCCAGCAGTGAGGTAATTGAGATGCGGGGCGCTACCTGGGCTGGGCAAATTGGTGAAAAAAGCCACCAGGGGGGAGGTGGCCAGTCAGCCAGCCGGGCAGGACTTGGGCAGTCACTATCGAGCAGCGATGGGAACGGGGTGTCCCCCAGGGCTCAAGAAAGTGAAAAAAGCCTGCTCTTTCAGAAAATTCATATTCATTAAAACCAAGAAGGATTAGTCGAAGCAACATTAGTAATCTGACAGTCAAAAATGCAAAAAATTGAAGGCAAGGCAAGACTGCGAAGCGAAGCAAAAAGACAATTTGTCACCAGAAATGTGGGTGAATTATCTGATGTCTCAGACGTGCCGATTTCCAGAGAAACCACATCGCCTGAAAAAGTTGAACAAAAGTGGAATATGAAACTACAAGATATTTCCTCTGCTGAAGTGAGGGAAGAAACCTACCCTGGAAACATTGCCTTTTGGCCAGATTCTGTTCCCTGGATATAATAGAATGTTTTGTACGAAATAAACTAGAAAACTTCGGTAATATGAAAAACCTGAAACAGGAGTTTGAGGTTGGAGGCCGAAAGCAGGTTAGAAGTCGGGATGACAGAAATTAGAAATTGGGTGATGTTTTGGAAACCTCTAAGGCAGTCTATTGTTATGTTTGCAAACTATTCCTTGACCCTAATAAATGGAAACAAGCACTCGTCGATGGGTACTCTAACTGGAGAAATGGTGGAAGAGATTTTGCTGATCATGAAACTTCCAAAGCTGGACTTCTAGTGGCGGCTATGAAGGAGTAGGTTGCACATTTGGTGGCTCCCGCTCAGGTTGGACCTTTGGACCTTTCCCCCCCCCGAGTTTTTACCGGACCTGATTTGGAAAATTGATGGTAGAGGCAATTGTTGATTGGATTCCCACATCAGTGCATGGAGAGGCGGACTAGAAGTGCTCGCAAAGGAAGGAACAGACGAACAGAGAAGGCTTGGGCTGAAGCTGCAGCGGGAGAAAGCATGGTGGATGACCAGAGTCCTGGCTTGTCGACTCAGCGGTCAACGGAGCAGCTGATGCAATTTAACCAGGAGGACTTCGCCAAGCAGGAGCAGGAATGCTTGGACCAGATTAAAGAATCAATTGCGCGGCTGGAGCTCAGATTGGACGCCCAAGATCGGGCGATCCAGAAAGTAGAGAAGGCGCTGGCTGAGCAGGAGGAACATCAAACTGCGGTGAAGTTGGAGGTGGGGATGCTGAGAGACCAGCAGAAAAGGCTCCTGGATAAGGTGGAGGACACAGAGAACAGAACCTGGCAGAACCTGAGAATCGTCGGTCTCCCAGAGAGGTTTGATAGAACGGACGCTGGGGCATACATAGCGGGCATGTTCGAGAAGCCGCTGGGGGATGGGACGTTCTCCCGAACCTTGGAGGAGGACAGGGCTCACAGAGTACTCACGAGGAAGCCGCGAGTGGGGGACCCCCCCCCCCCCCCCCCCCCCCCCCCCGAGGGCAATGGTGGTGAGATTCCACAGGTATTTGGATAAGGAGCGTATTTTACAGTGGACCAGGCAGACACAGAGCTGTAAATGGGAGAACAATATCCTGCGGATCTATCAGGACCTGATTGCAGAGGTGGCCAGGAGAAGAGCGGGGTTCAATCAGATAAAGTCGACCCTTTTTAAGAAAAAGGTGAAGTTTGGACTGCTGTATTCGGCCCGTCTCTGGGTCACGTATGAGGAGCAACATTTTTATTTTGAGTCGCCCGTGGAAACGATGGAGTTCGCGAAAAGGAAAGGACTGGTGGCGGGCGGACTGGGGACTTTGAACTTTGCTGCAACGTTCTTGTTTAGAAATGTTTCTTGTTTTTCGTTTTTTGGATGTTATTTGTAATGCCTTCTGTATTGATTTGGGGCCAGTTGCAGAGCTGAGTGAGTTAAAGTTTACATTTGCACTGATGGGGGATGGAGGTGTGTTTGTTAGATGCTGGATCGTCTGTTTGATCTTTTCTTTGTTTATCGTTTTTTTTCTTGGGCCATTGTGTTGGGACTAGTTTTTCGTTTGAATATGTGTGTATGAGCGGGGGGAGGGTGGGGAGGGAACAATAGGTGGGAGAATGTCTGGTGCCATGGGCGGGGGCCACCAAGCTAGCTGGGCGGGCTAGCTCACGGAAGCGTAGTGGGGGGTGAGCAGATGTTAGGCTTATCGTAGGGGTCGATTTACATTGTGCTGTTACTAGGGGGATAAGGGGGGAAAATGTTCTGCTGATGAGGGAGGGACTTTTGCTGAGGGACAGAGAGGTGGTCGGGGGCAGAGGCTGCCTGGGGGCGGGCCGGTGGAGGCGTGGGCTGGAGACTGGCCCACGAAAGGTGATGGCTGATCGACGAAGTGGGAGGGGGGGGTGAGCCCCCCAACTAGGCTGATCACCTGGAATGTATGAGGGCTAAATGGGCAGGTTAAGAGGGCACGCGTGTTCGGTCATCTGGGAGGACTGAAGGCGGACATGGTAATGCTACACAAGATGCACCTTAGAGTAGCTGATCAGATCGGATTAAGGAAGGGATGGGTCAGACAAAGTTTTTCACTGGGGGTGGACTCAAAGACCAGAGAGGTCGAGATTCTGATGAATAAGCGAGTGGTGTTTGAGGCGGGAAGAATAGTTACGGATGTGGGAGGCCGGTACATTATGGTCAGTGGGAAATTGGAGGAGTTGCAGGTGGTACTAGTAAATGGGTATGCGCCAAATTGGGATGATGTGGAGTTTATAAAGAGGATACTGGTGAAGATACCGGACCTAGATTTGCATAAGTTGGTCATGGGAGGGGACTTCAACACAGTCATTGACCCTGATTTAGACCGGTCGAGCTCAGAGACGGGCAGGGTGCCAGCAATGGCAAAGGAGCTAAAGGGGTTCACGGAGATTTGGGCAGCCAAGAGTGAAGGAGTTCTCCTTCTACTCAAAAGTGCATAAAGTGTACTCCCGGATTGATTTTTAAATTTTGAACAGGGCTCCACTGACGGGCGTGGACACGGGGTACTCGGCGATCACAATCTCAGATCATGCGCCGCACTGGGTTGACCTACAGGTTAGCAACGACAGTAGTCAGCGCCTGCACTGGAGGCTAGACGTGGGACTTTTAGCTGACGAAGAGGTGTGCGGGCGGCTGAGGAAATGTATTGAGAACTACCTGGAAGTCAGCGACACGGGGAAGTTTCGGCAGCGGTGGTCTGGGAGGCATTGAAGGCGGTGGTTAGAGGGGAACTGATCTCAATACACAGGGAGAAGGTAGACAGGGCAGAGACGGACCGACTGATAAAGGAGATATTACAGGTCGACAGGAGGTATGCAGAGATACCAGAGGAAGGGCTTTTAAGGGAACGGCGGAGGCTACAGGCGGAGTTTGACTTGTTTACTACAGGGTGGGCGATTGAGCAGCTGAGAAAGGCGAGGGGGGCGATTTATGAGCATGAAGAGAAGGCCAGTAGAATGCTTGCAAAGCAGCTTTGAAAGAGGGAGGCAGCCAGGGAGATAGGGAATGTAAAGGATGGGTTGGAGACTCCTGGTTGGAGACTCAGCAGGGATGAATAAGGCATTCTAGGAGTTTTACAGTAGGCCGGTCGGAACCCCCAGCTCGGCCGGAGGAGATGAGGCACTTCCTAGGGGGGCTGAATTTCCCGAAGGTGGACGGGAGCTGGTAGATCGGCTTGGGGCCCCGATAGGGTTGGAAGAGATAGCGGAGGGTCTGAAGGCCATGCAGTCGGGTAAAGCCCTGGGGCCGGACGGGTACCCAGTGGAGTTCTTTAAAAAGTTCTCTGGGATATTGGGGCCGCTGTTGATGAGGACATTCAATGAGGCAAGGGAAAGAGGGGTGCTTCCTCGACAATGCCACAGACCACGATTTCATTGATCCTGAAGAGGGACAAGGACCCGGAGCTGTGTGGGTCCTATAGGCTGATATCCCTGTTGAAATGAAAAATGAAAATGAAATGAAATGAAAATCGCTTATTGTCACAAGTAGGCTTCAATGAAGTTACTGTGAAAAGCCCCTAGTCGCCACATTCCGGCACCTGTTCGGGGAGGCTGATATGGGAATTGAACCGTGCTGCTGGCCTGCCTTGGTCTGCTTTAAAAGTCAGCGATTTAGCCCAGTGTGCTAAACCAGCCCCGATTGAATGTGGATGCCAAACTGCTGGCCAAAATCTTGTCCTCTAGGATTGAGGATTGTGTTCCGGACGTTATTGGGGAGGACCAGACGGGGTTTGTTAAGGGAAGGCAGTTGTGGCCAATTGTTAAATGTGATCATGATGCCCCCGGATGGTAGGGAGGTGGAGGTAGTGGTTGCAATGGACGCAGAGAAAGCTTTTGATCGGGTAGAATGGGAATATCTGTGGGAGGTACTGGGATGGTCAGATTTGGGCGGGGCTTTATTGACTGAGTCAGGTTGTTGTATCAGGCTCCTGTGGTGAGCCTACAGATGAACAGGACAACATCGGACTATTTTCGGCTGCCTCAGGGGACGAGACAGGGATGCCCCCTCTTCCCACTGTAGTTCGCGTTAGGCATAAAGCCACTGGCAATTGCGCTGAGAGCCTCAAGGGGCTGGAAGGGGCTGGTCCGGGGGGGGGGGGGGGGGGGGGGGGGGGGTGGAGAGTGGAACAGAGAGTCTCGCTTTATTCAGACGACCTGCTTCTGTATGTATCGGACACATTAGAGGGGATAGAATAAATTATGAGGATTCTGGGGGAATTTGGCTAGTTTTCGGGGTATAAACTAAATATGGGGAAAAGTGAGATGTTTGTGGTCCAGGCAAGGGGACAGGAAAGGCGACTGGGGGAACTGCCGTTTAGAGTGGTAGGGGTACCTAGACACCAAGTGGCGTGGGAATGGGAACGGCTGCACAAGCTAAATCTGGGCGACTAGTAGACCAAATGAAGGGTGATTTTTGGAGGTGGGACGCGCTCCCGTTGTCACTAGCTGGGAGGGTGTAGACAGTGAAAATGACGGTCCTCCCGAGATTCCTGTTTGTGTTTCAGTGTCTCCCCATTTTTATTCCGCGGTCCTTTTTTAAACAGGTAAATAAGATAATCACTGGCTTTGTATGGGCGGGCATGTCCCCGTGAGTAAAAAAGGGGATGCTTGAGTGGAGCAGGGGGGAGGGCGGGCTGGCGCTGCCGAACTTCAGTAATGACTATTGGGTGGCGAATATAGCCATGAATAGGAAGTGGGTGGTGGGAGGAGGGTCGGGATGGGAGCGTATGGAGGCGGCTTCATGCAAGGGCACCAGCTTAGGGGCATTGATAACAGCACCTCTGCTGTTCCCGCCTGTGTGGTACTCCACCAGCCCCGTGATGGTGGTGGCCCTGAGGGAGCATCGGTATGGTCTCCAGTTTGTAATAATCACCGGTTTGCCCCGGGAAGGATGGATGGAGTGTTTTGGAGATGGCAGGAAGCAGGGATTGAGAGAAAGGGGGATATGTTTATAGAAGGGAGCTTCCTTGCCTGAGGGAGCTGGAGGAGAAATTTGGATTGGCGAGGGAAACAAATTTAGGGACCTGAAAGTGCGGGACTTCCTAAGCAGGCAGGTTTCAACCTTCCCGCTTCTACCATCAAGGGGGATACAGGACAGGGTAGTTTCCAGAGTGTGGGTGGGAGAAGGGAGCGTCTCTGATATTTACAAGGAACTCATGGGGTCAGAGGATACACAGACTGAGGAGCTGAAGCACAAGTGGGAAGAGGAGTTGGGAAGAGAAATAGAGGATGGTCTCTGGACGGACACGTTGAGTAGAGTCAACGTGTCCACAACATGTGCCAGGCTCAGCCTGATACAATTCAAGGTCGTTCACCGGGCTCACATGACAGTGGCCCGGATGCGCAGGTTCTTTGGGGTAGAAGATAGGTGTGCAAGGTGTGCGGGAGGGCCAGCGAACCATGTCCACATGTTCCGGACATGCCCAAAGCTTAGGGGATTTTGGCAGGGGTTTGCGGACGTCATGTCCAAGGTGTTAAAAATAAGGGTGGCACTGAGTCCAGAGGTGGCGATTTTCGGAGTGTCGGAAGATCCGGGAATCCAGGAGGAGAAAGAGGCAGACGTTAATTAGTTAATTGGATTAGGCCAGTTTTCAGAGGATAGATTCACAGTATAAAAGTGATCCCCTACAGTGCAGACATTGTTTGCACTGAGTGCTGAATTTGGTGCATTTGAGTGCTAGAGTGAGAGTTTGGTGACTGAGGGAGTGCTGAATTTGGTGCATTTGAGTGCTATAGTGAGAGTTTGGTGACTGAGGGAGTTAGGTGAGGAGGAAGTAAGGTGCTCCTTTCATTTTGTTTCCTACATTTCCGCAAAGAGTGAGAAGAGAGCCAGGAGTTTACAGAGAGTGCAGCTGACTGGGAGCAGAGTCGGAGGGCGGAGGTCCAGTTGGTCCACAGGGCAGCTATATTCTGTAAGGTAAGAGGGGATGGAGGCTAGGCCAGTTGCATGCTCCTCCTGTAGGATGTGGGTGGTGAGGGATACCACTGGTGTCCCCGCTGACTATACCTGCGGGAAATGCACCCAACTTCAGCTCCTCAAAGACCGTGTTAGGGAACTGGAGCTGAAGCTGGATGAACTTCGGATCATCCGGGAGGCAGAGGGGATGATTGAGAAGAGTTACAGGGAGGTAACCACACCCAAGGTACAGGACAAGAATAGCTGGGTTACAGTCAGGGGGAAAAAAACAAACAGGCAGACTGCAGGGATCCCTCGTGGCCGTTCCCCTTCAAAACAAGTATACCATTTTGGATGCTGTTGGTGGGGATGACCTACCGGGGGAAGGCCCTAGCGGCCAGGTCTCTGGCACTGAGTCTAGCTCTGGGGCTCAGAAGGGAAGGGGGGAGAATAGAAAAGCAATAGTTGTAGGAGATTCAATGGTTAGGGGAATAGATAGGAGATTCTGTAGTCGCGAGCGAGACTCCCGGAAGGTATGATGCCTCCCGGGTGCCAGGGCCAGGGATGTCTCGGATCGTGTCTTCAGGATCCTTAAGGGGGAGGGTCAGCAGCCAGAAGTTGTGGTGCACATTGGTACCAACGACATAGGTAGGAAAAGAGGTGTGGAGGTAATAAACAAGTTTAGGGAGTTAGGCTGGAAGTTAAAAGCCAGGACAGACAGAGTTGTCATCTCTGGTTTGTTGCCGGTGCCACGTGATAGCGAGGCTAGGAATAGGGAGAGAGTGCAGTTGAACACGTGGCTGCAGGAATGGTGTAGGAGGGAGGGCTTCAGGTATTTGGATAATTGGAGCGCATTCTGGGGAAGGTGGGACCTGTACAAGCAGGACGGGTTGCATCTGAACCAGAGGGGCACCAATATCCTGGGAGGGAGGTTTTCTAGTACTCTTCGGGAGGGTTTAAACTAATTTGGCAGGGGAATGGGAACCGGATTTGTAGTCCAGCAACTAAGGTAGCCGATATTCAGGACGCCAAAGCGTGTAATGAGGCAGTGGGGAAGGGAACACTGACAAAGGAGAGTATTTGCAGGCACGGAGATGGGTTGAAGTGTGTATACTTCAACGCAAGAAGCATCAGGAATAAGGTGGGTGAACTTAAGGCATGGATCGGTACTTGGGACTACGATGTGGTGGCCATCACGGAAACTTGGATAGAAGAGGGGCAGAAATGGTTGTTGGAGGTCCCTGGTTATAGATGTTTCAATAAGCTTAGGGAGGGTGGTAAAAGAGGTGGGGGGTGGCATTATTAATTAGAGATAGTATAACAGCTGCAGAAAGGCAGTTCGAGGAGTATCACCCTATTGAGGTAGTATGGGTTGAAGTCAGAAATAGGAGCAGTCACCTTATTAGGAGTTTTCTATAGGCCCCCCAATAGTAGCAGAGATGTGGAGGAACAGATTGGGAAACAGATTTTGGAAAGGTGCAGAAGTCATAGGGTAGTAGTCATGGGCGACTTTAACTTCCCAAATATTGAGTGGAAACTCTTTAGATCAAATAGTTTGGATGGGGTGGTGTTCGTGCAGTGTGTCCAGGAAGCTTTTCTAACACAGTATGTAGATTGTCCGACCAGAGGAGGGGCAATATTGGATTTAGTATTGGGTAATGAACCAGGGCAAGTGATAGATTTGTTAGTGGGGGAGCATTTTGGAGATAGTGACCACAATTCTGTGACTTTCACTTTAGTAATGGAGAGGGATAGGTACGTGCAACAGGGCAAGGTTTACAATTGGGGGAAGGGTAAATACGATGTTGTCAGACAAGAATTGAAGTGCATAAGTTGGGAACATAGGCTGGCAGGGAAGGACACAAGTGAAATGTGGAACTTGTTCAAGGAACAGGTGCTACGTGTCCTTGATATGTATGTCCCTGTCAGGCAGGGAAGAGATGGTCGAGTGAGGGAACCATGGTTGACAAGAGAGGTTGAATGTCTTGTTAAGAGGAAAAAGGAGACTTATGTAAGGCTGAGGAAACAAGGTTCAGACAGGGCATTGGAGGGATACAAGATAGCCAGAGGGAACTGAAGAAAGGGATTCGGAGAGTTAAGAGAGGGCATGAACAATCTTTGGCGGGTAGGATCAAGGAAAACCCCAAGGCCTTTTACACATATGTGAGAAATATGAGAATGACTAGAGAGAGGGTAGGTCCGATCAAGGACTGTAGCGGGAGATTGTATATTGAGTCTGAAGAGATAGGAGAGGTCTTGAACGTGTACTTTTCTTCTGTATTTACAAATGAGAGGGGCGATATTGTTGGAGAGGACAGTGTGAAACAGATTGGTAAGCTCGAGGAAATACCTGTTAAGAAGGAAGATGTGTTGGGTTGGGCATTTTGAAAAACTTGAGGATAGACAAGTCCCCCGGGCCTGACGGGATATATCCAAGGATTCTATGGGAAGCAAGAGATGAAATTGCAGAGCCGTTGGCAATGATCTTTTCGTCCTCACTGTCAACAGGGGTGGTACCAGGGGATTGGAGAGTGGCGAATGTCGTGCCCCTGTTCAAAAAAGGGACTCGGGATAACCCTGGGAATTACAGGCCAGTTAGTCTTACTTCGGTGGTAGGCAAAGTAATGGAAAGGGTACTGAAGGATAGGATTTCTGAGCATCTGGAAAGACACTGCTTGATTAGGGATAGTCAGCACGGATTTGTGAGGGGTAGGTCTTGCCTTACGAGTCTTATTGAATTCTTTGAGGAGGTGACCAAGCATGTGGATGAAGGTAAAGCAGTGGATGTAGTGTACATGGATTTTAGTAAGGCATTTGATAAGGTTCCCCATGGTAGGCTTATGCAGAAAGTAAGGAGGCATGGGATAGTGGGAAATTTGGCCAGTTGGATAACGAACTGGCTGACCGATAGAAGTCAGAGAGTGGTGGTGGATGGCAAATATTCAGCCTGGATCCCAGTTACCAGTGGCGTACCGCAGGGATCAGTTCTGGGTCCTCTGCTGTTTGTGATTTTCATTAATGACTTGGATGAGGGAGTTGAAGGGTGGGTCAGTAAATTTGCAGACGATACGAAGATTGGTGGAGTTGTGGATAGTAAGGAGGGCTGTTGTCGGCTGCAAAGAGACATAGATAGGGTGCAGAGCTGGGCTGAGAAGTGGCAGATGGAGTTTAACCCTGAAAAGTGTGAGGTTGTCCATTTTGGAAGGACAAATATGAATGCGGAATACAGGGTTAACGGTAGAGTTCTTGGCAATGTGGAGGAGCAGAGAGATCTTGGGGTCTATGTTCATACATCTTTGAAAGTTGCCCCACAAGTGGATAGAGCTGTGAAGAAGGCCTGTGGTGTGCTCGCGTTCATTAACAGAGGGATTGAATTTAAGAGCCGTGAGGTGATGATGCAGCTGTACAAAGCTTTGGTAAGGCCACATTTGGAGTACTGTGTACAGTTCTGGTCGCCTCATTTTAGGAAGGATGTGGAAGCTTTGGAAAAGGTGCAAAGAAGATTTACCAGGATGTTGCCTGGAATGGAGAGTAGGTCTTACGAGGAAAGGTTGAAAGTGCTAGGCCATTTCTCATTAGAACGGAGAAGGATGAGGGGCGACTTGATAGAGGTTTATAAGATGATCAGGGGAATAGATAGAGTAGACAGTCAGAGACTTTTTCCCCGGGTGGAACAAACCATTACAAGGGGACATAAATTTAAGGTGGAAGATATAGGAGGGATATCAGAGGTAGGTTCTTTACCCAGAGAGTAGTGGGGGCATGGAATGCACTGCCTGTGGAAGTAGTTGAATCGGAAACATTAGGGACCTTCAAGCAGCTATTGGATAGGTACATGGATTACGGTAAAATGATATAGTGTAGATTTATTTGTTTTTAAGGGCAGCACGGTAGCATTGTGGATAGCACAATTGCTTCACAGCTCCAGGGTCCCAGGATCGATTCCGGCTTGGGTCACTGTCTGTGCGGAGTCTGCACGTCCTCCCCGTGTCTGCGTGGGTTTCCTCCGGATGCTCCGGTTTCCTCCCACAGTCCAAGGATGTGCAGGTTAGGTGAATTGCCCAATGATAAATTGCCCTTAATGTCCAAAATTGCCCTTGGTGTTGGGTGGAGGTGTTGAGTTTGGGTGGGGTGCTCTTTCCAGGAGCCGGTGCGGACTCGAGGGGCCGAATGGCCTCCTTCTGCACTGTAAATTCAATGATAATCTATGATTAATATAGGTCAAAGGTTCGGCACAACATCGTGGGACGAAGGGCCTGTTCTGTGCTGTATTTTCTATGTTCTATGTTCTGGCCTTTGCTTTCCTGGTAGCCCAGAGATGGATATTATTAGCTTGGAGGGACTCAAAGCCACTGAAGTCGGAGACCTGGCTATCTGACATGGCCAGCTTTTACTGCTTGGAGAAAATCAAGTCCGCCTTGAGACGGTCAATGTCAGGGTTCGCCCGGAGGTGGCAGCCGTTCGTCGACTTCTTTGCGGAAAATGAACCGTCAGCAGAAGGAGGGCGTAGCTTAGTTTAGAGTAGGGGGTTAGTAAAGGTGGGACCTATAAGGGAGGAAGACGGCTTTTGCACTATGTTTATAAATTCATGTTGTGTTATGGGCCAGGGTTTAGAGAACCCCAAAGTGTATCATGGAGTTCACCTGACCCACAACTTTTAATAGATTGTGGTATGGGGAGCACACGGCCCATTCTACAGGTGTGGTACAGCAGAAATGGAAAAGTATTTTTTAAAGCAAAACAATGTTTATTCTATGAACTCAAGTTAACCTTTTTCAGACATACAGTGGACATCTTAGCAACCATCAATTCAAATATAACCCCCAAAGAATACAGCACTAAGTAACCCTTGAGCTTTATTTTTAACATCCATAAGACTTAAAACAAAGCCTTTTAACAGAAGCACCTCAGGTTTAAATTCACTACTGAGAACAGTTACCATGCTGAAATCAGCAAATGGACATTCATAAGCTTGCAGAGATTCACACACATCCTGGTGTGATTGCAGCTTCTCCAAAACTAAAATGAAACCAAACCCACCCTGCAGCAAAAAGCCTAAAGCGAAAGTAAAAAGCCCAGCTCCACCCACTCTCTGACATCACTGCAGTAATAAACACCCATTTCTTAAAGGTACTCTCACTGCAGATATTTATATACACACCCATTTATAAACACCCATTTCTTAAAGGCACTCTCACATGACAATTGTTTATTTTGTTGTTATTGTGAAACCATAAATACCTCAATAAAATGTTTATAAAAAAAAAAGAAACTTCCAAAGCTCATATTAAAGTTATGTGTGCGTTTGTTCAAATATGTAAATTATCTGCAGGAATTAATTCTGCTTTATTGGCTGAGTTTGAAAAGGAGTGTTCTTATTGGGGGAAAGAGCGGAGATGTGTTGTTTCCACAGTCAAACTGCTGCTTCTTTGGGAGTCACTGTTAAATCGAAAAGGTAATTTTTTAGCCTGCCTTGAATATCTCAGTGAATTTGATGATTCCTCAAATTGCATTTGAAAATTGTCTCAGAGAAGACCAACATTTTACTGCATAGAAGCTACGCTGACTTCATCACTGTAATGACCGAGCGAGTGAGAAACCAATTCACGAATGAAGAATAAGATGCCAAATACTATTCTATAATAATTGATTCAACACCAAATCTGAGTCATGTGGACCAATTAAGATTAATTTTAAGATATATGACCAATGATGGTGAAGTTGTAGAGCGATTTCCTTGTTTTATCCTGCTATAACCCCACAATTCTGAGTATTTGGGGAGATCTGTTTTGTAAATTATTGCCAATTTAGGTTTTGACATCAAAGCTTGTCAGGGGCAGAGCTTCGATAATGCCACAAAATAGCAGGAAAATATTCAGGTCTATAAGCAAGAACAATGCAAGCCCTTGGGCATTATTCAGCTCATGTTCCAGTCTCTCCTTGAATTGAATCTGCAATACTGCAGCTGAATCTTGTGAGGAAGCTGTACATTTTTGACTTTAGAACATAGAACATAGAATGATACAGCGCAGTATAGGCCCTTCGGCCCACGATGTTGCACCGAAACAAAAGCCATCTAACCTACACTATGCCATTATCATCCATATGCTTATCCAATAAACGTTTAAATGCCCTCAATGTTGGTGAGTTCACTACTGTTGCAGGTAGGGCATTCCATGGCCTCACCACTCTTTGCGTAAAGAACCTACCTCTGACCTCTGTCCTATATCTATTACCCCTCAGTTTAAAGCTACGTCCCCTCGTGCCAGCCATTTCCATCCGCGGGAGAAGGCTCTCACTGTCCACCCTATCTAACCCCCTGATTATTTTGTATGCCTCTATTAAGTCTCCTCTTAACCTTCTTCTCCCCAACGAAAACAACCTCAAGTCCATCAGCCTTTCCTCATAAGATTTTCCCTCCATACCAGGCAATATCCTGGTAAATCTCCTCTGCACCCGCTCCAAAGCCTCCACGTCCTTCCTATAATGCGGTGACCAGAACTGTACGCAATACTCCAAATGCGGCCGTACCAGAGTTTTGTACAGCTGCAACATGACCTCATGACTCCGGAACTCAATCCCTCTACCAATAAAGGCCAACACTCCATAGGCCTTCTTCACAACCCTATCAACCTGGATGGCAACCTTCAGGGATCTATGTACATGGACACCTAGATCCCTCTGCTCATCCACCCTTCCAAGAACTTTACCATTAGCCAAATATTCCGCATCCCTGTTATTCCTTCCAAAGTGAATCACCTCACACTTCTCGACATGAAACTCCATTTGCCACCTCTCAGCCCAGCTCTGCAGCTTATCTATGTCCCTCTGTAACCTGCTACTTCCTTCCACACTGTCGACAACACCACCGACTTTAGTGTCATCTGCAAATTTACTCACCCACCCTTCTGCACCCTCTTCTAGGTCATTGATAAAAATGACAAACAGCAACGGCCCCAGAACAGATCCTTGTGGTACGCCACTTGTAACTGAACTCCATTCTGAACATTTCCCATCAACCACCACCCTCTATCTTCTTTCAGCTAGCCAATTTCTGATCCACATCTCTAAATCACCCTCAATCCCCAGCCTCCGTATTTTCTGCAATAGCCTACCGTGGGGAACCTTATCAAACGCTTTACTGAAATCCATATACACCACATCAACTGCTCTACCCTCGTCTACCTGTTCAGTCACCTTCTCAAAGAACTCGATAAGGTTTGTGAGGCATGACCTACCCTTCACAAAGCCATGCTGACTATCCCTGATCATAGTATTCCTATCTAGATGATTATAAATCTTGTCTCTTATAATCCCCTCCAAGACTTTACCCACTACAGACGTGAGGCTCACCGGTCTATAGTTGCCGGGGTTGTCTCTACTCCCCTTTTTGAAAAAAGGGACCACATTTGCTATCCTCCAGTCCTCTGGCACTATTCCTGTAGCCAATGATGACATAAAAATCAAAGCCAAAGGTCCAGCAATCTCTTCCCTGGCCTCCCAGAGAATCCTAGGATAAATCCCATCAGGTCCCGGGGACTTATCTATTTTCAGCCTGTCCAGAATTGCCAACACCTCTTCCCTACGTACCTCAATGCCATCTATTCTAATAGCCTGGGTCTCAGCATTCTCCTCCACAACATTATCTTTTTCCTGAGTGAATACTGATGAAAAATATTCATTTAGTATCTCGCCTATCTCTTCAGACTCCACACACAACTTCCCATCCCTGTCCTTGACTGGCCCTACTCTTACCCTAGTCATTCGCTTATTCCTGACATACCTATAGAAAGCTTTTGGGTTTTCCTTGATCCTACCTGCCAAATACTTCTCATGTCCCCTCCTTGCTCGTCTTAGCTCTCTCTTTAGATCCTTCCTCGCTACCTTGTAACTATCAAGCGCCCCAACTGAAACTTCACACCTCATTTTCACATAGGCCTCCTTCTTCCTCTTAACAAGAGATTCCACTTCTTTGGTAAACCACGGTTCCCTCGCTCGCGCCTTCCTCCCTGCCTGACCGGTACGTAGTTATCAAGAACACGCAGTAGCTGTTCCTTGAACAAGCTCCACATATCCAGTGTGCCCAACACTTGCAGCCTACTTCTCCAACCTATCCCCCCCCAAGTCACGTCTAATGGCTTCATAATTGCCCTTCCCCCAGCTATAACTCTTGCCCTGCGGTGTATACTTATCCCTTTCCATCACTAACGTTGTTCAACGACTTTGTTCAAAATGTGTGTGTATTTTTTCGGTTTCAAAGCATCGGTGGAATATCTTGCAATCGTGTTTGAAGCAGGGAAATGGAAAACATTTGATGGTCAAAAATAATTTGTGACACCAGGTGGTCTGCTCATGCAGCAGCTGTTATGGCTTTGAAAATGAACTTTGTTGTGAGAAAGGAAACCTTATCAGACAAATTCATAAAAAACACATGTTTTTAGCAAAATATTTAGCAGAGAAGTTTGAAAAGTACGGTATTGCTGTTATTACTCTTTTGTGTAACATTTACTTCAGAGAATGAATGCCATCAGCAAATGGCTGAAAAATATTGATCCAACTGTGTTGAATGCTGCACAATTTTTAGCCACAAGTTTTGTCATGAAAGTTTGAAATGGCGGAAGCAGAGGCACTAATATTAGCAAAAATTACAGGTCCCTCTGATTATGAGAAGCTTACAAGGTGCAGGAAGTTATTTTTTGATTAAACTAGAGACAATAAAATCACTTTCAAAGGAAAAGTGAAGATCATTGTTGAGACTGTCAATGTTATTTTGTAACATAATGGTGCAACTACAGAGTAGAAGTGAATCTGAAGGCAACTGGTGATTTATTTTGCATAATTTTGACAGATGTTTGGATTATAATGCTAAAAGCAACTATAGTAAGAAATTAAGTGAATTCTAACAGGACATAGACACAAAACCTTTTGTAGATGAGTGAAACAATTCATTCATTTCATCGATAATGACGAGCTCTGTGATTCGAGATTACCGGCTGATTTGTACAGACTTGTATGTGATATTTTACAGGCAATCTGTCCAGATGTGGAAACCATTCTGAAAACATTTTTAACAAGACCTGTCACAAATTATTCTGGTGAACATTCTTTTTCTGTATTGAACAGAGTTAAAAATTATTTGTGATGTACAATGAGTCAGGAACATTTGACAAATTCAGCAATATTGATGATCAAAAGTGTGTCTTTACAAGATTTTACCTATGATGATGCAATTGATAATTTTGTGAAGAAAGGTATGGAAAAAAAGCTGTCGAAATTGCCATGTCAATGAGTCAAGAAGAATGAAAATGTTAAAAATCTGTCAATCTTCCATATTCTCTTGTTTAAATTCTGTTTTCGAAATGGGCCATTGTGAATCTGATATAATGGCAGCTGGTCACATGCTGATAGTTTTAATCTAATCATCATGGCTCTCAAGACTGGCCATCAGAAATTCTCTTTGAGGACAGAGAATGGAATCCTGCAGACAGAGCCATTGATATTGGAATTGGACTCACGGGACACTCCACTGACATGAATTTACATCATAACTTCTTTGATTCTGTGAGAGGAAGTAAGGAAGTTAACTTTTTCTGAAACTGAATGAGACTCTGAAATATACTGAATGGCAGCGTATGCATCTTGTTGATGGGAGTATTTGCTCCTGCACAGGCCTGTGCTGCAGTGATGTTATTGCCTGATTTTTCCATCTCGTTGCTCGTCAGCAAGTTCCATGTTTTCGCACCTCAAGACACACACATCACAATACTGACCGTCTTTACTGTCATTCTGACAAGAGGTAAGCTTGGCTTTCAATTCAGCAAATATTCATACATGTGTGTTTTACAAGTTAAAAAGCACTAAAGCAGTTAAGCAGTGATCAATATGTGTATTTTTGTGGCTTGCACTTTTGCTTTCTGTGTGGCTTGGGTTGGGTCGAGGATGTGACATCATTGAGACATGGTGTCATTGGGGATGGGGCATGACATCATTGTGGTAGGTGCCTGACTCCATTGTCCAGAAATGAAGGCTAAATCACCCTCACAAAGTGTAAGTCCAGCCATTGTTTTTATTCATATACACAGTTGCTTTCTGGATGATTTTGTCTCTTTACACACATTTGTACTTTAAAAAACAAAATAACTGACCTAAAATATGCCATTTTGTATTATGCAGCACTTTGCATTGAATTTCTGAGCTCACGTCCACTGGAGATTCAGTCACACACATGTATTCATTATCAAGTGACTTGGGCAATTTCCCGGTGAATAGATTAATCCTTATCCTGCAACTGGTTGCCATTAGCAAGCTAACTGGGTATTCTCCTTGTTTGTCAACGCATGACACATGAGCCCAAGTGAAGTGTTGGAAAGGCATGTGTGGGACAGAAAGGTCCCTGAGGAGAAGGAAGGAGATGAAGCAGCGCATGTGCTACCCCGCCCACCCAGTCAGATACTAGTGCGGCTCAATTATCAGCTGGCATCATGTTTTCGGAGCTTTCGGCTGCTTTTTACGGATTGCAGAGCTCGCTTATCCCACATCAGCCGTGCCTTTGAAACGAGAGATCATCATTCCCTGAACATGCAAACTGCTCCAGCTGCTTTTAGCACAAACGAAGCGGCTTCGACATTGACGTGCACTGTTCCTGAAAAATGTTAGCCCGCCCTTTACTGCACTGAAGCTTGAAGATTTACTTTTAAACCCGACTCTGCAGTTTAAACCATGGAGTCACCCACTAAGGAAATCGAAGAGTTTGAGAGCAACTCTCTCAAATATTTGCAACCGGAACAAATAGAGAAAATATGGCTCCGGCTCAGGGGACTGTAAGTACAGTGTGACTTTTCAAATATTATGTTCGATCTTGTATTTAAAGTTCCGTCAGCAACAAAAATACAGAATCTATTTCACATGCAACGTCTTTGTAGTTTGAAGCTGTTTCCACTTTTAAATACTTTCCCAGTGTAAATGACAAGTGCCTTCTGATCAGTACACCAGGACTGCACTGGGACTGATATATTATTGGAAAGAAACCGGCTTTTCCCCGTATTATTGGATTGATCCTGACACTGTTGTGTGAACAGTGGAAAGTGATCGGAAAAGCGAGGCTGGTTGTTACCCTTCACTGAGGAATAGAAATTCACCTGCTGGTCCTTCACTGACAACCACAGGGCACACGGCATGAAAGAGGACAAAAAGCAACTCTTGTAAAAATCACTTCTACTCCGGTGCGTTGAGGGATTAGACTCACAAATGCTCCCTGTCTGCCTGTACACCAGTGAGGCATTCAATCAGAAATCAGTCTTCAGTTCGACTTGAAGTATCCCTCTGGCTAAATCCTATTTCGATTTTCTTCTGCTGATCTAGTTTGTACAATCTGAGCTTTGATTGCGACCCCCCCCCCCCCCCCCCCCCGCCCAGCAGCTTGAAATCAGCTCTTGAATATTCAATCTCTGCTGCTGATTGAATTCAGTTTCAAGCGATTCCATTGGGAGGATGAACATAAGAAGAAAGATGAGGTTAGGTATAGGATTTTTGAGCAGTGGTGTGCCAGTTTGACAGCGTTCAATTAACGTTTAGTCACTCGGTGAGAAAAACTGCCCAGGCACATTGACTACCTCATCAGAGGGAGTTAAACTCTGTTTATTAACTGGTGGTAAATAAATATCACAGCAAAGGCAAGATTTCAACTTTAGCATTACCGAGGCAGAACTGAAGATATATTAGACTGTCTCTGAAATTGAAGGCAAGATATAAATTTGTTATGAGACTTAAAAGTACAGTCACGCTTGACGTGGCTGCCCATGTATTCTCCATCAATGTTTAATCCTGGCTGAGTGATGATTCTGCGGAGGCACTGCGACGTATCCCTCAGAAGAGGCTTCTCACTGAATTGGACAGCTGCCAATGTGCTTAACACCATTTGAGGGACTGTTAATATCATATTGATTGATAAATTAAACACACTGCTTCAGTTAAGATTGTTAAATGTTTTTTTTTTACCACTAATTCATTCATTAATGTAACAAAAGCTCCTATTTATCTTCATGCACTTCAAACCCCAAAAGTTTTTCTCACCAAATATGTACAGAGAGGCTCCTTGGGTGAACTGTACAACATTCTGGTTGTGAACCTGTACTCGGTGGCCAGGCAGATCAGAGATTAGCGTGTACTGATTGCATGGTCACGTTTTATTTTTCATGTGGTTCATTTTAATGCCTGCAAAAATCGTAAACTACAACTTGAAACGGTGAGCCCCACATTCGTTCATCTGATTCGTGATTAAGCCAATCGAGGTTTTGTGCCCGGGAGCCCTGCCCAGCTCTTTATTTATTGCTGGTCGTCTTCATAAAAGCTTTATGAAATGCCGGCCAGGATAATGAGTGCAATTTACTGCTTCACTGGGTTGTCAGAGTTTCTTGTTAAAATAAAATCTCATCGTATATGGAACACTAAACATTTGAACATTTCCGTGAGACTGAAATGACACTATGGGTGAAAGAATAAGATTCTGCAAATCTGTATTCAAAAGAGTCAATCCAATTTAAGGTTCCAGGTATGACATATCACCAGAATCTGGTCTCCACTGTTCACATTTTCATTAACTCGTTCACCTGCCTACCCCCCAAAACAATCCAATGCCAAAATATCCCTTTGTCTGTATAATGTAGAATTTAATAAGTGTATTTTCAAGCATTCCACTATCCCAGTTTATGTTGCTTTATTTCTTTTTCCTATAGGAGAAAATACAGAAAAACCTCCCAGAGGTAAGAGTGATTGAGCAGATCTCTGGCTCTGCCTTTCATTAATATACAACTTGGTAGAGATTATAAATCTCCCAGCGTGATGATTTTCTTTTTAAAGAATCAAAGTAAGCCATTGCAAGCGAGGTATTTCAGATTGGTAACTGATAATCTTAATCAAGTTTAAGTGAGGATGGAATCCCTGGTCTGGATGGATTGTATCCATATATTAATATAGCCTCAGGATGAGATAGCAGAATCAATATTGCATCCTTATATGGCATCATTAGGAATGGGAATAGTGTTGGATGACTAAAAGACAACTGGTGGTTTTTAAGAGGAGAGGGAACATGTCCAGGAATCTACAGACGATTAAGGGCAAAATTGTTGATCAGGAAGATGGTGGAATCTTGAATCAAGGTTGTAATAGAACAAAATCTGGAAACCCAAGACATTAAAAAAAGCCACCCATTTCAAATGTCATGCTTAATTAGCTTTATTGAGCTATGTCTGGCGGGGACTCTGGCTCCTGGTAGGTCTAACCAAACCGGACAGGTCTCAGGTGAAAGGTCCGAAAAAGAACAACAAACTGGACATCTCGGTTGGGGGTTGGGCAGGGGGCCAATCATCCCACCCTGTAAAAATAACATCAAGTTACAGAAACTGTGAAGAACAAAGCAAATACTCACAATGGAGTTGCAGGAGACTTTAGCCAGACATCTGACAGTTTGACCACCTCTGACCAAAGCCTTCCTGGGAAAACCTGTAGTGTGAAGACGGATCTATTCGGACAAAAATTTAACATCAGTAGATGTAATATAGTTGGATTTTCAAAAGACTCGTGGCAGGCCAGATCATGTGGAGTGAAGAGCTAAGTAGCAGAATGGTCAGAAAACAGAACTTAGAAACCAAGCGTGGCAGTTAAATATATTTACTCAGACTGTTGAAAGGTCAGCCGTGCTGTTCGACAAATATTGGTGCTGCAAACCATTTGGACTCAAATCAGACGTATAATTTTAAAATTTGCAGATGACATTAAATTGGGAGGTGTAATTCATACTGGGGATGACAGCACTGAAAGACGAGAAGACGTTAATATATTTCCAGAATGGAGATGTAATTAGAAAATTTATTGCAATATACTTAAATGTGAAGCAATGCATTTCGGTAGGAGGAATTTTTCATGTCAGTAAAGAACATAAAGTGAAAATGGGTTAGAGGAGCAAAGGGGTTTAGGGGTAGAGATTTACAAATCATTATAAACAGGAACATGGGTTAACATGATCAGAAAAATGCAAGCAAAGCACTGGGGTTCATTTCTACAGGAAGTAAATCAAAAAATAAGTTCACAGGATCGGAGTGTTGCAGATAAAGCCAGTTTTTGTTCCCCTTCCTGAATTGTCCTTGAGAAGATGGTGCTCAGCTGCTGACTGATGTGCTGTAGGTACATACAAAGTGCTGATGGGAGCCAATTCCAGAATTTTGACTCAGCGAAAATGAAGGAAAGGCGATACATTTCCAAGTCAGAAGAGTGTGCAGCTTGGAGAGGAGTTTTCAGATGATGGGTGTTCCCATGAATATGCTGCCCTTTTCTTCTCGATGGTAGAGATTTGGAAGGTGCTTCTGAGGAAGCTTGGCAAGTCACTGCTGCGCAGCTTGTGTATAGTACACATTGCTGCCACTGTGTGTTGATGGTAGTGGGAGTAAATGAGTGAATGTTTGAGGTGGTGGATGGAATACTGATCAAGCGAGCTTCTTTGTCCTGGATGGTGTCGAGCCTCTTGAATGTTGTTGGAGCTGCACGCATCCAGTCAAGTTCTGGATTTTTGCCTTGTAGATGATGGATAGGTTTGGGAGTCAGGAGGTGAGTTACTCACCGTAAAATTCCCATCTTTGACCGGCGCCTGTAGCCACGGCATTTATGTGGCTGGCCTAGCTAAGTTTCTGGTCAATGATGACTTACAGGATGTTGATAGTGAGACATCCAGCAAAGGCAATTTGAATGTCAAAGGGCGATTTGCAGACTGTCTCTTTTTGGAAATGGTTGCTGCCTGGCATACATATTACTTGACATCTATCAGCCCATACCAGAGCTGAGAGAATATATTTATTGTGAAAGGCTGGAACTCTTTCATGTGAGTCTTCAAAATAATGAAGAAGTTGATGGGCAGGTGTAAAAATGATGTTGCCCCTTGAGGGAGTCCAAAATCACGGCTCATAAATAGTAGTCACTGATAAATCCAATCAAGCATCTGGGAGAAACCTCTTTATCCAGAAAAGGTTGTAATGTGAGACTTGCTACGAAATGGAGTAGTTGAGATGAAGCTAGATAAAAACAAGAAAGAGAAAGGAATAAAATGATGCGCTGATGAGACGTAGATAGAGTAGAGTATGAGGAAGATACAGCGACGCATAATCACTAACATCAACAAGGTGAGTTGAATGAACTGTTTCTGTGCTGTGAATTATTTACAAACAGCACTGGATGATGACATCCAGCCTCACCTTTTGCCACTGAGTAAACTAATTAAACGTTTATTGCTACCTTTCGGTTACTGAACATTGCCTTTCCATAGATCAATACATCAGTTAATACCTATCTAATCACAGGCATGGTGTATGTCAGGTATGGTTAGGCGTTTCACAGCTATTCGACTATAGTGTCTGTCACTCCCCAACTGACCAAACAACATTCAGAGTTCGAGTTCAAAAAACTTTACTCAAGCTATAGAAGGGGAGCTGAACTTCCACCATGTGGCTTGACGGTTCCCGAATCATAGAAAATACAGAACAATTATACCTTTGCTTATCTTCCAATCAAAAGAATAAATCTTTGTGTAGGAATTATCTGTATCCATTCAGAACTAACAATTTGGATTATATAATGTATAATATGTGAATAGAATTACCAATCATAATTGGGCATGTATACTTAATTATAATATCACCAAGCATGTATTTGTCTCTCCCTATCTAATAACTGCTCGACCTCAGTAAGATAGAAAAATATGCTTGACCAGTGGTGTACCATACTCCCCCTCCACTTTCCTGTGTGTTTGTGGGCACACATGAGCTGCAGTTGCATAATGATCAATTAAATTCTTGTGTGACCACAGCCTCCCTATGATTAAAATAGCAAGGTTCCTTGAATGGTATCTGAAGACAGTAGTTTCTCATCACTTTATTTTGAGAATTTAGCAGCTTGCTGCCTGTGTGATTTTTAAACCTATATGACTTCTAAAGACATGTAAATATGACATCTTACCCTGTTCAAAAAAGGGACTAGGGATAACCCTGGGAATTACAGGCCAGTTAGTCTTACTTCGGTGGTAGGCAAAGTAATGGAAAGGGTACTGAAGGATAGGATTTCTGAGCATCTGGAAAGACACTGCTTGATTAGGGATAGTCAGCATGGATTTGTAAGGGGTAGGTCTTGCCTTACAAATCTTATTGAATTCTTTGAGGAGGTGACCAAGCATGTGGATGAAGGTAAAGCAGTGGATGTAGTGTACATGGATTTTAGTAAGGCATTTGAGAAGGTTCCTCATGGTAGGCTTCTGCAGAAAGTAAGGAGGCATGGGATAGTGGGAAATTTGGCCAGTTGGATAACGAACTGGCTAACCGATAGAAGTCAGAGAGTGGTGGTGGATGGCAAATATTCAGCCTGGATCCCAGTTACCAGTGGCGTACCGCAGGGATCAGTTCTGGGTCCTCTGCTGTTTGTGATTTTCATTAAGGACTTGGATGAGGGAGTTGAAGGCTGGGTCAGTAAATTTGCAGACGATACGAAGATTGGTGGAGTTGTGGATAGTAAGGAGGGCTGTTGTCGGCTGCAAAGAGACATAGATAGGATGCAGAGCTGGGCTGAGAAGTGGCAGATGGAGTTTAACCCTGAAAAGTGTGAGGTTGTCCATTTTGGAAGGACAAATATGAATGCGGAATACAGGGTTAACGGTAGAGTTCTTGGCAATGTGGAGGAGCAGAGAGATCTTGGGGTCTATGTTCATACATCTTTGAAAGTTGCCACTCAAGTGGATAGAGCTGTGAAGAAGGCCTATGTTGTGCTCGCGTTCATTAACAGAGGGATTGAATTTAAGAGCCGTGAGGTGATGATGCAGCTGTACAAAACTTTGGTAAGGCCACATTTGGAGTACTGTGTACAGTTCTGGTCACCTCATTTTAGGAAGGATGTGGAAGCTTTGGAAAAGGTGCAAAGAAGATTTACCAGGATGTTACCTGGAATGGAGAGTAGGTCTTACGAGGAAAGGTTGAGGGTGCTAGGCCTTTTCTCATTAGAGCGGAGAAGGACGAGGGGCGACTTGATAGAGGTTTATAAGATGATCAGGGGAATATATAGAGTAGACAGTCAGAGACTTTTCCCCCGGGTGGAACAAACCATTACAAGGGGACATAAATTGAAGCTGAAAGGTGGAAGATATAGGAGAGATATCAGAGGTAGGTTCTTTACCCAGAGAGTAGTGGGGGCATGGAATGCACTGCCTGTGGAAGTAGTTGAATCGGAAACATTAGGGACCTTCAAGCAGCTATTGGATAGGTGCATGGATTACGGTAAAATGATATAGTGTAGATTTATTTGTTTTTAAGGGCAGCACGGTAGCATTGTGGATAACTCAATTGCTTCACAGCTCCAGGGTCCCAGGTTCGATTCCGGCTTGGGTCACTGTCTGTGCGGAGTCTGCACGTCCTCCCCGTGTCTGCGTGGGTTTCCTCCGGGTGCTCCGGTTTCCTCCCACAGTCCAAAGATGTGCAGGGTAGGTGGATTGGCCATGATAAATTGCCCTTAGTGTCCAAAATTGCCCTTGGTGTTGGGTGGAGGTGTTGAGTTTGGGTGGGGTGCTCTTTCCAAGAGCCGATGCAGACTCGGGGGGCCGAATGGCCTCCTTCTGCACTGTAAATTCAATGATAATCTATGATTAATCTAGGACAAAGGTTCGGCACAACACCGTGGGCCGAAGGGCCTGTTTTGTGCTGTATTTTCTATATTCTATGTTCTTACTTGACTGTGACAGAGGTAAACTGAACTCTTTGATCCAGCTGACCACATAATCATATTCCCATGCCTCTTCCATCATCTGACTGGATGGGACTGCATTTGCTTGATTTTATTTATGCCTGTCATATTGGAGCAAGAGAAACCGCCTGCAGTAACTTCTCTTCATTCCATTACCATTAACTCTGGTGTTCCCCATGGATATATTTTTGCCCTCCTCACTTTCCACATCTAAATACTGCCTCTAAGCATCATCATCTAAAATCATGGTATCAGTTACCATACATAATTGATGATATCCAGATTTTCATTTTCTTCATCATATTACTCGCTCCCTTTCAAAATTGTCAAACTGGTGGACCAACATCTAGTGTTGGACGGGCAAAAAAATCATCCAATTATGAATGAGGGAGTCACAGACTCTGTTTACTGGCGACTGAATCCATTCTTTTCCTGGCTGAGGCTGAACCTTGCTGACACATTTGACCCTGAGGTGAGCATCCTACCATCACTAAAACTTTTATTTCCACTTTCAGAACAGAATCACACAGTGCTGAAGTGAGGCCATTCGGCCATCAAGTGTGCACTGACACACGAAAGCACCTCACCTACCTACCGAATCCCATTTACCAGCATTTGACCCATATGCTTGTCCATATGGCCTTGAATGTTACGATGTGCCAAGTGCTCATCCAGGCACTTTTTAAAGGATGTGAGGCAGCCTTCATCTGCCACCTTCCCAGGCAGTGCATTCCCGATCGTCATCACCCACTGGGTAAAAATGTTTTTCCTCACTTTGAACATTCAACTTTGACCTTGACTCAACTTATCTGCTGCTGAATTTTACTTTGGGTTATTCCAACATACTCCTCGCTGGTTTTCTTTGTTTTACCTGATGATAAACTTGAGGGTGTACAACATTCTGCTGCATGTCCTTACTTATGTCGAGCTCAACTCACCATTCTACCCTCTGCTTGCTGACTTGCATTGGCTTCTGGTCCAGAAATACTTCAAAGTTTTTATTGTTTCATGGTCTCACTCTTCCCCAACTCTGTGTAAGCTCCTTCAGGTCTGTAACCCCACCTAGACCTTTGCACTCCACAAATTCTGGCCTGTTGAGAATTCTTGATTTTAATCACCTCTGCATTGGCTGCCATTCAGCAGCTTAGGTCCAATGTTAGAATTTCCTTCCTGTTTCTCTCCATGTCTCTCGTTCTCATTCCTTAAAACCTGCCTCTTTGACCAAGCTTTTGTCACCTGATCCAATACCTGCATATGTGGTTTTCCTCTGTGATGATCTATAAAGTGCTTTAGATTGTTTTATTTTGTTATCGGTGCCATATAAATGCAAGATGTTATTGTTGTAATCCCAAGTGAACTCCGGGTTCCTCCAAAGTAATTTATTTTTCATTTTTGTTTCCATGTTACAATCATTTTCATATCAGCTTTCCAATACCTCTGTTTACTAGAATATTGACTTATCTTTAATGTATAAATAGTCATAAATCTGTGAAATAAGGGCAGCAAGATGTCACAGTGGTTCGCACTTCTGCCTCATGGAGCTGAGGTCCCAGGTTCGAGCCCGGCTCTGGGCCACTGTCCGTGTGGAGTTTGAATATTCTCCCCATGTTTGCGAGGGTTTCGCCCCACAACCCCAAAGATGTGCAGGGTAGGTGGATTGGCCACGCTTAATTGCCCCTTAATTGGAAAAACAAATTGAGTACTCTAAATTTAAGAACAAAATAAATAATATGCAATATGTTTTTCCAAAAACATGCTGTTTTGATTTGTAAATATGCATGTTTAGCTCTGCATTTGATAAACAAAGATCATTAATATTATCCATCCGTAATTAGCCATTGTCTACAACAGGCTGAGGATATCACTCACTGTGACAGAGAGGCAAGTGATTATAGCTTGAGGGACACCATTCCATCTCAAGCATGGCTGACCAAGAATCTCTCGTACCTCTTGACCACATCATGAATCCAGCCCATTCTTTATCGGGCAGACTGCTTTTCACATCTGATTCTCTGATCTGTACTCCTGCAGAAAACAACTCTATGTTTGGCGTGTATCCTGATGTTCATTCGGAGAATGACACAGAGTACTCTGTAATTACATGACATTGAATAAGTTCACTAAATGGTTTTGAAAAACAAATGGTAGACAATTAAATGACTGATTGTCTATCAATTTTCACACTATGTCCTGAAAAGGTTGACTGCACTTAAAGCGTATCAGTTGCCTGGCGCAGATGGTTTGTATCCCAAATTACAAAACAAAGTGCAAGTGGTGGAAGAGCTTGACATAATCTTTTAAACATCCCTAGATATTGGGGTGACTGATTGGTGAGCCACCCTTGTTGAGAGGTGTGTAAGGCCATTCCTAGCAACCACAGGCCAGTTAGTTTAACATCAGTGCTGGGTAAGGCCAGAAATAAGAACTGCAGGGGAAAAGTCATTCGGTTCTTGGAGAGGTTTGAGTAAACTAAGTAGAGCCAGTTTGACTAAACTTTTTTTTTGCTGAATTAATAGAGCAGGATGATGAGAGGAATGTGTGGTGTTGGGTGCTCTGGTGCACAGATGAGCCAACACAGTTGTATGTGGTACAACTCTATTTTATTATAACTCTTATAATACAGTTCGTTCTGGATACTCTGCACGTGCTGTCTCCCTGAGTGTCTTTGGCAATAGCTGTGTCCTGGTTCTCCTCTGCAGCTCTTACTGACCACCAGGGGTCGTGTCTGTGCTTTTATATCTTTCTGTCATTGGTTGTGGTGTTGTGTGTTCTGATTTGTCTGTTGGTGTGTCTATCATGATGTGTGTGTTTGAATATCATGACATCCCCCCTTTTTACAAAGACAAGTGCCTACGTGGTTATAAATATAATTGTGTCGTGAGTGCATCTAAGAGTGTGCGTTTGTGTTGTGTACAGCGTGTGTTTATGACGTAACTATTTACATGGGGCGATGTCGGGTGCGTCACACTAACAAGGTTGTACCATAACAAAACTTGGATGCGAGAGAAAAAAAAACTTGAACATTGGTCCGGTCAGACGATATCTGGAACAATAAACAACAACAGGTTATAATACAGAAGTGTTTGACTTTTTAAACGTATTAACAGCGTTATAAGTCCAGTCTAATGGGTGACCGCCTCAAGAATGGGCTGGTCCTCAAGCCGGTTCAGCTGTGGAGATTTGGGGTCACACTGGTTCACCTTGGACTGTTGGAGGTGATGCTGTTGCCGAAGTCTCTACTTTACCATTTGTTGTACTTCATGCAGTGCTTGGTTTTTTTCATTCTTGCAAATATAACATTCAACATCTTTGTTAGTGGTGCCCTGGCTGTGGTTTGGTTCTGGTGGCGATGGAAGGGGCATGATCCGTGGCATCTCCACGAAGTCATCCTTGGGAACCAGTGGAGGATCCGGCGTGTGCGTACGGTGCAGTTGCGAGCGTGGAAGGCGGCACAAAGCCCGCTGATTGCGCCTACGCACCAATCCATCCGCCCTGCATGCCAGGAACAAGGTGGAGTCTGTTTTCTTTTTATGTTTGTGGTGGACGGCATCTTGTAGCCGATGGGTCGTTGCCATCGAAGTAGCACCATCACTAATATCATGCAAGGCGATGAATGTGCCAGATGTGGAAGTTGGCCAAGACCGTGTACGCTGGTTCCGGCCACCTGCTGTGCCGGAAGGGCGACTCCGCAGAGAAACGTCGAAGCATGTCGCCTTGGAGAGAGAATTGTTGCTCGCATCAACGTCTGGCGATGGCGCGAGTTGGTGTGTCCATCTTGGACCGCCGGTGCTGGTTGCCACTGCCGACCCAGTGGGACTGCCACGCGATCCATTCCCTGTCGCCGTGGCATCTGCCGTCACCCTGAGCGTGCCATCACCGAGGCCGCGACACCGCCCGTCCGGAGCAAGGTCTGGCGTGCGCAGATCAGAGTCGGCGCTTGGCTGCTCCCCATCTGGAGTCCGGTCTGCCTTCCGTCGATGCCCCCCGTCCGGAGTCCCAACAGGTTCACTGGAGGCAGCCGAGATTCCCTGAAGCTGCACTTCTGGAGTCGGAACATGCAGGAATGCACCAACCAGTGGAGAGGCTCGAGCCATCGAGGGTGGAAGCGGTGCGCCGCCACCGCAGTCGTCAGTGGTCCCACCGTGATCGTTGAGTGCCTCGGTACGCACTAGGCGAGGTCTGTCACCTTGCACCTTTTGCATGGGAAGTGGGATGCTGTCGTCACTCGTCTCACATCCCGTGGATAGATCGTCATTAGCAGCTTGCTGTTCACTAGGGTTGGGTAAATTGTCAGAGTTTTCATCTGGTGGTGCACACCATGTCGGTGGACTGTCATTGTCTTGCCATTGTCCTTCATTTGGGCTTTTCTTCTTTGGAACTTTAAATCTTCCCCCAGACATTGCAGAACCTTGTTTATTCCCCCCAAATTCTCCCATATGTATGGTCTCGAATATAGGATCCACTGTTTCTATCGACATTGTACCATTTTCCAAAGAACATTCCGTTTCACTTTTCTTCTCAGGTACCTCATATGTAACTTTGTTTAATGTACATGCTTTTATGGTCTCTGGGTCTGATTTTGCTGGGACTGGCATGGTCACAGTCTCTCTTTTACTGTTCTCAATTGCCCACATTATACTCCCCATACATAACTGCTTAATCACTGGGGTTAGTGTGGTACAATGGATAATCGGGTCGACCTTATCTGCATCTTCACCATTAGTGGAAAGCACACTTGGTTCACTTGAAACTGCTGTGGGTTTTAAATTCGTTATCTGGCTACTCGATGTCGGTGTCCTCAGGATTCTTGCTCCAATGTTCTGCTCAATAATCAGTGGAGTGTGTATAGGTTCAATGCAATTAATGTTCCCCTCCAGGTTTGAAGAGTCATTACTGACGAACTGCTGGTCTCCGAAGTTGGGATTTTGCGGCATTGTGTTGAAGGGAGACATTTGTCCCTGTTGTAGATATGATTCAGGTTGTGTTATTTCCATTACCTGAGGATCAATGTCTTGTCCATTTTTTCGATCCGTACTAAAACACTGGCAATTCTCAGTCTGCTCCTTGCAAGTTAAACATTCAATTAATTTCGTTAGCAAATCCTCAGCATCCTTCTGTGGCCGTGCTGCATTATTAATCTCTGTTCGGCTACAATGATCCTGAAGGTCAGCGCATAAACCTTTTTTCTTCGGGCTTGGACGAGGCGATTCCTTTGGCTTGTCTTCAGTTGGGCTTGAACAGTCTTCAGCGCTGTGCCCTTTATTGTAGCATGAGAGACCGTCATGGTCATGCTGCTGTGTAGTGGAGCATGGTAGGCTGTTATAGCCTTCTTGCTGTTCACGGGAGCATGGCAGACTTGCATCGTCTGCCGCTGGTTGGTCAGGAGAGGTTGCTAGACCCTCATGGTCTTGTTCCTGCAAGGACTGCGCTCTGGAGTCTTGCGTTCCTTCCATCGTGGAGTCCGTCCACGAGCTCTCTGTGGAGGCTTGTGACACTGGAGTCACTTCTTGTTCGTGCAAGGACTGCGCTCTGGAGTCTTGCGTTGCTTCTATCGTGGAGGCTGTCCACGAGCTCTCTGTGGAGACTTGTGACACTGGAGTCACTTCTTGTTCGTGCAAGGACTGCGCTCTGGAGTCTTGCGTTGCTTCTATCGTGGAGGCTGTCCACGAGCTTGCTGTGGAAGCTTGTGACACTGGAGTCACTTCTGGTTCATGCGAGGACTGCACTCTGGAGTCTTGCATGTCGTCTTTCATAGAGTCGGGAACGTTGAGCGGGACGTGGACCACGCTCTGTGTGGCAGCAGGGCACTCTCCGTGTGCTTGCACCGCTCCCTGTCTGTTAATGTCAGGCTGCAGCATCATCCGGTACTGATAAGTTGGAACGTCATATCTGCTGGGTTGAAGATCCTCAAATCCGAAAAATGAATCCGCATCTGCGTCGGATTCAATGTGGGGGCCGCCAATGTGCAACACGAAAGGTTCGTCCGAGTCATAGTCATATAGGACCACGGAGCTATCATTGGGCTCGCGAGGTCCGGAAACACTGTAAAAATCGTCATCGAAGTATTCAAGGTCGGAATCATCGGCTTGTGCGTAGGTAACTGCTTGTCGGAGGGTTCTTCGGAGGTAAAATTCATCTCCTGGGTCAATTTGCGGCACTGTGCTGTCATTCCAGGTGAAGGAAGGTTGTTTTACAGCTTTAACAGATTTTTGTTTTTTTGATTTGGGACGTTTCCCTTTTAAATTGGATTTGGGACATTTCCTTTTTAAATTGATCCAGTCTTGGGCCTCTGACATCCTGACGCTCGGTATGTAGCACGTAGGAAGCGACTGCGCATGCTCAGATCGCTGTTCCTTTACCGATGGCCGTTTTCTTGACTGCGCATGCGCACCATCTCGCGCATGCGCAAACGAAACTTCCGGTTCTGCGCACTTCTCGCGCAACTGTGCTAGCGTTATACCTTTAGCAAGATGGCCGCCGACCTCGACCCAGCCTTTTCTCAGGCCCGGGATTTCGGGCTCCGGGATCCCAGCCACGAGGTGAGTACTGCAGCTTTTCTTACCTTTAAGTCCCCATTGGATTGCGTATTCTTCACAGTACTTGGCGAATTTGCCCATGACTGCCTGGTAATCGTGCCTTTGCTGCCTCCTGAAGAACCTGAACCTTCTGAACATTGCTCTTGCCCTTGCGCCGGCGACGACGAGGAGAAATTCAATTTTTTCCTTATCATCCAGGTCCTTGAGTTCAGCTGCCGCCAGGAACAACTCGAACATTTGCCGGAATCGCCGCCAGTTTTCGTGGAGGTCGCCGTCGCACTGGAGCGCCTGCGGAACCGGGAGCTCGTACATCATGCCTGGGCACTGCTGGTTGTCTGTGTACACTGAGGTATGCCGGCAGGTATCGATCCACTCCTGTACCATGTGGTGTTGGGTGCTCTGGTGCACAGATGAGCCAACACAGTTGTATGTGGTACAACTCTATTTTATTATAACTCTTATAATACAGTTCGTTCTGGATACTCTGCACGTGCTGTCTCCCTGAGTGTCTTTGGCAATAGCTGTGTCCTGGTTCTCCTCTGCAGCTCTTACTGACCACCAGGGGTCGTGTCTGTGCTTTTATATCTTTCTGTCATTGGTTGTGGTGTTGTGTGTTCTGATTTGTCTGTTGGTGTGTCTATCATGATGTGTGTGTTTGAATATCATGACAGAATGGAATGGTTGTCAGTGAATGATTCATGGTGAATCTGTGAAATTCACTATCACAGAAAGTAGTTGAGGGCAAAACCATGTGTAATTTCAAGAAGGTATTAGATAGAGCTCTTGGGGCTAAAGGGATCAAGGGCTATGGGCGGGAAGGCGGGATCAGGGTATTGAACTTGATGATCAGTCATGATCATAAAGAATGGTGGAGCAGGCTTGAAGGGCCGCATCACCTCCACCTGCTTCTATTTTCTATGTATGCTTCTATGTCCAGAGAACTTTTAGAAAGCATTTGAAAGTACCACCTAAACGGCTGGTTAACAATATTGAGGCTCCTGGAATCAGGAGGGTCAGTGTCAACATGGAAGATAAAATTGGCTTAAGGGCAGAAAATAGTGAATTGTGGTAAATGGTTACTTTTCAGACTGGATGGTAGTATTTGGTCCCTCGGACCTTTTGATCGAAAAACTACATGACTTGGATATTGGAATGCAGACTATAATTTCAAAATTTGCGAATGACGCAAACTTGAATGAGGTTGATACCAATCGACTGCAACATGGCATATGCTCACAAAATGGGCAGACAAATAGCAGATGAAATTTAATTCAGGGAAGTGTGAGGTGATGCATTTTGGAAGAATGGATAGGAGAGGCAAAGTAGACTCAATGAAACAGTCTTAAAGAGTGTTCAAGAACAGAGGGACCTGGGGATATATGGGGTTTGATCTTTGAAGGTGGCAGGACATATTGAGAGAATACTTAGAAAAGCATATGGGATCTTGAGTTATGAACACAGAGGTATTGCTGCAAGGAGATTATGCTGAATTGTTCTTTATAAAGCTCTGACCAAGAATATTGGGCGAGATTCTGCGCCGGCGGGATTCTCCATTTTGCCGGCACCCGTGGGTTTCCGGACGGCGTGGGGCTGCCCCCAATGGGAAACCCATTGACCGGCCAGCGTAACGGAGAATTCCGCCGGCGGGTCGAGACAGAAATGTGGCGGGGTGCAGAATCCAGCCCAATCCAGTTCTGTTGATCACACTTTGATAATCCTTGAGAAGGTGTGGAGGAGATTTACCTGAATGGTTCAAGGAATGAAAAACTTTAGTTATAAGGCGAGCATAAAGAAGCTGAGTTGCTAAGGGCGGCATGGTGGCACAGTGGTTTACACTGCTGCCTAACCGTGCCAGGGACCCGGGTTCGATTCCAGCCTTGGGTGACTGTCTGTGTGGTGTTTGCACATTCTCGCCATGTCTGCGTGGGTTTCCTCCGAGTGCTGCGGTTTCATCCCACAGTCAGTGATGTGCAGGTTGGGTGGATTGGCCATGCTAAATTGCCCCCAAGTGTCAAAACGTTAGGTGGGGTTATGGGATACGGCAGGGAAGTGGACCTGGTTAGGGTGCTCTTTCAGAGGGTTAGTGCAGAACCGATTTGCCGAATGGCCTCCTTCTGCACTGTAGGGATTCTATGGTTTATCACGGCCCCAACTTTCCTGCCGACTGAATTGCCATTAACATAACACACCTCGAGAATGCGAAGGTGGTAAAGGTGGCAAATTTCCTTAACTTGACTGACTGTTTCCAGGACACCAGGTCCTTCCACCTCACTCCTCTATGTTTCCAACCCACTCCCTGTCCTCCCTTGGATCCTTCTTCACTCCTGTATGCCCCTGACCAGATTCCACAGAACCCCTGCCCATATGACTGACTCAGCTCTGCCAGCTATGAGCATCCATGCAAGCTGCCATTCCCCTGTGTCTCTCATTTATGTTGTATTGAATACGTCAACAAGGAAAGCACGGTAGCATAGTGGTTAGCACAATTGCTTCACAGCTCCAGGGTCCGAGGTTCGATTCCCGGCTTGGGTCGCTGTCTGTGCGGAGTCTGCACGTTCTCCCCGTGTGTGCGTGGATTTCCTCCGGGTGCTCCGGTTTCCTCCCACAGTCCAAAGATGTGCGGGTTAGGTGGATTGGCCATGCTAAATTGCCCTTAGTGTCCAAAATTGCCCTTTAGTGTTGGGTGGGGTTACTGGGTTATGGGGATAGGGTGGGGATATGGGCTTGGGTAGGGTGCTCTTTTCAAGAGCCGGTGCAGACTCGATGGGCCAAATGGCCTCCTTCTCCGCTGTAAAATTCTATGATTCTATGAAATGAAATGAAATGAAATGAAAATCGCTTATTGTCACAAGTAGGCTTCAATGAAGTTACTGTGAAAAGTCCCTAGTCGCCACATTCCGGCACCTGTTCGGGGAGGCTGTTACGGGAAAACCATTGGAAAACCATTGACCTTGGAAATAGCTGCACAAAGCTGGTGCACGCCAACTTTAAACAAATGTGAGATGGATGCGGCGAGATTCTCATGCGCTGCTGACTTTATCTGGAAGGTAGAACTTCATTAAAAATGTTTGACGCGAATGAATGCTCATGGCATACAAAGTATGAATCTTTCACAGGATAGCATGAGGCTCGACATGCTGCAAACACCCTGCTGACTTAATCTTTGCATCTCAATCTGCCATTGGACAATCAAACTTTTGCATCCCACCTAATTCAGTGCCCCCCACATATATGTTCACTCTTGTGGGCTCGATATAATGAGGTGTGTTTCCCATCACCATCCCCCCACCCCCACTGTCCACGTTAGTTGACTAGCTAGGGGATACATTGTTTCGGTCCTGGGTAAGAGAGAACTTCTTAATGCAGCAAGTGGAAAATGAAGGAATCTTGTTTATGCAGCGAGTAGCAATGACCTGGAATTCTGAGGGCGATGGAAGCACATGATCAATGATTTCTAAGTGCCCTTTGTATGGACACTTGAAGGAAATACACTTGGAGGGTTACTGGAACAGATCCAGAAGATGGAGCTGATTGGATTGCTCGGCTGAGAGTTGCCATGCACTTGATGAGCTTTGTGAATTGTAATGGGCTGCATTGAGTGAATTTCAGATGAGGATTTCTGTTTAACCATTTAAATGAATATTCCATTTGTGTGTATCCAATTAACACAACTACATACATTTAATTATTGTCAGTTGTATGTTATCTCTTTAATAATGTATATAATTTTTGCTATGATGCATGGACAACTTGATGCATGGACACTGCTTGAACACTGCGGGAGGCAGCACCACAGTTGCAGCAGCCATCCTCCGAACACCCAGGGAATGGGCCCCAGCCCCGGGCACATGTCCGCGGCCGTGGTTTGGCAACATTCTGTTCAGATGTCTGAGTGCAGGGTGTGCAGTACACCTCGGCAGGGTGTAGGGTGTGCATGGGCAGGGTGTTTCGTGTGTGGTGGTGGTGGTGGGTGGAGGGTGGAGGGGGGGGGGGGGGGGGGGTGCCAAGACAACCAGGTCTGGGGGAGATGAGGCATGGGATTGGCGATTGGCTCACATCGCGGAACAGCACAGAAGCATCATACTGATTGTAGTGAGGGTATTTTAACGTGTCTCATACATGTATACAACATTGCCCCATTCTCCCCTCACCCTCTCCCCCAGGCACACTCCCCTCCTTACCCCCTAACTAGTCCCGCCCCCCACAGTGCCCCCTCAATGATCCTCTACATGCTTGGCCTTCCTTGCTCTATCACTGCATCAAGGTGTATCCCGAGGATGAACATGAGAGGTGGAGGCAGCCAACTGCTTACCCCTTGCGGACGTCCTCTGGAGGCTCTGGAACTGGAGGACCCTGGCACACTTGACAGTGGCACATGCACCCTGTCCTGCAGGCTGACTGCGAGACGTGGCTTTATCAGAGGGGTGAAATTCAGTGGAGCTGGTAGTTACCGTAGCACAGTGGTTAGCACTGTTGCTTCACAGCACCAGAGCACCAGGGTCCAAGTTCGATTCCTTCTTGGGGTACTATCTGTGCGGAATCTGCACGTGCTCCCTGTGTCTGCATGGGTTTCCTCTGGGAGCTCCGGTTTCCTCTCTCAAGTCCCGAAAGACGTGCTGTCAGATAATTTGGACATTCTGAATTCTCCCTCTGTGTACCTGAATAGGTGCCAGAGTGTGACGACTAGGGGCTTTTCACAGTAACTGCATTGCATGTTAATGTAAGCCTTCTTGTGACAATAATAGAGAGAGACAGTTGGTATGTCCACTTGGTGTTAACTTATCGAGTATAAAATTGGCATGTCATGCTGCAGTTGTGTAGAACCTTGTTAAGGCTGCACTTGGAATATTGTGCACAATTCTGGTCGCCACACAGAGGAGGTTTACCAGGATGTTGCCTGGTCTGGAGGGTGTTAGCTATGCGGAGAGACTGAATAGACTCGGACTGTTTTCATTAGAACGAAGGAGGTTGAGGGATGACCTGATAGAGGTCTACAAGATTCTGAGGGGCATGGATTCAGGGTGGAGATGTCAGTCACAATGGAGCATAGGTTCAAGGTCTGTGGGGCAAAGTTTAGAGGAGTCGTGCGAGTCAGGATTTTTTACACCGAGGGTGGTGAGTGCCTGGTACGCGTTGCCAGGGGAGGTTGTGGAAGCAGATACATAACGGCGTTCAAAAGGCATCTTGACAAATACATGGATAGGATGGGTATAGAGGGATATCGCACAATGAAGTGCTGAGGGTTTTCGCCAAGGTTAGTATCATGACCAGTACAGGCGTGGAGAGCCGAAGGGCCAGTTCCTGTGCTGTATTGTTTGTTCTTTGAATGTAACTTGCCACTTGTCAGGCCAAGCCTGGATATTGCCCAGGCCTTGCTGCATTTGGATTTGGACTGCTTCATTATCTGAAAAGTTGCAAGTGGTGCTGAATATTGTGCAGTCAGCCTTGCCATGCCAAACTCTGGAAAGCCGAGGCAGTTCCCACTTGCTGCCACTCTTGGTAACCTTTCTGGAGAATTGCACCCAAAGATTCATGCAGCACAGAAAAAGCCCTTTGGCTCAATGTGTCTGCGCCGGTCATTCAAATTCCTTTTTTCAGCAATTGGCCCATAGCCTTGTATGCTCTGGGATCGCAAGTGCACCGGTAAATACTTCTTCAATGTTTTGAGGGTCTCTGCATCCACCACCCTTTCAGGCAGCAAATTCCAAACTCCTACCGCCCTCTGGTAAAAAGATTTCTCCTCACATCCCCTCTAAACCTCCTTCCCTTAACTTAAATCTATACCCTGTGGTCATTGATCCCTCTACAAGGGGAAAGGTTTCTTCCTATCTACTCTATCTATGCCCCTCATAATTATATAGATCTCAATCATATCCCCCTCAGCCGCCTCTGCTCCAAGGAAAACAATGCAAGTCTATCTAATCCCTCTTCATAACTAATATCTTCTGCCTGGTCACCATCCTGGTAAATCTCCTCTGCACCCTTTCCAGTGCTATCACATCCCTTCTATAATGTGAAATCCAGAACTGCACACAATACTCTAGCTGTGGCCGAACCAACATTTTATACAGTTCCAGCATACCCTCCTTGCTCTTAAACTCTATGCCTCGGCTAATAAAAACAAGTATACCAAATGCCTTCTTAACCACTGCTTACACCTGCTCAGCTACCTTAAGGGACCAGTGTACATGCACACCGAGATCCCTCTGATCCAGGGCCTTGCCATTTATCATGCATTCGCTTGCCTTGTTTGTTCTGCCCAAGTGAATCACTTCACACTTAACTGGATTGAATTCCCTTTTCCACTGATCAGCCCGTCTGACCAGCCCATCTATATCCTCCTGTGATCAAACGTTACTCTCCTCACTATTTACAACACATCGATTTTTGTAACAAAGAACAACGAACAATACAGCACAGGAACAAGCCCTTCGGCCCTCCAACCCTGTACCGGTCATGATACCAACCTTGGCCAAAACCCTCGGCACTTCCTAGTACCGTATCCCTCTATTCCCATCCTATCCATGTATTTGTCGAGATGCCTTTTGAATGCCATTAATGTTTCTGAATCCACAACCTCCCCTGGCAACGCGTTCCAGGCACTCACCACACTCTGCATAAAAAACCTGCCTCGGACAACTCCTCTAAACTTTGTCCCATGGACCTTAAACCTATACCCGCTGGTTGGTGACTGACCCCTCCACGCTGGGAAAGAGTACCTGTCCATCCACTCTATCCATGCCCCTCCTAATCTTGTAAACCTCTATCAGGTCATCCCTCAAACTCCATCATTATAATGAAAACTGTCCGAATCTATTCAGCCTCTCCGCATAGCTAACACCCTCCAGACCAGGCAACATCCTGGTAAACCTCCTCTGCACTCTCTCCAAGCCTCCACATCCTTCTGGTAGTGTGGTGACCAGAATTGTGCGCAATGGTCCAAGTGTGGCCTTACCAAGGTTCTTTTCAACTGTAGCATTACTTGCCAGTTTTTGAACTTGAAACATCATCTGCAAACGTACTGATCACCCTTCTACATTCATATCTAAATCATTTAGATAAGCCACAATCAGCAAATGCCCCAACACTGGACACAGGCTTCCAGTCAGAAAAACACTCTTGACCTCTGCTTCCTGCCACTTAGCCAATTTTGGATCCAATTAGCCAAATGTTCTTGGATCTCATGGGCTCAAACCTTCATTGTTGTTGCTTCCTAAATCTGTTTCCATCTTTCCTGGACTTCTGTGTTTGAATCCCTCCAATCAGGTTTCCACCACTGTCACAGTACCGTGAGGGTTCTTATCAAAGTCACAAATGGCATCCTATGTGACTGTGGCAAAGGAAAACATTCCAACCTTGTCCTGCTCAACCTGTCTGCATCCTATGACACAGTTGACCACGTCTTCCTCCTCCAATGCCTCTCCGTTGTCTTCCAACAGTGTGGGACTACTGTCACATGGTTTCATTCTTATCTTACTAATTGTAGCCAGTGGATCATTTGCAATATCTTGGATGCAATGAAATAGGAAGTGGCTATCATACCTCTCGATTCCTCCATTGTTGTGAAGTCATGAGATTGCTTGTCCAATCTCCAGTACTGCCTGAACAGGCATTTTCTCCAGTTACATCTTGGGAAGACTGAAGCTATTGTTTATGGCCCTTGCTTCAAATTCCATTTCCTTAGCTGTCAACTCCATCCCTCTCTATGACAGTAGTCTGAAATTAAGCCAGTTTGTTTGCAACTTTGGTGTCACATTCGATCTTGAGATAAGAACAACAAAGAACAAAGAAATGTACAGCACAGGAACAGGCCCTTCGGCCCTCCAAGCCCGTGCCGACCATGCTGCCCGACTAAACTACAATCTTCTACACTTCCTGGGTCCGTATCCTTCTATTCCCATCCTATTCATATATTTGTCAAGATGCCCCTTAAATGTCCCTATCGTCCCTGCTTCCACTACCTCCTCCGGTAGCGAGTTCCAGGCACCCACTACCCTCTGCGTAAAAAACTTGCCTCGTACATCTACTCTAAACCTTGCCCCTCTCACCTTAAACCTATGCCCCCTAGTAATTGACCCCTCGACCCTGGGGAAAAGCCTCTGACTATCCACTCTGTCTATGCCCCTCATAATTTTGTATACCTCTATCAGGTCTCCCCTCAACCTCCTTCGTTCCAGTGAGAACAAACCGAGTTTATTCAATCGCTCCTCATAGCTAATGCCCTCCATACCAGGCAACATTCTGGTAAATCTCTTCTGCACCCTCTCTAAAGCCTCCACATCCTTCTGGTAGTGTGGCGACCAGAATTGAACACTATACTCCAAGTGTGGCCTAACTAAGGTTCTATACAGCTGCAACATGACTTGCCAATTCTTATACTCAATGCCCCGGCCAATGAAGGCAAGCATGCCGTATGCCTTCTTGACTACCTTCTCCACCTGTGTTGCCCCTTTCAATGACCTGTGGACCTGTACTCCTAGATCTCTTTGACTTTCAATACTCTTGAGGGTTCTACCATTCACTGTATATTCCCTACCTGCATTAGACCTTCCAAAATGCATTACCTCACATTTGTCCGGATTAAACTCCATCTGCCATCTCTCCGCCCAAGTCTCCAGACAATCTAAATCCTGCTGTATCCTCCGACAGTCCTCATCGCTATCCGCAATTCCACCAACCTTTGTGTCGTCTGCAAACTTACTAATCAGACCAGTTACATTTTCCTCCAAATCATTTATATATACTACAAAGAGCAAAGGTCCCAGCACTGATCCCTGTGGAACACCACTGGTCACAGCCCTCCAATTAGAAAAGCATCCCTCCATTGCTACTCTCTGCCTTCTATGGCCTAGCCAGTTCTGTATCCACCTTGCCAGCTCACCCCTGATCCCGTGTGACTTCACCTTTTGTACTAGTCTACCATGAGGGACCTTGTCAAAGGCCTTACTGAAGTCCATATAGACAACATCTACTGCCCTACCTGCATCAATCATCTTAGTGACCTCCTCGAAAATCTCTATCAAGTTAGTGAGACACGACCTCCCCTTCACAAAACCGTGCTGCCTCTCACTAATACGTCCATTTGCTTCCAAATGGGAGTAGATCCTGTCTCGAAGAATTCTCTCCAGTAATTTCCCTATCACTGAAGTCAGGCTCACTGGCCTGTAGTTACCGGGATTATCCTTGCTACCCTTCTTAAACAGAGGAACAACATTGGCTATTCTCCAGTCCTCCGGGACATCCCCTGAAGACAGCGAGGATCCAAAGATTTCTGTCAAGACCTCAGCAATTTCCTCTCCAGCCTCCTTCATTATTCTGGGGTAGATCCCATCAGGCCCTGGGGACTTATCAACCTTAATATTTTTTAAGACACCCAACACCTCGTCTTTTTGGATCACAATGTGACCCAGGCTACCTACACCCCCTTCTCCAGACTCAACATCTACCAATTCCTTCTCTTTGGTGAATACTGATGCAAAGTATTCATTTAGTACCTCGCCCATTTCCTCTGGCTCCACACATAGATTCCCTTGCCTATCCTTCAGTGGGCCAACCCTTTCCACCCTCTTGCTTTTTATGTACGTGTAAAAAGCCTTGGGATTTTCCTTAACCCTATTTGCCAATGACTTTTCGTGACCCCTTCTAGCCCTCCTGACTCCTTGCTTAAGTTCCTTCCTACTTTCCTTATATTCCACGCAGGCTTCGTCTGTTCCCAGCCTTTTAGCCCTGACAAATGCCTCCTTTTTCTTTTTGACGAGGCCTACAATATCACTCGTCATCCAAGGTTCCCGAAAATTGCCGTATTTACCTTTCTTCCTCACAGGAACATGCCGGTCCTGTATTCCTTTCAACTGCCATTTGAAAGCCTCCCACATGTCAGATGTTGATTTGCCCTCAAACATCCGCCCCCAATCTATGTTCTTCAGTTCCCGCCTAATATTGTTATAATTACCCAATTTAGCACATTCGTCCTCGGACCACTCTTATCCTTAAAGCTTCCAACCTCATATTGTGCTAAAGCTACCAACACCCATTCCCACCTCCGTAACATTACCCAAATTTGCTTGTGTCTCAGCTGATCTTCTATCGAAACCCTTTAGACTTGACTCTTTCCACTGACTCCTGGCTAGTCTCCCGCTTTCTATCCCAGTAAATTTGAGGTCATCTAAAACTTGGCTGCTCATGTCCTGATCCCTGATTACCCTCTGTGCTCACAGACCAACATTGGCTCCCAGTCCAGTCTTGATTTTAACATTTTCAGCCTTGTTTTCAAATCCCTCCATGACTTTGTTTCTCCCCCCTCTCTCTCATCATCCAGCCCCACAACCTTCCAGGATTTTGGGAAGACTGAAGTCTTTGTATTTAGTCCCTGTTTTAAACTCTGTTCCTTATCCCTGGCTTATCCCTCTCAATGGCAACGGTCTGAAATTAAGCCAGTCTGTTTGCAACCTTGGTGTCCCATTTGATCTTGAGATGAGCTTCCCACCTCACATTCTGCTCTCTTGTGTCATACTTTGTTTTCTAAAGCTCCTATGGGATGTGAAATGAAATGAAATGAAAATTGCTTATTGTCACAAGTAGGCTTCAAATGAAGTTACTGTGAAAATCCCCTCGTCGCCACATTCCGGCGCCTGTTCGGGGAGGCTGTTACGGGAATTGAACCGTGCTGCTGGCCTGCCTTGGTCTGCTTTCAAAGCCAGCAATTTAGCCCTGTGCTAAACAATTACCTTGAAAGTATGATACAAATATGTTTGGCAGTAGTAGTAACAACGCAGTATAATTTATTTATTTGAGATCTCATACTTCATGATTCCAGTGTGAGTTCACTTGTATCTCTCTATATCATTTTTACCATCAGTCTCTTGCATTCCATCAATAAAGCATAGTTTATAAAGGATACATACAAGTTACAACAAAATAACACAAACCCAATAAAAATGCATTCACCGCTTCTAATCTCTTCTATTATCTTATTACATTGGTGTATTATCTTTTCAAATTCTTCCAATCATCTTGTAACCATAAACACAAGTGACCAAACTAATATATTCCAGACTGGCACAACCATGGCTGAGTGACTTTTATATATTCCATCACCCTCCTTGAATTTGGGGATAATAGGGCAACAAGCCCTCTTGCACTCAGTGGAAAGCTGTTTCAACTTATTGCCTGCTAGTCCCACTGGCTGCACAAGACATTGATGTATTCGGGTAACCAGGACTCTTGTTATTTTTCTCTGTTAATGCAAAGCACCCATGTTTCTGTTCAGTATCTTTGGACTGAATACATGTTAGAGCCTGTGAGCTCTTCTGCTCAGCATATTACTGGTGATACAATCCCTGTGAAGACCAATAACCTGAAAGAACCTGTCTTGTTGTTCACCCTGCGGTAACATGGATTGCACACGATGCAGTTAACTGATCAAGTATACACCAAAGATGGGCGTTGGTTCAATATGAGATTTATTGAACTCCAGTAACGAAACACACAGCTGCCTGTGGGTTGACTCTCTACTACTGTAAGTAAACTAACGTTAACTATCTAGACCAGACTAGCTCTGATCCGCGTGTAGAAGGTGTTGAATGATTTGTACACCCTGACTGTCACTACAGGTATCACCAGTGGAAAGAGGCCGAGTGCTGATGCCTCGTGTGTTTTATAGGTGGAAGCCCCCTCTGGTGTCTTGTCTTGTGATTGGTCGTGTTCTGTTCTGTATATTGATTGACTCACCTGGGTGTCTGTCACTGCCTGCTTTTACCTCATGATGTGCATGGGTGCATATTATGACAGAACCGTCATTTCCAAACAGCCCCAATGGAAAAACTCAATGAACAAGATCACTTTTCAAAACTTATTCTTTACAATCAAACCAAGATAAATTAAAAATGGCCTGTTAATTAATTGGAAAAAATAGCAGATACAACAAGGATGGATCTCGCAGATTGCTCAGTTAGTCCCTTCAGCATATTAATCTGAGTCACAGGTTCTCATAAAACTCTGTTTTTCCCAGGCAAAGTTTCCTTTTCTTTGTAAAGGTGGCCAATTGCCTCCACGAATTGCACATCTATGAACTCCAGCCTGACTCCAGTACCCCCACCACCACCACAAAGATGAGAAATGCCAGGTTTGGACAGGATGTCAGGTAATGCATTTTGGAAGGTCTAATACAAGTGGGAAATATACAGTAAATGGCAGAACCCTTTAGAGTATTGACAGGCAGAGGGGTCTGGATGTACAGGTCACTATAAGTGGCAACGCAGGTGGAGAAGGTAGTCAAGAAGGCAGATGGCATGCTTGCCTTTATCGGTCAGGGCATTGAGAATAAAAATTGGCAAGTCATGCTGCAGCTGTATAGAACCTTAGTTAGGCCGCACTTGGAATATAGTGTTCAATTCTGGTCACCACACTGCCAGAAGAATGTTGAGGCATTGGAGAGAGTACCAAAGAGATTTACCAGGATGATGCCTGGTATGGAGGATATTAACTATGAGGAGAGGTTGGATAAACTCGGGTTGTTCTCACGGAACGACGGATGTTGAGCGTAAAAATATTCTTCCTCATGTCCCCTCTACATCTTCTGCCTCATCTTGGATCTATGGTTAGTAGAATTCTCCACCATAGAACTCTGCAAAGTTATGAGTGGCATGGACTGAATAGTCAGAAGCTTTTTCCCAGGGTGGAAGTGTCAATTACTCAGGGACATAAGTTTAAGGTGTGAGGGGAAAAGTTTAGAGGAGATGTACGAGGTAGGCTTTTTACACAGAGGGAACTCGCCTTGTCCATTGCTAGCCCAAATACACCCAGGTGCCCTTTCTAATCCCACCTTCCTGTACCCAGTCCATAGCCATGTAGTTGACAACACTTAAGAGACAGATCCAGATACTTTTAAAAAGAGTTTAGGGTCCCTGCCTCCGCCACCAACTCGGGCAGTGAATTCCAGACTCCCACTACCCGCTGCGTAAAAATATTCTTCCACATGTCCCCTCTACATCTTCTGCCTCATCTTGGATCTATGGTTAGTAGAATTCTCCACCAAGGGAAACAATTTTATCCTGTCCACTCTTATCTCTTCCTCTCAAAATCATGTCATTCCTCAGCCTTCTTTGTTCCAAGGAAAATTAGCCCAACCTATCCAATCTCTCCTCGTAGCTATACTTTTCTAGCCTTGGCAACATTCTTGTAAACCTCCTCTGCACTCTCTCGAGAGCAATTACAGTCATCCTGCAATGTGACCAGAACTGCACACAATACTCCAGTTGTGGCCTCACCAGTGTTTTGTACAATTACAACTGAAGTTGCTGATGTTTTTCATCTTGCATTCATCTGGACAAACACAAGAATGCCAAAATTCGAACAATCTCGACAATTCATATGATGGGAAAAAAAGAGTTCTGAATGTTTGGCAAGTTGACTCTGAATGAGGGATGGCAAAAGCTCCCCAAACTCCCAGATAATTCAAAAAATGTCCAAGGCTTTAACATAGAATCATAGAATTCCTATGTGCAGAAGGAGGCCTTCAGCCCATCGAGTCAGCACCGACACTCTGAAAGAGCACCCTACGTATGCCCACTCCCCCGCTCTAAACCTGCTCAACCTTGGACACTAAGGGGCAATTTGACATGGCCAATCCACCTAACCGGCACATCTTTGGACTGTGGGAAGAAACCGGAGCACCCGATGGAAACCCACGCAGACACGGGGAGAATGTGCAAACTCCCACAGACAGTCACCCGAGGCCAGAATCGAACATGGGTCTCTAGCTGTGAGGCAGCAATGCTAACCACTGTGCCACCGTACTGCCCCTCTCCTTTCAATCTAAAACTATCCTTTACCTCCTGAATAAGGCACAGATGGATCTTTCGCGAAGAACTTTTGTTTTCCAATGCAATGTACTTTGTTGAACTGCTTGAATTGTTTCTTTAAATTTTTATTTACTGCCATATCTTTTAATCTATTTACCCAATTAAGCTTAGCCAGCTCTCTGCTCATACCCGTGTAACTGGCTTTGCTGAGATTCTTTTTGTGATTGGCGTGTGCCATTTTCAAACTTAACATTGAATTCAATGGTTTTATGATCACTATATATTGGTGAACCTTTTACTATGGCATTACTAATTAAACCTGACTCATTACACAACATTAGATTAAAAATGGCTTGATCCACAGTTGATTTCATATTGGTCTTTTTTTTCCAACTCTTTCCATATTTATTGGTGCATTGTAATGTGTGACACTCTGTCCCATTCTGTCACACTCAGGTTACCATTACCCAGCTCACGATCCTGCTCTATTGCCTTGTCATCTCTCTTTAACTGTCCAGATCTTCCCTCAAATGAACCCTTCCCCCCATAATTCATTGAAATTGGCCGGTACGATGTTGTGGGCATCACAGAGGCTGCAAGGGGATCAGGGCTGGGATCTAAATATACAAGGATATGTGTCCTATTGAAAGTTAAGGTAGATGGGCAAAGGGGGTGGGGTTGCATTGTTAGTAAGGAATGAAGTTAAATCGAAAGCAAGGAGCGATATAGGATCAGATAGGTAGAGAATCTCTGTGGGTAGGGTTGAGGAATCGCATAGGTAAAAAGACACTGATGGGAGTTATGTACAGGCCCCCTAGCAGTAGTCAGGATGTGGGGCAGAAAATAAATAAGGAGATAGAGAAAGCATGTAAAAAAGGCAATATCACAATAATCATTGTGATATTGGGGGGGACTTCGAGATGCAGATGGACTGGGAAAATCAGGTTGGTAGTGGATCCCAAGAAAAGGAATTTTGGAATGTTTACGAGATGGCTTTTTGGAGCAGCTTGTGGTAGAGCCCACGAGAGAACAGGCAATTCTGGATTTGGTGATGTGTAATGAGGTAGACTTGATTAGGGATCTTAAGGTGAAGGAACCCCTCGGGAGCAGTGACCACAATATGATAGAATTTACGCTGCAATTAGAGAGGGAGAAGCTGGAATCAGATGTAATGGTATTTCAATTAAATAAGGGTGACTACAAAGATATGAGGGAGGAGCTGGCCAGATTTGATTGGAAAAGGAGCCAAGCAGGGAAGACAGTGGAACAGCAATGGCAGGAGTTGTTGAGGGTATTGTGGAGGCACAACAGAGTTTCATCCCAAGCAGGAAGAAACATGCTAAGGGGAGGACAAGGCATCCATGGTTGATGAGGGAAGTCAAGGACAGCATAAAAGCAAAAGAAAAAGCATACAAAGTGGCGAGGATTAGTGAGACGCCAAAGGATTGGGAAGCCTTTAAAAGTGAGCAGAGGACAACTAAAAAAGCAATAAGGGGAGAGAAGATGAAATATGAGTGTCGGCTAGCTAGTAATGTAAAAGAAGGTAGGAAGAGTTTTTTTCAACACATAAAAGGGAAGGGAAAGGCAAAAATAGACATTGGACCACTGGAACACGTGGCTGGAGAAGTAATAATAGGAAACAAAGAAATGGCAGAGGAACTGAATAGTTACTTTGCATCAGTCTTCACGGTGGAAGACACCAGTTGGATGCCAGAGCTCCAGAAGAATCAGGGGACTGAAGATGGATAAGTCACACGAAGGTGGATAAGATGGACTACACCTCAGTGTTCTAAAAGAGATAGCTGAGGTGATTGTTGAGGCATTGGTGGTGATCTTTCAGGAATCACTGGAGGCACGAAGGGTCCCAGAGGACTGGAAAGTGGCTAATGTAACACCACTGTTTAAGAAGGGAGGGAGGCAAAATACGGGAAATTATAGGCCGGTTAGCCTGACTTTGGTCATTGGTAAGATTTTAGAGTCTGTTATTAAAGATGAAATTGAGGAGTACTTGGAAGTGCATGATAAAATATTGAGTCATCACGGCTTTGTCAAATGGAGGTCATGTCTGACAAATTTGTCTGAATTCTTTAAGGAGGTAACAAACTAAGAGAACCAACAGACCAAGGAGAACCAGTGGACGTGATTTATTTAGATTTCCAGAAGGCCTTTGCCAAGTTTTGCATAGGAGACTGTTAAATAAGTTAAGAGCCCATGGTATTAAGGGTAAGATCCTGGCATGGATAGAGGATTGGCTGACTGGCAGAAGGCAAAGAGTGGGGATAAAGAGGTCTTTTTCAGGATTGCAGCCGGTGGCTAGTGGTGTACCTCAGGGGTTGGTGCTGGGACCACAACTTTTCACAATATACATTAATGATCTGGAGGAAGGAACTGAAGGCACTGTTGCTAAGTGTGCTGATGATACAAAGATCTGTAGAGCGACAGGTAGTATTAAGGAAGCAAGGGGGCTGCAGAAGGATTTGGACAGACTAGGAGAGTGGGCAATAAAGTGGCAGATGAAATACAATGTGGAAAAGTGTGAGGTTATGCACTTTGGAAGGAGGAATTTAGACTATTTTCTAAATGGGGAAATGGTTAGGAAATCAAAAGCTCAAAGGGTGGGCGTCCTGGTTCATGTTTCTCTGAAGGATAACATGCAGGTTCAGTCGGCAGTTAGGAAGGCAAATGCAATGTTAGCATTCATGTCAAGAGGGCTAGAATACAAGACCAGGGATGTACTTCTGAGGCTGTTTAAGGCTCTGGTCAGATACCATTTGGAGTATTGTGAGCAGTTTTGGGCCCAGTATCTAATGAAAGATGTGCTGGCCTTGGAAAGAATCCAGAGAAGGTTTACAAGAATGATCCCTGGAATGAAGAGCTTGTAGTATGAGGAACGGTTGAGGACTCTGGGTCTGTACTCGTTGGAGTTTAGGAGGATGAGGGGGATCTTATTGAAACTTACAGGATACTGAGAGGCCTGGATAGAGTGGATGTAGAGAGGATGTAGGAAAAACTAGAAGCAGAGGACACAATCTCAGACTAAAGGGACGATCCTTTAAAACCGAGATGAGGCGGATTATTTTCAGCCAGAGTGTGGTGAATGTGTGGAACTCTTTCCTGCAGAAGGCTGTGGAGGCAAGTCACTGAGTGTCTTTAAGCCAGAGATAGACAGGTTCTTGATTAATAAGGGCATCAGGGGTTATGGGGAGAAGGCAGGAGAACGGGGATAAGAAAAATATCAGCCATGATTGAATGGCGGAGCAAGCTTGATGGTCCGAGTGGCCTAATTCTGCTTCTATGTCTCATGGCCTTATGGTCTACAGTTGGAGTTATACAATGTGCCAGGCCACTTGTCTTTTGTGATTAAGATTGAAGAACAGCCAAGAGGTACAGCTCACACTTCTCCCAGTACCTCATGAATCAAACCCCATTTCTCATACAGCAATCTTTGAGCACATGTTCAGATCTCTGACCTTATTTATCCTACGGCAATTATCTTGTGGCTTAGGTAGTAATCCAGAGGTTACTACTTTTGTGGTTCTGATTTTTAATTTAGCTTTTTAATTCAGTTGCGCAACCTCCATCAGCAGATCTTCTTTCTGGCGGCATGGTGGCACACTGGTTTGCGCTGCTGCCTCGCAGCGCCAGGGGCCCGGATCCAATTCCGGCCTTGGATGTGGAGTTTGTACTTTCTCCCCGTGTCTGTGTGGATTTCCTTTGGGTGCTCCGGTTTCCTCGCACGTTCCAAAGATGTGCAGGTTAGGTGCACTGGCCATGCTAAATTGCCCCTTTGTGCCAAAATATGTTTAGGTTAGATGGGGTTGTGGGGATAGTGCGGGGGAGTGGGCCTGGGTAAGGTGCTCTTTCACAGGGTCAGTGCAGACTTGATGGGCCTATTGTCCTCCTTCTGCACTGCATGGATTCCATGATTTTTAAATTCTTTTTATTTATCTTTTTATTTATTCAAGGGATGTTGGCTTCGCTGGCTACACCAGTATTTATTGCCCATCCCTAATTGCCCTTGAGAAAGTGGTGGTGAACTGCATTCTTGAACGATTGCAGTCCATGTGGTATAGGTACACCCACAGTGCTGTTGAGAAGCGAGTTCCAAGATATTGACCCAGCAACAGTGAAGGGACAAAGATACATTTTCATATCAGGATGACATGCAGCTTGGAGGGGAGCTTGCAGGTGGTGCTGCTCCCCTATATCTACTGCCTTTGCCCTTCTAGATGGTAGTGGTCATGGGTTTGGAAGATGCTGTCTAAGGAGCCTTGGTGAATTCCTGCTGTGCATCTTGTAGATGGTATGCACGGCTGCTACTGTTCGTCTGTGGTGGAGCGAGTGAATGTTTGGAGATGGGGTGCCAATCAATAGGGCTGCTTTGTCCTGGGTGGTGTTGAGCTCCCCAAATGTTGTTCAGCTGCACCTATCCAGCAAAGTGGGGAGTATTCCATCACATTCCCGACTTGTGCCTCGTAGCTGATGGACAGAATTTGGAGATTCAGCAGATGAGTTATTCACTGCAGGATTCTGAGGCTCCAACCTGCTCTTACAGCCACAGCACTCTTTTATGGCTAGTCCAGTTCAGGTTCAGGTTAATGGTAATACCGTGGCTGTTGATAGTGGAAGAGTCGAGTGGCAGGGCAGCACAGTGGTTAGCACTGTTGCTACACAGCACCAATGTCCCAGGTTTGGTTCCTGCTTGGGTTACTGTCTGTGTGGAGTCTGCACGTTCTCCCTGTGGTCGCGTGGGTTTCCTCCGGGTGCCCCTGTTTCCTCCCACAGTCCAATGATGTGCGGGTTAGGTGGATTGGTCATGCTAAATTGTCCAAATGTTAGGTGTGGTTGTTTGGGCTGTGGGGATGGGGTGGAGATGTGGGCAGTAGGGTACTCCTTCAGTGGCCGTTGTAGACTCGATGGGCCGAATGGCCTCCTTCTGCACTGTAAAAAAATTATATTCTATAAGTGGCGTTCGAACAGTATTGAGTTGCTTGGTTTGAATATTTATAGTGAAGTCGGAGGACATAAGTTAAAGTTTTTCCTTTTATTTAAGAGCTGTTTAACTGTTAATTGCAAAGTTATTTATTTGATGTTAATGTGGTTATTTCTGTGTTTAGCTTAAAGTTTGTTTGAACATGAAAGGTACCTATTGATCAGAGTCATCACTCCTGGAGTGAAGTATCCTTTCCTGACAGTTTTACACATTACAAATTGTTTGTGGTTTCTTGTCTGGTATCCGAACAAAAATTGGGGTCTGGTCCGGTATCTGAACAATAGATACAATTACCATTATATTTATCGATGCAACATAAGCATAGAGACTTAGTATGTTGAAGTACTCAAGGATGTTACTTACCATTTCTCCTCATGTAAAAATCCATCTCGTATAAAATTCAACCCCATGAGAGTTAGCTGAACAAAGTATTATTCATCGATCTGCAAAAGTCAGGGATCCAAATATTTTAGAACCAAATTTCTCTCCAAACACATCAAAAACCTCACTTGAGTATCATTAAAACAGATACATTTATCATAATGTCTCCAGTTTGTACATGTCAATAACGGCAGAAAAAATATAGATTGATTTTGTTTTTTTGGCAGGAGGGAGAAATTAACAGATCAGAAAAGAGTAATAAATATTGCACATGGAAACAGGATGGAAAGACCAAATTCCAAAGCACACTTTAAATAAATAAAACACCAGGGGCGGGATTCTCCGACCCCCCGCCGGGTCGGAGAATCGCCGGGGGCTGGCGTGAATCCCGACCCTGCCGACCCCCCCCCCCCGACGATTCTCCGGCACGCGATGGGCCGAAGTCCCGCTGCTGGAATGCCTGGCCCGCCGGCGAGAATCAAACCACCTCTCTTACCGGCGGGACTAGGCGGCATGGGCGGGCTCCGGCATCCTGGGGGGGGGGGGGTGATCTGGCCCCGGGGGGTGCCCCCACGGAGGCCTGGTCCGCGATTGGGGCCCACCGTTCCACGGGCGGGCCTGTGCCATGAGGGCACTCTTTTCCCTCTGCCTCAGCCACAGCCTTCACCATGGCCGATGCTTAAGAAAAAAAACCCTGCGCATGCGCGGGGATGGCGCCAGCAGCCACTGACGCTCCCGCGCACGGGAGGACTTCCGCCGGCCGGCAAAGTCCTTTCGGCCCCGGCTGGCATGGCGCCAAAGGCCTTCCACGCCAGCCGGTGGAGTGGAAAGCACTCTGGCGTGGGGCTAGCCCCTCAAGGTGAGGACTTGGCCCCTAAAGGTGCGGAGAAATCCGCACCTTTGGGCGGCCCGACGCCGGAGTGGTTCCCGCCACTTCATCCCGCCGGGACCCCCCGCCCCACCGGTAGGGGAGAATCCCGGCCCATGTCTTGTTTCCTCAATGATCATCCTTGGCCTCTCTGTGGAGGGGCGGGGGTGGGGTGGGGGAGGGGAAGGGGGGGGCTCAGGCCTTCCCAACTGGGTTCTTGCGAATTGCTGGTTTAGTGCAATCCCTCTACCTCAAGGTTTAGGTCAAGGGCTTGGGGCTGTCAGCAGGATATTTCCCAATACGTGGCCCTGCACCTTTCTCTGACCCCAGAGCGGCATTGAAAGTACAATCCCAACCGATGCTAACGCTTTCTGTTCTGGGTGAGGGAGGCTCCATAATAAAAATACAGACAGACAAAATATCAATAAACAACTGGTTTGGGCACCGCAGGTCAGAGTCCAGGAATCCTGAGCAAGTAACTCACCTCCTGACTCCCCAAAGCTGGGAATGTTTATCTCTGTGACTTTGCTAACTTTTATTTAGCAAATGTAAATCCTTAAAGACAAGCGATAGCTTCCTTGTTTGCTTCATCTGGAGAGGAACACTCCACGGTAATGATTTGCACGGAGGCTCCAGCAGTGGGCGTTGGCTGCACAGAAGCCTTAGCCTGTCGTTTTAGCAGGGATCACTCCCGCTGTGGTAGTTTAAAGCCTGCTGTTTGACAGATGGGTTTTGTCATGAGGAATTTGCTAGTGACTTTTCATGTTTACAATTGACTGTGGACAACTGTTGAAATAATGACAGGCTAGAAGAACATCAATCTGCTATATAACAGCTTCCATGTATTCAATCGCTTGTATTTCTTTAGATGCATTTTCTACATTTTTCTGTCTATTTTACAATTTAATTTTCCCACATTCTGATTTCTTTGGTTCTATTTCTTGATTTCCTGGGCGGGATCCTCCGTCGGCCGATGCCGGAATCGAGAAACACGATCGGGCGAAGAAATTGTACGCCAAAAAGAATACCATGCTCGGGTCCCTTGACAGCGGTGTGAATGCATTTTATGCTGCACGCCAGCACAGCCATGCACATTGTACAGTAAACGCCATTGTCATATCATTAACTGACTCATCCTGGAAATTTCCAGGCTTCCAGCGATGTTCCGCCTCTACAAGGAGGAATTACCAATGGGCAAGATTCATTTGTGATATTGACAATCGGAAAACAGGTGCCATTGTTGTTGAGGGAGAGAGAAGGAGTACAGAGCGTGCCAAACATCGCTATAGGGTGCGTGCAGTTGTGCTAACAGGGGCGGCAAGGAGGTGGGCGGCATGGAGTTGCTGGCATGGTAGCACAGTGGTTAGCACTGTTGCTTCACAGCTCCAGGGTCCCAAGTTTGATTACCGGCTTGGGTCACTGTCCGTGCAGAGTCTGCACATTCTCCCCTGCGTTTCCACTGGGTGCTTTCGTTCCACAGTCCAAAGATGTGCAGGTCAGCTGGATTGGCCAAATTGCCCTCAGTGTCCAAAAAGGTTAGGGAGAGTTATTGGTTTACGGGGATGTGGTGGAGGTGTGGGCTTAAGTAGGGTGCTCTTTCCAAGGGCCGGTGCAAACTCGATGGGCTGAATGGCCTCCTTCTGAACTGTAAATACTATGATTCTGTGATTCTATGTCGGCCATGGGGTTGTGGTGGCCGGACATGGACCACCATTGCCTCAACCTGCAAGGCATCCATTTGGCTGTGCATGCCGCCGACTTCCCAATGCGAACGTAGCAGCATGGATCATATGGGTGACCTCCAGGCCACCCGCCTAGGTACCGCTGGCCCCTGTCATGGGAGTGTCCCTTTAAGAAAAGTTTTTGTCTTATCACATGGCCTCAGTGATGTCATTTTTTTGATTTGGCTGCTGTGGACTCAGACAGAGAACAGAAGTGTTTTGGCCTGTCTCTCTCTATTTTCATTTTAAATATCTGTTCAAGTGAAAAAAAACATTGATTATAGCTACTTGCTGTTTTGGTAACTTTAAAGATACAGTTTGCTTTCCGGAAGGGTTTAAACCTGCTGGTGAGACGGGGTCAGATCTCAGGGAAAGCCAGTCTTATTCAAGTGAGAATGCAGACTGCTGGGCCACGCCCTTGAAAAGGGGTTTTTGGTTTATGGGATTTTGTTTTGAATTGGAACAGTTAAGGGGGAATTTATTAAGTGTTATACATAGATTACTGTCGCTGTGGAGTAACTTTAAGTTTGTAATTGATAAAAATTCTTGCTGTGTGTTTATATAAATGTTAACTCAGTTCTTAGCATAAAGCCTGATTTGATTAAAGTGTCTAGGAAGACTGTTGAATCACACCTGAAGTGAAGGCTCTTGTGCTCATCCTAGCCAAATTCAACAAAAGGTTATAGGTCAGATGAACTCCATAATACACTTTGGATTTCTTAAATCCTGGCCCATAACACCCCAGCCGACCCATCCACGTGATAGGCCTGCTCCAGCGCGACCGGTGCCATTATCTTGGCTGGGATGAGGGCGGCATGCATTGGAATTGCACAAGTTCAATGTGGTGCTGGTGCTAGCCCATTATGACCATAAGACATAGGAGTAGAATTAGGCCACTCAGCCCATCAAGTCTGCTCCGCCATTCAATCATGGCTGATATTTTTCTCATCCCTATTCTCCTTCCTTCTCCCCATAACCTCTGATCCCCTTATTATCAAGAGCTTATCTATCTCTGGCTTAAAGACACTCAGTGATTTAGCCTCCACAGCCTTCTGCGGCAAAGAGTTCCACTGATTCAGCACCCTCTGGCTGAAGAAATTCCTCCTCATCTATGTTTCAAAGGATCATCCCTTTTGTCTTAGAACGTGTCCTCTGGTCCTAGGTTTTCCTACAGTGGAAACATCCTCTCCACATCCACTCTATCAAGGCCTCACAGTATCCTGTAAGTTTCAATAAGCTTCCTGCCTGATCCTTCTAAACTCCAACCAGTACAGACCCAGAGTCCTCAACTGTTCCTCATATGACAAGCTCTTCATTCCAGGGATCATTCCTGTGAACCTCCTCTGGACCCTTTCCAAGGCCAGCACATCCATCCTTAGATACTGGCCCAAAACTGCTCACAATACTCCAAATGGGGTCTGACCAGAACATTATACAGCCTCAGAAGTATATCCCTGGTCTTGTATTCTAGCCCTCTTGACATGAATGCTAACATAGCATTTGCCTTCTTAACAGCTGACTGAAACTGCACATTAACCTTAAGAGAATCATGAACAAGGACTCCCAAGTCCCTTTGTGCTTCTGATTTCCTAAGCATCTCCCCATTTAGAAAATAGTCTATGCCTCCATTTCCCCTTCCAAAGTGGCACCTCATACTTTTCCACATTGTGTTCTATCTGCCACTTCTTTCCCCACTCTCCTAGCCTGTTCAAGTCCTTCTGCAGCCCGCCCGCTTCCTTAATACTACCTGTCTCTCTACAGATCTTTGTATCATCTGCAAACCTAGCAACAGTGCCTTCAGTTCCTTCATCATTAATGTATATTGCAAAAAGTTGTGGTCCCAGCACCGACCCCTGAGGCACACCGCTAGTCATCAGTTGCCATCCTGAAAAAGACCCCTTTATTCCCACTCTCTGCCTTCTGCCAGTCAACCAATCCTCTATCCATGCCAGGATTTTATCCTTAATACCATGGGCTCTTAACTTATTCAACAGTCTCCTGTGTGGCACCTTGTCAAAGGCCTTCTGGAAATTTAAATAAATCCCATCCACTGGTTCTCCTTGGTCTAACTTCCTTGTTACCTCCTCAAAGAACTCTTACAGATTTGTCAAACATGACCTCTTCTTGACAGAGCCGTGCTGACTCAGTCCTATTTTATCATGCACTTCCAAGTACTCCTCGATCTCATCTTTAATAATGGACTCTAAAATCTTACCAAAGACCGAAGTCAGGCTAACCGGCCTATAATTTCCTGTCTCCTGCCTCCCTCCCTTCTTAAACAACGGTGTTACATTAGCCACTTTCCAGTCCTCTGGGATCCTCCCTGCCTCAGTGATTCCTCAGAGATCACCATCAATACCTCCACAATCTCCACCAGCACCGCTTTCATGAAGTAGAACACTCGTAAATCACTCCCAGCGTCAGCACTTCGACTCTCAAATGGAGAATTCACCCGATGATCTCTTTATTTTCTTTGGATTTCTCCATTAATGTTCATCTGCTTTTCATCATTGTTTTGTCTTATTGTGCATGATCTCTTCCCCCCCCCCCCCAGATTTATCCCAATCTCAGTTACACAATTGTGCACTCATTTTTGCCAACACAAATTATTGTACATGAAACAGTTTAACTGAAAGTGACATTAATTTAATGGTAATGCACAAAACAAATTGAAACGTTTTGAGAGGAACTATGAAGAGCCTTGTCATCTGTTATATTTTGCAAATCAAATATTTCACATGAAGAGTCTAACAACATGACATTCACTCTATCTGATGTGTATTTCTCAGTGGTAGCCACAGCGACCTTTGTCATCGGTGACCTTTTTAATAGAAATCAGTTAAGCTCCGACAATGAGGGCAGGATTTTTCATCGGCCGACGCTAGAATGGAGAAACGTGATTGGATGGGGAATCGGTTCTGACGCCAAAATCGCGGCAGGAACCGATTTCACACCAAATTGCAATTCTCCGTCGCCTTGAAAGCAGCGTCAATGCGTTCCGGCAAGTATAGACAGTAAACACTGTGTGTATATCATTCGGCTGCCCGACCTGGTATTCTCTGGTGCCTCCATGATTCCCTGCCGCCGATGGGCCGAATTCCCAATGGCGCGGTTGTGCCCCCCTGGCTGGGGGGTTGACTCCTCGGCAACAGAGGCTATCCACTGCGGTCGTGGCTGATGATGCCTATTCGGAGGTCACAGATTGATGTCAAGACCCACTACAACAAGGGCCATACAGCAAAAAGGGGCATGATTATGCAACACTTTGGCATCCTGAAGATGCTGTTCTGGTGCCTGGACAGCTCTGAAGGGGCTCTCCCGTATGATGCTGAGAGGGTCGTACGCATCGTGGCGACCAGCTGCGTCCTCCACAGCATTGTGCAGAGGGGCGACATGCTGGAGGAGGAGGATGAAGGCCAGGTCTTGTCCAACGAGGAGGATGCAGGGGAGGGTGAGGATAGGCAGGACATGGGGCCAAGGCAGATATGGGATCCGGCATGATGTGTGCGGCAGGGCCAACACGCCCGACACCCTCTGATCGCCTCAGGTCCACCAAATAGAGGCGGGGGGAGAACTGGCTAGGGGTATGAACAATGCATCCAACCCTCATGGTAGCACTTCCCACCGTTCACCCAGGTGATTCCTGCATGTGAGCTGGTCTTTCTATCACATAGTGCCATTAGACCCCTGGGGTGACAGTGGTGGGCACGGTCAGGTGGGGGGGTGGAGGAGGACCACTCACAACATCCGCACATTCTCTCCCCCTCTGCACCCAAATCTCTGACCAGACTAGGCCAGCCCACCCCTCACACCCATCTGTCAGAACATCGAGGCAGTGTTAACAGGTGTTTTATGTGCACAAGTATTTACAAATACGTGCCCCAGCCCTTACAACTAAACTGTGCCTGCACCCGTTCCAACTTTTAAAAAAAATTTAGAGTAGCCAATTATTTTGCTTTTCCAATTAAGTGGCAATTTACTGTAGCCAATCCACCTAACCAGCTCACCTTTGGGTTGTGGGGGTGAAATCCACGTAGACATGGGGAGAATGTGCAAACTCCTCATGGACAGTGACCCAGGGCTGGGATTCAAACCCGGGTCCTCAGCGCCGCAGTCCCAGTGCCAACCACTTCGTCACATGCCGGCCCTACCCGTTCCAACTTAACTGCTGTCTAACTTTTTGACCTTGCGGGCCCTAATGCTACATCGAGGTGGATCCCCCAACAGTACATCAGGAGTGGAGGCGACCTGCTGTGATTCCCGCCCTGTGACCTGGGTGCCCGTTGGCGGCCATCTTCTGGGGCGACTGAGCCTGGATGGGTGCTCGAGTGTCCCAGCTGGTGTGATGCCATCCTGTTCTGCCTGCTGCCCATGTGATGCGCCAGGGACAGGAGTGGGGGAGTCTGAGGTGCTGCGGTGGTCCGGTACCTCCCCTGCATGAGTCACTGGCAAGGGCCCACATCACCTCTTCCTCCCTTGGGATTCCCGATGGCCCCTGGGCTACTCCATGGGATGAGAGTCCGAGCAGAGTTAACCCCTGAGGCTTCCCCGCCACCTGGCGCTGCCAGTCCTGGAGGCCCGCGCTGGCCTCGGCCAGGGCCTGCACGCTCACGGCCATGGAGCACAGGGAGTGGACCATCTGGGACTGGGCTGCATCACCCCTTGACTGTGCCACCACCTTTGGGGCCTGTGTCACATGAATCCGTGACTGCGCCATCTCCCTCTGGGACTGGGCCACCTCCCTCCGTGTCTGCGCCACATCGGCCAGCGCCTGGGCAATGCTGCCGACGTTCCCAGACATGGCCTGCTGTGACTGCTCCACGCTCAGGAGCACCGCAGTGATTTCCCCGTGAGTCTGGCACATGGCTGCCTCTGAGTCAGCAACCCTGTCCTGGGCTTTGGCCAGTGCCTGCACAGAATGCTCCAGTCCTTGGACACGCTAATCCATAGCCACAATCCTCACCCCCAATACCTCTACCGCAGATGACACCCGTGCGGTTTTGGCCTGGATGGCACGCATGGTCGGCATCACCTCTTGCTTCTGCACATGGTTGGGCTCCTCCAACTACACCTGCAGGTGCAGGATCCTCGCCGACAACCCGTCATGTAGTCCCTGGCTCTGTGACTGCATCTCCACAATCGATGGGACAGCCCATTCCTGAAGCCCGAAACCCGTGTGGGCGGAAGCTAGTTCCTGGGGTTGGCCCGTCCTCCGACCGTCCAACCTCTCAGGTATTCCTACTTCCATCTGATGTACTGGAGGAGTTGTGTGGTGTGCACCAGATACTGTCTTCACTAATGTGCCCAACCGAGGTGACTATTTCTGGGACAGTGGAGGGTGTTGGAGACAGCTTTGACGGGAAATCTGTGTCATCCCCGGACTCGAGATCCTGGGGACTGCCGGGCGTGCTGGTCTCCTCATCGTTGGTCGGCACAGAGGGGGGGTTCAGGCTGTGGCACTGGCTGGTGGCAGGGGACATCAGATGGTGTGAGGGTGAGGATGGTGTGGGGGTGAGGGTGTGGTGTAGGTGAGAGTGAGGGTGCTGTGGGGGAGGGTTGGCAGAAGTGACATCAGGAAGGGCAGCATGGTGACACAGCGGGTTAGCCCTGCTCCCTCACGGCGCTGTGATCCCAGGTTCGAACCCGGCTCTGGGTCACTGTGAAATTCTGGATTGCTGGCGGGCCACCTACGCCATCGAAAAACAGGTGGCGGGTTGGTCGGTAAACCGCACCCTTAGAGTTTTTACAGCACGGAAAGAGGCCCTTCAACCCATCGTGCCCATGCCAGCCATCAAGTATTGATCTACTGTAATCCCATTTTCCTTGTATGGCCTTGTATGCTATGGCATTTACATGTAATAAAGCTGCTCTATTTAAATAGAGCCAACTAGCAGAGAATTAATATACTTTGCAGGAGAAAGCGGTGCTTTTCACTCTTCTGTGAGCTCTATTAGATCTGGGTTGATATCTGTACTTTTCTGTTGTTCCTGAATCAGTACCGAGGCTGCTGAGGAAATGATTGTATTGTGCCTCTCCTCCCTGTTAAAGATGGCTGCACTGTAGTTCAATCGTAAAAGGAAATTCAAATAGAAGAATGCAGATTTAAATAGGAAATGGTGGCCACATGCTGCAGTTACCACTAGTTTGTGAATAAGATTTGGCATTGCACGGAGTCTGCTTATTTGAGGCACATTTTCCTCCAAAGCATTGTCTTTTCAGAAGCCCTAGCAGGAGAACTCGGGGTTTGCATCTGAAAACAAGAACCCTGGATATTGTGGCTTCACATTTGCATTGTGAGTCATCGCCTCCTAGATGACTGCTGCTAAGCAAGGTGATAGAAAGCTGTTCCTGTGATTACTCCTGCGCTTCAACCTCAGCTGAACAAAACCTGCTGCTTTTTTCTCTGGTTGTCACAGTCTAGAGCTTAGTTTTGAAATGAACAATGTAAACACAAACCACTTACTTAAAGAATCAATTATAATCAATAAACAGGTACAGTAATGTAGTGGATATGATGATACTTGGCTACAAACCCAGAAAACATGAGTTCAAACCACCGTGGCAGTTTGAGATGGTGTCGGTTGTTGAATTATAAAAATCCAACTAGTTCACAAATATCCTTCAGAAAATGCAATTTGCTCTCCTTCCCTGGTTTGGTCAATATGTGATTTGACTCTGACAATATGGCTGACTCTTAACTAACATCACTTGTAAGATGGGTGCAATGCCTCAAGAACAACCAAGATTTTTTTTGCATCATTACAGCAGCAAAAGAAGCCATTTTCCCCATTGTGCCCGAAGAGTTGCTCTCTGTCGATTAACACCATCATTCCTATTCCTATTCCTGGGCGGCACAGTGGCACAGTGGTTAACACTGCTGCCTCACAGCTCCAGGGACCCGGGTTCAATTCTGGCCTTGGGTGACTGTCTATGTGGAGTTTGTACTTTCTTCTCATGTCTGCATGGGTTTCCTCCGGGTGCCCTGGTTTCCTCCCACAGTCCAATTCTGTGATTTGATTAAATATCCATCCACTTAAGTTAATGAGAAATAATTTGTTGAGCTCTGTGCTAAATTCTCATACATTTCCTCTGCTTAGGTAATCCAATCGCCCAGGCAGAAAAACCTGCTCTGCTATTTTAACATGTAACGTGTTGCTATTGAAAGGACAGTTGACTGTGCTCATGCAGTGTGGCTTTGCCAGTCATTTATGTTGGTCCCTTGCTGGTAGCCAGGGTCAGAGAATCGCCGAGGGTCGGCGTGAATCCCGCCCCCGCCGTCCTTCTAATTCTCCGGCTCCCCAAAAATCGGCCCGGCGTGAGTCGCGCTGCCCGCCCCGGAGAATGACGGGGTCCGGCACCACTCAATGGGCACCGGGGCTGCCCGGGTTCTCCGGCCCGCGATGGGCCGAAGTCCCGCCCGTCTTTTGCCAGTCCCGCCGGCGTAAATTGGAGTAGGTCCCTTACCGGCGGGACCTGGCCCGCGATCGGGGCCCTCCTTCTGCACCGGAGGCTGTACCGGTCCACCATTCCCGGTGCGGAAACGAAGCCCTCTGCGCATGCGTGGGGATGACGCCAGCACGCGCTTGCGCTCCCGCGCATGCGCCAACTTGTGCCGGCCGGCGGAGGCCCTTAGGCGCCGGTTGTCGTAGTGCCAAGCCCCATTCCCGCTAGGGCGCAAACCACTCCAGGGCGGGCCGAGCCCCTGAAGGTGCGGAGGATTCTGCACCTTTGGGGTGGCTCGACGGCGGAGGGTTCACGCCACTCCATCCCGCCGGGACCCCCTGCCCCGCCGGGTAGGGGAGAATCCCGCCCCTTGTTTTCATAAGAATGAGGATTAACATATTAAAAAGAGCTATAAGCATATCATTCTATTCTATGCTATCTTGGCTCCAATAAACCTTCCATTGAGGAAGCAGACCTACTGCATTGCCTGTAGTTTTAGTGACATATAATTTAGCTTTTGGTCCCAGTGATCATTTGTAACCAGTGTTTGTTGAAGCACCTTTCACATGGGTATAATTGCATTTTTGATCAGTAGCCTAAAGTGCCTTTGCAGTAGATTGAGTCAGTAATCATTTCGACAGTCAGTTCTGTATTATTTCTATTAAAAATACATTTTCTGTGGAGTACTCCAGTGCTACAATGTTGAACATGTAAGAAAACACATTTCCAGTGTAATTTGCATGTTTAAAAAAACATTATTTTTCTTAAACATTTTTGCATTCATCAAATTAAGGGGTGCCAGTGTTGTGGAATGGGCCACTGACTACTTTGTCTTAAGAGAGGGTGTAGAGACAAATTACTAAAGAGTAGCATAGAATCATAGAATGACTACAGAAGAAAACCATTTAGCCCATTGTGTATGTGCCAGCTCTCTGCAAGAGCAACTTAGGTCATCGCACATCACACCACCCCTACCCCCCCTATCCCACCATTTTCCAGTACCTCCGCATATTTTTCTCGTTTAAGTACCACAATGGATCCTGCCTTCACCATGATCTCAGGCAGTGCATTCCAGATCCCAACCACTGGAACCATATATTCCTTATGTCTGTTGTTTTATGGGTTCTTTAGATGTATGTCTTAGTGATGAAATCTTGAGACTTGTATTTTGAAACATGAATCGTTCTTTGTTAGTATTTAACTATTTACCGATCCCAAGATACTGGCATCCATGGTGCTGCTTCCATAGAGGTAGGCTGCTTTTTGAGTGTTTTCTTTGGACTGTCCTCTGAGTCATTACCATGTGGCTCCATACATTATACTGTGGTGGTGCTATTCTCCATCCCACTTTAACTCTTGTTCTGCCAATCACCTTTACATTATAATGGCATGTAGGCACCTACTACATCTCCCTTTCCTCTCTAAAGAAAACGTTCCTATCTTCTAATGGTGTATCACATTGCAAACATTAATAAACTATCCCTTCTCCCCTACCTTAAGTCCTGAGGCTTGGCAGTTCTTCTAAATCTCGGTCTGCCATGTTTGGAGGGATGGTGGTAGTACACTGTGTTTTTGGTACTTTACTATCTCCATCTGATTTGCTTTTTGTATTCCTTCGAGTTGTGTTTCCCTTTGTGAACAACTAGGCTGATTTTTTCAGACACGTTTGTCCAATGTCTTCTGAGGGAAATGTGTATTCTGTTCATTCCTAGACTGGACTTGAATTTTGGTGTCTGCCATGTTCTCGCTGCACAGATATAGCTTGTAAATGGAGCCTTAATTTCCAATTATTTCATCCGGCACGGTGGCACAGTGGTTAGCACTGCTACCTCAAAGAGCCAGGGACCTGGATTTGATTCCGATCTCGGGTGACTGTGTGGAGTTTGCACTTTCTCTCCGTGTCTGCGTGGGTTTCCTCCGGGTGCTCCGGTTTCCTCTCACAGTCGAAAGATGTGCAGGTTAGATGGATTGGCCATGCTAAAATTGCCCCTTAGGCTGTTGTTTCAGGAATAGGGTGGGGGATTGGGCCTTGGTAGGGTGGCCTTTCAAACGGTCGGTGCAGACTCAATGGGCCAAATGGCCTGCATCTGCATTGTCGGGATTCTATGATTTATTTGCTGTTTTAATTTCAGATAATTCTGCAAGCATATGGATATTTTCATTCAGCTCAATGGTTCTTAGCACGTCTGAGACATCCTCTGCTTTTACTTCTATTAGTGCCTTGCGCGTCAGTGTCAGATTTACAGTTTCCAATCTTTTTTTCTTTCTTCTCTTTCTCTGTCTGCAGCTGGGGAAGTTCTCCGGCTTTTGCTTCTAATATCTGCTCTTGGCCATTCATCTACTTCTGCAGCTCTTCAATCTGTTTTTTGTAGCTTTTGGCTTTTTCCTGGAATATTGAACATTGCTGAATCTGCTCTGCCAACTGGTGCTTCAGCTTGTTCGGTGATGTTAAATTCATTTTGCCTCTCTTCCTAATCTTCCAGAGGAATAAACCTTGACCCAAGAAATTCATGTAACATACGAGGTCTTTTAACGGGTTTGTCTTTTCTTTGCAAAACTCGCTTGCTTCATCTTGACTTTTCCTACAGCTCAGAAGTTCTGTTGTGTTTCCTTTCTGTTGTTTAAGACGGTCTTCATTTCTTCATATTGCTGAATGGTGGTAGGGCGGTGGTGAAGAAAGCATATGGAATGCTTTCCTTTATTGGACGCGGTATAGAATGCAAATGCAGGGATGGAATGATGGAATTGTATAAAGCTCAAGTTAGGTCACAGCTGGAATTTTGTGTACAATTCTAGTCACCACATTATAGGAAGGACATGATTGTTCTGGAGAGAATGCAGAGGAGATTTACAAGAATGTTGCCAGCATTTGAAAATTGTAGCTATGAGGAGAGTATGGATAGGCTGTGTTGTATTCCTTGCAACTGAGGAGGCTGAAGGATGACTTGTTTGAGGTGCACAAGATCGTGACGGGCCTAGATAGAGTAGACAGGAATGCCTTTATGTTCGCCTTAATGGAGAGGCCAACTACCAGGAGCACAGATTTAAGGTAGAAAGATTAGAGGAGAAATGAGGGAAAAGTTAGTCACCAAGAGGGTTTGGAATTCGCTGCCTGATTTGATGGTGGAGGCAAAAACACTGAACTCATGAAAAAGGTACCTGGTTCTGCACCTAAAGTGCTGTAACCTGCAAGGTTGCCAGACTAGGCGCTGGAAGGTGGGATGAGAATGGGCCGTTAATTTCATATTTGTTTCTTTTTGGCCGGTGCTGACGAGATGGTCTGAATGGCCTCTATATGTGCCACAACTTTTCTGAGGTTTTGCATTCCTTTTACATTTGATATTGAAGAACAGTCAGTTGTTCTTTCAACTGCTTATTTTCTTGAGGAACGAGCTGCACTCCGAAAGCTAGTGATTTGAAGCAAACCTGTTGGATTTTACCTGGTGTTGTAAGACACACCATCTATTTCCTCCCCCCATCCACCCCACCCTATCACAGGACACTAGGGGACAATTTAGCATGGTCAATCCACCTCACCTACTCATCATTACAACGTGGGAGGACTTGAGCATCTGGATGAAACCCACGCAGACACAGGGAGAATGTGCAAACTCCACACTGTCACTCAGGCAGGAATTTAACCCGAGTCCCTGGCTCTGTGAGGCAGCAGTGTTAACCACTGTGGCATCGTGCCGCCCATCATTTCATTGCTTCTGATAGTTCTAACACAACTTTTTCTGACATAATATTCAATGTCCTTTTCTGCTTCTCATGTTTTTCCATGGCTACACACTGATTCTTCAAGGAGCCTTTCAGTGTTACAATTGCTTGGTGTAGCTTTTCTGCTTGCTGCTTTGTCTGGCTGCACAGCTGGCCGAGTTTTCCCAGCTACTGGTTTGATTCACTAACAGTGGAATAAAGGGTCGTTTTTTCCTTCTGATACTTTTGTGTCGTCTCGGAAAATTATTTATTCAGTTCGCAAACAGCTGATTCATTAAATCATGTACTTCCAAAGTTATATGTTCAAGTTGGTGATTGTCCCTTTTAAAGGCAATACAGCGGTCAGGGTCACCTGCCTGGGTGACCAATTGAAACTGGAAATTCACCCCTGGGGAAGAATTATTTTCGGCAGAGGCATTCCAGAATTAGCAGCAGACATGCTCCCGCTTTTGTAGATCCTTGTAAAGAAACCCTTTGTTGTTCTCTAATGAAGTCTCTGAAAATGCATCATTGCACTTGCCAATTAGGACAAATTATATTTGGACAAATTATCCTGACACTTTCTCTGGCCTGACACCTGTGAGTAATCATTTTAATCAAAATTGATTTGAATGTGAAACTGATTCGATCTGAATGAGAAATTGAATCAATCTGAATGAGAATCGGAATCAATCTGAATCTGAATCAAACTGAATGAGGATCTGAATCATACATACTCAGCAGAATGCCACTCTTTGTGCAAATGGATCCATTTGACTCCTCCACAGAGGATTGGACAACTCAATACGTCGGGTATTATTTCCAAGCAAATGAAATAGGGGAGGAGGCAAAACGCAAAGCAATTCTTCTAAGTGTTTGTGAAATTCAGACCTGTAACCTTATTCACAGTCTTACAGCCCCAAGTATGCCCGACTCCCAATAATTTCGTGAGCTCATGGTTTTAGTCAAGGCCCAACTGCAACCTCAACAATTAGTTATACTCCAGAGATTCAATTTTTATTTGACGGTGAGAGCCCCAGGCGACTTAATTGCGACTTTCATTGCTAAACTGAAGCAGTTGTGGTTTTGGAGAGACCTAAAATGATATGTTACAGGATAGGCTAGTCTCTGGCATGAGCGACAGTTCTATTCAACGCTGCTTGCTTGCAGAAGTCAGCATAAATTTTAAACAGCCAATGGAGATAGCACTGACCATAGAAAGCACTGAAATAGGTAAGAAAGAGGTACAGAGCACGCAATACGGTGCCTGGAAAATGCTGAAGAAGAATTGCTGCAGAGCACATAAAATAATGCTGTTCACCAGTTAGGGCTGGAACCTGTAGTCAGGCACCAATATCTCCAAAGCAGATGGGAAACGGTAACAATTTCAGCCACCAACAATCAGACAGTAATACTTAAAGTGGAAGGTTACCGATGTAGAGGTAACCACACTCCTGAATCATGTCAGTTTAAGGAGGCTGCATGTTTTTATTGTCACAAATGAGGACATTTGATGAAGCCGTGCAGAGCTGAATAAAATTGAAGAGTAATCGGTCAACCAAAATATTCCAATTATACAGTGAGGAAGAGCCCAGCAGCACTGATTCTGGTATTTACTCTCTGTTTAATCTAAAAACAGGCAAGATCGTCCCTATTACTGTAACACTCCAGGTAAATTGAAATCCTCTTCAGGTGGAAATGGATACAGGTTATCAGCCCCTGTGCTGGGCAGGTGAGCGTACATTTCAGTATCCAAGAAAGGAAGTGCAACTTTTGAACAAGGGGTGCACTTCTGCCAAGTTGGAGATTTATACAGGAGAAGCTGAAAAAATAAAAGGCACTACAATGGTACATGTGAGCTGTGGACAACAGTCTACCCAGCTTCCAATGATCGTAGTGAGGGGTGAAGGATCAAGCCTTCTCGGTTGTGGTTGGCTTAAAGAAACCAAGTTAAGTTTTACTGAGATTTTTCAAGTAATAATCTTTATTGTCACAAGTTGGCTTACATTAACACTGCAATGAAGTTACTGTGAAAATTCCCTAGTCGCCACATTGCGGCGCATGTTCGGGTACACTGAGGGAGAATTCAGAATGTCCAATTCACCCAACAAGCACATCTTTCGGAGGAAACTGGGGCACCCGGAGGAAACCCACGCAGACACGAGGAGAACGTGCAGACTCCACACAGACCGTGACCCAAGCCGGGAATCGAACCCGGGTCCCTGGCACTGTGAAGCAATGGTGCTAACCACTGTGCTACCGTACCGTCCATGCGGGAAGGGGGACTGCTTGAACTGGTAAGAAAATATGACGGCTACTTTCTGATTAATTAGGTGTTAGGATATCGGACCAGACCCCAATCCTTGTTCGGATACCGGACGTGAAATCCCAAACAATTTGAAATTTGTAAAACTGTGGCGAAAGGATACTTTACCCCAGAGTGAAGGCATTGACCAATCGGTATCTTTTGTGTTAAACATTTTTAAAATTCAGTCACAGAATTAACCACGTTAACATTTTTAAAAAAGTTTACAATTAACAGTTAAACTGTTCTTAAATAAAATGAATAACTTCAACCTACTATCTATACTTGCCACTATAGATACTCAAACAAGGAACCCAAAACAGTTCAAAATCCACCAGGGCAACATGATAGCACAGTGGTTAGCACAGTTGCTTCACCGCTCCAGGGTCCCCGGTTCAATTCCCGGCTTGGGTCACTGTCTGTGCGGCGTCTGCACATTCTCCCCGTGTCTGCATGGGTTTCCTCCGGGTGCTCAAGTTTCCTCCCACAGTCCAAAGATATGCAGGATAGGTGGATTGGCCATGATAAATTGCTCTTGGTGTCCAAAAAAGGTTAGGTGGGGTTATTGGGTTGCAGGGATAGGGTGCAGGCATGGGCTTAAGCGGGGTGCTCTTTCCAAGGGCCGGTGCAGACTCGATGGGCTGAATGGCCTCCTTCTGCACTACAAATTCTATGATCTATGGTCATAAATAAAGCTAGCAATCATGGATACTTGCTATTTTCTGTGCAGACCTTTGGAGAGAAACCCTATCAGGAACAACCGGAAAATCCTCCTGTCTCGTCAGACTCAAATGTTCTGGCAAAACTGCCAAAACCACAGACAGACCTGGTTCCTTCCCATTAATTACACCATCTGTAACCCACTAAGATGTCTCATGATCTGCTCAGTTATGACTAAACACCACTCCCTTATAAATTATCTGCACCCCAAGGTACCTCTAAAAACATAACATTATTCCATTAGCCATCTCTCTGTCATCAAGTAAATGGTTAAAATCAAAGATAACCTCACATTTACCACTCCGAATCACAGCTTTAGCTCCCTGTATGTATTTGAACCCAGGGTTTTTAATAACTTTACTACAAAAAAATGGAAAACATAACATATAACAATTTCCTCCATTCATCGCATAGGCAAGATCAAAGAAATACGAGCTAAGATCTACATTGACCCAGAGGCGGCTTCCCAATTCCTTTGGACACAACTGGCATGAGAGAAAGTGGGTACTACGTTAAGCAGGTTGCAAGGACTAGGCATCATTTAGCCAGTTCAGTTCTTGGAATGAAACCAGCCAAGACCATCCGCACTTGCAGCAATTATAAGCTAACAGTTCATCAGGCCGCCAAGCTGATGTTAGAACATAGTACATACAGTGCAGAAGGAGGCCATTCAGCCCATCGAGTCTGCACTGACTCACTTAAAACCTCACTTTCCACCCTATCCCCAGAACCCAATAACCCCTCCTAACCTTTTTTGACACTAAGGGCAATTTAGCATGGCCAATCCACCTAACCTGCACGTCTTTGGACTGTGGGAGGAAACAGGAGCACCTGGAGAAAACCCACGCAGATATGGGGAGAACGTGCAGACTCCGCACACACAGTGACCCAGTGGGGAATCAAACCTGGGACCCTGGCGTTGTGAAGCCACAGTGCTAACCACTGTGCCACCATGCAGCTCTGAATAAATATCCAATCTCGAGAATTGAAGATCTATACACAAAATTGGCAGAAGGTAAATCTTACACAAATCTGTATATGAGTCACACATACCAGCAAATCAAATCAGGTGACGCCTCCTGAGGATTTGTCATGATTAACACATGCAATGGCCTATTCCAGAGCATGCCCCTGCCTTTTGGATGTGCAGTATTCCAAAGGAAGATGGAGAGTCTGCGTCAGGGGCTTCCTTGGGCTGTACTATACCTAGTGGCTGGTTTAACACAGTGGGCTAAGACAGCTGACTTGTAATGCAGAACAAGACCAGCAGCGCGGGTTCAATGATTGAACTTATTGAATTATTAGGGCTGGTTTAGCACAGGACTAAAGAGCTGGCTTTTAAAGCAGACCAAGGCAGGCCAGCAACACGGTTCAATTTCCGTACCAGCCTCCCCGAACAGCCGCCGGAATGTGGCGACTAGGGGCTTTTCACAGTAACTTCATTTGAAGCCTACTCGTGACAATAAGCGACTTTCATTTCATTTTCGTTTTAATTTATTATTACCTCGATGATGCCTTCATAACTGGATTGACAGAGACAGACTGCGTCTAGCAAACTTAGAAGAGGCGTTAAAGAGTTTCTGGAGACAGGAATTCACCTCAAGAAAGAGAAGTGCACCATCCAAGTCACTGAGGTGACCTACCTGGGGTACTTTTTAGATACACAAGGATTATACCCCATAAAAGAGGCACCTGCCTCCACAAAAACAACTGAACTCAAATCGCTTTTGGAGATGGTAACCTACTATGGGTGATTTTTACCAAACCTATTGACGGAAGTGACCGCCTTACATATTCTGCTAAAGAAACACCATTGTTGATCTTGGAAGACTCCCCAGCAGGAAGAGGAGGGCAGCATGGTAGCACAGTGGGTAGCACAGTTTCTTCACACGCCAGGGTCCCAGGTTCGATTCCCGGCTTGGGCCACTTTCTGTGCGGAGTCTGCACGTTCTCCCCGTGTCTGCAAGGGTTTCCTCCCGGTGCTCCAGTTTCCTCCCACAGTCCAAAGTTGTGCAGGTTAGGTGGATTGGCCACGCTAAATTGCCTTTAGAGTCCAAAAAAAGTTAAGTGAGTTCACGGGGATAGGGTGGAGGTGTGGGGATAGAGTGGAGTTGTGGGCTTAGGTAGGGTGCTCTTTCCAAGGGCGGGTGCAGACTTGATGGGACAAATGGCCTCCTTCTGCACTGCAAATTCTATGATTCTATGATTTCAACAAAGTGAAGCAATTATTGCATTCTTCAAACATGTTAATGCACTCCAATCACCTGAAGAACTGACGAACCGCGTTCGGCGACGGGCCGGAGAATCTAAATACCCGACATAATTGGCGCCGCTTCCGTGTTGTTCTGCCCCCTCCAAAGCGACGTACTCTCGGAATATGTCGCACCACGACTCCACGGCCTCAGGCCATTGCCTGAGGCCCGCCCCCCAACGCTCTGTCCCCGACCGGCCAAGTTCCCGACGGCGTGGGACATGTGTGGTCTCACCTGCGGACTCAGTCCAGCGCCTCCAGCGCCGCCACAGTCAGGGAGGGCCAATCCGCGAACAGGGGATTTTTGGGGCTGCAGGCACTATGGTGGGGCGGTCCGGGGCTCACAAGCCGGCCGAAGGGGGGACTATTTTGCGGGCCGCGTCCGTGAGCGGCATCCGCCATGAAGCACAGCGCGGCTGCTGCAGGCCACCGCTGTGCGCATGCGCGGCCACAGACCCAGCAATTCTCCAGGCCGTCTCGGCAGCTCGAGCTGGGTGCTTTATGCTGCCAGGCTGCTGGCACCCCCCGGAACAGGGAATCGATGGCAGTTTCACGATTTGTCCGTTGTGAAACGCCACCGTATTCACGCCGGCGTGGGCACTTAGTCTCCAGTACGGAGTTGTCCCATGAGATGGATGATGGCTCTGAGTGGCCGATAGTGTGTATATCAAGAATCCTCTTTGAGGCCGTAAAAGGCTACTCACAAATCGAGGAGGAAGGACCAACAATAGTCTTTGGCTTCAAGAGGTTCCACCAGTACTTACATGGTAAACACGTTACCATTGTTTCTGACCACAAACCTCTCTCCAGTTTCTTCAAAGAGGACAAGTCTATCCTGCCGATCGCTTCAGCAAGAATTCAGCGATGGTTGTCAATTCTGTCTGCCTACCTTCAAGCACTGACCTGGGACACACATAACAAATGTGATGCCTGAAGCCGCCTACCCTACCAAGAAAGTATAGCATGTATAGCACTCACGTACCGCAATCATCATGGCATTGAATTTTTTAGACACTTTGCTAGTCCCGGCGAAGCAGATCAGGAACTGGACCAATCGAGGTACACTTCTGTCCAAAGTGTGAGACAAAATACTTAAAAAGCCAATTTCGAGGAAATGAAACCATTCTTTTCCCGCAAGAATGAATTGAGTTGACAGAATGGCATCATACTCTGGAGAGAAAGAGTAGTTTTTCCTGTAGCATGCAGAGAGCTGCTCCAAACTGAATGACACAGCACTCATCTTGGCATCCCTAAGCTGAAAATGTTCTCCAGGAGTTATGTGTGGTGCCCTGGTACTGGTGCTGATATTGAAAAACTAATCAAGCACTGTCAACAGCAACAGAATCTGCCTGCTACAGGCTCACTGCACCCTGAGAATGTCCTGGCCACCCATGGGTACGAATCCATATTCATTCTAGTTTAGGAGCTTCGACTGCTGCCAACCACATTGTCCTGTGCTGATAGTGTTGAACTCCCACAGCTGCCAACACATTATGGGTTCTTTAGATATCTCAAAGATTTTGAAACTTGTTTAAACATGAACTGTTTATTATTGTCTTCAACCATTTACCCAGGCTTCTGGCACGTATGGTGCTCCTGCCGTGCAGATAGGCTGTTTCTAGAGTGTTCTCTCTACACTGTTGTCTGAGTCGATTCAACAATATTGCTGAAAAATAAATGAAATAATGCAAGGGGTGATAATTACAGGGCTACAGGGAAAGGCCAGGGGAATGTATCTAATTCAATGTTTTTTTTTTCAAAAAATCATCACAGACACAGTTCTTTTCTGTACAATTCTATGCTTCTGTGATTTTTCACTGATTTGTTACCTCCATACTCAACTATTCCATAGCTTTGCTGACTGTTGACAAACGCTGCTCATATCCTAACACCAATCTTGTTCAACCATCACTCCATGGCCTCCCTGCCCCCCATCTCTGTAACCTCCTGCACTCCTATAGCATTGCAAGATCTCTGCACTCCTCCAGTTCCAGCCTCTTGTGTATCACCAATTTTTATTACCTCACCATTAGTCTTTTGCTGTTCAGACTTTTGTACTCCACCTGTCTATTCACCTGACTACCTTCTTTCTTAAAGCCTATCTCTTTTGACCATGTAGGTCACTGTGCTTGTATCTCTACATTTCTCAATGTTGTTTGATTATGCTCCTGTGAAAGGTTTTAAGAAATTCTTACTAAGAAGACAGTAAATAAATGCAAGTTGTATTTGTTGTACATTGGTGATTAAAGTATTTAACTTTTCATTGCATGTGCACCCTATTTTGTATATAATAGATTTAATTCTCTTCCTATGCTCTATTTTGCAGCGCTGTCAATTGGAGATAGACCTTATGATTATACCCATAATTAACAAGCTCAATCAGTCTGTGCGAACATTAATTTGGTTTATGTAAAGAATAATTAAGTACACGAGCAGTCTGACGGGATAGATTGTTCAATTAACGGTAAATCTATTGTGTTGAATAGTTGGTAAACATTTGGAGAAGCATTTCTAAAATATCAAACGCTGCTGTGAATCATTATGTTAGTCTTGGCTCAGTGGTGATTCTCTCACATTTTGAATTAGATGTTTGAGAGTTCAAGCTACACTTTAAGGACCAGATTTCCATGGAGAAGGTGGGAAGATTGAGTTGGCAAACATTCTGACACAGCAGAGGCTTCTCCTTTGAAGCATTCGACCTGCCATATTTTCATTTCGGAGTCGGGGCAGGATGGATTTTGCGTTGTTGCCTCTGGAGGCAGTTTGGAGGTAGCTAAGGTGGCAAGTGTGGAGGAAAGCCATTATTTAGGCTTACTTCAGTCGTCTGGGATTTTTCTCCAGTAGCATTAAAGGCCGTTACGTTCTCCATCCCTCATTACCTCCATCTATCACCATGCCCAATCCTATCATCTATGCCCCAATACCTGTTTGTCATTTTTATAAATGACCTGGAGGAGGGCGCAGAAGGATGGGTGAGTAAATTTGCAGATGACACTAAAGTCGGTGGAGTTGTGGACAGTGCGGAAGGATGTTACAAGTTACAGAGGGACATAGATAAGCTGCAGCGCTGGGCTGAGAGGTGGCAAATGGAGTTTAATGCAGAAAAGTGTGAGGTGATTAATTTTGGAAGTAATAACAGGAAGACAGAGACTGGGCTAATGGTCCGATTCTTGGTAGTGTGGATGTGCAGAGAGATCTCGGAGACAATGTACATAGATCCCGGAAAGTTGCCACACAGGTTGAGAGGGTTGTTAAGAAGGTGTACGGTGTGTTAGCTTTTATTGGTCGAGGGATTGAGTTTCGGAGCCATGAGGTCATGTTGCAGCTGTACAACACTCTGGTGCGGCCGCATTTGGAGTATTGCGTGCAATTCTGGTCGCCGCATTATAGGAAGGATGTGGAAGCATTGGAAAGGGTGCAGAGGAGATTTACCAGAATATTGCCTGGTATGGAGGGAAGACCTTATGAGGGAAGGCTGAGGGACTTGAGGCTGTTTTCGTTAGAGAGAAGAAGGGTAAGAGGTGACTTAATTGAGGCATACAAGATGATCAGCAGATTAGATAGGGTGGACAGTGAGAGCCTTTTTCCTCGGATGGTGATGTCTAGCACGAGGGGACATAGCTTTAAATTGAGGGTAGATAGATATAAGACAGATGTCAGAGGTAGGTTCTTTACTCAGAGAGTAGTAAGGGCGTGGAATGCCCTGCCTTCAACAGTAGTGGACTCACCAACATTAAGGGCATTTAAATGGTCATTGGATAAACATATGGGGCGTCATTCTCTGACTCAGGTCGGAGAATGGCCGTTGACCGCCGTGAATCCCGTCCCCGCCGAAGTCTCCGGTACCGGAGATTGGGCGGGGGCGGGAATCGGGCCGCGCCGGTTGGCGGGTCCCCCCGCTCAATTCTCCGGCCCGGATGGGCCGAAGTCCCGCCCAGAAATTGCCTGTCCCGCCGGCGTAAATTAAACCTGGTATTTACCGGCGGGACCAGGCGGCGTGGGCGGGCTCCGGGGTACTGGGGGGGCGATCTGACCCCGGGGGGTGCCCCCACGGTGGCCTGGCCCGCGATCGGGGCCCACCGATCCGCGGGCGGGCCTGTGCCGTAGGGGCACTCTTTCCCTTCCGCCTCCGCCACGGCCTCCACCATGGCGGAGGCGGAAGTGACTCTCCCCACTGCGCATGTGCGGGAAACTTTCAGCGGCCGCTAACGCTCCCGCGCATGCACCGGGAAACTGTCAGCGGCCGCTGACGCTCCCACGCATGCGCCGCATTTCCGCGCCAGCTGGCGTGGCAACAAACGCCATTTCCGGCAGCTGGCGGGGCGGAAATCCCTCCGGTGTCGGCCTAGCCCCTTAATGTTGGGGCTCGGCCCCCAAAGATGCAGAGCATTCCGCACCTTTGGGCCGGCGCGATGCCCGTCTGATTGGCGCCGTTTTTGGCGCCAGTCGGCGGACATCGCACCGTTGGGGGAGAATTTCGCCCATGGATTATGAGGGAAAAGTGTAGGTGGGCTTTAGAGTGGTTTCACAGGTCGGCGCAACATCGAGGGCCGAAGGGCCTGTACTGCACTGTAATGTTCTATGTTCTATTCATATCTCCTGAAATTCCCTCTTATTTCCCATGTCCCTCATATATCCTCCAAGCATCTCACCCAATATTCACCAGGGAAAAACCACAGGAGCCATTGGAGATGGAAAAAAAAACCTAAACTAACAACCTAATCAAGCATTCATACAGAGACTTCCGGGTGCGGCGATGACCAGCTAAGTCGCACGTTTCGGCAGCTCCCGGTGGAACGGACTTTTGGGCTCTTAACAGGAGCCCCAACGGCAATTTTAACGGCAAAAAACACTGTGCGGTAAACCAGAAAGGAATCCCCCCTGGACACGGATGGAAAAAGGAGAGGAAAGTGGCCGGATTGCGGTGGATCCTTGAGAGCAGCGGCCAGGAAGGCAGGCACAAAGCAAGATGGCGTCGGAAGGAGGCAGTTTAATATGGGGCCCTGACCAACAAGAGTTCCTGTGGCGTTGCGTGGAAGAACTTAAAAAGGAGATGAAGAAGGAGCTGTTGGCCCCGATATTACAAGCGATTGAGGGGCTAAAGGAGGAGCAAAAGACCCAGGAACAGGAGCTTCGAGGTCGTGAAGGCAAAGGCTGCTGAGAATGAGGACGACATACAGGGCCTGGTGGTGAAGACAGAGATGCACGAGGCACAACACAAAAGATGTGTGGAAACGCTGGAGGTGCTGGAGAATAATGCGAGGAGGAAGAATTTAAGGATTCTTGGTCTTCCCGAAGGTGCAGAAGGGGCGGACGTCGGGGCATATGTGAGCACGATGCTGCACTCGTTGATGGGATCGGAGGCCCCGACGGGTCCGCTGGAGGTGGAGGGAGCCTATCGAGTTATGGCGCGAAGACCGAGGACTGGAGAAATTCCTCGAGCCATAGTGGTGAGATTTCTCCGATATAAGGACAGAGAGATGGTCCTCAGATGGGCAAAGAAAACTCGTAGCAGTAGGTGGGAGAACGCGGTGATCCGCGTATATCAAGATTGGAGTGCGGAGGTGGCGAGAAGGAGGGCAAGCTTTAATCGGGCCAAGGCGGTGCTGCACAAAAGGAAGGTTAAATTTGGAATGCTGCAGCCGGCAAGACTGTGTGTCACACATCAAGGGAAACACCACTACTTTGAAACGGCAGATGAGGCGTGGACATTTATTGTCGAGGAGAAACTGGAGTGAGCGGGCCAGAAAAAGAACGTTTGGGACAAAGTGGTGGGGTGAATATGTGGGACGAAGGTGGGGGGGGGGGGAAAGGGGAAGAGATGACTGTAGCGCACAATGACTTACGAGAGAGACGAGTAGTGATGAAGTCAATGAGGCTTTATTAAGCGAGAATTGTCCCCAGCAGTTCAGCAACAGAATGAAGCGGTGGGGAGAAGCTCGGGTTCTTATACTCTGCCTTCAGGGCGGAGCCAGGAGTCAACAGCCAACCAGGACCCGTGATCTGTCAGCCAATAGCATCACGGCTTCACAGTCCCACATGACCCCTAATACATACCACCACAATGACTTCCCAAGTGGTTAATCCTGCGACCCTGTAACTTTTCTCTCTTCCCCATGTCGTGGGGGAGGGGGGGAGGGAGGATGAGGAGCTGAGGGCGCCGGCCATTGGGGGCGGGGCCAAAAGGGAAGCGCGCGCTTTGTTCCCGCGCTATGGTAATCATGGCGGGAACAGGGAAGCAGGAAGGAGGGGGCCTCGTACAGTGTGAGCCGAGGTCGGTCAGAGTTTGCTGACTTCTGGGAGCAACATGGGGGGTGCAATTACGCTAGTGTGGGATCTAGCGGGGTGGGGGGGGTTATCTGGGTTGCTGCTGCTGGGGTGAAGGGGGAGCTGGTATGGGGTAGGGTGGTCTGGGCGGGAGGGCGCCGTTGGGGGGAGATACGGCTACGTGGGAACCGGGTGAGGAGCTGGATTAAAAAAGGGGATGGCTAGTCGACAAGGGGAGGGGGGGTAAAGAGCCCCCCAACCCGGTTGATCACGTGGAATGTGAGAGGGCTGAACGGGCCGATTAAGAGGGCACGGGTACTCGCACACCTAAAGAAACTTAAGGCAGATGTGGTTATGCTTCAGGAGACGCATCTGAAACTGATAGACCAGGTCAGACTACGCAAAGGATGGGTGGGGCATTCGGGGCTAGATGCAAAAAACAGGGGGGTGGCCATACTACTGGGGAAGCGGGTAATGTTTGAGGCAAAGACTATAGTGGCGGATAGTGGGGGCAGATACGTGATGGTGAGTGGCAAATTGCAAGGGGAGGCGGTGGTCTTAGTGAACGTATAGGCCCCGAACTGGGATGATGCCAACTTTATGAGGCGTATGTTAGGACGTATCCCGGACCTAGAGGTGGGGAGGTTGGTAATGGGTGGAGATTTTAATACGGTGCTGGACCCAGGGCTGGACAGATCGATGTCCAGGACCGGAAGGAGGCCGGCTGCAGCTAGGGTGCTTAAGGACTTTATGGAGCAGATGGGAGGAGTAGACCCCTGGAGATTTAGTAGACCTAGGAGTAAGGAGTTTTCGTTTTTCTCCTATGTCCACCAAGTTTATTCACGAATAGATTTTTTTGTTTTGGGAAGGGCACTGATCCCGAAGGTGACGGGGACGGAGTACACGGCTATAGCCATTTCGGATCACGCTCCACATTGGGTGGACCTGGAGATAGGGGAAGAAAAACAACAGCATCCACCCTGGAGAATGGACATGGGATTATTGGCAGATGAGGGGGTGTGTTTAAGGGTGAGGGGGTGTATTGAAAGATACTTGGAACTCAATGATAATGGGGAGGTTCAGGTGGGAGTGGTCTGGGAGGCGCTGAAGGCAGTGGTTAGAGGGGAGCTGATATCTATTAGGGCACATAAAGGAAAGCAGGAGGGTAGGGAAAGGGAGCGGTTGTTGAAAGAACTTCTGAGGGTGGACAGACAATATGCGGAGGCACCGGAGGAGGGACTGTACAGGGAAAGGCAAAGGCTACATGTAGAATTTGACTTGTTGACTACGGGTAATGCAGAGGCACAATGGAGGAAGGCACAGGGTGTACAGTACGAATACGGGGAGAAGGCGAGCAGGTTGCTGGCCCACCAACTGAGGAAAAGGGGAGCAGCGAGGGAGATAGGGGGGGGTGAGAGTTGAGGAGAGAGAGATGGAGCAGGGAGCGGAGAGAGTGAATGGAGTGTTCAAGGCATTTTACGAAAGATTATATGAAGCTCAGCCCCCAGATGGGAAGAAGAGAATGATGTGCTTTCTGGATCAGCTGGAATTCCCTAAGGTGGAGGAGCAGGAGAGGGTGGGACTGGGAGCACAGATTGAGATGGAGGAAGTAGTGAAAGGGATTGGGAGCATGCAGGCGGGGAAGGCCCCGGGACCAGACGGATTCCCAGTTGAATTCTATAGGAAATATATGGACTTGCTGGCCCCGCTACTGATGAGAACCTTTAATGAGGCGAGGGAAAGGGGGCAGCTGCCCCTGACTATGTCAGAGGCAACGATATCGCTCCTCCTAAAGAAGGAAAAAGACCCGCTGCAATGCGGGTCCTATAGGCCCATTTCCCTCCTGAATGTGGACGCTAAGATTCTGGCCAAGATAATGGCAACGAGGATAGAGGATTGTGTCCCGGGGGTGGTTCATGAGGACCAAACTGGGTTTGTGAAGGGGAGACAGCTGAATACAAATATACGGAGGCTGCTAGGGGTAATGATGATGCCCCCACCAGAGGGGGAAGCGGAGATAGTGGTGGCGATGGATGCCGAGAAAGCATTTGATAGAGTGGAGTGGGAGGTACTGAGGAGATTTGGCTTTGGGGATGGGTATATCAGATGGGTACAGTTGCTGTATAGGGCCCCGATGGCGAGCGTGGTCACGAATGGACGGGGGTCTGATTATTTTCGGCTCCATAGAGGGACGAGGCAGGGATGTCCTCTGTCCCCGTTATTGTTTGCACTGGCGATTGAACCCCATGCCATAGCATTGGGGGGTTCCAGGAAGTGGAGGGGAGTACTCAGGGGGGGAGAAGAACACCGGGTATCTCTGTATGCGGATGATTTGTTGCTATATGTGGCGGACCCGGCGGAGGGGATGCCAGAGATAATGCGGATACTTGGGGAGTTTGGGGATTTTTCAGGGTATAAACTGAACATGGGGAAAAGTGAGTTGTTTGTGGTGCATCCAGGGGAGCAGAGCAGAGAAATAGAGGATTTACCATTGAGGAAGGTAACAAGGGACTTCCGGTACTTGGGGATCCAGATAGCCAAGAATTGGGGTACATTATATAGGCTTAATTTAACGCGGTTGGTGGAACAGATGGAGGAGGACTTTAAGAAATGGGACATGGTGTCCCTGTCATTGGCAGGTAGGGTGCAGGCGGTTAAAATGGTGGTCCTCCCGAGATTCCTTTTTGTGTTTCAGTGCCTCCCGGTGGTGGTCACGAAGGCTTTTTTCAAGAGAATCAAGAAGAGTATCATGAGTTTTGTGTGGGCTGGGAAGACCCCGAGAGTGAGGAGGGGATTCTTGCAGCATAGTAGGGACAGGGGGGGGCTGGCACTACCGAGCCTAAGTGAGTACTACTGGACCGCCAATGTTTCAATGGTGTGCAAGTGGATGGAAGAAGGGGAGGGAGCGGCGTGGAAGAGATTGGAGAGGGCGTCCTGCAGGGGGACTAGCCTACAAGCAATGGTGACGGCGCCGTTGCCGTTCTCACCAAAGAAATACACCACAAGCCCGGTGGTGGTGGCTACATTGAAAATTTGGGGGCAGTGGAGACGGCATAGGGGAAAGACGGGAGCCTCGGTGTGGTCCCCGATAAGAAATAACCATAGGTTTGTTCTGGGGAGAATGGATGGGGGATTTGGAGCATGACAAAGAGCTGGGGTAGTACAATTGAGAGATCTGTTTGTAGATGGGACGTTTGCGAGTCTGGGAGCGCTGACGGAAAAATATGGGTTGCCCCAAGGGAATGCATTTCGGTATATGCAACTGAGGGCTTTTGCGAGGCAACAGGTGAGGGAATTCCCGCAGCTCCCGACGCAGGAGGTGCAGGATAGAGTGATCTCAGAGACGGGTGGGGGATGGTAAGGTGTCGGACTTATACAGGGAAATGAGGGACGAGGGGGAGATCATGGTAGATGAGCTGAAAGGGAAATGGGACGAAGAGCTGGGGGAGGAGATTGAGGAGGGGCTGTGGGCTGATGCCCTACGTAGGGTAAACTCATCATCCTCGTGTGCCAGGCTAAGCCTGATACAATTTAAGGTGTTACACAGGGCGCATGTGACTGGAGCACGGCTTAATAAATTTTGGGGGGTAGAGGATAGGTGTGCGAGATGCTGGAGAGGCCCAGCGAATCACACCCACATATTCTGGTCATGCCCGGCACTACAGGGGTTCTGGGTGGGGGTGGCAAAGGTGCTTTCGAAGGTGGTGGGGGTCCGGGTCGAACCAAGCTGGGGGTTGGCAATATTTGCTGTTGCAGAAGAGCCGGGAGTGCAGGAGGCGAGAGAGGCTGATGTGTTGGCCTTTGCGTCCCTAGTAGCCTGGCGCAGGATATTGTTAATGTGGAAGGAAGCCAAACCCCCGGGTGTGGAGACCTGGATAAACGACATTGCAGGGTTTATAAAGTTAGAACGGATTAAGTTCGTATTAAGGGGTTCGGCTCAGGGGTTCACCAGGCGGTGGCAACCGTTCGTCGACTACCTCACAGAAAGATAGAGGGAATGGAAAAGAAGAAGACAACAGCAGCAACCCAGGGGGGAGGTGGGGGGGGGGGGGGGAATCGGACGGACTCTCAGGGATGTTATTGTATATGTATAGGCATTTGTTTTAGGTAATTGTATATTGGACTGTTGGATTGTATCTTTGGAGAGTATTTATTTTTGACAAGGCAGTTGCCATTTAGTTTTGTTTTCGTTTTGTTTATATATTATTTATTTATTTGTTTAAAACTGGCCACTGTTATTTATATTGCTTTATTTTTGTGTAAAAGAAACTACGTATTGTTATGTTTGGCCAAAAAATCTTGAATAAAATATATATTTTTTAAAAAGCATTCATACAGACACACCTGACACTAAAACACGTCTGATTCATGAAACCCAATCAATAAATGCTAAGTGCATCAAATGGTCAATCTGTTGTAAAAACAAAACTCTATTTAGCTAATCAGATAAAAGACATTTCCAAATGCAGGTAAGTATTCATAATGGACTCAACTATAAGATGGATGGCACGGTAGCACAGTGATTAGCACTTTTGCTTCACAGCTCCAGGGTCCCAGGTTTGATTACCAGCTTGGTTCACTATCTGTGCGGAGTATGCACGTTCTCCTCGTGTCTGTGTGGGTTTCCTCCAGATGCTCTGGTTTCCTCCCATAGTCCAAAGATATGCAGGTTAGGTGGATTGGCCATGCTAAATTGCCCTTGGTGTCCAAAAAATGTTACGTGTGGTTACTGGGTTACGGGGATGAGGTGGAGGCGTGGGCTTGAGTGGGGTGCTCTTCAGTTTTGCACTGAGTGCTGAATTTGGTGCTTTTTGAGTGCGATAGTGAGAGTTTGGTGACCGAGGGAGTATAAGGCTTCATTTTTATCTAAAGTTTAGTCTTTCTTTTATTTAGTTAATTAACTTAAAAGTTGCTGTTTGGTTGAGAAGAAGGTGAATTTTCAATCAGCTTTAAACAGGCTTCTACTTCTAGGCACTTGCAGCTGGAGCTTGTTAATTAGTTAATTGGATTAGGCCAGTTTTTCAGAGGCTAGATTCACAGTATAAAAGTGATCCCCTACAGTGCAGACTTTGTTTGCACTGAGTGCTGAATTTGGTGCTTTTTGAGTACGATAGTGAGAGTTTGGTGACCGAGGGAGTGCTGAATTTGGTGCTTTTTGAGTGCGATAGTGAGAGTTTGGTGACCGAGGGAGTGCTGAATTTGGTGCTTTTTGAGTGCGATAGTGAGAGTTTGGTGACCGAGGGAGTTAGGTGAGGAGGGAGTAAGGTGCTCCTTTCATTTTGTTTCCGACATTTCCGCAAAGAGTGTGAAGAGAGCCAGGAGTTTACAGGAAGTGTAGCTGACTGGGAGCAGGGTCGAAGGGCGGAGATCTAGTTAGTCCACACAGCAGCTATATTCTTTAAGGTAAGAAGGGATGGAGTCTCGGCCAGTTACATGCCCTCCTGTAGGATGTGGGTGGTGAGGGATACCACCGGTGTCCCCACTGACTATACCTGCGGGAAGTGCACCCAACTTCAGCTCCTCAACGACCGTGTTAGGGAACTGGAGCTGAAGCTGGATGAACTTCGGATCATCCGGGAGGCAGAGGGGGTGATTGAGAAGAGTTACAGGGAGGTAACCGCACCCAAGGTACAGGACAAGAATAGCTGGGTTACAGTCAGGGGGAAAAAAACAAACAGGCAGACAGTGCAGGGATCCCTCGTGGCCGTTCCCCTTCAAAACAAGTATACCGTTTTGGATGCTGTTGGGGGGGATGACCTACCGGGGGAAGGCCCTAGCGGTCAGGTCTCTGGCACGGAGTCTGGCTCTTGGGCTCAGAAGGGAAGGGGGGAGAATAGAAAAGCAATAGTTGTAGGAGATTCAATGGTTAGGGGAATAGATAGGAGATTCTGTGGTCGCGAGCGAGACTCCCGGAAGGTATGTTGCCTCCCGGGTGCCAGGGCCAGGGATGTCTCGGATCGTGTCTTCAGGATCCTTAAGTGGGAGGGTGAGCAGCCAGAAGTCGTGGTGCACATTGGTACCAACGACATAGGTAGGAAAAGGGGTGTGGAGGTAATAAACAAGTTTAGGGAGTTAGGCTGGAAGTTGAAAGCAAGGACAGACAGAGTTGTCATCTCTGGTTTGTTGCCGGTGCCACGTGATAGCGAGGCTAGGAATAGGGAGAGAGTGCAGTTGAACACGTGGCTGCAGGAATGGTGTAGGAGGGACGGCTTCAGGTATTTGGATAATTGGAGCGCATTCTGGGGAAGGTGGGACCTGTACAAGCAGGACGGGTTGCATCTGAACCAGAGGGGCACCAATATCCTGGGAGGGAGGTTTGCTAGTACTCTTCGGGAGGGTTTAAACTAATTTGGCAGGGGAATGGGAACCGGATTTATAGTCCAGCAACTAAGGTAGCCGATATTCAGGACGCCAAAGCATGTAATGAGGCAGTGGGGAAGGGAACACTGACAAAGGAGAGTATTTGCAGGCACGGAGATGGGTTGAAGTGTGTATACTTCAACGCAAGAAGCATCAGGAATAAGGTGGGTGAACTTAAGGCATGGATCGGTACTTGGGACTACGATGTGGTGGCCATCACGGAAACTTGGATAGAAGAGGGGCAGAAATGGTTGTTGGAGGTCCCTGGTTATAGATGTTTCAATAAGATTAGGGAGGGTGGTAAAAGAGGTGGGGGGGGTGGCATTATTAATTAGAGATAGTATAACAGCTGCAGAAAGGCAGTTCGAGGAGTATCACCCTATTGAGGTAGTATGGGTTGAAGTCAGAAATAGGAAAGGAGCAGTCACCTTGTTAGGAGTTTTCTATAGGCCCCCCAATAGTAACAGAGATGTGGAGGAACAGATTGGGAAACAGATTTTGGAAAGGTGCAGAAGTCATAGGGTAGTAGTCATGGGCGACTTTAACTTCCCAAATATTGAGTGGAAACTCTTTAGATCAAATAGTTTGGATGGGGTGGTGTTTGTGCAGTGTGTCCAGGAAGCTTTTCTAACACAGTATGTAGATTGTCCGACCAGAGGAGGGGCAATATTGGATTTAGTACTGGGTAATGAACCAGGGCAAGTGATAGATTTGTTAGTGGGGGAGCATTTTGGAGATAGTGACCACAATTCTGTGACTTTCACTTTAGTAATGGAGAGGGATAGGTACGTGCAACAGGGCAAGGTTTACAATTGGGGGAAGGGTAAATACGATGTTGTCAGACAAGAATTGAAGTGTATAAGTTGGGAACATAGGCTGGCAGGGAAGGACACAAGTGAAATGTGGAACTTGTTCAAGGAACAGGTGCTACGTGTCCTTGATATGTATGTCCCTGTCAGGCAGGGAAGAGATGGTCGAGTGAGGGAACCATGGTTGACAAGAGAGGTTGAATGTCTTGTTAAAAGGAAAAAGGTGACTTTTGTAAGGCTGAGGAAACAAGGTTCAGACAGGGCATTGGAGGGATACAAGATAGCCAGGAGGGAACTGAAGAAAGGGATTAGGAGAGCTAGGAGAGGGCATGAACAATCTTTGGCGGGTAGGATCAAGGAAAACCCCAAGGCCTTTTACACATATGTGAGAAATATGAGAATGACTAGAGCGAGGGTAGGTCCGATCAAGGACAGTAGCGGGAGATTGTGTATTGAGTCTGAAGAGATAGGAGAGGTCTTGAATGAGTATTTTTCTTCTGTATTTACAAATGAGAGGGGCGATATTGTTGGAGAGGACAGTGTGAAACAGATTGGTAAGCTCGAGGAAATACTTGTCAGGAAGGAAGATGTGTTGGGCATTTTGAAAAACTTGAGGATAGACAAGTCCCCCGGGCCTGACGGGATATATCCAAGGATTCTATGGGAAGCAAGAGATGAAATTGCAGAGCCGTTGGCAATGATCTTTTCGTCCTCACTGTCAACAGGGGTGGTACCAGGGGATTGGAGAGTGGCGAATGTCGTGCCCCTGTTCAAAAAAGGAACTAGGGATAACCCTGGGAATTACAGGCCAGTTAGTCTTACTTCGGTGGTAGGCAAAGTAATGGAAAGGGTACTGAAGGATAGGATTTCTGAGCATCTGGAAAGACACTGCTTGATTAGGGATAGTCAGCACGGATTTGTGAGGGGTAGGTCTTGCCTTACAAGTCTTATTGAATTCTTTGAGGTGACCAAGCATGTGGATGAAGGTAAAGCAGTGGATGTAGTGTACATGGATTTTAGTAAGGCATTTGATAAAGTTCCCCATGGTAGGCTTCTGCAGAAAGTAAGGAGGCATGGGATAGTGGGAAATTTGGCCAGTTGGATAACGAACTGGCTAACCGATAGAAGTCAGAGAGTGGTGGTGGATGGCAAATATTCAGCCTGGATCCCAGTTACAAGTGGCGTACCGCAGGGATCAGTTCTGGGTCCTCTGCTGTTTGTGATTTTCATTCATGACTTGGATGAGGGAGTTGAAGGGTGGGTCAGTAAATTTGCAGACGATACGAAGATTGGTGGAGTTGTGGATAGTAAGGAGGGCTGTTGTCGGCTGCAAAGAGACATAGATAGGATGCAGAGCTGGGCTGAGAAGTGGCAGATGGAGTTTAACCCTGAAAAGTGTGAGGTTGTCCATTTTGGAAGGACAAATATGAATGCGGAATATAGGGTTAACGGTAGAGTTCTTGGCAATGTGGAGGAGCAGAGAGATCTTGGGGTCTATGTTCATACATCTTTGAAAGTTGCCACTCAAGTGGATAGAGCTGTGAAGAAGGCCTATGGTGTGCTCGCGTTCATTAACAGAGGGATTGAATTTAAGAGCCGTGAGGTGATGATGCAGCTGTACAAAACTTTGGTAAGGCCACATTTGGAGCACTGTGTACAGTTCTGGTCACCTCATTTTAGGAAGGATGTGGAAGCTCTGGAAAAGGTGCAAAGAAGATTTACCAGGATGTTGCCTGGAATGGAGAGTAGGTCTTACGAGGAAAGGTTGAGGGTGCTAGGCCTTTTCTCATTAGAGCGGAGAAGGATGAGGGGCGACTTGATAGAGGTTTATAAGGTGATCAGGGGAATAGATAGAGTAGACAGTCAGAGACTTTTTCCCCGGGTGGAACACACCATTACAAGGGGACATAAATTTAAGGTGAAAGGTGGAAGATATAGGAGGGATATCAGAGGTAGGTTCTTTACCCAGAGAGTAGTGGGGGCATGGAATGCACTGCCTGTGGAAGTAGTTGAGTCGGAAACATTAGGGACCTTCAAGCAGCTATTGGACAGGTACATGGATGATGGTAAAATGATATAGTGTAGATTTATTTGTTCTTAAGGGCAGCACGGTAGCATTGTGGATAGCGCAATTGCTTCACAGCTCCATGGTCCCAGGTTCGATTCCGGCTTGGGTCATTGTCTGTGCGGAGTCTGCACGTCCTCCCCGTGTCTGCGTGGGTTTCCTCCGGGTGCTCCGGTTTCCTCCCACAGTCCAAAGATGTGCGGGTTAGGTGAATTGGCCAATGATAAATTGCCCTTAATGTCCAAATTGCCCTTGGTGTTGGGTGGAGCTGTTGAGTTTGGGTATGGTGCTCTTTCCAAGAGCCGGTGCAGACTCAAAGGGCCGAATGGCCTCCTTCTGCGCTGTAAATTCAATGATAATCTATGATTAATCTAGGACAAAGGTTCGGCACAACATCGTGGGCCGAAGGGCCTGTTCTGTGCTGTATTTTCTATGTTCTATGTTCCCAGGGCCGGTGCACTCGATGGGCCGAATGGCCTCCTTCTGCACTTGAAATTCTAAGATTCTATGAACAAAACCATGGTAAGTCCACCCAATTGAGGGTATTCAAATTGCAGAAACATATGTCTTTTTTGTAAGCTACACCAGATGGGTTGTCAATCATAGAACATAGAACGATACAGCGCAGTACAGGCCCTTCGGCCCACGATGTTGCACCGAAACAAAAGCCATCTAACCTACACTATGCCATTATCATCCATATGTTTATCTAATAAACTTTTAAATGCCCTCAATGTTGGCGAGTTCACGACTGTAGCAGGTAGGGCATTCCACGGCCTCACTACTCTTTGCATAAAGAACCTACCTCTGACCTCTGTCCTATATCTATTACCCCTCAGTTTAAAGTTATGTCCCCTCGTGCCAGCCATATCCATCCGCGGGAGAAGGCTCTCACTGTCCACCCTATCCAACCCCCTGATCATTTTGTATGCCTCTATTAAGTCTCCTCTTAACCTTCTTCTCTCCAACGAAAACAACCTCAAGTCCATCAGCCTTTCCTCATAAGATTTTCCCTCCATACCAGGCAACATCCTGGTAAATCTCCTCTGCACCCGCTCCAAAGCCTCCACGTCCTTCCTATAATGCGGTGACCAGAACTGTACGCAATACTCCAAATGCGGCCGGACCAGAGTTCTGTACAGCTGCAACATGACCTCCCGACTCCGGAACTCAATCCCTCTACCAATAAAGGCCAACACTCCATAGGCCTTCTTCACAACCCTATCAACCTGGGTGGCAACTTTCAGGGATCTATGTACATGGACACCTAGATCCCTCTGCTCATCCACACTTTCAAGAACTTTACCATTAGCCAAATATCCCGCATTCCTGTTATTCCTTCCAAAGTGAATCACCTCACACTTCTCTACATTAAACTCCATTTGCCACCTCTCAGCCCAGCTCTGCAGCTTATCTATATCCCTCTGTAACCTGCTACATCCTTCCACAATATCGACAACACCACCGACTTTAGTATCGTCTGCAAATTTACTCACCCACCCTTCTGCGCCTTCCTCTAGGTCATTGATAAAAATGACAAACAGCAACGGCCCCAGAACAGATCCTTGTGGTACTCCACTTGTGACTGTACTCCATTCTGAACATTTCCCATCAACCACCACCCTCTGTCTTCTTTCAGCTAGCCAATTTCTGATCCACATCTCTAAATCACCCTCAATCCCCAGCCTCCGTATTTTTTGCAATAGCCTACCGTGGGGAACCTTATCAAATGCTTTGCTGAAATCCATATACACCACATCAACTGCTCTACCCTCGTCTACCTGTTCAGTCACCTTCTCAAAGAACTCAATAAGGTTTGTGAGGCATGACCTACCCTTCACAAAGCCATGCTGACTATCCCTGATCATATTATTCCTATCTAGATGATTATAAATCTTGTCTCTTATAATCCCCTCCAAGACTTTACCCACTACAGACGTGAGGCTCACCGGTCTATAGTTGCCGGGGTTGTCTCTGCTCCCCTTTTTGAACAAAGGGACCACATTTGCTGTCCTCCAGTCCTCTGGCACTATTCCTGTAGCCAATGATGACATAAAAATCAAAGCCAAAGGTCCAGCAATCTCTTCCCTGGCCTCCCAGAGAATCCTAGGATAAATCCCATCAGGTCCCGGGGACTTATCTATTTTCAGCCTGTCCAGAATTGCCAACACCTCTTCCCTATGTACCTCAATGCCATCTATTCTATTAGCCTGGGGCTCAGCATTCTCCTCCACAACATTATCTTTTTCCTGAGTGAATACTGACGAAAAATATTCATTTAGTATCTCGCCTATCTCTTCAGACTCCACACACAATTTCCCATCCCTGTCCTTGACTGGTCCTACTCTTTCCCTAGTCATTCGCTTATTCCTGACATACCTATAGAAAGCTTTTGGGTTTTCCTTGATCCTTCCTGCCAAATACTTCTCATGTCCCCTCCTTGCTCGTCTTAGCTCTCTCTTTAGATCCTTCCTCGCTACCTTGTAACTATCTATCGCCCCAACCGAAACTTCACACTTCATCTTCACATAGGCCTCCTTCTTCCTCTTAACAAGAGATTCCACTTCCTTGGTAAACCACGGTTCCCTCGCTCGACGCCTTCCTCCCTGTCTGACCGGTACATACTTATCAAGAACACGCAGTAGCTGATCCTTGAACAAGCCCCACTTATCCAGTGTGCCCAACACTTGCAGCCTACTTCTCCACCTTATCCCCCCCAAGTCACGTCTAATGGCATCATAATTGCCCTTCCCCCAGCTATAACTCTTGCCCTGCGGTGTATACTTATCCCTTTCCATCATTAACGTAAACGTCACCGAATTGTGGTCACTGTCCCCAAAGTGCTCTCCTACCTCTAAATCCAACACCTGGCCTGGTTCATTACCCAAAACCAAATCCAACGTGGCCTCGCCTCTTGTTGGCCTGTCAACATATTGTTTCAGGAAACCCTCCTGCACACACTGTACAAAAAACGACCCATCTATTGTACTCGAACTATATCTTTTCCAGTCAATATTTGGAAAGTTAAAGTCTCCCATAATAACTACCCTGTTACTTTCGCTCATATCCAGAATCATCTTCGCCATCCTTTCCTCTACATCCCTAGAACTATTAGGAGGCCTATAAAAAAAACTCCCAACAGGGTGACCTCTCCTTTCCTGTTTCTAACTTCAGCCCATACTACCTCGGAAGAAGAGTCCCCATCTAGCATCCTCTCCGCCACCGTAATACTGCTCTTGACTAGCAGCGCCACACCTCCCCCTCTTTTGCCTCCTTCTCTGAGCTTACTAAAACACCTAAACCCCGGAACCTGCAACATCCATTCCTGTCCCTGCTCTATCCATGTCTCCGAAATGGCCACAACATCGAAGTCCCAGGTACCAACCCATGCTGCCAGTTCCCCTACCTTGTTTCGTATACTCCTGGCATTGAAGTAGACACACTTCAAACCACCTACCTGAACACTACCCCTCCTGCGACGTCAAATCTGTGCTCCTGACCTCTATCCTCTCATTCTCACTTAACCTAAAACTACAATCCAGGTTCCCATGCCCCTGCTGCATTAGTTTAAACCCCCCCAAAGAGCACTAACAAATCTCCCCCCCCAGGATATTTGTGCCCCTCCGGTTCAGATGTAGACCATCCTGTCTGTAGAGGTCCCACCTTCCCCAGAAAGAGCCCCAGTTATCCAAAAATCTGAATCCCTCCCGCCTGCACCATCCCTGTAGCCACGTGTTTAAATGCTCTCTCTCCCTATTCCTCATCTCACTATCACGTGGCACGGGCAACAACCCAGAGATAACAACTCTGTTTGTTCTAGTTCTGAGCTTCCATCCTAGCTCCCTGAAAGCCTGCCTGACATCCTTGTCCCCTTTCCTACCTATGTCGTTAGTGCCAATGTGGACCACGACTTGGGGCTGCTCCCCCTCCCCCCTAAGGACCCGGAAAACACGATCCGAGACATCACGTACCCTTGCACCTGGGAGGCAACATACCAAACGTGAGTCTCTCACGCTCCCACAAAATCTCCTATCTGTGCCCCTGACTATAGAGTCCCCAATTACTAATGCTCTGCTCCTCTCCCCCTTCCCTTCTGAGCAACAGGGACAGACTCCGTGCCAGAGGCCTGTACCCCATGGCTTACCCCTGGTAAGTCGTCCCCCCCACAAGTATCCAAGCGGTATACTTGTTTCTCAGGGGAACGACCGCAGGGGATCCCTGCACTGACTGCTTTTTCCCAGCCCCTCTTACAGTTACCCACCTATCTCCAATCTTTGGTGTAACTAATTCCCTGAAGCTGCTATCTATGACCCCTTCTGCCTCCCGAATGATCCGAAGTTCTTCCAACTCCAGCTCCAGTTCCCTAACTCGGTCTTGGAGGAGCTGGAGATGGCAGCACTTCCTGCAGGTAAAATCAGCAGGGACACTAACTGCATCCCTCACCTCAAACATCCTGCAGGAGGAACATTGCACTCCCTTCCCTGCCATTCCTCTAACTTTCTACCAAGATCTGGCTAACAACTAAATTAAATTTTTATAAAAAATAATAATAATATAATAAAATATGGTACTTACCTCAGACCAATGGGTTTTATTATTAGGTTAGAGGAGGAGGGCGGGTGGGAGACACTACACGTGCAGTGTCTCGGGTTTCCTCTCCACCAGAATTTATTGGTGAGGGTCTTCCCAGACGTCCGCGGGTCGACTTCCGGTTCCCGCCGAAAAAACTAATTTTAAAAAAAAGAAAAATTCTCAGCTCCTGCTGAAATTGACTAACCAGCCAGCTCCACTCCCGCTGAAATCGACTGGCCTGCCCCTGCAAAGACAAGTGCTTTTAAAGGTTGACTTACCTCCCAGCAACCTCCTTCCGCAATGCTCCCGCTGAAACTGACTCACCAGCTGTTCTCCCGCCGAAATCGACTGGCCTGCCCCTGCAAAGACAAGTGCTTTTAAAGGTTGACTTACCTCCCAGCAACCTCCTTCCGCAATGCTCCCGCTGAAACTGACTCACCAGCTGTTCTCCCGCCGAAATCGACTGGCCTGCCCCTGCAAAGACAAGTGCTTTTAAAATCAATGCAATACAGAAGCGGACATTTTTTTTTGACTAACTGAAAGCGACAGCCTGTTTTTGTTTTCTATTTTAAAGGGCTGGTGAATTAAATAACATCAGATTATGACACTTAAACAGACCTTCAATCCATCCTTCACAAGTTGTTTACTCCTCCTCTATAAAATTGTGTTCCTTCACTACATTAAGGCCATTGGAGCAATGAAAATTAGGCATGCTGCTACTCAGTAGCTAAATTAAATGGTCCTGTTGAGTTTAGGTATCCCACATGTGAAATGAGAACCCTGCCCCGTTCTCCTGCTAGCACAAAATCGGATCTATCGGAAATGGGGGGCACTATTTAATGGCCTCGTCGAGCCTGACTTGGAATAGGAACAAAGCGTTGAATCCTGTGGGAGGCTTCTCATGAGATTTGCGACTCTCAAAACACCTTGGAGATTTAACGGAATCCGGAATCTCGCGAACTATCGCAATATGGATCTCGCTGGGTGATCCAAATCAGCATACTTGCTTATTTAAATGTTGTGCGTTTGGCGTTTGGCGATTCTCTCGGCACCTGGGATCTAATGCCCACACCAGGGAGACCTCGCCAGGGCTCCATTTTGTACTGGTTTACCCAAACATGGATCAGTCCTAATAGGATGGTGGGGGGGGGGGGGGGTCTCTCAGGCCTTCAGGGACCCCAGGGTTGTCGGAGACAGGGCAGGGTGGCACCCTGACACTCCCTCTGGCACCCGGGCACCCTGAAACTGCCAGCCTTCACTGCCAGGGTGCCCAGGTGGCATTACCAGGTGCTCTGCTGGGGCACCAGGGTGGCAGTGCCCGGGTGCCAGGTTGGCACTGTCAGGGATGAGGACCAAGGGGTCTTACCAGGTGGTGAGGGGGTGTTCCCAGGGCTCTCCCCTGTGCTCAAAACAGGGTGGGGCTGAAAGGAGGGGGTGAAAAGATAGGGGGTGAAAAGATAGGAAAAGAGTACCCCGATTTGCACCTATGTAAATGTAATCCTTTTTAAAATTTAATTAAATATAATGATTGGTTGCGTGGTGCATGTAATTGGGTGGCGGGGTGTGGGGAACTATACTTACAGATTAGAAAAATAGCACAACAGTGGGTAGAGTTGGTTTTCTGACCTGCAGTCCCTGACAAAAGAGCTGGAATCTAGTTTTATCATGAAGGTGGGACTGGGACGGCAGGACTCTTCTGCCCAGTGATGGAACGGCTGGCCATGCCCTATCATACAACAGTCAGCCAATTCTATATTTAAAGGCAAGGACTCAGCCATTCATGTGATGGACAAGGGCAGGAAGTTGATGGCCCCAAGATTACCTCACATGGTCGAAGATATGTGTGCCATATTTGAACAGCACCCAAACAGGCATCCACTCTCTACCTTGTCCATCAGCATCAGTCTGGCTGTTTATGAGGAGTTTGTAATTCCCAGATTTTCTGTCACTTACAACCTGACATTTTGTTCTTGCTCTTGATCAATTGATCTTGCAGGTGCCTAGCTCTGGATGGAATCTGGATGCTTTAGAGTGTTACAGACCTGTCTGGCAAAATCAACCATACCCTGCCTTTAGTGATTTCGACCGACCCCACGTCCATCACCCATGACCAAATATCAGTCTCCCTAGAGTGCGCCCCTACACCATTAATTCACCTCCCCAGCACACTGGAACAGCCACGGTTACCCTTTATCTACCATCTGTCATCATCAAACCTGGCTGGAACAACAGTAGATGAATGGGCTACCTTCAAAGAAGAGGCATTTCGGGAATAGTCAAGGTATATTACCACAAAACAGAAAGGTGGAGCAAACAAAGCTGGAGCTGCTGGAATGAAAAAACAGAAAAAATTTAAAATGAAGAAGAAAATGTGTGTTGAAGACAGATGTCAGGTGGAAAATACAATTGACATCCAGGCTCAATATAGAAGGTTCAGAACAGAAGTGAAAAGCAACTAAGAGAAGCAAAAGTGACTGGCAACTAACATAAAAGGGAGTCTTTTATCGGCATAAAAGGAGTAAAAATAGTAAAAGGGTGGTAAGACGAAGAGTAGGGTTAAATAACGACCTTTGCCCTTGGTGTACAGGACTGAATTTCAAGATTGCAGATGATACAGAACTTGGAAACATTGTGAACTATGAGGAGGATTGTGAAGAATTTCAAAAGGAAATAGGTAAGGTGGTGGAATACGAAGACTATTGGCAGATGACGTTCAATCCAGAGAAGCGTGAGGTGACTCATTTTGGTCGGAAGACCTTAGAGAGACAATATAAAATAAAGAGCACAATTCTTTTTTGTTTAATTTAGAGTACCCAATTAATTTTTTTCCAATTAAGGGGCAATTTAGTGTGGCCAATCCACCTACCCTGCATACCTTTGGGTTGTGGGGGCAAAACCCATGCAAACACTGGGAGAATGTGCAAACTCCACACGGACAGTGACCCAGAGCCGGGATCGAACCTGGGACTTCGGCGCCGTGAGGCAGTCAAGAAGGCATACGGCATGCTTGCCTTCATTGGCCGGGGCATTGAGTATAAGAATTGGCAAGTCATGTTGCAGCTGTATAGAACCTTAGTTAGGCCACACTTGGAGTATAGTGTTCAATTCTGGTCGCCACACTACCAGAAGGATGTGGAGGCTTTAGAGAGGGTGCAGAAGAGATTTACCAGAATGTTGCCTGGTATGGAGGGCATTAGCTATGAGGAACGGTTGAATAAACTCGGTTTGTTCTCACTGGAACGAAGGAGGTTGAGGGGCGACCTGATAGAGGTCTACAAAATTATGAGGGGCATAGACAGAGTGGATAGTCAGAGGCTTTTCCCCAGGGTAGAGGGGTCAATTACTAGGGGGCATAGGGTTAAGGTGAGAGGGGCAAGGTTTAGCGCAGATGTACGAGGCAAGTTTTTTACGCAGAGGGTAGTGGGTGCCTGGAACTCGCTACCGGAGGAGGTGGTGGAAGCAGGGACGATAGTGACATTTAAGGGGCATCTTGACAAATACATGAATAGGATGGGAATAGAGGGATACAGACCCAGGAAGTGTAGAAGATTGTCGTTTAGTCGGGCAGCATGGTCGGCACGGGCTTGGAGGGCCGAAGGGCCTGTTCCTGTGCTGTACATTTCTTTGTTCTTTGTTCTTTGTAATCAAGCATTTATCCAATTTTGAGAGTTATTACTGAATTTTCTCCCACCATCCTTTCTGGCAGTGAATTCCAAATTATCATTACCTGGTGTGGAATGCAATAAAGCTTGTTCCTCATCCTTTTTTAAAATTTCTTTTTAAAATAAATTCAGAGTACCCAATTCATTTTTTCCAATTAAGGGGCAATTTAGCATGGCCAATCCACCTAGCCTGCACATCTTTAGGTTGTGGGGGCGAAACCCACGCAAACACGGGGAGAATGTGCAAACTCCACATGGACAGTGACCCAGAGCCGGGATCGAACCTGGGACCTCGACGCCGTGAGGCAACAGGGCTAACTCATTGTGCCACCGTGCTGCCCCACTTGTTACTCATCCTGACTTCTGCTTCCTTAAATCTGTATCCTTTGGTTACAGACCACTCTGCCATTGGAAATAGTTTCTTCTGATGTGCTCTATCAAAACTCGTTATGATTTTATACGTCTCTTTTAAATTCTAAATCACAAGTAAAAATCATGGGAAAATATCTTATCTTAAAATGCTGCATTCCTCAGCAGGGCCCCCCAATAGGTGGCTTGTTGAGAGGCCACAATTGAAATTTATGGATGGAAAATATACGGCAATGCATCCCCAATTGCTTGGTCAGCCGCCCGCGATTCGAGAGGCTCCTCAACCACCATGGTTCTATTCTAAAAAGTATCCTAATGTACCATGCAGTCTCAGTAAGCCGGCATGGAACAAAAAGGATATATTTACAACTTTTCTTTTGTGCCTTTAAGTTACCAGTGAATCATCTGCCTGTTTCCCCTTCTGTACCATCTCTTAATTCCATTCCTGCTTCAGCTGATCATCCATGTCTTCATTACTGTTGGACTTGACTGAAGAAATGCACTCCTAGTTAGTCACCCGTATTCTATTCTCCGTACACTTGAGGTCATCCACAACTTGCTGCCTCTGTCCTATAAAGTGTAGTCATTGTTGTTATATAATCAAACTTTATGGCCAAAAAAATAACAATTTTTTTTTTAGGAGTTTGTCCCTATTTGCCCAAGATGCATCAGTACCTACTGCTTTGTTAGCTGACAGCAGGTTTTGCCATTGAAAAGCTTCCCACTGTGTGATCGAACATGTCTCCCGCCAGCGATGAGCCACTCCCCCCCCCCCCCCCCCCCCCCCACCCCCCACCCCACCCCACCCTGCGCATTCCATTCACCTGAGCTCCCTGGGAGGCCTGCTTACCAGGTGCACACCTTTGGAAACCAGTCATGCATTATGCCGTTCTGCCATCATGTTGCTTGTCGTGGATCGATTTTTTGATTGGGGGAAGATCCTGCTGTATGAGCCTGATAATGATATATTTATGTATTCAAATGAGGCTACTGACATTAAATGTCAGTGATGAAGGAAGGGGACGATCATGTCATGCTGAAGTAAAATGCCATCGTCGCACCTCTCGCGATATTTTCCTTTCCTGACACCGAATCCACACAACGGGAGCAGAACATCCCAGCCCATGGCCTGGATTCTCCCAAAAAGGGTCTATGTCCCCACGCTGGCGTAAAAACGGTGGAGTTTTACTCCAGAAATTTCAAGAAACAAGTTGAGCTAATTCAAAGCCTTGCAGGGGGCTAGCAGGGACCCGGAGTAAATCACGCAGCTCTAGATGCAGATATGGGCACCCGCACTTCCGGTTTGGAGTCCGCCCATGCTCACGGAAGTGGCCTCCAGTGGCCGCGCCGAGCTCCATGGCGGACTCGGACCGCGGAACCAGACGGAAAAATGAGACTCCCCAGGTCGGCCGCGTGCTCGAGCATCAAACCGCGCAAATCTAACCCTTGGCCGCGTATAAGGCCCGGTATCCGATTTTCCCCCCCCCCCCTAGAGCTGCTGTGGACTGAGTCCGCAGCTGTCACGCCAGCATCCCAACCGGCAATAGATAGTTAGTTCCACCCCGTCGGGGAACTCGGCCGGTCGGGAGCGGAGGTTTGCTGGACTTGGCGTACTCTGGTCACGCCGAATTTTGGGTACCGGAGAATCGCCGGGCCCGATTACGGCATGAAAGTGGATTCTCCACTCCCACGCCGGCCGCGATTTCGGCATGGGTCTGTGGAGAATCCAGCCCCATGTCTTCCACCTCTACGCCTAGGTTAGTATTGTGGTCTGTGATAAACTTCTCTTTTGTTAATTATTGAATTATCCTCTGTCTTGTATATAATCAGCTGTAGACTATACCTATTCTTACATGCCCTCCCTTTACTTTTCTAATTTCCTTTTTAAGTCCATTGCTGGCTCTTTACTCTATTTAGCTCTTGGTTTCTAACATAAGTTTTTGGTTGTATCCTACCCTCTATGCTCCTTGAAATCCAGGGCCTTTGGATCTGGAAATACCTCCTTTTTTCATTATGGGAAGATATTTCTTCTGAGTCCTCACTTTCTCCTTGTTGAATAATTCCCACTGCTCTGACACCGATTTACTTTCAAGGAGCAGTTTCAGTTCACTTTTTCTAAATCACATCTTAGTAAAAGGGCGGCACAGTAGCACAGGCATTAGTACTGCTGTTTCACAGTGCCAGAGATCCGGGTTCAATTCCCGGCTTGGGTCTGTCTGTGCAGAGTCTGCACGTTCTCCCCATACCTGCATGGGTTTCCTCCGGGTGCTCCGATTTCCTCGCACAAGTCCCGAAAGACGTGCTTGTTAGGTGAATTGGACACTCCGTGTACCCGGAGTGTGGCAACTAGGGGATTTTCACAGTAACTTCATTGCATTGTTAATGTAAGCCTACTTATGACACTATAATAATAATAATCATCTTTATTGTCACAAGTAGGCTTACATTGCAATGAAGTTACAATGAAAAGTCCCTAGTGGCCACATTCTGGCGCCTGTTCGGATTCGGAGATGTAGAATTCAGAATGTCCAAATTGCTTAACTGCACGTCTTTCGGGACTAGTGGGAGGAAACCGGAGCAGCCGAAGACAACCCATGCAGACACGGGGAGAACGTGCAAACTCTGCACAGACAGTGACCCAGCCGGGAAATCGAACCTGGGACCCTGGCGCTGTGAAGCCACAGTGCTAACCACTGTGCTATTGTGCTGCCCACTAATAAAGATTATTATCAATCGTCCTTTGTCTTATAATTGAGAATTTTTACTCCAAGTATATCTCTGTACTTTTTTCATAACTATGCTAAATTTCATTGAATTAAAGTCACTGCCACCAAAATGTTCTCCCACTGCTGCATATTCCTTCTGCTGGTTTATTACCTTTAGCTATTGTTGACTTCTGGGTATTTTTTGTTGCCTTTGAACTTTAGCACTCTTGAAAGTTAATTTTGTCTCTCCAGGGAGATATTTTGCTGCTTTTGTACAGTTGTTGGTTTTTGCAGCATGATGCCAACTGTAGCTCAGTTGCCTTGGAGTCATAAGGTTGAGGATCCAATTCCCACTCCACTTGAGCATAAAATCTAGGCTGACACTTCAATGCTGCATTCCCTCAGGTGCTGTCTTTCAGATGAGTTGTTAAACCGAAGCATGTCTGACCTCAGATGGTTGTAGAGGGTCTCATGGCACTATTTGAAGCAGAACAGGGGATTAAATCAACAGTCATATTGTCAATATCACATTGCTGTTTTGGGGATCTTGCTGTGTGCGAATTGATAACTACGTTTTTTATGCTACATCAGTGGCTGTACTTTGAAAGGTCCTTAATTGCCTGTGAAGGATTTTAGAGTGTTCTGAAATGGTGAAATGAAATACTGCACCTAAATACAGTTTTTTGGGGGAGCAGCAAGGAAGAGAACATGGAGCAATAGAAGAAGAAGCTCTGATATAGAGTGGTCCGGACTCAAAACATTAACTGTTCTCTTGCCACAGATGCTGCCAGACTTGAGTTTTTCCAGCACTTTTCTGTTTTTAATATTATTATAGACCAATAGAAGCTTTCAAAGACATGGTGTTTTAGCAAGATCCTATATTCATTGAACAAGTCTTTCACAGCTTCACTGAAGAGCAATGTATGATGTGTTATGACACCCTGGGCAAGTGTGCGTCAGTTCCAGCCCCACAGACCCCAGAGTCTCAACATAAGTGAATTAACCAATAATTCAGGTATTTTCTTGGGATCTTTAATGCTCCAATGAGTAACAGGCAACAGACTTAGAAGTAAAACATTAACAAACAGCTCATTTATAACAAGAGTAAAAGATGAACACATAACGGAAGTGATGGAACAATTGTCTACGAGTCAAATCATTCCCAAAACCCCATCCCACCCTTCACACAGACAAAGATAGACACATGGTGAAAGGGGGAAGAAAAGGTAAAAAAATACCAGGGATTAAGAAGTATGAGGGTTTTGAGGCTCTTCGCTGCTGAGGTTGCGGTATTTGTGATCCGCAATCTTCCAAGGACACAGAGTGTGTAACTTCTCGATTGGTTTGTCTTTTGTAATGGTTGTCTTCAACTCGCACATTCACAAGAATCCAGTCATCCGGTGATTTATTTCGGCCCATACTAAAGTACTGGCCCCTTAGCACTTTGACCAATACCAGAAGTGGAACCCAGAAATACTCCTTCATGACATAACGTCCCAAATCTACGACCTCTGCCTTGCAGAATGATAATGGCAACAGGTGCATGGTAACTTGAAGGTTGCCCTCTAAATCACGTTCATGCCTAATTCTATTTATGGAATGGTGGCAGGTTGAATAATGTTTTGAGCACTGAATTAGGAAGGTAAGGGATTCTGCATTTATAAAACTTATTAATTCGTAAATATTTCATAACCTTTAATGAGTTTTCTGATATCTGAGAGTGCAGTTTTCCAATCTTCACAAAATAAATGTTCCTTTGGCTTCTCACAATTGCAAGGGATGTGGAAATGCATGGATCTCCTCAAGTTGTGTTTGATTGCTGACGAAAGTCATGGGGAAAGTTTGCAGAACTTTCCCTACAGAAATTGACTTTAAGTAGCGTCCATCATAGAATGTGTTTCTTGATCTTCCTTCATAGAAGATTTTGCACCAGTAATAACATAAGGCGAACCAGGAGATACTGCATAGTAATTATGACCAGGAAAACTAGATGATTTTGTTTCCGTCCCTTTCCTGGGACAAGAAAACTTGTCCCAGAATGCGGATGAGCAGGGAGACTGTCAGTCATATCTGCCACATGATGGCATGCCTGGCATCGCGTGGGAATGCGGGAAGACACCCGCTGCTGATGGCCGTCAAGGTGACGGTGGCCCTCAATTTCTATGCAACAGGGTTGTTCCAGTCGCCGAGAGGGGACCTGTCTGGCATCTCACAGGCATCGGTGCACAGGTGCATCCGTGCCATCTCCGACATGGACACCCGCTACAATGATGCCCATTGTGAACCAGGGGTGTGGTTGAGAGGTGCTTTGTGGTCCTGAAAATGTGCCTAGACTGCTCGGAAGGGGCCCTCCAGTACGAGGCCAGGAGGGTTGGCCGCATCATGGTGGTCTGCTGTGTCCTCCACAATATAGCCCAACAGGGGGCGATGTGCTGGAGGAGGATAAGGAGCAAGGGCAGGCCTCATCAGACGAGGAGGATGAGGGGGAGGGGGACAATGAGCGGGACATGGGGTCTGGCCAGGCACGGGAGGCCGCACTACGCTATCGCCAGGGGCCAGCGTGCACGGGATGCATTAGTGGACATACGTTTCACCAACTAGGAGGGTGGGGGGGGAGGAAGTTTGCTCGGTAGGGTCACAGACACTACAATACCACACCTCTACACCACCGAACACCCTCACCTTCCACACCACCAAACACCCTCACCTCCCACACCACCGAACACCCTCACCTCCCACACCACCAAATACCCTTACCTCCCACACGATCGAACACCCTCACCTCCCACACCACCAAACACCCTCACCTCCCACACCATCGAACACCCTCACCTCCCACACCACCAAACACCCTCACCTCCCACACCACCAAACACCCTCTCCTCCCACACCACCGAACACCCTCACCTCCCACACCTTCTCACCTCCCACACCACCGAACACCCTCAACTCCCACGCCCCCTCACCTCCCAAACCACCGAGCACCTTCACCTCCCACACTCCCTCACCTCCCACACCACCGAACACCCTCAACTCCCACACACCCTCACCTCCCACACCACCAAACACCCTCACTTCCCACACCACCAAACCCCCTCACCTCCCACACCACCGAACACCCTCACCTCCCATACCACCAAACACCCTCATCTCCCACACCACCAAACACCCTCACTCCCATACCACCGAACACCTTCACCTCCCACACCCCCTCACCTCCCACACCCCCTCACCTCCCACACCCCCTCACATCCCACACCACCGAACACCCTCACCTCCCACAGGCCCTCACCTCCCACACCACCGAACACACCCTCATCTCCCACACCCCCTCACCCCCCACACCACCAAACACCCTCACCTCCCACACCACCGAACCACCGCCCTCCATTATATATACCTGCAGCACCAAAAGCCGGGGCACTGGGTTGGCAGTGACAGCGGGTCCGGTCAATGGGATGGAGGATGATGACAGCCCGCTCTGCGATGAGCTTCATGTTCCATATCGTTTGACAATGTCTGACTCATGCCCACAGTAGTACCTTCTACCTGGGTGGTCCCTGCATGCGAGCTGGCCAGTTCATCACATGGTCCAGTCGAATCGCTGGGGACGGGGTATGGGGATGATGGGAGGGGGATAGGGGGGCTGCAAGGTCCACCCACTGGCCTCACTTGTCCGCCACCCCACTCTCCCAGTGGCCATTACTGCCTGCCCCACCCCCACACGACAGAGCACAGAAGCCAGTTTCAACGGTGTTAACAGGTGTTTAATGTGAAGAGGTATATACAGACTGTGCCCCTATAACTAAACTGTGCCCTGCACCCGTGCCAACATAACTGGTGTCTAACTTTCTGGCCTTATGAGCCCTAACACTACTCCTAGATGGTTCCCCAGACAGTACAGCAGGAGTGGAGATGGACTGCTGAGAGTCCTGCCCTGCGACTAGGGTTCCCGTTGGCTCACGTCACCTGGGGCGACCGGGCCTGGATGGGCCCGGCTGCTCCTTCGGCATCCCGGGTGGCATTGTGCCGCCCTGTTCTGCCTGCTGCCCATCAGATGCACCAGGGACAGGAGTGAGGGTGGGGGGGGAGGAGTCTGAGATGCTGCGGTGTTCCGGGACCTCGCCTGCAGGGAGCACCAGCACAGGCCCCAGCACCTCCTCCTCTCACGGGGTGCACAATGGCACCCAGGCTTCTCCATTGGACCGGGGTGTGGGCGGAGTGAACCCCCGACCCCCCCCCCCCACAAACACACACACTCCTGCCAGTCCTGGATGCCCGCTCTGGTATCGACAGGGTGTGAAGGTTAGCGGCCATGGAGCAAAGGGAGTGGGCCACCTCCCTCTGGAACTTGGCCCTCACTCTCTGTGTCTGTGCGGCGCCGGCCGGCACCTTGGCAATGCCGCTGATGCTCTCAGCAATGGTCTGCTGTGACTTGGCCACGCTGAGGAGCGCCGCTGCAATCTCCAGTTGGCTCTGGCACATGGTTGTCGGTGAATGGGCTGCCCTGTCCTGGGCCACGGTCCCCGCCAGCAAAAAATGCACCAGGCCTTGCACACTCTGACCCACGTCCGACACCGTCGCCCTCATTGCCTCCACCGCGGACGCCACCCGTGTGGTTTCAGCCTCGGTGGCACGCATGACCAGCACCTCTCCCTGCTCCTGGTTGGACTCCTCCACCTGCGTCTGCAGGTTCTGGAAGCCGGCCGTCATCGCCTCCTCCAGTCCCTGGGTCTCTGCCTGCACCTGAACTATGGGCGTGAGTGGATATTCCAGGAGCCCGGGACCCGTCTGGGCGACGGCTGGTTGCTCGGCTGCTCCTAACTTCACCTGCTGTCCAGGTTGACTGCGGGGTGTGCACCAGTGAGTGTCCCAGACGCCTCCTCACTAATTTGCCCAACCGAGATGATAGTCTCTGAGATGGTGGAAGGTGTTGGAGAAAGCAGTGACGGAAAGTCTGTGTCCTCATCCGACAAAGACCCTGGGTAGTGGTGGTCTGGGTAGTGGTCTCCTGGGTATTGGTCCCCTGGATATTGGTCTCCTAGGTATTGGTCTCCTGGCTAGTGGTCTCCTGAGTAGTGGTTTCCTGGGTAATGTTCCCCTGGGTAATGTTCCCCTGGGTAATGGTCGCCTGGGTAATGGTCGCCTGGGTAATGGTCTCCTGGGTAGTGGTCTCCTGGGTAGTGGTCTCCTGGGTAGTGGTCTCCTGGGTAGTGGTCCCCTGGGTAGTGGTCTCCTGGGTAGTGGTCCCCTGGGTATTGGTCCCCTGGGTAGTGATCTCCTGGGTATTGGTCCCTGGGTAATGATCTCCTGGGTAATGGTCCCCTGGGTAGTGGTCCCCTGGGTAGTGGTCCCCTGGGTAGTGGTCCCCTGGGTAGTGGTCCCCTGGGTAGTGGTCTCCTGGGTAGTGGTCTCCTGGGTAGTGGTCCCTTGGATAGTGTTCTCCTGGGTAGAAGTCTCCTGGCTAGGGGGTCTCCTGGGTAGTGGTCTCCTGGGTAGCGGTCCCCTGGGTAGCGGCCTCCTGGTTAGTGGTCCCCTGAGTAGTGGTCCCCTGGGTAGTGGTCTCCTGGGTAGTGGTCTCCTGGGTATTGGTCCCCTGGGTAATGGTCTCCTGGGTAATGGTCTCCTGAGTAATGGTCTCCTGGGTAGTGGTCTCCTGGCTATGGGTCCCCTGGGTAGTGGTCCCCTGGGTAGTGGTCCCCTGGGTAGTGGTCTCCTGGGTAGTGGTCTCCTGGTTAATGGTCCCCTGGGTAATGGTCTCCTGGGTAGTGGTCTCCTAGATAGTGGTCTCCTGGATAGTGGTCTCCTGGGTAGTGGTCTCCTGGCTAGGTGTCTCCTGGGTAGTAGACCCCTGGATAGTGGTCTCCTGGATAGTGGTCTCCTGGTTAGTGGTCCCCTGGGTAGTGGTCCCCTGGGTAGTGGTCTCCTGGATAGTGGTCTCCTGGTTAGTGGTCCCCTGGGTAGTGGTCTCCTGGCTAGGGGTCCCCTGGGTAGTGGTCTCCTGGATAGTGGTCTCAAAGAACAAAGAAATGTACAGGAACAGGCCCTTCGGCCCTCCAAGCCGTGCCGACCATGCTGCCCGACTAAACTACAATCTTCTACACTTCCTGGCTCCATATCCCTCTGTTCCCATCCTATTCATGTATTTATCAAGATGCCCCTTAAATGTCACTATCGTCCCTGCTTCCACCACCTCCTCCCGTAGCGAGTTCCAGGCACCCACTACCCTCTGTGTAAAAAACTTGCCTCGTACACCTACTCTAAACCTTGCCCCTCTCACCTTAAACCTATGCCCCCTAGTAATTAACCCCTCTATTCCGGGGAAAAGCCTCTGACTATCCACACTGTCTATGTCCATCATAATTTTGTAGACCTCTATCAGGTCGCCCCTCAACTCCTTCGTTCCAGTGAGAACAAACCAAGTTTATTCAACCGCTCCTCATAGCTAATGCCCTCCATACCAGGCAACATTCTGGTAAATCTCTTCTGCATCCTCTCTAAAGCCTCCACATCGTTCTGGTAGTGTGGCGACCAGAATTGAACACTATACTCCAAGTGTGGCCTAACTAAGGTTCTATACAGCTGCAACATGACTTGCCAATTCTTATACTCAATGCCCCGGCCAATGAAGGCAAGCATGCCGTATGCCTTCTTGACTACCTTCTCCACCTGTGTTGCCCCTTTCAGTGACCTGTGGACCTGTACACCAAGATCTCTCTGACTGTCAATACTACTGAGGGTTCTCCAATCACTGTATATTCCCTACCTGCATTAGACCTTCCAAAATGCATTACCTCACATTTGTCCGGATTAAACTCCATCTGCCATCTCTCCGCCCAAGTCTCCAAACAATCTAAATCCTGCTGTATCCTCTGACAGTCCTCATCGCTATCCGCAATTCCGCCAACCTTTGTGTCGTCTGCAAACTTACTAATCAGACCAGTTACATTTTCCTCCAAATCATTTATATATACTACAAAGAGCAAAGGTCCCAGCACTGACCCCTGTGGAACACCACTGGTCACAGCCCTCCAATTAGAAAAGCATCCTTCCATTGCTACTCTCTGCCTTCTATGACCTAGCCAGTTCTGTATCCACCTTGCCAGCTCACCCCTGATCCCGTGTGACTTCACCTTTTGTACTAGTCTACCATGAGGGACCTTGTCAAAGGCCTTACTGAAGTCCATATAGACAACATCCACTGCCCTACCTGCATCAATCATATTTGTGACCTCCTCAAAAAACTCGATCAAGTTAGTGAGACACGACCTCCCCTTCACAAAACCATGCTGCCTCTCACTAATACATCCATTTGCTTCCAAATGGGAGTAGATCCTGTCTCGAAGAATATCTCCAGTAATTTCCCTACCACTGAAGTAAGGCTCACCGGCCTGTAGTTACCTGGATTATCCTTGCTACCCTTCTTAAACAGAGGAACAACATTGGCTATTCTCCAGTCTTCCGGGACATCACCTGAAGACAGTGAGGATCCAAAGATTTCTGTCAAGGCCTCAGCAATTTCCTCTCCAGCCTCCTTCAGTATTCTGGGGTAGATCCCATCAGGCCCTGGGGACTTATCTATCTTAATATTTTTTAAGACGCCCAACACCTCGTCTTTTTGGATCTCAATGTGACCCAGGCTAGCTACACACCCTTCTCCAGACTCAACATCTACCAATTCCTTCTCTTTGGTGAATACTGTATTCATTTAGTACCTCGCCCATTTCCTCTGGCTCCACACATAGATTCCCTTGCCTATCCTTCAGTGGGCCAACCCTTTCCCTGGCTACCCTCTTGCTTTTTATGTACGTGTAAAAAGCCTTGGGATTCTCCTTAACCCTATTTGCCAATGACTTTTTGTGCCCCCTTCTTGCCCTCCTGACTCCTTGCTTAAGTTCCTTCCTACTTTCCTTATATTCCACACAGGCTTCGTCTGTTCCCAGCCTTTTAGCCCTGACAAATGCCTCCTTTTTCATTTTTGACGAGGCCTACAATATCTCTCGTTATCCAAGGTTCCCGAAAATTGCCGTATTTATCCTTCTTCCTCACAGGAACATGCCGGTCTTGAATTCCTTTCAACTGACACTTGAAAGCCTCCCACATGTCAGATGTTGATTTGCCCTCAATCATCCGCCACCAATCTAGGTTCTTCAGTTCCCGCCTAATATTGTTGTAATTAGCCTTCCCCCAATTTAGCACATTCATCCTAGGACCACTCTTGCCCTTGTCCACCAGCACTTTAAAACTTACTGAATTGTGGTCACTGTTCCCGAAATGCTCCCCTACTGAAACTTCTACCACCTGGCCGGGCTCATTCCCCAATACCAGGTCCAGTACCGCCCCTTCCCTAGTTGTACTGTCTACATATTGTTTTAAGAAGCCCTCCTGGATGCTCCTTACAAACTCTGCCTCATCTAAGCCCCTGGCACTAAGTGAGTCCCAGTCAATTTTGGGAAGTTGAAGTCTCCCATCACCACAACCCTGTTGTTTTTACTCTTTTCCAAAATCTGTCTACCTATCTGCTCCTCTATCTCCCGCTGGCTGTTGGGAGGCCTGTAGTAAACCCCCAACATTGTGACTGCACCCTTCTTATTCCTGATCTCTACCCATATAGCCTCACTGCCCTCTGAGGTGTCCTCCCGTAGTACAGCTGTGATATTCTCCCTAACCACTAGCGCAACTCCGCCACCACTTTTACATTCCCCTCTATCCTGCCTGAAACATCTAAATCCTGGAACGTCTAGCTGCCAATCCTGCCCTTCCCTCAACCAGGTCTGTGTAATGGCAACAACATCATAGTTCCAAGTACTAATCCAAGCTCTAAGTTCATCTGCCTTACCCGTAATACTTCTTGCATTAAAACATATGCACTTCAGGCCACCAGACCCGCTGTGTTCTCCCTGTCTGCTCTGCCTCAGAGCCACACTGTCCCTATTCCCTCGTTCTCCCTCAATGCTCTCACCTTCTGACCTATTGCTCCTGTGCCCACCCCCCTGCCATACTAGATTAAACCCTCCCGTGTGACACTAGCAAACCTCGCGGCCAGGATATTTATGCCTCTCCAGTTTAAATGCAACCCGTCCTTATATAGGTCACACCTACCCCGGAAGAGCTCCCAGTGGTCCAGATAACGGAAACCCTCCCCCCTACACCAGCTGTTTAGCCACGTGTTTAGCTGCTCTATCTTCCTATTTCTAGCCTCACTGGGAGTAATCCCGAGATTACAACCCTCGAGGTCCTGTCTTTTAACTTTCTGCCTAGCTCCCTGAACCCCTGCTGCAGGACCTCATGCCCCTTCCTGCCTATGTCGTTAGTACCAATATGTACAACGACCTCTGCCTGTTTGCCCTCCCACTTCAGGATGCCCTCTACCCGTTCGGAGACATCCTGGACCCTAGCACCAGGGAGGCAACATACCATCCTGGAGTCTCTTTCACGTCCACAGAAGCGCCTATCCGTGCCCCTGACTATAGAGTCCCCTATTACTATTGCTCTTCTGCGCTTTGACCCTCCCTTCTGAACATCAGAGCCAGACGTGGTGCCACTGTTTGGCTGCTGCTGTTTTCCCCTGATAGGCTCTTCCCTGCCCCCCCCCCCCCCCCCCCCCCCCCAGTATCCAAAGGGGTAGTATACCTGTTCGAGAGGGGGACAACCTCAGGGGATTCCTGCACTGACTGCCTGCCCTTTCTGGTGGTCACCCATTTCTCTGCCTACACCTTGGGTGTGACCACATTTATATAACTGCGATCTATGACGCTTTCCGCCACCTGCATGCTCCTAAGTGCATCCAATTGCTGCCCCAACCGAACCATGTGGCCTGTGAGGAGCTCCAGTTGGGTGCACTTTCTGCAGATGAAGCCATCCGGGACGCTGGAAGCCACCCGGACCAGCCACATCTCACAGTCAGAGCACTGCACCCCTCTAACTGACATTGCGTCAATTAATTAGCAAATTAAAATAAAAAGTTTTTAAAAAAATTTTTTAAGTGACTGTTAACTATCTGTTTCCTAGCACTAGATTTCTACTATAAATATGAAAGCTAAATATAGTACTCCTGGTCAGTGGTCCCCTGGGTAGTGGTCTCCTGGGTAGTGGTCTCCTGCGTAGTGGTCTGCTGGGTCGTCTCGGGCAGAGGGCTGTCCGCCTCCTCTCCCCGGTGGTGCTTAGATTTCTGGGGGGCACCGGCCCTGGCATTCGCCGGATGGGCCGAGACCATCCCCGGCTGGTTCTGTAGGACACAAGACAGCATGTATGGTTAGACAGGCGGACGGGGGTGAGGAGTGAAGGGGGTTTTGGTGTGGGGTGAGGAGGTGAGGGGGGTAGGTGTGTGGGTTGTGGGGTTTGGGGTGAGAGGGGTTGGGGGGTACACATTTGTTGTGAGGACCCACAACCAGTCAGGGTGGGCTCACTTCATAGCATGCCGAACCTCCTCCTCCTCCGGATTGGCGACAATGTTGAGTGCCCTCTGCTCGGGCATGGTGAGGGGACACGGGTCTGGTGGTCCCCCTGCAGTCTTCTCCCGCTCCCGGCGGTTATGCATGTCCTTGTTCCTGGGGTGGGGCAAACACAAACAGCAACAGTGTTAGACAGTCCGACGCATGCAGCCCAGGAGCTAGGTCTCTGATGGCATCAGTGCACAGGGCACCCGGCCATTGTGGCTGGCATGAGTGGGTGCAGCCGTGTGGGTCAGGATGGGGGGAGTCATAAGTGTGTGGGGGGTAGGGTGCTTGGTGCCAGGTGCTCAGCACTGGGTACTCACCCAGGCTGCCCTGAGGAGGCCGTGCAGCTTCCGTCGGCACTGGTCTGCGGTCCTGGCCACCTCCCGACGGCGCTGACGGCGCCTTCCACCTCTGCTCAGGCACGGCGAACGATGGCGCCTGCTGACCTCCATCCTGGCCTGGGGTATAGTATCAGCCTCCTCTCCTCCACGGAGTCAAGGAGGGTCTCCAGTTCGCCGTCCCGGACACGTGGCGCTGCCTCTTTGCGGACATTTTGGCTGCGACGCTGTGTGTGTGAGGGGGAGAATCCATTATGTGCAGCCGCGGCGTTGCGTTAATCACGGAACCGGCGAATCGCCCGCCGGTCTGTTAACGGAGTGTTGTGATTCACGATCTACCTGTGCTAGCCCCTTGTGAGCGGTTGAATCGCTGCAGCTGGGGACCCTATGACGCCGTCGTGAAACCCTACCGTTTTCACGGCGGTGTCAACACTTAGCCTCAGGAACGGAAAATCCAGCCCCATGTATTTCGGGACTTGGGAGAGGAAACCGGAGCACCCGGAGGAAACCCATGCAGATACAGGGAGGACGGGCAGACTCCACACAGGCAGTGACCGCCCAAGCCAGGAATCAAACCTGAGACTCTGGAACTGTGAAGCAACAGTGCTACCCATTGTGCTACATGCAGCCCTAACCCTGAACTCTTGCTCTTTCTCGTTACATTAAAACCCTGAACTCCCTCGCTGCTTTATAATTCTGAACTCTCGCTCCATCTTGTGATGATATGCATAAGCAATCTTGTATATAACATGGCAGTGTAAACCTATCATGTGATTCTGAGCCTCGGGGAGTTGCGAGTAAGTCTCAGTTTCCCTCACTGCTTCATGACTCAGAACTCTCTCTCTCACTGCTTTATAACCCAGAACTCTCGCTCTCTCTCACTGCTTCATAACTCAGAACTCTCTCTCTCACTGCTTCATAACCCTGAACTCTCTCTCTCTCCCACTGCTTTATAACCCTGAACTGTCACGCTCTCTCACTGCTTCATAACCCAGAACTCTCTCTCTCTCACTGTTTTATAACCCTGAACTCTCTCTCTCTCGCACTGTTTTATAACCCTGAACTCTCTCTCTCACTGCTTCATAACCCTGAACTCTCTCTCTCACTGCTTTATAACCCTGAACTCTCGCTCTCTCTCTCTGCTTTATAACCCTGAACTCTCGCTCTCTCTCATTGCCTTCTAACCCATAACTCTCTCTCTCACTGCTTCATAACCCAGAACACTCTCACTGTTTTATAACCCTGAACTCTCGCTCTCTCTCACTGCTTCATAACCAGAACTCTCTCTCACTGTTTTATAACCCTGAACTCTCGCTCTCTCTCACTGCTTAATAACCCTGAACTCTCGCTCTCACTGCTTTATAACCCTGAACTATCGCTCTCTCTCACTGCTTAATAACCCTGAACTCTCGCTCTCACTGCTTCATAACCCAGAACTCTCTCTCTCTCTCGCTGCTTTATAACCCTGAACTCTCTCTCTCACTGCTTTATAACCCTGAACTCTCGCTCTCTCTCTCTCTGCTTTATAACCCTGAACTCTCTCTCTCTCTCACTGCCTTCTAACCCATAACTCTCTCTCTCACTGCTTCATAACCCAGAACTCTCACTCTTTCTCACTGCTTCATAACCCAGAACTCTCACTCTCACTGCTTTATAACCCTGAACTCTCGCTCTCTCTCACTGCTTTATAACCCAGAACTCTCGCTCTCTCTCACTGCTTCATAACTCAGAACTCTCTCTCTCACTGCTTCAGAACCCTGAACTCTCTCTCTCTCCCACTGCGTTATAACCCTGAACTCTCGCGCTCTCTCACTGCTTCATAACCCAGAACTCTCTCTCTCTCACTGTTTTATAACCCTGAACTCTCTCTCTCACTGCTTCATAACCCTGAACTCTCGCTCTCTCTCTCTCTGCTTTATAACCCTGAACTCTCTCTCTCTCTCACTGCCTTCTAACCCATAACTCTCTCTCTCACTGCTTCATAACCCAGAACTCTCACTCTTTCTCACTGCTTCATAACCCAGAACTCTCACTCTCACTGCTTTATAACCCTGAACTCTCGCTCTCTCTCACTGCTTTACAACCCTGACCTCTCTCTCTCACTGCTTTATAACCCTGAACTCTCTCTCTCTCTCACTGCTTTATAACCCAGAACTCTCACTCTCACTGCTTTATAACTCTGAACTTGCGCTCTCTCTCACTGCCTTCTCACCCAGAACTCTCTCTTTCACTGCCTTATAACCCAGAACTCTCTCTCTCACTGCTTTATAACCCTGAACTCTCGCTCTCTCTCTGTCTCTCTGCTTTATAACCCTGAACTCTCGCTCTCTCTCACTGCCTTCTAACCCATAAATCTCTCTCTCACTGCTTCAAAACACAGAGCTCTCACTCTTTCTCACTGCTTCATAACCCAGAACTCTCACTCTCACTGCTTTATAACCCTGAACTCTCGCTCTCTCTCACTGCTTTACAACCCTGAACTCTCTCTCTCACTGCTTTATAACCCTGAACTCTCTCTCTCTCTCTCACTGCTTTATAACCCAGAACTCTCACTCTCACTGCTTTATAACTCTGAACTTGCGCTCTATCTCACTGCCTTCTAACCCAGAACTCTCGCTCTCACTGCTTCATAACCCAGAATTCTCTCTCTCTCTCGCTGCTTTATAACCCTGAACTCTCTCTCTCACTGCTTTATAACCCTGAACTCTCGCTCTCTCTCTCTCTGCTTTATAACCCTGAACTCTCTCTCTCTCTCACTGCCTTCTAACCCATAACTCTCTCTCTCACTGCTTCATAACCCAGAACTCTCACTCTTTCTCACTGCTTCATAACCCAGAACTCTCACTCTCACTGCTTTATAACCCTGAACTCTCGCTCTCTCTCACTGCTTTATAACCCAGAACTCTCGCTCTCTCTCACTGCTTCATAACTCAGAACTCTCTCTCTCACTGCTTCAGAACCCTGAACTCTCTCTCTCTCCCACTGCGTTATAACCCTGAACTCTCGCGCTCTCTCACTGCTTCATAACCCAGAACTCTCTCTCTCTCACTGTTTTATAACCCTGAACTCTCTCTCCACTGCTTCATAACCCTGAACTCTCTCTCTCACTGCTTTATAACCCTGAACTCTCGCTCTCTCTCTCTCTGCTTTATAACCCTGAACTCTCTCTCTCTCTCACTGCCTTCTAACCCATAACTCTCTCTCTCACTGCTTCATAACCCAGAACTCTCACTCTTTCTCACTGCTTCATAACCCAGAACTCTCACTCTCACTGCTTTATAACCCTGAACTCTCGCTCTCTCTCACTGCTTTATAACCCAGAACTCTCACTCTCACTGCTTTATAACTCTGAACTTGCGCTCTCTCTCACTGCCTTCTCACCCAGAACTCTCTCTTTCACTGCCTTATAACCCAGAACTCTCTCTCTCACTGCTTTATAACCCTGAACTCTCGCTCTCTCTCTGTCTCTCTGCTTTATAACCCTGAACTCTCGCTCTCTCTCACTGCCTTCTAACCCATAAATCTCTCTCTCACTGCTTCAAAACACAGAGCTCTCACTCTTTCTCACTGCTTCATAACCCAGAACTCTCACTCTCACTGCTTTATAACCCTGAACTCTCGCTCTCTCTCACTGCTTTACAACCCTGAACTCTCTCTCTCACTGCTTTATAACCCTGAACTCTCTCTCTCTCTCTCACTGCTTTATAACCCAGAACTCTCACTCTCACTGCTTTATAACTCTGAACTTGCGCTCTATCTCACTGCCTTCTAACCCAGAACTCTCTCTCTCACTGCTTTATAACCCTGAACCCTCGCTCTCTCTCACTGCTTAATAACCCTGAACTCTCTCTCTCACTGATTTATAACCCTGACCTCTCTCACTCACTGCCTTACAGCCCAGAACTCGCTCTCTCTCTGCTTTACAACCCTGAACCCTCGCTCTCTCTCACTGCCTTATAACCCAGAACTCTGACTCTCACTGCCTTATAACCCTGAACCCTCGCTCTCTCTCATTGCTGAATAACCCTGAACTCTCTCTCTCACTGCTTTATAACCCTGAACTCTCTCTCTCACTGCTTTATAACCCTGAACTCTCGCTCTCTCTCTCTGCTTTATAACCCTGAACTCTCTCTCTCTCTGCTTTATGACCATGAACTCTCGTTCTCACTGCTTTATAACCCTGAACTTGCGCTCTCTCTCACTGCTTTATAACCCTGAACTCTCTCTCTCTCACTGCTTAATATCCGTGAACTCTCTCACTGCTTAATAACCCTGAACTCTCTCTCTCACTGCTTAATAACCCTGAACTCTCTCTCACTGCCTTATAACCCAGAACTCTCTCTCTCACTGCTTTATAACCCTGAACCCTCGCTCTCTCTCACTGCCTTATAACCCAGAACTCTCTCTCTCACTGCTTTATAACCCTGAACTCTCTCTCACTGCTTAAAACCCTGAACACTCTCTCTCTCTCTCTCTCACTGCTTTATGACCCTGAACTCTCGTTCTCATTGCTTTATAACTCTGAACTTGCGCTCTCTCTCACTGCTTCATAACCCTGAACTCTGTCTCTCTCACTGCTTTATCACCCTGAACTCTCATTCTCACTGCTTTATAATTCTGAACTTGCGCTCTCTCTCTCTGCTTTATAACCCTGAACTCTCTCTCTCTCTCTCACTGCTTCATAACCCTGAACTCTCTCTCTCTCCCACTGCTTTATAACCCTGAACTCTCGCGCTCTCTCACTGCTTTATAACCCTGAACTCTCGCTCTCTCTCATGCCTCATAACCCAGAACTCTCTCTCTCTCACTGTTTTATAACCCTGAACTCTCTCTCTCTCTCACTGCTTAATAACCCTGAACTCTCGCTCTCACTGCTTCATAACCCAGAACTCTCTCTCTGTCTCGCTGCTTTACAAGCCTGAACTCTCTCTCTCGCTGCTTTATAACTCTGAACTCTCTCTCACTGCTTAATAACCCTGAACTCTCGGTCTCACTGCTTTATAACCCCGAATTCTCATTCTCCCTCACTGCTTCATAACCCAGAACGCTCTCTCTCTCACTGCTTTATAACCCTGAACTCTCGTTCTCACTGCTTTATAACTCTGAACTTTCGCTCTCTCTCACTGCTTTATAACCCTGAACTCTCTCTCTCTCTCACTGCTTTATAACCATGAACTCTCTCTCTCACTGCTTAATAACCCTGAACTCTCGCTGTCTCTCTGCTTTATAACCCTGAACTCTCTCTCTCTCTCTCTGCTTTATGACCCTGATCTCTCACTCTCTCTCACTGCTTTATAACCCTGAACTCTCGCTCTCTCACTGCTTTATAGCCCTGAACTCTCTCTCTTTCTCTCTCTCTGCTCTTTGACCCTGAACTCTCTCTCTCTCTCTCTCTCTCTCTCTCTGCTTTATAACCCTGAACTCTCGCTCTCTCTCACTGCTTTATAACCCTGAACTCTCTCACTGCTTTATAACACTGAACCCTCGCTCTCTCTCACTGCCTTATAACCCAGAACTCTCTCTCTCACTGCTTTATAACCTTGAACCCTCGCTCTCTCTCATTGCTTAATAGCCCTGAACTCTCTCTCTCACTGCTTTATAACCCTGAACTCTGACTCTCACTGCCTTATAACCCTGAACCCTCGCTCTCTCTCATTGCTTAATAACCCTGAACTCTCTCTCTCACTGCTTTATAACCCTGAACTCTCTCTCTCTCTCTCGCTGCTTTATAACCCTGAACTCTCTCTCTCTCTGCTTTACAACCCTGAACCCTCGCTCTCTCTCACTGCCTTATAACCCAGAACTCTGACTCTCACTGCCTTATAACCCTGAACCCTCGCTCTCTCTCATTGCTCAATAACCCTGAACTCTCTCTCTCACTGCTTTATAACCCTGAACTCTCTCTCTCACTGCTTTATAACCCTGAACTCTCGCTCTCTCTCTCTGCTTTATAACCCTGAACTCTCTCTCTCTCTGCTTTATGACCATGAACTCTCGTTCTCACTGCTTTATAACCCTGAACTTGCGCTCTCTCTCACTGCTTTATAACCCTGAACTCTCTCTCTCTCTCACTGCTTAATAACCGTGAACTCTCTCTCTCACTTCTTAATAACCCTGAACTCTCTCTCTCACTGATTAATAACCCTGAACTCTCTCTCACTGCCTTATAACGCAGAACTCTCTCTCTCACTGCTTTATAACTCTGAACCCTCGCTCTCTCTCACTGCCTTATAACCCAGAACTCTCTCTCTCACTGCTTTATAACCCTGAACTCTCTATCACTGCTTAAAACCCTGAACACTCTCTCTCTCTCTCTCTCACTGCTTTATGACCCTGAACTCTCGTTCTCACTGCTTTATAACTCTGAACTTGCGCTCTCTCTCACTGCTTTATCACCCTGAACTCTCGTTCTCACTGCTTTATAACTCTGAACTTGCGCTCTCTCTCTCTGCTTTATAACCCTGAACTCTCTCTCTCTCTCACTGCTTCATAACCCTGAACTCTCTCTCTCTCCCACTGCTTTATAACCCTGAACACTCGCGCTCTCTCACTGCTTTATAAACCTGAACTCTCGCTCCCTCTCACTGCTTCATAACCCAGAACACTCTCTCTCTCTCACTGTTTTATAACCCTGAACTCTCTCTCTCTCACTGCTTTATAACCCTGAACTCTCTCTCTCTCACTGCTTAATAACCCTGAACTCTCGGTCTCACTGCTTTATAACCCCGAATTCTCATTCTCCCTCACTGCTTCATAACCCAGAACGCTCTCTCTCTCACTGCTTAATAACCCTGAACTCTCGTTCTCACTGCTTTATAACCCTGAACTCTCGCTCTCTCTCACTGCTTCATAACCCAGAACTCTCTCTCTCTCACTGTTTTATAACCCTGAACTCTCTCTCTCTCTCACTGCTTCATAACCCAGAACTCTCTCTCTCTCGCTGCTTTACAAGCCTGAACTCTCTCTCTCTCTGCTTTATAATCCTGAACTCTCACTCGCTCTCACTGCTTTATAACCCTGAACTCTCGTTCTCACTGCTTTATAACTCTGAACTTTCGCTCTCTCTCACTGCTTTATAACCCTGAACTCTCTCTCACTGCTTTATAACCATGAACTCTCTCTCTCACTGCTTAATAACCCTGAACTCTCGCTCTCTCTCTGCTTTATAACCCTGAACTCTCTCTCTCTCTCTGCTTTATGACCCTGATCTCTCACTCTCTCTCACTGCTTTATAACCCTGAACTCTCGCTCTCTCACTGCTTTATAACCCTGATATCTCTCTCTCTTTCTCTCTCTCTGCTCTTTGACCCTGAACTCTCTCTCTCTCTCTCTCTCTGCTTTATAACCCTGAACTCTCGCTCTCTCTCACTGCTTTATAACCCTGAACTCTCTCTCTCACTGCTTAATAACCCTGAACTCTCGCTCTCTCTCTGCTTTATAACCCTGAACTCTCTCTCTCTGCTTTATGACCCTGATCTCTCACTCTCTCTCTCTGCTTTATAACCCTGAACTCTCTCTCTCTCTGCTTTATAACCCTGAACTCTCGCTCTCTCTCGCTGCTTTATAACCCTGAACTCTCTGTCTCTCTCACTGCTTTATAACCCTGAACTCTCGCTCTCTCTCACTGCTTTCTAACCCAGAACTCTCTCTCTCTCTCACTGCTTAATAACCCTGAACTCTCGCTCTCTCACTGCTTAATAACCCTGGACTCTCACTCTCTCTCACTGCTTTATAACCCTGAGCTCTCTATCTCACTACTTTATAACCCTGAACTCTTGCTCTCTCTCACTGCTTTACAACCCTGAACCCTCGCTCTCTCTCACTGCCTTATAACCCAGAACTCTGACTCTCACTGCCTTATAACCCTGAACCCTCGCTCTCTCTCATTGCTTAATAACCCTGAACTCTCTCTCTCACTGCTTTATAACCCTGAACTCTCGCTCTCTCTCTCTGCTTTATAACCCTGAACTCTCTCTCTCTCTGCTTTATGACCATGAACTCTCGTTCTCACTGCTTTATAACCCTGAACTTGCGCTCTCTCTCACTGCTTTATAACCCTGAACTCTCTCTCTCACTGCTTAATAACCGTGAACTCTCTCTCTCACTGCTTAATAACCCTGAACTCTCTCTCTCACTGATTAATAACCCTGAACTCTCTCTCACTGCCTTATAACGCAGAACTCTCTCTCTCACTGCTTTATAACTCTGAACCCTCGCTCTCTCTCAATGCCTTATAACCCAGAACTCTCTCTCTCACTGCTTTATAACCCTGAACTCTCTCTCACTGCTTAAAACCCTGAACACTCTCTCTCTCTCTCTCTCACTGCTTTATGACCCTGAACTCTCGTTCTCACTGCTTTATAACTCTGAACTTGCGCTCTCTCTCACTGCTTTATCACCCTGAACTCTCGTTCTCACTGCTTTATAACTCTGAACTTGCGTTCTCTCTCTCTGCTTTATAACCCTGAACTCTCTCTCTCTCTCACTGCTTCATAACCCTGAACTCTCTCACTCTCCCACTGCTTTATAACCCTGAACTCTCGCGCTCTCTCACTGCTTTATAACCCTGAACTCTCGCTCCCTCTCACTGCTTCATAACCCAGAACACTCTCTCTCTCTCTCACTGTTTTATAACCCTGAACTCTCTCTCTCACTGCTTCATAACCCAGAACTCTCTCTCTCTCTCGCTGCTTTACAAGCCTGAACTCTCTCTCTCTCACTGCTTTATAACCCTGAACTCTCTCTCTCTCACTGCTTAATAACCCTGAACTCTCGGTCTCACTGCTTTATAACCCCGAATTCTCATTCTCCCTCACTGCTTCATAACCCAGAACGCTCTCTCTCTCACTGCTTAATAACCCTGAACTCTCGTTCTCACTGCTTTATAACCCTGAACTCTCGCTCTCTCTCACTGCTTCATAACCCAGAACTCTCTCTCTCTCACTGTTTTATAACCCTGAACTCTCTCTCTCTCTCACTGCTTCATAACCCAGATCTCTCTCTCTCTCGCTGCTTTACAAGCCTGAACTCTCTCTCTCTCTGCTTTATAATCCTGAACTCTCACTCGCTCTCACTGCTTTATAACCCTGAACTCTCGTTCTCACTGCTTTATAACTCTGAACTTTCGCTCTCTCTCACTGCTTTATAACCCTGAACTCTCTCTCTCTCACTGCTTTATAACCATGAACTCTCTCTCTCTCTGCTTTATAACCCTGAACTCTCTCTCTCTCTCACTGCTTCATAACCCTGAACTCTCTCTCTCTCCCACCGCTTTATAACCCTGAACTCTCGCGCTCTCTCACTGCTTTATAACCCTGAACTCTCGCTCCCTCTCACTGCTTCATAACCCAGAACACTCTCTCTCTCTCACTGTTTTATAACCCTGAAGTCTCTCTCTCTCACTGCTTCATAACCCAGAACTCTCTCTCTCTCTCGCTGCTTTACAAGCCTGAACTCTCTCTCTCTCACTGCTTTATAACCCTGAACTCTCTCTCTCTCACTGCTTAATAACCCTGAACTCTCGGTCTCACTGCTTTATAACCCCGAATTCTCATTCTCCCTCACTGCTTCATAACCCAGAACGCTCTCTCTCTCACTGCTTAATAACCCTGAACTCTCGTTCTCACTGCTTTATAACCCTGAACTCTCGCTCTCTCTCACTGCTTCATAACCCAGAACTCTCTCTCTCTCACTGTTTTATAACCCTGAACTCTCTCTCTCTCTCACTGCTTCATAACCCAGAACTCTCTCTCTCTCGCTGCTTTACAAGCCTGAACTCTCTCTCTCTCTGCTTTATAATCCTAAACTCTCACTCGCTCTCACTGCTTTATAACCCTGAACTCTCGTTCTCACTGCTTTATAACTCTGAACATTCGCTCTCTCTCACTGCTTTATAACCCTGAACTCTCTCTCTCACTGCTTTATAACCATGAACTCTCTCTCTCACTGCTTAATAACCCTGAACTCTCGCTCTCTCTCTGCTTTATAACCCTGAACTCTCTCTCTCTCTCTCTCTCTGCTTTATGACCCTGATCTCTCACTCTCTCTCACTGCTTTATAACCCTGAACTCTCGCTCTCTCACTGCTTGAAACCCTGAACTCTCTCTCTTTCTCTCTCTCTGCTCTTTGACCCTGAACTCTCTCTCTCTCTCTCTCTCTGCTTTATAACCCTGAACTCTCGCTCTCTCTCACTGCTTTATAACCCTGAACTCTCTCTCTCACTGCTTAATAACCCTGAACTCTCGCTCTCTCTCTGCTTTATAACCCTGAACTCTCTCTCTCTGCTTTATGACCCTGATCTCTCACTCTCTCTCTCTGCTTTATAACCCTGAACTCTCTCTCTCTCTGCTTTTTAACCCTGAACTCTCGCTCTCTCTCGCTGCTTTATAACCCTGAACTCTCTGTCTCTCTCACTGCTTTATAACCCTGAACTCTCGCTCTCTCTCACTGCTTTCTAACCCAGAACTCTCTCTCTCTCTCACTGCTTAATAACCCTGAACTCTCGCTCTCTCACTGCTTAATAACCCTGAACTCTCACTCTCTCTCACTGCTTTATAACCCTGAGCTCTCTATCTCACTACTTTATAACCCTGAACTCTTGCTCTCTCTCACTGCTTTACAACCCTGAACCCTCGCTCTCTCTCACTGCCTTATAACCCAGAACTCTGACTCTCACTGCCTTATAACCCTGAACCCTCGCTCTCTCTCATTGCTAAATAACCCTGAACTCTCTCTCTCACTGCTTTATAACCCTGAACTCTCTCTCTCACTGCTTTATAACCCTGAACTCTCGCTCTCTCTCTCTGCTTTGTAACCCTGAACTCACTCTCTCTCTCTCTGCTTTATGACCATGAACTCTCGTTCTCACTGCTTTATAACCCTGAACTTGCGCTCTCTCTCACTGCTTTATAACCCTGAACTCTCTCTCTCTCTCACTGCTTAATAACCGTGAACACTCTCTCTCACTGCTTAATAACCCTGAACTCGCTCTCTCACTGATTAATAACCCTGAACTCTCTCTCACTGCCTTATAACGCAGAACTCTCTCTCTCACTGCTTTATAACTCTGAACCCTCGCTCTCTCTCACTGCCTTATAACCCAGAACTCTCTCTCTCACTGCTTTATAACCCTGAACTCTCTCTCACTGCTTAAAACCCTGAACACTCTCTCTCTCTCTCACTGCTTTATGACCCTGAACTCTCGTTCTCACTGCTTTATAACTCTGAACTTGCGCTCTCTCTCACTGCTTTATCACCCTGAACTCTCGTTCTCACTGCTTTATAACTCTGAACTTGCGCTCTCTCTCTCTGCTTTATAACCCTGAACTCTCTCTCTCTCTCACTGCTTCATAACCCTGAACTCTCTCTCTCTCCCACTGCTTTATAACCCTGAACTCTCGCGCGCTCTCACTGCTTTATAACCCTGAACTCTCGCTCCCTCTCACTGCTTCATAACCCAGAACACTCTCTCTCTCTCACTGTTTTATAACCCTGAACTCTCGCTCCCTCTCACTGCTTCATAACCCAGAACACTCTCTCTCTCTCACTGTTTTATAACCCTGAACTCTCTCTCTCTCTCACTGCTTCATAACCCAGAACTCTCTCTCTCTCTCACTGCTTAATAACCCTGAACTCTCGGTCTCACTGCTTTATAACCCCGAATTCTCATTCTCCCTCACTGCTTCATAACCCAGAACGCTCTCTCTCTCACTGCTTAATAACCCTGAACTCTCGTTCTCACTGCTTTATAACCCTGAACTCTCGCTCTCTCTCACTGCTTCATAACCCAGAACTCTCTCTCTCTCACTGGTTTATAACCCTGAACTCTCTCTCTCTCACTGCTTCATAACCCAGAACTCTCTCTCTCTCGCTGCTTTACAAGCCTGAACTCTCTCTCTCTCTGCTTTATAATCCTGAACTCTCACTCGCTCTCTGCTTTATAACCCTGAACTCGCTCTCTCTCTCTCTCTCTGCTTTATGACCCTGATCTCTCACTCTCTCTCACTGCTTTATAACCCTGAACTCTCGCTCTCTCACTGCTTTATAACCCTGAACTCTCTCTCTTTCTCTCTCTCTGCTCTTTGACCCAGAACTCTCTCTCTCTCTCTCTGCTTTATAACCCTGAACTCTCGCTCTCTCTCACTGCTTTATAACCCTGAACTCTCTCTCTCACTGCTTAATAACCCTGAACTCTCGCTCTCTCTCTGCTTTATAACCCTGAACTCTCTCTCTCTCTCTCTCTCTGCTTTATGACCCTGATCTCTCACTCTCTCTCTCTGCTTTATAACCCTGAACTCTCTCTCTCTCTGCTTTATAACCCTGAACTCTCTCTCTCTCTCGCTGCTTTATAACCCTGAACTCTCTGTCTCTCTCACTGCTTTATAACCCTGAACTCTCTCTCTCTCTCACTGCTTTCTAACCCAGAACTCTCTCTCTCTCTCACTGCTTAATAACCCTGAACTCTCGCTCTCTCACTGCTTAATAACCCTGAACTCTCACTCTCTCTCACTGCTTTATAACCCTGAGCTCTCTATCTCACTACTTTATAACCCTAAACTCTTGCTCTCTCTCACTGCTTAATAACCCTGAACTCTCTCTCTCACTGCTTTATAACCCTGAACTCTCGTTCTCTCTCTGCTTTATAACCCAGATCTCTCACTCTCTCTCACTGCTTTATAATCCTGAGCTCTCTCTCTCACTGCTGAAGAACCCTGAACTCTCTCTCTCTCTCTCACTGCTTAATAACCCTGAACTCTCTCTCTCACTGCTTTATAACCCTGATCTCTCGCTCTCTCTCACTGCTTTGTAACCCTGAACTCTCCCTCTCACTGCTTTATAACCCTGAACTCTCGCTCTCTCTCACTGCTTTTTAGCCCTGAACTCTCACTCTCTCTCACTGCTTCATAACCCTGAACTCTTGCTCTCTCTCACTGCTTTACAAATCTGAACTCTCACTCTCACTGCTTTACAACCCTGAACTCTCGCTCTCTCTCTGCTTTATAACCCTGAACTCTCTTTCTCTCCAACTGCTTAATAACCCTGAACTCTCTCTCTCACTGCTTGATAACCCTGAACTCTCGCTCTCTCTCTGCTTTATAACCCAGAACTCTCACTCTCTCTCACTGCTTTATAATCCTGAGGTCTCTCTCTCACTGCTTTATAACCCTGAACTCTCTCGTTCTCTCACTGCTTAATAACCCAGAACTCTCACTCTCTCTCACTGCTTTATAATCCTGAACTCGCTCTCTCACTGCTTTATAACCCTGAACTCTCGTTCTCACTGTTTTATAACCCAGAACTCTCACTCTCTCTCACTGCTTTATAACCCTGAACTCTCTCTCTCTCTCACTGCTTAATAACCCAGAACTCTCTCTCTCTCTCACTACTTTATAATCCTGAACTCTCTCTCTCACTGCTTCATAACCCAGAACGCTCTCTCTCTCTCTCACTGCTTAATAACCCTGAACTCTCGCTCTTTCTCACTGCTTTATAACCCTGAACTCTCTCTCTCACTGCTTAATAACCCTGAACTCTCGCTCTATATCTGCTTTATAACCCTGAACTCTCTCTCTCTCTCTCAGCTTTTTGACCCTGAACTCTCACTCTCTCTCACTGCTTTATAACCCTGAACTCTCGCTCTCTCTCACTGGTTTATAACCCTGAACTCTCTCTCTCTCTCTCTCTCTCTCTCTGCATAATGAACCTGAACTCTCTCTCTCTCTCTCTGCTTTATAACCCTGAACTCTCTCTCTCACTGCTTTATAACCCTGAACTCTCTCTCTCTCTCTCTCTCACTGCTTTATAACCCTGAACTCTCGCTCTCTCTCACTGCCTTCTAACCCAGAACTCTCTCTCTCTCTCACTGCTTAATAGCCCTGAACTCTCGCTCTCTCACTCCCGTTATATCCCTGAACTCTCTCTCTCTCTCTCACTACTTTATAATCCTGAACTCTCTCTCTCACTGCTTCATAACCCAGAACGCTCTCTCTCTCTCTCTCACTGCTTAATAACCCTGAACTCTCGCTCTATATCTGCTTTATAACCCTGAACTCTCTCTCTCTCAGCTTTATGACCCTGAACTCTCACTCTCTCTCACTGCTTTATAACCCTGAACTCTCGCTCTCTCTCACTGGTTTATAACCCTGAACTCTCTCTCTCTCTCTCTCTGCAGAATGAACCTGAACTCTCTCTCTCTCTCTCTGCTTTATAACCCTGAACTCTCTCTCTCACTGCTTTATAACCCTGAACTCTCTCTCTCTCTCTCTCACTGCTTTATAACCCTGAACTCTCGCTCTCTCTCACTGCCTTCTAACCCAGAACTCTCTCTCTCTCTCACTGCTTAATAGCCCTGAACTCTCGCTCTCTCACTCCCGTTATATCCCTGAACTCTCTCTCTCTCTCTGCTTTATGACCCTGAACTCTCTCTCTCTCTCTCTCTCACTGCTTTATCACCCTGAACTCTCGTTCTCACTCCTTTATAACTCTGAACTTGCGCTCTCTCTCTCTGCTTTATAACCCTGAACTCTCTCTCTCACTGCTTAATAACCCTGAACTCTCGCTCTCTCTCTCTGCTTTATAACCCTGAACTCTCTCTCTCTCTGCGTTATGAACCTGAACTCTCTCTCTCTCTCACTGCTTAATAACTCTGAACTCTCGCTCTCTCCCTGCTTTATCACCCTGAACTCTCGTTTTCTCACTGCTTTATAACTCTGAACCTGCGCTCTCTCTCACTGCTTTATAACCCTGAACTCTCTCTCTCTCATTGCTTTATCACCCTGAACTCTCGTTCTCACTGCTTTATAACTCTGAACTTGCGCTCTCTCTCTCTACTTTATAACCCTGAACTCTGTCTCTCACTGCTTTATCACCCTGAACTCTCGTTCTCACTGCTTTATAACTCTGAACCTGCGCTCTCTGTCACTGCTTTATAACCCTGAACTCTCTCTCTCTCTCTCACTGCTTAATAACCCTGAACTCTCTCTCTCACTGCTCAATAACCCTGAACTCTCTCTCTCTCACTGCTTAATAACCCTGAACTCTCGCTCTCACTGCTTTGTAACCCCGAATTCTCACTCTCTCTCACTGCTTCATAACCCAGAACGCTCTCTCTCTCTCACTGCTTAATAACCCTGAACTCTCGCTCTTTCTCACTGCTTTATAACCCTGAACTCTCTCTCTCACTGCTTAATAAACCTGAACTCTCGCTCCCTTATCCGCTTTATAACCCTGAACTCTCTCTCTCACTGCTTTATAACCCTGAACTCTCGCTCTCTCTCACTGCTTTATAACCCTGAACTCTCTCTCTCTCTCTCTGCTTCATGACCCTGAACTCTCTCTCTCTGCTTTATAACCCTGAACTCTCTCTCTCTCTCACTGCTTTATAACCCTGAACTCTCTCGCTCTCTCTCACTGCTTTATAACCCTGAACTCTCGCTCTCTCTCACTGCATTCTAACCCAGAACTCTCTCTCTCTCTCACTGCTTAATAGCCCTGAACTCTCGCTCTCTCACTGCTTAATAACCCTGAACTCTCACTCTCTCTCACTGCTTTATCACCTGTACTCTTGCTCTCTCCCTCGTTATAACCCGAAACTCTCTCTCTCTCTCTCTCTCTCTGCTTTATGACCCTGAACTCAATCTCTCTCTCACTGCTTTATCACCTTGAACTCTCGTTCTCACTGCTTTATAACTCTGAACTTGCGCTCTCTCTCACTGCTTTATAACCCTGAACTCTCTCTCTCACTGCTTAATAACCCTGAACTCTCGCTCTCTCTCACTGCTTTATAACTCTGAACTTGCACTCTCTCTCACTGCTTTATAACCCTGAACTCTCTCTCTCTCTCACTGCTTAATAACCCAGAACTCTCACTCTCTCTCACTGCTTTATAATCCTGAACTCTCTCTCTCACTGCTTAATAACCCTGAACTCTCATTCTCACTGCTTTATAACTCTGAACTTGCGCTCTCTCTCACTGCTTTATAACCCTGAACTCTCTCTCTCACTCACTGCTTTATTACCCTGAACTCTCGCTCTCTCTCTGCTTTATAACCCAGAACTCTCACTCTCTCACTGCTTTATAATCCTGAGCTCTCTCTCTCACTGCTTTATAACCCTGAACTCTCGTTCTCACTGCTTCATAACCCATAACTCTCTCTCTCATTGCTTTATATCCCTGAAGTCTCTCTCTCTCTCACTGCTTTATGACCCTGAACTCTCTCTCTCTCTCTCTCACTGCTTTATCACCCTGAACTCTCGTTCTCACTGCTTTATAACCCTGAACTCTCTCTCTCTCTCACTGCTTAATAACCCTGAACTCTCTCTCTCTCTCACTGCTTCATAACCCAGAACTCTCTCTCTCTCTCATTGCTTTATAACCCTTAACTCTCTCTCTCTCTCACTGCTTTATGACCCTGAACTCTCTCTCTCTCTCACTGCTTGATAACCCTGAACTCTCGCTCTCTCTGTTTTACAACCCAGAACTCTCACTCTCTCTCACTGCTTTATAATCCTGAGCTCTCTCTCTCACTGCTTTATAACCCTGAACTCTCGCGCTCTCTCACTGCTTTATAACCCTGAACTCTCGCTCTCTCTCACTGCTTCATAACCCAGAACTCTCTCTCTCTCACTGTTTTAAAACCCTGAACTCTCTCTCTCTCTCACTGCTTTATAACCCTGAACTCTCGCTCTCACTGCTTCATAACCCAGAACTCTCTCTCTGTCTCGCTGCTTTACACGCCTGAACTCTCTCTCTCGCTGCTTTATAACCCTGAACTCTCTCTCACTGCTTAATAACCCTGAACTCTCGGTCTCACTGCTTTATAACCCCGAATTCTCATTCTCCCTCACTGCTTTATAACCCTGAACTCTCGTTCTCACTGCTTTATAACTCTGAACTTTCGCTCTCTCTCACTGCTTTATAACCCTGAACTCTCTCTCTCACTGCTTTATAACCATGAACTCTCTCTCTCACTGCTTAATAACCCTGAACTCTCGCTGTCTCTCTGCTTTATAACCCTGAACTCTCTCTCTCTCTCTCTCTGCTTTATGACCCTGATCTCTCACTCTCTCTCACTGCTTTATAACCCTGAACTCTCACTCTCTCACTGCTTTATAGCCCTGAACTCTCTCTCTTTCTCTCTCTCTGCTCTTTGACCCTGAACTCTCTCTCTCTCTCTCTCTCTCTCTCTGCTTTATAACCCTGAACTCTCGCTCTCTCTCACTGCTTTATAACACTGAACCCTCGCTCTCTCTCACTGCTTAATAGCCCTGAACTCTCTATCTCACTGCCTTATAACCCAGAACTCTGACTCTCACTGCCTTATAACCCTGAACCCTCGCTCTCTCTCATTGCTTAATAGCCCTGAACTCTCTCTCTCACTGCTTTATGACCATGAACTCTCGTTCTCACTGCTTTATAACCCTGAACTTGCGCTCTCTCTCACTGCTTTATAACCCTGAACTCTCTCTCTCACTGATTAATAACCCTGAACTCTCTCTCACTGCCTTATAACGCAGAACTCTCTCTCTCACTGCTTTATAACTCTGAACCCTCGCTCTCTCTCACTGCCTTATAACCCAGAACTCTCTCTCTCACTGCTTTATAACCCTGAACTCTCTCTCACTGCTTAAAACCCTGAACACTCTCTCTCTCTCTCTCTCACTGCTTTATGACCCTGAACTCTCGTTCTCACTGCTTTATAACTCTGAACTTGCGCTCTCTCTCACTGCTTTATCACCCTGAACTCTCGTTCTCACTGCTTTATAACTCTGAACTTGCGCTCTCTCTCTCTGCTTTATAACCCTGAACTCTCTCTCTCTCTCACTGCTTCATAACCCTGAACTCTCTCTCTCTCCCACTGCTTTATAACCCTGAACTCTCGCGCTCTCTCACTGCTTTATAACCCTGAACTCTCGCTCCCTCTCACTGCTTCATAACCCAGAACACTCTCTCTCTCTCACTGTTTTATAACCCTGAACTCTCTCTCTCTCTCACTGCTTCATAACCCAGAACTCTCTCTCTCTCTCGCTGCTTTACAAGCCTGAACTCTCTCTCTCTCACTGCTTTATAACCCTGAACTCTCTCTCTCTCACTGCTTAATAACCCTGAACTCTCGGTCTCACTGCTTTATAACCCCGAATTCTCATTCTCCCTCACTGCTTCATAACCCAGAACGCTCTCTCTCTCACTGCTTAATAACCCTGAACTCTCGTTCTCACTGCTTTATAACCCTGAACTCTCGCTCTCTCTCACTGCTTCATAACCCAGAACTCTCTCTCTCTCACTGTTTTATAACCCTGAACTCTCTCTCTCTCTCTCACTGCTTCAGAACCCAGAACTCTCTCTCTCTCGCTGCTTTACAAGCCTGAACTCTCTCTCTCTCTGCTTTATAATCCTGAACTCTCACTCGCTCTCACTGCTTTATAACCCTGAACTCTCGTTCTCACTGCTTTATAACTCTGAACTTTCGCTCTCTCTCACTGCTTTATAACCCTGAACTCTCTCTCTCTCACTGCTTTATAACCATGAACTCTCTCTCTCACTGCTTAATAACCCTGAACTCTCGCTCTCTCTCTGCTTTATAACCCTGAACTCTCTCTCTCTCTGCTTTATGACCCTGATCTCTCACTCTCTCTCACTGCTTTATAACCCTGAACTCTCGCTCTCTCACTGCTTTATAACCCTGAACTCTCTCTCTTTCTCTCTCTCTGCTCTTTGACCCTGAACTCTCTCTCTCTCTCTCTGCTTTATAACCCTGAACTCTCGCTCTCTCTCACTGCTTTATAACCCTGAACTCTCTCTCTCACTGCTTAATAACCCTGAACTCTCGCTCTCTCTCTGCTTTATAACCCTGAACTCTCTCTCTCTCTCTCTCTCTCTGCTTTATGACCCTGATCTCTCACTCTCTCTCTCTGCTTTATAACCCTGAACTCTCTCTCTCTCTGCTTTATAACCCTGAACTCTCTCTCTCTCTCGCTGCTTTATAACCCTGAACTCTCTCTCTCTCTCACTGCTTTATAACTCTGAACTTTTGCTTACTCTCACTGCTTTATAACCTTGAACTCTCGCTTTCTCTCATTGCTTAATAACCCTGAACTCTCTCTCTCCCTCACTGCTTTATAACCCTGAACTCTCTCTCTCTCTCACTGCTTTATAACTCTGAACTCTCGCTCTCTCTCAGTGCTTTATAACCCTGAACTCTCTCTCTCACTGCTTTATAACCCTGAACTCTCACTCTCTCTGCTTTATAACCCTGAACTCTCACTCTCTCTCACTGCTTTATCACCCTGAACTCTCGTTCTCACTGCTTTATAACGCTGAACTCTCACTCTCTCTGTGTTTTATAACCCTGAACTCTCTCTCTCACTGCTTTATAACCCTGAACTCTCACTCTCTCTCACTGCTTTATAACCCTGAGCTCTCTCTCTCACTGCTTTATAACCCTGAACTCTCACTCTCTCTGCTTTATAACCCTGAACTCTCACTCTCTCTCTGTTTTATAACCATGAACTCACTCTCTCACCGCTTTATAACCCTGAGCTCTCACTCTCTCTGCTTTATAACCCAGAACTCTCTCTCTCACTGCTTTATAACCCTGAGCTCTCGCTTTCTCTCACTGCTTTATAAATCTGAACTCTTGCTCGCTTTTCTCTGAAATCTCTCTCTCTCTCTCATCGCTTCCTCACTGAACTCTCACTCTCTGTCTCTGCTTTTTAACCCTGAATTCACGCTCAGTTTCCCAACTTTATAACCCTGAACTCTCACTCTCTCTCATCACGCCATCACCCTGAACGCTCGCTCTCTCTCATCACGCCATCACCCTGAACTCTCGCTCTCTCTCATCACGCCATCACCCTGAACTCTTGCTCTCTCTCATCACGCCATCACCCTGAGCTCTCGCTCTCTCTCATCACGCCATCACCCTGAACTCTTGCTCTCTCTCATCACGCCATCACCCTGAACTCTCGCTCACTCACATTGCTTTATAACCCTGAGCTCTCGCTCTGTCTTTCACTGCCTCATGAACCAGATCTCTCGCTCTCTGCTTCATCGCTTTATAGCCCTTAACTCTCTCTCTCTCTCCCCACTTTATAGCATTAACTCTCCCCACTTTCTAGCCCTTAACTCTCTCTCTCTCTCCCCACTTTATAGCCCTTAACTCTCACTCTCTCTCCCCACTTATAGCCCTTAACTCTCGCTCTCTCTCCCCACTTTATAGCCCTGAACTCTCGCTCTCTCTCCCCACTTTATAACCTATAACCCTCGCTCTCTCTCCCCACTTTATAGCCCTGAACTCTTGCACTCTCGCCCCACTTTATAGCCCTGAACTCTCGCTCTCTCGCCCCACTTTATAGCCGTTAACTCTCGCTCTCTCTCCCCACTTTATAGCCCTGAACCCTCACTCACTCTCACCACTTTATAGCCCTGAACTCTCACTCACTCTCACCACATTATTAGCTGATTTCTTGCTCTCTCACACCACTTTCTAACTCTCAAGTCTAGCTTGTTATGTTTTAGTGTGTGGCAATGATTGAGTCAGTGCACCAAAGAACGTCTAGTTCGTGACTAGTTAAGATTTATTAAATTAAATTAACGTGGGTAGAAAAAAATACTAATACTACTAACGAACTGTAAACTATTAACAACTAGAATAGAAGAGCTAATACTAAACGCAACTCTCCACGACGATTCCTCACTCACTCCCCAAGGTTGTCGTTTCACATGGTGTAGCTCTACTGCCACCTGCTGGTTGGAGGTCTAACCTGTTAACATACAGAATTGCTTATGCATATCATTACATCCCCTTTCCTTTAGGTTTTAACAAAAATATAACGTACATAATTTCAACCAATTATTATACATATGATATGCAAAGCATAACAATTCAGATTACTTATAATTACAGTGTCAACTACAGATTCAGTCTGTCGGGCTTCTTTCGATATCTCATTGACCTTCTAAGCTTTGTTAATCCGCCAAATCTGCTTGACATTCTTGTGGTTCTAAAGAAGCCTCTTTTGGAACTCCATTACAGGTTGTACGCTTGATTCTTGTTCATGTTGCGATGATTTGGATAGACAGAAGCTTTCACACACATCACCTGCTGACAGTGAAGTAACAGGTTGCTGAATTTTTAACAAAGCTCTTCTGTTCCTCCTGAGTATCTGTCCTTGCTCTGTGATGATTGTATTGGAACTTTGGTCCTATCTTCTGTATTACCTTTGTGCACTTTGACCAGCCAACAGGATCCTCCACCCTTACGATATTGTTGTGTTCTAAAGGTTGCAGAAACCTGGTTGACATGTCATAGTATCTCTTCTACTTCCTCTTTTGAGACTGCAGTTGATGTTTTATTTTGTGACTTGGTTGTTGATTTGAAGGGCATGGCAATGTTATTCTTATCTTCCTGTTCATCAGTAATTGTGATGGTGACAAACCATTGCTCAAAGGTGATGCTCGATAACTGACCAATGCCAGATACGGGTTATCCTGACTGTCCATCGATTCTTTAAGTAATTGTTTTGCTATTTGCACACCTTTCTCGGCCTTTCCATTTGACTGTGGACACAAAGGACTGGATATGGCATGCTTGAAATCGTACTTCTGCGCAAATTCCCTCCGTTCCTGATAACTGAAACGTGGCCCATTGTCACTCATGACAACCTGTGGAATGCCACGATGAGCAAAGGTAGCTTTAGTATGCATTGTAACACACCTGGCTGACCAGCTGGACAACAATGCCACTTCAGGAAAATTGAGAAAGTAATTAACAATCAGTAAATACTCTTTCCCTTTAAGATAAAACAAGTCTGTCCCTACTTTCTGCCATGGAAGTGTCACCATGTCGGCCATCTGCATTGGTTCCTTCATTTGTCTATGTTACAATTTGTGACATGTTGTGCATTCCTCTACCATCCTTTAAAAATATCCTTGTTGATCCCTGGCCAATATACTGTGTCTCATGCTCTCCGTTTACACTCTTCAATTCCAAGGTGGCCCTCATGAATTTTTTGTAAAATTTCGGACATTTACTTCTGCTCTGATGCTGTGGTACTTTGAACGTGACCCTTTTGGCCATCCCTCATTGAGATTCTTGATTACCATCTGCAGTACTTCATCCTTTTTGGTTTCTGCCACTGTTAGTTTCGATTTTTTTATTGCACCGGCAGAGTCTCTGTTATTAGATTAAGATGCACTTGCACATCATCTTCCATTTGATTGTCTTCCAGCATGGCTGTAGCTCTTGATAGTGCATCTGCAACTACAATATGTTTGCCTGGAGTGTAAATGAGGTCAAAATCATACTGCTGGAGCTTCATCATCATTCTCTGGATGCGTGGTAACATCTCACTTAGGTTTTTTTGGACGATGGCTACCAATGGTCTGTGATCTGTTTCTACCAGAAATGTTGGGAGGCCATACACATAGCTGTGAAACTTTTCCAAGCCAGTCCAAGACATTCCTTCTCAATATGAGCGTATCGACACTCCGAGTCAGTCATGGACCTAGACACATAGACAACTGGCTTCCAATCCTCTCCATCTTCCTGCTGTAACAAAACTGCACCTAACCCATCCTACCATGCATCAGTCGAGATTTTTGTTTTCTTGGTCGGGTTGCAAAATGCTAGCACTGGAGCTGTTTTCAAAGCTGTCTTCAGAGTAAGCCATTCTTCCTCATGCTTATCTGCCCATGCATACATAGAACATAGAAAAATACAGCACAGAACAGGCCCTTCAGCCCACGGTGTTGTGCCGAAATTGTGTCCTGGATCAGGGCAGCACGGTAGCATTGTGGATAGCACAATTGCTTCACAGCTCCAGGGTCCCAGGTTCGATTCCGGCTTGGGTCACTGTCTGTGCAGAGTCTGCACATCCTCCCCGTGTGTGCGTGGGTTTCCTCCGGGTGCCCCGGTTTCCTCCCACAATCCAAAGATGTGCAGGTTAGGTGGATTGGCCATGATAAATTGCCCTTAGTGTCCAAAATTGCCCTTATTGTTGGGTGGGGTTACTGGGTTATGGGGATAGGGTGGAGGTGGTGACCTTGGGTAGGGTGCTCTTTCCAAGAGCCGGTGCAGACACGATGGGCCGAATGGCCTCCTTCTGTAAATTCTATGATAACCTATGAAAGAACAAATTAATCTACACCCCATCATTCTACCGCAATCCATGTACCTGTCCAATAGCCGCTTGAAGGTCCCTAATGTTTCCAACTCAACTACTTCCACAGGCAGTGCATTCCATGCCCCACTACTCTCTGGGTAAAGAACCTACCTCTGACATCCCCCCTATATCTTCCACCATTCACCTTAAATTTATGTCCCCTTGTAATGGGTTGTTCCACCCGTGGAAAAAGTCTCTGACTGTCTATCTATTCCCCTGATCATCTTACAAACCTCTATCAAGTCGCCACTCATCCCTCTCCATTCTAATGAGAAAAGGCCCTCAACCTTTCCTCTTAAGACCTACTCTCCATTCCAGGCAACATCTGGTAAATCTCCTTTGCACCTTTTCCAAAGCTTCCACATCCTTCCTAAAATGAGGTGACCAGAACTGCACACAGTACTCCAAATGTGGCCTTACCAAGGTTTTGTACAGCTGCATCACTACCTCACAGCTCTTAAATTCAATCCCTCTGCCAATGAACGCTAGCACACCATAGGCCTTCTTCACAGCTCTATCCACTTGAGTGGCAACTTTCAAATATCTATGAACATAGACTCCAAGATCTCTCTGCTCCTCCACATTGCCAAGAACCCTACCGTTAACCCTGTATTCTGCATTCATATTTGTCCTTCCAAAATTCAAAAGTATTCAACTTTAAAGTTCTCTCAGATATGGTGGGCGGGATTCTCTGATCCGGTTCAGAGAATCGGCGGGCCGGGCGAGATTCATGCGTCGGAGCCCTGATGGCGCGGTCGGCGCAGCGCCAGTCGGGGGCCACAGTACGCGGCCGCCCCAGTCTCCCACCGGGATGGGCCGAGTCCCGCCGGCGCCATTCACATGTGGTCTTACCCGGCGGGACCTCGGCGTCCATCCTACGAGGGCGGCCTGGTGGAGAGGATGGGGGATCCGACCCCGGAGGTGGGCCTCTACCATGGCCTGGTCCGCAATCAGGGCCTACCGATCGCCAAGCCAGCTTCTCCTGGTGGGGGCCTCTTTTACTCTACACATGTTGCGTCGGGGCCGGCGCGGAGAAGGAAACTAGCGCGCATGCGCAAGTACGCGCCGGTCGCAGTGCGAATGCGCGAATTTGCACCGGCCGCAGTGTGCATGCACAGACCCGTGGCGCCCGTTTGAAGCCTGTATCGGCAGCTGGAGCTGCCTGGTGTCTTGGCTGACAATTTCAGAATAGATTTGCCAACAAAGTTGATCATTCCTTTCTTCGTAGAACTCCATACTATTATATCGTCAACATGCACATGAACTCCTTGAATACCTTCCACAATGTGCCCAATTGCCATGTGAAAGATTTCAGATGTGGATATTATCCCAAAAGGCATTAGAAGAAAACGGAAGCGCCCAAATGGAGTGTAAAACGTACAATTCTTTGGACTCTCTTCATCCAATTTGAGTTGCCAAAAACCCTGCGTTGCATCCAGCTTACTGAAGCATGTCGCACCTGACATTTCGCTCATTATTTCTGCACGTTTTGGTATTGGATAGTGTTCTCGCTTGATGTTGGCCTTGAGGTCTTTAGGATCCATGCATATTCTTAAATCATTACTGTGTTTCTTTTTTTTTAATAAACATTTTATTGAGATATTTTTTGGTATTATAACAACACAATAAACAATGTACATGAAATTATAAACATAGTGCAAAAGCCGTCTCCCTCCCTTACAGGTCCCACCTTTATTAACCCCCTACTCTAAGCTACACTAACTGCTGACGATTAATTTTCCGCGAAGAAGTCGACGAACGGTTGCCACCTCCTGGCGAACCCTAACAGTCATCCTCTCAAGGCGAACTTGATTTTCTCCAAACAGAGAAAGCTAGCCATGTCCGATAGCCAGGTCTCCGACTTCGGGGGCTTTGAGTCCCTCCCAGCTAATAGAATCCATCTCCGGGCTACCAGGGAAGCAAAGGCCAGAACGTGTGCTTCTTTCTCCTCCTGGATTCCCGGGTCTTCCGACACCCTGAAAATCGCCACCTCTGGACTCAGCGCCACCCTTGTTTTTAACACCGTGGACATGGCATCTGCAAACCGCTGCCAAAATACCCTAAGCTTTGGACATGCCCAGAACATGTGGACGTGGTTCGCTGGTCCTCCCGCACATTTTGCACACCTGTCTTCCACCCCAAAGAATCAGCTCTTCCAGACCGCTGTCATGTGAGTCCGGTGAACGACCTTAAATTGTATCAGGCTGAGCCTGGCATATGTTGCGGACGCGTTGACTCTACTCAATGCGTCCGCCCATAGGCCATCCTCCATCTCTCCTCCCAGCTCCTCCTCCCACTTGCGCTTCAGCTCCTCGGTCTGTGTCTCCTCTGACCCCATAAGTTCCTTGTAAATGTTAGAGACGCTCCCTTCTCCTACCCACCCTCTGGAAACTACCCTGTCCTGAATCCCCCTTAGGGGTAGGAGCGGGAAGGTTGACACCTGTTTACGTAGGAAGTCCCGCACCTGCAGATACCTGAATTTGTTCCCCCTCGCCAACCCAAACTTCTCCTCCAGCGCCCTCATACTCGGAAAGCTCCCCTCTATAAACATATCTTCCATCCTCTCAATCTCTGCTCTCCGTCATATCCGGAACCCCCCATCCATACTTCCCGGGGCAAACTGGTGATTATTACAGATTGGTGACCAGACCGATGCTCCCTCTGCTCCCACATGTCTCCTCCATTGCCCCCAGACTCTCAGGGCCGCCACCACCATGGGGCTGGTGGAGGACCGTGCCGGCAGGAAAGGCAGAGATGCAGTTACCAACGTCCCCAAACTGGTGCACTTGCATGAAGCTGCCTCCATACACTCCCATGCCGACCCCTCCCCCACCACCCACTTCCTGATCATGGCTATATTCGCCGTCCAGTAATAGTTGCTAAAATTTGGCAGCGCCAGCCCGCCCTCTCCCCGACTCCGCTCAAGCATTACCTTCCTTACCCGCCCGCCCAAACAAAGCCAGGGATCACTTTGATGACCCGTTCGAAAAAGGACCGCGGAATAAAGATGGGGAGACATAGAAACAAGAACAGGAAATCGGGAGGACCGTCATCTTCACCCTCTGCACCCTCCCAGCTAATGACAACGGGAGCGCGTCCCATCTCCGAAAATCGTCCTTCATTTGGTCTACTAGCCAGGCCAGATTTAATTTATGCAGCCGGTCCCATTCCCGCGCCACTTGAATGCCTAGGTATCTAAAGCTTCCCCCTATTAATCTAAGTGGCAGCTCCCCCAATCGCCTCTCCTGTCCCCTCGCCTGGACCGCAAACATCTCACTTTTCCCCAGATTTAGCTTATACCCTGAAAACCAGCCAAATTCCCCTAGAATCCTCATGATATCTTCCATCCCCTCTAATGGGTCCGATACATACAGAAGCAGGTCGTCTGCATAGAGCGAGACTCTGTGCTCCACCCCCCCCCCCCCCCCCCCCCACACACACACACCCCCACCGGACCAGCGCCTTCCAGCCCCTTGAGGCTCTCAGAGCAATTGCCAACGGCTCTATAGCTAGTGCGAATAACAGTGGGGAGAGGGGGCATCCCTGTCTTGTCCCCCGGTGCAGTCCAAAATAGTCCTATGTTATCCTATTCGTCCGTACACTTGCCACAGGAGCCTGATACAGCAGCCTGACCCAGTCAATAAAGCCCCGCCCAAGTCTGAACCGTCGCATTACCTCCCACAGATAATCCCATTCTACCCGCATCCTTCTAAATTCCAATGAGTACAGTCCCAGTCTACTCACCCTCTCCTCGTAATCCAACCCCGTCAACTCTGGGATTAACCTCGTGTATCTCCTCTGCACACCCTCCAGCGAAAGTAAGGAGACCAAAACTGTACACAATACTCAAAGTGTGGCCTCACTAACACCTTATACAGTTGCAGCATAACCTCCCTAGTCTTAACATAGAACATTACAGCGCAGTGCAGGTCCTTCGGCCCTTGTTGTTGCGCCGACCTGTGAAACCACTCTAAAGCCCATCAACACTATTCCCTTATTGTCCATATGTCTATCCAATGACCATTTGAATGTCCTTAGTGTTGGCGAGTCCACTACTGTTGCAGGCAGGGCATTCCACGCCCTTACTACTCTCTGAGTAAAGAACCTACCTCTGACATCTGTCATATCTATCACCCCTCAATTTAAAGGTATGTCCCCTCGTGCTAGACATCACCATCCGAGGAAAAAGGCTCTCATTGTCCACCCTATCCAATCCTCTGATCATCTTGTATGCCTCAATTAAGTCACCTCTTAACCTTCTTTTCTCTAACGAAAACAGTCTCAAGTCCCTCAGCCTTTCCTCATAAGATCTTCCCTCCATACCAGGCAACATTCTGGTAAATCGCCTCTGCACCCTTTCCAATGCTTCCACATCTTTCCTATAATGCGGTGACCAGAATTGCACGCAATACTCCAAATGCGGCTGCACCAGAGTGTTGTGTAGCTGCAACATGACCTCATGGCTCCTAAACTCAATCCCTCTACCAATAAAAGCTAACACACCATACGCCTTCTTAACAACCCTCTCAACCTGGGTGGCAACTTTCAGGGATCTATGTACATGGACACCGAGATCTCTCTGCTCATCTACACTGCCAAGAATCTTACCGTTAGCCCAGTACTCAGTCATCCTGTTATTACTTCCAAAATGAGTCACCTCACACTTTTCTGCATTAAACTCCATTTGCCACCTCTCAGCCCAGCGCTGCAGCTTATCTATGTCCCTCTGTAACTTGTAACATCCTTCCGCACTGTCCACAACTCCACCGACTTTAGTGTCATCTGCAAATTTACTCACCCATCCTTCTAGCCCCTCCTCCAGGTCATTTATAAAAATGACAAACAGCAGTGGCCCTAAAACAGATCCTTGTGGTACACCACTAGTAACTGGACTCCAGTCTGAACATTGCCCAACAACCACCACCCTTTGTCTTCTTCGAGCTCGGCAATTTCTGATCCAAACTGCTAAATCACCCTGAATCCCATGCCTCCGTATTTTCTGCAGTAGCCTACCATGGGGAACCTTATCAAACGCTTTACTGAAATCTATATACACCACATCAACTGCTTTACCCTCATCCACCTGTTTGGTCACCTTCTCAAAGAACTCTATAAGGTTTGTGAGGCACGACCTACCCTTCACAAAACCGTGTTGACTATCTCTAATCAAATTATTCCTTTCCAGATGATTATACACCCTATCTCTTATAAACCTTTCCAAGATTTTTCCCACAACAGAAGTAAGGCTCACTGGTCTATAGTTACCGGGGTTATCTCTACTCCCCTTCTTGAACAAGGGGACAACATTTGCTATCCTCCAGTCTTCTGGCACTATTCCTGTAGACAAAGATGACTTAAAGATCAAGGCCAAAGGCTCAGCAATCTCCTCCCTAGCTTCCCAGAGAATCCGAGGATAAATCCCATCCGGCCCAGGTGACGTATCTATTTTCACACTTTCCAGAACTGCTAACACCTCCTCCTTATGAACCTCAAGCCCTTCTAGTCCAGTAGCCTGAATCTCAGTATTCTCCTCAACAACATTGTCTTTTTCCTGTGTGAATACTGATGAAAGATATTCATTTAGCACCTCTCCTATCTCCTTGGACTCGAAGCACAACTTCCCACTACTGTCCTTGACTGGCCCTACTCTTACCCTAGTCATTCTTTTATTCCTGACATATCTCGAAAGCTTTAGGGTTATCCTTGATCCTACCTGCCAAAGACTTCTCATGTCCCCTCGTGGCTCTTCTTAGCTCTCTCTTTAGGTCCTTCCTAGCTAACTTGTAACTCTCGAGCGCCCTAACTGAACCTTCATGTCTCATCTTTACATAAGTCTCCTTATTCCTCTGACAAGTGTTGCGACTGCTTTTTGTAAACCACGGTTCCCTCACTCGACCATTTCCTCCCTGCCTGACAGGTACATACTTATCAAGGACACGCAGTAGCTGTTCCTTGAACAAGCTCCACATTTCCATTGTGCCCATCCCCTGCAGTTTTCTTCTCCATCCGATGTATCCTAAGTCTTGCCTCATCACATCATAATTGCCTTTCCCCCAGATATAACTCTTGCCCTGCGGTATATACCTATCCCTTTCCATCACTAAAGTAAACGTAATCGAATTATGGTCACTATCACCAAAGTGCTCACCTACCTCCAAATCTAATACCTGTCCTGGTTCATTACCCAGTACCAAATCCAATATGGCCTTGCCTCTCGTTGGCCTATCTACATACTGTGTCAGGAAACCCTCCTGCACACATTGCACAAAAACAGACCCATCTAATGTACTCGAACTATAGCGTTTCCAGTCAATATTTGGAAAGTTAAAGTCCCCCATAACAACTACCCTGTTGCTTTCGCTCCTATCCAGAATCATCTTTCCTCTCCATCTCTGGAACTTTTCGGAGGCCTATCGAACACCCCTAACAGGGTGACCTCTCCTTTCCTGTTTCTAACCTCAGCCCATACTACCTCAGTAGACGAGTCCTCATCAAACGTCGTTTCTGCCACCGTAATACTGTGCTTGACTGACAATGCCAACAATAAACTCCATCCCTCTAGCAATGAAGGACAAAGATCCATTTGCCTTCTTAATTACCGATTGCACCTGTAAACCAACTTTTTGCGACTCATGCACTAGGGCACCCAGGTCCGTCTTCGCAGCAGCATGTTTTAATATTTTATTTTAAAATAATAATCCGTTATGCTGTTATTCCTACCAAAATGGATAACCTCACATTTGTGAACATTGTATTCCATCTGCCGAACCCTAGCCCATTCACTTAAACTATCCAAATCCCTCTGCTGAGTTCCAGTGTCTCCTCTACACTTTTTGCTTTCCCACTCATCGTAGTGTCGTCTGTAAACGTGGACACATTGCACTTGGTCCCCACCTCCAAAACATCTATGTAAATTATGAATAATTGTGGGCCCAACACTGATCCATGAGCGACACCCATTAATCCCCACTAGAACAAAGAAAAGTACAGCACAGGGACAGGCCCTCCAAGCCTGTGCCGGCCATGCTGCCCGTCTAAACTAAAATCTTCTACACTTCCTGGGTCCATATCCCTCTGTTCCCATCCTATTCATGTATTTGTCAAGATGTCCCTTAAATGTCACTATCGTCCCTGCTTCCACCACCTCCTCTGGCAGCGAGTTCCAGGCACCCATTATCCTCTGTGTAAAAAAACTTGCCTCGTACATCTCCTCTAAACTTTGCCCCTCACACCTTAAACCTATGCCCCCTAGTAATTGACCCCTCTACCCTGGGAAAAAGCCTCTGACTATCCACTCATAATTTTGTAGGCCTCTATCAGGTCGTCCCTCAACCTCCGTCGTTCCAGTGAGAACAAATCGAGTTTACTCAACCGCTCCTCATAGCTAATGCCCTCCATACCAGGCAACATCCTGGTAAATCTCTTCTGCACCCTCTCTAAAGCCTCCACATCCTTCTGGTAGTTTAGCAACCAGAATTGAACACTATACTCCAAGTGTGGCCTAACTAAGGTTCTATACAGCTGCAACATGATTTGCCAATTCTTATACTCAATGCCCCGGCCAATGAAGGCAAGCATGCCGTATGCCTTCTTGACTACCTTCTCCACCTGTGTTGCCCCTTTCAGTGACCTGTGGATATGTACACTTAGATCTCTCTGACTATCAATCCTCTTGAGGGTTCTACCATTCACTGTTTATTCCCTACCTGCATTAGACCTTCCGAAATTCATTACCTCACATTTGTCCGGATTAAACTCCATCTGCCATCTCTCCGCCCAAGTATCCAAACAAAATAAATCCTGCTGTATCCTCTGACAGTCCTCATCGCTATCCGCAATTCCACCAACCTTTGTGTCGTCTGCAAACTTACTAATCAGACCAGTTACATTTTCCTCCAAATCATTTATAGAAACTACGAACAGCAAAGGTCCCAGCACTGATCCCTGTGGAACACCACTAGTCACAGCCCTCCAATCAGAAAAGCACCCTTCCATTGCTACTCTCTGCCTTCTATGACCAAGCCAGTTCTGTATCCATCTTGCCAGCTCACCCTTTACTTTCTCTTAATTAACCAACCCTCTATCCATGCTACTACTTTACCCTTAATGCCATGCATCTTTATCTTACGCACCAACCTTTTGTGTGGCACCTTGTCAAAAGCTCCCTGGAAATCCAGATATACCACATCCATTGGCTCCCTGTTGTCTATCGCACTGGTAATGTCCTCAAAAAATTCAACAAAATTAGTTAGGTACAACCTGCCCTTTATGAACCCATGCTGCGCCTTTCCAATGAGACAATTTCCATCCAGATGCCTCGCTATTTCTTCCTTGATGATAGATGACGCCCAGATTCGTCATTCTATCAAGTTCAGCTTTTAACCGACCCCTTAATGGTGCTGGTACTCACCTTGGAGCATGTATTACAGATTGCACATCATCCTTTAGTCGAATTCGGTAATTAAATGGCAAGACACCAAAACCTTGAAAAATCTCTGGATATGCTTGTACTATTGAATCCACCGACCACTGTGTGCATTAAAGCATAGTCAACACTATATGCTCGCTTGACTAACTGAAGTATTTCACAAGCTTCCACACGTAGTAACGATTCCCGATCTGTGGCTACAATTTAAAATTTCACTTTATGCATTCTATTTTTGATTTGAACTTCAAGCTCACACACGCCTAAAGAATTAATCCTTTGACCATTGTAATCTTATAAAAATACTGGTCAGTTCAAAATCTTGGCGTTAATTCTCATTGCTTCAAAATCCGTGATACTGAGGAGTTTTGCTCTCGCTCCTGTGTCGAGTTTGACATTTATAAGAAACTGTCCAGATATCTTTATTTAAAGCACATATTTTATTCGTACTACTTATATTCGTCAAAGAAATTTCATTTTGCTTGCTGACTTTGGCCCTGTCTTCATTAGTAATGACATCACTGAAGAATGTATTCTCCAAAGTAATTTCTTCAACCATGTTTCTAGATGTAAAATAGCTGGTTCCAATCACCCCTCCCTGATGAGCTCAATGCATTCTATGCATGCTTTGAGAAAGAGGTCAGGGGGAGCACGCCCTCCACCCCAGAAGTCTCGGATGAATTTGTATCTGAGGTCAGCATTGCAGATGTCACAGTAGCCTTCTCGAAGGTCAACCCGTGGAAAACCACTGCAGGAAACAATACTTTTCACTGTATACTAATGCATGTGACAATAATAAATCAAATCAAATTAGATTTTTGTGAGTCGACTTTTGTTGGAAAAACACTGCGTTTTTTGCCTTTGCACAAATGTTCCCAAAGGTGGGACATTGCCTCTGTAAGTGCCTATTTCAACACCGCTTATAGAAAATGGTGGCATCTGGCAATTGCTTAAAATGGCCACCGCGGCCACCGCTGTTGAGACCACTTTTTACTTTTGGCTGCATCACAATATCTTTGGCGTTGGCTTCATTTCCGATTTTCGGGCCTACACTGTGTAACTTGTTGATTTGCTGTGCAGCTAACTCGTTGGCATGGAGCTCATTCTCCCTCAAAAGACGTTCACGCACTTTATCGTTTTTTTATGCCAAATATGATTTGACCCCTGATCATTGATGATTTTAAAGTGTCAAAATTACAAGTCTGAGCCTTTAATCTTAGATCCATAAGAAAACTGTCCAATGACTTGCCTAAATGTTGCATGTGCGTGTTCTGAAAATGTACCTTTCAAAAGTTTTTTTCTGGGGTACAATGCTCATCAAACTTTTTAACGACGGTATCTCACTATCAGCCTCTCATTCAAATACAAACGTGTTAAAGATTTTGATCACCTGTGGACCTGCTGCAGTGAGCAGCAACGCTATATTTTGCTCATCAGGCTGTGCCTGTAAACCTAGAGCTTTTACGTACAAGGTAATCTGCTGCTTAAAAGGCACCAATTTGCATCTAGGTTACCCAATTACACAAAGACTTTGTGATGTTTTTGAGCTATCCATCTTTTTCTTCGGTGACCAATTGGGCATTGAGATGTGTTCTGTTGATGCTCTTCATCGATTAGTAGATTTCTTTTCAGTAGTACCATTTCCTAAGTTCTTTGCTTTAGATCTTCAATTCGTTGATCACCACTTGTGGTACCATGTTATGTTCTAGTGCGTTGCAATGAATGAGTCAAAGAATGTCTAGTTCGTGACTAGTTAAGATTTATTACATTGCAATAATGTGGGTAAAAAACAATACTCATATTACTAACAAACTGTAAACTGTTAACAACTAGAATAGAAGAGCTAATACTAAACACAACTATCCATGACAACTCCTCAATCAGACTCCCTGAGGTTTCAGTGTCGCGTGGTGTAGTTCTACTGTCATCTGCTGGTTGGAGGTCTAACATACTAACACACAGAATTGCTTATGCATATCATTACACCGCACTCTCATTGTGGCTTTGTAACCCTGAACTCTCGGTGTCTCTCACCACTTTATAACCCTGAACTCTCTCTCTCATCGCTTTATAGCCCTGAACTCTTGCTCTCTATCGCTGCTTCATAATCCTGAACTCTCTCTCATGCTGCTTTATAATGCTGAACTCTCTGTCTCATCACTTTTTAACTCTGAACTCTCACTCTCTCTCATCGCTTTATAACCCTGAACTCTCTCTCATCACATTATAAGCCTGATTTCTCGCTCTCTCTCACCACTTTCTGACACTCAACCCTCGCTCTCTCTCACCGGTTTAAAACCCTGCTCTCTCACTCTTTCACTGTGGCTTTATAACCCTGAACTCTCGGTTTCTCCAGCACTTTATTACCCTGAACTCTCGCTCGCTCTTGCTGCTTTATAACTGAACTCTCGCTCTCTCTTACTGCTTTATAACATAGAATCCCTCCAGTGCAGAATAAGACCATTCGGTACATCGAGTCTGCACCAACCCTCTGAAAGAGCACCTTACGCAAGCCCACTCCCCCGCCCAATCCCAATAACCCCTCCTAACTTACACATTTTTGGACACCAAAAGATAATTGATCACGGCCCATGTGCACATCTTTGAACTGTGGGAGGAAACCAATGCACATACGGGGAGAAAGTGCAAACTTCACACAGGCAGTCATTGAGGAGTGTTATGGGCCAGGGTTTAGAGAACCCCAATGTGTATCATGGAGTTCACCTGACCCACAACTTTTAATAGATTGTGGTATGGGGAGCACACGACCCACTCTGCAGGTGTGGTACAGCAGAAATGGAAACGTTTTTTAAAAAAACCAATGTTTATTCTATGAACTCAAGTTAACCTTTTTAAAGCATAGAGTGAACATCCTAGCAACCATCAATTCAAATACAACCCTCAAAGGATACAACACTAAGTAATGCTTAATAACTTCCCAAACAACATCCAGAAGACAGAAGAAACACCTTTCAACAGAAGCACATTAGGTTTACATTCACTACTGAGAACATGTATAATTCTGAATTCACCAAATGATCAAGAGATATAACATCTTTTGATGGCAGAGAGAACAGCAGTACACCTGCTTGTTCTGGCTTCAGCTCCAACACTGAAAACAAAACTAAAACACACCCTGCAGCAAACAGCCTAAAACAAAAGTAAAAAGCTGACAGACAGCCCAACTCCACCCACTCTCTGACATTACTGCAGTAGTAAACACCCATTTCTTAAATGTACTCTCAGTACAGATATTTATATACACACCCACTTATAAACACCCATTTCTTAAAGGTACTCTCACATGACAGGAGGTAACAAGGAGGTCAGACAAAGGAGAACCAGAGGACATAATTTATTTCGAATTCCAGAAGGCCTTTGCCAAGTTTCTCATAGGAGACTGTTAAATAAACTAAGAGCCCATGGTATTAAGTGTAAGATCCTGGCATGGATAGAGGATTGGCTGACTCGCAGAAGGCAGAGAGTGGGGATAAAGGGGTCTTTTTCAGGATAGCAGCCGGTGACTAGTGGTGTGCCTCAGGGATCGGTACTGGGATCACAACTTTTCACAATATACATTAATGATCTGGAAGAAGGAACTGAAGGCAATGTTGCTAAGTTTGCAGATGATACAAAGATCTCTCGAGGCACGGGTACCATTTAGGAAGCAGGGGGACTGTAGGACTTGGACAGGCCAGAAGAGTGGGCAAAGACGTGGCAGATGGATTACAATGTGGACAAGTGTGAGGTTATGCACTTTGGAAGGAGAAATGGAGGCACAGACTATTTTCTAAATGGGGAAATGCTGAGGAAATCAGAAGCACAAAGGGCCTTGGGAGTACTTGTTCATGATTCTCTTGAGGTTAACGTGCAGGTTCAATAAGCAGTTAGGAAGGCAAATGCAATGTTAGCGTTCATGTCGAGAGGGCTAGAATACAAAAGCAGAAGTGTCCTTCTGAGGCTGTATAAGGCTCTGATCAGACCCCATTTGGAGTATTGTGAGCAGTTTTGAGCCCCTTATCTAAGGAAGGATGTGCTGGCATTGGAAGGGGTCCAGAGGAGGTTCACAAGAATGATCCTGGAATGAAGAGCTTGTCGTATGAGGAACGGTTGAGGACTCTGGGTCTGTACTCTTATTGAAAATGACTGATACTGCGAGGCCTGAATTGAGTGGATGTGGAGAGGATGTTTCCACTTGTCGGAACAACTGGAACCAGAGGAGACCATCTCAGACTAAAGGGACGTTCGTTTAAAACAGAGATGAGGAGGAATTTCTTCAGCCAGAGGGTGGTGAATCTGTGGAACTTTTTGCCACAGAAGGCTGTGGAGGCCAAATCACTGAGCGTCTTTAAGACAGAGATAGATAGGTTCTTGATTAATCAGGGGATCAGGGGTTTTGGGGAGAAGGCAGGAGAATGGGGATCAGAAAAGTATCAGCCATGATTGAATGGCGGAGCAGATTCGATGGGCCAAGTGGCCTAATTCTGTTCCTATGTCTTATGAACCCAGGCCCCTGCTGCTGTGAGGCAGCAGTGCTAACCACTGTGCCACCATGTTGCCTTCATCCTGAACTCTTGCTCTCTCTCACCACTTTATAACCCTGATCAATCGCCCTAACCGCTTTATAACCCTGATCAATCGCTCTAACCGCTTTATGGCCCTGACCTCTCACTGCTATACAACCCTGACCTCTCACAAATCACCATTTTATACCCCTGACGTCTCTCTCTCTCACACTGCTTTATAAGTCTAAACTCTCGCTCTTTCTCACTGTATTTTTACCCTGAACTCTCACCTTCTCTCGTTGCTTTATAATTCAGAACTCTCATTTTATTTTGCAGCTTCGTAACCGTGAACTCTCACTCTCTCTTGTTGCTTTATAACCCTGAGCTCTCTCTCTCTCACCACTTTATCATCCTGAACTCTCACCCTCTCACTGCTTTATAACTCTGAACTCGCGCTCTCTTTCACTGCTTTATAACTCTGAGCTCTCTCTCTCTCTCGCTGCTTTACAACCCTGAGCTCTCTCTCTCTCACCACTTTATCATCTTGAACTCTCTTGCCCTCTCACTGCTTTATAACTCTGAACTCGCGCTCTCTTTCACTGCTTTATAACTCTGAACTCTCGCTCTCTCTCGTTTCTTTACAACCCTGAGCTTCCTCTCCCTCACCGATTTATAAACCTGAACTCTCGCTTCCTCGCGCTGCTTTATAACCCTGACCTCTCGCTCTCTCTGGCTGTTTTAGCACTCTGAACTCTCGCTCCCACTCGCTGATATCTGACCCTGAACTCGCGATCACTGTCGCTACTTCATAACCTTGAACTCGCTCTCTTCCTCATCACTTTATAACCCTGAATCATGCTCTCTCGCACCGCTTTCTAGCTCTGAACACTTGCTCTCCCTCGTTCCTTTATAACCCTGAACTCTCGCTCACTCTTGTTGCTTTATAGCCCTTTCTCGCCTGAACTCTCACTCTCTCTCACTGCTTTTAACCCTGAACATTTTCTCACTCACTAGTTTATAACTCTGAAATATCGCGCTTTCTCACACCTTTATCACCCTGAACTCCTGCTCTCTCTCGCTGCTCTATAACCCTGATCTCTCAATCTCTCTCACTGTTTTCTCATCCTGAACTCTTGCTCTCTCTCGCTGTTTTATAACTCTGAACTCTCGCTCTGTCTTGTTACTTTATAACTCTGAACTCTCACTTTATATCACTGCTTTGGCACCATGAGCTTTCACACTCTCTCTTGTTATATAACACTAAACTCTCGCTCTCTCACTGCTTTATAACCCTTGACTCTCGTTCTCTCTCACACCCTAATCACCCTGAACTCTCGCTCTTTCTCGCCCCCCGATCTCTCTCTCTTTATCGCTGCTTTATAACCCTGAAATCTCACTCCCTCTCGCTGCTTTATAGACCAGAACTCTCTCTCTCTCTCTCACTGCTTTATAACCCTTGACTCTCGTTCTCTCTCACACCTTAATCACCCTGAACTCTTGCTCTTTCTCGCCCCCCGATCTCTCTCTCTTTATCGCTGCTTTATAAACCTGAAATCTCACTCCCTCTCGCTGCTTTATAGACCAGAACTCTCTCTCTCTCTCTCTCTCACTGATTTATAACTTTGAACTCTCGCTCTTTCTCACACCTTTATAACCTTGAACTCTCTCTCTCGCTGCTTTATAACCCTGAACTCTCAATTTCTTTCACCGTTTTATCACCCTGAACACTTGCTCTCTCTCGTTGCTTTATAACCCTTAACTCTTGCTCTCTCTTGCTGCTTTATAACCCTGAACTCTCACTCTCACTCACTGCTTTATAACTCTGAACTCTCGCTCTTTCTCACTGCTTTGTCACCCTGAGCTCTTACACTCTCTCTTGCTTTATAACACTAAACTCTCGCTGTCTCACTGCTTTATAACCTTGAACGCTCAGTTCTCTCTCACACCTTTCTCACCCTGAACTCTCCCTCTCTATCACTGCTTTATAACCCTCGCTCCCTCTCGCTGCTTTATAGACCAGAATTCTCGCTTTTCTAAATGCTTTATAACCCTGACTCACACTCTCCTTGCTGCTTTATAACCCTGAACTCTTGCTCCCCCTTGCTACTTTCCGACCCTGAACTCCCAATCTCTCCCACTGCTTTATAACTCTGAAGTCTCACTTTTACTTGCTGCTTTATAACCCTGAACGTTCGTTCTCTCTCTCATCACTTTATAACCCTGAACTCTTGCTCTCTCTCACTGCTTTTAACCCTGAACTCTCTATTTCTCCCTCACAGGTTTATAACTCTGAACTCTCGCTCTTTCTCACTGCTTTATAACCCTGAACTTTGGCTCCCTCTTGCTGCTTTATCACCCTGAACTCTCGCTCCCTCTCGCTGCTTTATCACCCTGAACTCTCTCTCTCACTGCTTTATAACCCTGAACTCTCGCTCCCTCTCACTGCTTTATAACCCTGAACCTTGGCTCCCTCTTGCTGCTTTATAACCCTAAACTCTCGCTCACTCTCGCTGCTTTATCACCCTGAACCCTCGCTCCCTCTCGCTGCTTTATCACCCTGAACTCTCTCTCTCACTGCTTTATAACCCTGAACTCTCGCTCCCTCTCACTGCTTTATAACCCTGAACCTTGGCTCCCTCTTGCTGCTTTATAACCCTAAACTCTCGCTCACTCTCACTGCTTTATCACCCTGAACTCTCGCTCCCTCTCGCTGCTTTATAACCCTGAGCTCTCACTTCCTCTCGCTGCTTTATAACCCTGAACTCTCTCTCTCTCTCTCTCTGACTGCTTTATAACTCTGAGCTTTCGTTATCACTCACTGCTTTATAACCCTTAACTCTCTGTCTCATCACTTTATAACCCTGAGCTCTCTCTCTCTCTCACTGCTTTATAACCCTGAGCTCTCTCTCTCTCTCTCGCTGTTTTATAACCCTGAACCCGTGCTCCCTCTCGCTACTTTATAACCCTGAACTCTCGCTCTCTCTCAGTGCTTTATAACCCTGAACTCTCACTCTCGTCACTGCTTTATAACCCTGAACACTCGATCTCTCTCGCTGCTTTATAACCCTGAACCCTCGCTCTCTCTCACTGCTTTATAACCCTGAGCTCTCGCTCCCTCTCTGACTGCTTGAAACCCTGAACTCTCACTCTCTCTTGTTATTTATAGCTATGAACCCTCACTCTCTGTTGCTGGTTTATAACCCTGAACTCTTGCTCTCTCTCGCTGCTTTATAACACTGAACTCTCACTTTCTCACACCTTTATCACCTTGAACTCTAGCTCTCTCTCTCACACGTTTATCACCCTGAACTTTCTCTCTCGCTGCTTTAGAACCCTGATCTGTCGCTCCCTCTTGCTGCTTTAGAACCCTGAGCACTCCTCTCTTGGTGCATTATAACCCTGAACTCTTTTGAGCCCCCCCTCCCCCCCTGCACCGGGGGGGGGGGGGGGGGGGGGGGGCTCAAAAGGGGTCTGGCCCGCGATCGGTGCCCACTGATCGGCGGGCCGGCCTCTCTGAAGGAGGACCTCCTTTCCTCTGCTGCCCGCAAGATCCATCCGACATCTTCTTGCGGGGCGGCCGCGGGGAGGGGGTTGGCGCCGGTTGGCGCATGCGCATGTGACATCATTTACGCGGCGCTGGCCGCGTCATTTATGCGGCGCCGCTTTTATGCGGCACCGCTCCTAGCTGCCCGGGGGTGGGAGAATAGGCAGCTGGGAGCGGCCTCCGACGCTGGAGTGAAACACTCCGGTGTTCACTCCGGCGTCGGGACTTAGTCTCCCAATGGGAGGATTGCGCCCCTGACCTCCCACTCCCGCTCGCTGCTTTGTAACCCTGCAATCTCACTCCATCTCGCTGCTTTATAGCCCAGAACTCTCTCTCTCTCTCTCTGACTGCTTTATAACTCTGAACTTTCGCTCTCACTCACTGCTTGATAACTCTTAACTCTCTCTCGTTGATTTCTAGCTGTGGACTCTCCCTCTCCCTAGCTGCTTTATCACCCTGAACTCTCTCTCTCGCTGCTTTATCACCCTGAACTCTCACTCTCTCTCGCTACTTGAGAACACTGATCTTTCGCTCCCTCGTGCTGCTTTATAACCCTGAGCACTCCTCTCTCGGTGCGTTATAACCCTGAACTCTTGCTCTTTCTCACCACTTTATAACACTGAACTGTCACTCTCTCCCACTGCTTTATATCCCTGATCTCTCGTTCAGTCTCACCGCTTTATAACCCTGAACTCTTTTTCACCATATTATAACTCTAAACACTCGTTTTCTCTTGCTGCTTTATAGCCTTGGACTCACACTCTCCTCGCTGCTTTATAATAATAATAACAATCGCTTATTGTCACAAGTAGGCTTCAATGAAGTGAAAAGCCCCTAGTCGCCACATTCCGGCCAGTACAGGAATTGAACCCGCGCTTCTCGACTTGTTCTGCATTCTATGCCAACCGTGAACTCTTGCTCCCGCTTGCTGCTTTCCGATCCTGAACTCCCAATCTCTCTCACTGCTTTATAACTCTGAAGTCTAGCTTTCACTTGCTGCTGTATAACCCGGAACTCTCGCTCTCTCTCTCTCCTCACTTTATAACCCTGAGCGCTCGCTCTCTCTCACCACTGATTTTAACCCTGAACACTCGCTCCCTCTCACTGCTTTATAGTCCAGAACTCTCGCTCTCACTCTCTACTGTATAACTTTTAAATCTCGCTCTCTCTTGTCACTTTATAACCCTGAACTCACGCTCTTTCTAACTGCTTTGTCACCCTGGACTCTCACACTCTCTCGTTGCTTTATAACACTAAACTCTCGCTCTCTCACAGCTTTAGAACCCTGAACTCTCGCTCGCTCTCACACCTTTATCACCCTGAACTCTCACATTCTCTCGGTGCTTTACAACCCTGAACTCTCCTCTCGCCGCATTATAACCCTGAACTCTTGTTCTTTCTCAGCACTTTATAACACTGAACTGTCACTCTCTCTCGATATTTATAACCCTGATCTCTCGTTCCCTCTCACTGCTTCATCATCCTGAACTCTTGCTCTCTCTCGCTGCTTTAAAACTCTGAACTCTCTCTCTCTCTCGCTGCTTTAGAACCCTGAACTCTAATTCTCTCTCATACCTTTATCACCCTGAATTATCTCGCTCTCTCTTACACCTTTGCCATCCTGAACTCTCTCTCTCTCTCTCTCTCTCACTGCTTTATAACCCTGAACTCTCGCTCCCTCTTGCTGCTTTAGAACCCTGAGCTCTCCTTCTCTCTCGGTGCATTGTAACCCTGAATTCTTGTTCTGTCTCACCGCTTTATAACCCTGAACTCTCCCTCTCTTGTACTGCTTTATTACCCTGAATTCACACTCTCTCTTGTGTCCTGTGGTTCCCCCTATGATGAAGACACACACAGAACATATATGTGTTCAACCAGAACGATGATTTATTATCAAACACGTGGAAAGATAACTAGCAGATCTATACACAAACAAGGGCAATAAAATTCCGATGGAGCTATTCTATATGCAACTATTCTAATGTATGTCTTATTACCAACTGCCAAGTATCGTCAGTCACATGATGCATGTCTGACGCCACTAGCTGGCTGGAGATCATACCTGTGATTGCGTATGCTGATAAATAGCTCTATACATTTATACAACTATATACATTTATGTATGTATGCATATCACCACATCCCCCTTCCTTTGGAGGCATTGATATTTACAACATATGTTATACACATTTTGTTATAAGTTCAGTCTGTCTGGCTTGTGCCTTACTCTGGTTGACCTCCTAAATGATGGCTGAGTTGGTGTGCGTGCCCCACCTTCATCTGTTGGACATCTTTTAACATGCACTGCTGCGGATGCGTCATAAACCCCTGGCTCTGCTGGATGGTTTAGGATTGCACCCAAACTCTTCCACTGGGTTCAGCACGAAAGTCCATTGTACTTTTAGTCACGCTCTTCGGTTCCTACACAGGAGTGAACCATCCTCAGTGATCACCATGAACGAGTGCGGACCTGCCTGTTGCACAACGTTTGCCATTTTCACCCATCCTCTGCCATTGGGGTCCTCAATTCTGACTGTGTCCCCTAGCTGCAGTGGCTGGAGCCTCCTCGTAGACCAATCATAAACCTCCTACTGATTCCTGTTTTGAAGGAATAATTTCCTCTTGATTCGCTGATTTACAGTAGGAGCCACTATGGAAGGCAGAGTCGTCTGTTGATAAGCAGCTGTGCTGGTGACAGTCCATTTGCAAGTGGCGCCAAATAAATATCTTTGCGGCTATCAAGGGCCTTCGACAGCAGCTGCTTCATGATGTGTACACCCTATTCCGCATTCCCGTTTGATTGGGGATATTGTGGCTATAGGTGATGTGTCTGAAGTCATAGAGATGGGCAAATATGACAAAGCGTTGGACTGATATATTGTGATTCAGAGAACCCCTTTGTTATTCCAGATTAATATATGATAGAATAGCTAAAAAATACTTGTTTACATTTGATTTCTGTGTTCGCACCTATTTCACAGCAAAAAAAGGGGTGCCGACATTATTCGACTCGTTGGGGTTCCCCAGTGTTCTTGGTGGGTCACAAGGGGTTCCACAGCTCGAGAGGTTTGGGAAACCCCACGCTAGCAGATTGATTGTCTCCAGTTGGTCAGCCTGGGTTCTGAAATGCAGATGGCCTTTGGGTTCTTCCCATTGAAGTTGATGTCTGCAGCCCATGGGGGTCATTAGAGCTTTTTCAGAGATAATGAGCTGGGAGTTTCTGTGATACTGCCAAATGGCTCTTATTGTTTGAAGGTTACAGCCAGATATCGCTTCAGCATTTAAAAAAAGTTATTGTCCAGTGTTAAAATTTTAGAAATTAGCCACGATGATATTTTGAAATATATTTTACAAAAGATATAGAGGACGCAATACGCCTGGTGCATTTCCCGCTATGTCGGGCAAATTGCGGGAGAGCCATGAAACAGGATTTACGCCAGTTTCCCAATCCCAGCCTGCTCCAGGTGGTGATATCAGGAACAAACCTGATCACAATTAATTTGCATTTATTTTAACCTCATTTGCGAGATTAAAGTTGAATACAGTGGCTTCCCATTATTGATTCCATGAGACCATGTAAAAAATAGGAACAGGAGTAGGCTGTTCGGCCCCTCGAGCCTGCTCCGCCATTCAATAGGACCATGGCTGATGCAACATTCCTCAAGTCTACATTCCTGCCCTTTCCCCATAACCCTTGATTCCATTACTGATCAAGAATCAATCTCAACTTTAAATGTACACATGGACTCTGCCCTCCCCAACTCTCTGCGGCAAGGCGTTCCAAAGACTCACCACCTTCAGTCTTAAATTGGCACCCCTTTATTCTGAGACCATGCCTCTGGTCCTAGACTCTCCCATGAGGTGAAACATTCTCTCAGCATTTACCCTGTCAAGCCCCTTAAAAATTCAAAATATTTCAGTGAGGTCACCTCTCATTCTTCTAAATTCAATGAGTAGAGTCCCAAACTTAGCTCATAAGGCAATTCCTCCATCCTGGAGATCATTCAAGTGAACCTTCTATGAACCACCCCCAATTAAATAAGATCTTTCCTGAAATATGAGCACCAAAACTGCGCACGTACTCCAGATGTGGCCTCATGAGTCACTGGGGTGAAAATCACTACTGGTCCCTTAAAGATGAGAAGCAGGCAACAGGGACATCAAGGTGGTTAGTACTCTCCACTTGTCTCCCGGTTGCCGAGTAGGGTCCTTCAGGAAAGGTGGGAGTCATGTGGGCTTGGGCTGTGCTTGAGGGGCTCAGTTCGGGCATCATTCCCAGCATGGGTATTCTGTGTAAAATCTTCCCTTTGTAGCCTTTAAACCTTTGATGTCCCTCCCAGCATGTCAAGTTCAATGGTCTGTCAGATGAATCCTTTGAAGTGCTTTTCTCACATTCAAATTCATTCCCCTCTGGGCTTTGTGAGAAGCCTAAAAGCTTTGAACTGTGTTCCTTACATTCAATTTCATTGTCCATTACCTTTTACAAGCCTCTTGATTGACAGGTCCAGATATTTCAAAGGAAGTTAAGCTTTCTTTGATTTTATAGCTGTTTCCGGTCTATTAACTCTGAAGTGCTTTCTCTTTTGAGCAGGTGCTTCTAACCACAGCTTTTTTCTTTGTTCTGAAGTGCTTCCTAGAAAGACAAGGTGTTCTTTCTAACTGCAGTTTTTAAACTATTACCTTGTCCTGAAGAACATTCTAGAAACAGCAGCTGTTCTTTCCAACCACATTGATTCTGCTGGGTTTTCTTCTGTTCTGAATCCATCCTAGAAAGGCCAGGTGTTCTGTCTGAGCACTACCCCCGGCAACCTCGCAGTGCCAACCTTGCAATGTCAGGCTGCCATTGCCAAGCTGGCAGGCAACAGTGCAAGTTTGGTACCACCAAGTGCTAGGCCTGAAGGGGGGTGGGGGGGGGGGTGGTATTGTGCTGAATGGGGGAGCAGCCTGAAGGAGCGCCTTCAGCAAACCCATAGTGGGGTGTCACTCATTTGTGGGGGAAGGGGCTTGCCAGCAATTGGTGGGAGTGGGGGCCTTGCCAGTGATTGACTGGGGAGGGGTGGAAGGGGCGTGGGTGAGGTGGGAGAACTGTAATGGCTCCACAGTCTCTGATGATGCGGCCTTGACAGCTTTTTCGGGTCCCAGGTCGCAAATCACCCCTGGCTGCAAAAAAAATTTGAAATGTGGGTGGATTGCGTTCTGGATCGTGCCCATCTACCCAGTGGAAATCACACCTTGCTTCCCACCAGCAACCACATTTAGACATTTTTGGAAGAATTCTGCCCATTGAGTGTAAGGCCTGAGCTCCGTTACAGTTCTGTGATGTGGTGGGATATGTGGTGATATCATGGTTGTATTTTAATTCACCGACTGACCACTAGGAGTCTCACTCGTATGTAAGTGAATGTTATAGTCAGCTGATCTCAGACTGGCTGGAGGAAGCTGAAGAGAGAGGTTGCTTGTGCATGATTTTACTGTTATTCATCTGTTGTCTTGTATATTGTTTATCTACAGTTAATGTTAATAAATCACTTTTAGCTTTAGCTACAAGTGTTCTTGTAATAAATCAGGCCATCCAACAAGAACGTTACAAGATAGATAATAGTGAAGCACATTCTCATATGACTTCTGCACAACAAAAAATGGGCTCTTCTTGCCATCTTTGCCACATAGATAAAAATAATTTTTCTTGCAACTGGTGTCCGTTTAAAACGCAGCTGGTGTACATTCATAGCTTAATAGAAGGGATGTAGCAGCTAATTTTCCACCTAATCATTTAGAACTGTGATTGTTTTAAAATAATGGCTGTGATGTCCATACAGTTCCTGGATAATTGCAGGTGGCAAACGATTTGTGTTTTAAAATAGATCCCATCCAAGGCTATAATAATGTAAATTAAAAGCCTGTCATTTTAATCCTATCATATAAACAATTAACAAGAATTACAAAGTGATAGAGGGTGTGCATGATACTTCAAGTCAAAGCAAGTAAAGATTTGCTGTAAAGGCTACCATCTCCATACATGCTTCCCACAGTTGACATTGATAGTTCAATAGATTTCAATAACATCTTTCTTTTGAGAATCTAAGAATAATGTAAGCCCCACTAATTTGAAAAGAGTAAGAGCAAAGGGAGCATTGACCTGTTTCGTTGCTACTGAGCTAGGATTTAAAATGCAAAAGGGACATGACATTTGGCCTTAGGAGTTTCAATAAGATTGCCGATCATTTGTCTAAACTAAAATGATTCTGGGCCCAACTGATATTTGGATAGTTAATGAACCGTGATATTGCAGTGTAGTTCTTGCATATCTGAGTGATTTTCCACAGATTTGTTCCTGTATCGCTCTCAAGAGGCGACTAGGGGATTTTTACAGTAACTTCATGGTGGTGTTAATGTGAGTCTACTTGTGACACTAATAAAGAAGATTATTGTTATTCAAAGGTCTGTAGAATACCCCCACAGTTCCGGTTGCGGCTATGCCTAGGTAGGTCACACGGTCGGCAACTCCCGCCGATAACGGACTTTTGGGCCCTTTTAAGGAGCTCCAGTGGCACTTTGACGATGATTCCCGGTGTGGGAAGGAAACAGTGAGGGTCCCCCAGCACTGTATGGAGTGGACCAGGAGTGGGGCGGTCAAAAAAGCGGCTTTGGAGCGGAGAGGAGAACGGGCACAAAAGCAAGATGGCGGCTGGGGGGGATCAGGCAGCGTGGGCCCAGTAGTCACGGGAGCAGCAGGAGTTTTTAAGAAGCTGCTTTGTGGATTTAAAGGCGGAGATGCTGGCCCCTATGAAGGCATCGATTGAAAGGTTGGTGGAGACCCAGAAGATGAAGGGGACGGCGATCAAGGAGGTGCAGCAGAAGGTCTCAGATAATGAGGATGAGATTCTGGGCCTGGCGGTTAGAGTCGAGGCGCACGAGGCACTGCACAAAAAATGGCAGGCGAAGCTGGAGGACCTGGGTCCATAGGTTAGCTGGTGAAGCACAAACCTCAGCCAGCAGTCAGTAGTTGTTATTGTTTAAGACAATAAAACAGAGTTGTACCATCTACAGATGTGTTGGATCATTTGTGCATCGGAACACCCAACACGACATGATACGAGTAGTGGAAGCTAACCAGCGACTGTGAGACCTACCTGCACCCTTTCAGAAATCCGCCATCCTGCTCCATGGAAAACATCAGCCCGCCGCAGCCGCTCTGAATCGCTGTAAATCTTGGCGTCAACTGAAAGCTGTTTAAACAGCGCTTCCAGCTCTTCCTAGAAGCCACAGACAGGGCGAATGCATCAGACACCAGGAAGATCGCCCTCCTCCTCTCCACGGCGGGGCAACATGCCATCCACATCTACAACTCCCTGGCATTCGCGGAAGGCGAGGACAAGACAAAATACAAGACGGTGCTTCTAAAATTTGAGGAACACTTCAGCGTGGAAGTCAATGAGAGCTTCCAGCAGCGCCTGCAGGGTAAGGATGAGCCTTTTCAATCTTACTTGACACTCCTCCGTATCCTCACGCAGTCCTGTGGCTATGAGGCCACCTCCGACTCCATGATACGGGATCAGATAGTTTTTGGGGCTATCTCGGGCACCCTGCGGTAGCAGCTCCTCAAAATTAAGTGCCTCACCCTAGCGACTGCCATCGAGACCTGCGTCCTCCACGAGAACGTGACCAGCTGGTACTCCCAAATCCAGGCGGCCGAAATGGTATGGCAGGGGTCCGAGGCGGAGCGGGTCCAGTCGATCGAATTCCTCCTGGCCCGCGGCCCGGACGAGGGCGGCCATTTCGAGCGCTTTCCGAGGCCTCCCGCGCTTGTACGCGCCAAAAGAGTGGACGTTGACGCAGAGGGACGTGATGCGCAGGCACGCTCTACGTAGGACCGCACCGCGCATGCGTGGTGGCGCAACGAACGCCATGACGTCACAACATGCGGCAACTGTGGTTCCGCCCAGTTAAAGCGGCAATGTCCGGCCAAAGCGCGACAATGTGGCTGGATGGGCCACTAGGCTGCCTGCTGTCGAGCAGCTCAACCTGCCAACTCTCAACAATTCCGCCAGCCTCGCAGGGACGTGCGGGCTATTCAGCCCCCATACACTGAGTCATATCCTGACAACATGCAGACCAGTGATACCGAAGACAGTGAACCCTTCCACATTGCGGTAATCCACAAGAACCGGATGTCCCCAAGTCGGAACCACCAGCCGCTGCCAGTAGATCCGGGCGATGAGTGGTGTGCCACCCTAACGGTCAACCGATCACAGATCACATTTCGTTTGGACACTGGTGCCTCGCCAATCTCCTTGCATGGTCAGCCTTCCAGACCTTGATGGTTAAACCACCGATTCTGCTATCCCACTGTCTGCTGGTTGACTATAACGGAAACGTCATCCCGGCCACAGGGTCCTGCCAGCTCGAGGTTGCACACAACTCACATAAAGCCACATTGTCTTTTGAAATAGTTGGATCCTCGAAGGACTCTCAGGTAGGCGCAAGGTCCTCCACCTCATTCAGCGGGTACGCACTCTGTCTCCAGAAGGCACGTCCGACTTCCCGGATGCAGACTTTAGGGCGCAGCTCCACTCACTCCTCGCGCACAACCAGGAGGTTTTCAAGGGCATGGGCACACTGCCCTACACGTACAGAATACGGCTCAAACTGGACGCCACCCCGGTCATTCACGCACCTCGTAGAGTCCCAGCACCACTCAAAGACCGCCTCAAGCAGCAGCTGCAGGACCTGCAGGACTAAGGAGTGCTTTCCCGGGTAACGGAGCCAACGCCATGGGTCAGCTCCATGGTGTGCGTCAAGAAGCCCTCCGGCGAGCTCCGGATCTGTATCGACCCAAAAGATTTGAATAATAACATTATGAGGGAACACTACCCCATACCCAAACAAGAAGAAATCACGAGCGAAATGGCTCGGGCAAAAATATTCACCAAGCTTGATGCCTCAAAGGGTTTTTGGCAGATTCAGCTGGATCAGTCTAGCAGGAAGCTGTGCACTTTCAACACTCCATTTGGCAGATACTGCTACAATAGGATGCCGTTCGGCACCATCTCGGCCTCCGAGGTGTTCCATCGCATCATGGAACAGATGATGGAGGGCATCGAAGGGGTAAGCGTCTATGTAGACGACGTTATCATCTGGTCCACCACACCACAGGAGCACATCAGTCGTCTCCAGCGTGTCTTTGCATGGATACGAGATCAGGGTCTGCGCCTCAACCGAGCCAAGTGCTCTTTTGGCCAGACTGAGCTAAAGTTTTTGGGGGACCACATCTCCCGGTCAGGAGTGCGTCAGGATGCAGACAAAGTGGCAGCTATCGCAGCCATGCCGCAGCCAGCAGACAAGAAGGCAGTGCTGCGCTTTCTCGGAATGGTCAACTTCCTGGGGAAGTTTATTCCTAGCCTCACCCCGCACACGATGGCTCTTCGCCACCTGGTGAAAAAGACAACGGAATTCCAGTGGCTGCCCGCACACCAGAGTGAATGGGAGGAGCTCAAGGTCAAGCTCACCACCGCTCCGGTACTGGCGTTTTCGATACCACACAGGAAACTAAGATCTCAACTGACAACAGCCAGTCCGGCATTGGGGCGGTACTCCTGCAACGGGACGACACCGCATCATGGGCGCCAGTTGCCTATGCGTCGCGGGCCATGACCCCCACAGAACAGCGCTATGCACAGATTGAAAAGGAGTGCCTAGGCTTGTTGACCGGCATCGACAAATTTCACGATTATGTGTATGGTCTTCCGCAGTTCACTGTGAAGACCAACCATCGCCCCCTGGTCGGCATCATTCAGAAAGACCTCAACGATATGACCCCTCGCCTCCAGCGCATTCTGCTCAAGCTCCGGAGGTATGACTTCCAACTTGTCTACACCCCGGGGAAAGACCTCATCATCGCAGATGCTCTGTCCAGGGCGGTTAACACACCGCCCGAATCGGAGGGGTTCGTTTGTCAGGTCGACGCACAAGTAGCCTTCACATCGGCCAATCTGCCGGCTACTGATGCACGTCTGGCCCACATTCGCCGTGAGACTGCGGCTGACCCCCTTCTACAGCGTGTAATGCGCCACATGACGGAAGGGTGGCTCAAGGGGCAGTGCCCACAATTCTACAATTTCCGGGACGACTTGGCCGTCATTGATGGTGTCCTCTTGAAGTTGGACCGGATTGTGATCCCACACAGCATGCACCGGCTTGTCCTCGAACAACTGCACGAAGGCCATCTCAGAGTTGAAAAGTGCAGGCGGAGGGCCCGAGTGGCGGTGTACTGGCCGGGCATCAATGACGACATCGCCAACATGGTGTTCAACTGCCCCACCTGCCAAAGGTTTCAGCCGGCGCAACCCCCTGAGGCACTTCTGCCCTATGAGTTGGTCACGTCCCCCTGGGCGAAGGTGGGCGTGGACCTCTTTCATGCGCTCGGCAGGGACTACATCATTCTGATTGAGTACTTCTCAAATTATCCAGAGGTCATACGCCTGCATGACGACATCATCAGCTGTCATCCGGGCATGCAAAGAAACCTTCGCTCGTCATGGAATTCTGCTCACCGTCATGTCTGACAACGGGCCTTGCTTTGCGAGCCAAGAATGGTCTTCCTTTGCCACTTCATTCAACTTCTCGCAAGTGACGTCCAGTCCCTTGCATCCCCAGTCGAATGGCAAGGCGGAAAAGGGCGTCCACATTGTGAAGCGGCTCCTCTGCAAGGCTGCTGATGCCGGATCTGACTTCTGTTTACCCCTGCTGGCCTATCGCGCGGCCCCACTGTCCACGGGCCTTTCGCCAGCCCGGCTGTTGATGGGTCGCACCCTCAGGACCACTGTGCCGTCCATTCATGTTCCTGAACCCGACCATGCTCCAGTACTGCGAAGGATGCAACAACAGCTTGCTCAGCAGAAGGTGACACATGACGCTCGGGCAACTGATCTTCTTGCCCTGGCACCTGGAGACAACGTCCGCATACACCTACCGGAAGGTGGCTGGTCGGCAACCGCCGAGGTTCTCCGCCACGTGGCTCCCCGCTTGTTCCTGGTTCGCATGCCTGATGGTCCATTCGCCGACGTAATCGGCGGGCCCTTCGTCTGGTTCCGCACTCGCTACGAGATCATGCACCGGTGCCACGCCCTCCTGTTGTCCCTGATGTCGACTTCGTTGAGCTTCTTGCCACTCTGCCTATTCCTCTCTCGCCCGTGGCCAGGCCCATTCCTCAGCTGGTGGATCCTGACCCACCCTTGAGGCGGTCAACCCGAATTCGTCGCCCACCTGATGGACTTGACTTATGAGCCTGTTAGCACATTGGACTCACTGCATTGTTGTGCAATACTGTTAACGTGTTTCTTTCTTGTCGTTCCAGAAATTCTCCCTCGTCGTTTGCTGATTGCATTTGTTATGTTATTGGTACAACCTCGTTGTTCTGTTGCACCTGACACCTTCCTCTGTATATAGTTTAGCCTCATGTACATGTTGTAAATATTGCACACACATACTCAGGTGCACTCAGTACACACTTCTATTTATTAGCATGTAAGCACATATCCTTGTGAAAAGGAGGGATGTCATGATATCCACATTAGCATACCATGGTGCAATCACACACACACACTGATGGACAGGTAATTGGACCAATCAACACACACACAACATCGCAGCCAATCACCAGTGAGAGCACACACACTATAAAACAGGGAACACCACAGTTCCCGCTCATTCTACCAGGAGATAGCTCAGAGCACAGAGCTCACAGCGTGCCACTCAGACATAGACCATGTGCTGAGTGCCTCACCAAGATAGTGATAGGGCTGGGTCTACAGGTTAGCTGGTGAAGCACGAACCTCAGCCAGCAGTTAGTAGTTGTTATTGTTTCAGACAATAAAACAGAGTTGTACCATCTACAGCCGTATTGGATCATTTGTGTATCGAAACACCCAACACGACACTCCTATATATTGGTGCCATCTCCCTAACAATTTAATTTCAACCCTCCCCAACAACGTATTCACATTTGATCCAGTCCTATTGAAATGCCCCACACATTCTGAATAGGTGACTCGAGTCTCAGAATGGTTCCCAATGCTTTGAAAATCTGAAGCTCCCCATTGCACTTTGTCTCATACTGCACATTGATCCTCCCTATCTTCCTATTTGTCTTCTCACTAGTGCAATGGCACCGAGGGTAATCCAAAGATCTTCAAAGTCTTACTCCTTAACTTCCTCCTTAGTTTCTGAAAATTTGACCAGAGAACCTTTTCGTTGATACGGAGTTGTAACACAATTTCTGGCTCAATCTCTTCCTTGCAAAATATTCAACAACTTCTGCTTAATGTCCTTTACCCTTGCGCCAGAGAAGCAACACACCATGTGGTCGCACAGCATTGAATGATGATTGTAGCAATCTTTGTCTTGAATCAATGAAAAAACAAGTCCAGTTTTGTGTGCGAATAGAGGTGGTTTCACGAGCCCGCCATCAAACGGGACTCCGTATTTTTGGGGCTTCGGTGAGGAACGTCCCTCTGAGGCCAAACGTACCAGACATGCTCAGCTTGTTAGTGCAGGAAGAGATCGGTGCACCATTTTGAATGCCCCCCCCCCTCCCCCCCCGGATGTCTTGACCCCCCATCCTGACCTCCAGGTCCCCCAATGCCCCAACTTACTTGTTAGGGTGTCCTTGAGCCCCCCCCCCCCCCTCATCCCACCACATAAGGGCAGGGAACTCCTGGGCCTGATCCCTGCCACGGGCAATTTTGTACCTTGGCACTGCCAGGCTGGCTGAACTTAGCAAGTAGAAAAGACTTCTTCCGGATGATAGGGAGCCTTCCTGGGGCCAGACCACCAATTGATAAACAATGGGACATTCAGCGTGCCTGCCAGAAAATAGAGACAGCATGAAGAATATGGTCAGGTCAATATGTTACATAAACAGAAAAAAATGAACAATCTCAGAAGGTCTGACTGTCCAGTATTTTCTGTCTTTGTTTCAGATTCCAGAAACTGCAGTAACTTGCTTTTATCGTTATGGTACATGTCTAACAGAAAACAAAGACAATATGAAGAGTATGGTCAGGTCAATGTCTGCCAGAAGACACTAGCACCAAGGTATTAGACATGATTAGAACCTTCCTTCAGGTTTCAGTTAGATGTGGTCTGACATCACTGATGGTGCACTCCAATTATTAATATAAAACCGATGAACCCTTTTTACTATAATAGTCTGTTTTTGATGGTATTGGTTGTGGGTGGGATATTGGCCAAGTCCGAGTTAACAAAGTAAGTGTGAAAACACTCGCAATTGCCATCAGGACTTTTTAGTCATCTGGGGCGGGATTCTCCGCAATCGGCACGATGTCCGCCGACCGGCACCAAAAACGAGCGAATCAGTCCGGCATCGCGGCGCCACAAAGGTGCGGAATTTTCCGCATCTTGAGGGGCCGAGCCCTCACCTTGTGGGGCTAGGCCCGCGCCGGACAGATTTCCGCCCCGCCAGCTGGCGGGAAAGGCCTTTGGTGCCCCGCCAGCTGGCGCGGAAATGACTTTGCCGGGCGGCGCATGCGCGGGAGCGTCAGCGGCCGCTCACGGCATCCCCGCGCATGTGCAGTGGAGGGAGTCTCTTCTGCCTCCGCCATAGTGGAGACCATGGTGAAGGCGGAAGGAAAAGAGTGCACCCCCGGCACAGGCCCGCCCGCGGATCGGTGGGCCCCGATCGCGGGCCAGGCCACCGCGGGGGCACCCCCCGGGGACAGATCGCCCCGCGCCCCCCCCATGACCTCGGAGCCCGCCCGCGCTGCCTTGTCCCACCGGTAAGAGAGGTGGTTTGATTCTCGCCGGCGGGAAAGGCATTCCAGCAGCGGGACTTCGGCCCATCGTGGCCAGAGAATCGCCGGGGGGGTCCGCCAGCTGGCGCGATTCCCACCCCCGCCGAATATTCGGTGCCGGAGAATTCGGCAACCGGCGGGGGCGGGATTCACGCCAGCCCACGGCGATTCTTCGACCCGGCGGGGGTTCGGAGAATCCCGCCCCAGATCTCTACAGCAATTGTGACCACAAACCATTAATGTTAGTATATTATTGACAAATGCTCTGTGACTTTGAACAAATAAGGGTGTGATCTATTGGCTTCGTCGTACGTGACGCAGAACGCAATGAGGCTGGTAAATCGCGTGAAGGACCTCTCTAACTAGACCTTATGAGGCATTGTGATCTGTAACCTGCCATTTTAGTCGAGGAGGGGATCCAGTTTTGCATATTCAACTGAGTAGTCAGTCTCACTTTAATATGTCTACACTGGATCTACCCACCGCCCGGGATCAAACGACCTCGCCTCAGAGCCCCTGAATGGGCGCCGTGTAGCACTGGTTTCCACAAACGTGGACCAGGTGTACCAGCACTTGTGGGTAGGAGGGGCGTCTTCCAGGTGATCAGGGGCGCCTGGGGGGTCGGGCTCTGTGGTTTCTGGGCACCCCTGATGTCACCTGGGAACCTTGGTAATGCCATGGTTCCCAGGTGACACTGCCAGGCTGGCAGGGGCACTGCCAGGGCAGCAGGCTGGCAGTGCCAAGGTGCCCAGGTGGCATCTTGCCCATGGCGGGAATTAGGCCCGGGATGCCCTGCCCTTGTGAGGTGGGAAGCTGAGAGTTCGATGACCCCCTGATTGGTGAGTTTGGGTGTTGCGTGTCCAGAGGCTGTGGTGGGGGCACTGGTGAGAAGAGCTCATTGGTGCAGGAAGTGAGCCTATATGGCATTGGTGGGGCATTCATCGCCAAGGCCCAGAAATGAAGCAGTGTTCCATTTAATAACGGGGTCATTCTTGGCGCTGCCAGCTCCGGAAAACACCTAGCTAAATGCACCCGACACTGTTTAATTTCTGTTAAATCGCGCCCTGAGTTTCATCAAACAGAGCAAGAGCGGAAAGTCACTCGATAATTGGAATCTCTTGGTGCTGATCAATAAAGTACCATGCTTTCATTTAAAGCCTTATGACATTTTTTCATCCATCAAATACATTTCCTTTCAATCTTCCAAGTGATTGATATATTTAATGGCATCAAACTGCATCAAAAAATAAAAGCAAATTCCAGCAGCCCACGCAAGGATGATTTGTTACACAACTCAGTTAGAAAAATATCATTCAAATGATCTTCTGCCAGTCCAAGATTAATTATCATTTGTATTTCATTGACTCAGCCATACATTTAACTAAAGTAAGGGATGTCATGATATGCAGGCATGCAGATAATGATATACAGATAGGCACAGACAGGTAGCTAATGAACACAGAGAACAGGACATGACCAATGAGCAGGCAGGACACTCAGGGGTGGTATCTCATTATAAAAGGCACAAGGCACTCACACTCTGCCTCTTTCTACTGATGAACATCTACAGAATGAGTCCGGGTGTATTTACAGTATCACACCTCCACCACGTGGCTAAGAGCTAATCTGGTTCAGTCAGACAGAGTAACCACACTTAGGTTAGCAGAGTCGAACTTATAGAGAACTGTGCTAACTGTGCTACTGGTTCAATAAATCAGATTGAACTAACTTCAAGGTATGGAGTATCTTTTGGTTAAAGCTGCATCCAGTTGCAGCCTGTGTTATCCCAGATTACATAACACATCATGCTACCAGGAGACTGCTTACTCTAGGTGGCTTACCTCAGTCCGTTCCGTGACGACCAGCGAATGTATCCCGGCACCATGGAGAAGATTCAGGCTCCTCACCAGCTCAGGATTCCGGCGATCTCAGTTCCAACTGGCGGATATTCAAGCAAAAGTTTCTGCTGTACAACAAAAGCTTCAGACCTCGTGGGTGCGTCTGATGCAAGGATGATAGCGCTTCTCCTCTCAACAGCGGGTGATCAAGCCATTGAACACTTCAACTCTTTTCACTTCACCGAAGGCCAGGACAAGACAAAGTTTCAGACCATCCTGGACAAGTTCGACAGTCACTGTGAAGTGGACGCCAATGAAATATTCAAACAGCGTCTACAAGGTAAAGATGAATCTTTCAACTCCTTCTTAACTAACCTCTGCCTGCGAGCGCTGCCCTGCAACTTTGATGATATTGCTGACTTCATGATCAGAGACCAAATCATTTTTGGAGTTCACTCTGATTCTCTGAGAGAGCAGCTACTGAAAATCAAGCATATAGAACATAGAACAATACAGCGCAGTACAGGCCCTTCGGCCCACGATGTTGCACCGAAACAAAAGCCATCTAACCTACACTATGCCATTATCATCCATATGTTTATCCAATAAACTTTTAAATCCCCTCAATGTTGGCGAGTTAACTACTGTTGCAGGTAGGGCATTCCACGGCCTCACCACTCTTTGCGTAAAGAACCTACCTCTGACCTCTGTCCTATATCTATTACCCCTCAGTTTAAAGCTATATCCCCTCGTGCCAGCCATTTCCATCCGTGGGAGAAGACTCTCACTGTCCACCCTATCTAACCCCCTGATCATTTTGTATGCCTCTATTAAGTCTCCTCTTAACCTTCTTCTCTCCAACGAAAACAACCTCAAGTCCATCAGCCTTTCCTCATAAGATTTTCCCTCCATACCAGGCAACATCCTGGTAAATCTCCTCTGCACCCGCTCCAAAGCCTCCACGTCCTTCCTATAATGTGGTGACCAGAACTGTACGCAATACTCCAAATGCGGCCGTACCAGAGTTTTGTACAGCTGCAACATGACCTCCTGACTCCGGAACTCAATCCCTCTACCAATAAAGGCCAACACTCCATAGGCCTTCTTCACAACCCTATCAACCTGGGTGGCAACTTTCAGAGATCTATGTACATGGACACCTAGATCCCTCTGCTCATCCACACTTCCAAGAACTTTACCATTAGCCAAATATTCCGCATTCCTGTTATTCCTTCCAAAGTGAATCACCTCTCACTTATCTACATTAAACTCCATTTGCCACCTTGAGCCCAGCTCTGCAGCTTATATATATCCCTCTGTAACCGGAGCTGCGGATGGACTCACTTTGGAGCATCCGCGATGCTGAGGAAGTTGTGGATAGCACATTCAGTGAGTTGGTCACACCGCAGATTAAAATTACTGAGGCAGATAGGGAAAGGGTGACCAACAGACAGAGGAAGAGTAGGAAGGCAGTGCAGGGATCCCCTGCGGTCATCTCCCTCCAAAACAGATTTACCGTTTTGGAAACTGTTGGGGGAGATGGCTCACCAGGGGAAGGTGGCAGCAGCCAGGTTCATGGCACCGTGGCTGGCTCTGCTGCACAGAAGGGCGGGAAAAAGAGTGGCAGAGCTATAGTGATAGGGGATTCAATTGTAAGGGGAATAGACAGGCGTTTCTGCGGACGCAAACGAGAATCCAGGTTGGTATGTTGCCTCCCTGGTGCAAGGGTCAAGGATGTCTCGGAGCGGCTGCAGGGCATTCTGGAGGGGGAGGGTGAACAGCCAGCTGTCGTGGTGCATATAGGCACCAACGATATAGGTAAAAAACGGGATGAGGTCCTACAAGCTGAATTTAGGGAGTTAGGAGTTAAACTAAAAAGTAGGACCTCAAAGGTAGTAATCTCAGGATTGCTACCAGTGCCACGTGATAGTCAGAGTAGGAATGACAGGATAGCTAGGATGAATACGTGGCTTGAGAGATGGTGCAAGAGGGAGGGTTTCAAATTCCTGGGACATTGGGACCGATTCTGGGGGAGGTGGGACCTGTACAAATCGGACGGTCTGCATCTGGGTGGGACCGGAACCAATGTTCTCGGGGGGGTGTTTGCTAGTGCAGTTGGGGAGGGTTTAAACTAATGTGCCAGGGGGATGGGAACCGATGTAGGAAGTCAGTGGGGACCGAAACAAAAGGCAGGAAGGGAGAGTGTGTAAAGCATGACCAGAGAAAGCAGGGCAGAGAGCAAGGAAGGTCTACATTAAACTGCATTTATTTCAATGCAAGGGGCCTGACGGGCAAAGCGGATGAACTCAGGGCATGGACGGGCACATGGGACTGGGATATTATAGCTGTGACTGAAACATGGCTAAGGGAGGGGCAGGACTGGCAGCTCAATGTTCCGGGGTACAGATGCTATAGAAAGGATAGAACAGGAGGTAAGAGAGGAGGGGGAGTGGCGTTTTTGATTAGGGAGAACATCACAGCAGTACTTAGAGGGGATATATCCGAGGGTTCGCCCACTGAGTCTATATGGGTGGAACTGAAAAATAAGAAGGGAGAGATCACCTTGGTAGGACTGTACTACAGGCCCCCAAATAGTCAGCGGGAAATTGAGGAGCAAATATGTAAGGAGATTACAGATAGCTGCAAGAATAATAGGGTGGTAGTAGTAGGGGACTTTAACTTTCCCAACATTGACTGGGACAGCCATAGCGTTAGGGGTTTGGATGGAGGGAAATTTGTTGAGTGTATTCAGGAGGAATTTCTCATTCAGTATGTGGATGGACCGACTAGAGAGGGGGCAAAACTTGACCTCGTCTTGGGAAATAAGGAAGGGCAAGTGATAGAAGTGCTAGTGAGGGATCACTTTGGGACAAGTGACCATAATTCCATTAGTTTTAAGATAGCTATGGAGAATGATAGGTCTGGCCCAAGAGTTAAAATTCTTAATTGGGGCAAGGCCAATTTTGATGGTATCAGACAGGAACTTGCAGAGGTAGATTGGGGGAGACTATTGGCAGACAAAGGGACGGCTGGTAAATGGGAGGCTTTTAAAAATGTGTTAACCAGGGTGCAGGGTAAGCACATTCCCTTTAGAGTGAAGGGCAAGGCTGGTAGAAGTAGGGAACCCTGGATGACTCGAGATATTGAGACTCTGGTCAAAAAGAGAAGGAGGCATATGACGTACATAAGCAACTGGGATCAAGTAGATCCCTTGAAGAGTATAGAGATTGTCGAAATAGAGTTAAGAGGGAAATCAGGAGGGCAAAAAGGGGACATGAAATTGCTTTGGCAAATAATGCAAGGGAGAATCCAAAGAGATTCTACAGATACATAAAGGGGAAAAGAGTAACTAGGGACAGAGTAGGGCCTCTTAAGGATCAACAAGGGCATCTATGTGCAGAGCCACAAGAGTTGGGTGAGATCCTGAATGAATATTTCTCATGGGTATTCACGGTGGAGAAAGGCATGGATGTTAGGAAACTAAGGGAAATAAATAGTGATGTCTTGAGAAGTGTGCATATTACAGAGGAGGAGGTGCTGGAAGTCTTAAAGCGCATCAAGGTAGATAAATCCCCGGGACCTGATGAAATGTATCCCAGGATGTTGTGGGAGGCTAGGGAGGAAATTGCGGGTCCCCTAACCGAGATATTTGAATCATCGGCAGCCACAGGTGAGGTGCCTGAAGATTGGAGAGTGGCGAATGTTGTGCCCTTGTTTAAGAAGGGCAGCAGGGAAAAGCCTGGGAACTACAGACCGGTGAGCCTAACGTCTGTAGTAGGTAAGTTGCTAGAAGGTATTCTGAGAGACAGGATCTACAAGCATTTAGAGAGGCAAGGACTGATTCGGGGCAGTCAGCATGGCTTTGTGCGTGGAAAATCATGTCTCACAAATTTGATTGAGTTTTTTGAGGGAGTGACCAAGAAGGTAGATGAGGGCAGTGCAGTAGACGTTGTCTACATGGACTTTAGCAAAGCCTTTGACAAGGTACCGCATGGTAGGTTGTTGCAGAAGGTTAAAGCTCACGGGATCCAGGGTGAGGTTGCCAATTGGATTCAAAATTGGCTGGACGACAGAAGGCAGAGGGTGGTTGTAGCGGGTTGTTTTTCAAACTGGAGGCCTGTGACCAGTGGTGTGCCTCAGGGATCGGTGCTGGGTCCACTGTTATTTGTGATTTATATTAATGATTTGGATGAGAATTTAGGAGGCATGGTTAGTAAGTTTGCAGATGACACCAAGATTGGTGGCACAGTGGATAGTGAAGAAGGTTATCTAGGATTGCAACGGGATCTTGATCAATTAGGCCAGTGGGCCGACGAATGGCAGATGGAGTTTAATTTAGATAAATGTGAGGTGATGCATTTTGGCAGATCGAATCAGGCCAGGACCTACTCAGTTAATGGTATGGCGTTGGGGAGAGTTATAGAACAAAGAGATCTAGGAGTACAGGTTCATAGCTCCTTGAAGGTGGTGTCGCAGGTGGACAGGGTGGTGAAGAAGGCATTCGGCATGCTTGGTTTCATTGGTCAGAACATTGAATATAGGAGTTGGGACGTCTTGTTGAAGTTGTACAAGACATTGGTACGGCCACACTTGGAATACTGTGTGCAGTTCTGGTCACCCTATTATAGAAAGGATATTATTAAACTAGAAAGAGTGCAGAAAAGATTTACTAGGATGTTGCCGGGACTTGATGGTTTGAGTTATAAGGAGAGGCTGGATAGACTGGGACTTTTTTCCCTGGAGCGTAGGAGGCTTAGGGGTGATCTTATAGAGGTCTATAAAATAATGAGGGGCATAGATAAGGTAGATAGTCAACATCTTTTCCCAAAGGTAGGGGAGTCTAAAACTAGAGGGCATAGGTTTAAGGTGAGAGGGGAGAGATTCAGAAGGGCCCAGAGGGGCAATTTCTTCACTCAGAGGGTAGTGAGTGTCTGGAATGGGCTGCCAGAGGTAGTAGTAGAGGCGGGCACAATTGTGTCTTTCAAAAAGCATTTAGATGGTTACATGGGTAAGATGGGTATAGAGGGTTATGGGCCTAGTGTGGGCAACTGGGACTAGCTTAATGGTAAAAACTGGGCGGCATGGACTGGTTGGGCCGAAGGGCCTGTTTCCATGCTGTAAACTTCTATGATTCTATGATTCTATGACCTGCTACATCCTTCCACACTGTCGACAACACCACCGACTTTAGTATCGTCTGCAAATTTACTCACCCACCCTTCTGCGCCTTCCTCTAGGTCATTGATAAAAATGACAAACAGCAAAGAACAAAGAACAAAGAACAAAGAAATGTACAGCACAGGAACAGGCCCTTCGGCCCTCCAAGCCCGTGCCGACCATGCTGCCCAACTAAACTACAATCTTCTACACTTCCTGGGTCCGTATCCTTCTATTCCCATCCTATTCATATATTTGTCAAGATGCCCCTTAAATGTCCCTATCGTCCCTGCTTCCACTACCTCCTCCGGTAGTGAGTTCCAGGCACCCACTACCCTCTGCGTAAAAAACTTGCCTCGTACATCTACTCTAAACTTTGCCCCTCTCACCTTAAACCTATGCCCCCTAGTAATTGACCCCTCTACCCTGGGGAAAAGCCTCTGACTATCCACTCTGTCTATGCCCCTCATAATTTTGTATACCTCTATCAGGTCGCCCCTCAACCTCCTTCGTTCCAGTGAGAACAAACCGAGTTTATTCAATCGCTCCTCATAGCTTATGCCCTCCATACCAGGCAACATTCTGGTAAATCTCTTCTGCACCCTCTCTAAAGCCTCCACATCCTTCTGGTAGTGTGGCGACCAGAATTGAACACTATACTCCAAGTGTGGCCTAACTAAGGTTCTATACAGCTGCAACATGACTTGCCAATTCTTATACTCAATGCCCCGGCCAATGAAGGCAAGCATGCCGTATGCCTTCTTGACTACCTTCTCCACCTGTGTAGCCCCTTTCAGTGATCTGTGGACCTGTACTCCTAGATCTCTTTGACTTTCAATACTCTTGAGAGCAACGGCCCCAGAACAGATCCTTGTGGTACGCCACTTGTAACTGAACTCCATTCTGAACATTTCCCATCAACCACCACCCTCTGTCTTCTTTCAGCTAGCCAATTTCTGATCCACATCTCTAAATCACCCTCAATCCCCAGCCTCCGTATTTTCTGCAATAGCCTACCGTGGGGAACCTTATCAAACGCTTTACTGAAATCCATATACACCACATCAACTGCTCTACCCTCGTCTACCTGTTCAGTCACCTTCTCAAAGAACTCGATAAGGTTTGTGAGGCATGACCTACCCTTCACAAAGCCATGCTGACTATCCCTGATCATATTATTCCTATCTAGATGATTATAAATCTTGTCTCTTATAATCCCCTCCAAGACTTTACCCACTACAGACGTGAGGCTCACCGGTCTATAGTTGCCGGGGTTGTCTCTGCTCCCCTTTTTGAACAAAGGGACCACATCTGCTATCCTCCAGTCCTCTGGCACTATTCCTGTAGCCAATGATGACATAAAAATCAAAGCCAAAGGTCCAGCAATCTCTTCCCTGGCCTCCCAGAGAATCCTAGGATAAATCCCATCTGGCCCCGGGGACTTATCTATTTTCAGCCTGTCCAGAATTGCCAACACCTCTTCCCTACGTACCTCAATGCCATCTATTCTAATAGCCTGGGTCTCAGCATTCTCCTCCACAACATTATCTTTTTCCTGAGTGAATACTGACGAAAAATATTCATTTAGTATCTCTTCAGACTCCACACACAACTTCCCATCCCTGTCCTTGACTGGTCCTACTCTTTCCCTAGTCATTCGCTTGTTCCTGACATATCTATAGAAAGCTTTTGGGTTTTCCTTGATCCTACCTGCCAAATACTTCTCATGTCCCTATAGACTATAACTATAGAACCTTAGTTAGGCCACACTTGGAGTATAGTGTTCAATTCTGGTCGCCACACTACCAGAAGGATGTGGAGGCTTTAGAGAGGGTGCAGAAGAGGTTTACCAGAATGTTGCCTGGTATGGAGGGCATAAGCTATGAGGAGCGATTGAATAAACTCGGTTTGTTCTCACTGGAACGAAGGAGGTTGAGGGGCGACCTGATAGAGGTATACAAAATTATGAGGGGCATAGACAGAGTGGATAGTCAGAGGCTTTTCCCCAGGGTAGAGGGGTCAATTACTAGGGGGCATAGGTTTAAGGTGAGAGGGGCAAAGTTTAGAGTAGATGTACGAGGCAAGTTTTTTACGCAGAGGGTAGTGGGTGCCTGGAACTCACTACCGGAGGAGGTAGTGGAGGCAGGGACGATAGGGACATTTAAGGGGCATCTTGACAAATATATGAATAGGATGGGAATAGAAGGATACGGACCCAGGAAGTGTAGAAGATTGTAGTTTAGTCGGGCAGTATGGTCGGCACGGGCTTGGAGGGCCGAAGGGCCTGTTCCTGTGCTGTACATTTCTTTGTTCTTTGTTTGTCCCCTCCTTGCTCGTCTTAGCTCTCTCTTTAGATCCTTCCTCGCTTGTAACTATCCATCGCCCCAACTGAAACTTCACACCTCATCTTCACATAGGCCTCCTTCTTCCTTTTAACAAGAGATTCCACTTCTTTGGTAAACCACGGTTCCCTCGCTCTACGCCTTCCTCCCTGCCTGACCGGTACATACTTATCAAGAACACGCAGTAGCTGATCCTTGAACAAGCTCCACTTATCCAGTGTGCCCAACACTTGCAGCCTACTTCTCCACCTTATCCCCCCAAGTCACGTCTAATGGCATCATAATTGCCCTTCCCCCAGCTATAACTCTTGCCCTGCGGTGTATACTTATCCCTTTCCATCATTAACGTAAACGTCACCGAATTGTGGTCACTGTCCCCAATATGACCCTGCCAGTCGCGATTGAAACATGTACAGTGCATGAGGACGGCAAAACTTGCTATGCCCAGTACAAATTGGCTGAAAATGTGAAACTTGCATCCCACGAGGCAGAGAGTATGCAGGCCATCTCCCGGATGCAGCACGTCAGCATCGATGAAAGCGGCCATTTCGCGCGCTTTTCCCGGGGCCCTGCGCATGCGCGATGCGAACGGGATAACGAAGCGGGCAACACCCACATTGTGCAGGTGCAGACGTCTGCCGACCGCACTGCACATGTGCGACGACGCGCGGAGCGTCAGGACGCCGACGTCATGACGTGCTACAACTGCGGCAATGCCAACTTAAAGAAACACTGCCCTGCAAGAGGCAGGTGATGTTTAAACTGCGGGAAGCCTGGACACTATGCAGCCTTGTGCAGGTCTGCACCACCAGCCAGGGGCAAGCACTCCCAATTCCGACGATGGCCCGTTCAGCGTGTGCAACAACGATTACAGGATTCTGATCCTGGCAGCACAACGGATCCAGAGGAAGAATGCCTGGATTCCGCCTACTGTGAGGGCATCATTACCAAATGTGAATATGCCACATCCAACTCATCACAAATTCAATCCATCATCGCTGTGGGTTCTGCAGACAAATGTCGTGCGGTAATGCAGGTCAACCACTGCTCCATCCAGTTGAAGCTGGACACAGGTGCTTCTGCCAACCTCCTCTCATAGGCAGATTTCAAACACATCAAGAAGCCCCCCAAGGTCCTTCCAGCAGCCTGCAGGCTCCTGGACTACAACGGAAATGCCATTAAGGCACTGGGATCCTGCCATCTACCCGTCTCCAACTGGAGCATCCATGCACGGTTACGTTTTGAAATTGTCAAGCCAGACAGGGCATCCATACTTGGCGCGCATGCCTGCAAGCAGCTGAACCTCGTGCAGCGGGTTTACACAACGACATCCTCCAATGTTGATCTTCAGGCCGGCATTGACGACATCCTCGCTCAGTATCCGGATGTGTTCGACGGGATTGGCACGCTGCCATATCGATAAAAGATTCTGCTAACGATCTGATGCCAAGCCCGTGGTCCACGCACCACGCCGGGTCCCGGCTCCGCTGAGAGAGCGCCTGAAGGCACAGCTCAAGGATCTTCAGCAACAGGGGATCATTTCCAAGGTAACCGAACAGACTGACTAGGTCAGCTCGATGGTATGTGTTAAAAAGCCTTTGGGAGACCTGCGCATCTGCATTGATCCCAAGGATCTGAATAAGAATATAATGCGTGAACACTACCCCATCCCGAAGTGGGAGCAACTCACCAGTGAGATGGCACACACACATTTTTTCACCAAGTTAGATGCATCACATGGATTTTGGCAAATCCAGCTGCATGAGACCAGCAGAAGGCTCTGCACCTTCAACACACTGTTTGGCAGATACTGCTATAATCGCATGCCGTTTGACATTGTCGTGGCATCAGAGATCTTAAGACCATAAGACATAGGAGTGGAAGTAAGGCCATTCGGCCCATCGAGTCCACTCCACCATTCAATCATGGCTGATTTCAACTCCATTTACCCGCTCTCTCTCCATAGCCCTTAATTCCTCAGAAATCAAGAATTTATCAACTTCTGTCTTAAAGACACTCAACGTCCCGGCCTCCACCGCCCTCTGTGGCAATGAATTCCACATACCCACCACTCTCTGGCTGAAGAAATTTCTCCTCATCTCTGTTCTAAAGTGACTCCCTTTTATTCTAAGGCTGTGCCCCCGGGTCCTAGTCTCCCCTGCTAATGGAAACAACTTCCCTACATCCACCCTATCTAAGCCATTCATTATCTTGTAAGTTTCTATTAGATCTCCCCTCAACCTCCTAAACTCCAATGAATATAATCCCAGGATCCTCAGACGTTCATCGTATGTTAGGCCTACCATTCCTGGGATCATCCGTGTGAATCTCCGCTGGACCCGCTCCAGTGCCAGTATGTCCTTCCTGAGGTGTGTGCCCAAAATTGCTCACAGTATTCTAAATGGGGCCTAACTAATGCTTTATAAAGCTTCAGAAGTACATCCCTGCTTTTATATTCCAAGCCTCTTGAGATGAATGACAACATTGCATTTGCTTTCTTAATTACGGACTCAACCTGCAAGTTTACCTTTAGAGAATCCTGGACTAGGACTCCCAAGTCCCTTTGCACTTCAGCATTATGAACTTTGTCACCGTTTAGAAAATAGTCCACGCCTCTATTCTTTTTTCCAAAGTGCAAGACCTCGCACTTGCCCACGTTGAATTTCATCAGCCATTTCTTGGACCACTCTCCTAAACTGTCTAAATCTTTCTGAAGCCTCCCCACCTCCTCCATACTACCTGCCCCTCCACCTATCTTCGTATCATCGGCAAACTTAGCCAGAATGCCCTCAGTCCCGTTATCCAGATCGTTAATATATAAAGAGAACAGCTGTGGTCCCAACACTGAACCCTGCGGGACACCGCTCGTCACCGGTTGCCATTCCGAAAAAGAACCTTTTATCCCAACTCTCTGCCTTCTGCCTGACAGCCAATCATCAATCCATGTTAGTACCTTGCCTCGAATACCATGGGCCCTTTCTTTACTCAGCAGTCTCCAGTGAGGCACCTTATCAAAGGCCTTTTGGAAGTCAAGATAGATAACATCCATTGGCTCTCCTTGGTCTAACCTATTTGTTATCTCTTCAAAGAACTCTAACAGGTTTGTCAGGCACGACCTCCCCTTACTAAATCCATGCTGACTTGTCCTAATCCAACCCTGCACTTCCAAGAATTTAGAAATCTCATCCTTAACAATGGATTCTAGAATCTTGCCAACAACCGAGGTCAGGCTAATTGGCCTATAATTTTCCATCTTTTTCCTTGTTCCCTTCTTGAACAGTGGGGTTACAACAGCGATTTTCCAATCCTCTGGTCCTTTCCCTGACTCCAGTGACTGTTGAAACATCATCACCAACGCCTCCACTATTTCTTCAGCTATCTCCTTTAGAACTCTAGGATGTAGCCCATCTGGGCCCGGAGATTTGTCAATTTTTAGACCTCTTAGTTTCTCTAGCACTTTCTCCTTTGTGATGGCTACCATATTCAACTCTGTCCCCTGACTCTCCGGAATTGTTGTGATATTACTCATGTCTTCTACTGTGAGACTGACGCAAAGAACTTATTCAGTTCCTCGGCTATTTCCATGTCTCCCATCACAAAATTACCAGCGTCATTTTGGAACCAGCCCAATGTCAACTTTTGCCTCCCGTTTGTTTTTAATGTATTTAAAGAAACTTTTACTATCATTCCTAATGTTACTGGCTAGCCTACCTTCAAATTTGATCCTCTCTTTCCTTATCTCTCTCTTTGTTATCCTCTGTTTTTTTTTGTAGCCTTCCCAATCTTCTGACTTCCCACTACTCTTTGCCACATTATAGGCTTTCTCTTTTGCTTTGATGCATTCCCTAACTTCCTTTGTCAGCCATGGCTGCCTAATCCCCCTTCTGATAACCTTTCTTTTCTTTGGGATGATCTTCCATCGCATCATGGAGCAGATGATGGAGGGCATTGAAGGGGTTCGTGTGTACGTGGACAACATCATCATATGGTCCACAACCCCTGAAGAGCATGTTTCCCGTCTCCAGCAGGTATTCCGCCGTGTCCATGCCAATGGCCTGAAGCTGAACAGGTCCAAATGTTGTTTTGGCATGTCAATACTCAAGTTCCTAGGTGACCAGATCTCTCAGCAGGGCGTGTGCCCGGACACAGACAAGGTCAAGGCCATCGAAGCCATGATGGTCCCTGAAGACAAGAAGGCGGTGATGCGCTTCCTGGGCATGGACAATTTTCTGGGCAAGTTCATCCCAAACATGGCCTCACACACCACGGCCCTACGAAACCTGGTGAAAAAGTCCACTGCCTTTGAGTGGAAGGCAGCACATCAGGTAGAGTGGTTGGAGCTGAAAGCCAAGCTCAGCACTGCACCCGTCTTGGCATTTTTCGACCCAGATAGGGAGACAAACACCTCAACAGATGCGAGCCAGGATGGCAGCGGTGTGGTGCTGCTTCAACGCAATGACACTTCATCCTGGGCACCGGTAGCCTACGCATCGAGGGCCATGATGCCCACTGAAACACGGTATGTGTAAATAGGGAAGAAATGCCTGGGTCTTCTCACTGGCATTCTCAAGTTTCACGACTATGTCTAAGCCTGCCGACATTCACTGTCGAGACGGATCATAGGCCTCTGGTCCACATTATCCACAAGGACCTGAACGACATGACGCCTCGGTTGCAACGCATCCTCCTCAAACTCAGAAGGTACGACTTTGACTTAGTGTACACGCCTGACAAGGAGCTCACCATCGCTGATGCATTGTCCCGCACCATCATCTTGCCTAGTGAACTGCTGGAAATCATCCGGCAAATTGAATCACAGGTGCAGCTGTGTGCTAGCACCCTCCCAGCGTCTGATGATAAGGTGGTCCGTATTCGCGAGGAGACAGCCAAAGATCCCCTCTTGCAGCGTGTCTTGCACCACCTCGCCAATGGCTGGCAGAAAGGGCAGTGCCCTCAATTTTATAATGTAAAGGACGACCTGACGGTGGTTGATGGTATCACCTCATGCTGGATCGGATTGTCATTCCACTCAGTCTCCAGAGCTTGGTGCTCCGCCAAATCCATGAGGGACACCTGGGCGTCGAGAAGTGCAGACGCAGAGCCAGGCAGGCTGTCTACTGGCCTGGTATTAGCCCGGACATCTCGAACATGGTCCTCAACTGTGCGACCTGTCAACGCTTCCAGCCAGCGCAGAGCAAGGAGGCGTCCAGCAGCATGAAATCGAGAACTCCCCGTGGTCCAAGGTTGGCATCGACCTCTTTCGTGCGAATGGTCGTGACTAGGTGTTGATTATTGACTATTTCTCCAACTACCCTGAAGTCGTGAGGCTCTCAGACCTCACATCTCAGACCGTCATCAAGGCCTGTGAGGAGACTTTCTCCAGGCATGGTATCGAACTCACTGTCATGAGTGACTAAGACCCGTGCTTCAACAGCCACGAGTGGTCTATGTTTGCCAAGTCATACCATTTCAATCATGTCACTTCCAGCCCACACTATCCGCAGTCCAATGGGAAAGTTGAAAAAAGGGTGCACATTGTGAAACAGCTCATCTGCAAGGCCGTGGATTCTGCTTCTGACATCTACCTCGTGCTGCTTGCATACAGGGCGACCCCACTGTCCACTGGCATGTCGCCGGCTCAACTGCTGATGAACAGGGACCTGCGGATGACACTTCCAGCCATACAGTTGCACAACCTGGATCACCTCCCGGTGCTGCGGAAGGTGCAGCAGCTCCGAAACCAGCAAAAGAAGGGCTATGATGCTCATGGCACCGATTTGCCCGTGTTATCCCCGGCAGACACTGTCAGGATCAAGATACCGGATGGTGGCTGGTCTGCTCCAGCTGTCGCTGTTCGACAGGCTGCGTCCTGCTCATATGTTGTATGGATGGCTGATGGTTCTGTCGTGCAACGAAACAAATGGGCACTGCGAAAAGTTGCCTGCCCGCAACCGCTTTCGTCTCCGTTTCCGTCCATTGTTTTGCCACTTCGAACTATGAAGCCACCTGTCAGGCTTCCATCCTGCCTGTCAAGGCACTGTCGTCCCCACCACCACTTATCCGGCTGTTGACAAGGATCAGACGCAAGCCCCACAGACTGGATTTATGAACATTTGTTTTGTTTGCTATGTTCTGTTTTCTCACATTAGACAGCTGTCTTCACATGTAAATACGTTCACATATGCCACCGCTTGTAAATATGTTAATATATGCCACCACATGTAAGTATGTTCCCATATGCCAACAAAGCATAAAAAAAGAGGAGATGTCATGATATGCAGATAATGATATACAGGCAGGCACAGACAGGCAGCAAATGAACACAGAGAACAGGACATGACCAATGAGCAGGCAGGACACTCGGGGGCGGTATCTCACTGTAAAAGGCACGAGGCACTCGCACTCCGCCTCTTTCCACTGATGAACATCTACAGAGTGAGTCTGGGTGTATTTACAGTATCACACCTCCAGCACATGGCTAAGAGCTAGTCTGGTTCAGTCAGACAGAGTAACCACACTTAGGTTAGCAGAGAGTCGAACTCATAGAGAACTGTGCTACTGGTTCAATAAATCAGACTGAACTAACGTCAAGGTCTGGAGTATCTTTTGGTTAAAGCTGCATTCAGTTGCAGCCTGTGTTATCCCAGAGTACATAACACAACAAGGGACAAGGGAGGAATTGCTTGGGAATCACATTCCAGTTTTTGTAATTATTATTCTGAGTATACTCTTCGGATTTAATAGTAGCACAAATTAAATATATTGCTTTATATGTCTTTTGTATTTGTGGTGTTATTGCACAAGGCTGACCTGACACTAAAGTTTCTGTCCGAACCTGAGCAGACCATTCAACTGTTCAAACATGTCCCACCAGATAATCAAATTACAGCTAATCTGAAAACCCTGGTCTGAATTATCACCATGACAGAAAACCTCTTAATTATGGAAAAAATGGTAGAAAAGACCAAGATCTAGAAGCCCACCCCTAATCACCATTTTCGTGGAGGCGGGAATGGGCCCAGGTCAGAATTTGTGCATGTACGTTTTCTGGCCCAGTTGCCTATAGAAAGCTGCAGCTGCCTCCACCATTCAATTTTGGTGTGAGAGGTGTCTGAAACCCAATGTGCACAGATTTGACCTGGTAGGAGCAGCAATGAACGTTATATATTTGTTTGAACAAAGAACAAAGAAATGTACAGCACAGGAACAGGCCCTTCGGCCCTCCAAGCCCATGCCGACCATGCTGCCCGACTAAACTACAATCTTCTACACTTCCTGGGTCCGTATCCCTCTATTCCCATCCTATTCATGTATTTGTCAAGGTGCCCCTTAAATGTCACTATCGTCCCTGCTTCCACCACCTCCTCCGGTAGCGAGTTCCAGGCACCCACTACCCTCTGCGTAAAAAACTTGCCTCGTACATCTACTCTAAACCTTGCCCCTCTCACCTTAAACCTATGCCCCCTAGTAATTGACCCCTCTACCCTGGGGAAAAGCCTCTGACTATCCACTCTGTCTATGCCCCTCATAATTCTGTAGACCTCTATCAGGTCTCCCCTCCACCTCCTTCGTTCCAGTGAGAACAAACCGAGTTTATTCAACCGCTCCTCATAGCTAATGCCCTCCATACCAGGCAACATTCTGGTAAATCTCTTCTGCACCCTCTCTAAAGCCTCCACATCCTTCTGGTAGTGTGGTGACCAGAATTGAACACTATACTCCAAGTGTGGCCTAACTAAGGTTCTATACAGCTGCAACATGACTTGCCAATTCTTATACTCAATGCCCCGGCCATTGAAGGCAAGCATGCCGAATGCCTTCTTGACTACCTTCTCCACCTGTGTTGCCCCTTGTTTGGATAGCTCTCTTTTGGAGCGATGAGGTATTCCTTTGCATATGGTCTTCTGGAGAGGGCAAGTGTCTTTTGGGAGAAGTAATAATAATAATAATCGTTATTATCACAAGTAGGCTTACATTAACATTTTCAGTGGGCAAGGAGATGAGGGGGTGCACCTGGGAAGGCCAAGTAGTTCGTATTTACCAGAACCTGGGAGCGGAGTTTGCCAAACAACAGGCCGAATTCAATAGGTCAAAGCGGCCCTATTCAGGAACAATATGCTTTTCGGGGTGTTCTACCCTGCTCGTTTGTGGGTCACGTATGAGGGCCAGGAGCAATATTTTGATACACATGAGGACGAGCGTACATTTTTGAGTGACAAGAGAATGGGACTTGTGACAACATTTGAGTGGAATCACCTGTGAAACGGATGGACTGGAGGTGCTGTGCTCAGGGAGGGAAAGATATTGTTTACTTTAATGCCAGATTATAACGTTTGATGTTGTCATTCTCCCTGCTGTGTTTAATTAGTTATATATGTTAAAATAGAATATGTTGTATCTCTTTTTACCTTCCCAGCAGTGGGAGTTGTGTTAGATATGCATTCAAATGTGGGGCGTTTGGTGGGGAATGCAAGGGCAAGGTGTGGAGAAAGAGAGGTGGAGACGGAGTAACTTAAAAGGGCACAAAGACTAGGTTGGGCAGAAGGGGAGGGGAGGTATTTTGTGATGGAGGAAGCAGTTGCCTTGGGTGGGGGTCACCCTGCTAGAAAGTAGGCTAGTTAATGGAAGCAAAGTGGGGGGTAGAGTTGTGGAGGGAGAAGGGGAGGGAGGAGGGAAGGGGTTTGGGTTGGGCTGGTTTTCTTTGTTGGGGGCAGTTTGGGAGAGCAGGTTATTTGGTTCTTGGGTTGGGGAACGGGTTTGGGGAGGGGTGAGCAGCCGGTAGAAGATGGAGTTGGTGTGACGCTGTTGGTTAAGGGGGATGGCATCTTGGGGAGGCCCTGGAGGTGAGCGAGGTGTGGACCTCAAGGAGCCCATTAAAGAGTGGGTATGGCTGATCAGAGAAGGAGGGGGCCTGGAGCCCCCCTACATGGCTGATCCCTTGGAACATTAGGGGGTTAAATGGGCAGATTAAGAGGTCACGTGTCTTTGCTCATTTGAAGAGTTTGAAGGCAGGCCTAGTGTTCTTACAAGAGACCTATTTGAAGTTGGTTAATCAGATGAGGTTGAGGAAAGGTTGGATGGGACAGGTATTCCTTTCGGGGCTGGACATGAAGGCGAAGGGAGTAGTGATGCTGGTTAGTAAGAGGGTAGCTTTTGCGGCTGGGGGTATAGTGATGGACCATGGGGCAGGTTTGTGATGGTTAGTGCTGGTGAATATCTACCCCCTAAATTGGGATGATGTGGAATTTATGACAAGGACACTGGCAAAGGTTTGGACTTGGACACATACTGGCTGATTATGGAGGGGGGGCGGATTCTAATACAGTGTCGGACCTTAGGTTGTATCGGTCGTGTCCACGGTCCCTGAAGGTGTTGATGGTGAAAGAACTGTTCGGGTCTATGGAGCAGAAGGGTGGGGTGGACCCGTGGCAGTTTGGGAGGTCGAGAGCGAAGGAATTCTCATTTTATTCGCATAAGCTGCTTCCTTGATGTGCACTCTGACAAAGGAAGGTACAGACTTGGAGATAGCTTTAACACATTTATTAAACTATTAACAATTCTCCTACTTGGATTCAACGCTACTGTTAATCCTTCTGTAGCTACTCAGACTGACTAACCAGTCTGATACAATCCACGTGGTGGAAGTGATGTGTTTCAATCAACCCTGTGTCTGTGCTCACTGAGAGTCTCCACTGGAAAGAGACTGAGCATGTGTGATGTCTCCTTTTATATAGGTTGGTGTAATGCCCTCCTGTGGTAGTGTCACCTCTGTGTGTATCGTGACTGCCCATTGGACGTGTCCTATCTTACTGACCTATTGGTTGACTGTTTGTGTGTCATGTCTCCGGTGTTCCCTCTAGTGTCTAGCTAGGTGTAGTGTATGTACATTAACCCTTTGTGTATTACTGTCGTCAATATTAGAGGATTATTAAATGTGATTGTGATGCACAGGGAGACGAAGAAATGGAGGTAGTCGTGTCAATGGATGCGGAGAAAGTGTTTAACCGAGTTGAATGGGCGTACTTGTTTAAGGTGTTGAGCCGGTTTGGGCTTGGACAGGGATTTGTGGATTTGGTAGGCTACTGTACAAGGCCCTCAAGGCGAGTGTCCGTACTAATAATGTTAGTTCAGAGTACTTGCACCGGGGAACATTGCACTGGGGGATTAGACAGGTGTGTACGCTCTCCCCGTTGCGTTTTACTTTAGCAATTGAGCTGCTGGCAGTGGCACTTAGAGCATCGGGGTTGGAGGGGTTTTATGAGGGGGGTGGTGGAGCACCCGGTCTCCCTGTATACAGATGATATCCTGCTGTATATTTCAAACCCAGAGGAGAGCTTTGACAGGATTATGGGGATACTGGGGGGAGTTTAGTTCATTTTGGGGTTATAAGCTCAACATGGGGAAGAGGGAGGTATTTCCGATCAATTTCCGGGCAGGGGAAAAACTTTGAGAAACTGCCATTCCGGTTGGTAGGGGCAAGCCTTTTATACCTGGGAATACTAGTGGCGCATGGTTGGGCCCAGGTGCACAAGTTGAATAGGCAAATTTGGTGGAGGGGATGAAGGATGATTTTAAGAGGTGGGACGTTCTGCCGTTATCGTCAGCTGAAGTTTCTGTTTGTCTTCCAGAACCTCTCGATCTTTGCGCCAAGTCTTTTTTTAAAGGGTGATTAAAACAATTTCAGAGTCCATATGGGTGCAGAATGTACCTCGGACTATGAGGGTGTTCCTGGAGAGAGATACACGGAGAAGGGGTTTGCATTGCCTAGTCTGCTGAATTATTACTGGATAGCGAACGTACGAAAGTCAGGAAGTGAAAGGATGGAGGAGGCCTCGTGCAGAGGGTCGAGTTTGAGGGCATTGTTGCTGGCGCCTCCTCCGGCAAATTGCTCCAAGAGCCTTGAAGTGGTATCAGCATTGAGGGTATAGAACCAATGCCGACAGCATTTCAAGAAGTGGTTAGTATGGCTGCATCACAGCGTCAGGGACTCAGTTTCGATTCTGACACTGGGTGACTGTATGGAGTTTGCCCATTCCCCCCATATCTGCGTGGGTTTCCTCCAGGTGCTCTGGTTTCCTCCCACAGTTCAAAGATGTGCAGGTTAGGTGGATTGGGCATGCTAAATTGCCCCTTAGTGTCCAAAAGTTTAGGTGGGGTTACTGGGTTACGGGGATAGGGTGGGGGCATGGGCCTAGGTAAAGTGTTCTTTCAGATGATCAGTGTAGACTCGATGGGCCTCCTTCTTGCACTGTAAGGATTCTATGATTCTTGACTGCTGAAATGTTCCCCAACTGGAAGGGAACATTCCTGCCTTGCGATTGTTGCGCGATGTCCGTTCATCCGTTGTCGCAGCGTCAAGGGCATTCAGCCTCTGATCTTCAGGTAAGCGTCCTTCAGGATGGGCGACAACGCAGAATCGCTGAGCAGAAACTTATAGCCAAGTTCCGCACACATGATTACGGCCTCAACCGGGACCTTGGATTCATGTTGCATTACATTCACCCCCACCATCTGGCCTGGGTTTGCAAAATCCTACCAACTGTCCTGGCTTGAGACAATTCGCACCTCTTTAACCTGGGATTATCCCTCTCTCCAGTTGCGCCGTCTGGACCTGCAGATGTAATTACCTGCAAAGACTCGCATTCAAAGTATCGTATTGCATCTTTGACTCTGCCTATATATATATGTTTCTGGAACGCACCTCTTCATTCACCTGAGGAAGGAGCAGTGCTCCGAAAGCTAGTGATTCAAAACAAACCTGTTGGACTTTATCCTGGTGTTGTAAGACTTCTTACTGTGCTCTCCCAAGTCCAACGCCGGCATCTCCACATCACGTACAGGATTCTGGCAGAGGGCGAGATGGGGAGGGCAAAATCTCGGATATATATGGGGAGCTGATGGGGAAAGAGAGATACACAGTAGAGAAAGTCAAACAGAAATGGGAAGAGGTCTTTGAAGCCAGGATCTGGAGTGAGGCTCTGGAGTGAGGCGCTGCGAAGGGTTACCTCAGCCTCGTCATGTGTGCGATTAAGTCTCATTCAGTTCAAAGTGGTGCATCGGGCGGGCTCACATGTCAGTGTCAAGGATGAGTTGGTTCTTCCCCGGGGTAGAGGTTAGATGTGGGTGGTGTGCAGCGGGGCCAGCGAACCACATTCATATGTTCTGGTTGTGTCCAAACTTGGAGGAGTTCTGGAAAGCTTTTGCAGAGACAATGTCAAAGATTTTGGGCGTGAAGGTGGCTCCGAGCCTGTGTGTGGCGTCAGCACGGTAGCACAGTGGTTAGCACAGTTGCTTCACAGCTCCAGGGTCCCAGGTGATTCCCGGCTTGGGCCACTGCCTGTGGGGAGTCTACACGTTCTCCCCGTGTCTGCATGGGTTTCCTCCTGGTGCTCCAGTTTCCTCCCACAGACCAAAGACCTGCAGGTTAGGTGGATTGGCCATGCTAAATTGCCCTCAGTGTACAAAAGGATTGGGTGTGGTTACTGGGTTACGGGGATAGGGTGGAGGTCTGGGCTTGGGTAGGCTGCTCTTTCCAAGGGCCGGTGCAGACTCGATGGGCCGAATGGCCTCCTGCACTGTAAATTCTATGGTTCTATGATTCAATGATTTGGAGCTTCGGAGGATCCAGGAGTGCGGGTGGGAGGGAGGCTGTTGGCCTTTGCCTCCCGGGTTTCCCGAAGGCGAATGTTTTGGGGATCGTGGGATCCGCAGCTGCCTGGGGCGAGGGCATGGGTATGAATGACTTGGCAGAGTTTCAGCACGTGGTAAAGATAAAGGGCTGGATTCTCCGCTGTCGGGATTCTCTGTTATTCCAGCAGCGCACCGGGAATTGTCCGGGAATTTCCCGACGGCATGGGGCTGCCCGCAATGGGTAATGCCATTGGCCGGCTGGTGGGAGGGAGAATCACGCTGCTGGTGGGTACATGCGGTGCGGAAGTACAGAGAATCCCGCCCAACGTTTGCCACCAGAGGCGTGGATGAGGGGTTCCTCTCGAGGTTGAGGCTGTTAGGAACGTAGGAACATAGGAATTAGGAGCAGAAGTAAGCAATTCAGTCCTTCGAGCCTGCTCCGTCATTCAATCAAATCATGGCTGATCCCTTCCTGGTTTCAAATCCACCTCCTCATCTGTTTTCCCATATTCCTTTAACCCGTTTTATGTCAGAAACATATCTCCCTCTTGCAACCATTTAATGATTAGGCTCCACCATACTATGGGGCAGCAAGTTCCATAAATTCACCATGCCTCAGCAGGAAGTAGTTCCTCCTCATCTCAGTTCTAAATCTGCCAATTCTCAAACTATATCTGAAACCTGTTGTTCTTGATTTCCCCACAATGGGGAACATTTGGTTTACATTTACTTCATCAATCCCTCTAAGTATTTTATATACCTCGATCAGATCTCCTCCCATCCTTCTAAACTCATCCTTCTAAACTCCAGCTAGTATAAACCCAAACTGTTCAATCTCTCATCAAACATCAACCCTTTCATCCCTGGACTCAATCTGGTGAACCTGCTTTGAACTGCCTCCACATTCTTCCTTAAATAAGGAGACAAAACGGGACTCACTACTCCAGATATGGTCTCACCAACACCCTATACAATTGGAACAACACAACTTTTATACTCCAGCCCTTTTACATGAAACATTAACATTCCATTTATCTTTTTAATTACATGCTGTACCTGTTCATGTCAATGAGTGGTAAAATGTTAATGGGGGAAGGGTCAATGGGCGGGGGAGGAGGGCTTTCTTCTTTTTGACGTTTGTTACTATAATTTAAAAAGGGGGTTGTGGAAGTGAGTTAGGACAGAGAGACGGGGTAGTTAGGATGTGAGACTGTTTGATGATTATTGATGTTGATCAAAGAACAATACAGCACAGGAACGGGCTCTTCGGCCCTCCAAGCCTGTACGGTCATGATACCAACATTTGCCAAAACCCACAGCACTTCTTTGTGCCGTATCCCTCTATACCCATCCTATCCATGTGTTTGTCAAGATGCCTTTTGAACGCCGTTAATGTATTTGCTTCCAGAACCCCCCCCCCAGCAACGTGTTCCAGGCACTCACCACCCTCTGCATAAAAAAAACTCCTCTAAACTTTGCCCCACGGACCTTAAACCTATGCCCCCGACCCCTCCACCCTGGGAAAGAGTGCCTGCCCATCCACTCTATCCATGCCCCTCATAATCTTGTAGACCTCCATCAGGTCACCCCTCAACCTCCATCTTTCAAATGAAAACAGTCCAAATCTATTCAGCCTCTCCACATAGCTAACACCCTCCAGACCAGGCAACAACCTGGTAATCCTCCTCTGCACCCTCTCCAGAGCCTCCACATCCTTCTGGTAGTGTGACGACCAGAATTGTGCGCAATATTCCAAGTGCGGCCTTACCAAGGTTCTATACAACTGTAGCATGACTTGCCAATTTATACACTCGATGCCCCATCCAATGAAGGCAACCATTCCGTGTGCTTTCTTGACTACCTTGTTCACTTGTGTTGCCACCTTCAAAGATCTGTGGACCTGCACGCACAGATCGCTCTGACTTTCTATATTCCTAAGAGTTTTGCCATTTACGGTATATTTCCCCTCTGTTAGACCTACCAAAATGCATTACCTCACATTTGTCCAGATAAAACTCCATTTGCCATTTCTCTGCTCAAGTCTCCAATCTATCTATGTCCTGCTGTATCCTCTGACAATCCTCAACACTATCTGCCACCCCACCAATCTTGGTGTTATCCGCAAACTTACTAATCAGACCAGCTACATTTTTCTCCAAATCGTTTATGTATACTACAAACAACAGAGGCCCCAGCACCGATCCCTGTGGAACACCACTAATCACAACCTTCCATTCAGGAAACACCCTTCTACTGCTACCCTTTGCCTTCTGTGACCAAGCCAGTTCTGTATCCACCTTATCACTTCACCTCTGATCACGTGTGACTTCACCTTTTGTACCAGTCTGCCATGAGGCACCTTGTCAAAGTCCATGTTAGCAACATCCACTGCTCTCCCCTCATCAATCACCTTTGTCACCTCAAAAAACTCGATCAAGTTAGTGAGGCATGACCTCCTCTTCACAAAACCATGTTATATATCGCTAATTAGTCCATTTGTTTCCAAATGGGTACAATTCCGTCCTTGAGAATTCTTTTCAATAATTTACCTGCTATCGACGTGAGGCTCAACAGCCTATAGTTTCCAGGATTATCCCTGCTACCTTTCTTAAACAGTGGTACCACATTAGCTATTCTCCAGTCCTCTGGGTCTCACCTGTAGCCAATGAGGATAAAAGATATCAGTCAAGGCTCCAGCAATTTCTTCCCTTGCTTCCCTCAGTATTCTGGGGTAAATCCCATCCGGCCCAGGAGATTTATCTATCTTAATATCTTTTAAAAGGCCCAATACCTCCTCCTTTTTGATGTTAACATGAAACATATATTTTCCTCATATATCACGGATTTGTGAAGGGTAAGTCTTGCCTCACAAGTTTGATTGTATTCTTTGAGGCGGCAACTAAGTACATAGATGAAGGTAGAGCAGTTGATGTCGTATACATGGATTTTAGTAAGGCGTTTGACAAGGTGCCCCATGGTCGGCTCATGCAGAAAGTAAGGAGGCATGGCATCGAGGGAAATTTGGCCGATTGGATCAGTAACTGGCTATCACGTAGAAGACAGAGGGTGGTGGTAGATGCTAAATTTTCATCCTGGAGCCCAGTCACCAGCGGTGTACCACAGGGATCAGTGCTGGGTCCTCTGCTATTTGTGATTTTTATCAATGACTTGGATGATGGAGTTGAAGGTTGGGTTAGTAAATTTGCTGATGACATCAAGATTGGTGGAGTAGTGGATAATGTGGAGGACAGTTGTAGGCTGCAAAGAGATATTGATAGGATGCAGAGCTGGGCTGAAAAGTGGCAGATGGAGTTTAACCCTGATAAGTGTGATGTGATTCATTTTGGTAGGACAAATTTGAATGCGGATTACAGGGTTAACGGCAGAGTTCTGAAGAATATGGAGGAGCAGAGAGATCTCGGAGTTCATGTCCATAGATCTCTGAAAGTTGCCACCCAAGTGGATAGAGCCGTGAAGAAAGACTAAAGTGTGTTAGCATTTATTAACAGGGGGATTGAGTTTAAGAGCCGTGAGGTTATGCTGCAACTGTACAAGACCTTGGTTAGACCACATTTGGAGTATTGTGTGCAGTTCTGGTCACCTCATTATAGGAAGGATGTGGAAGTATTGGAAAGGGTGCAAAGGAGATTTGCCAGGATACTGCCTGGATTGGAGGATAGGTCTTCTGAGGAAAGGTTGAGGGAGCTAGGGCTTTTCTCATTGGAGCAAAGGAGGATGAGAGGTGACTTAATTGAGGTGTATAAGATGATGAGAGGGATAGATAGAGTGGACGTTCAGCGACTTTTTCCTCGGGTGGATGTAGCTGTTACACGGGGGCATAACTATAAGGTTCATGGTGGAGGGATGTCAGAGGCAGGTTCTTTACTCAGAGAGTGGTTGGGGCGTGGAACGCACTCCCAGCTATGGTAGTGGAGTCGGACACTTTAGGAACTTTCAAGCGGTTATTGGACAGGCATATGGAGTGCACTAGAATGATTGGGAGTAGGTTGATTTGATCTTAGTTTCAGACTAGTTCGGCACAACATCGTAGGCCGAAGGGCCTGTACTGCGCTGTACAGTTTGATGTTCTATATATTGTAGAAGTAAAAATAATTAAACCATATGATATGATGAGATGATATACAGTTATTATGAGATGCTGTATTCTCTGCGCATGTCAGTTCAATCTCGCCACTGAAAAAAAATCATCAGAGGGGAGTGGGGAATCCTGTTCTCCCAAGTCAATCAAATTATGTATAAAGCTTATTCAGAGCTTGTTGAAGGAGAGGGTATTTAAAAGAATGAGTAAATTTCAGAAACTGGCAGTTTCTGATCAGCTGGAGGAGGATTGTCCTCAGTGGGGAATCAAAAGAACTAAGAAAAGTACAGCACAGGCCCTTCAGCCCTTCAAGCCTGCACCGACCATGCTACCCGTCTAACCTAAATCCTTCTACACTTCCGGGGTCTGCATCCCTCTACTCCCATCTCTTTCATGCATTTGTCAGGATGCCCCTTAAATGTCACTCTCGTACCTGCTTCCACCACCTCCTCTGGTAGCGAGTTCCAGGCACCCACTACCCTCTGTGTAAAAAAACTTGCCTCGCACATCTCCTCTAAACTTTGCCCCTCACATCTTAAACCTATATCCCCAATAATTGACTCTTCCACTCTGGGAAAAAGCTTCTGACTATCTACTCTGTCTGTGGATGACTCCTGGATGCTCCTTACAAACTCCCTTTGCTCCCATTCCCACCCCCCTGCCATACTAGTTAAACCCTCCCATGTGACACTAGCAAACTATGATCAAAACTTCTATTGGACATCCCCATAAGAGGGTCAACAGAAGAATGAGGACTGAACGCTAGACAATGGGGTGACCTTGATACTGCGCAGGTGGCAGTGATGGTGGACCCAGGCTTTGAATGGGTTATCCTCCCCACCCTGGCATTATGGGGGCAGTAGAACAGAGGGGGAAACTGCCAATCACAGTATATAAAAGCAAATTACTGCGGATGCTGGAATTGAAACCAAAGAGAAAATGCTGGAAAATCTCAGCAGGTCTGGCAGCATCTGCAGGGAGAGAAAAGAGCTAACGTTTCGAGTCCAGATGACCCCAAGATTCGGCGATGGAGACTTCGGGAGGCTCATCGACATGGTGGAGGCTAGGAAAGATGTCCTGTTCCCCCAAGGTTCCCGGAGGGTGAGCCACAAGGCAGCCAGTGCCACCTGGGACAAGGTGGCGGCAGCAGTAAACTCAGGGAGTGTGACCAGGAGGATTGGCCTCCAATGCCGTAAGAAGCCCTGCCCAAGTGAGCTGACACCAATGCCCCCCCCCCCCCCCCAAGACCTTACCGCACCCATGCGAGCATCTCCCCCAAAACCTCCATGTGGCCCTTCAATCCCCACCCCTCCTTCACCCCCCTCCCCCTCCCACCACCACTGTGAAGAACGTGTGTGGCTAATGGCGCTCTCTCTTGTGTCCACTGGAGAAGTTCTCCCACAATCGCTGGGAGAGGGCTCAGACTGGCGGAGGTGTGCCGGACGTACGAATCCTCACCACCTTCGAGGAACGGGCCCTGGAGGTGACCGGGGTGGTTGAGCACAGAGCGGTCACCAAAGCGGAGGTTGGCGGAAGTTGGCCAAAGGCTGACAGAGCCAGATAATGCAGGGGCAGCCGGGGCTCGAACCAGCTGCCCTCCGTCCCGACGTGAACCCCAGGACCCTATGGGCACCTCTCAATCCTCTGGCTTACACTTCATTCTTGCCATTATGTAAGCTTCTTCAATGCTTAATGTTCAATGCCATCTTTAACCTCTCTATTTAGCCATGGCTCTGTCGCTTTTCCATTGGAGGTTTTATTACAAAATGGAACGTCTATTCATTGAAAATTATAAATAATGTCAATGCATAACACATTTCCAAAAAAATAGTTCTTGGATGAAAGTGTAATTAAGTAACAGTGGATTTCAGTGGACGTATCTCAGAAGTAACATAGGTGATAAGGAAATGTGTCAGCTGTGATTTTTCGGTGTAGAAGCAGGGTAAATCAATTCCATGCAAATTTCCTCAGAATAAATGCCTCAGTGCAATCTACTTAATAGATTCTACACTTGATCTTAGCCACAAGGCTGAGAAGTGATCGGCCTTTTGGCTAAGTAATTTAATCGGAAGTAATTTAAAATAAATTGCTTTAAAAGCTTGCTGCAAAATTGGATTGATGATAAAGAATGAGCATGTTTGATCACAGACCATATTTATTTTAAATTATTACAAATGACTTTATAAAAAAATCAGAGAAAAGTTACAGGACAGAAGGAGGCTATTCAGCCCGAGGACACCCAGGTGCCCTTTCTAACCCCACCTTCCTGCACCCGGTCCATAGCCCTGTATCTTACAGCAGTTAAGGTGTAGATCCAGATACTTTTAAAAAGAGTTTAGGGTCTCTGCCTCCACCACCAACTCACGCAGTAAATTCCAGACTTCCACTACCCTCTGTGTAAAAAAGCTCTTATCTTGAATCTATGTTCCATGGTTCTAGAATTCTCCACCAAGGGAAACAATATTATCCTGCCCACCCTATCTCGTCCCCTCATAATTCTGTACACGTCAATTCAGCCACCCCTCAAAACCTTCTTTGTTCCAAGGAAAATAACCCCAACCTATCCAATCTCTCCTCATAGCTACACTTTTCCAGCCCTGGAAACATTCTTGTAAACTTCCTCTGCACTCTCTCCAGAGCAATTACATCCTTCCTGTATTGTGGTAACCAGAACTACAGACAATACTCCAGTTGTAATCCTAACAGTGTTTTATGCAATTCCAAAATTATATCCTTACTATTATATCCTATATCTCTGCCAGTGAAGGAGCGCATTCCATATGCTTTCTTTACAACCTTGTCTATTTGAGCTGCTGCCTTTAGGGATCTGTGCACTTGTACACCATGATCTCTCACTTCATCTACCCCTCTTAGTTTATTCCCATGTGTTGCGTACTCCCTATAATTTGTCATATGAGTGTCCCTTTAAGAAAGGTTTGGTCTTACCACATGACTTGTGGCATGGCTTCAGTGATGTCATTAGTGGATAGAGCTGGGCTGTGGCTGTCAGGTGAGAGGGTTTCAGTTTCAGTTGGTTGCTTTGGACTGCAGAAGAGAAGCAGTGTTTCTCTGTTTTCATTTTAAAGCTGTTCCAGGGGTTTGAAAGCACATTGGGTGTGGCAAACTGCCTTGGTAACTTTAAAGATGGAGTTGCTTTCTGGAAGGAGTTTTGAATCTGCTGGTTGGAACAGGATCAGAATCTCAGGGAAAGGATCAGTCCCATTCAAGTGAGATTACAGTGTGCTGGGCCACGCCCTTGAAAGGGGTTTTGGTTTATTGGATTTTGTATTGAATTGGAACAGCTACTAAGGGGGATTCATTAAGGGTTATATACATAGATTAGAACAATACAGCGCAGTACAGGCCCTTCGGCCCACGATGTTGCACCAAAACAAAAGCCATCTAACCTACACTATGCCATTACCATCCATATGTTTATCCAATAAACTTTTAAATGCCCTCAATGTTGGCGAGTTCACTACTGTAGCAGGTAGGGCATTCCACGGCCTCACTACTCTTTGCGTAAAGAACCTACCTCTGACCTCTGTCCTATATCTATTACCCCTCAGTTTAAAGTTATGTCCCCTCGTGCCAGCCATATCCATCCGCGGGAGAAGGCTCTCACTGTCCACCCTATCCAACCCCCTGATCATTTTGTATGCCTCTATTAAGTCTCCTCTTAACCACCTTCTCTCCAACGAAAGCAACCTCAAGTCCATCAGCCTTTCCTCATAAGATTTTTCCTCCATACCAGGCAACATCCTGGTAAATCTCCTCTGCACCTGCACCAAAGCCTCCACGTCCTTCCTATAATGCGGTGACCAGAACTGTATGCAATACTCCAAATGCGGCCGTACCAGAGTTCTGTACAGCTGCAACATGACCTCCCGACTCCGGAACTCAATCCCTCTACCAATAAAGGCCAACACTCCATAGGCCTTCTTCACAACCCTATCAACCTGGGTGGCAACTTTCAGTACATGGACACCTAGATTCCTCTGCTCATCCACACTTTCAAGAACTTTACCATTAGCCAAATATTCCGCATTCCTGTTATTCCTTCCAAAGTGAATCACCTCACACTTCTCTACATTAAACTCCATTTGCCACCTCTCAGCCCAGCTCTGCAGCTTATCTATATCCCTCTGTAACCTGCTACATCCTTCCACACTATCGACAACACCACCGACTTTAGTATCGTCTGCAAATTTACTCACCCACCCTTCTGCGCCTTCCTCTAGGTCATTGATAAAAATGACAAACAGCAACGGCCCCAGAACAGATCCTTGTGGTACTCCACTTGTGACTGTACTCCATTCTGAACATTTCCCATCAACCACCACCCTCTGTCTTCTTTCAGCTAGCCAATTTCTGATCCACATCTCTAAATCATCCTCAATCCTCAGCCTCCGTATTTTCTGCAATAGCCTACCGTGGGGAACCTTATCAAACGCTTTGCTGAAATCCATATACACCACATCAACTGCTCTACCCTCATCTACCTGTTCAGTCACCTTCTCAAAGAACTCAATAAGGTTTGTGAGGCATGACCTACCCTTCACAAAGCCATGCTGACTATCTCTGATCATATTATTCCTATCTAGATGATTATAAATCTTGTCTCTTATAATCCCCTCCAAGACTTTACCCACTACAGACGTGAGGCTCACCGGTCTATAGTTGCCGGGGTTGTCTCTGCTCCCGTTTTTGAACAAAGGGACCACATTTGCTGTCCTCCAGTCCTCTGGCACTATTCCTGTAGCCAATGATGACATAAAAATCAAAGCCAAAGGTCCAGCAATCTCTTCCCTGGCCTCCCAGAGAATCCTAGGATGAATCCCATCAGGTCCCGGGGACTTATCTATTTTCAGCCTGTCCAGAATTGCCAACACCTCTTCCCTACGTACCTCAATGCCATCTATTCTATTAGCCTGGGGCTCAGCATTCTCCTCCACAACATTATCTTTTTCCTGAGTGAATACTGACGAAAAATATTCATTTAGTATCTCGCCTATCTCTTCAGACTCCACACACAATTTCCCACCCCTGCCCTTGACTGGTCCTACTCTTTCCCTAGTCATTCGCTTATTCCTGACATACCTATAGAAAGCTTTTGGGTTTTCCTTGATCCTTCCTGCCAAATACTTCTCATGTCCCCTCCTTGCTCGTCTTAGCTCTCTCTTTAGATCCTTCCTCGCTACCTTGTAACTATCCATCGCCCCAACTAAAACTTCACACCTCATCTTCACATACTGTAGCTGTTGTGTTTTCTTTATGTTTGTAATTGATAAATTCTTGCTGTGTTTTATCTATGTTAACTACATTCTTATAATACTTTGTTTTGATAAAAGCACCGAGGAAGACTGTTGAATCACACCTGAAGTGAAGCTCTTGTGCTCATCCTAGCCAAATTCAACATAAAAGTTATAGGTCAGGTGAGCTTCATAATACACTTTGGAGTTTCTGAGCCCAGGCCCAGAACAAACTGTTTGACCTCCCTAAGTGCATGACCTCATACATCTCTGTGTTAAATTTAATCTGCCACTTTACCACCAACTCCACAAGAAGGTTATAGCTATCCTCTACACTGTCGACCACTCTGCCAATTTTTGTGTTGTCTGCAAATTTCCCCACGTATATGTCTAAATCGTTACTATATAACACAAACCGTAAGGGTCCCAACACCTGTGGAACACCACTTCAAACAACTTTAAATTCCTTTTAAAATGTGAAATAGGAGTGTGTTTGCATCCAAGGGGCTGGTTTAGCTCACTGGGCTAAATCGCTGGCTTTTAAAGCAGACCAAGGCAGGCCAGCAGTATGGTTCAATTCCTGTACCAGCCTCGCCGAACAGGCGCCAGAATGTGGCGACTAGGGGCTTTTCACAGTAACTTCATTGAAGTCTACTCGTGACAATAAGCAAATTTCATTTCATTTCATTTCAAGAAACAACTTAACTTATGAATGTTCCACACAGACCTGCAACCAGTTAGCAACAGCTTGCAATGGCAATCTTTCCTGGGGCTATACCAGTTTGACGGGCAGGGCTCCGTTCAGAACAAATTTAGATTAATGGCAGTTCCGACTTGTCTTTGACTCAGGAAAGACGAGAAATTCCTTTGTTGGAATAATTGGGACCTATTCTAGCTTTGGCTGGCACGTTGGGACAGAAACGTTTGATATTCAAATAGCTGTGTTTGTATGAGCACTGCAATTCATGAAAATTATATTATTTGACTGGAACCTCTGTCAAGAGCTGTAGATATCTGCTACATTTAGCTGTGTTATGGAGTGGACTTCAAGAATTTCAGGGCTCCTGTATGTTGAATGATAAAATGTAATGGGCGGGATTCTCCATCCTGCCAGACCCATTTTCTGGCATGGCGTACCCCCGCCGGCAGTGGGATCCTCCGTCCCGGCAGCCAGCCAGTTGTGGCCATCCCCACACCGTTGGGAAATCCGCGGGTGTGAGTGCGCTGCCGGCAAATCCCGCCGACGGAGAATCCCGCTCAATATCTGTTCACTAGAAGTAAGTTTTCAATGATTTTAATTGAAAACGTGGTTTAAAGCTCAAAGGATTAACGCAACAGCAAGTGATGCTCACCTGCAGAAAAAGTTTGTGATTGTTTGTATTTTATAATCCCACTGCCATCGTGATCAGGAATAAGGGATTCTTCATTAGCACAAAAAGTGGATAATGATTCAGAACAACAAGTAGTAACATTCACGCAACAATGAGTACTTTTGACTGTCCAAAATGTTCTGTCCCTTGCAAATGTAAAAGCACCATGGAGGTCGACAGTATATTCACAAATTTAGTGAAGGATGTGGAAAAACTGTAAGTAATCTTCTATACAAAGGGGTGTTACAAGGTAATTCTTTGTTACTACTTCAATGTGGTGTTAGTACAGAATATTTGGAAATTGATTCTCGGAAGAGATTTAAACTATTTCGGGCTATTTTACAAGGTTGCTCACTCATTGTAGATCTTTGTATGGCTGGTCCACATTTGGGGATTTAGGCTACTGGGTCGATGTGCTTACTGTCCTCTGTGACTGAGTTATCAGCTGGAGAACAAGCAACACCAACTCGTATTTGTACTGTATTTTTAACAGAATTAAATGCTTCGCAGGAGCATTAGAAGGTAACATGTGACACTGGGGTCTGAACTTCAGGTGTAATTGAGTTTGGAGAATTCCCGACTCTGCAAACCCAACTCCTGAAAAATTGCTTCGGAAGTTCGGATTTTCGCAACGGGTTTTATGGGAGTTGGCCTGCCGCCCCCGTTGTGGTCTTATAGAGAGCTGGAGAGGTTGCTGTATCCCAAGGTGGATTGGGCCTAAGGATCACCTCGATGCTCTGGCACATTGCCCCAGCTGTGAAAAAAATAATCAAACAACAAACAGCCCTTCAGTATTCATCTCTTACACGCCCCTGCGCCCCATCCATGCCAACCCATGCGATTTCATGCCACCCCACACGGCCCCCATAGCTTCTCACACCCTCTGGTAAGCTTAGACCTTCTTTAGCCAGGTTTGATGTGGACACATCATATTTCCCATTCCCTTCTTGTGAAAATCAGATCAGAATGAAGGCAGTTGCCCTTTAACATGTGCAGCTGCCTTCATGGACCACGGATATCCAACGTTTGAACCGTTCCCTCCTCCTGAGGGCTGGGTTCAGTGATGGGACCTCAAGATTCAGGCCTCCGGTGTCATTTTCGCAAAGACAGAGAGCCTTTCTGCCTGTGCAGATTCAGGTTTGAGTTGCATAAGGCAATATCAGGGACACTGGCAAAAGGCTTGGTCAAACAGGTAGATTTTAAGGAGCGTCTTATGGGAGGAATTAATGTAGGGAATTCTAGAGCTTGGGGACTATGCCGCTGAAGACACAGCCTTGATTGGTGGAACAACTGATTAAAGATGTCGGAACTAGAGCAGCTCAGATACTTTGGAGGTTTGTGGGACTAAAAGCCAGAGACAAGGTTGGGTGAATGGAGAGATTTGAAAGCAAGGATAAGAATGTTAAAGTAATGGTGTTGCTTAACAGGGAGCCAGTTGGGTGGTTAGGGGGTGTTTGGGTGGTCAGGGGGTAGTTAGCTTGTTGGGGAGGGCAGTTGGATTGTAGTCAGATGATTGGAGGGATCGGGCTCTTAGTTGGATTCAGTTGGGGGGATGATTTGGGGCTTGATTGTCGTGCTCAGTTCAGTTACACTATCAAGTCACTGAGTTAGATGTGGTATTAGCAAGCGTAACATTTCCTGGGTCAGTATCCAGGGAAGTCCTGTGTATCTGGCTCACATGTCTGACACTAAACTCAATGTCGGAGAGTCAGCCAAGGTAATTTCCACGCATGTGCATGCATCAGAACTGACCACAATCTCTCAACTAACAACCCATCTCGAATGATCTGGACACTGGAAGATTTGGGTGATAGTGCGCATGATTAGAAGTGCTGACATTACGACTCGTTAATAACATGTGACAGATGGGTACATTCTAATGGGCACACAGTCTGAATGAATTGACTACAACATGCAATGCTGTGCAAATTGCATCCAAATACATTGCCAACTCATTTAACATGATGACACAAACCTCATTTGATTCGTTATCGTTCCCAGGGTGTCTCTCACCCGTATGTTGATGACCATCCCTCAATGCTGACAGCTGCCTCACAGCCTGACACAGCCTGTGCTTCAGGTGCTAAGTGCCCTGTGCAGCAGAGGCTCCAAGGCTGCCCAATAATCTAAATATAAATTTATCATGCTCAGTGGATCCTGTTATTTACACAGACTCCCTTCCTGCTGATCCCACTGTTAATTGAGCTTCAGAGGCTGAACTGTCCATACACCTAGTCCTTGAAATTTTTCTGGTGACAAACTGCCTATATTTTAAGGGCTGCTAGCAATCCTTGAATTGCTGTTGGCGCTTGAGATTCTGGCGTTGATCTGGTTGATCTCCGAGGGTTTTATGACACAACACAGGGTGTCGCTAAAATATTTAAATGAACACATTTTTCATTATTGTACAAGCCTACAGTCACTTAGACGTAGGCTGGAATTCTCCATTTGGGAGACCAAGGGTGGGATTCCTCAGCCGTGTCCACCTGGCGACCGGAAATTCCCGCCCGAGGTCAATGGACCTATGCATGGCCCGCGTCCCATCCATGGTGATCTTGCGGCGGGCACGGGGGACAAATCAAGCCCTAGGTTTTCCCACCACAAATGAATGGGGGCGTTATTTGGTAAGCGAGTCCTGGACATGCAAATGGGTCAGCACTCTGCCAGCGCGAATTGAAAACAATTCCCGGCCCAGTAGGAGTTGTAACTGCTGGGTCCTGAGTTAACGCTGACGCTATTGTTAAGCGCTCAACTTACCACACATTGACTGCAGCCATGAAGATGGCTCAGAGAAGACTTGCCCCCCTGAGTTTGGGAGTCCAAGGTGGACCAACTGCTCCATGCCAATGAAGAGAGGAAGGACAACCTCTTCCCCAGGGTGGGCCGCAGACACAAGCCCGCCTTCCTGAACAACATCTGGGAGGTGTTGGCAGTGGCAGTCAGCGCTGCCAGGCTCCCTAGGAAGAGACAGCAGGGGATCCTGAGGGGTGGGTGCCACTGGTGAGTCCTCTGCCATGAGAGGGACGAGTATCAGGGAGGGTTCCAAGGCCACGGTGCAAGTGTCCTTTGATTGGGGTAAACTTGGCTAATCCCCTGCTTCCTCTGCCTGCATGTCTCACAAAAGGTTTACATCCACACACTGCAGCAATGCCGGCCTGAGCCAAGCCACCCTGAGCCCGAGGAACACATCCCGAGTCCACGGACTTGGCACCCGCTGCTGCCCCCGGCCCGGGCAGCCAACTCCCCCCGGCAAACCCAGTAATTTTTGAGGTTTTTTCAATGTTTTTTAGCCTCGGCACCATGGCGCCCTGTCCCCACTTGTAAATACTTGCACCAATTTGTGCCCAGAGACTTCTGCCTAAGCGGGGCAGAGCATTGCTGGGGAAGTGGAGCATGAAATGTTGAAGCCGCAAATTATATTTAAATCCATGTAAATGATGAGGGCTGGCAGTGCCTAGGTACCAGGAGATGTGGTGGGAAATCCCTCTCGGACCTTCCCACTTAATGGTTTATCCAGCAGTTGACCAGAAGTGCTAACTTCCTCTGGGCAATCGCTCTGGGCTAGGAATCATCTGACAGAAGTGATTTAAATCTGGATGGTTCGGCCAGCTTTACACCTGATAGTTACTCAGAAAGCGTTAGCGGAAAAAAATAACTTTCAACTCCAAAGTAACTATTGATAAAACCCAGATGCAGTCTCGCATGGGACCCCACACCAAAGCCCCCGCCCCCCCGGCCGAATCTGATACCCGCCCCTTACTGATGCAACCCCCTTCCTCCCGAAATGAACTGAACTCCCCCCGCACTGTCCTCCGCGGCCCCCCCACCTCCCCCTGCACTGTCCCCGCGAACCCCCCTCCCATCTCCGACAGTCTTCCCCAATGCTTAGCACCAATTCCCCAGTGGTTAGCACTGTTGCTTCACAGTGCCAGGGTCCCAGGTTTGATACCTGGCTTGGGGCACTGTCTGTGCGGAGTCTGCATGTTCTCCCCATGTCTGCGTGGGTTTCCTCCGGGTGGATTTCCTGAAAAGACATGCTTGTTGGGTGAATTGGACATTCTGAATTCTCCCAGTCTATCCAAACAGGCGACGAGGGGATTTTCACAGTAACTTAATTGCAGTGTTAATGTGAGCCTACTTGTGACACTAATAAAGATTATTATTATTATTTAAAACTTACCTGCTCCCTTTAACTGTCCTTTGAAACTTTCTCTTCCCCTTCAAAGCAGCTCATGAGGGGCAGTGGCACGGGCGGCACATGGCGCAATAGTTAGCACTGGGACTGTGACGCTCAGGAACCGGGTTTGAATCCCGGCCCTGGGTCACTGTCCGCGTGAAGTTTGCAGATTCTCTCCATGTCTGCGCGGGTTTCACCCCCACAACCCAAAGATGTGCAGGTTAGAGGCCACGTTAAATTGGCCCTTAATTGGAAAAAAAATGTGTTGGGCAACGACATACCTCTCTGCGCCCTAGATACATTACGAATCTGTCGGGGGTGAGTTAATTTTCCGCCCCCGCCCCCCCCCAGGCCCGACCGATGGCAATGCCAACCTGCCACCTGGGCACCCTGGCACTGCCAGTTTGACATCCTGACAGTGCCACCTGGGTACCCGGCACTGCCACCCTGGCATCCTGGCAGTGCCACCTGGGTGACCGCATGGTTCTGTCAGGGTGCAGGGCTGGCAGTGCCTCGGTCCCTGGAGAGTGCCAGGCTGCCACCCTGGCCTGTACCCACCCAATCCGGAGTCTCCAATGGCCTGGGGAACCCCCCCCCACCCCCACCCCCACCCCCAAGCTTCAGTTAAATATTCGATCTGAATCTCGCCCAGTGAGGGTGAAATCCAGATCACGCCGGGCAGAGCGTGTCGGGTGACTCCACGGAGCCCGATTTGGGGATCGCGCAGATCTGGATGCAATGGGGTCGCTGAATCGCACCCTATGATCTGCAGCTGGAGATGAATAGCCTCTGATTTCCACTTATGCTGGAAGCACAAATCAGAGGCGATTCACCACCCTTGACATGTAAATGTATGTATGGCAGTGATTGTGAGAAATGCCGTTGCAAATTCTGCTATCATAAGACCATAAGACATAGGAGCAAAATTAGGCCACTCGGCCCATTGAGTCTGCTCCGCCATTCAATCATGGCTGATATTTTTCTCATCCCCATTCTCCTGCCATCTCCCCATAACCCATGATCTCCTTATTGATCAAAAACCTATCTATCTTGCCTTAAAGACACTCAGTGATTTGGCCTCTAAAGCCTTCTGCGGCAAAGAGTTCCACAGATTCACCACCCTCTGGCTGAAGAAATTCTTCCTCATCTCTATTTTAAAGGATTGTCCCTTTAATCTGAGATTGTGTCCTCTAGTTTTTCCTCCAAGTGGAAACATCCTCTCCACGTCCACTCTATCCAGGCCACGCGGTATCCTGTACGTTTCAATAAGTTCCCCACTCATCCTTCAAAACTCCAACGAGTACAGACCCAGAGCACCTGGCTCTAGCTGCCAATACGCCCTGGAGCATTGCCAGGTCCGGGCCGTGCATACGCACTGCAGCGGCCTGCAGCGGCTACTTCATGGCGGACGCAGTCCGCGGACCCGGTCCGTGAAATAATCCCACCCCTATGGCTGGCTCGTGCGCCCCGGATCACTCCCCCACATTGCCTCCAGTCCCGAATAATGTTCCCTCCCGCCCACGGATCGGCCCTCCCCCGACTGTGGCTGCGCTGGACTACGTCCGCAGCCGCCATGCTGAGTTCTCAACGGGTGAGACCACACGTGTCCCACACCGTCTGGAACTCGGCTGGTCGGGGACGAGTACTAGAGTATGCCGCTTTGGAGCATCATGAAAGCGGCGCCGCCCCCGATTTGGTGGAAAACTTGGATTCTCCGGCCGTTTGCTGAACGCGATTTCAGCGTTGCCCACCTGAGGGCTAAAAGGAAGATCCGCCGATGGAGAATCCAGTCCTTTACATTTCAAACTCAACGGGCTGAATTCTCCATCCGCGGATCTTCCTTTTCGCCGGCAGCGCACGCATGCCGGTGGGCTTCCGACGGTGTGGAGGTGCCCGTAATGGAAAACCCCATTGGCCGGCTGCTGGGACGGAGAATCCCGCTGCAGGCGGGTCACGCTGCACCAGAAAATGTGCCAATGGTGCCATGCACCAGAAAACGGGACTGAGAATCCCGCCCAAAGTCTGAGAAAAACAGTCTGAGCTGAAGCAAGGTGGGCCTAAGTAGCTCAAAAAGACTTTGCTTTGAAATGAAATCAGAGGGATAGACGCAAGTGAGTATTATCATGCAGCATGGTGCAGATGTATTCTGCAGCTTGAAAGAAAATGATGACTTGTCACTGATTTGGTTACAACCATGCAATTACCATGACTTTATGATAGTGGTGTTGGGTCAATCAAAGTGGAAGAGCTGATCGATCAGTTTAGAAGGAGAGACTGTCCTTGCAGCTGGGATGTAAGTCCATGAATCTTGGACAGCCAGATGTGTCCATACCTGAAAGAATTTGATGCCTTAATTTAAATTTTCCATTCATTTTCTAAACTTTAAACTTTCATTGTAACCTTCACATAAATTATTCAATTAAATTATTTGTGGGCATGAATGGGATTCTATGGGTGGAATTTTCCATGCAACCCACCACATGTTTTGCGGAGGCGGCTCACCATTGGCTGGTGATGGGATCTTCTGGTCCCGCCGTTGTCAACGGGGTTTCTGTTGAATGCACCCTTTGTGCTGGGAATCCATGCCATCGGCGGGACTGGGACTATGTATTTTACTATTGTGAAAGATTTCAACGTCCAAAGACACTCATGTGTTTTTCATGTGTAATTACAACTTCCAAAAACACCGGGAGGGATTTTCCAGCTGTTCTTGCAAACAGGATCTTCTTGTTCCGTCAACGGCGAACACACACTGCAGGTTTCCAGGCGGTGTGGGGTGGTTTCAATGGCAAATCTCATTGATAGCAGCGGGGCAAGAAGATCCTGTCACCGGCCAATGGCCACCTCCCGCCAGAAAGAAACAAGCCACGCGGCATGGATAGAGTGGAATGGCAGGCACTCTTTCCCAGGGTGGAGGGGTGAGTCACCAGGGAGCATACGTTTAAGGTCTGTCGGGCAAGGTTTAGAGGAGATGTGGTGGGTGGTGAGTGCCTGGGACGCGTTGCCAGGGGAGGTTGTGGAAGCAGATACATTAACGGCGTTCAAAAGGCATTTTGACAAATACATGGCGACGATGGGTCGAGAGGGATGCGGCACAAGGAAGTGCTGAGGGTTTTGGTCAAGGTTAGTATCGTGACCGGTACAGGCTTGGAGGGCCAAAGGACCAGTTCCTCTTCTGTATTGTCCTTTGTTCTATGTGGCATGCCAGAACCCCCCCCCCACTGTGAGACAAATCGTGTCAGAAATATGTAAGATCCAAAGGAAAATTTATATTAAAGTGAAATTTTCTGAAACCATCATTTAAAATCAGCGAATCATGTTTGCTACGGCTTGTGTGTAAGAGATCCTGCTTTTAAAATGGATAATGTCATTATCCAATTTACATCTGCACCATCAAAGCTATTTACCAATGGAGAACTGTGCCGCTGGCCAGGGGGGCTTCTGCCAGGGACGGGGGAAGTGGTGGGGGGTGGTCAGGAGGTGGGTTGTGGGTTCAGGGCGAACGGGCACGGAGCACCATAGCGGCGGCCTACTCACGAGGCTGAATGCCCACTGTGAACTTAGGGCCACAGGTCGTATGCCCCCCCCCCAACGGCGCCTCCTTAGGTGTCCTCTGACCCCAGCTGACACATCAGCGGGATGGGCACACTCCAGTGCCATCTTGTTGGCTGGGATCGTCTGTGTGGGGATTGTAATGTGTATATATGGCTGCAGCTTGTCAGCCTCCCGAGGTTGAATCATTGACCCGGCAAATTCGGCACCGTTTCTCATTGGAATTGATTGTGTCCCACGTGGCGCCAGTGCTAGCCCCTCCACAGTCGTTGAATCGATTCAGGTTCGGCGCCAGTTTTGCTGTCATGAAAAGCCACGAGTCCTGCCTCGGCGTCAACATTTAGTCTCAGGAATGGAGAATCCTGCCGCAGATCTTTATTCTTGTCATTGCATTGGGCTTTCAGATAAATTGTGTCCTCTTGGTGTGATTATTGTACAGCCTCAACTTTACTCCTGCGCGCTTTATTTTTGGCTCACTTCACACAAGTCTATACGTCTAAACCTTTCCTATCCATGTATCTGTCCAAATGCCTTTTAAATGTTGTCAATGTCCCTGCCTCAACCACTTCCTGCTCATTCCACATATGTACCACCCTCTGTGTAAATATGCTGCTCCTCGGGTTCCCATTATATTCTTTCCCCTCTTAACTTAAACCTATTCCCACTAGTTCTTGATTTCATAACCCTGGGAAAAAGACTGAGGGCATTCACCCTATCCATGCCTCTCACCCTATTCACCTCTATAAGATCACCCCTCAGTCTCCTACGCTCCAAATAAAAAAGTCCGAGCCTGTTTTATTGTTTAGTAGTTTTATTTGCTTTAGATAATCTTTTAGTTGCCTGAATTCATTGGGTTCTGCAAACTGTGTTACTGCAGTCACATACTGATCAGTTGACTCCTTTCCACCTCAAATCTGAATGTTGGACACGGACCTGTTCATAGGTTTATGTTTACTTGGGGTTCAAAACATGCCTTCCAAGCGTTCAAAATTTCTGCAACTTGGCTCTTCTGTCCTTCAGAGAAATTTAGGTTGAGATACATTTGTAGTAGCTTCTCTCCAACAGTGTTAAAAGTGTGAAGGCATGTTTTGAACCCCAAGTAAACATAAACCTATGAACAGGTCTGTGTTCAACATTCAGGTTTGAGGTGGAAAGGAGTCAATTGATCAGTATGTGACTGCAGTAACACAGTTTGCAGAACCCAATGAATTCAGGCATGTTAATTAAATCTGTTGAAATCCCAAGGAAAAACTGCCCGTTTTGCCACATCAACTTTCATTTTGACAGAAGCTGGGAGAGGGAAATTCAGTCATTGAGACTCGCCTAGTGATCCAACTGCAGCCTGTTTTTTTGTTTACTTTTCCTCTTTGGTGGCCCCTTCGTACACAATGCGTTCTTCTTTCGGTAGCTGTGCTTCTACACAGCTCTTTAAACTCAATCTCAGCTCCATTTCTGGCATCATAATTGATGTGACCATCAATTCACTCGAAGACACGTGGAGAAGTAAACCGTGGTTTTAATCAGCTTAGAACTGAGTCTGCCTGTGACAGGTACAACACTGAAGGCGGCCCCGCAGGTTAGCAGCTCTTATACTTCCTGTAAAGTGGGTGGAGCCATGGTCGGAGCCCGTACATGCCCCAACATATCCCCTGTTGTTGAAGCCACACAGTGGCCCATAGGTAGAGCCCACAGGGTTAATAACATAACACAGTGCACTGGTGAATTATCAGTAATTATACATTCACCCCTGTTTAAAAATGAAGTCCGGCGGGGGTGACGGGCTCATAGATTCAGTCGGTCCGGTGCCCGGATCGTACGTTGCGACCGCCGAAGCACTGGTGTTCCAGCCGCTTCGGGTGGCTGTGGAAGTGGGTCCGGAGCGTGGACTCCGGCAGCGGCTCTTCCAGAGCTTCATTCCTGTAGACTGGTGTGGCGGGTGGGAGGGAGCGCGGGAACCATATAGGGGTGGAGCGCTGAACATGGGAGGTTGGACGGGACATAGTGTGGGGTATGCAGTAGTGGGAGTGGTGTTAGAGCCTGCGGGCGCCAGGTACCGGTGGGAGACGGTATCTTGCCGACCATCAGCGTGTTCGACGTATGCATAGTGTGGGTTGGAGTGCAGGAGCTGGACCCTCTCTACCAGGGGGTCAGTCTTATGGCTCTGAACATGTTTTCAGAGGAGGATTGGACCCGGTGTCATCAGCGAGGCCCCTGAGGTAGCTCCCCTAGGGAAAACAAACAAACGGTCATGAGGAGTCTGGTTTTTGACCGTGCAAAGGAGGGATCTAATAGAGTGGAACGCATCGGGGAGGACTGCCTGCCAGTGAGAAACTAGGAGATTCCTGGACCGCAGGGTCAGTAGGACGGTCTTCCAGACCGTCGCGTTCTTCCTCTCCACCTGCCCGTTTCCCCTGGGGATATAACTGGTAGTTCTGCTCGAGGCGATGCCCTTACTGAGCAGGTACTGACGCAGTTCGTTGCTCATGAACGACGAGCCCCTGTCGCTGTGGACATAACTGGGGAAACCAAACAGGGTGAAGATACTATGCAGAGCTTTAATGACAGTGGGGGTGGTCATATCAGGGCAGGGGATGGCAAACGGGAAGTGGGAGAACTCATCTATGATGTTAAGGAAGTACGTGTTGCGGTTATTGGAGGGGAGGGGCCCTTTGAAATCGATACTGAGGCGTTCAAAGGGCCGGGATGCCTTTACCAGGTGGGCCTTATCCGGTCGATAGAAGTGCGGTTGACACGCCGCACAGATTTGGCAGTCTCTGGTTATAGCTCTGACCTCCTCGGTGGAGTAGGGCAGGTTGCGGGCCTTGATGTAATGGGCGAGCCAGGTGACCCCCGGGTGGCAGAGGTCATCGTGGATAGCCCGTAGTCGGTCATCAATTCACTCGAAGACACGTGGAGAAGTAAACTGTGGTTTTAATCAGCTTAGAACTGAGCCTGCCTGTGACCGGTACAACACTGAAGGCGGCCCCGCAGGTCAGCAGCTCTTATACTTCCTGTAAAGGGGGTGGAGCCATGAGCGGAGCCCGTACATGCCCCACCATATCTCCTGTGGGTGAAGCCACACAATGGCCCATAGGTAGAGCTCGCAGGGTTAATAACATAACACAGTGCACTGGTGAATTATCAGTAATTATACATTCACCACAATATTATGAGCTCAATGAGGTACAGTGCTAATTGTACACTATCTTTCTTCGGAATGAATGTAACCTTGCTGCTTCCTTTCTTCTGGCAGAGGTAAACTAACTATGGCAAGTCAGGTTAGTACATGATTGCAATTCAGTCCAAACAGTCAATAATTTCTGGGAGGGACGTGGTGGACATACAGGAAATCTGAGTGCATTGTAGATGACAGGAACTTTCCTGCTGTATTCCTTCTTCACAGACAGGGAAGCAAGGGCAACCCCCTGTACATTCTGTTGGGGGGAATAAATGAACTGAGTCCTTTAAGACCATATCGAACTTCAACAAAAATGTTTTTTTATTCAACATGCATGAGGGAGAACAAGACTCAGGAGCTGTAATTCCAGCTTGCTTCCGAGCTACTCTGCTCCTCAAAAGTTCTTACACATTAGCATACCTTTTGAGTTACAAAGCATTACATTTACATTTGGTCATCATATTGTTACATTGAATTTGTTACAGTTCTGTTCTGATCACATGATGTGGTTCCATTTCCCTGTGAGCTTTAACTTTAATTGTTTTCTGGACATCTCCTTTCTACCTGTTTACAATATCAAAGCATTGTGTTTGTCAAGCCAGTTTCAATGGTTTGTTAATTGTCCCCATTTCCCTGATACTTAATTAGTTTCCAGAGGCACAAGGCTAGACATTGTGGAGCCTCGTTAAGCGGTACCAATTTTCTTACTGTAGCTGGAGTCTTGGAAAGGTCTCACCTGGGGTGCACAGCCAGGCTGCCTGTTTAATCCTTTCTATTCCTTCTTCTCCTGCTGTCGGCGTGAATCCTGCCCCGCCGTCCTCCAAATTCTCTGGCTCCCCAAAAACCGGCCCGGCGTGAGTCGCACCGCCCGCCTCGGAGAATGGCGGGATCCGGCTCCCCTCAATGGGCCTCGGGGCTGCCCGAATTCTCCCACCCACGATGGGCCGAAGTCCCGCCCGTCTTTTGCCAGTCCCACTGGCGTAAATTGGAGTAGGTCCTTACCGGCGGGACCAGGCGGCGCGAGCGGCCTCTGGTGTTCTCTGGGGGGGCGCGGGGGGATCTGGCCCCGGGAGGTGCCCCCACAGTGGCCTGGCCCGCGATCGGGGTCCACTGATCTGCGGGCGGGCCTGTGCCATGGGGGCACTCTATCCTTCCATACCAGTCCACCATTCCCGGTGCGGAAATGCAGCCCTCTGCGCATGCGCGGGGATGACGCCAGCACATGCTGGCGCTCCCGCACATGCACCAACTCGCGCCGGCCGGTGGAGGCCCTTCGGCGCCGGTTGGCGTGGCGCCAACCTCCTTTCCCGCCGGATTCCGCACCTTTGCGGCAGCCCGACGCCAAAGTGGTTCACACCACTCCGTCCCGCCGGAGTTGCCCGCCCCGCCGATTACGGAAGAATCCCGCCCCATGTATTTTTGACTCAAATGATGGGAAAACTGCATAGCAATTTCCACTAAGTATGCCCCAAAACCTTTTGCTGAATGTCACTTCATCCAAATGCTACCTGTCCCATCAGACCTGTAAGATAAGCTTAGTTTCGATGGGTAAGACATTCAGGCCCAAAAATAGATGGCATTGATGAGGGCGGAAACACAGTGATCAATCTTAGAGAGGAAATAATGGCAGAACTATTGGAAAAATAATTATGAAAGAAGAAAAAAACTTATTACACAGCTGCTAACATTTTAATGAATGCTTTGTTTCATCCTCTGGATTTTTATTTTGCTTAGAAGTTGCATGATGTAATTACTTAAAAGTAATATATGGCAGAAACTGTACATATTATTGGCCAAATCTATTCAACTCATGATTTGTGACCATGGCAACCCATTTCCAACTTTCTTTATCTCTGGTACATCAAAATCGATTAACTCAGGACATAGCTTATAAACTACTGTCTCAGTAATGGTTCCACATGCGTATGCAGATTGATTTAAATAGAAAATGTCCATCTGTATTGAGCACAAAATAATATTTCAACATTGGGATAATTCAAAATACATTCAGGAACAAAGGACTAGATTAACTCGGGTTCTGCCTTATTTAATCTCTTCAAGTGACCACATTAGAACAAGTTTTGTTTCATTTTAGGATTTTGGTTTATAAAGAACATCTCAACTCTGAAATATATTTTACGGATTATTTTCGCCCTGTCACATGTTGTACTTTGATCGCCTCCAAACTCGATCCCTACTCATCTTGAATTACCATCCTATAAAAAAAGCAGTGTGCCAATTTTGAGACAGCAGAGGTGTTGAGAGAGTTTGATGGTGAAGCTGGGTGCACCAGCATATATGTGAAAACTAATGCTGTGATTTAGGATGATGCCACTGAGGAGCTACATGTAGGTGAGAAATAAGAGAAACCGGATAGATCCTTGGAAGATCAGATGTAACGGTGCAGGAGAGGAAAGTATAATAATTGATGGTGATTCTCTGGCTATAATGAGATAGTTAAGAACGGAACCAGGCAAGTACTGTCCCAGCCAGCTGGGTGACTATGGAGATACGTTGGAGGAAGATGGAGTGCCAAACTGTGCCAAAGGCTACAGCCAGGTCTAGAAGGATGAATAGGGATAGTTTGCCTTTCGACACTGCCTCATAGAATGCTAATTCCCACTTTCGGTGCTGTGGAAGGGATGGAAATCTGATTGGAAAAGATGGCTTTCTGGGAAAGATGGACATGAATTTAGGAGATGCAAACATCTTCAAGGATTTTTGGAAGGAAAAGAAGTTGGAGATGGGCGGCAGTTTGGAATAATGCTGGGGTCAGTGGTTGGTTTCTTAAGGAGTGAGATGATGATGACAAATGTGAAATAGAGGGCTCAATTCAACTAATTTGGAACAAGGTCCCATAGCGAACGCATTTAGTGTGTTTCCCGATGCTAAACACATGACTATACAATGCGACTCGCACTGTATAAGGGGCCTCAGCGGAAATCACGCACCAAGGTCGCACATAGCCTCGTTTTACACACTGAGAAGCTCCTCTTGCTGGAACTCCCCAGAGTAGCGAGAGATCCGTCCCGATCTCCGATGCCTCCGAAGCGACCTCCTCCCAGCACAAACTCACTATGAGAGGGTCCCCGCCACCCCCAACACCCACGCACTGCACCCCCAGCCCGATCGTGCGCGTGCAAAAAAATGCCAGCTTGGCACCACCAGCCTGCCACCCTGGCAGTGCCCATACCAGCTAAAAGTGCCCCCAGGCACCTTGGCAGGTGACACTGCCAGGGTGCCCAGGTGGCCCCAGCAGTGCCATGGCACCAGCCTGCTCAAAGCGCATGCAGCTGGGGGCCTCCAATCCCCTGGGAGAACTCCACAAGTGCTGTTCCATCTGGTCCCCATTTGTAGAGGCCAGTATCAAATGACGCTCACCCAAGGTCTCCGTGGCAAAGGGGATGAATCCCAAAGTCTCAGGTACCAAATCTGCACATTAGAGTGAGATTTCAGGGCAGCATGGTAGCATAGTGGTTAACACAATTGCTTCACAGCTCCAGGGTCCCAAGTTCGATTCCCGGCTTGGGTCACTGTCTGTGCGGAATCTGCACATTCTCCCCTTGTCTGTGTGGGTTTCCTCCGGGTGCTCCGGTTTCCTCCCACAGACAGTCCAAAGATGTGCAGGTTAGGTGGATTGGCCAGGCTAAATTGCCCTTAGTGTCCAAAATTGCCCTTAGTGTTGGGTGGGGTTACTGGGTTATGGGGATAGGGTGGAAGTGTGGACCTGGGTAGGATGCCTTTTCCGAGAGCTGGTGCAGACTTGATGGGTCGAATGGCCCCTTCTGCACTGTAAATTCTATGAGTCTATGGGTCTATTAGCTGTCTCACTCTAATATGCAGATTTGCCAAAAATTGATCCAAGCGTTTCGTAATGCAACTGGCCCGCTCCCATACGTGAAGCCGTGCCACCCTATCCCGTGTACTGACTTTGAGACGCGATCTCATCAGAGGGGTGGAATTTGGGTGAGCTGCTGGCCACTGTAACCACTCCATAGGACAGGTCTGGGTTGGCGCCCTCTCCTCCCAGTTGGTGCCCATAGGGCCCTGAGGTTCACCTTGGGACGGAGGGGCAGCTGGTTTGAGCCTGGTTGCCCCTGCATCATCTGGCTCTGCCAGGTCTGGTGGTTCCTCATGGTCTGCACCATCGTGTTGACGCCCTCGGCTATCCTCCTCAGTGATTGGGCCATTCTCTGCAGCGCCTCGAGCATTCCCATCTGAGAGCGGGACATATCCCACAGAACCTCATCAAGGTCAGCCTGGGGTAATATCCCCCAGTGAGGCAGAGATTCTGCTGAGGCCCTCAGCCATGGCCGTCACTGACTGCGCAACACCTTGGACACCTTCACTAATGCATCAGGCTCTCTACTGCAGTCACCACTGTTATGGGCCAGGGTCTAGAGAACCCCAAAGTGTATTATGGAGTTCACCTGACCCACAACTTTTAATAGATTGTGGTATGGGGAGCAAACGGCCCACTCTACAGGTGTGGTGCAGCAGAAATGGAAAAGTATTTTTTTAAAGCAAAACAATATTTATTCTATGAACTCAAGTTAACGTTTTAAAACACACAGTGAACATCTTAGCAACCATTAATTCAAATACAACCCCCAAAGACTACAACATAAAGTAATCCTTTAAGCTTTCCTTTTAACATCCACACGACTTAAATACAAAACCTTTAACAGAAGCACATCAGGTTAAAGTCACTACTGAAACCATTAATAATTCTGAATTCACCAAATGATCAAGAGATAGTCTTTTGATGGCAGAGAGAACAGCAGTACACCTGCTTGGTCTGGCTTCAGCTCCAACACTGAAAACAAAACTAAAACACATCCTGCAGCAAACAACCTAAAACGAAAGTAAAAAGCTGACAGACAGCCCAGCTCCACCCACACTCTGACATCACTGATAAACACCAATTTCTTAAAGATACATTTCTTAAACACCCATTTCTTAAAGGTACTCTCACATGACACTCCCTATCAGTGTCATGGTCACACCTTAATGCTCCGGGTATACCTCTTCCACAGGCTCAGCAGCAGGCTGACACCCAACTGGGTCGTGGGGACCAGCAGACCTCCGACTGCTGTCTCGCCTGGGGGTTCCTGCCTCAACCTGATGTACATCAGCAGCAATGTGGTGCTCACCAGATTGTGCCCCAGAAATCTGACCGTTAACATTTCCCACCGAGGTGTGTGTATCTGTGCTGCTGGAGGGTGGGGATGACAACTGTGACGCCTCAGTCGTGTCTTCCTCGAAGCTATCCTCCGAGGTGTTCTCCTGGGAGGCTGGATAAGGTGCCACCTGGGATGGGTCGGCATCATCTGCTGGAGGACCTGTGGGAGAATGGACATGTGGTCAGTAGGAGGAATAGGTCAGTCAGTTTGACAGAAGCTCTGGCTGGGGCCCGGTGGTTCCTCACCTCTGCGGCATCCGCCAGCCTCTTCTCTGTTCTCAGCCACCCCGTCACCTTCAGGGCCCGCTCCTCAAAGGAGGTGAGGATTCTTATGTCCAGCATGCCATGATCAGTCTGCTCTTCTCCCGGCTATTGTGGGAGAGCTTTTCCTGGCAAGACACAGAGAGGGAATCATTAGCCACTTACTCATGCTGCCCGGTGTTGATTGCTGACCTTTTTCTGGCACTAGAGGCCAGTCCTCCTGGTCACACTCCCGGTGCTCCCAGCCACCACCTCATCTCAGGCAGCACTGGCTGCCCTGTGAATGACCCACAGGGATCCTCGGGGAACAGGACATCCATCCTGACCTCCACTGAGTCTAGGAGCCAGACCAGATCTGCATCTCTGTATCTTGGGGCCGGTTGGGTGCCATTGTTGCGAACTGGCTTGGGTTGGCTGAGTAAGAGCTGTTTAAGTGCTGCTCGAACTTGTTAGCGGGGGGCTGGCGAGCACAGTACCAGTGAATTGGCTGGCGACCCTTCATTTGCGGCAAGATGCCCATGGGGCCTCGTTACTTGGACTAGTTAACGTTGAATAAGTTGCCACCTCGCTGGGCTGAACGCCGGGAAGCCCCCGGCACTTCCCGCTCGCTACCACACTTAGAAATCTTTCTGGAGAATCCTGGTCTACGTGTCATTTTGGGTAAGTTTGGCAGGGTGTTTCTTGCCAGCTTTCTGGGTGAGATCCACATTGCTATTCAACCACACAGGCATTTTTGGGGCCCTGGGGAGTTTCTCCTCGGTTGAAAATGTGGAAATTTTTCTCATTACCGGGGAGCTGGACTGGCCGGTGATAATGACTCCTCAGAGATCGTGCTTTCATTTTGAAAGGGTGCCCCGATCTCTCAGTGAGATTGAGGGTCCCCCACACCACCACACCTACGTGCAATGTCATCTCTGCCCACATAGGCATTACCCCACACCCGCCCCAAGTGAGGACACCCTGCTATGGAGTCACTGATGGCCCTCCCCCTTTCAGACCTTCCTCAACCCCCCTTTCGGAATCCCCCCTCTTTCAGGTCCCCCACAAGGAACCCCCCCCAACCTATACGAGGCTTCTCCACAGTCGTCCTTCACCTCCTCCCTTCATACTGCCCCTCATACCCCTTTCTTGGATATGGCCCCCCTCAGGCCCAGACCCTTGGCAGTACCAACCTGGCATCTGGGCACCCTGGCAATGGCACCCATGCACCCTGGCGATGCTCCTTGCAGCCTGACAAAGCCACCTGGGCACCTTTCAGTGCCACGGTCGCAGTGCCAAGTTAACAGACTGCCAGTGCGAAGGCGCCCGGGTGCCAAAGGGAGAGCCAGGGGGTGTCCTGACCACCCAGGGGTCTCCAATGGCCTGGGAGCCGCCCCCAGGTGCTGTTATGCCTGGTCCACGTTTGTGTGGACCAGTACTAAATGACACCAGGTCGAGGCCATGTTGGGGAGGCCAATAGTTCTCGGGCCCAGGAGAATCCAGCCATGCATATTTAAATTAAACTAATGGCTCATTTATATATGCTGGGCGAGATCCAGATCGTGACGTCTCACGAGGTTTGGTTGCATCTCGCAAGACATCTAAAGTGCAGCGAATCCTGTGAGTGGCGTCTCATGAGATTCGATGGCCTCGTCCGGTCACCAGGTCGGGCATGACAAGGCTGGTAAATCATGCCCATAGTTTCAAGATGCATATGTCTCTCACAGAAAATAGAAATCTCAATGTAAACATCTTGTTTAGTGTCAGCTTGGCTTCCTGTCCTGAGCTAATAATCTAGGCTGACACCTCAATGTTGAAATGAATGGGTAGTGCTTTGTCAGTGGCAGCCTTTGGATGAACAGTTAAACTGAAATCCCATCTGTTTGTTAAAGCAATTATCAAAGAATTTACAGTGCAGAAGGAGGCCATTCGGCCCATCGAGTCTGCACCGGCTCCTGGAAAGAGCACTCCACCCAAGGTCAACACCTCCACCTCACCCAACACTAAGGGCAATTTTGGACACTAAGGGCAATTTATCATGGCCAATCCACCTAACCTGCACATCTTTGGACTGTGGAAGGCAACCGGAGCACCCGGAGGAAACCCACGCACACACGGGGAGGATGTGCAGACTCCGCACAGACAGTGACCCAAGCCGGAATCAAACCTGGGACCCTGGAGCTGTGAAGCAATTGTGCTATCCGCAATGCTACCGTGCTGCCCTTAGCTCTAGCCAAATTGATTCTATTCTTCCCCCCTCTGGGATATACTCTTCTCCAGCATTGCAATGCTCTCCCTAATCAATAATCCCCTCCTCCTTCCTAAACACTCTGCATCCAGGATTATATAACACCTAGTCCTGCTCTTTCTTGAGGTAGCCACAACATTATAATTCCACATGACAATCTGCATTGAGAACTCACCAATCTTATTTACCATACATTAACATTTTACTTTTTGCTAAAGTTTCCCCAATAGGCCCGCAGCAGGGCTTTAAAACAGAACAAGTATGCCTTATTTCCATATATATTATGCACAGGTTACCTTGTCCCACAATACAACTTGGTGCAACATCCCAGTGCTTTCTATTAAAGCGAAATTTTCTGTTGCCCACCATGCCTGGGAGGGAGCAGCACCAGTAATCAGTAACTTGCTAAAGACCCGCAGCTAGTACCCTGGTCCAAATTTGAAGGGAATTAGCAAAAGGACCAAAGAGGAGATGAGTTTTGTTGTTATCAAATGCGTTATTTTGTTCTTGAATGTGCTAAACTTTCAAAAGGGAATTGAATAAATACTGGAAGGGGTGCAAATTGCATGCTGATGGGGAAAGAACAGGAAAGCGAGAATGATAAGATTGAACTTTCATAGATGCGATGGACTGAAAGTTTTGAAGCAGAACTTTTAATGGACAATTGTATGTTGGTTGAATATGTACTTTGAAAATTACATTGACTCAGGATCCCAACATCATCCTGCTCAGTTCCGGGTCAAACGTTAGCAAGGGGAGATGGTGGCATAGTGTAATAAATAATCTTTATTATTGTCACAAGTAGGCTCACATTAACACTGCAATTAAGTTACTGTGAAAAGCCCCTAGTCGCCATATTCCGGCACCTGTTCGGGTACACAGAGGGAAAATTCAGATTGCCCAATTCACCTAATAAGCACGTCTTTCGAGACTTGTGAGAGGAAACTGGAGCACCCGGAGGAAATCCAGGCAGACATGGGGAGAACGTAGTGGTATTATCACTGGACTTGTAAACCAGAGACCAGTACTCTGGGGACCCAGGTTCAAATCCTGCCACTGCAGATGGTGAAATTTGAATTCAATTAAAATCCGGAGTTACAAGTCTAATGTTGACCATGAAACCATTGTCGATTGTGGTAAAAACCCATCTGGTTCACTAATGTCCTTCAGGGAAGGAAATCTGCTGTCTTTACCCGGTCTGGCCTATATGTGACTCAAGACCTACAGCAATGTGGTTGACTCTTAACTGCCTCTCAAGGGCATTAGGAATGTGCAATAAATGCTGGCACAGCCTGTGATGCTCACGTCCTATGACCGAATAAAAAAAAAGGTTTATAGGCGAGTGAGAGACCTCTTGGAGCTGTCAGGTCAGAAATTGTCATATGCAAACAGCTCAAGAACTGTTGTTTTAACCAATCATCGTGGCTCAGGGTCAACTAGACAAGGACACAGCGGCGATACTTCTTCAGAGAAATTGACAGGTTGGGAAGGTTTTGAATGAGCCAACTAAAGAGATCCAGTCTTGTCCAGGTGAGAGGCTGCTGCTAACATCATTACTTCCCAAAGAGTGCTTTCAGTGCTTGACATGTGATTGCCACTTTGTGGAAGTCACTCCACCAGCCTTCACTCGCCTTCAGCTGAATCCTTCCACTGTCAAACTTCACCATTGCATGGGAGAAATGTATTCAGCTCCACTCTGCACTACTGACAAGAGGAGCAGCTCCACCAGTATCGGCAGCAGTAAGACCAGAAGCAATACCAGCAGCCTTCTCCCCAGCCACATGCCACTCCACAGGGCAGACGGCATGGACACAGTGATCTTGCGCTAAGGAAGTAAGAACCTCCAACACATTGGCCTGGGTTTTTCATCTTCAAGATGGGAATTACAGGCCATATCCTGATATCATATTCCAACTTCATGTCTGGCAGTGTATGCCCAAGCTATTTTCATGAATGGCAAAGTTGGGCTGAATTACCAGCTATGCTTCATGGCAGGCACAACACATGTCCCACATCAACCTGCCCCATATACCCCTTAGCCAACCCACTCCCATGTCCATTGTTATGGATGGAGTGATGAGAACTGTTGAAATCCCTGTCTTCTTTCCCTACTGACTATAAACAGTGCACTTCTGAAAGGAAGACGTTTGTGTGTTTTTTAATGCCTGAGATGAATAACCAGCAAAAGCTGTTTGTGGGTTTAAATAAAGAAGGATAATTGTTTATTTTAACACTCACCCCAAAATCTAGTAACATGCGCACACACACAAACAAACTCAAACAAAATACAGTTGAAGAGAATAGTGCACTCTTACAAGTTACAAGTACAGGCCTGGGGAAAATACGTCTTGACCCCTGAAATGAGTTTAGCTGAACTCAACTGCGACAGTAAATTTCAGGACTTTTTTCAAAGGGGTGGACTTTCTACTGGTTAAGTAGTCAGCTTCTCGTAGTCTCCTTAACAGGGGGAAAGTTTACTGCTTTGGTGAACCTGAAATGGATCAGGCATGGAGACCTTATGATTTTACACCCTTTGGTTCAAAAGGCAAAATGGCATTGCATTGTCTATTATGTCTCTTTTTGCAGACAGCATGCTCTGCCATGTGACTCCTCAAAGTTCCTTTTCTAAATATGGTTGATGAGATAACAGTCATTCAAGAACGACTTCAAAAAATCTATCAAGTGGTCATTACTATTTATTGGATAATGCATGACATTGTCAACACTGCTTTATTCCCATTCAAATAACAAAACCATCTCAGCTCTCAATCCACTTTCAAAATACAGTTAGCACACATTTATCTGCTGTATAGGGATGTCTGGATACACTACTTTGAGAAAGAAAAACCTTTGATATTGCTTCAAAGAAAGAGACCCGACCTTGTCAGAACAATGCAGCATCTGTAGCTGAAGTCTTCAGAAAGTCTTCACAAGTTCAGAAACTTCTTCAGAAGTTGCTTCTCAGCTTGTTTCAGCTCACCTTCCAGCCACACAATTCTGAACTGCTTGAAAATAAACTGTTAATCTGTTTGCAGACATGTCTTGAACTGAACTGCAATGAGAGCAGATGTTTGACTTCTGCTCACATCTCAATCTAAAACTCAACTGAACTGCTTTTCTGCAAAATGCCTGGTACCTTAGCTCCACCCATTAATTACATAATCTTACCAAGCTGAAATCCAATTAACTCGACAAGGAACCCCTTTCATCCCCAAAAAATCCACAAGCCCAACCTTTTTACGATGCCTTAATTGCACCTCTGGCTCCCAAAACCTTTCAAACCAGGGATCTTTAAAAACACTAATGCAGCACTCATACACACACTAGCCTAAGCTTTTAACGTTTACTGCACCAAATATATAGAATGCAATATATCTGAAATTCCAACATCTGATGTACAGGTCCACAGATCACTGAAAGTGGCAACGCAGGTGGATAAGGTAGTCAAGAAGGCACTTCCTTCATCAGTCAGGCCACTGAGTATAAAATTGGCAAGTCATGCTGCAGCTGTACAGAACCTTAGTTAAGCCACACTTGTAATATTGCATACAATTCTGGTCACCACACTACCAGAAGGATGTGCAGGCTTTGGAGAGAGTACAGAAGAGGTTTACCAGAATGTTGCCTGGTCTGCATACAGGAGTTTGGACGCCTTGTTGAAGTCGTACAAGACATTGGTATGACCACACATGGAATACTGTGTTCAGTTCTGGTCAACCTATTATAGGAAGGATATTGTTAATCTAGAAAGAGTGCAGAAGAGATTTATGAGGATGCTACCAGGACTTGATGGTCTGAGTTATAAGGAGAGGCTGGTTAGGCTGGGACATTTTTCCCTGGAGCGTAGGAGGCTTAGTGGTGAGCTTATAGAGGTCTATAAAATAATGGTACGAAGTCTTACAACACCAGGTTAAAGTCCAACAGGTTTGTTTCGATGTCACTAGCTTTTGGAGCGCTGCTCCTTCCTCAGGTGAATAAAATAATGAGGAGCATAGATAAGGTAGATAATCAACATCTTTTCCCAAAGGTAGAGGAGTCTAGAACGAGAGGGCATAGGTTTAAGGTGAGAGGGGAGAGTTACAAAAGAGACCAGAGGGGAAGTTTCTTCACACAGAAGGTGGTTAGCATCTGGATCGGGCTGCCAGAGGCAGTGGTGGAGCGGGTAAAATGTTGTCTTTTAAAAAGCAGTTAGACAGTTACATGGGCATGGTGGGTACAGAGGGATATGGGCCAAATGTGGGCAAGTGGAACTAACTTAGTGATAGAAACTGGGCGGCATGGACAAGCTGGGCCGAAGGGCCTGTTTCCATACTGTAAACATCTATCTATGTAGGATATTAGCTTTGAGGAGAGATTGAATAAGGTCAGATTGTTTTTACTGGAACGATGGAGGTTGAGGTGCAGCCTGATAGAAGTTTACACAATGGCATGGACAGAGTGGATAGTTAGAAGCTTAGTCCCAGGATTGAAAAGTCAATTACGAGAAGACATATGTTTCAGGTATGCATAGTTTAGAGGGGATGTTTGAGGGCCATGGTTTACACAGAGGACAATAGTTGCCTGGGACTCGCAGCCGGGAAAGGTGGTGAAACAGGTACGATAACAATGGTTAAGAAGGATCTTGACAAATACATGAATAGGATAGGAATATAGGGATAAAGATCCCGGAACTGCAAAAGGTTTTATTTTAGACATGCAAAATGATCAGCAGAAGCTTGGAGGGCCGAAGGGCCTGTTCCTGTGCTGTACTCGTCTTTGTTCTTTATTCCTTGTTCATCACAATAAGCACTCTCCAGCCCAGGCAACATCCTGGTAAATCTCCTCTGCACCTTTTCGAGTGCTATTATTTCCCTCCTATAATGTGGATTCCAGAACTGCATACAATACTCTCGCTGTGGGGTGTAATAATGTACAGGGAGAGAGAGGAACAAATGGAGCTGCAGGGTGTGTTGGCCTGAGCAGTTTTGTGGAGGAGAATATCATATGCGGGGTTTGGTACCTGAACGTGCTAATCTACTCTTTCCCATCCTCCTGAGGCCCTTGATCTTGTTAGTACATTGTCTCCAGCTTGGAGGGACCAAACTCCTCAGCGTTGTCCAAACATGCTTGCTTGTTTTGAAAGGCCATCCTCTTCCTTCCATCTATGGGAGAGCTCACCTCACTTCAGCCTTTCAAATCCCACAGCCATATCTCTGGGGCACCACAGTAGCACAGTGGTTAGCACAGTTACTTCACAGCTCCAGGGTACCAGGTTCAATTCCCGGCTTGGGTCAATGTCTGTGCGGAGTCTGCATGTTCTCCTCGTGTCTGCGTGGGTTTCCTCCGGGTGTTCCGGTTTCCTCCCACAATCCAAAGATGTGTAGGTTCGGTGGATTGGCCATGATAAATTGCCCTTAGTGTCCAGAAAGAATAGGTGGGGTTGCTGGATTACGGGATTAGGTTGGAAGCACGGACTTAAGTCTTTCCAAGGGCCGGTGCAGGCCAGATTGGCCGAATGGCCTCCTTCTGCACTATAAATTCTATGAGTCTATAAATCTCAAGAGTTCAAAGCCTGGTAAGAGGTGGGCAGCCTTTCCATGTACTTCTTCATTTCGGTGGTTGCTACCACCTCAAGAACCCATGTCCAGTTGAGTTTTTCTGACCCATGACAGGGTCCCTTGAATTAGAAATAATTGCTTTGACAGATTTAGCACATCATGCAATTTGTACTTTCTGGTTGCAGGATGCGAATCATGTGCCTCAAGCCACAACAAAGCCCATTTCAATGGCAATCGGATTTCTAACCTGTGACAGGTCCTAATCTCTTGCCAGTGATTAGTCCTTTAAAATTTTGCTCTATCATTCTATGGACTAAACGTACATTTCACATGTTGTCTGTAGGATCTTTCTGCCTGTAAATTTGGTCCATAATACTATTTGCACTTTAAAAGGGCAGCACGGTAGCATAGTGGTTAGCACAATTGCTTCACAGCTCCAAGGTCCCAGGTTCGATTCCCGGCTTGGGTCACTGTCAGTGCGGAGTCTGCACGTTAGAACATAGAACAGTACTGCACAGTACAGGCCCTTCGGCCCTCAGTGTTGCGCCGACCTGTGAAACCACTCTAAAGCCCATCTAAAGCAGGGCATTCCACGCCCTTACTACTCTCTGAGTAAAGAACCTACCTCTGACATCTGTCTTATATCTATCTCCCTTCAATTTAAAGGTATGTCCCCTCGTGTTACACATCACCATCTGAAGAAAAAGGCTCTCACTGTCCACCCTATCCAATCCTCTGATCATCTTGTATGCCTCAATTAAGTCACCTCTTAACCTTCTTCTCTCTAACAAAAACAGCCTCAAGTCCCTCAGCCTTTCCTCATAAGATCTTCCCTCCATACCAGGCAATATTCTGGTAAATCTCCTCTGCACCCTTTCCAATGCTTCCACATCCTTCCTATAATGCGGCGACCAGAATTGCACGCAATACTCCAAATGCGGCCGCACCAGAGTTTTGTACAGCTGCAACATAACCTCATGGCTCCGAAACTCAATCCCTCTACCAATAAAAGCTAACACAACGTACACCTTCTTAACAACCCTCTCAACCTGGGTGGCAACTTTCAAGGATCTATGTACATGGACACCGAGATCTCTCTGCTCATCCACACTGCCAAGAATCTTACCATTAGCCCAGTACTCTGTCTTCCTGTTATTGCTTTCAAAATGAATCACCTCACACTTTTCTGCATTAAACTCCATTTGCCACCTCTCAGCCCAGCACTGCAGCTTATCTATGTCCCTCTGTAACTTGTAACATCCTTCCGCACTGTCCACAACTCCACCGACTTTAGTGTCATCTGCAAATTTACTCACCCATCCTTCTACGCCCTCCTCCAGGTCATTTATAAAAATGACAAACAGCAGTGGCCCTAAAACAGATCCTTGTGGTACACCACTAGTAACTGGACTCCAGTCTGAACATTGCCCATCAACCACCACCCTTTGTCTTCTTCCAGCTAGCCAATTTCTGATCCAAACTGCTAAATCACCCTGAATCCCATGCCTCCGTATTTTCTGCAGTAGCCTACTGTGGGGGACCTTATCAAACGCTTTACTGAAATCCATATACACCCCATCAACTGCTTTACCCTCATTCGCCTTCTCAAAGAACTCTATAAGGTTTGTGAGGCACGACCTACCCTTCACAAAACCGTGTGGGCTATCTCTAATCAAATTATTCCTTTCCAGATGATTATACATCCTATCTCTGATAAACCTTTCCAAGATTTTGCCCACAACAGAAGTAAGGCTCACTGGTCTATAGTTACCGGGGTTGTCTCTACTCCCCTTCTTGAACAAGGGGACAACATTTGCTATCCTCCAGTCTTCTGGCACTATTCCTGCAGACAAAGGTGACTTAAAGATCAAAGCCAAATGCTCAGCCATCTCCTCCCTAGCTTCCCAGAGAATCCTAGGATAAATTCCATCTGGCCCAGGGGACTTATCTATTTTCACACTTACCAGAACTGCTAACACCTCGTCCTTATGAACCTCAAGCCCTTCTAGTCTAGTAGCCTGAATCTCAGTATTCTCCGCGACAACATTGTCTTTTTCCTCTGTGAATACCGACAAAAAATATTCATTTAGCACCTCTCCTATCTCCTCGGACTCCAAGCACAACTTCCCACTGCTGTCCTTGACTGGCCCTACTCTGACCCTCGTCATTCATTTATTCCTGACATATCTACAGAAAGCTTTAGGGTTATCCTTGATCCAACCTGCCAAAGACTTCTCATGTCCCCTCCTGGCTCTTCTTAGCTCTCTCTTTGCGTCCTTCCTAGCTAACCTGTAACTCTCGAGTGCCCTAACTGAACCTTCATGTCTCATCTTTACATAAGCCTCTTTCTTCCTCTTGACAAGTGTTTCGACTGCTTTAGTAAACCACGGTTCCCTTGCTCGACCACTTCCTCCCTGACTGACAGGTACATACTTATCAAGGACACGCAGTAGCTGTTCCTTGAACAAGCGCCACATTTCCATTGTGCCCATCCCCTGCAGTTTACCTCTCCATCCGATGCATCCTAGGTCTTGCCTCTTCAGTGTTAAACATCCCTTAAACATAATCAAATTGTGGTCACTATCACCAAAGTGCTCACCTACCTCCAAATCTAACACCTGTCCTGGTTCATTACGCAGTACCAAATCCAATATGGCCTCGCCTCTTGTTGGCCTATCTACATACTGTGTCAGGAAACCCTCCTGCACACATTGGACAAAAACGGACCCATCTAAAGTACTCGAACTATAGCGTTTCCAAGTCAATATTTGGGAACTTAAAGTCCCCCATAACAAATACCCTGTTGCTTTCGCTCCTATCCAGAATCATCTTTGCAATCCTTTCCTCTACATCTCTGGAACTTTTTGGAGGCCTATAGAAAACCCCTAACAGGGTTACCTCTCCTTTCCTGTTGCTAACCTCAGCCCATACTATCTCAGTAGACGAGTCCTCATCAAACGTCCTTTCTGCCACCGTAATACTGTCCTTGACTAACAATGCCACCCCTCCCCTCTTTTACCACCTTCCCTGAGCTTACTGAAATATCTAAACCCCGGCACTTGGAACAACCATTCCTGTCCCTGCTCTATCCATGTCTCCGAAATGGCCACAACATCGAAGTCCCAGGTACCAACCCATGCCACAAATTCACCCACCTTATTCCGGATGCTCCTGGCATTGAAGAAGACACATTTTAAACCACCTGCCGGTACACTCCTGCAACTTTGAAACCTTACTCATGACCTCACTACTCTCAACCTCCTGTATACTGGAGCTACAATTCAGGTTCCCAAGCCCCTGCTGAACTAGTTTAAACCCTCCCGAAGAGCATTAGCAAATTTCCCCACCAGGATATTGGTACCCCTCTGGTCCGGGTGTAGACCATCCCATTTGTAGAGGTCCCACCGACCCCAGAATGAGCCCCAATTATCCAGAAATCTGAAACCCTCCCTCCTGCACCATCCCTGTAGCCACGTGTTCAACTCCTCTCTCTCCCTATTCCTCATCTCGCTATCACGTGGCACGGGTAAAAACCCAGAGATAATAACTCTGTTTGTCCTCGATCTAAGTTTCCACCCTAGCTCCCTGCCTTACATCCCTATCCCTTTTCCTACCTATGTCGTTGGTACCTATGTGGACCACGACTTGGGGCTACTCCCCCTTCCCCTTAAGGATCCCGAAAACACGATCCGAGACATCACGCACCCTGGCACCTGGGGGGCAACACACCAACCGTGAGTCTCTCTCGTTCCCACAGAATCTCCTATCTATCCCACTAACTATGGAGTCTCCAATGACTAATGCTCTACTCCTCTCCCCCCTTCCCTTCTGAGCAACAGGGACAGACTCTGTGCCAGAGACCTGTACCCCATGGCTTACCCCTGGTAAGTCCCCCCCCGCAACAGTATCCAAAGCGGTATACTTGTTACTAAGGGGAACAACCACAGGGGATCCCTGTACTGACTGCTTCCTCCCAGCCCCTCTCACCGTCACCCATCTATCTTTATTCTTCAGAGTAACAATCCCTGAAGCTTCTATCTATGACCACCTCTGCCTCCTGAATGATCCGAAGTTCATCCAGCTCCAGAACACGGTTTCTGAGGAGCTGGGTGCACTTCCCACAGATGAAATCAGCAGGGACACTGACGGCGTCCCTCAGCTCAAACATTCTGCAGGAGGAACATTGCACTACGCTCCCTGCCATCCCCTCTAGATAAAAAAAAGAAAAAGAAAGAAAGAGCTTACCTATTAGTCACTCCCCTTCTCAGCAAGCACTCACTCAGCAACCTCTGTGTCCCGCACGAGAACACCTGAGGGAAAATAAAAGAAAAACTACTTACCAGTCACCAGCCAAACCCTTATCTGCAGGCTGTAACGTCACGGTTCAACTTCTTTTTACTTCTACCTGCCCTTGAGCCTTCCTCTTGATCTTTACAGCTGTAGTTTCTTTTTGGTCAGAGGAGGGGAAAGGGATGGAAACACTGAAGAAGTGTTTCGGGTTTACGTGTCACTTGACAACAGCTCCTCCACAAACCACCTTCAAGTTAGGGTGAGCAGACGGACGTATGCAAATTTCCCCCACAACAGCCAATCAGCAGCTCTGCTCTACTGACCTCTGCTGGATGCTTGTCTTCACTTGAACAGCTAGGGTCTCTTGCTCAGGTACACCTCTAAGTTAGGGTGAGCACATGGACGTAGGCAAATTTCCCCCCACAACAGCCAATCAGCAGCTCTGCTCTACTGCCCTCTGCTGGATGCTTGTCTTCACTTGAACAGCTAGGGTCTCTTGCTCAGGTACACCTCTAAGTTAGGGTGAGCACACAGACGTATACAAATTCCCCCGCAACAGCTTGAATCTCTTGCTCAGGTACACCTCTAAGTTAGGGTGAGCACACGGACGTATGCAAATTCCCCCCCACAACAGCCAATCAGCATCCCCGCTCTACTGCCCTCTGCTGGATGCTTGTCTTCACTTGACCAGCTAGGGTCTCTTGCTCAGCTACACCTCTAAGCTAGCGTGAGCACCCGGACGTATGCAAATTTACCCCACAACGTTCTCCCCCTGTGTGCGTGGGTTTCCTCCTGGTGCTCCGGTTTCCTCCCACAGTCCAAAGATGTGCAGGTTAGGTGGATTGGCCATGCTAAATTGCCCTTAGTCCAAAAGTGCCTTTAGTGTTGGGTGGGGTTACTGGGTCGTGGGGATAGGGTGGGGGGGGGGGGGGGGGGCTTATATAGGGTCCTCTTTCCAAGAGCCGGTGCAGACTCGATGGGCCGAATGGCCTCCTTCTGCATTGTAAATTCTCTGAAAAGTTGGTTGTTAAGAATTCTGCAATGATGGATAGTCAGAGGCTTTTTCCCAGGAAGAGTCAATTACTAGGGTACAAGTAATTGGTTTAAGGTGCGAGGGGCAAAGTTCAGAGGAGATGTGCGAGGGAAGTTTTTTCCACAGAGGGTAGTAGGTGCCTGCATCTTGCTGCAGGAGGAGTGGTGGAAGGAGGTATGATAGTGATGTTTAAGGGTGCTGAAATACCTTCAATTACAACTCAAGAGAGATGATTGGTAATACAAAGGCTCCACAATTAGCAGAGAACCAGACAGCTACTGAGAAGTGTGCTCACTGCACATTGCCCACTGAACATTATCTTATATATGGCTCCCTGGGGGGTGGAGCCGGGGGCAGAGCCCCCCAGGGTTCCAAACCCGGTCTTAAAGGGATCATTACATTAAAGGTGCAGTAATCAATCATCACAGGTGCCCTGACAAATCCATAAATAAAATGGGAATAGAGGGAAATGCACTCTGGAAGTGTAGAAGTTTTTAGATTAGAATGGTTGGTACAGAGTTGGGGGCTGAAAAGTCTGTTCCTGTGCTGTACTTTTCTTTGTTTTTTTTTTTGATAAGAAAAAATGTAAGGCAAATTATTTCTTCATAAGAAGTTGTTGGGTTTAAGATCTCCAGGAATTGAGCACATAATCTAGGCTATTAATGCAGCACATTCCGAAATAGTACTGTATTGTCAGAGGTGCTATTTCTCAGATGAGACATTAAACCAAGGCACTTTATACCTATTTTGGTGGATGTTGGAAATGGGAAATTTTTGGCATTCTTCCTGTGTCCTTGGTCAACATGTATCCCTCAAACAACACTGCCTGAAACAGCTTAACGGGAGTTTTAGTTTATTGTTTTTTGTGCGATCAGGTTCTGTAAAAATTGGCTGACAAGATTGCCTGCAATCAAAATTAATGCACTCAACAGTAAGTCATTGGTTGTGAAATCCTCTGGAACACCCTGAGAATGTGCAAGGTGTGGCATGAAGGCAAGTTTTTTTTAAAGTCAATTAAATCTGCTGGGTAATTCTCCGTCCTGCCGCACCTGTTTTCTGGTGCGGCGCACGCCAGCCGGCAGTAGGGTCTTCTGTCCTGGCAGCCGACCAATGGGGTTGACCATTGTGGGCACCGTTACGCTGTCGGGAAATCCGCACACGTGAGTGTGGTGATGTGCATCAATGTAAATGCATGTAGGCTAGCTAGACACTAGACACTACAGAGACATCACACACACAACCAATAGATCAGTTAGACAGGACATGACCAGTGGACATTCAGGATATACACAGAGGTGACACCACCATAGGAGGACATTACACCAACCCATATATAAAGGATACCACACACATGATCTGCCTCTTTCCAGTGGAGACAGTCGGTGAGTACAGACACAGGGTTGATTCAATATCACTCCCACCGCGTGGATTGCAGCAATTGCAGGAACTGGTTAGTCAGTCTGGGTAGCTATAGTAGGATTAGCAGTAGTGTTGAACCCGAGTAATAGAAGTGTAAATAGTTTAATAAACGTGTTGAAGTTATCACCACGTCTGAACCTTCCTTTGTCAAGTGCACCACAAGGAAGTCGCTTATGTTACACCTAGAACATAACAAATCATGGTACCAGAGTGAACTGTTTCAATCCATATAGCCATACCTCAGCATACAGTGACAACAGCAACGATACCCAGGCAAGATGTTCGAGATGCGATCTCCTCGAAAACCGGCGTGTAATCCGGCAAATGTTTGAAATCTTCCTGGTAGCAGCCGAACTAGAAGACGTGGCCGATGCTGAAATGACAGAGATTCTGCTCACCATTGCCGGTGCCAGAGCAGAAGAAATCTTTAAAAAATTAAAGTTCTCCAAAGGGCAAAACAGGAGCGACTTCCAGGCAGTCCTGGACAAATTCGGCAAATACTGTGAGGAAAACACACTCCAACCAGCAAGAAAAGGTAAGAGAAGCGCCAGTACTCACCATGAGGCCGAGATCCCAGAGCAGAGAACAATTTTGATCGGCGGCCATCTTTCTAAAGGGACTGCACTTGTGCAGTTGCGAGACGCCGCGCATGCACAATGACGAAAACGGCCCCCGGTACAGGAACAGCAATTTGCGCATGCGCAAACGCTTCCTACATATGATGTCACATGCGTCACGACGTCAGACCCCGGACCATGCCCATTTAAAGGGGAAACGCCCCAAATCAAAGAAAAAATCTTTTAAAGCCGTAAAACAACCTTCCTTCACCTGGAATGACAGCACAATGCCTCAAATGAATGAAAATGAAATGAAATGAAAATCGCTTATTGTCACAAATAGGCTTCAAATGAAGTTACTGAGAATAGCCCCGAGTCGCCACATTCCGGTGCCTGTTCGGGGAGGCTGGTACGGGAATCGAACCGTGCTGCTGGCCTGCCTTGGTCTGCTTTAAAAGCAAGCGATTTAGCCTAGTGTGCTAAACCAGCCCCAGCCCCAATTGAACCAGGAAATGAAATTAACCTCCGAAGAACCCTGCAACAAGCAGTTACCTACGCCCAAACCGATGATTCCGATCTTGAATACTTCAAAACCGACCTTTACATTTTCTCTGGACCTCGCGAGCCCAATGCCAGCTCAGACGCAAACAGTGATGATATGGTCCGAGAAGACAACGACACAGACGAACCTTTCACCTTGGGAGGCTACCCCAGTACCAAATCCAAACCGCAATTAGACGTGTTGCACATTGACGACCCCGACGACGAATTCTTCGGATTTGAGGATCTTCAGCCCAGCAGATATGACATCCCAACTCATGAGTGCAGGATGATGCTGCGGCTTGAAACCAAGAGACAGAGAGCGGTACAAGCCCACAGAGAGTGGCCTGCTGCCACACAGCGTGGTCCATGCTCTACGTGTTCCCAGCTCTACGAAGGAAGACACGCAAGACTCCACACCACAGTCCTTGCATGAAGAAGTGACTCCAGTGTCACAAGCCTCCACAGTGAGCTCTTGGACAGACTCCACAATTGCAGAAACGTAAGACTCCAGAGCGCAGTCCTTGCACAAACAAGAAGTGACTCCAGTGTCACAAGCCTCCACAGCGAGCTCGTGCACAGACTCCATGATAGAAGAAACGCAAGACTCCAGAGCCCAGTCCTTGCACACACAAGACATGACTCCAGTGTCACGAGCCTCCGCAGCGAGCTCGTGGACTGCCTCCACATTAGAAGCAGCGCAAGACTCTGATGCGCAGTCCTTGCAGAAACAAGACCATGAGGGTCTCGCAACCTCCTCTGACCAACTAGCAGCAGACGATGCAATTCTGCCATGCTCAAGCAAACAGCAATAAGACTATGACAGTCTCCCACGCTCCAGTGCACAGCAGGACGCCCATGACGGTCTATCATGCTATAGTGAAGAACAAAGCGACGATGACAGTCCAAGCCCAAATGAGGGACAGCAGCAAGAAAATGACAGTCCACCCACATTGTTTGCGCCACCAGATGAAGACTCTGACAATTTACCCAACCCAAGTGAACAACAAGCAGTTACTGAGGATCTACCCACGGTATGTGAGACGAGTGACGACAGGATCCCACTTCCCATGCAAGATGTGCAAAGTGACAGACCTCAGCTAGTGTGTACAGAGGCACTCGACGATCACTGTGAGACCACCGGTGACTCCGGTGACACCACGATACTTCCACCCTCAATCGCTCGAACCTCTCCACAAGGCAATGCATTCCTGCATGTTCCGACTCCAGACATGCAGCTTCAAGAAATCTCAGCTGACTCCAGTGAACCTGCTAAGACTCTGGACGGGAAGCATCAACAAACCAATACTGACTCAGTTAAAACTGACCAGACTCCAGATGGGGAGCAACCAAACGCCGACTCTGATTCATGTAAGCCGGGCTTTACTCCAGACAGGGAGTGCCGCACGCTCAGGGTGACAGCAGATGCTACAACGACAAGAGATGGATCACTTAACAATTAGACTGGGTCAGTAATAACAAGCAGCGGCTACAGTCCAAGAGGAATACTCCAGTATTCACCACAGCTATATCCACACATTGTTTCTACAGCAGCAGTGCAGCCAATGGCAGCTCATGCTGGACAAACCCAGTATTCAGGCATGCAGCAGCCAGCAGTCTATGCAGCATATTCTCAAACAGGCCAGCACTACGGATTGGCCACTAATGGAATCAAGACCGAAGGAGGACTACCGCAAGTGAAATCTGCACTACAGACTGGATGCCTTAGTTACAGCCCAGGATTTGCTGCACCCCAGCCTGGCCAGACGGTATATTCTTATCAGATGCAAGGTTCTAGTTTCACACCATCACCAGGTATTTATGCGAGCAGCGATTCTGTTTCCAATTCGACAAGCTTCAACGGTTCCCAGCAGGATCACCCTTCCCGCACAGCATGTGGCCAGAACCAGTATGTACAGTCTTATCCAACTTCAACATATGGCACATCCATGACCTCGAATGATACTGTTGATGGTACCTGTTCAACGTCAACACCGTATCAGCTACACGATGCCACCCGACAGCACCATCACAAACATCGAAAAAGAAAGGGACTCCAAATCAGGTAGCGAAGTGATTTGACCATTTCTTGGTTTGTGTGGCACAGGAACGTTGATGGCGTTCATAACCAAGAGAGACATTTGACCATGATGATTGATGGTTTTTGGACTCACACGAATGATTTGGACTTATTGTTTAATCACTGTTCCCATGACTTGCATATACCTTAACATATCTACCTGTTTTTTGTTCAATTTTCTCAGAAATTATGTAACATATAAAAAAGGGGGATGTGGTGATGTGCATCAATGTAAATGCATGTAGGCTAGCTAGACACTGGACACTACAGAGACATCACACACACACACTCAACCAATAGATCAGTTAGACAGGACACGACCAACGGACATTCACGATACACACAGAGGTGACACCACCACAGGAGGGCATTACACCAACCCATATATAAAGGACTCCACACACATGATCTGCCTCTTTCAAGTGGAGACAGTCAGTGAGTAGAGACACAGGGTTGAGTCAATATCACTCCCACCACGTGGATTGCAGCAACTGGTTAGTCAGTCTGGGTAGCTATAATTGGATTAGCAGTAGTGTCAAACCCGAGTAATAGAAGTGTAAATAGTTTAATAAACGTGTTGAAGTTATCTCCACGTCTGAACCTTCCTTTGGCAAGTGCACCACAAGGAAGCCACTTATGTTACACCTGGAACATAACAAATCAGTGAGTGCGCTGCTGGCGAAGCGGAGAACCCCGCTCGCAAAGAATCCAGCCCGCTAACTCTTGTCGTCTGAGAAAGTTATTGTTCAGCTCACAGGACCTTCACAGAGACTGGATTTAGCAAATCAGATGTTTATAGTGGGGTTGCCTCTGGCTTTGTGTAACTAGTAACAGTAACACATACACCATACTCATAACAATATTGAAACAAACTTGCACCTTGTTCTTTTATCAACATTTCTCCTCTTGTTCTGTAGAAGGGTCATGTAGGCTTGAAGTGTTAACTGGGTTTCTTTCTCCACAGATGTTGTCAGGCCTGCTGAGTTTATCCAGTGCTTTTTGTGATGTGTTGGGTGCTCTGGATCCGTGGAACACGTACAGGCCACCAACACTTAAAATAGTGCAACACTATTTTATTGAGTCAAAAACTGTTGAACATACTTTCACTGTGGGTTAACACAATATTAGATTGAACTAAAGACCTATGCCTTGTCCTAACCAGTCTATGCACTCAGCACATCGTGAAGATCGGTGCTGCAGACTGTGAGCTCTGACCTACTAGGAGGCTGCAGCTCGAATGAGCGGGAACGCTGATGCCCCCTGTCTTTATAGTGTGTGTGCTCTAACTGGTGATTGGCTGCAGTGTTGTGTGTGTTGATTGGTCCCGCTGTGTGTCCATCAGTGTGTGTATATCTGTAACAGGATATACTCGTGTTGTGACATTCTGATTTTGATCCTGTTCCTTGTTTGCTTCTTGAGATTTGAAGCTCATCTCTCATTGCTCCTACAAACGGATCATTTTTTTTGTCACGGTGATGTGTGAATATGGATGTTGGTTTGTGTCAGTGTCATAACTTGACAATGAGAACAAGAGATTAGTATTACACCCAAATATGCACCAAAGGACACCAAACTCATACATTAATATCTCTCTCTTTATTTCATGCTCACTATATCTCTTGTTGTCACTTTCTCATTCTTAAGCATGCATTATCTTTATCCATCTCTCATATTTTCTCTGTGTCTCTCCTTTTCTGGTACTTGATGTTTATTTGCTGAAAGCTAAATGTGTGCAATATCTATAAATACGTAAACTCGGTCACTCTGTTGTGATTTGAACCTGGTTTGGTTTTACAGCTCACTGATGGAGGCAGATTTACAATGAAAGGAGTGAGAATTTCCTTCCCTATCTTTGCAGAGTACTTTGTATCCATGAATATTAAGTGCCCAGCCCTTACCATTTTTAAGCCGTGTTTCAACCATTATCAGTACCTCATAATCATCACACAGTTATTTGACCTTGCATTCCTCATAGTCCTCCTTAGTCCTTTCGTATCTAATATGAGACTGCTTCCTTCTCCAGCACTATCCATCGCTCCCATTCCTTTATGCTCCGTATTCCTTAGTCACCAAGATTGATGGCTTTTTCTGAAGAACTGCTTCGTACAACATTGAGCAACAATGATGTGGTAAGGTTGTATTCATAAATCCTCAGGTAGCAAATCTTGGAACTGCATGCTGAAAGGAGATAAGGAAATGGCACAAAATAAATTGTGTTTATCTTGATTTTTAGTATAATATTGCCTCGGTGCACAATATCCAAATGCATTGATCCAACTCGATTTGTAACTCTCTTCAATGGATTGCCTGTGCTGAATAGAAAGTGACTCCTACCACCCATTATCCATGTCCATTCACAGGTTTACAAAGGCCATTGCTTCCCATCTTCTGTTCTAAACAAAGAATACAAAAATCAATTGCTGTTTTAGTATATGCCACATGCAGGAATGTGCAGCTCGGAAATGTTTGATATCTGAGAACAAAATATAACAGCTAATCATGACTTTGCAATAACAATTTTTGTATTTGTCCGAAGCAAATTAGAAATTTAGCTGGATAAACGTCAAATTTCATGAATCCTACTGTACAGTGCACAATATTTGTGATATGAAGCTTAATTGAAATTGAGTTAGTTCTGCTTTAAATGCCCAATCCTGCGCAGGTCCATGTTGAAGAAAATTATAACCTCTGCTAAGTTTAATGTATGAGCTTCAACCTTCTTGTATGTGTGGCACGGTAGTACAGTGGTTAGCACTGTTGTTTCACAGCTCCTGGGATCTGGGTTCGATTTTCGGTTTGGGTCACTGTGCAGAGTCTGCATGTTCTCCTTGTGTCTACGTGGGTTTCCTTCGGATGCTCTGGTTTCCTCAACCAGTCCACGGTCGCGCCATGCAACTAGGCTCGGACCCGGCCTGCCAAATAGTACCCCCCCTTTGGCCGACTCAGGCTCCCTTAATTGTGAGATGAACAAAGGACAAACACAAATTCAAGTTCAACAATATTTATTTAACACACAATTTAATCATATACTACCCACAAATATAATCTAGAGTACCCAAGATTGGTTTATACCCATAAGGATGGCTTAGTAGGTCGTGGATCTGATCTGTGAGCCGCTCTGGTTCGTCGTCACCAAGGTAGTTCTTTCTGGCAGTCTCTTCCTTCCTTTTTTGGAATGGTCTGGTCGGTCAAGGTCACCTCCCAGGTCGAGTCTTCGCTCCTGTTGTGCCTTGGGTGCCTGTTTTTATCCCCCTCCCTACGCACCCTTTTGTAATTTCCTCTGCCTTTCTGCCAATAATGCATCGGGAGGGTCTTGGCATTCAAGATCCAGTTGATGATTGTTTGACAGGGCACCTGTGCCCACCCCAGGTGTCCCATCTCTGGTGGTGTGGACTGCACACAACCTGTTCCCATATAAGGTGAGGTTTTGGGTGCTCTGAGGTACAGATGAACCAACACGGTTGCGATTGGTACAACGCAGTTTTATTCCAACTAACTATTTACACATCTGACTTGGTACTCAGCACGTTGTGACTGTGTGAGTGTCTTGCTAATGAGGTCCTGGCCCTGTGCTGTCTCCAGATGGACTGGCCAGGAGGTGTCGTGTTTCTTGTCTTATACTGTGTCTGCTCTTGTCTGTGATTGGCTGTCGTGTTATGTGTGCTAATTGGTCTGTTGGTCTGTCTATCATTATGTATGTGTTATGATGTATGTTTGAATATCATGACATTAGGTACAGCAGAAACTCTGGATGACAGAAAGTCTGGCCCGACCTGGGCTACTGACAATAGACCTGTGCCTATCGAGAGGGTGCGATGGTCTCCTGCTGGCTGATTGATGGGGCAGGTCCAGACATGTTCTGGCAGGTTATTTGTTGGTTGTGTTTTTTACTTTGGTCAAATCTGAATTCCAACAGACTGCCTGAGGTTTGACTGTAGTATGTTTTAAAATGCCCAATTCGTTAATTTAAAAATGGCTAATTGTAATCGGGCCTAAAACTAGGCCTTGCTAGGTTACCACCAGGGGTGGATACAGAAATCTAGCTGGTGGCAGGTGGGGTCGCCAACATGGGCAAAAGGCAGAGGATCAGCTCTCTTGACAAGTGACAGCACTGGTTTGTCAAGAGACTTTCACGATGGATCATTGCTGACACCTGAAGCCTCCTGGAACAAGACCTCTTTCCCAGTGGGTCAGGTGTGCTGACATTGCCAATGGCTGGTTAGATGCTTGTCACTAGAGGGGGAAGCGCTGACTCTTCCTGAGTTTATATGCTGTCTTATCCAACAAGGAGTGAAGCTTGGAGTTAGAATCTTAGAAATGGTTTGTGAGGAATGGAGAACAATTCATAGAATCACAGAATCCATACAGTGTAGAAGAAGACTGCATTGACCCTCTGAAAGTGCAGTGTACCTCTGCACAATTCCCCACCCTATCCACGTAACCCCACCTAGGGACAATTTAGCATGGCCAATCCACCTAACCTTTAGACTGAGGGAGGAAACCGGACCACCCAGAGAAAACCCACACAGACCCAGGGAGAATGTGCAAACTCTACACAGTCTCCCGAGGTCAGAATCAAACCCGGGTCTCTGGCACTGTGAGGCAGCAGTGCTAACCACTGGGCCATTGTGCCACCCCGTGGAGGATAACTCTTGATGTTTTAAACGTTTTTGATACATACAGTTGGAGACTATTTGCTCCTCAGTAAAGCTGGAGGATATTCTAGTGAGACTGCAAGCCAAGTCAGATTAAAACTCAAGCTGAGGACTGGGTTTGAGTGGAGACAAAGAAAATCTTAAGATTTAAACAGGCCTGAGGCAGACGCTTTGAGTGAAGGCCCAGGTAATAAAAATTAAAGTGACTCCCCAGAGGAAATCCGACAGCCTAGGGGTGCTAACTGGAAACTGCTGCCAGAGGAACTCCTCTAGCAGTCCACCGGTGCCTTCAATCATTCCTCTAATTTTACCCCTCCTCCCTCTGTGATTGTTTGTATTGTGTGTGACCTGGGTTACTGACAATAGACCTGTGCCTATCGAGAGGGTGCGATGGTCTCCTGCTGGCTGATTGATGGGGCAGGTCGTGTCCTATCTTACTGACTTATTGGTTGAATGTTTGTGTGTCATGATGTTTCTGGTGCTCCCTCTAGTGTCTAGCTAGGTGCAGTCTGTTCACATTAATCCCTTGTGTATTTACCGTGTCCTAGTGTATCTACATTAACCCCTTGTGTATTTACAGTGATACCAGCCTCCCCGAACAGGCGCCGCAAGGTGGCGACTCGGGGCTTTTCACAGTAACTTCATTTGAAGCCTACTTGTGACAATAAGCGATTTTCATTCATGTTTATATCACCACATCCCCCCCTTTTTTCATGTTACATATTTTCTGTACAGGATGAAAGAAAATTGAACAACATAGGTAGATAAGTGAGGATATGTACAAATCATGATGACAGTGATTATTAAACAATAAGTCCAAATCATGTGTATGAGTCCAAAGTTTGTTAATTAAAATGGTCGAGTGGCTTTCATGTTTGGTTGGTGAGTTGGTGATGGCATGTCCTTGTGAACTCCGTCAATGTCCCTGTGCGTATGGAACCAAGAAGTGGTCAAATCACTTTGTTGTCTGAGGTGGACTCCTTTCTTTCGTTGCTTGTGGTGGTAATTCTTGATGGCATCTGTCCTGAAAGCTGGGTTGTCTGTTGGTAGTGCAGCAAACGTGAGTTGGTAAGATGCATCGTCCTGCCATGGTATGTCATTGTACTGAGCTGAGCAGTAACAGTGTCCCGCATTTGCAGAGTTGTACCGTGTCGTACCAGTCGTAGGTCCATTGGTGTTGTTTTTGTCGTGCTTGTTGTCGACATTGTTGCCTTTGGTACGCTTCTTGCTATTGTCTTTGACGTTGTTGTTGTGTTGGTTGGTTTTGTTGCCGTGTTTGCTGCGCTCAAGGACCACACTCTGTGGATAATACGAGTCCTTCACACAGTTACTCGTGTCAGCGTCCTTTGTGGCATCTGCTGTTTCCTTGAGCATGCTGTCACTGAGTTCGCGGCGCTCCCCGTCTGGAGTCATGTCCGGCTTACTGGAAACAGCTTTGGCTTGTCCATGCTCCCCGTCTGGAGTCATTTCATTCAGGACTGCATTTGCTTGTGGAGAGGCTCGAGCAAATGAGGTTTGAAGTAATGTGGTGTCACCGGAGTCACCAGTAGTCTCACTGTGATTGTCTTCTTTACCTGTTTTAGGAGCTACGCCCTCTCCTCCTGTGGCGATCCCATACTCTTATCCTGTGCAACCATCTGACTGCTCACGCAGCTGTTCATACAGCACCACAGCTTCTTGCTTCACCAGGGAATGTGCTAACTCAGCCCCTAGGGTTTCCTTCTTCGTGTTTAATATATCCAGCTCTTGTTGTCGAGCATCCAGCTACTGCAACACCCATTCATTAATTGCTTCCATTTTCATATATCTGGCTTGTTTGTCTTCTGCCATGTTTTTGATGATGGTATCTGCCGCTTGCTTTTCTCGTTCACTTGAGCTGGGTCGACTGTAAGAGTCTCCTTCTGGTGGCTCAAATAATGTGGGTGGACTGTCATAGTCTGCTTGCTGTGCACTTGAGCGTGGCAGACTTGCTGCTGTTCCTCAGATGAGGTTGTTAGACCTTCATGGTCTTGTTCATGCAAGGACTGTGCTCTAGAATCTTGCGTTGCTTCCATCGTGGAATCTGTCCATGAGCTTACTGTGGAGGCTTGTGTCACTCTCTCTGTGGAGTCTTGCAGCGTTCCCTGTGTGGAATTGTGCATTGGTCTCGTTGTGGAGGCTGTCATCGCTTTCTGTGTGGAGGCTAAAACCCTTCGTGGTGCGTGGACCACTCTCTGGGTGGAGTCGGAGACTCTTCGTGGTGCGTGGAACACTCTCTGTGTGGAGTCGGGGACTCTTCGTGGTGCGTGGACCACTCTGTGTGGCAGCAGGCCGCTCTCTGTGGGCTTGTACCGCTCTCTGCCTCTTGGCGTCAGGCCGCAGCTTAATCCTGCACTCACGAGTCGGGATGTCACATGTGCTGGGCTGAAGATCCTCAAATCTGAAGAACACATCCGTGTCTGTGTCGGATTCTTCACTGTAGAACACATCTCGTTGTGGTTCAGATTTGGTACTGGGGTCGCCATCTCCAATGATGAAATCACTGTCTGAGTCGTAGTCTTCTAGGACCATATCATCACCTTTTGTGTCGGAGCTGGCATTGGGCTTGCGATGTCCAAAGAAGAATTCAATGTCTGAGTCATAGTCTTCAAGGATTCTGTCATCTCTTTAGGTGGTGCTAACTGCTTGTTGCAGGGTTGTGCGGAGGTTACTTTCAGCGACTGGTCTAATTTGAGGCATTGTGCTGTCGATCCAGGTGAAAGAATCTTGTTTTACGGCTTAAAATGTTTTTCCTTGTTTTGGGACATTTCCCCTTTAAGTGGGCATGGTTCGGGGCCTCTGATGTCACAAAGCTTGTGACGTAGAGCATAGGAAGCGCTTGCACATGTGCAGATCGCTGTTCCTTTACTTGGGGCCTTTTTTGCAACTGCGCATGAACCTTCCCATTCTGTGCGCTCTTTGCGCAACTGCGCATGTGCAGCTCCTTTGCCAAGATGGCTGCAAATTAAAAGTGCCATTGTCTGCAATGGGAAGCAATGGAAAGTTCTGGTGCCTCTTTTACTGTTTTTTCTTGTATCTTCCTTGCAGAATTCTTGGAATTTGTCCAGGACTGCCTGGAAGTCTCTCTTGTTCTGCCCCTTTGAGCATTTGAAGGTCTCAAAGATTGCTGCTGCTTTTTCACCCACGATGGTAAGTAGAAGCTTTATTTTCTGCATCCGCCACGCCATCTAAGTCGGACGCTACCATGTAGATCTCGAATCTCTGCCTGAACGCACGCCAGTTTTCACTGAGATTGCCTTGGCACCTGAGCTGCTGTGGAACCGGAATCTCGAACATCATGCCTGGGTGGTGTTGCTGGTTGTCACGGATTTGTTTAGTTGAACTATAGGGATTAACAAGCACTCCTGGAACCATGTTGTGTTATGCTTCTTGACGCAGTATAAGCTACTTCCTTGATGTACATTCTGACAAAGAAAGGTCCACACTTGGAGATAGCTTTAACACATTTATTGAACCGTTAACAATTCTCCTACTTGAGTTCGACTCTCTTGCTAATCTAACTACAGTAACTATATCTATCTAACTTGTCTGTATTCACTAATTGTCTCCACTGGAAAAGAGAAAGATCATGTGTGCTGGGTCCTTATATATGCGCTGGTGTAATGCCCCCCTGTGGTAGTGTCACCTCCGTGTGTGTCGTGACTGCCCATTGGTTGTGTCCTATCTTACTGACCTATTGGTTGAATGTCTGTGTGTCATGATGTTTCTGGTGCTCCCTCTAGTGTCTAGCTAGGTGCAGTGTGTTCACATTAACCCCTTGTGTATTTACAGTGTCCTAGTGTATCTACATTAGCCCCTTGTGTCTTTCCAGTGATGCATATCACCACACCTGCCACTCTAATTAAAGATGAAGTTCATCTTAAAAGCATAGGTACATTAATTGGCCATGTACAATAATTGAAAGAGCTAAAAGAATAACGGAAATTCAAATGATAAAAAGGGAAGCGACACGGATTAAACAGGAGAATCCTTACACAGTGAAGTGCTTCATTGACTGTTAAGTGCCTTGGGATATCCTGAAGTTCGAAATAGTGTTTTATTGCTCTGGAGAGAGTGCAGAGGAGGTTTACCAGAATGTTGTCAGGGCGAGAAAAATGTAGCCATGAGAAGAGATTTGATAGGTTGTGGATATTTTCCTTGGAACAAAGAAGGCTGAGGAGTGATTTTATTGAGGTGTACAAAATTATGAGGGGGTGAGATCGAGCCACAGGAGCCAATTCGAGCCAATTACTTATTTTCTTTTCTCAACTTTTGTATAATTGTGACCAACTTAGATGCCCGTGGGTATGAGAGTGAACCATAGAAGAACATAGAACTTCAATATTCAGATTTCCAAGTACTTCTGGAGTTCACTGCAGCATGAAGGCAGTATAGCACAATAGAAAAGTTACAACACAGAAGGGTACCATTCGTCCCATCTTGTCCATGCCAGCCCGAGGACACACAGGTGCGCTTTCTGATCCCACCTTCCTTCACAAGTCCATAGCCCTGTAGCATACAGCACGAAGGTGCAAATCAGATACTTTTTAAAAGAGTTTAGGGTCTCTGCCTCCACCACCAACTTGGGCAGCAGAGGCCAGACTCCCTCTGTGTAAAATAATTTCTCTCATGTCCCCTCTTATCTTGAATCTATGTCCACTGGTTCGAGAATTCTCCACCAAGGGAAACAATTTCATCCTGTTGGCTCGATCTCACCCCCTCATAATTTTGTACACCTCAATTAAGTTACTCCTCAGCCTTCTTTGTTCCAAGGGAAATAACCCCAAACTATCAAATCTCTTCTCATGGCTACATTTTTCTTGCCCTGACAACATTCTGGTAAACCTCCTCTGCACTCTCTCCAGAGCAATAACGTCGTTCCTGTAATGTGGAGACCAGAACTGCACACAGTACTCCAGTTGTGACCTTAGCAGTGTTTTATACAATTCCACCATTACATCCTTAATTTATATTCTATATCTCTGCCAATGAAGGAGAGCTTATGCTTTCTTTAAAAGCTTGTCTACTTGAAATGCTGCCTTTAGGGACCTGTGTACTTGTAATAATAATAATAGTATTTTATTGTCACAAGTATGAAGTTACTGTGAAAAGCCCCTAGTTGCCTGTTCGGGTAAGGTGGTACGGGAATTGAACCCGCGCTGCTGGCCTTGTTCTGCATTACAAACCAGCTGTCTAGCCCACTGAGCTAAAACAGCCCTCATGTCACCACAATCTCTCACTTCACCGACCGCTCTTAATATATTCCCATTTATTTTGTATTTATATCTGGGTATGGTTGCTAAATCTGCCAGAATTATTACTTTTGTCACTTGTAAGGAGGTGACAGTACTGGCAATGAATGCAAAGTTGCTCCCACAGCACTGTCCTCCCCTGCGCCCCCCCCCCCCCCCCCCCCTCACACACATACACCCCACACGCCCCCATCCATTTGCCCACCAGCCCTGGGACTGCAGAACAGTGCTGCAAGAATTTCTGCGTCTTCAGCTAAGCAAACAATATAACACTCTGTCTGCCTCCATTTCTCTTCCTTGTTGACCTTTTTAAAGCTAACTTGGCTTCAATTGCAAGAAAGATCTGATGGGGTGTATAAAGGCCAATTCAATGTAGTTCATTCTCCACAAACATCCAAGTTGAAAGCTATCTCCAAGCGGCTGATCCTTTCAAATTCTGAGATTTCCAACCTGTCATCATTAAGGGAGCAGCATGAGCACAAAGCTTGAAACAGTTCAAGGCTCATCATCTCCTCCTTGGGTAACCAGGGATGCGCTATAAATGCACGCCATGCCAACAACACTCATAAACCGGGAAGGAAAAAAATGGCCATTGGTTAAATGTGTGAGGTTCATGATTCATCTGTTATCAGTGTGATTCCTGCTGACTCAGTGGATACAGATTGTCGCTGTGGGTACCTGACTATCCAACTCAGGTGATTCCAGACTGAGAAGCAAAAATACAACTGCAAATATAGAAAAGCAACTGGTTAAAAACAACATGTTATTATCTCTGGAAAATTTAACAGCTGCGTGACCATATTGGGTATGATCTGTTCCCCTTACCAATTGCCTCTTTGGAAACCTTTATTTATGAAGCGCCTTTCTTGAGCTTAGGAATCCCAAAACCTTACAGTAACTGGTCACTATTACAATGTATGGTACTAACTTGTGGCTGGGTGAAAACATCGTCATTGGAAAAGGTATTACTCAGGTAAGTATTGTAAGAAGTCTTACAACACCAGGTTAAAGTCCAACAGGTTTGTTTCGATGTCACTAGCTTTTGGAGCGCTGTTCCTTCCTCAGGTCCTTCCTCCTCCTTCACCTGAGGAAGGAACAGCGCTCCGAAAGCTAGTGTTTGAAACAAACCTGTTGGACTTTAACCTGGTGTTGTAAGACTTCTTACTGTGCTCACCCCAGTCCAACACCGGCATCTCCACATCAGGTAAGTATTAAGCACAGGTGAATGAGAGTCAGAATATTCTTTAGTATTTGAGGAGTCAGGACCGTGTTATTCTGGCTGGTTAATGACAGAGGTAATCTTGACATAGTCTGCTGTCTGGAGTTGATATCGGGCTGTGCAGGCATCTCTGCTCAGAAGAGAGCAACGTCGCACTCGGTTCTGGTTCGGTGCGTCCCCGCCGGCAGTGGGATCCTCTGTCCCGGCAGCTGGTGAATGGGGTTTCTCATTGTGGGTACCCCTGTGCCATCCGAAAATCTGCGGGCGTGAATGCGCTGCCAGAGAAGCGGAGGATCCCACTGACAGAGAATCCAGCCAAAGCTGTTTTCAGACAACATACATCAGCTCAAAGATCTGTCACTTGTCGTACCTCGGTAGGTCATGGATAATGCCGATGACTGGAGTCAGACTCCCCCTGCTGTATAAAGTAGAGTGTCTGTCGTTCAAATCCAAAGGCCATGGTTCCTTGTCCAACAGGACTGTTACACTGGCATCTAAATAATAAAAACTAACCGGTGCATGACAGAGTGTGAGTTCTGGTGAGAATTGGGGCTTTTAAAAAAAAAAATGGTACAAGAACAGAATGAGAGTTTCAGCGAGAATCGAAGATCTAAAAAATAACTGGTGTGAGGACAGACCAAAGGTTAATTAACATTTTATTGTGTTTATTAAAATTCAAATTTTGGTGCAGTAGAAAAATAATTCGAGACATGGCAGGGCTGCTCATACACATTGACTGCACATCCGGTACCATGTGGGGACTCCAGGATGTTACCTATGTTCTGGACAACTACATGTGCAGCAAGTGCACCAAATGGGAAAGCTTGAGCGCTATATCTTGGAACTCAAGGAGCAGCTGGTGTCAGTTAGGTGCATTCATGAGAATAAGTGTGATGTGCTTAGCAGGTTCAGAAGGTGGTCACCCGCAGCTTAATGCAGAGCAGGCACTCCATGGTGGCCATTAGACAGACAAGAAAGACAAAGCATGTAGTGCAACAGACCCTGAGGACATCCCACTTTCTAACAGCTACTCTGTTCTGAGTACCAATTGGAGAGAGGGTTTCTCTTTTAACAGCAGTGAGAGTCATGACCAGGGCGCAGCGGGTGGCTCAACTCTACAGGCAGGGGTGGGGGGGGGGGGGGGGGGAGAACAGACAGGAGAGCAACAGTGGTTGGGGATTTTATACAGAAGGTAACAGACAGGCGCTGTGGTCGCAGACATGGTTCCAGGAATGGATGTTGTCTCTCTGGTGTACGGGTCATCGATATCACTGATTGGCTACAGAGCATTCTGGATGGCGTGGGTGCACAGCCAAAGAACAATGAAAAGGTGATAGAAACATAGAAAATAGGAACAGGAGGAGGCCATTCGACCCTTCGAGCCTGCTCCGGCATTCATTATGATCATGGCTGATCATTCAACTCAGTAGCCTAATCCCACTTTCCCCCCATATCCTTTGATCCCCTTCACCCTAAGTGCGATTTTTAACTGCTCTTGAAAGTTACATTAGCTACCCTCCAATCTGCAGGAACTGTTCCAGAGTCTATAGAATCCTGGAAGATGACCACCAATGCATCCACTATTTCTAGAACCACTTCCTTAAGTACTCTGGGATGTAGAATATCAGGCTCTGGGGATTCATCAGCCTTCACCCCCATCAATTTCCCCAACACTATCTCTCTACTAATATTGATTTCATTCAGTTCCTCTCTCTCACTAAACCCTGTGTTCCCCAACATTTCTGGCATCTGATTTGTGTTCTCATTTGTGAAGGCAGAACCAAAGTATGCATTTAGTTGCTCATTCATTTCTTTGTCCCCAATTATATATTCCCCAGTTTCTGACTGTAAGCGACCTGCATTTGTCTTCACCGAGAGTTTTCTCTTTACGTACCTAGAGAAAATATTTGTCAGTTTTTATGTTCCCTACAAGTTTACTCTGCTACTCTATTTTCCCTTTCTTAATCAATACCTTGGTCCTACTTTGCTGAATTCTAAACTGCTCCCAATCCTCAGACCTGTTGCTTTTCTTTGCCAATTTGTATGTTTCTTCCTTGGATTGAATACTATCTCTAATTTCCCTTGTAAACCATGGGCTGGTCAGCTTTCCTGTTTTACTTTTGTGCCAGGCAGGAATAAGCAATTGTTGCAGTCCCCCCATGCGCTCCTTGAATGTTTACTTTTGCCTTGCCACTGTCATCCCTCAAGTCATGGTTCACATTAGTAACTATGATATAGGTAGAAAGAGGGATGAGGTTCCGTAGGCTTCGGCCAGGGAGTTCGGAAAGCGATTAGCAAGCAGAATTTCAAAGATCGAAATCTGAGGATTTCTTCCAAGGCCATGTGCTGGTGAGTATGGAAATAAGAGAATAAAGCAGATGAATGAGTAGCTGGAGCGATAGTGCACGAGTGAGGGCTTCTGATTTATGGAACATTGGGACCAGTTGTGGTGAAGATAGGTTCTGTACAATCCCGATGGTCTACACCTGAACTGGATCGGGACAGATATCCTTGCAGAGAGGTTCACTTGAGTTGTTGGGGAGCTGTGGGGTGGGGCGGGGTGGACCTCAAACCTTAGGGCAGATTTGGATTGGACAAATACTTGGGAGTGGGAAACAGAAAACAGGGTTACAGCACCGGAATTTGAGGTATTTATTTAATGCAAGGAGTGCAGCAAACAAAGCTGATAAGCTGAAGGTACAGATAGGCACAAGGCAGCATGATATCATTGCTGTAACGAAGGAGCAACAATGGCAACTCAACATCCCTGGAAACAAAAGTTTTGAGGCAGGATGGAGAGGGGCTAGAAAAGTTGGGGGCGTAGTATTAGAACATAGAACAATACAGCGCAGTACAGGCCCTTCGGCCCACGATGTTGCACCGAAACAAAAGCCATCTAACCTACACTATACCATTATCATCCATATGTTTATCCAATAAACTTTTAAATGCCCTCAATGTTGGCGAGTTCACTACTGTAGCAGGTAGGGCATTCCACGGCCTCACTACTCTTTGCGTAAAGAACCTACCTCTGACCTCTGTCCTATATCTATTACCCCTCAGTTTAAAGTTATGTCCCCTCGTGCCAGCCATATCCATCCGCGGGAGAAGGCTCTCACTGTCCACCCTATCCAACCCACTGATCATTTTGTATGCCTCTATTAAGTCTCCTCTTAACCTTCTTCTCTCCAACGAAAACAACCTCAAGTCCATCAGCCTTTCCTCATAAGATTTTCCCTCCATACCAGGCAACATCCTGGTAAGTCTCCTCTGCACCCGCTCCAAAGCCTCCACATCCTTCCTATAATGCGGTGACCAGAACTGTACGCAATACTCCAAATGCGGCCGTACCAGAGTTCTGTACAGCTGCAACATGACCTCCCGACTCCGGAACTCAATCCCTCTACCAATAAAGGCCAACACTCCATAGGCCTTCTTCACAACCCTATCAACCTGGGTGGCAACTTTCAGGGATCTATGTACATGGACACCTAGATCCCTCTGCTCATCCACACTTTCAAGAACTTTACCATTAGCCAAATATTCCGCATTCCTGTTATTCCTTCCAAAGTGAATCACCTCACACTTCTCTACATTAAACTCCATTTGCCACCTCTCGGCCCAGCTCTGCAGCTTATCTATGTCCCTCTGTAACCTGCTACATCCTTCCACACTATTGACAACACCACCGACTTTAGTATCGTCTGCAAATTTACTCACCCACCCTTCTGCGCCTTCCTCTAGGTCATTGATAAAAATGACAAACAGCAACGGCCCCAGAACAGATCCTTGTGGTACTCCACTTGTGACTGTACTCCATTCTGAACATTTCCCATCAACCACCACCTTCTGTCTTCTTTCAGCTAGCCAATTTCTGATCCACATCTCTAAATCACCCTCAATCCCCAGCCTCCGTATTTTCTGCAATAGCCTACCGTGGGGAACCTTATCAAATGCTTTGCTGAAATCCATATACACCACATCAACTGCTCTACCCTCATCTACCTGTTCAGTCACCTTCTCAAAGAACTCGATAAGGTTTGTGAGGCATGACCTACCCTTCACAAAGCCATGCTGACTATCCCTGATCATATTATTCCTATCTAGATGATTATAAATCTTGTCTCTTATAATCCCCTCCAAGACTTTACCCACTACAGACGTGAGGCTCACCGGTCTATAGTTGCCGGGATTGTCTCTGCTCCCCTTTTTGAACAAAGGGACCACATTTGCTGTCCTCCAGTCCTCTGGCACTATTCCTGTAGCCAATGATGACATAAAAATCAAAGCCAAAGGTCCAGCAATCTCTTCCCTGACCTCCCAGAGAATCCTAGGATAAATCCCATCAGGTCCCGGGGACTTATCTATTTTAAGCCTGTCCAGAATTGCCAACACCTCTTCCCTACGTACCCACTGCGCTGTATCGTTCTATGTTCTATGTTCTATGTTCAATGCCATCTGTTCTATTAGCCTGGGGCTCAGCATTCTCCTCCACAACATTATCTTTTTCCTGAGTGAATACTGACGAAAAATATTCATTTAGTATCTCGCCTATCTCTTCAGACTCCACACACAATTTCCCATCCCTGTCCTTGACTGGTCCTACTCTTTCCCTAGTCATTCGCTTATTCCTGACATACCTATAGAAAGCTTTTGGGTTTTCCTTGATCCTTCCTGCCAAATACTTCTCATGTCCCCTCCTTGCTCGTCTTAGCTCTCTCTTTAGATCCTTCCTCGCTACCTTGTAACTATCCATCGCACCAACTGAAACTTCACACCTCATCTTCACATAGGCCTCCTTCTTCCTCTTAACAAGAGATTCCACTTCCTTGGTAAACCACGGTTCCCTCGCTCGACGCCTTCCTCCCTGCCTGACCGGTACATACTTATCAAGAACACGCAGTAGCTGATCCTTGAACAAGCTCCACTTATCCAGTGTGCCCAACACTTGCAGCCTACATCTCCACCTTATCCCCCCCAAGTCGCGTCTAATGGCATCATAATTGCCCTTCCCCCAGCTATAACTCTTGCCCTGCGGTGTATACTTATCCCTTTCCATCATTAACGTAAACGTCACCGAATTGTGGTCACTGTCCCCAAAGTGCTCTCCTACCTCCAAATCCAACACCTGGCCTGGTTCATTACCCAAAACCAAATCCAACGTGGCCTTGCCTCTTGTTGGCCTGTCAACATATTGTGTCAGGAAACCCTCCTGCACACACTGTACAAAAAACGACCCATCTAATGTACTCAAACTATATCTTTTCCCGTCAATATTTGGAAAGTTAAAGTCGCCCATAATAACTACCCTGTTACTTTCGCTCTTATCCAGAATCATCCTCGCCATCCTTTCCTCTACATCCCTAGAACTATTTGGAGGCCTATAGAAAACTCCCAACAGGGTGACCTCTCCTTTCCTGTTTCTAACTTCAGCCCATACTACCTCGGAAGAAGAGTCCCCATCTTGCATCCTCTCCGCCACCGTAATACTGCTCTTGACTAGCAGCGCCACACCTCCCCCTCTTTTGCCTCCTTCTCTGAGCTTACTAAAACACCTAAACCCCGGAACCTGCAACATCCATTCCTGTCCCTGCTCTATCCATGTCTCCGAAATGGCCACAACATCGAAGTCCCAGGTACCAGCTGCCAGTTCCCCTACCTTGTTTCGTATACTCCTGTCATTGAAGTAGACACACTTCAAACCACCTACCTGAACACTGGCCCCCTCCTGCATCGTCAAATCTGTGCTCCTGACCTCTATACTCTCATTCTCCCTTACCCTAAAACTACAATCCAGGTTCCCATGCCCCTGCTGCATTCGTTTAAACCCCCCCCAAAGAGCACTAACAAATCTCCCCCCCAGGATATTTGTGCCCCTCAGGTTCAGATGTAGACCATCCTGTCTGTAGAGGTCCCACCTTCCCCAGAAAGAGCCCCAGTTATCCAGAAATCTGAATCCCTCCCGCCTGCACCATCCCTGTAGCCACGTGTTTAAATGCTCTCTCTCCCTATTCCTCATCTCACTATCACGTGGCACGGGCAACAACCCAGAGATAACAACTCTGTTTGTTCTAGTTCTGAGCTTCCATCCTAGCTCCCTGAAAGCCTGCCTGACATCCTTGTCCCCTTTCCCAGCTATGTCGTTAGTGCTAATGTGGACCACGACTTGGGGCTGCTCCCCCTCCCCCCTAAGGACCCGGAAAACACGATCCGAGACATCACGTACCCTTGCACCTGGGAGGCAACATATCAAACGTGAGTCTCTCACGCTCCCACAAAATCTATCTGTGCCCCTGACTATCGAGTCCCCAATTACTAATGCTCTGCTCCTCTTCCCCCCTTCCCTTCTGAGCAACAGGGACAGACTCCGTGCCAGAGGCCCGTACCCCATGGCTTACCCCTGGTAAGTTGTCCCCCCCCACAAGTATCCAAAGCGGTATACTTGTTTCTCAGGGGAACGACCGCAGGGGATTCCTGCACTGACTGCTTTTTCCCAGTCCCTCTTACAGTTACCCACCTATCTCCAATCTTTGGTGTAATTTAATTCCCTGAAGCTGCTATCTATGACCCCTTCTGCCTCCCGAATGATCCGAAGTTCTTCCAACTCCAGCTCCAGTTCCCTAACTCGGTCTTGGAGGAGCTGGAGATGGCAGCACTTCCTGCAGGTAAAATCAGCAGGGACACTAACTGCATCCCTCACCTCAAACATCCTGCAGGAGGAACATTGCACTCCCTTCCCTGCTATTCCTCTAACTTTCTACCAAGATCTGGCTAACAACTAAATTAAACTTTTTATAAAAAATAATAATAATATAATAAAATATGGTACTTACCTCAGACCAATGGGTTTTATTATTAGGTTAGAGGAGGAGGGCGGGTGGGAGACACTACACGTGTAGTGTCTCGTGTTTCCTCTTCACCAGAATTTATTGGTGAGGGTCTTCCCAGACGTCCGCGGGTCGACTTCCTGTCCCGCCTAAAACACTAATTTAAAAAAAAAAAAAATTCTCAGCTCCTGCTGAAATTGACTAACCAGCCAGCTGTTCTCCCGCCGAAATCGACTGGCCTGCCCCTGCAAAGACAAGTGGACAGGACAAGGACAGACATACCTCCCAGCAGCCACTTCCGCACTGCTCCCGCTGAAACTGACTCACCAGCTGTTCTCTCGCTGAAATCGACTGGCCTGCCCCTGCAAAGACAAGTGCTTTTAAAGGACAGACTTACCTCCCAGCAGCCACTTCCGCACTGCTCCCGCTGAAACTGACTCACCAGCTGTTCTCCCGCCGAAATCGACTGGCCTGCCCCTGCAAAGACAAGTGCTTTTGAAGGACAGACTTACCTCCCAGCAGCCACTTCCGCACTGCTCCCGCTGAAACTGACTCACCAGCTGTTCTCCCGCCGAAATCGACTGGCCTGCCCCTGCAAAGACAAGTGCTTTTAAAGGACAGACTTACCTCCCGCAGCCACTTCCGCACTGCTCCCGCTGAAACTGACTCACCAGCTGTTCTCCCGCCGAAATCGACTGGCCTGCTCCTGCAAAGAAAAGTGCTTTTAAAGGACAGACTTACCTCCCAGCAGCCACTTCCGCACTGCTCCCGCTGAAACTGACTCACCAGCTGTTCTCCCGCCGAAATCGACTGGCCTGCCCCTGCAAAGACAAGTGCTTTTAAAGGACAGACTTACCTCCCAGCAGCCACTTCCGCACTGCTCCCGCTGAAACTGACTCACCAGCTGTTCTCCCGCCGAAATCGACTGGCCTGCCCCTGCAAAGACAAGTGCTTTTAAAGGACAGACTTACCTCCCAGCAGCCACTTCCGCACTGCTCCCGCTGAAACTGACTCACCAGCTGTTCTCCCGCAGAAATCGACTGGCCTGCCCCTGCAAAGACAAGTGCTTTTAAAGGACTTATTATTGGCGAAAGGATCAATTACACATGTGGAGGATGAATGATATCCCAAACGAATGATCAAATGAGGCCATATGGATTGAGCTCAAAAATATAAAGAGGACAGTCACTCTAATAGGAGTGTACTACAGACCCCCAAATAGTGAAAGGGAGATAGAAGAGCACATATGTAGGAACATTTCTGAGTACAGAAACAATAGGGCAGTAATCAACTGGGATGCGAACTGCATTCAAGAGAACTTTTTAGCTAGCACGTAACAAGCCCAATGGGAAGTAGTGTAACTTTAGATTTAATCTTCGGAAATGAAACTGGGCAAGTGGATTAAATAGCAGTGAAATGAAATGAAATGAAAATCGCTTATTGTCACAAGTAGGCTTCAAACGAAGTTACTGTGAAAAGCCCCTCGTCGCCACATTCTGGCGTCAGTGGGTGGCCATTTTGGAGATAGTGACCATAATACAGTTAGATTTAACACCATAATGAAAAAAAGGATAAAGACAGAACAGGAGTAAAAGTTCTAAACTGGGGAAAGGCAAATTTTGCGAAGCTAAGAGGTGAACTGGTAAAAGTGAACTGCTTACTGCTCCTAAAAGGGACAACAGTGGAAGACCAGTGGGAGGTATTCAAACATGATATTCTGGGATACAGTACAGAAATGTCCCCACAAAGAAAAAAGTTGGTACTTCACAATCTAAAACCCCCTGGTTATCTAGAAGTGTCCAAGGTAAGATAAAGCAGAAAAAGAAAGCTATGACAGTCACAAAAAAACCTTAATATCATGGAAAGCCTGGAAGAGTGAGAAAATACAGAGTTGAAGTAAAAAAGGAAATTAGGAATGACAAGAGAGGATAGTAAAAAAATTGGCACCCAAGATAAATAAGACAAAAATATTTTCCCAGTACATTAAGAACAGGGAATAACTAAGAAAAGGGTAGGGCCTATCCAGAGATGTACATAGTAACTGTGTGCTAATGGTGAAGATGTGGGAAGAATTCTTACTGAGTACTTTGTCTCTGTTTTGCCTTCAGAGAAGGATGATGCAGATATTCTTGTTAAAGAGGGTAAGTGTGAAATATTAGGTACAATAAGCATAGTGAGAACAAAGTATTGGAGAGACTAACATCCTTTAAGGTGGATAAACCACCAGGGACCAAATGGATTATATCCCAGGAAGCCAGGGAGGAAATAATGGATGCGCTGAGGATCATTTTCCAACTCTCACTAGATACAGATGAGATACCAGAGGATTAGAGGTCTGCAAACATTCTGCCATTATTTTAAAAGGGTGCAAGGGATATGCCAAATAATTATGGGCCAGATAGTCTGACTTCAGTGGTGGACAAATTATTAATCTAAATTCTGTAATTTAGAAATGAATGGATTAACCAGTCAACATGCTTTGTTAGTGGAAGATCATGACCTGGATTTGCCGTTCTGTGGTCTAAGTGCTCCCGGCAGGGGAGAATCGCTACTGGTCTCTGCTGCCACTAGGAGCAGGGCCCAGAATGTGGGACTCTCTTCTTTACTATGCTAAATTATGCATAATAATAATAATCTTTATTGTCACAATTAGGCATACCTTAACACTGCAATGGAGTTACTGTGAAAAGCCCCTAGTCACCACATTCGAGCGCCTGTTCGGGTACACAGAGGGAGAATGTAGAATATCCAATTCACCTGACAGCATGTCTTTCGGGACTTGTGGGAGGAAACTGGAGCACCCCGAGGAAACCCACGCAGACACAAGGAGAACGTGCAGACTCCACACAGACCTCCCAAGCCGGGAATCGAACCTGGGACCCTGGAGCTGGGAAGCAACAGTGAACAAAGAACAAAGAAGAGAGAAAAGCACAGCACAGGAATAGGCACTTCGGCCCTCCAAGCCTGCGCTGACCATGCTGCCCGTCTAAACTAAAATCTTCTACACTTCCTGCGTCCGTATCCCTCTATTCCCATCCTATTCATGTATTCATAAGATGCCCCTTAAACGTCACTATCAGCCCTGCTTCCACCATCTCCTCCGGCAGCGGGTTCCAGGCACCCACTACCCTCTGTGTAAGAAAACTTGCCACGTACATCTACTCTAAACCTTGCCCCTCGCACCTTAAACCTATGCCCCCTAGTAATTGATCCCTCTACCCTGGGAAAAAGTCTCTGACTATCCATTCTGTCTATGCCCCTCATAACTTTGTAGACCTTTATCAGGTCTCCCCTCAACCTCCTTCGTTCCAATGAGAACAAACCAAGTTTATTCAACCTTCCTCATAGATAATGCCCTCCATACCAGGCAACATTCTGGTAAATCTCTTCTGCACCCTCTCGAAAGCCTCCGCATCCTTCTGGCAGTGTGGCGACCAGAATTGAACACTATGTTCCAAGTGTGGCCTAACTAAGGTTCTACACATGACTTGCCAACTTTTATCCTCAAAGTCCTGGCCAATGAAGGCAAGCATGCCGTATGCCTTCTTCACAACTTTCTCCACCTCTGTTGCCCCTTTCAGTGACATGTGGACCTGTACACCTAGATCTCTCTGACTGTCAATACTCTTGAGAGTTCTACCAGTCACTGTATATTCCCTGCCTGTATTAGACCTTCCAAAATGCATTACCTCACATTTGTCCGGATTAAACTCCATCTGCCATCTCTCCGCCCAAGTCTCCAAACGATCTAAATCCTGCTGTATCCTCTGACAGTCTTCATTGCTATCCGCAATTCCACCAACCTTCGTGTCGTCCGCAAACTTACTAATCAGGCCAGTTACATTTTCCTCCAAATCATTTGTATATACTACGAACAGGAAAGGTCCCAACACTGAACCCTGCGGAACACCACTAGTCACCACCCTCCAATCAGAAAAGCACCCTTCCATTGCTACTCTCTGCCTTCTATGACCTAGCCAGCTCTGTACCCATCTTGTCAGCTGACCTCTGATCCCGTGTGACTTCACCTTTTGTACCAGCCTGCCATGAGGGACCTTGTCAAAGGCCTTCCTAATGTCCATATAGACAAAATCTGCGTCAATCATCTTTGTGACCTCAAGTTAGTGAGACACGACCTCCCCTTCACAAAACCGTGCTGCCTCTTGCTAATACGTCCACTTGCTTCCAAATGGGAGTAGATCTGACTCGAAGAATTCTCTCCAGTAATTTCCCAGCACTGACGTAAGGCTCACCAGCCTGTAGTTCCCTGGATTATCCTTGCTACCCTTCTTAAATAAAGGAACAACATTGGCTATTCACCAGTCTTCTGGGTCATCACCTGAAGACAATGAGGATCCAAAGATTTCTGTCAAGGCCTCAGCAACTTCCTCTCTTGCCTCCTTCACTATTCTGGGGTAGATTCCATCAGGCCTGGGGATTTATCCACCTTAATATTTTTCAAAACGCCCAACACCTCGTCTTTTTGGATCTCAATGTGACCAAGGCTAGCTACACACCCTTCTCCAGACTCAACATGCACCAATTCCTTCTCTTTGGTAAATACTGATGCAAAGTATTCATTTTGTACCTCGCCCATTTCCTCTGGCTCCACACATAGATTCCCTCCCTGTCCTTCAGTGGGCCAACCTTTTCCCTGGCTATCCTCTTGCTTTTTATGTACTTGTAAAAAGCCTTGGGATTTTCCTTAACCCTATTTGCCAATGACTTTTCGTGACCCCTTTTAGCCCTTCTGACTCCTTGTTTAAGTTCCTTCCTACTTTCCTTATATTCCACACAGGTGTCATCTGTTCCCAGCTTTCTAGCCCTGACAAATGCCTCCTTTTTCTTTTTGACAAGGCCTAGGTCTCTCGTTATCCAAGGTTCACGAAATTTGCCATATTTACCCTTCATCCTCACAGGAACATGCCGGTCCTGAATTCCTTTCAACTGACATTTGAAAGCCTCCCACATGTCAGATGTTGATTTACCCTCAAACATCTGCCCTCAATCTATGTCCTTCAGTTCCCGCCTAATATTGTTATAGTTAGACTTCCCCCAATTTAGCAAATTCACCCTAGGACCACTCTTATCCTTGTCCACCAGCACTTTAAAACTTACTGAATTGTGGTCACTGTTCCTGAAATGCTCCCCTACTGAAATTTCTACCACCTTGCCGGGCTCATTCCCCAATACCAGGTTCAGTACAGCCCCTTCCCTAGTTGGACTATCTACATATTGTTTTAAGAAGCCATCCTGGATGCTTCTTACAAACTCTGCCCCATCCAAGCCCCTCGCACTAAGTGAGCCCCAGTCAATATTGGGGAAGTTAAAGTCACCCATCAGAACAACCCTTTTGCTTTTACTCCTTTCCTAAATCTGTCTACCTATCTGCTCCTGTATCTCCCGCTGACTGTTGGGTGGCCTGTGGTAAACCCCGAACATTGTGACTGCACCCTTCTTATTCCTGATCTCTACCCATATAGCCTTGCTGCCCTCTGAGGTGTCTTCCTGCAGTCCAGCTGTGATATTCTCCCTAACCTGTAGCGCAACTCCTCCACCCCTTTTACATCCCCCTCTATCCCGCCTGAAACATCTAAATCCTGGAACGTTTAGCTGCTAATCCTGTCCTTCCCTCAACCAGGTCTCTGTAATGGCAACAACATCATAGTTCCAAGTACTAATCCAAGCTCTAAATTAATCTGCCTTACCTGTTGTACTTCTTGCATTAAAACATATGCACTTCAGGCCATCAGTCCCGCTGTTTTCAGCAACATCTCCCTGTCTGCTCTTCCTTAGAGCCATACTGGCCCTGTTTCCTAGTTCTCCCTCAATTATTTCAGCTTCTGACCTATTGCTCCAGTACCCACCCCCCTGCCATACTAGTTTAAACCCTCCCGTGTGGCACTAGAAACCTCGTAGACAGGATATTTATGCCTCTCCAGTTTAGATTCAACCCATCCTTCTTATACAGGTCACACCTGCTCCGGAAGATATCTGGAAGATGGTCCAGATAACTGAAACCCTTCCTCCTACACCAGCTGTTTAACCACGTGTTTAGCTACTCTATCTTCCTATTTCTAGCCTCGCTGGCACGTGGCACAGGGAGTAATCTCGAGATTACAACCCATGAGGTCCTGTCTTTTAACTTTCTGCCTAGCTGCCTGAACTCCTGCTGCAGGACCTCATCCCCCTTCCTGCCTATGTTGTTAGTACCAATATGTACCACAACCTCGGCCCGTTTGCCCTCTCCCTTCAGAATGCCCGCTACCCGTTCTGAGACATCCTAGACCCTGGCAACATCCCATTCTAGAGTCTCTTTCACGTCCACAGAAGCGCCTATCTGTGCCCCTGAGTATAAGAGTCCCCTATGACTATTGCTCTTCTGCGCTTTGACCCTCCCTGCTGAACATCGGAGCCAGCCATGGTGCCACTGCTCTGGCTGCTGCTGTTTTCCCCTGATAGGCTATCCCCCCGACAGTATCCAAAGCAGTATACCTGTTCGAGAGGGGGTCAACCACAGAGGATTCCTGCACTGACTGCCTGCCCTTTCTGGTGGTCACCCATCTCTCTGCCTGCACCTTGGGTGTGAGCACATTTATATAACTGCTATATATGACACTTTCCGCCACCTACATGCTCCGAAGTGCATCCAATTGCTGCTCCAACCGAACCATGCGGTCTGTGAGGAGCCCCATGTGGATGCACTTTCTGCAGATGTAGCCTTCCGGGACACTGGAAGCCTCCCGGACCTGCCACATCTCACAGTCAGAGCACTGCACCCTTCTAATTGACATTGCGTTAACTAACTAATAAATTAAATTTAAATAGAAAAAGGCATACATACCCTGGCCGCGAGGTTTGCTAGTGTCACACGGGAGGGCTTAAACTAGTATTGCAGGGGGGTGGGCAGGGGAGCAATAGGTCAGAAGGTGAGAGCATTGAGGGAGAACTAGGGAATAGGGACAGTGGGGTTCTGAGGCAGAACAGACAGGGAGAACTTGCTGAACACAGCGGGTCTGGTGGCCTGAAGTGCATATGTTTTAATGCAAGAATTATTACGGGTAAGGCAGATGAACTTTTAGCTAGGATTAGTACTTGGAACTATGATGTTTTTGCCATTACAGAGACCTGGTTGAGGGAAGGGCAGGATTGGCAGCTAAATGTTCCAGGATTTAGATGTTTCAGGCGGGATAGAGGGGGATGTAAAAGGGGTGGCGGAGTTGCGCTACTGGTTAGGGAGAATATCACAGCTGTACTACGGGAGGACGCCTCAGAGGGCAGTGAGGCTATATGGGTAGAGATCAGGAATAAGAAGGGTGCAGTCACAATGTTGGGGGATACTACAGGCCTCCCAACAGCCAGCGGGAGATAGAGGAGCAGATAGGTAGACAGATTTTGGAAAAGAGTAAAAACAACAGGTTTGTGGTGATGGGAGACTTCAATTTCCCCAATATTGACTGGGACTCACTTAGTGCCAGGGGCTTAGACGGGGCGGAGTTTGTAAGGAGCATCCAGGAGGGCTCCTTAAAACAATATGTAGACAGTCGAACTAGGAAGGGACGGTACTGGACCTGGTATTGGGGAATGAGCCCGGCCAGGTGGTAGAAGTTTCAGTAGGGGAGCATTTCGGGAACAGTGACCACAATTCAGTAAGTTTTAAAGTGCTGGTGGACAAGGATAAAAGTGGTCCTAGGATGAATGTGCTAAATTGGGGGAAGGCTAATTATAACAATATTAGGCGGGAACTGAAGAACATAGATTGGGGGCGGATGTTTGAGGGCAAATCAACATCTGACATGTGGGAGGCTTTCAAGTGTCAGTTGAAAGGAATTCAGGACCGGCATGTTCCTGTCAGGAAGAAGGATAAATACGGCAATTTTCGGGAACCTTGGATAACGAGAGACCTAGGCCTTGTCAAAAAGAAAAAGGAGGCATTTATCAGGGCTAAAAGGCTGGGAACAGATGAAGCATGTGTGGAAAATAAGGAAAGTAGGAAGTAACTTAAGCAAGGAGTCAGGAGGGCTAGAAGGGGTCACGAAAAGTCATTGGCAAATAGGGTTGAGGAAAATCCCAAGGCTTTTTACACGTACATAAAAAGCAAGAGGGTAGCCAGGGAAAGGGTTGGCCCACTGAAGGATAGGCAAGGGAATCTATGTGTGGAGCCAGAGGAAATGGGCGAGGTACTAAATGAATACTTTGCATCAGTATTCACCAAAGAGAAGGAATTGGTAGATGTTGAGTCTGGAGAAGGGTGTGTGGATAGCCTGGGTCACATTGAGATCCAAAAAGACGAGGTGTTGGGTGTCTTAAAAAATATTACGGTAGATATGTCCCCAGGGCCTGATGGGATCTACCTCAGAATACTGAAGGAGGCTGGAGAGGAAATTGCTGAGGCCTTGACAGAAATCTTTGGATCCTCACTGTCTTCAGGTGATGTCCCGGAGGGCTGGAGAATAGCCAATGTTGTTCCTCTGTTTAAGAAGGGTAGCACGGATAATCCAGGGAACTACAGGCCGGTGAGGCTTACTTCAGTGGTTGGGAAATTACTGGAGAGAATTCTTCGAGACAGGATCTACTCCTATTTGGAAGCAAATGGACGTATTAGTGAGAGGCAGCATGGTTTTGTGAAGGGGAGGTCATGTCTCACTAACTTGACAGAGTTTTTCGAGGAGGTCACAAAGATGATTGATGCAGGTAGGGCAGTGGATGTTGTCTATATGGACTTCAGTAAGGCCTTTGACAAGGTCCCTCATGGTAGACTAGTATAAAAGGTGAAGTCACACGGGATCAGGGGTGAGCTGGCAAGGTGGATACAAAACGGGCTAGGTCATAGAAGGCAGAGAGCAGCAATGGAAGGATGCTATTCTAATTGGAGGGCTGTGACCAATGGTGTTCCACAGGGATCAGTGCTGGGACCTTTGCTGTTTGTAGTATATATAAATGATTTGGAGGAATATGTAACTGGTCTGATTAGTAAGTTTGCAGATGACACAAAGGTTGGTGGAATTGTGGATAGCGATGAGGACTGTCAGAGGATACAGCAGAATTTAGATTGTTTGGAGACTTGGGTGGAGAGATGGCAGATGGAGTTTAATCCGGACAAATGTGAGGTAATGCATTTTGGAAGGTCTAATGCAGGTAGGGAATATACAGTGAATGGTAGAACCCTCAAGAGTATTGAAAGTCAGAGACATCTAGGAGTACAGGTCCACAGGTCATTGAAAGGGCCAACACAGGTGGAGAAGGTAGTCAAGAAGGCATACGGCATGCTTGCCTTCATTGGCCGGGGCATTGAGTATAAGAATTGGCAAGTCAATTTGCAGCTGTATAGAACCTTAGTTTGGCCACACTTGGAGTATAGTGTTCAATTCTGGTCGTCACACTACCAGAAGGATGTGGAGGCTTTAGAGAGGGTGCAGAAGAGATTTACCAGAATGTTGCCTGGTATGGAGGGCATTAGCTGTGAGGAGCGGTTGAATAAACTCGGTTTGTTCTCACTGGAATGAAGAAGCTTGAGGGGCGACCTGATAGAGGTCTACAAAATTATGAGGGGCATAGACAGAGTGGATAGTCAGAGGCTTTTCCCCGGGGTAGAGGGGTCAATTACTAGGGGGCATAGGTTTAAGGTGAGAGGGGCAAGGTTTAGAGTAGATGTACGAGGCACGTTTTTTACACAGAGGGTAGTGGGTGCATGGAACTCGTTACCGGAGGAGGTGGTGAAAGCAGGGACGATAGTGACATTTAAGGAGCATCTTGACAAATACATGAATAGGATGGGAATAGAGGGATACGGACCCAGGAAGTGTCGAAGATTGTAGTTTAGTCGGGCAGCATGGTCGGCACGGGTTTGGAGGGCCGAAGAGCATGTTCCTGTGCTGTACATTTCTTTGTTCTGTGTTCTTTGTTCTAAACTTTAAAAATAGTTCCTGTTAACTACATGTTTCCTAGCACTAGATTTCTACTATAAATGTAAATAGTAAGTACAGTACTCTCCGGTCTCTGGCTTAGATACCCCTGTAAATTATGATTAAGTAATCAATTGATTATGTTTAATTAGTTTACCAATGTTTAATTTTTAAATTTAGTGCAGATTCCGTACCAACCAATCAGGTCACAGCTTTCCTATGACGGCACTTTTCAGTAACCCCCCCCCCGCCTCCCCCCAGTCGGTCACTCAGAATATCTGGATATTTATCACTTACCTGTTCCCTAACTGCTCCCCGGCTCTCTCACTCTCTCTCCCGTTCCCGACAATGAAGGCCGCTGGAACCTGGGGTTAAGACTTTATGTCATCTACCTTCCCAGGGTCCTCCCTGGTTTTCTCCCTGCTTCCCAGTGCTACCCACTGTGCTACCATGCTGCCCATGTTGCTCAGGGAAAGCTGCTTTGATTCTCTTGGAGTCCCGGGAGCAGGCTGCCAATTTGAGCAGGTAGCCTAATATAGATCTGGCAGCAGGCCCCATCTCTCCCACAATGCAAATCCATCCCTCCCTGCTGACAAGTAGGGCTATCCTCCTCCCCCTTGCAACCCCACCACGGGAATTACAGGTCCCCTTCCCGCACCCCATGCAGACATGAGAAAAAGAGGAAGTGAAAGCACTTAGCTCCTTTTGAAGTGGTGAAGAGCTGTCATAAGAGTGTTTATAAACATTGTGGTTTGCATTAAAGCAAGGTAATTGAGAGGCAATCAAGCATGAAGGGAAAGATAAAATAAATAAACAATCCTTCTTAGCAGCTATGCCTGGACCAATAAAACTGTGAATCACTGGCCAGTGTAATGTATTGCTGTGTGAAATTGAATTAAAGATTTGCATTTCAAAGGCTGTCAATGCATCTGGCTTTTGAGGAAGCAGCAGCTGCTGCTTTAAGCATTTTTACCTGAGGGAGCAGATGTTAGGGATGGGTAAATGAAAATGCAGTGATTTTTCACTCTACTGCCTGGAATGCTGTTCAGATTTCAGGCAGGCGTGACTGATGGTGAACCCCGATTGTGGTCTCTGTTGGGGGATCTGAAGGGAGCGTCTCTGATGGGGGGGGGTCTGATGGGGGGGTCTGATAGGAGGGTTGGTGGGGAGGGAGTTAGGTCACCCTCATGCATGCGTACTGTGGGTGTGTGTCACTTTATTCCAATGGTTGGGGGGGCGGGGGGGAGGATGCTCTGCTTGTCAGTGGGTGAAGAATTTGTGTTGTGGGAGGAGGGCAGCCTGATGAAAGACTTTGTGGGGCACCTCATTCATGCATTGACTCCCTTGACCCACCTTGGTGTCCATTGTGTCAGGGCCACGCTTGGGCAAACTTACACCAAAGCCCGCCCAAAGGATGCAAACCGGTGTTGTTTGGGTGAGTCTGCATCCGACTCTGAAATGTGTGAAATTTCAAGAGGAGATGCCAGGCGCATGTCTCAACATTATCACACACTCACGCAATATTTCAGTCGAAAGTGCACACAGCAAAAATCAAGCAGGCAATTTAGTCCAATAGGGGGGGTCAATTGAACTCAAATCTTTCATGGCTCATCTCCTTTTACAGATTGTGGGTGGGTTGATTGGCAAAGTGTCCCACATTTTAAAGCTGTAACCTTGACACAGGGCGGGATGAATTGTTGGGATGGAAAGAAAAGTAACAAATGTGTCAGGAGAGTCTGTGTATGACTGTGTTGCTTATTTTTGACATCAATATTTACTTTCCACTCCATGTCGCTCTGAGGAAGCGCTTTAGAAAAGCCAGCCCCCACCTTTCCTTTTATTGGTGCCCACTCTCCTTGGCAGCGCTCAAACTTTCACTGAGTGTGCTCCACACTAATTGGCCAGCCAGTGTGAAATTGCGTTCCGAGGCCGAATATGGCCTGGAACGTGTTTCATGTCTGCTTCCAGGCCTGCCGAATGTGTGCTTCTAACGGGTGAAAAATTCAGGCCTTTGTGTACTAGATCCTACTCCGACAAGCCTTTTTCTCCTCCTCAACTTCATTTACGTGATTTAATTTTACATTACAAAATACAATACTGAACTTTGCTCAATGGTAATTTCTAAAGGATGTAAGGCACTTATCATTAGTCGATGTCATTGATCGTATGTGAAGTGTGCTTTGTGTTGAGTTTATCAATTGATATATACTATATTCTGTGCAGTACTGTTATTAAATGCCCTGGTTTAAAATACATTCAGGCAGTATATCTACCAAAGCTGCAAATTAGAAGTTATAAAAGGTGAAGTAATAAATGAATGACTAGGGTAAGAGTAGGGCCAGTCAAGGACAATAGTGGGAAGTTGTGCGTGAGCCCAAGGAGGTAGGAGAGGTGCTAAATGAATATTTTTCATCAGTATTCACACAGGAAAAAGACAATGTTGTCGAGCAGAATACTGAGATTCAGGCTACTAGACTAGAAGGGTTTGAGGTTCATAAGGAGGAGGTGTTAGCAATTCTGGAAAGTGTGAAAATAGATAAGTCCCCTGGGCCGGATGAGATTTATCCTAGGATTCTCTGGGAAGCTAGGGAGGAGATTGCTGAGCCTTTGGCTTTGATCTTTAAGTCATCTTTGTCTACAGGAATAGTGCCAGAAGACTGGAGGATAGCAAATGTTGTCCCCTTGTTCAAGAAGGGGAGTAGAGACAATCCCGGTAACTATAGACCAGTGAGCCTTACTTCTGTTGTGGGAAAAATCTTGGAAAGGTTTATAAGAGATAGGATGTATAATCATCTGGAAAGGAATAATTTGATTAGAGATAGTCAACACGGTTTTGTGAAGGGTAGGTCGTGCCTCACAAACCTTATAGAGTTCTTTGAGAAGGTGACCAAACAGGTGGATGAGGGTAAAGCAGTTGATGTGCTGTATATGGATTTCAGTAGAGCGTTTGATAAGGTTCCCCACGGTAGCCTACTGCAGAAAATACGGAGGCATGGGATTCAGGGTGATTTAGCAATTTGGATCAGAAATTGGCTAGCTGGAAGAAGACAAAGGGTGGTGGTTGATGGGAAATGTTCAGACTGGAGTCCAGTTACTAGTGGTGTACCACAAGGATCTGTTTTGGGGCCACTGCTGTTTGTCATTTTTATTAATGACCTGAGTAAATTTGCAGATGACACTAAAGTCGGTGGAGTTGTGGACAGTGCGGAAGGATATTACAAGTTACAGAGGGACATAGATAAGCTGCAGTGCTGGGCTGAGAGGTGGCAAATGGAGTTTAATGCAGAAAAGTGTGAGGTGATTCATTTTGGAAGGAATAACAGGGAGACAGAGTACTGGGCTAATGGTAAGATTCTTGGCAGTGTGGATGAGCAGAGAGATCTCGGTGTCCATGTACATAGATCCCTGAAAGTTGCCACCCAGGTTGAGAGGGTTGTTAAGAAGGCGTACGGTGTGTTAGCTTTTATTGGTAGAGGGATTGAGTTTCGGAGCCATGCGGTCATGTTGCAGCTGTACAAAACTCTGGTGCGGCCGCATTTGGAGTATTGCGTGCAATTCTGGTCGCCGCATTATAGGAAGGATGTGGAAGCATTGGAAAGGGTGCAGAGGAGATTTACCAGAATGTTGCCTGGTATGGAGGGAAGATCTTATGAGGAACGCTGAGGGACTTGAGGCTGTTTTCGTTAGAGAGAAGGTTAAGAGGTGACTTAATTGAGGCATACAAGATGATCAGAGGATTGGATAGGGTGGATAGTGAGAGCCTTTTTACTCGGATGGTGATGTCTAGCATGAGGGGACATAGCTTTAAATTGAGGGGAGATAGATATAAGACAGATGTCAGAGGTAGATTCTTTACTCAGAGAGTAGTAAGGGATGCCCTGCCTGCAACAGTAGTGGACTCGCCAACACTAAGAGAATTCAAATGGTCATTGGATAGACATATGAACGATAAGGGAATAGTGTAGATGGGCTTTAGAGTGGTTTCACAGGTCGGCGCAACATTGAGGGCCGAAGGGCCTGTACTGCGCTGTAATGTTCTATGTTCTAAGTATTGATTTTAACCACTTTCTTGGTTATAAATAAAGAGCTAATGGAATAGCGATTATTTCCGGAGATTCCCTGAAGTGTAGATAATTTATGAGGGATTGTATTTAGTACTATCTAAACACCTGATGAAGTAGCTGCGCTCCGAAAGCTAGTGATTTCAAATAAACCTGTTGGACTTTAATCTGGAGTTGTAAGACTTCTTACTATCTAAACAGGTCATGGAACTTACTGGGATACAAATGATATAATTAATAGGAGAGGCCGGATGTCTCTATAGTTTTGCAGTTTGTTATAGGAGTTTAAGTTGAATAGCAATTTTTGCCAAATGCTGTTCGGCTGAGCACAAGTGTATTGGATCTGGAAGGATCTCTCTCCAAAGATATGCACAGCTGAGCAAGTAACCTGTTTTGTTACTCCTATAACAAACTTTATTTATAAGTTGCATTTGAACTGGATTTGTTTATTGTCACATGTACCGAGGTACAGTGAAAAGTATTTTTCTGCGAGCAGCTCATCAGATCATTAAGTACATGAAAATAAAATAAAAACATAATTGGGCAATACAAGGTACACAATGTAACAACATAAACACCGACATCGGGTGAAGCATACAGGGGTGTAGTGTTAGCATACATGGTTGTAGTGTTAATCAGGTCAGTCCATAAGCGGGTAAGCCTGGTAACTGCGGGGAAGAAGCTGGTTTTGAGTCTGTTTGTGCATGTTCTCAGACTTTTGTATCTCCTGCCCGATGGAAGAAGTTGAAAGAGTGAGTAAGCCAGGTGGGAGGGGTCTTTGATTATGCTGGCCATTTTCCCCAGGCAGCGGGAGGTGCAGATGGAGTCAATGGATGGGAGGCAGGTTCGTGTGATTGACTGTGCTGTGTTCACGACTCTCTGAAGTTTCTTGCGGTCTTTGGCCGAGCAGTTGCCATACCAGGCTGTGATCCAGCCAGATCGGATGCTTTCTGTGGGGCATCTGTACAAGTTGGTAAGAGTTAATGTGGACTTGCCGAATTTTCTTAGTTTCCTGAGGAAGAATAGGCGCTGTTGTGCTTTCTTGGTGGTAGCGTCGACATGGGTGGACCAGGACAGATTTTTGGAGATGTGTACCTCTAGGAATTTGAAGCTGCTAATCATCTCCACTTTGATGCGAACAGGGGTGTGTACAGTACTTTGCTTCCTGAAGTGAATGACCAGCTCTTTACTTTTGCTGGCATTGAGGGATAGATTGTTGTTGCTGCGCCACTCCACTAGGTTCTCTATCTGTCTCCTGTATTCTGACTCGTCGTTATTTGAGATCCAGCCCACTTTGGTTGTATCGTCAGCAAACTTGTAGATGGAGTTGGAACCAAAGTTTGCCATGCAGTCGTGTGTGTACAGGGAGCATCCTAGGGGGCTGAGCATGTTTATTCTTACTGATTGTGGTCTATTGGTCAGAAAGTCGAGGATCCAGTTTCAGAGTGAGGAGGCAAGTCCTAGGTTTTGGAGCTTTGATATGAGCTTGGCTGGGATTATGGTGCTGAAGGTGTAACTGTAGTCAATAAATTGGAGTCTGATGTAGGAGTCGTTGTTGTTGAGATGCTCTAGCGATGGGTGTCGGGTCAGGAAGATGGCATCTGCTGTGGACCGGTTGCGTAAGTATGCGAATTGCAGTGGATAAAGGCGTTCTGGGAGTATGGAGGTGATGCGATTCATGACCAACCTCTCGAAGCACTTCATTACGACTAAAGTCAGGGCCACCGGACAGTAATCATTGAGGCATGTTGCCTCGTTCTTCTTTGGCACCGGTATGATGGTGGTCTTCTTGTAGCAGTTGGGGACCTCGGAGGGAAGTAGGGACAGGTTAAAGATGTCCTCGAACACCTCTGCCAGCTGGTCCGCGCAGGCTCTGAGTGCACGACCAGGGATCCCCTCCGGACCCATAGCCTTCCGAGGGTTCACTTTCAGGAACTGTATTGGGTTCCTTTATTGGAATTTGTGACAGGTGCAGATAGTAAGTGAAAGTTTTTCCTTCCATTGAACACCATTTCTTTGATGTTAATGTGGTTAATTCTCTGTTTAAATTAAAGTTTGTTTTAACATAAAAGATACCAAGCATGATCTACTGGCCACGGTGCGCCTAAAATGCAGCGGGCCGCGGCGCAACGTGGCCAATAATTTCCGGGAGACCCCGCTCCCAGCTTGCCACACCTTGCGAGATCTGATGCGATGTCGCATGACATCACGATGTGGAGCCCGCCCGTTGTGGGCAGGATCACTTTTTTGGAAAATCTGCATATTAGAACGAGACAGCTCATCTCACTCTAATGTGCAGTTCGCTGAAGCAGCCAAGGCATTGGAGTCTATCTCCTTCGCCTTGGAGACCTTGGACAAGTGTCGTTCAGGTTCTGGTCTCCATGAATGGGAACCAGATGGAACACCACTTGTGGGGGTTCCCAGGGGATTGGAGGCCCCAGGTTCTTGCAGGTTGGCACCCTTGTGCATGGCAGTGCCACCTTGGTGTTAGCTGGCATTGCCAAAGTTCCCAAGTGGACCTGCCAGCTGGCAGGGCACTGTCAGAGTGCCAGGCTGGCAGTGCCAAGGAGCCAAGCTGGCATTTTTTGTGCGTCGGTAATTGGGCTTGAGGGTGCCCTAAGCACATGAGGTGGGAGTAGGGGGGATGAGAACCTCCTTATATATGAGTTGGGGCTTTGAGGGAGTTTGGGGATCACATCCAGGGGTAGAGAGATTGATGGTGTTCCCATATCTCCCTGCAATGAGGAGTTTCGGCGAGCGGGGCTCCTCAGTACAGGAAAGGGGACGAAGTGCGGCCTCGGCTGCGCATTCCCTGCTATCTAACCGTATCTAATCGGAGTCTAGATAGACCGCGTTGTGTTTCTCGGGACTTTGAGCGCCGGGAAACACGCGGCTAAACGTGCTTGCTATGGGACATAATTCCCATTTGGTGCGATTGTGCCCACCTATTGGTCAGTCATTACTCCTGGGGTGAAGTAAACTTGGCTCAAATAAAAAAATAGGTTGGGGTTGTCGTCCGGGATCCTAACAAAAGTTGGGGTCTGGTCCGGCATCCCAACAGCTTCATCAGTGTAACCCGAGTCAGACAAGAGTCATGCTACTGTTTGTATGGCTCTCCCATCATTTCTTCTGAGTATCTTTAATACATTGATTTTCATTTTTTGCTTGAAGGAGTACTGATGGACATGACACTAATTCCTAGTTGTCCGATTTAACTTGAGCTTATTGCTGTACAATCTTCCTCACAAAGCCTATGGGCAGGATTTTGGGTGGCACTGCCACCTTGGCACACCATGGTCATAATGTGAACTAACTATGCATGACTGAGGGCATAGACATGAGGCAGGGGTCGCTTGGTGTCTTGCTTTGTTTTATACTGTTACCTGTCTTGCGATGTTTAATTACATCAAGGGTGTTGTATAATTATAAGTTGTTGCAGTTTTTAAATGCTTCTGACCAAGTTTGTGCTTTGACCAACTCCCCGAACTATTCCACATTTTTTGTTTGTTCAGTCAAGGGAGTGCATGGCTCCATTGATTTTTCTATGGTAGATCATAAAATTCTCCAGTGCATACATCTTTCTTATTCTTATTCATATCATTTATGGGAGTTTGCTACAGTCTATAAATGAGCCTCAAGCAAATAAAATATCCCTTTCTGACTTATGTCTTGCTTCGGGGTTGATTGCCATTGACAAATCAGTCAACCAAATATTCTCGAAAATCAGAACCAGTCAATCTATCGACACTTATATTTAAACACTGAACACAGACTCAGTCAGGGAATGCATACATCACAGATTCCCTGTAGTTACAGCTGCAATAGGTTATTGGTCCTACAATAATAATCTTGTGTGATTCAGGTTCTTGTGGTTTTAAACAACAATCATTAATACACTTTGTTTTGTTCTTACATTGCATTTATGAACAACAATTTTTTTCCTTCATGAAGCCAAATCGGAACAGACTTGTAATCGCCACCTCTATTCAGGCTTTCTGATGTCCAAGAGTCCCTGGGAGTAGTCTGTTTTTTGGAGAGGCCAAACTTTAGCCTTATACTATTTGCCTACCTTGAACTGTCAAGTCTCCTAACAATGCCTAATAAAGCTGATGCCATGCTTGAAGTGCTAACATCAGTGTATACAAAATTATGAGGGGCATAGACAGAGTGGATAGTCAGAGGCTTTTCCCCAGGGTAGAGGGGTCAATTACTAGGGGGCATAGGTTTAAGGTGAGAGGGGCAAAGTTTAGAGTAGATGTACGAGGCAAGTTTTTTACGCAGAGGGTAGTGGGTGCCTGGAACTCACTACCGGAGGAGGTAGTGGAAGCAGGGACGATAGGGACATTTAAGGGGCATCTTGACAAATATATGAATAGGATGGGAATAGAAGGATACGGACCCAGGAAGTGTAGAAGATTGTAGTTTAGTCGGGCAGTATGGTCGGCACGGGCTTGGAGGGCCGAAGGGCCTGTTCCTGTGCTGTACATTTCTTTGTTCTTTGTTCTTATCCCATTTAAACCTTTCCAGCCACCAAGACGATCCTAAAGCAATGTTAATTTTACTGTAATGTTCAGGACAATATTTTACCTATTTGATACGTTCAGGCCTTAATAGTGTTGACTGCTTTAGCAGTATTCTGTGATGCATCTCCTATTTCTGTGCCTGAATCATATGACTCAGCTTGTTTTGCTGACAAGGTCCAAAGGGCTTTGATTTTCTCCACGCATGACTTTCCAAGCGAAGCCACCTTGTGGCACGGGGTGGTTGGTTCAAACCTCACTCCAGAGAATTTGAGCATATAATCTGCGCTTGTTGCTGTGGTAAATGATTTATTCTACAGGTTAATCACTAAATAAAGGTGCATGGAACAGATCTCATGGGGCCTTTTAGAATCATAGAATCATAGAAGTTTACAGCATGGAAACAGGCCCTTCGGCCCAACCAGTCCATGCCGCCCAGTTTTTACCATTAAGCTAGTCCCAGTTGCCCGCACTTGGCCCATAACCCTCTATACCCATCTTACCCATGTAACCGTCTAAATGCTTTTTAAAAGACACAATTGTACCCGCCTCTACTACTCCCTCTGGCAGCACATTCCAGACACTCACTACCCTCTGAGTGAAGAAATTGCCCCTCTGGGCCCTTCTGAATCTCTCCCCTCTCACCTTAAACCTATGCCCTCTAGTTTTAGACTCCCCTACCTTTGGGAAAAGATGTTGACTATCTACCTTATCTATGCCCCTCATTATTTTATAGACCTCTATAAGATCACCCCTAAGCCTCCTACGCTCCAGGGAAAAAAGTCCCAGTCTATCCAGCCTCTCCCTATAACTCAAACCATAAAGTCCCGGTAACATCCCAGTAAATCTTTTCTGCACTCTTTCTAGTTTAATAATATCCTTTCTATAATAGGGTGACCAGAACTGCACACAGTATTCCAAGTGTGGCCGTACCAATGTCTTGTACAACTTCAACAAGACGACCCAACTCCTGTATTCAATGTTCTGACCAATGAAACCAAGCATGCCGAATGCCTTCTTCACCACCCTGTCCACCTGCGACTCCACCTTCAAGGAGCTATGAACCTGTACTCCTAGATCTCTTTGTTCTATAACTCTCCCCAACGCCATACCATTAACTGAGTAGGTCCTGGCCTGATTCGATCTGCCAAAATGCATCACCTCACATTTATCTAAATTAAACTCCATCTGCCATTCGTCGGCCCACTGGCCTAATTGATCAAGATCCCGTTGCAATCCTAGATAACCATCTTCACTATCCACTGTGCCACCAATCTTGGTGTCATCTGCAAACTTACTAACCATGCCTCCTAAATTCTCATCCAAATCATTAATATAAATCACAAATAACAGTGGACCCAGCACCGATCCCTGAGGCACACCACTGGTCACAGGCCTCCAGTTTGAAAAACAACCCTCTACAACCACCCTCTGTCTTCTGTTGTCCAGCCAATTTTGAATCCAATTGGCAACCTCACCCTGGATCCCGTGAGCTTTAACCTTCTGCAACAACCTACCATGCGGTACCTTGTCAAAGGCTTTGCTAAAGTCCATGTAGACAACGTCTACTGCACTGCCCTCATCTACCTTCTTGGTCACCCCCTCAAAAAACTCAATCAAATTTGTGAGACATGATTTTCCACGCACAAAGCCATGCCGACTGCCCCGAATCAGTCCTTGCCTCTCTAAATGCTTGTAGATCCTGTCTCTCAAGACAGGATCTACATCTCTTAAAATGATGTACATCTCTTATCTCTTAAAGAAGATAATTTTCTTCACTTCCTAATTGAAGATTATTCTTGATCCAACATTATTGAAATACATTTACATTGCCAAATGTGAAACAAAAAAATTGCTTCCAAAACGTTTTTAAAAAAAGAACCTTGCATTTCAAAAGATATTTCTTGCTGTGATTTATTTTGGTGTGCCCTATGGATGGGAAAGGAAATAAGTTCCTTCTTTTTTTTATTTGTTCTTGCGATATGGGCATTGCTGGCTAGGCCAGCATTTGTTACCCATCCCTAATTGCCCTTGAACTGAGTGGCTTGCTAGACCATTTCAGTGGGGGGCAGTTAAGAGGCAAACACATCTCTCTGTGGGGTTTGGAGTCACATGTAGGCCAGACCAGTTAAGGACGGCAGATTTCCTTCCCTGAAGGACATTAGTGAACCAGATGGGCTTTTAGGACAATCGGCAATAGTTGCATGGTCATCATTAGGCTGTTAAGCCGTACTTCTACCGGCCAGATCGAGCGCACCTGGTGAAGGCGGGACTCCCGCCCCTTTGAGCACCTCAGCATGGACTTCAAAGGGCCCCTCCCCTCCACCAACAGCAACACGTACTTTCTGAACACGATTGATGAGTACTCCCGGTACCCTTTCACCATCCCGTGCCCTGATATGACTTCTGCCACGGTAATTAAAGCCCTCCACAGCACATTCACTCTGTTCGGTTTCCCCACCTACATCCACAGCGATCTTTTATGAGTGATGAGCTGCGTCAGTTCCTGCTCAGCAAGGGCATTGCCTCGAGCAGGACGACCAGCTACAACCCCCGGGGAAACGGGCAGGTGGAGAGGGAGAACGGGACGGCCTGGAAGGCCGCCCTGCTGGCCCTGCGGTCTAAAATTCTCCTGGTCTCCCGCTGGCAGGAGGTCCTCCTCGACACGCTTCATCCGATTGCTCCTCTGCACCGCAACTAACGAGACCCCTCACGTACGTGTGTTTGCCTTCCCCAGGAAGTCTACTACCGGGGTCCCAACATGGCTGACAGTTCCTGGACCCGTCCTCTTTCGGAAGCATGTGCGGACCCATAGGTCGGACCCCTTGGTCGAAAAAGTCCACCTCTTACATGCAAACCCGCAGTACACCTACGTGGCACACCCCGACGGGCACCAGGACACAGTGTCCCTCCGGGACCTGGCACCCGTTGGATCCCCACCCACGACCCCCGACCTGATACCACTAGTAGTATATTACATGTATGATGGCAATGCTGGTATAGTAGAGGTACATGGGTAAATTCCTGCCTGCTGGCTCCGCGCAGTAGGCGGCGTATAAATGTGTGTGCTCGCCAATGCTGCAGCCATTCTGGTTCCAGCTAAAGGAGGCACAACAACTTTGCTCAATAAAGCTCAATTATTCCACTACTCTCGTCTTTGTGGTAATTGACAGTGCATCAGCGCGCTTTTAGGTTGTCCCAGGTAAATGTCCAATCGATCGATCAGGGCTTGATCACCCTGATCGATCCCACCAATTTAGGGTGGCCATCTTGATGGCTGTGCGGGTCCCAGTTAGCCATGGCCGTTAATGTAGGAAGCACATAGGTCTTCCCAAATAAGGAAAACGGACGTAACCAAGTCTGCCACTTATTGTTAGTTTCTTCCTGGAGCCCATTGTCCCGGGATGACCTTTTAACGGCCTTTTACCTGTGTCAGTTTCTGCAAAAGTCTGAGCTGCAACTTTTGTGTATTTGCAAGCTGCAGCCTGTCTGTGTTCTGTCTTTGACCAAATTTCCCATTGATCTCTGTGGGCGGCCATTTCAGATGGCCACAGGAGAGTCAGTTCCAATGCTGAAATTGTGGTGGGTGCCAGGTTCGTGCCAAATTGCAATTCTCCATCGCCTCGACAGTGGTGTCAATGCAGTCTGCAACGCACGTACAGTAAACACAATCAACATATCATTGGGAGCCTGACCCGATATTCTCTGAGGCTTCGCCGATTCCCCGCCTCCATTGGGGCGAAATCCCGACACCAAGTTTCACTTGTGCTTTTAAAGATCGTGAAACTGGCAACTTGGCTGATGAGGGAGAGAGAGGAGGTAGGACACAGAGAGCTGCCGGTCCTGACACTGGCCGGGGAATGGAGGGGTGGGGGGGGTGAGGGGGAGTGGGCCTTTTGGCTGTGATGACCCCCCATGGGAATAGGGCGATGCCCAAGCATAGACCACCATTGCAGTCATTGCAGGGCGGTCATCTTGCTGACCACCCACCCTGGTCCCTGATCCTGCAGAGTGACACCGGCCGTAAGGGTGCCCCCACACCACCACACACCAACCCCCACCCTCCAGCCCACCATCCCGCACCACACCATCCGCCATTCCACCCCCACTCCCCAACCAGCCAACACCTGCTGCTGGGTCATCAGGCGGCTGAACCAGGGCAACGCCCACTGTAGCCACTATTAGGGCACCAGACGGGAGCCACTGGGCATACCGCTGGCAAGGGCCAGTGACGCACCCAGGTGACTGTACCCTGGCGGTAGGTACAGGCGCCATGGTTCCAGCTACCGAGTGGTCCTAGGGTGAGGAGAGGAGGGGCAGATCCTGTAGTGCCAACCGGGGGCATCATGTAGCCCATTGGACTTGGTTGGGCAGGGGAGTATGCACCATGTTAACATGTCGGCCTTTCACCCCCTGCAGACAATGGACATTGGAATACAACCAGCAACAGTTGGGACTGTTCTCGCTGGAGTTCAGAAGAATGAGGGGGAATCTCATAGAGACTTATAAAATTCTAACAGGACTAGACAGGGTAGATGCAGGGAAGATGTTACCAATGATGGGTGTGTCCAGAACCAGGCGTCCCAGTCTGAGGATTCAGTGTAAACCATTTCGGACAGAGATAAGGAGACATTTCTTCACACAAAGAGTGGCGAGCCTGTGGATTTCATTTCTGCAGGAAGTAGTTGATGCTAAATCATTGAATATATTCAAGAGGCGGCTGGATATCGCACTTGGGGAGAATGGAATTTTCTTGTTATGCTCTAGGTGTAGCATAAGCGGCTTCCTTGTGGTGCACTTGACAAAGGAAGGTTCAGACGTGGAGATAACTTCAACACGTTTATTAAGCTATTTGCACTTCTCCTACTCGGGTTCGCCACGACTGTTAATCCTTCTGTAGCTACTCAGGCTGACTAACCAGTCTGCCACAATCCACGTGGTGGGTGTAATATTGAATCAACCCTGTGTCTCTACTCACTGACTGTCTCCACTGGAAAGAGGAAGATCATGTGTGTTGTGTCCTTTATATATAGGTTGGTGTAATGCCCTCCTGTGGTCGTGTCACCTCTGTGTGCATCGTGAATGCCCATTGGTCGTGTCCTATCTAACTGTTCTATTGGTCGAGTGTCTGTGTGTCATGTCTCTGATGCTCCCTCTAGTGTCTAGCTAGTCTACATGTATTTACATTAACCCCTTGTGCCTTTACAGTGATGCATATCACCACAGGAATCCAAGGCTATGGGGAGAAAGCAGGATTAGGCTATTGAGTTGGATGATCACCACATCCCCCCTTTTTTACATGTTACATATTTTCTGTACACTTAAAGAAAATTGAACAAAAAACAGGTAGATAAGTTATGGCATGTACAAGTCATGATGGTCAAATGTCTCTTTTGGTGGGGTGCTGAGTTTGATGGTGGCATGTCCTTGTGAACGTCATCGGTGTCCCTGTGTATCAGGAACCAAGAAGTGGTCAAATCACTTCGCTGTCTGATTTGGAGTCTTTTATTTTCGATGTTTATGATGGTGATGTCGGATGGCATCTTGGAGCTGATAAGTCGTTGACATTGAAGAGGTACCATCAACATTATCATTCGAGGTCATGTATGTGCCATATGTGGAAGTTGGATAATACTGTGCATACTGGTTTTGGCCAAATGCTGTGCAGGAAGGTTGATCCTGCTGAGAACCGTTGAAGCTTGTCGAATTGGAAACAGAATTGCAGCTCGCATAAGTACCGGGTGATGGTGTGAAACTAGAACCTTGCACCTGATAGCAATATGCCATTTGGCCAGACTGGGGTGCAGAAAATCCTGGGCTGTAACAAAGACATCCAGTCTGCAGTGCAGATTGTGCTAGCGGTGGTCCTCCTTCGGTCTTGATTCCATAAGTGGGCGATCCGTAGTGCTGGCCTGTTTGAGAATATGCTACAGAGACTGCTGGCTGCTGCATTCCTGAATACTGGGTTTGTCCAGCATAAGCTGTCATTGGCTGCACTGCTGGTGTGGAAAGAATGTGTGGGTATGGCTTGGAAGGATGTAGCTGTGGTGAATATTGGTGTATTCCTCTTGGACTGTAGCCACTACTTGTTATTACTGACCCAGTGTAATTGTTAAGTGATCCATCTCCTGTCATTGTCGTCACCCTTAGCGTACCGTCACTGAGTTTGCAGCACTCCCTGCCTGGAGTAAAGTCCGGCTTACTTGAATCAGAGTCGGCATTTGGGTGCTCTCCACCTGGAGTCTGGTCTGTTTCATCTGAGTCAGTGTTGGTTTGTTGGTGCTCCCCGTCGGGAGTCTTAGCAAGTTCACTGGAGTCAGCTGAGATTTCTTGAAGCTCCACGTCTGGAGTCGGAACATGCAGGAATGCATTGACTTGTGGAGAGGTTCGAACGAATGAGGTTGGAAGTAACGTGGTGTCACCGGAGTCACCAGTGGTCTCTAGCTGAGTCACTAGCTGAGGTCTGTCACATTGCACATCTTGCATGGGATGTGAGATGCTGTCGTCACTCGTCTCACATACAGTGGATAGAGCCTCAGTAGCGTCTTGTTGTTCACTTAGGCTGGGTATACTGTCAGAGTCTTCTCCTTGTGGCTCAGACAATGTGGGTGGACCGTCACAGTCGCTGTGTTGTTCATTTGGGCTTGGACTGTCACAGTCGCTTTGTTCTTCACTGGAGCATGATGGACCGTCATGATCGTCCTGCTGTGCACTGGAGCGTGGTAGACTGTCATAGTCTTCTTGCTGTTTACTTGAGCATGGCAGACTTGCATCGTCTGCTGCTAGTTGGTCAGAGGAGGTTGCTAGACCCTCATGGTCTTGTTCCTGCAAGGACTGCGCTTTGGAGTCTTGCGTTGCTTCTATTGTGGAGGCTGTACACGAGCTCGCTGTGGAGGCTTGTGACACTGGAGTCACTTCTTGTTCATGCAAGGACTGCGCTCTGGAGTCTTGCGTTTCTTCAATCGTGGAGTCTGTCCACGAGCTCGCTGTGGAGGCTTGTGACACTGGAGTCACTTCTTGTTCATGCAAGGACTGCGGTGTGGAGTTTTGCGTGTCTTCTATCGTGGAGTCAGGAACCCTTAGCGGTGCGTGGACCACTCTGTGTGGCAGCAGGCCGCTCTCTGGGGCTTGTACCACTCTCTGTCTCTTGGTGTCAGGCCGCAGCATAATCCTGCACTCACGAGTCGGGATGTCGTATATGCTGGGCTGAAAATCCTCAAATCTGAAGAACGAATCCGCGTCTGCGTCGGATTCAGTACGGGGGTCGCCATTTCTAATGAAAAAACCTTTGTCCAAGTTGTAGTCCTCTAGGACCATATCATCACTGTTTGTGTCGGAGCTGGCATGGGGCTCACGATGTCCAGAGAAAAAATAAAGGTCGGTGTCGTAGTATTCAAGGTCTGTATCATCGCTTTGGGCGGTGCTAACTGCTTGCTGCAGGGTTTTGCGGAGGTTACTTTCAGTTCCTGGTTGAATTTGAGGCATTGTGCTGTCATTCCAGGTGAAAGAAGGCTGTTTAACGGCTTTAAGAGATTTTTTTTGTGTGATTTGGGACATTTCCTCTTTAAATGGGCGTGGTCCGGGGCTGCTATTGCGCATGCGCACACGTACATTCGCCTTCTGTGTGCTTCTCGCGCAACTGCGCATGTGCAGCACCTTTACAAAAATGGCCGCAGATCAAAATTGTTCTCTGCTCCGGTATCTCGGCCTCGTGGTGAGTACTGGCGCTTCGCTTACTGTTTTCAGCTGGTTGGAGTGTGTTTTCCTCACAGTATTTACCAAATTAGTCCAGGACTGCCTGGAAGTCGTTCCTGTTTTGCTCTTTGGAGAATGTTTTAAAGATTTCTTCTGCTCTGGCACCGGCGATGGTGAGCATAAGCTCTGTCTTTTCAGCATCGGCCATGTCTTGTAGGTCAGCTGCTACCAGGAAGATTTCAAACCTTTGCCGGAATGCCCAACAGTTTTCGCGGAGATCGGCGTGGCGCTGGAGCCGCTGCGGAACCGGGATCTCGAACATTTTGCCTGGGTATTGTTGCTGGTTGTCGCTCTATGCTGAGTTTTAGCTATATGGACGGAAACAGTTAACTCTGGTACCATGTCTTGTTATGCTCTAGGCGTAGCTTAAGCGACGTCCTTGTGGTGCACTTGACAAAGGAAAGTTCAGACGTGGAGATAACTTCAACACGTTTATTAAACTATTTACACTTCTCCTACTCGGGTTCACCACTACTGTTAATCCTTCTATAGCTACTCAGACTGACTAACCAGTCTGGTACAATCCACGTGGTGGGTGCAATATTGAATCAACCCTGTGTCTCTACTCCCTGACTGTCTCCACTGGAAAGATGAAGATCATGTGTGTTGTGTCCTTTATATATGGGTTGGTGTAATGCCCTCCTGTGGTCCTGTGTGTATCGTGAATGCCCATTGGTCGTGTCCTATCTAACTGTTCTATTGGTTGAGTGTGTGTCATGTCTCTGGTGCTCCCTCTAGTGTCTACCTAGTCTGCATGTGTTTGCATTAACTCCTTGTGTCTTTACAGTGATGCATATCACCCCAGGAATCAAAGGCTATGGAGAGAAAGCAGGATTAGGCTATTGAGTTGGATGATCAGCCATGATCGTGATGAATGGTGGAGCAGGCTCGAAGGGCCAAAAGGACGACTCCTGCTCCTATCTTCTATGTATCTATGTAGCTATGAACCAACATTTTGCTGTGGCCTCTGTACTTTAAAACCTTCCTTTCTCTATTCCTCTCTTTATGGTATGTGTGCAGAGCTGTGAACACTCCTTTTCCCGGTATTTTCATGTGTGCAAAAGTGCAGTGTGCTCATTGTTGTACAGTAAATGTAATGTCAACATTTCTGTCCTACTGTAGCTTTTAAGGGTAGCAGCTGTTGAAGACTTGACACTGGGCACATCAATGAAGGCAACCACAAGTTCATGAATCCATAATTAAGCTTCAATAAATTATAAATCGGGACTTCCGGGTGCGGCGATGACCAGCTGAGTCGCACGTTTCGGCAGCTCCCGGTGGAACGGACTTTTGGGCTCTTAATAAGAGCCCCAACGGCAATTTTAACGGCTAAAAGCACTGTGCGGTAAACCAGAAGGGAATCCCCCCTGGATACGGATGGAAAAAGGAGAGGAAAGTGGCCCGATTGCGGTGGATCCTTTAGAGCAGCGGCAAGGAAGGCAAGCAAAAACCAAGATGGCGTTGGAAGGTGGCAGTTTAATATGGGGCCCTGAACAACACGAGTTTTTGAAACGCTGCGTGGAAGAGCTTAAAAAGGAGATGAAGAAGGAGCTGGTTGGCCCCGATATTACAGGCGATCGAAGGGCTAAAGGATGAGCAAAAGACCCAGGAGCGGGAACTTCGGGTCGTGAAGGCAAAGGCTGCCGAGAACGAGGACGATATACAGGGCCTGGTGGTGAAGACGGAGATGCACGAGGCACACCATAAACGATGTGTGGAAAGATTGGAGGTGCTGGAGAATAACGCGAGGAGGAATAATTTAAGGATTCTTGGTCTTCCTGAAGGTGTAGAAGGAGCAGACATCGGGGCATATGTGAGCACGATGCTGCACTCGTTAATGGGAGCGGAGGCCCCGGCGGGTCCGCTGGAGGTGGAGGGAGCATACCGAGTGATGGCGCGAGGACCGAGAGCAGGAGAAATTCATAGAGCCATAGTGGTGAGATTCCTCAGTTTTAAGGACAAAGAGATGGTCCTTAGATGGGCAAAGAAAACTCGGAGCAGTAGGTGGGAGAACGCGGTGATCCACGTATATCAAGACTGGAGTGCGGAGGTGGCGAGAAGGAGGGTGAGCTTTAATCGGGCCAAGGCGGTGCTTCACAAAAAGAAGATAAAATTTGGAATGCTACAACCGGCAAGACTGTGGGTCACATATCAAGGGAGGCACCACTACTTTGAGACGGCGGATGAGGCGTGGACTTTTATTGTGGAAGAAAAACTGGAATAAGCGGGTTACTAAAAAAGAACATTTGAAACAAAGTGGTGGGGCGAGTATGGGGGGCGAAGAGGGGGGGGAAAAGGGGAGGAAAGATGAGTCTTATGTTATTAATCCTGCGATGCGGTAACTTTTCTCTCTTCCACAGGTGGTGGTGGAGGGAGGAAGGGAGGTGGAGGAGATGGGGCGTTGGCCATGGGGGGCGGGGCCAAAAGGGAAGCGCGGGCTTTGTTCCCGCGCTATGATAATCATGGCGGGAATAGGGAAGCAGGAAGGAGGGGGCATCGCACGGTGCGAGCCGAGGTCACGGGGAAGCCGAGGTCGGCCAGAGTTTGCTGACTTCTGGGAGCAACATGGGGGGTGTAACTACGCTAGTGGGGGATCTAGCGGGGGTGGGTGGGAGGGGGGAGTTACTGGGTTGCTGCTGCTGGGGAGAGGGGGGAGCCGGAATGGGGTGGGGTGGGCGGGGGGGCGCCGCCTGGGGGGGACACAGCTGCGTGGCAACCGGGTGAGGAGCTGGAAAAAGGGGATGGCTAATCGACAAAGGGGGGGTAAAAAGCCCCCCAACCCGTTTGATCACGTGGAATGTGAGAGGGCTGAACGGGCCAATAAAGAGGGCACGAGTACTCGCACACCTTAAGAAACTTAAGGCAGACGTGGTTATGTTACAAGAGACGCACTTGAAACTTATAGACCAGGTTAGACTACGCAAAGGATAGGTGGGGCAGGTGTTTCATTCGGGGCTCGATGCGAAAAACAGGGGGGTGGCAATACTAGTGGGGAAGCGGGTTATGTTTGAGGCAAAGACCATAGTGGCGGATAGCGGGGGCAGATACGTGATGGTGAGTGGCAAATTACAGGGGGAGGCGGTGGTCTTGGTAAACGTATATGCCCCGAACTGGGATGATGCCAATTTTATGAGGCACATGCTAGGACGCATCCCGGACCTAGAGGTGGGAAAGTTGGTAATGGGGGGAGATTTTAATACGGTGCTGGAGCCAGGGCTGGACAGGTCGAGATCCAGGACTGGAAGGAGGCCGGCTGTAGCCAAGGTGCTTAAAGATTTTATGGAGCAGATGGGAGGAGTAGACCCGTGGAGATTTAGCAGACCTAGGAGTAAGGAGTTTTGGTTTTTCTCCCATGTCCACAAAGTTTATTCGCGAATAGACTTTTTTGTCTTGGGAAGGGCGTTGATCCCGAAGGTGAGGGGGACGGAGTATGCGGCTATAGCCATTTCGGATCACGCTCCACATTGGGTAGACTTGGAGATAGGGGAGGAAACAGAAGGGCGTCCACCCTGGAGAATGGACATGGGCCTAATGGCAGATGAAGGGGTGTGTCTAAGGGTGAGGTTGTGCATTGAAAAATATTTGGAACTCAATGATAACGGGGAGTTCCAGGTGGGAGTGGTCTGGGAGGCGCTGAAGGCAGTGGTTAGAGGGGAGCTGATATCAATAAGGGCACATAAAGGAAAGCAGGAGAGTAGGGAACGGGAGTGGTTGCTGCAAGAACTTCTGAGGGTGGACAGGCAATATGCGGAGGCACCGGAGGAGGGACTGTACAGGGAAAGGCAAAGGTTACACGTAGAATTTGACTTGCTGACAACGGGTACTGCAGAAGCACAGTGGAGGAAGGCACAGGGTGTACAGTATGAGTATGGGGAGAAGGCGAGCAGGTTGCTGGCCCATCAATTGAGGAAAAGGGGAGCAGCGAGGGAAATAGGGGGAGTGAGGGATGAGGAAGGAGAGATAGAGCGGGGAGCGGAGAGAGTGAATGGAGTGTTCAAGGCATTCTATAAAAGATTATACGAAGCTCGGCCCCCGGATGGGAAGGAGAGAATGATGTGCTTCCTGGACCGGCTGGAATTTCCTAAGGTGGAGGAGCAGGAGAGGGTGGGACTGGGAGCACAGATTGAGATAGAGGAAGTAGTGAAAGGAATTAGGAGTATGCAGGCGGGGAAGGCTCCGGGACCGGATGGATTTCCAGTCGAATTTTACAGGAAATATGTGGACTTGCTTGCCCCGATACTGATGAGAACCTTTAATGAGGCGAAGGAAAGGGGACAGCTGCCCCCGACTATGTCGGAGGCAACGATATCGCTTCTCCTAAAGAAGGAAAAAGACCCGCTGCAATGCGGGTCCTATAGACCTATTTCCCTCCTAAATGTAGACGCCAAGATTCTGGCCAAGGTAATGGCAATGAGGATAGAGGATTGTGTCCCGGGGGTAGTCCATGAGGACCAAACTGGGTTTGTGAAGGGAAGACAGCTGAATACGAATATACGGAGGCTGCTAGGGGTAATGATGATGCCCCCACCAGAGGGGGAAGCGGAGATAGTGGTGGCGATGGATGCCGAGAAAGCATTTGATAGAGTGGAGTGGGATTATTTGTGGGAGGTGTTGAGGAGATTTGGCTTTGGAGATGAGTATATTAGATGGGTACAGCTGCTGTATAGGGCCCCGATGGCGAGCGTGGTCACGAATGGACGGGGGTCTGCGTATTTTCGGCTCCATAGAGGGACGAGGCAGGGATGTCCTCTGTCCCCATTATTGTTTGCACTGGCGATTGAGCCCCTGGCAATAGCATTGAGGGGTTCCAGGAAGTGGAGGGGAGTACTCAGGGGAGGAGAGGAACACCGGGTATCTCTTTACGCGGACGATCTATTGGTGTATGTGGCGGACCCGGCGGAGGGGATGCCAGAGATAATGCGGATACTTGGGGAGTTTGGAGAATTTTCAGGATATAAGCTGAACATGGGGAAAAGTGAGCTGTTTGTGGTGCATCCAGGGGAGCAGAGCAGAGAAATAGAGGACTTACTGCTGAGGAAGGTAACAAGGGACTTTCGCTACTTGGGGATCCAGATAGCCAAGAATTGGGGTACATTGCATAGGTTAAACTTAACGCGGTTGGTGGAACAGATGGAGGAGGACTTCAAGAGATGGGACAACATCGGCACAACATCGTGGGCCGAAGGGCCTGTTCTGTGCTGTATTTTCTATGTTCTATGTTCTATGGTATCCCTGTCACTGGCAGGGAGGGTACAAGCGGTTAAAATGGTGGTCCTCCCGAGATTCCTCTTTGTGTTTCAGTGCCTCCCGGTGGTGATCACAAAGGCTTTTTTCAAAAGGATTGAGAAGAGTATCATGAGTTTTGTGTGGGCCGGGAAGAGCCCGAGAGTGAGGAAGGGATTTTTGCAGCGTAGTAGGGATAGGGGGGGGGCTGGCGCTACCGAGCCTGAGTGAGTACTACTGGGCCGCCAACATCTCAATGGTATGTAAGTGGATGGGAGAAGAGGAGGGAGGGGCATGGAAGAGATTGGAGAAGGCGTCCTGTAGGGGGACTTGCCTACAAGCCATGGTGACGGCGCCGTTGCCGTTCTCACCGAACAAATACACCACAAGCCCGGTGGTGGTGGCTACTCTGAAAATTTGGGGGCAATGGAGACGGCATAGGGGAAAGACGGGAGCCTCGGTGTGGTCCCCGATAAGAAATAATCATAGGTTTGCTCCGGGGAGAATGGATGGAGGATTTGGAACATGGCAAAGAGCAGGAGTAACACAATTGAGAGATCTGTTTGTAGATGGGACGTTTGCAAGTCTGGGAACGCTGGCCGAAAAATATGGGTTGCCCCAAGGGAATGCATTCCGGTATATGCAACTGAGGGCTTTTGCGAGGCAACAGGTGAGGGAATTCCCGCAGCTCCCGACACAGGAGGTGCAGGACAGAGTGATCTCAAAGACATGGGTGGGGGGCGGTAAGGTATTAGACATATATAGGGAAATGAGGGACGAGGGGGAGATTATGGCAGATGAGCTGAAAGGGAAATGGGAAGAAGAGCTGGGGGAGGAGATTGAGGAGGGGCTGTGGGCTGATGCCCTAAGTAGGGTAAACTCATCGTCCTTGTGTGCCAGGCTCAGCCTGATACAATTTAAGGTGTTACACAGGGCGCATATGACTGGAGCACGGCTCAGTAAATTTTTTGGAGTAGAGGATAGGTGTGCGAGATGCTCGAGAAGCCCAGCGAATCACACCCACATGTTCTGGTCATGTCCGGCACTACAGAGGTTTTGGGTGGGGGTGACAAAGGTGCTTTCGAAGGTGGTGGGGGTCCAGGTCGAACCAAGCTGGGGGTTGGCTATATTCGGGGTTGCAGAAGAGCCGGGAGTGCAGGAGGCGAAAGAGGCTGATGTTTTGGCCTTTGCGTCCCTAGTAGCCCAGCGCAGGATACTGTTGATGTGGAAGGAAGCCAAGCCCCCGGGTGTGGAGACCTGGATAAATGACATGGCAGGGTTTATAAAGCTGGAACGGATTAAGTTCGTCCTAAGGGGATCGGCTCAAGGGTTCACCAGGCAGTGGCAACCGTTCGTCGAATACCTCACAGAAAGATAGAGGGAATGGAAAAGAAGAAGACAGCAGCAGCAACCCGGGGCGGGGGTGGGGTGTGGGGGGGGGGGGGTGGGGGGGGGTGTGTGGGGGGGGGGTGTCGGGGGTGGGGGGGGTGGGGGGGGGTGGGGGGGGGTGGGGGGGTGGGGGGGGGGGGTGGGGGGGGTGGGGGGGGTGTGTGTGTGGGGGGGGGGGGGGTGGGGGGGGGTGGGGGGGGGGGGGTGTGGGGGGGGGGTGTGGGGGGGGGGGGGAGGAACCAGAGGGATTCTCAGGGATGTTGATATATAAGTATACAAGTATAATATGTATAGGTTGTTGTTATAGATCATTGTATATCGGATGGTTAAAACATACTTTTGGAGAATATTTATCTGGGACAAGGCAGTTGCCACTTAGTTTTGTTTTTGTTTTTGTTTATATATTATTTATTTCTTGTTTATAAAACTGGCCATTGTTATTTATATTGTGATATTACTGTGTAAAGGATACACAAAGTACTGTGATGGTTGGCCAAAAATTTTCAATAAAATATATTTTTAAAAAATAAATTATAAATCAATGATTTATAGTCATGTGTAGAGTACGGGAATGGGGGCGGGGACATGTGGGGGCAGAGTTCGCAGAGTCATCCGGGGCCACCGTGTAGTCGGGTGGACCTGGTTGGGGAACCGGAATGTGCACCATGCTAAGATGTTGGCCTTTTATTCTCTGCAGACAAAGGATATTGGAATACAACCAGCGATGGTGGCCTTCCTCCTAGTTGTGACTAGCCAGAGGCATGGACACTGAATCCCATCCTCACTCTCCTACCCCCAACCCCCTGGGCACCCCCCCCCCCACCCCCTCTGTGATACATACCTGCCTCACTATGGGGTGTGGACTCTGGTTTGTCAGTAACAGTGGGTATGGTCCATGGGATGGAGGATGATAACAATCCGCTCTGCGATGAGTTCTGGTGCTCCACATCGTTTGACAACGTCTGACACCTGCACACAGTAGCACGTCCCACCGTTCACCTGGGTGATCCCTGTATGCGAGCTGGCCATTCCATTACAGGGGGGGATCCCATCATATCCCTGGAGTGGCGGAGATGGGGTCGTTGGGGGAGGGGGGGGGAGTTTGGGACTCCGGAGCGGTGCTGGCTGAGCTGTGGTCCCTGAGCCAAGCCCACCACCGACGTCTGTCCATTTCCAGCCCCCACTGCCGTGCCTCCTCTGCGGCCAGCCCAGATCAACCCACCCATCACACCCTTCTGACAGAGCACTGAGGCAGGTTGTCACATTGTGCACAGGTGTTTAATGTGAAAACATATGTACAGATTCGTGCCCTAGCCCCTATTGCTAAACTGTGCTCTGCACCCATGCCAACGTAACTGGTGTCTACTTTTCTGGCCTTACGGGACCTAATACTATGTCTAGGTGAATCTCCTGATGGTACATCAGGAATGGAGGCGGCCTGCTGTGATTCTCGCCCTGCGACCTGGGTGGCCTTTGGCGGGCGACCAGGTCTGGATGGGCCCGGCTGCTGCTCAGGTGTTCCAGGTGGCATGGTGTCATCCTGTTCTGCTCGCTGCCAATGTGATGTGCCAGGAACAGGAAGTGCTGCGGTTTCCAGCAACTCCCCTAGAGAGTCCCATCACCTTCTTCTCCCTCGGGGTGCCTGATGGCCCCCGGGCTATTCCATGGGACGGGGTGCGAGGGGAGTTATCCCCTGAGGCTCTCCCGCCACCTGGCGCTGCCAGTCTTGGAGGCCCGCTGCCATATCGATCAGGGTCTGCATGCTCGCAGCCATGGAGCACAGGGAGTGGACCACCTCAGTCTTGGACTGCGCTACATCTCGCTGTGACTGTGCCACCACCTTGGTCTGTGCCACATCAGACAGTGATTGTGTTAGCTCCCTCTGGGACTGGGCCACCTCCCTCTGTGTCTGCACTACAGCAGCCAGTGCATCAGCAATGCCGCAATGCTCTCAGCCATGGCTCGCTGTGACTGGGCCGCTGCAATGTTCAGATGGCCCTGGCACATGGCTGCCAGTGATAGGGCAGCCTTGTCTTGGCCCTCGACCACCGCCTGCACAGAGTGCCCCAGACCTTGGACATGCTGATCCATGGCTGAAACCCTCGCCCCTAAGGCCTCCACCGTGGATGCCACCCGTGTGGTATTGGCCTGGGTGGCACGCATGGTCGGCATCACCTCCTGCTCCTGCACGCAGTTGGACTCCTCCCTCTGCACTTGCTGGTGCTGGATGCTTGTCGACACCCTTCATGTTGTTCCTGGCTCTGCGACTGCATCTCCACAATCGATGGGACTGTCCGTTCCAGAAGCCCGAAACCCGTCTGATGGCAGTTAGTCCCTACGGTTGGCCCGCCCTCCGACCGTCCATCTCCTCTGGTGTTCCTACCTCCACCTGCTGTACCGGAGCATGTGTGTGGTGCACACCAGAGAGTGTCCCAGGAACCTCTTCACTAAAGTGCTCAACTGAGGTGAGTTTCTCTGGGATGGTGGAGAGTGTTAGAGACAGCTGTGACGGAAAACCTATGTCATCCCTGGATAGGGCTCTGGGTGTCCTGTGTCTCGTGTCTATAGCTCGTGTCCGTGTCGGTGTCCTCAATGCAGGTCACCCCCTTGGGGTTGTGGCTGGGGTCGGGGGTGGAGGACACCAGAAGGGCTCGCCCTATCAGATCCTGCAAGGCACAAGACAAGATGTGTGATTATACCGGGGGGGGCGGGGGGGGGAGCAGGGGTGGTGGAGTGAGGTGGGGGTGGTGTGAGGGTGGAGTGGGGGTGGTGTGAGGGTGGGGGGGGAGGGTACAACAACTCAGCGGGGTCGCACTTCTTCGCCTGGTGCCAACCTCCACTCTGATGACTGCCCTTTCCTTGGGCCCGCCGACCACACCCAGGGCCCGCTGCTCTGCTGCGGTGGGGAGCCACAGGTCTGCAGCCCCCTCCAGTCTTTTCCTGCCCTCGGCAGTGTTGGGCAGTCTTCTCCGGGAGGGTGGGGGAGGGTAGAAACCAGAAAACATAGTGTTAGACAGCTCAACTCATGCAGCCCAGAGGTTGGGTAACTGGTGGCTTCGGTGGCCAGGGCACCCGACCATTGGGGTGGAGGTTCGGCCACTCTCCGGGTGGGGGGTGGGGAGGGATGGTGTTACGCATTGTGGGACAAAGGGGTTGGTGCCAGGGGCATAGTGCTGCCTCCTCACCTTGACCGCCCTGAAGAGGTCATGCAGTTTCTTACCGACCCTAGCCGGTCCGGATGGTGTTGCTCACGGCGTTGACAGCCTCTGCCACCTGCGCCCAGGCATGGTGAACGGCGGGGGCTAGCAGCCTCCTTCCCGGCCTGGGGTACAGGGTCGCTCGCCTCTCCTCCACGGTGTCCCGCAGGATCTCAAGCTCGACCGTAAAACAGGTGCCGTTCTCCTCGCTGCCATGGTGGATGGGATGGTGTGCATGTTGTGGGAAGTGTGTATATGCAGCTGCAGCTTGTCAGCTCCCTGAGTGTCAATCGCAAACCCGGCGAGTCCCGCACCATTTCTCATTGGAATGAATTGTGTTCCATGTGGCGCTGGTGCTAGCCCCTTAACGGTCGTTGTATCGGTCCAGGTGCCAGTTTTACTGTCAGAAGTCCACTAATACTGCCCCAGTGTCAACACTTAGTCTCAGGAATGGAAAATCCAGCCGCCCCATATCAGATGTCCCCACATCAGAGACTGTTAGAGACTCCCAAATCAGAGACCCCCATATCAGAGATGTCCCACCTCCCACTCCCCCATCAGTCACCCCTGCTTGGAAGCTAAAGAGCAGCTCAGGCTAAAACTGAGAAATCACTGCTTTTTCACTTACCAGCCCTTTACACCTGGTGCCTCAGACACAAGTGTTGAAAACAGCAGCAATTACTCTATAAAAAGCCAAAACACATCACAAGGCTTTAAACCCCCTGAGATCCTTTGATCTGTGAGGCTTCTATTTACTGCCAAAGTGAAATAGCTGTAATTGACAGAATTGCTTCCAGGCAGCCAGGTGCCTGGATTGTTTATTTTAATTTTCCTTCACACTTGAATACATCTCAAGTACCCTGCTGTGCAGCTAACCAGCGCTTATAGACATCTGGAAGATAAGTGCTTCACTTCCTCCTTTTCTCAGCAGAAAGCACCTCACTTTTTTTGATGTGGTGAGGACATGTCAATATTGTTTTATTTTCCCAGGTTCTATTCTCAGCCCCTCAAAATCAGCTTTTCTCCAAACTAAAACTAGTTTTTGTCATGCTTTTATCCTTAAGTATTATTTTGAATTGAGGTCATTTTCTGCCCTGATTGATTATCCAACTACCTGTGGCAGTCAATACACCCTTGTTAAGCTTCTTACATTCTCAGTTAAACAAGGAGTCCTGTACAAATTATAGAAATGCCTAAACTGACAATCTGTACAGGTCCCCTTCCGAACCCAGTATGTAGGAAGCCCAACAAGCGAATTCACCACTAGATTTAGTACTGGGGACTGAATAGGAAAAGTAAACGATTCTCCCAATCTTACTAGTTTAACGCCTTTGCCACGTCACTATTTAGCCCAGTTGCCCAGACACTGACACCATTCTTGTTCAAATGAAGCCTGTCTTATCTGTACAACTCGTTCCTCTCCCAGTACTCATGCAACTATCCCAGAAAAATACCAAGTCTATTTATCTGTGTTTGCTCCATATCCCTTACCTAACAAAAATGTATATGTTTCAGTCTTGAATATTTCTAATGCCTTTTGGAGAGAGATTTCAACTACTCTTTCTGTGAAAAAATTGTTGACTTTAAGATTTATGGCCTTTGTTCCAGACTTCTCCACCAAGGAAGTAGAGCAGGTGAATTTCCATGGGTGTAGAATTTAGGGCAGATCTGAGATTGCTGGTTTTCTGCTTCTAATAAAAAATCCATCTCAAATTCTAGTTAAGGGGCAATTGGCTCAGCCAATTCTCACCTCCATCTAAACACTGCCTTGTGTGCTTGTCTGGGCAAGTAGCTGGGTTACCCTGAGAATTTCACCTATTACTCTTCTCCCGAGGCCCAAAGAAGATTGATTCCCAATGCTCAAATCGTTGTTTACACCCTAAGGGCAGGAGAAATTTTGGAGCCTTAATTATTCTACTCTCTCTGGCTTGGTATTATTACAAAATTAGGTTTTGTGGGGGGGGTTTGTTAAAGAAACTACAGAAATGCAGCTCTTTTTGTTGTTGGTTGTATCACTTGAGATCGTAGTGGGCAGCACGGTAGCACAAGTGGCTAGCACTGTGGCTTCGCAGCACCAGGGTCCCAGGTTCGATTCCCCGCCGGGTCACTGTCTGTGGGAATCTGCACATTCTCCCCGTGTCTGCGTGGGTTTCCTCCGGGTGCTCCGGTTTCCTCCCACAGTCCAAAGACGTGCAGGTTAGGTGGATTGGCCATGTTCGGTTGCCCTTAGTGTCCCAAAAAGGTCAGGAGGGGTTATTGGGTTCCGGGGATGGAAGTGAGGGCTTAAGTGGGTCGGTGCAGACTCGATGGCCAAATGGCCTCCTTCTGCACTGTATGTTCTATGTTCAAAGATTAAAGATCGAATACACTTGTAAAAATCGATAATTTTGTTGTTACTTGAGGATATGTAAACAGTCAAACACAATACTTGTTTAAAGATTTTACAAGGCGTAATCATTGAATAAAGATTACTATGCAATCTGTAAAAAGTGACAGGCTCAAAATCAACACTATTTTTGTGGAATTTTGGCCTCAAATTTGGTGGAAATCAGCAGAATGGTAAGGTGATGATTAGGTTATTCTATGTCCTGGACTTGTCTCCCATTTCTGGATAGCCTTATATATGTGCTGTTTCAGCCTGTCTGCCCGCACTAAGGCAGGAATGTGGCATGCACCCCAAGGGGGATGGGCCTCCCTTCAGGGCCCAGCACTTCAGGATCCTTCAGCAGAAGTATGCCCGGTGAAAGCGCCATTTGGCAGAAATGATCACACCTGGAAGAGGTCCCAGCATTTGCGGGTGGTGTTTCATCAGGAAAGCAGATGAAATTCCAATGAAATTGCTTCCAGTGACTCCAGGTTGGGTAAATATCTTGGTCGAATTTGACTTCCCATCTAGTTTATCTGGCTTCTGCCAACTGGATAGAGTTAAAATTGTTGTCTTGTGGGAAATTGACTAATAATCCTGAGTTATTCTGTCAGTTCCAGTTTTGGAACATTCTTTAGTTGATCATAGTTGTAACATGGATTAGTTTGAATAATGCAAATTATTTTATACTTTTATCCATATTATTTGAAGCAAATAGCCATGGAAAATGTCAAGTCTGGAATCTGTTTGAGAGTGGATCTTCTGACCATCATTTCGTCCAGCACGGACATCAATGGGTATTGTGAACTCAGCCACTATTATTACCAAGTGGGCTCCCCCAGTAGGAAGCAGATCTGCTCTGGGAGATAATTTCAGCAAGGGTACGTTGGAAGTTCACTGCTTCTGGCCTCAGTCACCTCAGTACTTACATCGAGCCGGCAGTTGCAGAAATGTATATTCTTCTTTTAAATTTCTGAAGACCATTGTTCCCTGTGTGACCTCAGATCATGACATCACGTAGCACAAATGCACAATGGTAAAATGTCATAGGGCAAAAGGGCTTGCTGGGCCACATTGGATGAAACTAAAGTCACAGGTAGGCAGAAATCAGTATGGGTGAAAGTTCCCTTACTGTGAAAGATATGAGTGATATCTTCACTCGGGCTTAACTGGATTAACCGGCAGCTTCCTTGTATGAATTCTTATGATGTGGAGATGCCGGTACTGGACTGGGGTAGACACAGTAAGAAATCTCACAACACCAGGTTAAAGTCCAGCAGGTTTATTTGAAATCACAAGCTTGAGGAGCGCTGCTCCTTCATTAGGTGAGGTGGAGGCAGGTTCATAAAGAAAACATATATAGACAGAGATACAATTGCAAGATAATTACAGATTGGAATGTGAAGAATGGTTGGAATGTAAGTCTTTACAGGTAAACAAGTCCATATGGTACAAACGGTGTGAGTGAACAAAGAACAAAGAAAAGCACAGCACAGGAACAGGCCCTTTGGCCCTCCAAGCCCGTGCCGACCATGCTGCCCGTCTGAACTAAAATCTTCTACACTTCCTGGGTTCGTATCCCTCTATTCCCATCCTATTCAAGTCTTTGTCAAGATGACCCTTAAATTTCACTATCATCCCTGCTTCCACCTTCTCCTCCGGCAGCGAGTTCCAGGCACCCACTACCCTCTGTGTAAAAAAACTTGCCTCGTACATCTTCTCTAAACCTTGCCCCTTGCAGCTTAAACCTATGCCCCCTAGTAATTGACCCCTCTACCATGGGAAGAATCCTCTGACTATCCACTTTGTCTACGACCCTCATAATTTTGTAGACCTCTGTCAGGTCGCCCTCCTGAATCAACCTCCGTCATTCCAGTGATAACAAACTGAGTTTATTCAACTGTTCCTCATAGCTAATGCCCTCCATACCAGGCAACATCCTGGTAAATCTCTTCTGCACCCTCTCTAAATCTCCACATCCTTCTGGTAGTGTGGCGACCAGAATTGAACACTATACTCCATGTGTGGCTGAACTAAGGTGCTATACAGCTGCAACATGACTTGCCAATTCTGATACTCAATGCCCCGGCCAATGAAGACAAGCATGCTGTATGCCTTCTTGACTACCTTCTCCACCTGTGTTGCCCCTTTCAGTGACCTGTGGAACTGTACACTTAGATCTCTCTGACTTTCAATACTCTTGAGGGTTCTATCATTCACTGTATATTCTCTACCTGCATTAGACCTTTCAAAATGCATTACCTCACATTTGTCCGGATTAAACTCCATCTGCCATCTCTTCGCCCAAGTCTCCAAACGATCTAAATCCTGCTGTACCCTCTGACAGTCCTCATCGCTATCCGCAATTCCACCAACCTTTGTGTCGTCTTCAAACTTACTAATCAGACCAGTTACATTTTCCTCCAAATCATTTAGATATACTACAAACAGCAAAGGTCCCAGCACTGATCCCTGCGGAACACCACGAGTCTCAGCCCTCCAATCATAAAAGTACGCTTCCATTGCTATTCTCTGCCTTCTATGACCTAGCCAGTTCTGTATCCATCTTGCCAGCTCACCCCTGATCCCGTATGACTTCACCTTTTGTACCAGTCTGCCATGAGGGACCTTGTCAAAGGCCTTACTGAAGTCCATATAGACAACATCCACTGCCCTACCTGCATCAATCATCTTTGTGACCTCTTCGAAAACCTCTATCAAGTTAGTGAGACATGACCACCCCTTTACAAAACCATGCTGCCTCTCGCTAATACGTCCATTTGCTTCCAAATGGGAGTAGATCCTGTCTCGAAGAATTCTCTCCAGTAATTTCCCTACCACTGACGTAAGGCTCACCGGCCTGTAGTTCCCTGGATTATCCTTGCTACACTTCTTCAACAAAGGAAAAACATTAGCTATTCTCCAGTCCTCCGGGACATCACCTGAAGACAGTGAGGATCCAAAGATTTCTGTCAAGGCCTCAGCAATTTCCTCTCTAGCCTCCTTCAGTATTCTGGGGTAGATCCCTTCAGGCCCTAGGGAGTTTCGACCTTCATATATTTGAAGACACCGAACAATTCGTCTTTTTGGATCTCAGTGTGACCCAGGCTATCGACACACCCATCTCCAGACTCAACATCCATCAATTCCTTCTCTTTGGTGAATACTGATGCAAAGTATTCATTTAGTTCCTCGCCCATTTCCCCGGGCTCCACCCATAGATTCCCTTGCCTATCCTTCAGTGGGCTAACCCTTTCCCTGGCTACCCTCTTGCTTTTTATGTACGTGTAAAAAGCCTTGGGATTTTCCTTAACCCTATTTGCCAATGACTTTTCGTGACCCCTTTTAGCCCTCCTTACTCCTTGCTTAAGTTCCTTCCTACTTTCCTTATATTCCACACAGGCTTTGTCTGTTCCCACCCTTCCAGCCCTGACAAATGCCTCCTTTTTCTTTTTGACGAGGCCTACAATATCTCTCGTTATCCAAGGTTCCTGAAATTTGCCGTATTTATCCTTCTTCTGCACAGCAACATGCTGGTCTTGAATTCCTTTCAGCTGACATTTGAAAGCCTCCCACATGTCTGATGTTGATTTACCTTCAAACATCTGCTCCCAATCTAAGTTCTTCAGTTCCCGCCTAATAATGTTATAATTACCCTTTCCCCAATTTAGCACATTCACCCTAGGACCACTCTTATCCTTGTCCACCAGCACTTTAAAACTTACTGAATTGTGGTCACTGTTCCCGAAATGCTCCCCTACTGAAACGTCTACCACCTGGCCGGGCTCATTCCCCAATACCAGGTCCAGAACAGCCCCTTCCCTAGTTGGATTATCTACATATTGTTTTAAGAAGCCCTCCTGGACACTCCTTACAAGCTCCAAGCACTAAGTGAGTCCCAGTCAATATTGGGGAAGTTGAAGTCTCCCATCACAACAACCCTGTTGCTTTTACTCCTTTCCAAAATCTGTCTACCTATCTGCTCCTCTATCTCCCGCTGGCTGTTGGGAGGCCTGTAGTAAACCCCCAACATTGTGACTGCACCCTTCTTATTCCTGATCTCTACCCATATAGCCTCGCTGCCCTCTAAGGTGTCCTCCCGCAGTACAGCTGTGGTATTCTCCCTAACCAGTAGCGCAACTCCGCCACCCCTTTTACCTCCCCTCTATCCCGCCTGAACCATCTAAATCCTGGAACGTTTAGCTGCCAATCCTGTCCTTCACTCAACCAGATCTCTGTAATGGCAACAACATTATAGTTCCAAGTACCAGTCTGCCATGAGGGACCTTGTCAAAGGCCTTACTGAAGTCCATATAGACAACATCCACTGCCCTACCTGCATCAATCATCTTTGTGACCTCTTCGAAAACCTCTATCAAGTTAGTGAGACATGACCACTATCCACTATCCAAGCTCTAAGTTTATCTGCCTTACCCGTTTTTCCTCTTGCATTAAAACATATGCACTTCAGGCCACCAAACCCGCTGTTTTCAGCAACATCTCCCTGTCTGCTCTTCCTCAGAGCCATACTGGCCCTATTCCGTAGTTCTCCCTCAATGTTTTCACCTTCTGACCTATTGCTCCGGTAACCACCCCTCTGCCATACTAATTTAAACCCTCCCGTGTGACACTAGCAAACCTCGCGGCCAGGATATTTATGCCTCTCCAGTTTGGATGCAACCCGTCCTTCTTATACAGGTCACACCTGCCCCGGAAGGGCTCCCAATGGTCCAGATAACGGAAACCGTCCCTCCTATACCAGCCACGTGTTTAGCTGCTCTATCTTCCTATTTCTAGCCTCACTGGCACATGGTACCAGGAGTAATCCCGAGATTACAACCCTGGAGGTCCTGTCTTTTAACTTTCTGCCTAGCTCCCTGAACTCCTGCTGCAGGACCTCATGCCCCTTCCTGCCTATGTCGTTAGTACCAATATGTACAATGACCTCTGCCTGTTTGCCCTCCCCATCAGGATGCTCGCTACCCGTTCTGAGACATCCTGGACCCTGGCACCAGGGAGGCAACATACCATCCTGGAGTCTCTTTCACTTCCACAGAAGCGCCTATCTGTGCCCCTGACTATAGAATTCCCTATTACTATTGCTCTTCTGCGCTTTGACCCTCCTTGCTTAATGTCAGAGCCAGCCGTGGTGCCACTGCTCTGGCTGTTGCTGTTTTTCCCTGATAGGCTATTCCCCCCAATAGTGTCCAAAGCAGTATATCTGTTCGAGAGGGGGACAACCACAGGGCATTCCTGCACTGACTGCCTGCCCCTTCTGGTGGTCACCCATCTCTCTGCCTGCACCTTGGGTGTGGCCACATCTCTATAACTCCTACCTATGAAGCTTTTCGCCATCTGCATGCTCCTAAGTGCATCCAATTGCTGCTCCAACCAAACCACGCGGTCTGTGAGGAGCTGCCATTGGTTACACTTGCTGCAGATGTAGTCGATCAGAATGCTGGAAGCATCACAGATCTGCCACATCTCACAGTTGGAGCAATTCACCCCACTGAGTGACATTTAAGCACTAATTAATTAATTTAAAATAAACACTTGAATTATTGGTAGATTGAGTTACAATTAATTATGTGGCCCAGGCGCTAGATTTTTACTGTAAAATTAAATGCTAAATACCGATCACTGCCCTCAGGTTTGGTTACTCCACTATCTAGTTCATCAATTAGATTTGTTTTGCAATATTATTTTTTTTCAAATGTAACAGATTCCCAACCAGCCAATCAGGTCACAGCTTTACTGTGATGTCACTTCAGTTTTCCCCCCCACACAATTTGAAAAGGTAATAAAAGTCAATTACCTTCCCAGGATGCTCTCTGGTTCTCTCCCTTCAGATTAACAGTTACAGGCCAGAAGAAAGAGAACAAAACGGTCGGGAAAAAGCACCTTCTCCCACTCTGCACCAAATTACCTCACTGCACCAAATTACCAAGTTCCAATTCCCACTCTGGATGTGTCTCACTCAGTCAAGATGTGTGTCCTTCACCTGGAGTAGGGATACTCCCAGGTAATCGCAGGCACGGGGAGAATGTACAAACTCCACACAGACAGTAACCCAGGGCTGGGATTGAACCCAGGTCCTTGGCGCTGTGAGGCAGCACTGCTAACCACTGTGCCCCGTGCCGCCATACATGGTTTTGGTAACTGATTGGAGAGTGAAGGTCTGATTCAGAGAGAGGTTGGAATGGGTGTGGGTGTGGGGGGGGGGGGGGGGGGGGGGTGGGGGGCGAAGAAAAATGTCGAAAATATGGATGGCAGATAATTGTCCCGGTGGGTGTGTCCAAATTTTCTGCCCCCCTTACCCATTACAACCTCTCTCCATCTGAACTTTCCGCTCTTCACTCAATCAGGTCTGACTTTGTCATCAAACCTGCCAACAAATAGGATGCTGTTGTCATCTGGCGTACTGACCTCTACCTCGCAGAGGCTGAGCGCCAACTCACAGACACTTCCTCCTCCGGCGCGGATGCACCTGTGCACCGAGCTCTGAGAGATTCTGGACAGGTCCCCACTCCGCACCTGGAAGGACTCCTTTGCGCAAAAGTTCAAGGAGACCTTGATGGCAGATGTTTGGGAGCAGATGTCTCCCCCATACCCCCACGGAGCCAGGTGTGCCATGATCTCGCAGATATGTCGCACTGTCTCCCTGTTCAGCCGGAGTCTTCGACGGCATTCCCGGTCTCGCAGGTCCTTGAATGTCACGTGATGCTGGTACACAGGAGGCCTCATGCCGTGCCTCCTGTGCACCTCCACCACCTCCTCAGTCTGTTGGGCAGTTGGCTCTCCATCCTGGGCTGCTGCCTCCTGTTCTTCTGGGGCACGCTCTGCTGCTGCACGTCACCTTGATGGCCACCGGGAGCGTGTGTCTCCCCCATACCCCCACAGAGCCAGGTGTGCCATGAGTTGGCAGATATGTCGCACTGTCTCCCTGCTCAGTCGGAGTCTTCAATGGCATTCCCGGTCTGGCAGTTCCTTGAATGTTAGGTGATGCTGGTGTACACGAGGCCTCATGCCGGGACTCCTTTGCACCTACCCCACCTCCTCGGTCTGTTGGGCAGCCGGCTCTCCATCCTGGGCTGCTGCCTCCTGTTCTTCTGGTGCATGCTCCACTGCTGCACGCTCCGCTGCTGCAGCTTCCTCCTCCTTGAGCAATGGCAGCTCATAAAGCCGCAGGGCTGCGGCCACGAGCAGGAAGGCCATCATTGCTGGTTGCATTTATTATCGGCCAGGATTTGGAGAACACCGAAGTATATCATGGAGTTCACCTGACCCACAACTTTTCATAGATTTTGGTTATGGGGAGCACAAGGACCCACTTTACAGGTATGATGCAACAGAGATCTGAAGTATTGTTAAACAAAAACAATGTTTATTCTATGAATCCAGTTAACATTTTATAAACACACTGTAAACATCTTATCAACTACCAACACTGATACCCCCCAAAAATACAGTACTCTATAGGTAACCCTTAAGAACTTTCCTAACAACATCCATAAGTCAAAGACCCCTTTTAACAAAGACAGTCGGGTTGCATTCCTTACAGAAACAGATATTACTTTGAAATCATCAAGTGATCTGGAGACATTCTTCAGCATGCAGAGAGAAAGACCAAAATACACCTCCTTGGTTTGAATACAGCTCTCCAACTGAAAACAAAACGAAACCTCAGAGCCAAAACCGCTTCCAGCTCAAAACGAAAGTAAAAAGCAGAGCCAGAGCCCAGCTCCACCACACACTGACATCACTGCAGCCACTTGAGAAGACACGTATTTCTTAAAGTGACATTCCCATGACACCTCCCTCCATGAAAAAAATGAACCATCAACTTTAAGATGGTTTCATTTTTCCCATTTTCACTTTCTTTTAAACACCATTGACAGTAAATATACTTTTTTGTTGAACAAAGCAAAACACACAAACATTTTGATAAACATAGTTCATTTTAGTTCTTCTTCCAACTGGAATCCCTCTTGATTGGCAGGCTCTTTGGACAAGAAGGTCTCTGCATGATCCATCCATTTCTCTACGCCTCGCATTTCTCTTTGAGGTCAGATAATAATAATCACTTATTGTCACAAGTAGGCTTCAATGAAGTTACTGTGAAAAACCCCTAGTCATCACATTCCGGCGCCTGTTCGGGGAGGCCAGTACGGGAATTGAACCCACGCTGCTGGCCTTGTTCTGCATTACAAGCCAGCTGTTTAGTCCACTGCGTTAGACCAGCCCCTGTAATAATAACTTATTGTCGCAAGTAGGCTTCAATGAAGTTACTGCGAAAAGCCCCTTTAGTTCAATCCGATCACAGAGCCCCTTGTAATTCTCCAACACGGGAGCATTGGTTAACACAGCCTTCAGGCTGTCAAATGCCTTTTGACACTCCACAGCCTACTGAAATTTGCTACGCTTCTTTAGCAAGTCCGTCAGTAGAGCAACCACACTGCTAAAATTCGGCACAAATTTCCAGTATAATCCACTCATGCCAAGAAATCACATTATTTCCCTTTGTGTCGAGGGTATTGGAAACTCCCCAATAACATTTGTTTTCACATCCCGTGGGACCATTCGACCCTGTCCGATTGTATGGCCAAGGAAAGTGACTTGGGCTTTTCCAAATTCACTTTTGGCTACGTTTACCACCAAACCCGCCTCCTGAAGTCGATCGACTAACTCCATCAGAAGCTTTAAATGTTCTTTCCATGTCTGATTAAAAATTACCAGATCGTCGATGTATACCGCACAATTGGGTAATCCTGAAACAACTTTGTTCGTTAACCGTTGAAATGTGGCTGGAGCGTTTTTCATGCCAAATGGCATAACTTTGAATTGGTATATACCATCTGGAGTCACAAAATCTGAAATCTCCTTCGCCCTTTCGGATAAAGGTACCTGCCAGTAACCTTTAAATAAATCCAGTTTGGAAATAAAAGCTGCTTGTCCCACTTTCTCAATGCAATCCTCCAAACGTGGGATAGGATAAGAGTCCGTTCTTGTAACTGCATTAACCTTTCTATAGTCCACACACAACCGTTGGGTACCATCTGGTTTAGGCACCATCACTATGGGTGAGCTTCATTGGCTGCAACCCACTTCAATTATGCCATTTTTAAGCATACTTTCAATTTCTTTGTTAACCTGTGCCAATTTTAAAGGGTTAAGTCTATATGAATGTTATTTAATTGGAACAGCATTTCCCACATCTACATCATGTAAAGCCATTTTAGTACTTCCCAACTTATCTCCATAAACTTGCCCATGTGATATCAATAACTCTTTCAGGTTAGTTCATTTTTCCTCTGGAAGGTAACTCAGCAATTTATCCCAATTTTTGAAAACATCCTCATTTTCCAATTCAATTTGAGGGATGACAAATTCACAGTCATCTGGATTTGGTTCTTCACTTTAAGTTAGAATCATTAAAACCTCCTCATTTTGCTCTCCTTCCCTTTCAAAATACCTTTTAAGCATATTCACATGACACACTCGGTGAGTCTTCCTTCTATCTGGTGTTTTTACCACATAATTCACCTCACTTAATTTCCTTTCAATCTGATCAGGTCCACAAAACCTTGCTTTTAAAGATTTACCTACCACTGGTAACAATACTAAAACTTTACCTCCACTGGCAAAACTACAAACTTTTGCTTTCTTGTCCGCTATCCGTTTCATCACATGTTGTGCAACTTTTAAATGTTGTCTCGCCAATTCACCTGCCCTGTTTAATCGTTCCCTAAAATTTGACACGTAATCCAATAATATAAGTTCCGATTGCTCACTCACCAATTTTTCCTTAATCAATTTAGGTGGTCCTCTTATCTCATGATCAAACATTAGTTCAAAAGGACTGAATTTGGTTGACTCATTAGGTGCATCCCTAATTGGAAACAGTATGAAGGGAATTCCTTTACCCCAATCCTCTGGATAATCTTGACAATAAACCCTCAACATTGTCTTTAATGTCTGATGCCACCTTTCGAACGCTCCCTGCGATTCTGGATGGTATGCAGTTGATTTAAATTGTTTTATTCCTAAGCTATCCATAACTTTGTTGAATATCCTTGAGGTAAAATATGATTCTTGATCCGATTATATTTCTGTGGGTAGTCCATATCTCGTAAAGAATTTTAGTAACTCCTCCACAACCTTTCTAGCTGTAATATTGCGTACTGGAATGGCCTCGAGAAACCTAGTAGACACATCCATTATAGTCAAAAGATATTGATTCCCTCTTTTCGTTTTTGGAAGCGGCCCTACGCAATCAATCAAGACCCTTGTAAAAGGTTTCTCAAATGCTGGAATGGGTATTAAGGCTCTGGTTTTATCGCTTCATGACGTTTCCCTATCACTTGACATGTGTGACATGATCGACAAAATGTTACTACATCTGTATGTGGTCCAGGCCAATAAAAATGTTTTGGGATTTTAGCTTGATTTTTCCTCACTCCCAAATGACCTCCCACTGGTACCTCATGTGCTACTCGAAACACCTCCTCTCCATACACTACAGGCAATACCACTTGATGAACGTCTGCCCACTTTTCATCCGTCTGCATCTGGAAAGGTTTCCATTTTCTCATCAAGACATCACTTTTATGGTAATAATGTTCTGGTATACTCAGATTCCTCTTCCGTGTATGCTTTCTGGTACATTTGTTTTATTTCTATATCTTTCTGTTGTAACTCCGCCAATTTTCCTGAACTAAAAATATCTGCCTCATCCTCCACCTGTTCTTGTTCTTTTTCAACCAGCTGATCAAAACTCGTTTCTGATAATTGAACTGCAAATTTATCTTCACTCTTTGATTTCTCCTCTTGTCTTAACCTGTGACTTTGCGACCTTGTTGCTACACAATCCGGAAAAATCCCAGGATATTCGTCCTTCAACATTTCAGTCGTCTGATCTTCCACTGGTTTATCAACCACAGCAGGCATCACTCCCACCTGCGATCATTACCCAAGATAAACTGTATTCCTGGACAAGATAATTTCTCTATTACTCCTACTACCGCTTCCCCACTCTTCACTGGACTTTCCAGCCTTACCTTATATCATGGAACACTACCCTTCACACCGTGAATTCCACAAACTACCACCTTTTCTGGCAATATTCTTTCCAAAGTACATAATTCCTCATCTCTTACCATCAAAGATTAACTAGCTCCCGTATCTCTTAAAATTGTGCCTTCTTTACCTACTCCTCCTGCTACACCTGAGTAAACTTTACCCACACAAGTAAATTCTTTAAAGAGATGTGGCACCTTCTTATCAATCACCTCTTGATCAGGCTGTACAATCTTTTGCACCTCCTTCTTTTCACTTGGGCTTTCCTTTACCACTTTAACAAACCCCACTGGCTATCCTGTTTTATCACATCAGCCTTCCCAGTGCTTTTCTTCAACCACCAACACTGTGACTTTACATGGCCTAGTTTGTTACAGTAAAAACATTTGAAACTTTTCATTTCTCTTCCATCCTCCAGGATTTCTTTTTTAATTTGAGGTACACTCTCCTTATTATCTCCCATTAGACCTCCTTTACCTCTACCACTTGAGTATTTCTCTTTTCCCCAGTTTCTATCCCTCACAGGCTGAAACTGATGCCAGAAACCAAGCTTTGATTTATGAACTAATTCATAATCATCTGCCATTTCTGCTGCTAACCTCGCAGTTTTAACCCTCTGCTCTTCCACATGAGTTCTCACTACATCAGGAATTGAATTTTTAAACTCCTCCAAAAGTATAATTTCTCTGAGAGCTTCATACGTTTGGTCTATTTTCAAAGCCCTTATCCACCTATCAAAATTACTGTTTGATCCTTTCAAACTCCATGTATGTTTGACCAGGTTCTTTCCTTAAATTTCTAAACCTTTGTCTGTAGGCTTCAGGCACTAATTCATACGCACCTAAGATAGATTTTTTCACCTCCTCATATGTCTCAGATACCTCCTCTGATAGTGATGCAAACACTTCACTAGCCCCCCTACCTACCACCTTTGTTTGAATCAGTAATACCGACATGTCCGATGGCCATTTCATTTTTTAGCCACCTTCTCAAATGAAATGAAAAAGGCTTCTGCCTCCTTCTCATCAAACCTTTTTAAAAATAAATTCAGAGTACCCAATTCATTTTTTTTCAATTAAAGGGCAATTTAGCATGCTCAATCCACCTACCTTGCACATCTTTGGGTTGTAGGGGCGAAACCCATGCAAACACGGGGAGAATGTGCAAACTCCACACGGACAGTGACCCAGAGCCGGGATTGAACCTGGGACCTCGGCACCATGAGACTGCAATGCTACCACTGCACCACCGTGCTGCCCTCTTCTCATCAAACCTTGGCAATTCTTAGACATATTTAAATAGATCCCCACCAAGCCTTCGACTATGATGTTCTTTCTCTTTATTCTCATCACTATCCTCAAACTGTACATTTCCTTTTACATCTGCCAATTTTAACTGACTGTCATGTTTCCTGGCCATTTTCTGAAGTTTAAACTCTCTCTCTTTTTCCCTTTCCTCTCTCTCTTTTTCTTTTTCCCTGAAATGTACCTCCCTTTCTCTTTCTTGTTGTTCTGCTAGGGCTGTTCTTTCTTTTCCCCTCATTTCAAGCTGCTTTAATTCTTTTTCATGTTCATGTTGTTTAATCTGTAACTGAATTTTTGCCATTTATAATGAGTCAGGCTGTATCTTAGGCAATTTTAAATGCTCAGATACCGTTGTAATGACTTCTTCTTTTCGTATGCTGTCAGGTAACGTTAACTGCAATGTTTTTTGCCAAATCTAAAAGCATTTTTGTAGTCTCTGTTCGTAAGGTGCGACCTTCTCCACGCCCAAAAACTTCCGATCCTCTGAAGGAGCCATTGTCCACAACACACTCCCTACCTAAACTGAAATACCACACCTGAAAAGCAAACACAAATATGCTCACCCCTCACTAATCTCACTAAGCTCATTATGTTCACTAAGCCAACCCAATTACGAAAGATAGACTTTTATGCCGGGCGAGCCCCCAATTTATTATGGGCCAGGGTTTAGAGAACACCAAAGTATATCATGGAGTTCACCTGTTGCTCTGTTTACTTGCTATAAATATGGCGGTTAATAAGGTCGCCTTTCTTAATCCTAATTATGAGTGTACTTTCAAGTCGCCAGTTATCTCTCGATACCACCACAAGGTTCAATCCGAATACCGATCAAAGAGCCAATACACCAGTTAGTTTGTTCAAAGTCAATGGTATTTATTTACACACAGTATGATTCACTCATGCACAATAATACTACAAGCTAGTCCAAAGATGTGCAGGTTAGGTGGATTGGCCATGATAAATTGCTCTTAGTGTCCAAAATTGCCCTTAGTGTTGAGTGGGGTTACTGGGTTATGGGGATAGGGTGGGGGTGTTGACCTTGGGTAGAGTGCTCTTTCCAAGAGCCAGTGCAGACTCGACAGGCCGAATGGCCTCCTTCTGCACTGTAAATTCTATGATCTATGATCTAAGCTAGACTATCTCTATTGCTAACACATATACTTAACTTCGGGTGCCCACTTAGGTCAGAGGAACAATGGTCGTTTTTCGGATCTGAGGCTGTTGGGTTCGAAGAGGTAACAGGAGTACAGCTAAGGTCGTCCGTCTGGTAGCAAGCGTTGACCTTGAACTTACTTGCATCTTGTGATGCTGGTGGAAGGGTCTCTCCGCTTGAGAGCCGAATCCAAGAGGCTGAACCTTTCGCGGGGGTTCCTCTTTATACTTGGAGGGTTTTGCGTGCTTTTAGGCGGGCCTTAAACTTGGTCCCAATTAATTGGGCCGCTTCTTGATCATTGTCATCGGTCTAAGCCAATAAAGGAGCGGGTGCCTTGATGGCTGGGTATGTCCTAGGTGACCGTTGGCCTTGCTTTGTTCGTGTCTTCTGGTAGGGGTAGTGGCGCCGGAATGTCTGAGACAGGCTACCTGAGCATTAGTCCTTTGTTCCGGAGATGGGCCATCAATATGTAAATCGACCCAGAGTTTCGATTCCGTCTGCTGACTGCCTTCCAAATATACATTCAGGCTCTGTGCCTGCTTGTTGCTTTGTATTGTCCATTTTTCCCTGTATGCTCTGCGAGTGTCCATTTTGTATACTGGAAGTGGCCATCCCAGATGGCTCCACACCCTCCTTGTGATCCTCAACGCGAAGCGTGAAGGATCATATTACTGAATCTTCTTTGTTCTCTGCCTAAGTCGAGCACCCGCAATCAAGGACAGGTTCTATTCTACTCTGTCCTATGGAGTGGAACCTTTACCTAAATTGCTTTATGTACATCCCATTATTATAAAATCCTAAGGGGCGCGATGACAGTTTGGAAAAGAGTAAAAATAACTGAGTGCTGAATTTGGTGCTTTTTGCGTGCGATAGTGAGAGTTTGGTGACCGAGGGAGTGCTGAATTTGGTGCTTTTTGAGTGCGATAGTGAGAGTTTGGTGACCGAGGGAGTTAGGTGAGGAGGGAGTAAGGTGCTCCTTTCATTTTGTTTCCGACATTTCCGCAAAGAGTGCGAAGAGAGCCAGGAGTTTACAGGAAGTGTAGCTGACTGGGAGCAGAGTCTGAGGGCGGAGATCTAGTTAGTCCACACAGCAGCTATATTCTGTAAGGTAAGAGGGGATGGAGGCTAGGCCAGTTACATGCTCCTCATGTAGGATGTAGGTGGTGAGGGATACCACCGGTGTCCCCACTGACTATACCTGCGGGAAGTGCACCCAACTTCAGCTCCTCAAAGACCGTGTTAGGGAACTGGAGCTGAAGCTGGATGAACTTCGGATCATCCGGGAGGCAGAGGGGGTGATTGAGAAGAGTTACAGGGAGGTAACCACACCCAAGGTACAGGACAAGAATAGCTGGGTTACAGTCAGGGGGAAAAAAACAAACAGGCAGACAGTGCAGGGATCCCTCGTGGCCGTTCCCCTTCAAAACAAGTATACCGTTTTGGATGCTGTTGGGGGGGATGACCTACCGGGGGAAGGCCCTAGCGGCCAGGTCTCTGGCACTGAGTCTGGCTCTGGGGCTCAGAAGGGAAGGGGGGAGAATAGAAAAGCAATAGTTGTAGGAGATTCAATGGTTAGGGGAATAGGTAGGAGATTCTGTGGTCGCGAGCGAGACTCCCGGAAGGTATGTTGCCTCCCGGGTGCCAGGGCCAGGGATGTCTCGGATCGTGTCTTCAGGATCCTTAAGGGGGAGGGGGAGCAGCCAGAAGTCGTGGTGCACATTGGTACCAACGACATTGGTAGGAAAAGGGGTGTGGAGGTAATAAACAAGTTTAGGGAGTTAGGCTGGAAGTTGAAAGCCAGGACAGACAGAGTTGTCATCTCTGGTTTGTTGCCGGTGCCACGTGATAGCGAGGCTAGGAATAGGGAGAGAGTGCAGTTGAACACGTGGCTGCAGGAATGGTGTAGGAGGGAGGGCTTCAGGTATTTGGATAATTGGAGCGCATTCTGGGGAAGGTGGGACCTGCACAAGCAGGACGGGTTGCATCTGAACCAGAGGGGCACCAATATCCTGGGAGGGAGGTTTGCTAGTACTCTTCGGGAGGGTTTAAACTAATTTGGCAGGGGAATGGGAACCGGATTTGTAGTCCAGCAACTAAGGTATCCGATATTCAGGACGCCAAAGCTTGTAATGAGGCAGTGGGGAAGGGAACACTGACAAAGGAGAGTATTTGCAGGCACGGAGATGGGTTGAAGTGTGTATACTTCAACGCAAGAAGCATCAGGAATAAGGTGGGTGAACTTAAGGCATGGATCGGTACTTGGGACTACGATGTGGTGGCCGTCATGGAAACTTGGATAGAAGAGGGGCAGAAATGGTTGTTGGAGGTCCCTGGTTATAGATGTTTCAATAAGATTAGGGAGGGTGGTAAAAGAGGTGGGGGGGTGGCATTATTAATTAGAGATAGTGTAACAGCTGCAGAAAGGCAGTTTGAGGAGTATCACCCTATTGAGGTAGTATGGGTTGAAGTCAGAAATAGGAAAGGAGCAGTCACCTTGTTAGGAGTTTTCTATAGGCCCCCCAATAGTAGCAGAGATGTGGAGGAACAGATTGGGAAACAGATTTTGGAAAGGTGCAGAAGTCATAGGGTAGTAGTCATGGGCGACTTTAACTTCCCAAATATTGAATGGAAACTCTTTAGATCAAATAGTTTGGATGGGGTGGTGTTTGTGCAGTGTGTCCAGGAAGCTTTTCTAACACAGTATGTAGATTGTCCAACCAGAGGAGGGGCAATATTGGATTTAGTACTGGGTAATGAACCAGGGCAAGTGATAGATTTGTTAGTGGGGGAGCATTTTGGAGATAGTGACCACAATTCTGTGACTTTCACTTTAGTAATGGAGAGGGATAGGTACGTGCAACAGGGCAAGGTTTACAATTGGGGGAAGGGTAAATACGATGTTGTCAGACAAGAATTGAAGTGCATAAGTTGGGAACATAGGCTGGCAGGGAAGGACACAAGTGAAATGTGGAACTTGTTCAAGGAACAGGTGCTACGTGTCCTTGATATGTATGTCCCTGTCAGGCAGGGAAGAGATGGTCGAGTGAGGGAACCATGGTTGACAAGAGAGGTTGAATGTCTTGTTAAGAGGAAAAAGGTGACTTATGTAAGGCTGAGGAAACAAGGTTCAGACAGGGCATTGGAGGGATACAAGATAGCCAGGAGGGAACTGAAGAAAGGGATTAGGAGAGCTAAGAGAGGGCATGAACAATATTTGGCGGGTAGGATCAAGGAAAACCCCAAGGCCTTTTACACATATGTGAGAAATATGAGAATGACTAGAGCGAGGGTAGGTCCGATCAAGGACAGTAGCGGGAGATTGTGTGTTGAGTCTGAAGAGATAGGAGAGGTCTTGAATGAGTACTTTTCTTCTGTATTTACAAATGAGAGGGGCGATATTGTTGGAGAGGACAGTGTGAAACAGATTGGTAAGCTCGAGAAAATACTTGTTAGGAAGGAAGATGTGTTGGGCATTTTGAAAAACTTGAGGATAGACAAGTCCCCCGGGCCTGATGGGATATATCCAAGGATTCTATGGGAAGCAAGAGATGAAATTGCAGAGCCGTTGGCAATTATCTTTTCGTCCTCACTGTCAACAGGGGTGGTACCAGGGGATTGGAGAGTGGCGAATGTCGTGCCCCTGTTCAAAAAAGGGACTAGGGATAACCCTGGGAATTACAGGCCAGTTAGTCTTACTTCGGTGGTAGGCAAAGTAATGGAAAGGGTACTGAAGGATAGGATTTCTGAGCATCTGGAAAGACACTGCTTGATTAGGGATAGTCAGCACGGATTTGTGAGGGGTAGGTCTTGCCTTACAAATCTTATTGAATTCTTTGAGGAGGTGACCAAGCATGTGGATGAAGGTAAAGCAGTGGATGTAGTGTACATGGATTTTAGTAAGGCATTTGATAAAGTTCCCCATGGTAGGCTTCTGCACAAAGTAAGGAGGCATGGGATAGTGGGAAATTTGGCCAGTTGGATAACGAACTGGCTAACCGGTAGAAGTCAGAGAGTGGTGGTGGATGGCAAATATTCAGCCTGGATCCCAGTTACCAGTGGTGTACCGCAGGGATCAGTTCTGGGTCCTCTGCTGTTTGTGATTTTCATTAATGACTTGGATGAGGGAGTTGAAGGGTGGGTCAGTAAATTTGCAGACGATACGAAGATTGGTGGAGTTGTGGATAGTAAGGAGGGCTGTTGTCGGCTGCAAAGAGACATAGATAGGATGCAGAGCTGGGCTGAGAAGTGGCAGATGGAGTTTAACCCTGAAAAGTGTGAGGTTGTCCATTTTGGAAGGACAAATATGAATGCGGAATACAGGGTTAACGGTAGAGTTCTTGGCATTGTGGAGGAGCAGAGAGACCTTGGGGTCTATGTTCATACATCTTTGAAAGTTGCCACTCAAGTGGATAGAGCTGTGAAGAAGGCCTATGGTGTGCTCGCGTTCATTAACAGAGGGATTGAATTTAAGAGCCATGAGGTAATGATGCAGCTGTACAAAACTTTGGTAAGGCCACATTTGGAGTACTGTGTACAGTTCTGGTCGCCTCATTTTAGGAAGGATGTGGAAGCTCTGGAAAAGGTGCAAAGAAGATTTACCAGGATGTTGCCTGGAATGGAGAGTAGGTCTTACGAGGAAAGGTTGAGGGTGCTAGGCCTTTTCTCATTAGAGCGGAGAAGGATGAGGGGCGACTTGATAGAGGTTTATAAGATGATCAGGGGAATAGATAGAGTAGACAGTCAGAGACTTTTTCCCCGGGTGGAACACACCATTACAAGGGGACATAAATTTAAGGTGAAAGGTGGAAGATATAGGAGGGATATCAGAGGTAGGTTCTTTACCCAGAGAGTAGTGGGGGCATGGAATGCACTGCCTGTGGAAGTAGTTGAGTCGGAAACATTGGGGACCTTCAAGCAGCTGTTGGATAGGTACATGGATTACGGGAAAATGATATCGTGTAGATTTATTTGTTCTTAAGGGCAGCACGGTAGCATTGTGGATAGCACAATTGCTTCACAGATCCATGGTCCCAGGTTCGATTCCAGCTTGGGTCATTGTCTGTGCGGAGTCTGCACGTCCTCCCCGTGTCTGCGTGGGTTTCCTCCGGGTGCTCCGGTTTCCTCCCACAGTCCAAAGATGTGCGGGTTAGGTGAATTGGCCAATGATAAATTGCCCTTAATGTCCAAATTGCCCTTGGTGTTGGGTGGAGGTGTTGAGTTTGGGTAGGGTGCTCTTTCCAAGAGCTGGTGCAGACTCAAAGGGCCGAATGGCCTCCTTCTGCACTGTAAATTCAACGATAATCTATGATTAATCTAGGACAAAGGTTCGGCACAACATCGTGGGCCGAAGGGCCTGTTCTGTGCTGTATTTTCTATGTTTTATGTTCTTAACAGGGTTGTGGTGATGGGAGACTTCAACTTCCCCAATATTGACTGGGACTCACTTAGTGCCAGGGGCTGAGACGGGGCAGAGTTTGTAAGGAGCATCCAGGAGGTCTTCTTAAAACAATATGTAGAGTCCAACTAGGGAAGGGGTGGTACTGGACCTGGTATTGGGGAATGAGCCCGGCCAGGTGGTAGATGTTTCAGTAGAAAGCATTTCGGTAACAGTGACCACAATTCAGTAAGTTTTAAAGTACTGGTGAACAAGGATAAGAGTGGTCCTAGGATGAATGTGCTAAAATGCGGGAAGGCTAATTATAACAATATTAGGCTGGAACTGAAGAACATAGATTGGGGGCGGATGTTTGAGGGCAAATCAACATCTGACATGTGTTAAGTGTCAGTTGAAAGGAATTCAGGACCGGCATGTTCCTGTGAGGAAGAAGGATAAATACGGCAATTTTTGGGAACCTTGGATAACGAGAGATATTGTAGGCCTCGTCAAAAAGAAAAAGGAGGCATTTGTCAGGTCTAAACGGCTGGGAACAGCCGAATCCTGCGTGGAATATAAGGAAAGTAGGAAGGAACTTAAGCAAGTAGTCCCAAAGGTAGGGGAGTCTAAAACTAGTGGGCATAGGTTTAAGGTGAGAGGGAAGAGATTCAGAAGGACCCAGAGGGACAATTTCTTCACTCAGAGGGTAGTGAGTGTCTGGAATGTGCTGCCAGAGGTAGTAGTAGAAGCGGGTACAATTGTGTCTTTTAAAAAGCATTTAGATAGTTACATGGGTAAGATGGGTATAGAGGGTTATGGGCCAAGTGCAACTGGGACTAGCTTAATGGTAAAAACTGGGCCGCATGGACAGGTTGGGCCGAAGGGCCTGTTTCCATGCTGTAAACTTCTATGATTCTATGAAGGAGTCAGGAGGGCTAGAAGGGGTCACGAAAAGTCATTGGCAAATAGGGTTAAGAAAAATCCCAAGGCTTTTTACACGTACATAAAAAGCAAGAGGGTAGACAGGGAAAGGGTTGGCCCACTGAAGGATAGGCAAGGGAATCTATGTGTGGAGCCAGAGGAAATGGGCGAGGTACTAAATGAATACTTTGCATCAGTATTCACCAAAGAGAAGAAATTGGTAGATGTTGAGTCTGGAGAAGGGTGTGTAGATAGCCTGGGTCACATTGAGATCCAAAAAGACGAGGTGTTGGGTGTCTTAAAAAATATTAAGGTAGATAAGTCCCCAGGTCCTGATGGGATCTACCCCGGAATACTGAAGGAGGCTGGAGAGGAAATTGCTGAGGCCTTGACAGAAATCTTTGTATCCTCACTGTCTTCAGGTGATGTCCCGGAGGACTGGAGAATAGCCAATGTTGTTCCTCTGTTTAAGAAGGGTAGCAAGGATAATCCCGGGAACTGCAGGCTGGTGAGCCTTACTTCAGTGGTAGGTAAATTACTGGAGAGAATTCTTCGAGACAGGATCTACTCCCATTTGGAAGCAAATGGACGTATTAGTGAGAGGCAGCATGGTTTTGTGAAGAGTAAGTCGTGTCTCACTAACTTGATCGAGTTTTTCGAGGAGGTCACTAAGATGATTGATGCAGGTAGGGCAGTGGATGTTGTCTATATGGACTTCAGTAAGGCCTTTGACAAGGTCCCTCATGGTAGACTAGTACAAAAGGTGAAGTCACACGGGATCAGGGGTGAGCTGGCAAGGTGGATACAGAACTGGCTAGGTCATAGAAGGCAGAGAGTAGCAATGGAAGGATGCTTTTCTAATTGGAGGGCTGTGACCAGTGGTGTTCCACAGGGATCAGTGCTGGGACCTTTGCTGTTTGTAGTATATATAAATGATTTGGAGGAAAATGTAACTGGTCTGATTAGTAAGTTTGCAGACGACACAAAGGTTGGTGGAATTGCGGATAGCAATGAGGACTGTCAGAGGATACAGCGGGATTTAGATTGTTTGGAGACTTGAGCGGAGAGATGGCAGATGGAGTTTAATCCGGACAAATGTGAGGTAATGCATTTTGGAAGGTCTAATGCAGGTAGGGAATATACAGTGAATGGTAGAACCCTCAAGAGTATTGAAAGTCAAAGAGATCTAGAAGTACAGGTCCACAGGTCACTGAAAGGGGCAACACAGGTGGAGAAGGTATTAAAAAAGGCGTACGGCATGCTTGCCTTCATTGGCCGGGGCATTGAGTATAAGAATTGGCAAGTCGTGTTGCAGCTGTATTGAACCTTAGTTAGGCCACACTTGGAGTATAGTGTTCAATTCTGGTCGCCACACTACCAGAGGGATGTGGAGGCTTTAGAGAGGGTGCAGAAGAGATTTACCAGAATGTTGCCTGGTATGGAGGGCATTAGCTATGAGGAGCGGTTGAATAAACTCTGTTTGTTCTCACTGGAACGAAGGTGGTTGAGGGGCGACCTGATAGAGGTCTACAAAATTATGAGGGGCATAGACAGAGTGGATAGTCAGAGGCTTTTCCCCGGGGTAGAGGGGTCAATTACTAGGGGCATAGGTTTAAGGTGAGAGGGGCAAGGTTTAGAGTAGATGTACGAGGCAAGTTTTTTACGCAGAGGGTAGTGGGTGCCTGGAACTCTCTACCGGAGGAGGTGGTGGAAGCAGGGACGATAGTGACATTTTAAGGGGCATCTTGACAAATACATGAATAGGATGGGAATAGAGGGATACGGACCCAGGAAGTGTAGAAGATTGTAGTTTAGTCGGGCAGCATGGTCGGCACGGGCTTGGAGGGCCGAAGGGCCTGTTCCTGTGCTGTACATTTCTTTGTTCTTTGTTTGTTCTTTGACATTCAGGCATGAATTACAGTTATTTTTCATTTTAAACACGGGAGCCTCTAACTATTCGTCTCTAAACTATCCTTAGTCAATTAAAAGAATTTACAACAGCATAAACTATACAATAGCAGCACTACATGTCTCTGCATCTTGGCGGTCAAGTACAGAATTTCACATCTTTTATTAGAACAACCAAAAAATTTAGTCAAGGCACTTTATTTACATAGAGAGGGTGGGGGTGGGGGGGGGGGTGCGGTTTGCTGGAGTCTGAAAACAGGGCGTCTGTGTGTATATACCGGAGTGCGGGAGGCTGTCCCTCGCCATTTCCGAAGTCTCAGTATCTGGATGGCACTACAGAGTGTCATGTGAGAGTACCTTTAAGACATGGATATTTCAGCAAAGTACCTTTAAGAAAACAGTGATGTCAGAGAGTGGGTGGAGCTGGGCTTTAGGTCAGCCATTTTGCAGTTTTTGCAGTTTGGAAAAGAGCTTGTGTGTGTCTGGGTGTTTCCAGAGAGCTGCAGTTTTACAAAGCAGGTTGTGTGTGTCTGTGTGTTTCCAGAGAACTGCAGTTTGGAGAAAAAGAGCTTGGGGAGTGTCTGTGTTTGCAGTGAGCTGGATCTCTGCCATGAAAGACTATCTCTGGATCATTTGGGTAATTTAAACTCATAATTGTAAAGCCTTTAACCTGATGTGATTCTGTTTAAAGGTGTTAAGTCTCTTGGAAGTTTGAAGGAACATTTTGAGGAATTATTTACTGTTGCAATATTTTCTGAGTTATCTTTGAAGTAAGGGGTGTTAAGATATCCAATGTTTATTTAAGATGTTAAGTTGAGTTCGTGGAATAAACAGTGTTTTGTGTTTCAAAACCCACGTGTCCATAATTGTAATCCCACCCCTAGGGAACAAGCCATGTGCTAGGAAAAGCAACAAATCCATTAAAGGGAGAGGTAGGTTGAACTCCATGATACATTTTGGGGTTCTGAAAAAACCTCACCCATAACAAGAGTATCGCTATGACTAACAGTGCTTCCACGATGTATGACAGGAAATACTATTTGATAAATTTGTCACACCAGGTTAGTGTATCAGTGGCTGTCTCTGGGTGTGGTGTATGGCAGGGATGGGAAACATTCACGGCCTGTGGGGTAGGGGTCAGGGGGGTCGCGTCCACACGCAACTGTAGTGATCCCACGAAGATCCATATATAGATCATGATGTCTGTCTTCATGTTCTATTTTCCTTCTTGGTCTTCCTTTGTCTTCTGTTGTTCTGGATTTCCTGTGGACACGAGCATAATATCTGTTATTACCTTGTTTAAGATCTCGTATGTCTGTCTGTCTGTCCTTTTATTATCAATTGCCCATTAGAATTGTCACCATATGTGACTCCCTCATTTTTTTTTTAAACCAAATATTTTGGGGACAAGACATGCGAAAGAAAATGCTGTCACAGCGCGAGCAGTCTCGCAGCCTGTGTGAGCGATGCGGTGAGTGGGCGGACAATCTCTCCGTCCAGCAGTAAAGTGTTCCATCCAAGTGTTTGAGGATGTAAATAGCATATGGGAGAGCAACCTAAGGGTCGCCGGAAAACAAACAAAACTTGTGGCAAAGAACATTCTTTAAACCACAGACTAAAAGAACAGTAAAAGAGTTTTGAACCAAAAGCTCCGAATGGGGTGCGTATGGGCCGCGGCGGGGCAAGAATGGGTGGAATCCCCGGGTGGCATGGTGACCAGTGCCATAAGTGCTCTACCTGAGCGTAGCTGACCAGATGGGGGTCCTCAGGCAGGGCGGGGATCAGTGCCGTTACTCCACTGCCTGAGCGACTGGACAAGAACTGAAAGAATTTGTGTTCATTGTCGATACTGCCTCTTATGGTTACCTTTGAATCAGAAGAGTAGCTATGAATGGCTGTCTGTCGACAAACTTGTTCCTTTAACTGCCGCTTGGCGTTAAAAGAGTGGTTATGACTATTTCAAGATGTATCGTGGGGCCATGAATAAACACAAACATTCAACATTTTAAAATTAACAAACTAAAATAACAAAATCGGGCAGGCTCCACCAGAAAGAAGGACACCGTAAATCTCCAGAGGTTCCTTCTTACCATCATCTGGACACCTCATTGCTCTATCGCAAAAAGAGTCGCAAAGGGGCTCGTATGGTGGGAATCAGACTGTGAGTCATCATCTTCTCCCGGTTGCCAAACTCGTGACTGGAGTAGCTGTGCCAAGGCTGCTTGGGGCGAAGTGGGGTCAATCTCATTGTTGCGGATGAGTCTGTAAGAATTGTCGTGGTGCCAATGTTTTGCGTCGGGTTTGGAGGTGGAAGGGGGCAATCCATAGTCGTCGGGCGGTGGGTCCGGTTCAGGGACTTTGATATACGTGGCCTTTAAGGGGTCGAGGGAATCTTGTTTGGAGTCGCTGGGAGTGGGGCCTGGTGCAGAATTGAAATTGTGTGGCGGTTCCATGGGGTCCAGTGTATCATTGCTGTCGCTGTCGCTGTCGGTCGAATGAAGGGAGAGGCGGAGTCGGGCCTCTAGGGGTGGAGTCGAACTGGTGTCCGAGGATGGGCTGGACTGAACGATACAGCGCAGTACAGGCCCTTCGGCCCACGATGTTGCACCGAAACAAAAGCCATCTAACCAACACTATGCCATTATCATCCATATGTTTATCCAATAAACTTTTAAATGCCATCAATGTTGGCGAGTTCACTACTGCTGCAGGTAGGGCATTCCACGGCCTCACTACTCTTTGCGTAAAGAACCTACCTCTGACCTCTGTCCTATATCTATTACCCCTCAGTTTAAAGCTATGTCCCCTCGTGCCAGCCATTTCCATCCGTGGGAGAAGGCTCTCACTGTCCACCCTATCTAACCCCCTGATCATTTTGTATGCCGCTATTAAGTCTCCTCTTAACCTTCTTCTCTCCAACGAAAACAACCTCAAGTCCATTAGCCTTTCCTCATAAGATTTTCCCTCCATACCAGGCAACATCCTGGTAAATCTCCTCTGCACCCGCTCCAAAGCCTCCACGTCCTTCCGGTAATGCGGTGACCAGAACTGTACGCAATACTCCAAATGCGGCCGTACCAGAGTTTTGTACAGCTGCAACATGACCTCCTGTCTCCGGAACTCAATCCCTCTACCAATAAAGGCCAACACTCCATCGGCCTTTTTCACAACCCTATCAACCTGGGTGGCAACTTTCAGGGATCTATGTACATGGACACCTAGATCCCTTTGCTCATCCACACTTCCAAGAACTTTACCATTAGCCAAATATTCCGCATTCCTGTTATTCCTTCCAAAGTGAATCACCTCACACTTCTCTACATTAAACTCCATTTGCCACCTCTCCGCCCAGCTTGGCATCTATATCCCTCTGTAACCTGCTACATCCTTCCACACTGTCGACAACACCACCGACTTTAGTGTCGTCTGGATATAGGTCTTCCATGGGTGTGGCCTGTTCGTCTGCTGCTTTATATGTTTATATGTTTTTTTTATATGAAACCATCCTGACTTGTCATTGTCATTGGGATAAGTGATCTTATAAACGGAGGGGCTGACTTTATCTGAAATGGAGTAGAGTCCTGCAAATTTGGGGGAAAGAAATGAACTGGGGTTGTACAGGGAGAGCATGACCTGCTGCCCTACTGAAAATTCTGTGGCCTGTACCGTTTTGTCAAAACAAACTTTACTTTGCTTCTTTCGTGTCCCAAGCCTAACAGCTGCGGCGAGCTGGGCTGCTTTAACATTATCGAGAATCAGCTGTACTGCTTTCTCATGGGTGAGGGTGGTAACTGTGCGGCTGGCCAAATCAAGCCCTAACAAGTATTCTGTCCCCTTCATGGGTCGTCCGGTCATGAGGGTGTGGGGGGTGTATCCGGTCGGAGTGGATACCGTGTTCCTTATGAACATTAGCGCAAAGGGGAGAACTGTGTCCCATGTGGTATTGTGCTGTTGCACCATTTTCCTGAGGGTTGCCTTGAGGATTATACTCATTAGCTCTACGATTCTGCTTGATTGGGGGTGATAGGCAATGTGAAATTTTTGTCGGATTCCGAAAATTATGAGGACATTTTTCATGATGCGTCCTGTAAAATGTGAGCCTTGGTCTGACTTTATACTGCGGGGAAGTCCCCATCTTGTAAAGATGTGCTGCGTTAGGATCCTGGCTGTTTTTGCCGTGTTAGTTCTCGATGGAAAAGCTTCCACCCATTTCATGAAGGTGTCGATAACTACCAACACATACTTAAAACCATTCTTGCAGGGGGGTAGGGGTCCTATGTAATCAATCTGTAAATTCGTCCAGGGGCCATTAACAGGGCGGGTGTGACTGAGCTGACCTTTCCTTGAATATCTGTCTGGATTGTTCTGGGTGCAAATTAAACAGTTTTCAATGTAATGCGCTACATTGGATTTCAAATCGGGCCACGAGCAGAGAGGTCTGAGGTGGGCAAGGGTTGCTTCTATCCCTTGATGCCCATGGTTGTCATGGAATTGGCAGATAATTTGATTTCTGTCTTGGGTTGGGACCACATAAATACCATCCTTTAAAATTATGCCGTCATGTGTCGTTAAAGTGTTTCTGTACTTATCGTAGGGGGCTGGGAAGTTTTAAAACTTCCCTGAGCTGTGCGTCTTCCTTTTGGGCCTGAGCTAAATCTTGAATATTGGTCTGTGAGACCTAGACCGCGTGTCCCTGGAAGGTGAAAGCAAATTTATATTGGCACGCTTTATCCAATGGAATGGACCAAAAGCTGTTGCTGAAGTCCAAAACCGAATTTTTTTTTGACTGGAGTCCCTGTTTTAGCATTGTCTCGGGACTCGTAGCTAGGGTGGGGGCTGCTTCTGGGGTTACTTTGTTTAGTTCCCTATAATCGATGGTCAGTCGCCATGAGCCATCGGGTTTCCTGATGGGCCAAATTGGGGCATTGTTTGTTGAAGCTACTGAACGGAGTACGCCTTGGTCAAGCAAACTCTGGATAACCTTTGCGATTTCTCCCCCCGCTTGTTGGGGAAAACCGTACTGCTTTTGGGGTTTGGTGTCGGGACCTGTAATGTTTACTAAACCTGCTATCTTGCCGCAGTCGTGCTTGTGCTGGGCAAAAGAAGCTTTGTGTCACTGCAAAACGTCTCTAACGGCTTTGTCCTGACTAATGGCTCGTGGATCGAACCAGAAGTCTCCTACTGCGCTAATCCGGTGTGCATAGTCTCCAACTGTGAGTGAGGCGGGGGCTCGTGCTGCCTTTGCCATTCTCCACACACATTTGTTTACGGGGTCGAACAAAAGATTGTGGAAGCTCATAAAGTCTATCCCCAAAATGTGTTCGGCTGTCTGGGGTAGATCTATGTGAATGATGGGGTGTTTGGTTTTAATGTTTATTGGATGGCTACCCACAACCTTTAATAGGTTTTGGTTATGGAGAGCACAAGAGCCCACTTTACAGGTGTGGTGCAACAGAGATCTAAAGTATTTTTTAAACAAAAACAATGTTTATTCTATGAATCCAGTCAACATTTTATAAACACACAGTAAACATCTTATCAACTACCAACACTGATACCCCCCCAAAGACACAGTATTCTATAGATAACCCTTCGTAACTTTCCTAACAACATCCATGAGTCAAAGATCCTTTTCAACAAAGACAGTAGGTTTGCATTCCTTACAGAAACAGGTATTACTTTGAAATCATCAAGTGATCTGGAGAATTTTTTTAGCATGCAGAGAGAGAGGCCAAAATACACCTTCTTGGTATGAATGCAGCTCCCCAACTGAAAACAAAACTAAAACTCCGAGCCACAAACAGCTTCCAGCTCAAAACGAAAGTAAAAAGCAGAGCCAGAGCCCAGCTCCACCCATGCACTGACATCACTGCAGCCACTTGAGAAGACAAACATTTCTTAAAGTGACATTCCCATGACACGTTCCAATATCCATTGTCGGCAGGGGGTGAAAGCCCATCATGTTAGCATGGTGCGTGTTCCCCGTGCCCAACTAGGTCCACTGAGTGGCCCCGGATGAGACTGCAGGGTCTGCCCCCACATGCTCCCCCCCCCCCCCCCCACCTCCATGCCCCTGGCCTCGTCGGTGCCAGGCACTATGGGGGCCTCTGGCCCTGACGCCTGTCCCTGATGCCAGAGGTATCGTCGGCTGCCGCTGCTCTTGACAGCAGTACCCTCCGAGGCCCCCGCACGGTACCGACATAGGGACTACAGTAGATATTCTCCTTGAGTGAGTAGGCCACCTGATGCCCGCTGGTGGGTGGCGGCCGGACGGGGGTGTATGGCGGTAGGTGGGGTGCATGGGTGGGAGCTGGGGTGTGGAGATGGGAGGGGTGGGGGCACCAATATGGCTGGTGTCGCTCTGCAGAACCAGGGACCCAGGTCGGTGGTCAGTGGGATGCGCAGCAAGATTTCTCCTTTGCAGTTTGCGGCAATGGCAGTCCATGCCTGGACACCCCATGAGGTGTCACCCCAGCAACATGGCCTGTTCCCCCATCACCCACCCCTCCCTCCGGCCTTGCCGATTCTCCGCCCAATCGTATTTCCCACTTCTGGCATCAGCCAACGCAGAATCCCACCCTATGACTGGAGTCTCCGATTCTGGGGCTATGTCCCCACGCAGGCGTGGGAACAGTGGGAAAACTGGCGCAAAACAGAGCACCTGGCTCTTGCTGCCGATATGCCGCAGAGAATTGCCGGGTCCGTGGCCGTGCATGCTTCATGGTGGAGTCCGCTCGTGGACCCGGCCCGCGAAATACCCCCCCCCCCCCTTCAGCCGGCTCGCGCGCCCGGACCACCCCCCCCACGGAGCTCCCAGCCCCGAATAATGTCCCTCCCCACCCGCGGATCGGTCCTCCCCCGACTGTGGCGGCGCTGGACTGCGTCCGCAGCCGCCACACCGAGTTCCCGATGGGTGAGACTGAGAGACCCACACTGTTGGGAATTCTCGTTCTACAAAATTCCGGAAAATATAGGCTCAACCTCCACTCATTGGGCAACCTTATGAATCCATTGAACCTGTGTTGTTTCTCCCCCACCATCCAACAACAAGAAAAGTATATTATTCCTTAGGTAAGAAGACCACAACTGGGCAGATTACTCTGGTCTGGTTTCACTGAGGACTTTCATAATTATAGCAAGTGTTCTTTATGCTTATGTCATAATCCCCTTGTAATAAAAGCAAACGTACTGTTTGCCATTCTAATTCCCTACGTGTTGACTTTCTTTGATCTATGTACAAACATATCTCTTTGAATCCCAACATGTCTCTCTCATTTAAAAAATCACATTCTGCTTTTTCTGTCTTGCTACCAAACTTCCCCACTTTATTTTCCAAATGATATGCTATCAGGTACTGAATAATAGCTTACAGTATTTTTCCTGCTCATGTCTGGTTAACAGGCCTATAACTGGCCTCTCTCCTCCCTTCTTTGAACAGATTACATGTGCTATCATCCATGGCAGGAAATTTAGGGAATTCTGGAAGATCAAAATCAATGCATTGCTGCATTTTTCTGAAGCATGAGTGGCAGGATTCTCCGTCCCACCACACCCGTTTTCTGGTGCGCCTACCCCCACCCACCCACCCACCTGCCTGCCGGCAGCAGGATCCCCCGTCCCAGCAGCCGGCCAATGGGGTTTGCCATTGTTGGCACCCCCACGCTGTTGACAATTCCGCAGGCGTCAGTGCGTGCTGGCGAAGCCGAGGATCCTGCCGTTGGAGAATCCAAGGTTTCTAGAACTTTGGTCAGCCGATGCGAAGGATTTATTGGTCTGGATTCTCCGATCCTGTGGCTAAGTCCGCAGGATCTGTCTGGTCTTACAATCAGAACGTTGGCGCCACTTCCGCACCAATCCTCCGACCAGTGGGGGGCTTGTAGCCACACAGCATAAAGCCCCCGGCTTTGCCTGCGGTTATGGCCGTAGAATAGCTGGGTCCATGGCCGCACATGCACACGGTGCAGACCCGGCCTGCCGAAAACCTCCCCCCTGTAACTAGCCTCGGCGGACCACCCCCACCAGTCCCCCCAGCCCCTGCCGAAGCACCCCCCCCCGCCAGCCAAAAGGCTCCCCCCTCCGACTATGGCGGTGCTGGACACAGTCTGCAGCTGCCACGCGAGGTCCCCAAATGGTGGGCGGTTTTCTCCGAGCTCGCGCCGGGTCGGAGAATCCCCGGGGGGCCGCGCGAATCCCGCCACGCCTCTCCGGCACTGCGATGCGATTCTCCGGTGCCAGTCAGGGACTGCTCTATGCGCCCCCTGGCGATTCTCGGCCTGAGATGGACCGAGCGGCCGTACAAAAAAAACCCGAGTCCCGCTGGTGCCGTTCTAACCTGGTCTTACTCGTCGGGACCTCGGCGTTAATGGACCCGGGGGCGGACTGGTGGGGGGGGGGGTCCGACTCCGAGGGGGGATCCCACGGTGGCCTGGCCCGCGATCGAGGCCCACCGATCTGCAGGCGGGCCGGTGCTGTGGGGGCACTCCTTCCTTCTGCTCCGTCATGGCTGGCGCGGAGAAAAGACCCCCCCGCGCATTTGCCAAAATACGCTGGCCGGTCTGCGCATGCTGTTGATGCCGGATTGGTTGGCGCCGGTTCTCCCGTCGGCGTGGGGACTTAGTCCCCAGAAGGGAGAATCCTGCTCACAGTGAGCACATGCGATTAACACTGTTGGGGACTCAGCCCATTGGGGGCGGAGCATCGTGGCAGGGCCTCAGGTGATATCCTGGCAACAAAAGGCCGTTTCCGCCAGCTGGCGGGGCGGAAATTCGTCCGGCGCGGGCCTAGCCCCTTAACGTTGGGGCTCGGCCCCCAAAGATGCGGAGCATTCCGCACCTTTGGGGCGGCACGATGCCCGTCTGATTGGCGCCGTTTTGGGCGCCAGTCGGCGGACATCACGCCGTTTCCGGAGAATTTCGCCCCTTATGTTGCCATGTTACGTATTTTCTTTTCATGTACTAAATGATCTGTTTGAGCTGCATATAGAAAAATACCTTTCACTGTACCTCAGTACACGTGACAATAAACAAATCCAATCCAATGTCATGTTCCCAATCATCATGCTCCTCCATGGTGAACAAGGACACTATGAACATCCCTCTCTTGGAGTACAGGGGGCTGGATTCTCCGCTGGCGGGATTCTCCGTTTTGCTGGCAGTGCACCCATGCCCAGAGATTTCCCGACGGTGTGGGGGTGCCCACAATGGGAAACCCGACTGGCTGACTGCCGGAATGGAGAATCCCGCTGCCGGTGGGGAGGAGAATCCCACCCAGGATCTTTGTTACCTCCCTGATGCAGTAATGCTTAACAAACTGAGACATGGGAAATGTTGCCGCCTCCATCCAAGAAGGACGCAGGAAATAGTAATTTAGGGCTGCAGGGGTGGCACACTGGCTCGCATTGCTGCCTCATAGCGCCAGGGACCCAGATTCAATTCCTGCATTGGGTGAGTGTGTGGAGTTTGCACATTCACCCCATGTCTACATGGGTTTCCTCTGGGTGCTCTAGATTCCCCCAACAGTCCAAAGATGTCCAGGTTAGGCAGATTGGTCATACTAAATTGCACCTTAGTCTCCAAAGCTGTGCAGGTTAGATGGGGTTATGGTGTTATGGGAGTAGGGCGAGGGAATGGGCCTAGGTAGGCTGCTCTTTCAGAGGGTCGGTGCAGACCCGAGGAGCTGAAAGGCCTCCTTCTGCACTGTCGGAATTCTATGGTTCTATGACGTTTGTGGACACTCAGTCTCTCCCTGCCCTGCAGATCTGGTTTGACGAAGTGGCAAAATTCAGAATCAAAGATGGTTAGATACTTTTAAGGAAAGGGGTGTGGTAGTATCAGGTATTGCGGTACCCGAGAGGCTGTAGACCATTGGGTAAGCCTAGCAGCTTACCATTGGCTGTTTGGTATGTGGCTCCGCCCTGAAAGGCGGGGTATAAGAACAGGTGTCGTCCCAGCAGCCCTCATTCTGTACCGAAGCTGCTGGGGAACAGATCTAGTCTATTAAAGCATTCAGTTATGATACAACCTCGTCTTCGAGTCTAATTGATCGTGCATCAATTTAATAGACTACTCTTGAGCTGAAAGAATGGATCTCCGAATCAAGCCGGAGTGTCTACAACTCAGCCCCAACGCGGAGAACTAGGCTGCGATTTTGAAGCACTGGCTGGCATGCTTCAAAGGCTACCTCGAGACGGCCAGAGGCACCCTCTCAGGAGAACAGAAACTGCATCTCCTGCACTCAAGAGTAAGCCCTGGAATCTTCTCCCTCATTGAGGAGGCGGAGGACTATAATGATGCGATCGAACTGTTAAAGGGACATTATTTAAGCCCTGTAAACCAGGTCTACTACGCATGTCACCTGCTTGCAACTAGACGGCAAAGTCCCGGGGAACCGCTGGAGGACTTCTACTGTGCGCTACTGGTGCTGGGCAGAAACTGTGGCTGCCCGCAAGTTTCGAGCAGCGAGAACACGGAACTTCTAATCCGGGATGCATTCGTAGCAGGTATGAGCTCTTCAGAGATCCGACAAAGACTTTTAGAAAAGGACATCATGGAACTGAGAGGGGCACGGGCCCTGGCAGGGTCCATGGATGTTGCCTCCAGAAACGCGCAGTCCTGTGCGCCTGACCGCGCGGCGGCCCCCTGGGTTGCGTGGCATCCCGCAGCGGCAGTCCCACTGACATTGAAAACAGTGCGAGAGGAGAGAAAGCCGGGACATAGAAAACAGCGCGAGAGGAGAGTGAGCCGGGACATTGAAACCAGCGCGAGTGGAGAGACAGCCGGGACAGTGAAAACAGCGCAAGAGGAGAGTGAGCCGGGACAGTGAAAACAGCGCGAGAGGAGAGACAGCCGGTACAGTGAAAACAGCGCGAGAGGCGAGAAAGCCGGGACAGTGAAACAGCGCGAGTGGAGAGTGAGTCGGGACAGTGAAAACAGCGCGAGAGGAGAGACAGCCGGGACAGTGAAAACAGCGCGAGAGGAGAGACAGCCGGGACAGTGAAAACAGCGCGAGAGGACAGAAAGCCGGGACAGTGAAAACAGCGCGAGAGGAGAGACAGCCGGGACATTGAAAACAGCGCGAGAGGACAGAAAGCCGGGACAGTGAAAACAGCGTGAGAGGAGAGAGAGCCGGGACAGTGAAAACAGCGCGAGAGGACAGAAAGCCGGGACAGTGAAAACAGCGCGATGGGACAGAAAGCCGGGACAGTGAAAACAGCGCGAGAGGAGAGAGAGCCGGGACATTGAAAACAGAGCGAGGGGACAGTGAAAACAGCGCGATGGGACAGACAGCCGGGACAGTGAAAACAGCGCGAGTGGAGAGTGAGCCGGGACATTGAAAACAGCGCGAGAGGACAGAAAGCCGGGACAGTGAAAACAGCGCGAGAGGCGAGAGAGCTGGGACATTGAAAACAGCGCGAGAGGAGAGACAGCCGGGACATTGAAAACAGCGCGAGAGGAGAGACAGCGGGACATTGAAAACAGCGCAAGAGTAGAGACAGCCGGGACAGTGAAAACAGCGCGAGAGGAGAGACAGCCGGGACATTGAAAACAGCGCGAGAGGAGAGACAGCCGGGACAGTGAAAACAGCGTGAGAGAAGAGAAAGCGGGACATTGAAAACAGCGCGAGAGGAGAGACAGCCGGGACAGTGAAAACAGCGTGAGAGAAGAGACAGCGGGACATTGAAAACAGCGCGAGAGGAGGGACAGCCGGGACAGTGAAAACAGCGCGAGAGGAGAGACAGCCGGGACAGTGAAAACAGCGCGAGAAGAGAGAGAGCCGGGGCATTGAAAACAGCTCGAGAGGACAGAAAGCCGGGACAGTGAAAACAGCACGAGAGGAGAGAGAGCTGGGACATTGAAAACAGCTCGAGAGGACAGAAAGCCGGGACATTGGAAACAGCTCGAGAGGACAGAAAGCCGGGACAGTGAAAACAGCGCGAGAGGAGAGACAGCCGGGACAGTGAAAACAGCGCGAGAGGACAGAAAGCCGGGACAGTGAAAACAGCGCGAGAGGAGAGTGAGCCGGGACATTGAAAACAGCGCGAGAGGACAGAAAGCCGGGACAGTGAAAACAGCGCGGGAGGAGAGTGAGCCGGGACATTGAAAACAGCGCGGGAGGAGAGAGAGCCGGGACATTGAAAACAGAGCGAGGGGACAGTGAAAACAGCGCGATTGGACAGACAGCCGGGACAGTGAAAACAGCGCGGGAGGAGAGAGAGCCGGGACAGTGAAAACAGCGCGAGAGGACAGAAAGCTGGGACACTGAAAACAGCGCGATGGGACAGAAAGCTGGGACATTGAAAACAGCGCGAGTGGAGAGTGAGCCGGGACATTGAAAACAGCGCGAGAGGACAGAAAGCCGGGACAGTGAAAACAGCGCGAGAGGCGAGAGAGCCGGGACATTGAAAACAGCGCGAGAGGAGAGACAGCCGGGACATTGAAAACAGCGCGAGAGGAGAGACAGCGGGACATTGAAAACAGCGCAAGAGTAGAGACAGCCGGGACAGTGAAAACAGCGCGAGAGGAGAGACAGCGGGACATTGAAAACAGCGCGAGAGGCGAGAGAGCCGGGACATTGAAAACAGCGCGAGTGGAGAGTGAGCCGGGACATTGAAAACAGCGCGAGAGGACAGAAAGCCGGGACAGTGAAAACAGCGCGGGAGGAGAGTGAGCCGGGACATTGAAAACAGCGCGAGAGGAGAGACAGCCGGGACATTGAAAACAGCGCGAGAGGAGAGACAGCGGGACATTGAAAACAGCGCAAGAGTAGAGACAGCCGGGACAGTGAAAACAGCGCGAGAGGAGAGACAGCCGGGACAGTGAAAACAGCGCGAGAGAAGAGACAGCCGGGACATTGAAAACAGCGCGAGAGGAGAGACAGCCGGGACAGTGAAAACAGCGCGAGAGGAGAGACAGCCGGGACAGTGAAAACAGCGTGAGAGGAGAGAGAGCTGGGACAGTGAAAACAGCACGAGAGGAGAGAGAGCTGGGACATTGAAAACAGCTCGAGAGGACAGAAAGCCGGGTCATTGGAAACAGCTCGAGAGGACAGAAAGCCGGGACAGTGAAAACAGCACGAGAGGAGAGAGAGCTGGGACATTGAAAACAGCTCGAGAGGACAGAAAGCCGGGACAGTGAAAACAGCACGAGAGGAGAGAGAGCTGGGACATTGAAAACAGCTCGAGAGGACAGAAAGCCGGGTCAATGGAAACAGCTCGAGAGGACAGAAAGCCGGGACAGTGAAAACAGCGCGAGAGGAGAGACAGCCGGGACAGTGAAAACAGCGCGAGAGGAGAGACAGCCGGGACAGTGAAAACAGCGCGAGAGGAGAGACAGCCGGGACAGTGAAAACAGCGCGAGAGGAGAGAGAGCCGGGACATTGAAAACAGCGCGAGAGGAGAGACAGCCGGGACATTGAAAACAGCGCGAGAGGAGAGACAGCCGGTACAGTGAAAACAGCGCGAGAGGAGAGAGAGCCGGGACATTGAAAACAGCGCGAGAGGAGAGACAGCCGGTACAGTGAAAACAGCGCGAGAGGCGAGAAAGCCGGGACAGTGAAACAGCGCGAGTGGAGAGTGAGCCGGGACAGTGAAAAAGCGTGAGAGGAGAGACAGCCGGTACAGTGAAAACAGCGCGAGAGGACAGAAAGCCGGGACAGTGAAAACAGCGCGAGAGGAGAGAGAGCCGGGACAGTGAAAACAGCGCGAGAGGACAGAAAGCCGGGACAGTGAAAACAGCGCGATGGGACAGAAAGCCGGGACAGTGAAAACAGCGCGAGAGGAGAGAGAGCCAGGACATTGAAAACAGAGCGAGGGGACAGTGAAAACAGCGCGATGGGACAGACAGCCGGGACAGTGAAAACAGCGCGGGAGGAGAGAGAGCCGGGACAGTGAAAGCAGCGCGAGAGGACAGAAAGCCGGGACAGTGAAAACAGCGCGGGAGGAGAGAGAGCCGGGACAGTGAAAACAGCGCAAGAGGACAGAAAGATGGGACACTGAAAACAGCGCGATGGGACAGAAAGCTGGGACATTGAAAACAGCGCGAGTGGAGAGTGAGCCGGGACATTGAAAACAGCGCGAGAGGACAGAAAGCCGGGACAGTGAAAACAGCGCGAGAGGCGAGAGAGCTGGGACATTGAAAACAGCGCGAGAGGAGAGACAGCCGGGACATTGAAAACAGCGCGAGAGGAGAGAGAGCCGGGACATTGAAAACAGCGCGAGAGGAGAGACAGCGGGACATTGAAAACAGCGCAAGAGTAGAGACAGCCGGGACAGTGAAAACAGCGCGAGAGGAGAGACAGCCGGGACATTGAAAACAGCGCGAGAGGAGAGACAGCCGGGACAGTGAAAACAGCGCGAGAGGAGAGACAGCCGGGACAGTGAAAACAACGCGAGAGGAGAGACAGCCGGGACAGTGAAAACAGCGTGAGAGAAGAGACAGCCGGGACAGTGAAAACAGCGCGAGAGGAGAGACAGCCGGGACAGTGAAAACAGCGCGAGAAGAGAGAGAGCCGGGGCATTGAAAACAGCTCGAGAGGAGAGAAAGCCGGGACAGTGAAAACAGCACGAGAGGAGAGAGAGCTGGGACATTGAAAACAGCTCGAGAGGACAGAAAGCCGGGACATTGGAAACAGCTCGAGAGGACAGAAAGCCGGGACATTGGAAACAGCTCGAGAGGAGAGACAGCCGGGACAGTGAAAACAGCGCGAGAGGAGAGAGAGCCGGGACAGTGAAAACAGCGCGAGAGGAGAGTGAGCCGGGACAGTGAAAACAGCGCGAGAGGACAGAAAGCCGGGACAGTGAAAACAGCGCGAAAGGAGAGAGAGCCGGGACATTGAAAACAGCGCGAGAGGAGAGTGAGCCGGGACAGTGAAAACAGCGCGAGAGGAGAGTGAGCCGGGACAGTGAAAACAGCGCGAGAGGACAGAAAGCCGGGACAGTGAAAACAGAGCGAGAGGAGAGACAGCCGGGACAGTGAAAACAGCGCGAGTGGAGAGTGAGCCGGGACATTGAAAACAGCGCGAGAGGACAGAAAGCCGGGACAGTGAAAACAGCGCGAGAGGAGAGAGATCCGGGACATTGAAAACAGCGCGAGAGGACAGAAAGCCGGGACAGTGAAAACAGCGCGAGAGGAGAGTGAGCCGGGACATTGAAAACAGCGCGAGAGGACAGAAAGCCGGGACAGTGAAAACAGCGCGGGAGGAGAGTGAGCCGGGACATTGAAAACAGCGCGGGAGGAGAGAGAGCCGGGACATTGAAAACAGAGCGAGGGGACAGTGAAAACAGCGCGATGGGACAGACAGCCGGGACAGTGAAAACAGCGCGGGAGGAGAGAGAGCCGGGACAGTGAAAACAGCGCGAGAGGACAGAAAGCCGGGACAGTGAAAACAGCGCGGGAGGAGAGAGAGCCGGGACAGTGAAAACAGCGCGAGAGGACAGAAAGCTGGGACACTGAAAACAGCGCGATGGGACAGAAAGCTGGGACATTGAAAACAGCGCGAGTGGAGAGTGAGCCGGGACATTGAAAACAGCGCGAGAGGACAGAAAGCCGGGACAGTGAAAACAGCGCGAGAGGCGAGAGAGCTGGGACATTGAAAACAGCGCGAGAGGAGAGACAGCCGGGACAGTGAAAACAGCGCGAGAGGAGAGAGAGCCGGGACATTGAAAACAGCGCGAGAGGAGAGACAGCGGGACATTGAAAACAGCGCAAGAGTAGAGACAGCCGGGACAGTGAAAACAGCGCGAGAGGAGAGACAGCCGGGACAGTGAAAACAGCGCGAGAGGCGAGAGAGCTGGGACATTGAAAACAGCGCGAGAGGAGAGACAGCCGGGACATTGAAAACAGCGCGAGAGGAGAGACAGTCGGGACATTGAAAACAGCGCGAGAGGAGAGACAGCGGGACATTGAAAACAGCGCAAGAGTAGAGACAGCCGGGACAGTGAAAACAGCGCGAGAGGAGAGACAGCCGGGACAGTGAAAACAGCGCGAGAGGAGAGACAGCCGGGATAGTGAAAACAGCGCGAGAAGAGAGAGAGCCGGGGCATTGAAAACAGCTCGAGAGGACAGAAAGCCGGGTCATTGGAAACAGCTCGAGAGGACAGAAAGCCGGGACAGTGAAAACAGCGCGAGAGGAGAGACAGCCGGGACAGTGAAAACAGCGCGAGAGGAGAGACAGCCGGGACAGTGAAAACAGCGCGAGAGGAGAGAGAGCCGGGACATTGAAAACAGCGCGAGAGGAGAGTGAGCCGGGACAGTGAAAACAGCGCGAGAGGACAGAAAGCCGGGACAGTGAAAACAGCGCGAGAGGACAGAAAGCCGGGACAGTGAAAACAGAGCGAGTGGAGAGAGAGCCGGGACATTGAAAACAGCGCGAGAGGAGAGACAGCCGGGACAGTGAAAACAGCGCGAGTGGAGAGTGACCGGGACATTGAAAACAGCGCGAGAGGACAGAAAGCCGGTACAGTGAAAACAGCGCGAGAGGAGAGAGATCCGGGACATTGAAAACAGCGCGAGAGGAGAGTGAGCCGGGACATTGAAAACAGCGCGAGAGGACAGAAAGCCGGGACAGTGAAAACAGCGCGGGAGGAGAGTGAGCCGGGACATTGAAAACAGCGCGGGAGGAGAGAGAGCCGGGACATTGAAAACAGCGCGAGAGGACAGAAAGCCGGGACAGTGAAAACAGCGCGAGAGGAGAGAGAGCCGGGACATAGAAAACAGCGCGAGAGGACAGAAAGCCGGGACAGTGAAAACAGCGCGAGAGGAGAGAAAGCCGGGACAGTGAAAACAGCGCGAGAGGAGAGAGAGCCGGGACATAGAAAACAGCGCGAGAGGAGAGAAAGCCGGGACATTGAAAACAGCGCGAGAGGAGAGTGAGCCGGGACATTGAAAACAGCGCGAGTGGAGAGAAAGCCGGGACAGTGAAAACAGCGCGAGAAGGGAGAAAGCCGGGACATTGAAAACAGCGCGAGAGGAGAGAAAGCCCCGACATTGAAAACAGCGCGAGTGGAGAGTGAGCCGGGACAGTGAAAACAGCGCGAGAGGAGAGTGAGCCGGGACATTGAAAACAGCGCGAGAGGAGAGTGAGCCGGGACAGTGAAAACAGCGCGGGTGGAGAGACAGCCGGGACACTGAAAACAGCGGGAGAGGAGAGAAAGCCGGGACAGTGAAAACAGCGCGAGAGGAGAGAAAGCCGGAACAGTGAAAACAGCGCGAGAGGAGAGAGAGCCGGGACATTGAAAACAGCGCGAGAGAAGAGACAGCCGGGACATTGAAAACAGCGCGAGAGGAGAGACAGCCGGGACAGTGAAAACAGCGCGAGTGGAGAGTGACCGGGACATTGAAAACAGCGCGAGAGGACAGAAAGCCGGTACAGTGAAAACAGCGCGAGAGGAGAGAGATCCGGGACATTGAAAACAGCGCGAGAGGAGAGTGAGCCGGGACATTGAAAACAGCGCGAGAGGACAGAAAGCCGGGACAGTGAAAACAGCGCGGGAGGAGAGTGAGCCGGGACATTGAAAACAGCGCGAGAGGACAGAAAGCCGGGACAGTGAAAACAGCGCGAGAGGAGAGAAAGCCGGGACAGTGAAAACAGCGCGAGAGGAGAGTGAGCCGGGACAGTGAAAACAGCGCGGGAGGAGAGAGTGCCGGGACACTGAAAACAGCGCGAGAGGAGAGAAAGCCGGGACAGTGAAAACAGCGTGAGAGGAGAGAGAGCCGGGACATAGAAAACAGCGCGAGAGGACAGAAAGCCGGGACAGTGAAAACAGCGCGAGAGGAGAGAAAGCCGGGACAGTGAAAACAGCGCGAGAGGAGAGAGAGCCGGGACATAGAAAACAGCGCGAGAGGAGAGAAAGCCGGGACATTGAAAACAGCGCGAGAGGAGAGTGAGCCGGGACATTGAAAACAGCGCGAGTGGAGAGAAAGCCGGGACAGTGAAAACAGCGCGAGAAGGGAGAAAGCCGGGACATTGAAAACAGCGCGAGAGGAGAGAAAGCCCCGACATTGAAAACAGCGCGAGTGGAGAGTGAGCCGGGACAGTGAAAACAGCGCGAGAGGAGAGTGAGCCGGGACATTGAAAACAGCGCGAGAGGAGAGTGAGCCGGGACAGTGAAAACAGCGCGGGTGGAGAGACAGCCGGGACACTGAAAACAGCGGGTGAGGAGAGAAAGCCGGGACAGTGAAAACAGCGCGAGAGGAGAGAAAGCCGGAACAGTGAAAACAGCGCGAGAGGAGAGAGAGCCGGGACATTGAAAACAGCGCGAGAGGACAGAAAGCCGGGACAGTGAAAACAGCGCGAGAGGAGAGACAGCCGGGATATTGAAAACAGCGCGAGAGGAGAGAGAGCCGGGACAGTGAAAACAGCGGGAGAGGAGAGAAAGCCGGGACAGTGAAAACAGCGGGAGAGGAGAGAAAGCCGGGACATTGAAAACAGCGCGAGAGGAGAGAGAGCCGGGAGATTTAAAAAGCGCGGGAGATTTAAAAAGCGCGGAAGCTGCGAGTCAGAGCCGAGATTTTAAAAGATCGTGGCCTAGTTTCGGGAGCCGTTCGGAGGAGGAGGAGCAGTCTCTGTCAGGGAGAGAACCTGAGAACATCTAAGACACTCAGAAGGTAAGTAAGTGATTTTTACTCATTTTTACTTTTATGCTTTCAAATTGTGTGTGTCGGGGGGAAACAGAAAAGCTGCGACCTGAGTGGCTGGTTGGGAATCTACACTAAATTTAAAAAAATTAAGCATTGGTAACTAATTAAACATAATTACTTAATTATAATTTAGAGGGGTATCTAAGCCAGAGATTGGAGAGTACTATATTTAGCTTTCACATTTATATTAGAAATCTAGTGCTACGAAACAGATAGTTAACAGTAACTTTAAAAAATATATTTTTAAAAATACTTAAAAACATTTTTTTTTAACTTTTAATTTTAATTAATTGACGTAATGTCAGTTAGAGGGGTGCAGTGCTCTGACTGTGAGATGTAGCAGGTCCGGGAGGCTTCCAGCGTCCCGGATGGCTTCATCTGCAGAAAGTGCACCCAACTGGAGTTCCTCACAGACCGCATGGTTCGGTTGGAGCAGCAATTGGATACACTTAGGAGCATGCAGGTGGCGGAAAGCATCATAGATCGCAGTTATATAAATGTGGTCACACCCAAGGTGCAGGCAGAGAAATGGGTGACCACCAGAAAGGCAAGGCAGTCAGTGCAGGAATCCCCTGTGGTTGTCCCCCTCTCGAACAGGTATACCCCTTTGGATACTGTCGGGGGGGATAGCCTATCAGGGGAAAACAGCAGCAGCCAGAGCAGTGGCACCACGGCTGGCTCTGATGTTCAGAAGGGAGGGTCAAAGCGCAGAAGAGCAATAGTAATAGCGGACTCTATAGTCAGGGGCACAGGTAGGCGCTTCTGTGGACGTGAGAGAGACTCCAGGATGGTATGTTGTCTCCCTGGTGCCAGGGTCCAGGATGTCTCCGAACGGGTAGAGGGCATCCTGAAGGGGGAGGGCAAACAGGCAGAGGTCTGTGTACATATTGGTACTAACGACATAGGCAGGAAGGGGCATTGGGAGGTCCTGCAGCAGGAGTTCAGGGAGCTAGGCAGAAAGTTAAAAGACAGGACCTCTAGGGTTGTAATCTTCGGATTACTCCCTGTGCCACGTGCCAGTGAGGCTAGAAATAGGAAGATAGAGCAGCTAAACACGTGGCTAAACAGCTGGCGTGGGATGGAGGGTTTCCGTTATCTGGACCACTGGGAGCTCTTCCGGGGCAGGTGTGACCTATTTAAGAAGGACAGGTTGCATCTAAACCGGATATGTTTTAATGCAAGAAGTATTACGGGTAAGGCAGATGAACTTAGAGCTTGGATTAGTACTTGGAACTATGATGTTGTTGCCATTACAGAGACCTGGTTGAGGGAAGGGCAGGATTGGCAGCTAAACTTCCCAGGATTTAGATGTTTCAGGCGGGATAGAGGGGGATGTAAAAGGGGTGGCGGAGTTGCGCTACTGGTTAGGGAGAATATCACAGCTGTACTTCGGGAGGACACCTCAGTGGGCAGTGAGGCTATATGGGTAGAGATCAGGAATAAGAAGGGTTCAGTCACAATGTTGGGGGTTTACTACAGGCCTCCCAACAGCCAGCGGGAGATAGAGGAGCAGATAGGTAGACAGATTTTGGAAAAGAGTAAAAACAACAGGGTTGTGGTGATGGGAGACTTCAACTTCCCCAATATTGACTGGGACTCACTTAGTGCCAGGGGCCTAGACAGGGCGGAGCTTGTAAGGAGCATCCAGGAAGGCTTCTTAAAACAATATGTGGACAGTCCAACTAGGGAAGGGGCGGTACTGGACCTGGTATTGGGGAATGAGCCCGGCCAGGTGGTAGATGTTTCAGTAGGGGAGCATTTCGGGAACAGTGACCACAATTCAGTAAGTTTTAAAGTGCTGGTGGACAAGGATAAGAGTGGTCCTAGGATGAATGTGCTAAATTGGGGGAAGGCTAATTATAACAATATTAGGCGGGAACTGAAGAACATAGATTGGGGGCGGATGTTTGAGGGCATGTTTGACATGTGGGAGGCTTTAGAGTGTCAGTTGAAAGGAATTCAGGACCGGCATGTTCCTGTGAGGAAGAAAGATAAATACGGCGATTTTCGGGAACCTTCAATAACAAGAGATATTGTAGGCCTCATCAAAAAGAAAAAGGAGGCATTTGTCAGGGCTAAAAGGCTGGGAACAGACGAAGCCTGTGTCGAATATGAGGAAAGTAGGAAGGAACTTAAGCAAGGAGTCAGGAGGGCGAGAAGGGGTCACGAAAAGTCATTGGCAAATAGGGTTAAGGAAAATCCCAAGGCTTTTTACATGTACATAAAAAGCAAGAGGGTAGCCAGGGAAAGGGTTGGCCCACTGAAGGATAGGCAAGGGAATCTATGTGTGGTGCCAGAGGAAATGGGCGAGGTACTAAATTAATACTTTGCATCAGTATTCACCAAAGAGAAGAAATTGATAGATGTTGAGTCTGGAGAAGGGTGTGTAGATAGCCTGGGTCACATTGAGATCCAAAAAGATGAGGTGTTGGGTGTCTTAAAAAATATTAAGGTAGATAAGTCCCCAGGGCCTGATGGGATCTACTCCAGAATACTGAAGGAGGCTGGAGAGGAAATTGCTGAGGCCTTGACAGAAATCTTTGGATCCTCACTGTCTTCAGGTGATATCCCGGAGGACTGGGGAATAGCCAATGTTGTTCCTCTGTTTAAGAAGGGTAGCAAGGATAATCCAGGGAACTACAGGCTGGTGAGCCTTACTTCAGTGGTAGGGAAATTACTGGAGAGAATTCTTCGAGACAGGATCTACTCCCATTTTGAAGCAAATGGACGTATTAGTGAGAGGCAGCGTGGTTTTGTGAAGGGAAGTTTGTGTCTCACTGACTTGATAGAGTTTTTTGAGGAGGTCACAAAGATGATTGATGCAGGTAGGGCAGTGGATGTTGTCTATATGGACTTCAGTAAGGCCTTTGACAAGGTCCCTCATGGTAGACTAGTACAAAAGGTGAAGTCACACGGGATCAGGGGTGAGCTGGCAAGGTGGATACAGAACTGGCTAGGTCATAGAAGGCAGAGAGTAGCAATGGAAGGATGCTTTTCTAATTGGAGGGCTGTGACCAGTGGTGTTCCACAGGGGTCAGTGCTGGGACCTTTGCTCTTTGTAGTATATATAAATGATTTGGAGGAAAATCTAACTGGTCTGATTAGTAAGTTTGCAGACGACACAAAGGTTGGTGGAATTGCGGATAGCAATGAGGACTGTCAGAGGATACAGCAGGATTTAGATTGTTTGGAGACTTGGGCGGAGAGATGGCAGATGGAGTTTAATCCGGACAAATGTGAGGTAATGCATTTTGGAAGGTCTAATGCAGGTAGGGAATATACAGTAAATGGTAGAACCCTCAAGAGTATTGAAAGTCAAAGAGATCTAGGAGTACAGGTCCACAGGTCACTGAAAGGGGCAACACAGGTGGAGAAGGTATTAAAGAAGGCATACGGCATGCTTGCCTTCATTGGCCGGGGCATTGAGTATAAGAATTGGCAAGTCATGTTGCAGCTGTATAGAACCTGAGTTTGGCCACACTTGGAGTATAGTGTTCAATTCTGGTCGCCACACTACCAGAAGGATGTGGAGGCTTTAGAGAGGGTGCAGAAGAGATTTACCAGAATGTTGCCTGGTATGGAGGGCATTAGCTATGAGGAGCGGTTGAATAAACTCTGTTTGTTCTCACTGGAACGAAGGAGGTTGAGGGGCGACCTGATAGAGGACTACTAAATTATGAGGGGCATAGACAGAGTGGATAATCAGAGGCTTTTCCCCGGGGTAGAGGGGTCAATTACTAGGGGGCATAGGTTTAAGGTGAGAGGGGCAAGGTTTAGAGTAGATGTACGAGGCAAGTTTTTTACGCAGAGGGTAGTGGGTGCCTGGAACTCGCTACCGGAGGAGGTGGTGGAAGCAGGGACGATAGTGACATTTAAGGGGCATCTTGACAAATACATGAATAGGATGGGAATAGAGGGATACGGACCCAGGAAGTGTAGAAGATTGTAGTTTAGTCGGGCAGCATGGTCGGCACGGGCTTGGAGGGCCGAAGGGCCTGTTCCTGTGCTGTACATTCCTTTGTTCTTTGTTCTTTGTTCCCCGTGTCCCCGCAGGCCTGAGCTATAAGATGGCCCGCTAGCTCCGTTGGGCCCCATTGCTTCTTCTGCGGGCAGGCGAAGCAACCCCGCCAGCGCTGCCCAGCCCGCACCTCCACCTGCAAAAGGTGCAGCAAGAAGGGCCATTTTGTGGGGGTCTGCCAAGCACAAGCCGTGACCGCGGTCTCCAACGACTCTGGACCGCCGCGGCAACCTTCCCTTCGGGCTCCTGGCGGCCAGCACTCACCGCCACCCTCCCCCCATCCGAGGACCACACCTGACCCACTGCCGTGGCCATCTTGCCCCTCGGATGCCCGCTGGACGGATGGGTGCCGCCATTTTGTCCATCTCCGGCGCCATTTTGTCCATCCCCGACCACCATGTGCGATCTATGGGAGACACCATCTTGGATGGGGCCCCAGGCCCCCAGCACAGCCGACTACATGCTGCCCGATCACAGCCCACAACTGCTCCATCTGGCCTCGGTGACGCTAGACCAAAATCGACCTCGGACACTCGCAACAGCAATGACGACGATCTCCATCAAAGGCCACGAGACGTCTTGCCTGATCGACTCTGGGAGCACGGAGAGCTTTATACACCCCGACACGGTAAGGCGCTGTTCACTTGTTACCTACCCTGTAAACCAAAGAATCTCCCTGGCCTCCGGGTCACACTCAGTGGAGATAGAGGGGTTCTGCCTAGCAAACCTGACTGTCCAAGGCAGGAAATTCAACAATTTCCGCCTTTATGTCCTGCCGCACCTCGGCGTGGCTACACTCCTGGGGTTGGACTTCCAATCTAACTTGCAAAGCCTCACTTTTAAATTCGGCGGCCCTATAGCCCCCCTTACTGTCTGCGGCCTCACGACTCTTATGGTCGACCGCCTTCCCTGTTTGTGAACCTCACCCCGGATTGCAAACCCGTCGCCACCAGGAGCAGACGGTACAGTGCCCAGGACCGGACCTTCATCAGGTCCGAGGTCCAAAGGCTACTGAGGGAAGGGGGTCATTGAAGCTAGCAACAGTCCCTGGAGAGCTCAAGTAGTGGTGGTAAAGACCGGGGAGAAACATAGGATGGTCATTGACTACAGTCAGACCATCAACAGGTTTACGCAACTGGATGCGTACCCTCTCCCCCGCATATCCGACCTGGTGAACCGGATCGCGCAATACAAGGTCTTCTCCACGGTGGATCTCAAGTCCGCCTACCATCAGCTACCCCTCCGCACTAGTGACCGCAAGTACACTGCCTTTGAAGCAGATGGGCGGCTCTACCAATTTTTAAGGGTTCCCTTTGGTGTCACTAATGGGGTCTCAGTCTTCCAACGCGAGATGGACCAAATGGTTGACCGGTACGGCTTACGCGCAACATTCCCGTATCTTGATAACATCACCATCTGCGGCCATGACCAGCAGGACCACGCCACCAACCTCCGAAAATTTCTCCAGACCGCGGAAGTCCTTAACTTAACGTACAATAAGGATGAATGCGTCTTTTGCACTGACCGCCGAGCCATTCTTGGCTACCTAGTGCAAAATGGAGTTATAGGCCCCGACCCTGAACGCATGCACCCCCTTATGGAGTTCCCCCTTCCTCACTGCCCCAAGGCCCTGAAGCGCTGCCTCAGGGTTTTCAGCTATTATGCACAGTGGGTCCCAACTACGCAGACAAAGTCCGACCCCTAATCCAGTCCACAACCTTCTCCCTGTCGATGGAGGCCCGGCAGGCCTTCTGCCGCATCAAAGCAGACATTGCAAAGGCCACGATGCGCGCCATCGATGATTCCCTCCCCTTCCAGTTCGAGAGTGATGCGTCCGACGTAGCTCTGGCCGCCACCCTCAACCAAGCAGGCAGACCCATGGCCTTCTTCTCCCATACCCTCCATGCTTCAGAAATTCGCCATTCCTCGGTCGAAAAGGAGGTTCAAGCCATAGTAGAAGCTGTGCGACACTGGAGGCATTACCTGGCCGGCAGGAATTTCACTCTCCTCACTGACCAACGGTCGGTAGCGTTCATGTTTGATAATGCACAGCGGGGCAAGATAAAGAATGACACGATCTTGCGGTGGAGGATAGAGCTCTCCACCTACAACTACGAAATCTTGTACCGTCCGGGGAAGCTAAACGAGCCTCCCGATGCCCTGTCCCGCGGCACGTGTGCCACCACACAAGTGGACCGCCTCCGAGCCCTCCACGATGACCTCTTCCACTCGGGGGTCACTCGCTTTTTCCACTTTATTAAGGCCGCAACCTGCCCTACTCCATCGAGGAGGTCAGGACAGTCACCAGGGACTGCCAAATCTGCGCGAAGTGCAAACCGCACTTCTACCGGCCAGAGAGGGCACACCTGATAAACGCTTCCCGTCTATTTGAACGCCTCAGCATGGACTTCAAAGGCCCCCTCCCCTCCACCAACCGCAACACGTACTTCCTGAACGTGATTGACGAGTACTCCAGGTTCCCGTTCGCCATCCCCTGCCCCGACATGACCACTACCACTGTCATCAAGGCCCCCCAGGGTACCTTTACACTGTTCGGGTTCCCTGCGTACATACACAGTGATAAGGGGTCAAAGAACAAGAACAAAGAACAAAGAAATGTACAGCACAGGAACAGGCCCTTCGGCCCTCCAAGCCCGTGCCGACCATGCTGCCCGACTAAACTACAATCTTCTACACTTCCTGGGTCCGTATCCCTCTATTCCCATCCTATTCATGTATTTGTCAAGGTGCCCCTTAAATGTCACTATCGTCCCTGCTTCCACCACCTCCTCCGGTAGCGAGTTCCAGGCACCCACTACCCTCTGCGTAAAAAACTTGCCTCGTACATCTAATCTAAACCTTGCCCCTCTCACCTTCAACCTATGCCCCCTAGTAATTGACCCCTCTACCCTGGGGAAAAGCCTCTGACTATCCACTCTGTCTATGCCCCTCATAATTCTGTAGACCTCTATCAGGTCTCCCCTCAACCTCCTTCGTTCCAGTGAGAACAAACCGAGTTTATTCAACCGCTCCTCATAGCTAATGCCCTCCATACCAGGCAACATTCTGGTAAATCTCTTCTGCACCCTCTCTAAAGCCTCCACATCCTTCTGGTAGTGTGGCGACCAGAATTGAACACTATACTCCAAGTGTGGCCTAACTAAGGTTCTATACAGCTGCAACATCACTTGCCAATTCTTATACTCAATGCCCCGGCCAATGAAGGCAAGCATGCCGTATGCCTTCTTGACTACCTTCTCCACCTGTGTTGCCCCTTTCAATGACCTGTGGACCTGTACTCCTATGTCTCTTTGACTTTCAATACTCTTGAGGGTTCTACCATTCACCGTATATTCCCTACCTGCATTAGACCTTCCAAAATGCATTACCTCACATTTGTCCGGATTAAACTCCATCTGCCATCTCTCCGCCCAAGTCTCCAAACAATCTAAATCCTGCTGTATCCTCCGACAGTCCTCATTGCTATCCGCAATTCCACCAACCTTTGTGTCGTCTGCAAACTTACTAATCAGACCAGTTACATTTTCCTCCAAATCATTTATATATACTACAAACAGCAAAGGTCCCAGCACTGATCCCTGTGGAACACCACTGGTCACAGCCCTCCAATTAGAAAAGCATCCTTCCATTGCTACTCTCTGCCTTCTATGGCCTAGCCAGTTCTGTATCCACCCCGCCAGCTCACCCCTGATCCCGTGTGACTTCACCTTTTGTACTAGTCTACCATGAGGGACCTTGTCAAAGGCCTTACTGAAGTCCATATAGACAACATCCACTGCCCTACCTGCATCAATCATCTTAGTGACCTCCTCGATTGATGGATTTGCCCCACCTAGGGGTCCTCCTTTATAAGCGACTAACTGCGTCAATTCCTGCTCAGCAAGGTCATCGCCGCAAGCAGGACGACCAGTTATAACCCCCGGGGAAACGGGCAGGTAGAGAGGGAGAACGGAACGGTCTGGAAGACCGTCCTACTGGCCCTACGGTCCAGGAATCTCCCAGTCTCCCGCTGGCAGGAAGTCCTCCCGGAGGCCCTCCATGCCATTCCGTCGCTGCTCTGTACAACTACCAATCAGACACCTCATGAACGTCTCCTTGTCTTCCCCAGGATGTCCTCCTCCGGGACCTCGCTCCCAACCTGGCTAGCACAAGTCGGACCCGTTGGTCGAGAGGGTCCACCTGCTGCACGCTAAACCCCAGTACGCCTACGTGGCGTTCCCTGATGGCCGGCAAGATACAGTCTCCCTCCGGGACCTGGCGCCCGCCTGAACCCCACGCGCACCCGAACCATTGCCCCATCCCCTTCCCCCACAGCACCTCATTGGGGGGTCGGTCCTCCCGCTGCTCCTATCTAGGCCATCCCACCCACCAACGCTCCCTACAGGCGCCCCCCTCTCGTGTCAACCATTTGCCCCACCTAGGGGTGGCGAAGCTGCCATGGACGACGAAGCCACGCTCCCGGAGTCGCAGACGCCCGGACCCCCACCAGAACCACCACAGAGGCTCAGACGATCCAGGAGGATGACCAGGCCACCCGACCGACTGATTGCTACACTGTAACTGTAACTGTACATGAACACCTACTATATATATATATATCTTCCACACTTGTAAATACTCACGGTACCTCCATATCTGATCATACCATGTTCAATGCAATTGTAACCACTGGCCACCACCCCCGCCGGACTCTTTTTTAACAGGGGGTGAATGTGGTAGTATCAGGTATTGCGGTCTCCGAGAGGCTGTAGACCATTGGGTAAGCCTAGCAGCTTACCATTGGCTGTTTGGCATGTGGCTCCGTCCTGACAGGCGGGGCGGGGTATAAGAAACAGGTGCCGTCCCAGCAGCCCTCATTCTGTACCGAAGCTGCTGGGGAACAGATCTAGTCTATTAAAGCCTTCAGTTATGATACAACCTCGTCTTCGAGTCTAATTGATCGTGCATCAAGGGGCTGCTTCTTTTAAAAACACCACAAGGTAAACTAATTTATCGCACAAGACGTAATGTTTTAACACTTGTTTTTCTGTGCACAATGGACCTTTGAATTTAGGGAATACAAATTGATCAGTTTTAATTGTTAGGGAGGTTGTTGAAGCTCTCAGATCTGAACTGTTCAACCTTGAAGTCTTGCATTTAAGGCATGTTGATTTTCTCACTTGGCAATGTGTGAGTTTGATGCTAACAAAGAGCAAATCATGTGATGTGCCAGTATCCCAGAATTAAGCATGAAATCATACTTGATTATTTGACTACTGGCCATGACTGGACACTAAGGGGCAATTTAGCATGGCCAATTCACCTACCGCGTACATCTTTAGACTAAGGGAGGAAACCGGAGCACCCGGAGGAAACCTACACAGACTCGGGGAGGATGTACAAACTCCACACACACGGACCCAAGGCTGGAATTGAACCTGGGTCCCTGGTACTCTGAGGCAGCTGTGCTAACCACTGTGCTACCGTGCCTCTCCATTTTTCTGTTTATCCCTAATTTTGTGTGTGGTGTAGGTACATCCATTGTGCTGTTAGGGAGTGAAGGACAGAATTTTGACCCAGCAACAGTGAATGAATATCGATATAGTTCCAAGTTAGGATTATGAGTGACCTGAAGGGGAAACCTCCAGCTAGTGGAGTCCCAGGTATATGCTGCCCTTGTCTTTCTAGATGGTAGTGGTTGTGAGTTTGGCAGATGCTGCCTAAGAAACTTTGGTGAGTTCCTGCAGTGCATCTTGTAGATGGTACACATGGCTGCCACTGTTTGATGATAGTGCAAGGAGTAAATGTTTGTGGATGTGATGCCAATCAAACGGGCTGCTTTGTCCTGGAAGGTGTTGAGCTTTTTGCATGTTCTTGGAGCTGCACTCATCCAGGCAAGTGGGAGAATTCCATCAAACTCCTGACTTGTGCCTTGTGCCATCTGGTTGAAAGGCTTTGGGGAGTCAGGAGATATCTTACTCACTGCAGGATTCTGTGAGCTGCTGACCTGCTCTTCTAGTCACAATATTTATGTGGCTGACCCAGTTCAGTTTCTGGTCAGTGGTAACCCCCAGGGTGTTGATAGTGGGGATTCAGCAATGCTAATGCCATTGAATGTCATAGGATGATGGTTAGATTCTCTCACTGGAGATGGTCAAGCAAATGTTACTTGCCACTTGTCAGCACGTCTGGATATTATCCAGGTCTTGCTGCATTTGGTGAATGGAATACATCAGCATATGAAGAGTTGCGAATGATGCTGTACATTGTGTGATCATCAGTGAATATCCCCACTTCTGACCTTATGATGGAAGGAGGTTCACTGTTTAAGCAGCTAAAGATGGTTTGACACTACCCTGAGGAACAAAGAACAAAGAAAATTACAGCACACGACCAGTCCCTTCGGCCCTCCCAGCTTGCGCTGATCCAGATCCTTTATCTAAACCTGTCGCCTATTTTCCAAGGATCTACTTCTCTCTGTTCCCCGCCCGTTCATATATCGGTCTAGATGCATCTTAAATGATGCTATCGCACCCGCCTCTACCACTTCCGCTGGCAAAGCGTTCCAGGCATCCACCACCCTCTGCGTAAAAAACTTTCCACGCACATCTCCCTTAAACTTTCCTCCTCTCACCTTGAAATCGTGACCCCTTGTAATTGACACCCCCACTCTTGGAAAAAGCTTGTTGCTATCCACCCTGTCCATACCTCTCACAATTTTGTAGACCTCAGTCAGGTCCCCCCTCAACCTCCGTCTTTCCAACGAAAACAATCCTAATCTACTCAACCTTTCTTCATAGCTAGCACCCTCCATACCAGGCAACATCCTGGTGAACCTCCTCTGCACCCTCTCTCAAGCATCCACATCCTTCTGGTAATGTGGCGGCCAGAACTGCACACAGTATTCCAAATATGGCCTAACCAAAGTCCTGTACAACTGTAACATGACCTGCCTACTCTTGTACTCAATACCCCGTCTGATGAAGGCAAGCATGCTGTATGCCTTCCTGACCACTCTTATCGACCTGCATTGCCACCTTCAGGGTACAATGGACCTGAACTCCCAGATCTCTCTGTACATCAATTTTCCCCAGGACTCTTCCATTGACCGTATAGTCCGCTCTTGAATTGGATCTTCCAAAATGCATCACCTCGCATTTGCCTGGATTGAGCTCCATCTGCCATTTCTCTGCCCAACTCTCCAATCTATCTATATTTTGCTGTATTCTCTGACAATTCTCTGAACTCCTGCAATGATGTCCTGGACGTGAGATGATTGACCTCCAACAACCACAACCATATTTCTTTGTGCCAGGTGTGACTCCAACCAGGAGAGAACTTTTCCCCTGATTGTCACTGACTCCAGTTTGGCTAGGACTCCTTAATGCCACACTCGGTCAATTGCTGCCTTGAGGTCAAGGGCAGGCGCTCTCACTTCACCTCTGGAATTACCCCAACGTGAATTGTCCCTGTGTTTTTGTAACCTGATAAGCAGGCCAGAGGTTTGACTTCTGCCCCATGTTGCATTCTCGACCTTCGGATTGTCTGGTGTACTACACCAACTCAGACAGCCTCACTTGCTGGATCTCCTTGTCTGGGGTAACATTATAGATTCATAGATGTTTACAGCACAGGAGGCCATGTGGTCCACCATGTCAAAGCCGGTCAACAAAAATCTAATATTTCTGGCACTTGGCCCAAAGCCCTGGAGGTTATGGCAGTGCAAGTAAATATCTAAATACTTCTTCAATCATGTTGAACTTCTAAGAGGTCAGGGAATGAATCAGCTGTGACACCCACAATGATTCTATCTGGGATAAATTCAGACCTTTAAATGTCCATATTCACACCCTTCTACCATCCTAGAAAGCTCATTTGTGAAGGACTTAAGAGGTTCCCCAGGTAGTTTGACTCTTATTCAATTTTGATCTTTCCAATACTTTGTTGGATCTCAAGTTAAAATAAATATCAAAGGGTTTTAAAACCTCAAATTCGGAGGATGATTCATTGATAGCCTGTCATGCAAGACTGGCATCTGCAATTGGCCTGGTTGAGTAAAGAAGTGTCCCATTCTGAATTTTTAAATTTAAACCTGAAGCAATGCTATATCTTAAAAATCTTTTCCTCCAAAGACTCCATTGGCGTGATTGGTCTGGGCCTTGGGTAAGGCCCAGTGGAGTTCGCAGTTTGGAATTGTAATCCCTGTTGAAGACAGGGTTCAGCTTTAAGAGCTTACAGGCTTCCAAGGTGTGAGTAGAGAGCCATTTAAATGAATCGCAGGCTTATGTTTAAGGATCTCTGTGGTCATGTATACCATTTTGGATGCTGTTGGGGGGGATGACCTATGGGGGGAAGGCCCTAGCGGCCAGGTCTCTGGCACTGAGCCTGGCTCTGTGGCTCAGAAGGGAAGAAGGGAGAATAGAAAAGCAAGAGTGATAGGAGACTCAATGGTTAGGGGAACAGACAGGAGATTCCGTGGCCCCGAATGAGACTCCCGTAAGGTATGTTGCCTCCCGGGTGCCAGGGTCAGGGATATCTCGGGTCGAGTGTACAGGATTCCTAAGGGGGAGGAGGAGCAACCAGAAGTCGTCGTACACATAGGCACCAACGACATAGCTAGGAAAAGGGATGAGGATCTAAAAAGTGATTTTAAGGAGTTAGGTTGGAAGCTAAAGAGCAGGACAAGCAGAGTAGTAATCTCAGAATTGCTACCGGTGCCACGTGAAAGTGAGGCAAGGAACAGACAGCCAGTGCAGCTGAACATGTGGCTACAGGGCTGGTGCAGGAGGAAAGCTTCAGATATGTGGATCATTGGGATACGTTCTGGGGAAGATGGGACCTGTACATGGGTTGCACCTAAACTGGAGGGGCACCAATATCCTGGGTGGGAGGTTTGCTAGAGCTCCTCGGGAGGGTTTAAACTAGTTTGGCAAGGGGATAGGAACCAGAGCTATGGATCAGAGGGTAGGGTAGCTGTTGAACAGGGAGAAATAGTATGCAATGAGTCTGTGAGGAAGGATAGACAGTTGATGGGGCAAAGTTGCACTCAATGGATTGGGTTAAAGTGTGTCTGTTTCAATGCAAGGAGTGTCAGGAATAAGGGAGATGAACTTAGAGCATGGGTAGTACTTGGAACTATGATGTTGTGGCCATTACGGAGACATGGATTTCACAGGGCAGGAATGGTTGTTATATGTTCTGGGGTTTAGATGTTTTTTAAAGAAGAATAGGGAGGGAGGCAAAAGAGGAGGGGGGTGGCACTGTTAATTAGGGAGTGCATCACAGCTGCAGAAAAGGAGGTAGTCGAGGAGGGTTTGTCTACTGAGTCAGTATGGGTGGAAGTCAGAAACAAGAAAGGAGCAGTCACTTTATTGAGACTTTTCTACAGACCCCTCAATAGCTGCAGAGAGATGGAGGAACAGATTAGGCGGTAGATCTTGGAAAGGTGCAGAAGTAACAGAGTTGTTGTCATGGGTGACTTCAATTTTCCTAATATTGATTGTAACCTCCTTACTGCAAATGGTTTGGATGGAGCAGATTTTGTCAGGTGTGTACAGGAAGGATTCCTGACTCACTATGTAGATGTGCCGACAAGGGGGGAGGCCACATTGAATTTGGTGTTTGGCAACGAACCAGGCCAGATGTCAGATGTCTCGGTGTGAGAGCATTTTGGTGACAGTGACCACAACCCCTTGACCTTTACTATAGTCATGGAGAGGGATAGGAACAGACAGTATGGGAAGGTATTTAATTGGGGGAGGGGGAAATTATACAGCAATTAGACAGGAGCTGAGGAGCAGAAAGTGGGAGCAGTTATTCTCGGGGAAATGCACAACAGTAACGTGGGGGTTGTTTAAGGAGCACTTGCTGCGAGTGCTGGATAGTTTAGTCCCACTGAGACGAGGAAGGAATGGTAAGGTGAAGGTGCCTTGGATGACAAGAGAAGTGGAGCTTCTTGTTAAGGAATAGGTTAAGAAACATTCCAATTAGATGTCTCATTGATCCAATTGGGCAGCACGGTAGCATAGTGGTTAGCACAGTTCCTTCACAGCTCCAGGATCCCAGATTTGATTCCCGGCTGAGTCACTGTCTGTGCGGGGTCTGCACGTTCTCCCTGTGTCTGCGTGGGTTTCCTCCGGGTGCTCCGGTTTTCTCCCACAGTCCAAAGATGTGCAGGTTAGGTGGATTGGCCATGCTAAATTGCCCTTTAGTGTCCAAAAAATGTTACATGGGGGTTACGGGGTACAGGTAGATACGTGGGCTTGAGTAGGGTGCTCTTTGTAAGAGCCGGTGGAGACTCAATGGGCTGAATGGCCTCCTTCTGCACTGTAAATTCTATGATCTATGAATAATTGACACTGATATGTAAAGAGGCTATAGGTGGCCTTTGGGCATGTGATGTGATGATAGACTTTGGTGAGTGTGTTCAAGCAAAAATAAAGATGTTTGGGAAAAGGAGCAGAGCTCGTGACTCTTTACTCAACAGCAGCCAGAGGCTAACAGTGGTAGCAGAGGATGGTTGCTGTGTAAAGGTAAAGGGTTGAAAGATACAACTTTTCCAGAAGAAAAAAAAAATTCTGCGTCAACCAAGGATTGAGTGAGAAGGAAAAAAAAAAAATGGCTGAACCAGGATGAAGATGGCTGGATATGACTATCCGCCACTATTTTCTGAAAGGGGATCGTACGACCAATGGAGAAGTGCAGTTGTTATGTGGACGAAGGTAACTGCCTTGGGAAAGAGGAAACAAGGTATGGCATTGGCTCTTTCTCTACCTTATGAGAGTAAAATCCGAGGCAAAGTATTTTCTGAACTGGATTTGGAACAATTAGACTCAGAAGAAGGCCTGGAGACTTTATTATGTTTTATGCATAAGATTTATCAAAAGGATGACTTGTATGAAGCCTGGTCAGATTTGATAGATTCCGGAAAACAGAACATATCTCTGTGAAGGCCTATATAATAGAATTTAGCAGACTATACAGAAGGCTGCACAAACACCGCCTGGAATTCCCACAGTCTGTGTTGGCTTTTAAGTTACTGGACTGTGCTGGAGTGTCCAATATGGATAGCTCCTGGTTTTGACTTAAGTTTGCGGATAATTATACCTTATTCGATCAGATGATAGAGGCCTTAAAAAAGTTTCTCGTGAAACATTCAATTCCTGTGGGTCTTATGACACAAATGGGTCAGTCAGCAATAAAGCAGACTATGGAAGATGTACTACTGACAGGTTGGCGAGATCGTACGGTCCCAAACAGGTTACAAGAGTATGGAAGGAGATCAGGACCCAGAAATTATGAGGACAGAAACCCATTTAAAATCGATAATAGGAGGAGGGACATGGAGAATGGAAATGGGAAAATGAACCCCAGAAATGCCCAGATGTTTTTGGTGTGACTCTCGATACCATTATGCTTTCAACTGTCCAACATGTTATAAGAGAGTGTTTGAAGCTACACATGACATGGAAGAGTCGGAAGTGGAAAAAGATAGTGGACCAGAAAGAAGGCATTGTCCCATTAACAAGCAGTTTTACACCGGTTAAGAGGGTGTTGGTTGCAGAATCCTTCAATTGTGCTGTATTGGACGGTGGTTGCACATCTACTGTGTGTGGAATTGACTGGTTAAAATGTTACCTGGACTCTCTGAATGCTGAAAATCGTAACAAGGTTAAGGAATTTGAAAGTTCCACAAGTTTCAGGTTTGGTGATGATAATACTCTGAAGTCGCTGAAAAGAGTGGTGATCCCTTGCAATATTGCCGGAGTGAATCATTTCATGAGCACGGATATTGTATCAAGTGAGATATCTTTGCTTCTGAGCAGACCGCCGATGAAGAAAGCACACATGAAACTGGATATGGAACAGGATAAGGCAACAGTTTTTGGAAAGACGATGGACTTACAATTTACACAGTCGGGACACTATTGTATTCCATTACTGACAAATAATATTTCAGGTGCAGTTGTTAAGGATGTGTTATTGGCAGCTGGAAATGGGACTTTAGCTGATAAAAAGAGTGTTGTATTAAAACTGCATAGGCAATTTGCTCATCCGTCTCCTCGGAGGCTGAAAAATGTATTAAAGGATGCAGGGGTAAGGGATGAAGACTATACTAAGCTGATAGAACAAGCTAGTGATCGCTGTGAGCTTTGTAGGAAGTACAGAAGGACACCATCACGACCGATACTAACCCTACCTTTGGCCAGGGATTTTAACAACATTGTGGCCATGGACCTTAAGATCTGGGGTAAAGCTAACAATATATTTATTTTGCATTTTGTAGATTTAGCAACCAGATTTAGTCAATCAACCATTATACGAAGTAAGGAAAAGAGAGCAATCCTGGATCAGATCGTGGAAAAATGGATAGGGACAGGAATGGGGCCATCGGCAAAATTCCTTACAGACAACGGGGGAGAATTTGCTCATGATGAGTTCAGGGATATGTGTGAAAATGTAAATATCACAGTTATGAATACGACTGCGGAAAGCCAATTTAGTAATGGTGTGTGTGAAAGAAACCATGCAGTAATAGATGACATGCTCTGGAACATTTTGGAAGATAGACCAAATTGCAAGTTAAATTCAGCCTTGGCATGGGCGGTACATGCAAAGAATTTGTTGCAGATGTTTGGGGGTTTATTAGTGCCAAATTAGTGTTTGGTAGAAATCCTAAAATTCCATCCATTTTCGATGACCAGCCTCCAACTTAGGAAGGGACTACAACTAGCTCTGCCTTTGCTGAGCATTTAAATGCATTGCATAGCAGTAGAAAAGCTTTTTTGGAAGCAGAAGTCTCTGAAAGAATTCGCAGAGTTTTAAGGCAAAATGTACAGTCATCAAAAACCGTTTTTCAGCAAGGAGATATGGTATACTGTAAGAGGTACAATTTTAATGAATAGAAAGGCCCAGGGAAGATCATAGGCATAGATGGCAAAACAATTATTTTGCAACATGGCAATCAGGCTGTTACGGTACATTCATCAAAGATAATGGGTACAGATTACAAATTTAGAAGAGCAGACAGACATGATGAGGAACTAGGGGTCATCTGGTACGCACGTGTTACAGAACTATGAGGACCAGTTAACTGATGCAGACAGGGTTTCTGTACAGGAACAAATACTTCTGATAAATTAGAACACGCCATTTTTCCAAAAGGACAACTGCGACAAGTTGGTCCAAAAGTGACATGCTTGCCTGAAGGGTCTAGTCAATGGAACATTGACTGTTATTTGTAGAGCAGGGAAGGCCACTGGAAAGTATAAGCACTGGTTAAATGTACAGCATACAGGGAGGGTGTCCAGGCAATGGATTGGGAACACGAAGTTCAAAAATGGAGGGCACAGAAATGCAGTGCCAGTTCAGATAATACATCGGATTGTGAACTGGTTCACAGGAAAAGGTCGAGAACTATTGAAAGGACATCCCACAGCAGAAGGGAAAGATCGAGCAGTAGCACTACAGAACGAGATACTAGGCAGGATAGGGGACGCAGTTTATCAAGGTCTCGAAACATGGGTAAGACTACGAATGGTACTCGGAGTAGAAGCCCACATACAAGTGAGATTTTGGTGGCCTCCAATAAATTAGATGAAAAAGTTATCAAGGGTGCTAAACAGCAAGAACTGCATAGTTGGAGTGAATTTGGGGTACACATGGAAGTGTACCGGATAGGGGACAAAGAGCTCCATCCCACAGATGGATTTGCATGGAAAATGTTCTTCCGGATGGAACTTATAAGGCAAAGGCCAGGCTTGTGGCAAGGGACTTTAAAGAAAACTTAAAAGATCAGGATTTAAGGGTAGATTCACCTCGGGCAGGAAAGGTTATTTTAAAGATCTCCTTGGCTCTATTAGCCAGAAAGGCAAGGGAATGCAAATCTATAGATATAAAAGCTGCCTTTTTGCAGGGGCATCAGCTTCAGAGAGACATTTTTTGCCGTCCTCCTAAAGAGACAGCTAACACAGAAGGGGTATTCTGGAAGTTGAACAAATATGTATATGGATTAAATGATGCATCTCGAGTATGGCATTTTTCGGTAAGATCAGTTTTGTTAAAGTTAGGCTGTAGCCAGTTGAAAGCAGATCTGGCAATGTTTTACTGGCACCATAAGGGAAATCTCTCTGGCATCTTTATGATGCATGACGATGATTTTTTGTGGGCTGAGACTATTGATTTCAAAGCTATTGTAATCTCTGGGTTGAGGAAAGAATTCAGGGTTGGCAGTCAGGCTTCCGGTGCATTTAAATATATTGAACTGGAAATCGGACAGACACAGACAGACTACATCAGCAATCTTATTTGGAGAGCATCAGCCCAGTAGCAATTAGTCGTGGTCGGGTTTCACAAAAAGACGCAGTGATTTAAAAGAGCAACTGCGAAGTTTAATTGGGCAACTGAATTGGTTAGATAGAAAGACTAGACCGAACGTTAGTTTTGATGTCTGAGAGTTGAATACAAAAATGAATGATCCTAAAGTGGAAGACATAATGAGAGCAAATAAAGCGTTGGTCAAACTAAAAATGCAGGAATGTGTTTTGAGGTTCCCGGTTTTAGGTGATCTAAGGCACTTGAAACTCATAGTTTATAATGATGCGTCCGATGCAAATTTATGTGATGGGGTTTCAAGTTCCCTTTTGGGGAACAATAGTAAATGTTGCCCTCTTGTGTGGGAAACAAGGAGAATAAGGAGAGTGGTCAAAAGCACTTTGGCTGCTGAGACTTTAAGCCTTGTAGAGGTGGTGGATTATGGCCTTTTATATATCCCAGATATTGACAGACATTTTGGGATTAGGGGATTTGGGTAACATGCCCTCTGAGTGTCACATTGACAATAAATCCCTGGGGAAAATGTGCTCTCTACAAAAGGTGTGAATGAGAAAAGGTTAAGGATAGACATCGTAAGTTTGAAGCAGATGTTGGACAGAGGGGAGATAGCAAAAAATTAAATGGGTCAACAGTAGCTATCAATTGTCCGACCGTTTAATGAAAAGAGGGGCTAGTTCACAGAAACTTTTGGATATTGTTAATGAAGGGCACCTGTTTCTGTGACTGTTTTTTTGCTTCCAAAAAAAAGAGTGGGGGGGAGAAATTGGGTGTATTTTTGAGTTTCCTGAAATATTGTTTTCACCAAATTCTTTTTTTTTTTCCAAGGAAGGGGAGACTGTGAAAGAATGGGTCAAGAAACATTCCAATTAGATGTCTCATTGATCCAATAATTGACACTGATATGTAAAGAGGCTACAGGTGGCCTTTGGGGCATGTGATGTGATGATAGACTTTGGTGCAGAGTGTGTTCAAGGAAAATTAATGGTGTTTGGGAAAAGGAGCAGAGCTCTTGACTCTTTACTCAACAGCAGCCAGAGGCTAACAAAACAAAGAACAAAGAAATGTACAGCACAGGAACAGGCCCTTCGGCCCTCCAAGCCCGTGCCGACCATGCTGCCCGACTAAACTACAATCTTCTACACTTCCTGGATCCGTATCCCTCTATTCCCATCCTATTCCTGTATTTGTCAAGATGCCCCTTAAATGTCACTATTGTCCCTGCTTCCACCACCTCCTCCGGTAGCGAGTTCAAGGCACCCACTACCCTCTGCGTAAAAAACTTGCCTCGTATATCAACTCTAAACCTTGCCCCTCTCACCTTAAACCTATGCCCCCTAGTAATTGACCCCTCTACCCCGGGGAAAGGCCTCTGACTATCCATTCTGTCTATGCCCCTCATAATTTTGTAGACCTCTATCAGGTCGCCCCTCAACCTCCTTCGTTCCATTGAGAACAAACTGAGTTTATTCAACCGCTCCTCATAGCTAATGCCCTCCATACCAGGCAACATTCTGGTAAATCTCTTCTGCACCCTCTCTAAAGCCTCCACATCCTTCTGGTAGTGTGGCGATCAGAATTGAACACTATACTCCAAGTGTGGCCTAACTAAGGTTCTAATTAGCTGCAACATGACTTGCCAATTCTTATACTCAATGCCCCGGCCAATGAAGGCAAGCATGCTGTATGCCTTCTTTAATACCTTCTCCACCTGTGTTGCCCCTTTCAGTGACCTGTGGACCTGTACTCCTAGATCTCTTTGACTTTCAATACTTTTGAGGGTTCTACCATTCACTGTATATTCCCTACCTGCATTAGACCTTCCAAAATGCATTACCTCACATTTGTCCGGATTAAACTCCATCTGCCATCTCTCCGCCCAAGTCTCCAAACAATCTAAACCCTGCTGTATCCTCTGACAGTCCTCGTCGCTATCCGCAATTCCACCAACCTTTGTGTTGTCTGCAAACTTACTAATCAGACCAGTTACATTTTCCTCCAAATCATTTATATATACTACAAACAGCAAAGGTCCCAGCACTGATCCCTGTGGAACACCACTGGTCACAGCCCTCCAATTAGAAAAGCATCCTTCCATTGCTACTCTCTGCCTTCTATGACCTATGATGTGGAGATGCCGGCGTTGGACTGGGGTGAGCACAGTACGAAGTCTTACAACACCAGGTTGAAGTCCAACAGGTTTGTTTCGATGTCACTAGCTTTCGGAGCGCTGCTCCTTCCTCAGGTGAATGCAGAGGTCTGTTCCAGAAACACATATATAGACAAATTCAAAGATGCCAAACAATGCTTGGAATGCGACCATTAGCAGGTGATTAAATCTTTACAGATCCAGAGATGGGGTAACCCCAGGTTAAAGAGGTGTGAATTGTATCAAGCCAGGACAGTTGGTAGGATTTCGCAGGCCAGATGGTGGGGGATGAATGTAATGTGACATGAATCCCAGGTCCCTGTTGAGGCCGCACTCATGTGTGCGGAACTTGGCTATAAGTTTCTGCTCGGCGATTCTGCGTTGTTGCGCGTCCTGAAGGCCGCCTTGGAGAACGCTTACCCAGAGATCAGAGGCTGAATGCCCTTAACTGCTGAAGTGTTCTCCAACTGGAAGGGAACATTCCTGCCTGGTGATTGTTGCGCGATGTCCGTTCATTCGTTGTCGCAGCGTCTGCATGGTCTCGCCAATGTACCACGCTTCGGGACTTCCTTTCCTGCAGCGTATGAGGTAGACAACGTTGGCCGAGTCGCACGAGTACGTACCGCGTACCTGGTGGGTGGTGTTCTCACGTGTAATAGTGGTATCCATGTCAATGATCTGGCACGTCTTGCAGAGATTGCCATGGCAGGGTTGTGTGGTGTCGTGGTCACTGTTCTTAAGACTGGGTAGTTTGCTGCATACAATGGTTCGTTTGAGGTTGCGCGATTGTTTGAAGGCAAGTAGTGGGGGTGTGGGGAAATCCTACCAACTGTCCTGGCTTGATACAATTCACACCTCTTTAACCTGGGGTTACCCCATCTCTGGATCTGTAAAGATTTAATCACCTGCTAATGGTCGCATTCCAAGCATTGTTTGGCATCTTTGAATTTGTCTATATATGTGTTTCTGGAACATACCTCTTCATTCACCTGAGGAAGGAGCAGCGCTCCGAAAGCTAGTGACATCGAAACAAACCTGTTGGACTTTAACCTGGTGTTGCAAGACTTCGTACTGTTCTATGACCTAGCCAGTTCTGTATCCACCTTGCCAGCTCACCCCTGATCCCGTGTGATTTCACCTTTTGTACTAGTCTACCATGAGGGACCTTGTCAAAGGCCTTATTGAAGTCCATATAGACAACATCCACTGCCCTACCTGCCAACATTTCTAGTCAAGAGGAAGAAAGAAACTTATGTATGGTTGAGGAAGCAAGGATCTGGCACGGCTCTAGAGGATGACAAGGTAGCCAGGAATGAACTCAAAAATGGTCTCAGGAGAGCTAGAAGGGGGCATGAAAAAGCCTTGCCGGGAAGGATTAGGGAAAACCCCAAGGCATTCTCCACTTATGTGAGAAATAAGAGGATGATCAGAGTGAGAGTAGGACCAATCCAGGATCGTGGAGGGAACTTGTGTCTAGAATCTGAGGCGATCGGGGAGGCCCTAAATTAATATTTTGCTTCAGTATTCACGGGAGAGAGGGACCTTGCTGCTCATGAAAACAGTGTGAACCAGGTTAATAGACTTAAACAGGTTGATATTAAGAAGGAGGATGTGCTGGAAATGTTGAAAAGCATCAGTATAGGTAAGTCCCTTGGGCCTGACGGGATATACCCAAGGTTCCTACAGGAAGCGAGGGAGGAGATTGCTGCGCGTTGGCGATGATCTTTGTGTCCTCCCTCTCCACTGGAGTAGTACCAGATGATTGGAGGGAGGTGAATGTTGTTCCCCTGTTCAAGAACGAGAATAGGGAAATCCCTGGAAATTACAGACCAGTCAGTCTTACATCTGTGGTGAGCAAAATAATGGAAAGGATTCTGAGAGATAGGATTTAAAATTATTTAGAAAAACATAGTTTGATTAAAGATAGTCAGCATGGCTTTGTGAGGGGCCTCACAAGCCTCATTGAATTCTTTGAGGATGTGATGAGCCACACTGATGAAGGTCAGGCAGTGGATGTGGTGTATATTGATTTCAGTAAGGCATTTGATAAGGTTCCCCATGGTAGGCTCATTCAGAATGTTAGGGGGAAATTTGGCTGTCTGGATACAGAATTGGCTGGCCGAAAGAAGACAGTGAGTGGTAGTGGATGGAAAGTATTCCGCCTGGAGGTCGGTGACCAGTGGTGTCCTGCAGAGATCTGTTCTGGGACCTCTGCTCTTTGTGGTTTTTATAAATAACTTGGATGAGGAAATGGAAGGTTGGTGGAGTTGTAGATAGTGTCGAGGGCTGTTGCAGGTTACAACAGGACGTCGACAGGATGCAGAGCTGGGATGAGAAGTGGCAGATGGTGTTCAACCTAGATAAATGTGAAGAGATTCATTTTGGAAGTCGAATTTGAATGATGAATACAGGGTTAAAGGCAGGATTCTTGGAAGTGTGGAGGAACAATCGGATCTTGGGGTCCATGTACATCGATCCGTCAAAGTTGCCACCCAGGTTGATAGGGTTGTTAAGAAGTGTGTTGGCTTTCTTTAACAGGGGGATTGAGTTTAAGAGCCGCGAGGTTTTGCTGCAGCTTTATAAAACCCTGTGGTTAGACCACACTTGGAATATTGTGTCCTGTTCTGGTCGCCTCATTATAGGAAGGTTGTGGAGGCTTTGGAGAGGGTGCAGAGGAGACTTACCAGGATGCTGCCTGGACTGGAGGGTATATCTTATGAAGAAAGGTTGAGGGAGCTAGGACGTTTCTCACTGGAGTGAAGAAGGAAGAGAGGTGACTTGATAGAGGTGTGCAAGGTGATGAGAGGCATGGAAAGAGTGGATAGCCAGAGACTTTTCCCCAGGGTGGAAATGGCTGACACGAGGGGACATAATTTTAAGGTGATTGGAGGAAGGTATAGTGGAGATGTCAGAGGTAGGTTCTTTACACAGAGAGTGGTGGGTGTGTGGAATGCACTGCCAGCAGAGGTGGTGGAGTCAGAGTCATTAGGGACATTTAAACGACTCTTGGACAGGCACATGGACAGCAGTAAATTGAAGGGGTGTAGGTTAGGTTGTTCTTAGATAGGATAAATGACCGGCACAACATCGTGGGCCGAAGGTCCTGTACTGTGCTGTACTGTTCTATATTCTATGAGGTTCCCAAGGCTCTAAGAAATTTAATGTTATTTTCAAATCTGAGGTCATATGTTCAGGCTCAGAGCCAACGATTGTGATTATCAACGGGTTTTGTTCAAACAACGTTTCTGACTAAATTAGTAACGGGTAATCTGATCTTGACTGCAGCCTGAAAAGTAAAATATTGTAGCTCACCCTTGCAGACAGTCACCACGATTTTGCACCCGCATTTGCTGGCAGATCACTTGGCAAGATTGGAATTTTCACAGTAACTTAATTTCAGTGTAATGCAAGTCTATTTGTAACACTAATAAAGATTATTACAGAGTCAGAATGGAATTATGAAAGGGAAATCATGCTTGAAAAATCTACTGGAATTCTTCAAGGATAGAACTAGTAGAGTTGACGAGGGGGAGCCAGTGGATGTGGTATACTTGGACTTTCAGAAGGCTTTCGACAAGGTCCCACATTAGAAATTAGTCTGTAACATTACAGCGCTTGGGATTAAGGGTAGAATATTGAGATGGATAGAAAACTGGTTGTCAGACAGCAAACAAAGAGTACGAATCAATAGGTCTTTTGCTAAGTGGCAGACAGTGACTAGTGGGATACCACAGGGATTGTGCTGGGACCCCAGCTAGTCACAATATATATTAATGATTTGGATGAGGGAACTAAATGTAATATCTCCAAATGTACAGATGCCAGAAAGCTGGGTGCGAAGTTGAGCAGTGAAGAGGATGCAGAGATCCTTCAGTGTGATTTGGACAAGTTGAGTGAGTGGGCAAGAACATGGCTGATGCAATATAATGTGGATAAATGTGACAAACGTTGGTAACAAAAACACAGGAAGGCATATTATTATCTGAATGGCTATAGATTGAGAGAAGGGAATAAGCAAAGAGACCTGGGGGTCCTTGTACAACAGTTGCTGAAAGTAAGCATGCAGGTGCAGCAGGCGGTAAAGAAGACAAATGGTATGTGGGCCTTCATTGCGAGAGGATTTCAGTTCAGGAACAGGGATGTCTTGCTGCAATTCTACAAGGCCTTGGCAATATGGAATATTGTGTGTCGTTTTGTGTCCTGTTCTGGTCGCCTCATTATAGGAAGGTTGTGGAGGCTTTGGAGAGGGTGCAGAGGAGACTTACCAGGATGCTGCCTGGACTGGAGGGTATATCTTATGAAGAAAGGTTGAGGGAGCTAGGACGTTTCTCACTGGAGTGAAGAAGGAAGAGAGGTGACTTGATAGAGGTGTGCAAGGTGATGAGAGGCATGGAAAGAGTGGATAGCCAGAGACTTTTCCCCTTATCTGAGGAAGGATATTCTTGCTCGAGACGGAGTGCGGCAAACGTTTACCTGACTGATTCATGGGATGGTTGGACTGACGTATGAGGAGAGATTGAGCCGGTTAGGATTATCTTCGCCCACAGTGGTGAGGCCGTGGAATTCATTATCACAGAAAACAGGTAAGACAAAGACATTTGTATGTTTTCAGCAAGGAGTTAGATGTAGCTTCTGGGGTTAGGCGGCACGGTGATTAGCACTGCTGCCTCATGACGCCAAGGACCAGGGTTCGATCCCAGCCCCAGGTCACATTCCGTGTGGAGTTTGCACATTCGACACGTGTCGACATGGTTCTCACCCCACAACCCAAAGATGCGCAGGTTGGTCGATTGGCCATGCTAATGTGCCCCTTAATTGGAAAAAATAGAATTGGGTACTCTAAATTTTGTTAACGGGATTAAAATATATGGGGGGAAAGCGAGAACAGGTTACTGAGTTGGATGATCAGCCAATGTAATAATGACTGGTGGAACGTACCGAATGGCCTCCTCCTAGGAGCGTTGACAGCAGTAACAATGCATTCTACTCCACACACACACTCAATGCCATTGGCAGATCATTAACGGGTCCAACCTGGTATTCTTCGGAGCTCCCATGATGCTCCGCCTCGGTCAGGAGGAATTAACGACGGTGCGGTTCACTCGTGGTTTTAAATATTGGGAAACAGGCTACTGAGGGAGAGGGCAGAGGTAGGATATGTTCCCAGAGGCACAACCGTGGGCTGCAGGTGTTTATTTTGAACATAATAGATGAACATCTCTATAATGGTTTGTGCCCTAGCCCCGAACACTATACTTCACCCGTGCCAAATTAACTGGTGTCTACCTTTCAGACCTTGCAGGCCCAAATGTTATGTCTACGTGGATCCCCAGGCAGTACATCAAGAGTAGAGGCGGCCTTCTGCGATTCCCGCCCTGTGACCTGGGTCCCCTTTGGCGGCCATCCTCTGTAGCCATCAGGCCTGGATTGGCGCAGCAGTCTCTCGGGAGTCCCAAGATGAGGTGCTGCCAGCATATTCTGCCCACTGCCCACCGAATGCACCAGGAACAGAAGTGTGGGAGTCCGCGGCCCTGTGGTAGTCACGGGCTTGGACGTCATCACCTCTTCCTCCTTTTGGTGGGCCCTGGGCTACTCCTTGAGACAGGGGTGTGAATGGAACAAACCCCTGGGGCTCCTGCGACACCTGGCTCTGCCAGTCCTGGAGGCCTGTTCTCATCTTGACCAGGGTCTCCATGCTCGCGGAAATGGAGAACAGGGACTGGATCATCTCCCACTGAGACTGTGCCACCTCCCTCTGGGACTGGCTGAGGTCAAACAATGCAATGCCGTGGATGCCCGCAACCATAACCTGTTGTGTTTGGGCCAAGCTGTGGTTCACCGCTGCAATGTTCACGTGGACCTGGTACATAGCTGCCTGTGACAGGGCAGCCCACTCCTCTCCTCGGCCACCGCCTGCACAGAGTGCCCAGGCTTTGGACATCCTGACCATGGCCGATACATTTGTCCCCCAAGGCATCCATCCTGCCATCTTGTTGGCTGGGATGAGTGTGTGTGGGGAGTGGGGTGCTAATATGCAGTTTCAGCTTGTCAGCCTTTCGAATGACAATCCCGACTCTGGCGAACTGATCACCATTTTTCATTAGAATCGATTGAGTTCCACATGATGCAGGGGCTAACCCATGAACGGATCATGCAAGTCTACCGCTTCAGTCCCGGCGTCAACACTTAGGGATTCTCCGTCCGATCGCCAATTATGATATCGGCGTCGGGCAACGGAGAAGCCCTTTTGAAGCCAAAATCGGGGCGGTGCCTGTTTTCTGATGCTCTGTCTTCACCAAAACAACATCATCAGTGTGTACGCCGCATGCCGTTGGGATGGCCTCAGGACGTCACCTGAAGGCCTTCCCCCGATGGGCTGAGTTCCTGATGGCATGGGGCACTTGTGCTCTGAGTTTTTGTCAACCTCGCGTCAACAGTGGGGGGGGGGGGGGGGGGGGGGGACCGTTCCGCTGGCCGAGGTGGTCGTCAGCGAGGGCTGGGGGTACTGGTGGGGGGTGGCGAGGGGGGTTACCCGGGCACTATCTGGCCGGGTCCATACGCGCCCAGCGCCATGTTGTTGGCGTGCGTATGCGCGGCTATGGACCCGGCAATTCTCTGGCCGTTTATATCGTGAACGGTGGGAGTTATACGTGGCGCGGCTGCTATCCCCCACTGGGCGGAGCATCGGTGCGGGGGCGGCACCAACTTTTCCATTGTAAAACTAGACACTTCCTCCGGACATAGCCTCAAAATCGGAGAACACAGCTCTTAGTCTCTCAAAAGGAGAATCCCACCCTAGGACTTTGCAGCTCTCTGCGGCAAGGAGTTCCAAAAACTGGGCATCCCTTTATTCTGAGACTATGGCCTCTGGTCCTAGACTCTCCCACGTTGGTGAAGCATCCTTCCAGCATTTACTATTAATCCCCTTAAGAGTCCTCTATGTTTCAGTGAGATCACCTCTCATTTTTCAAAATTCCATCAGTAGAGTCCCAACCTGTTTAATCCCTCCATACTGGGGATTATCCGAGTGAACTTTCTCTGAACCGCCTCAATGAAATAATGGGCGGGATTCTCTGGTCACCGACACCAAAATCATGTTCGGCGATTGTGGTAAACCACTGTTGCACCTGTATTAGGTGATGTAAGGTAGGACCTGTACTACAGGTTCGCCGGTAGTCCCTGCCTGCTGGCTCCGCCCAGTAGGCAGAGTATAAATATGTGTGTCCTCCATTCAGCAGCCATTTCGCCAGCTGCTGTGGGAGGCCACACATCTTGGAGCAATAAAGCCTCAGTTATATCCAACTCTAGTCTTTGTTCAATTGATCGTGCCTCAATTTATTGCTCTAAGATGGACCTCCAAATCAAACCAGATCGCCTGCAGCTGGATCCGCAATCAAGCGACGCCAAAAAGGACTTTAATCACTGGCTAGCTTGCTTCGAGGCGTACATCAACTCAGTGACCACCCCTGTTCCGGAGGCTCAGAAGATACAGATCACTCAAGGTTGAGCTCCAACATGTTTCCACTGATCCAGGACGCCCCGAACTACGCCGACGCCATGGCGCTTCTCAAAGAAAACTTCGCACAGAAAACGAACACGCTCTTCGCCAGGCACGTACTCGCCACTCACTCTCAACTCCCTGGTGAGTCCATAGAAGACTTCTGGCTGGCCCTAATCCCACTCTTCCGGGACTGTGACTGTCAGGCCGTTACGGCCACCGAACATTCAAACCTTATGCGGGACGTGTTCGTAATGGGGATTGGGTCAGACCTCATACGCCAAAGACTGTTAGAAGGGGCCATGCTCGACCTAGCTGAAACAAAGAAGCTAGCGCTCTCCATGACGGTTGCCTCACGTAACATTCAGGCCTACCCCACCAGCCGCGCGGCCCACCCCTCGTGGACCCCACAGACGGCCGCTCCAGCGGGGGCCTTACCCAGCCAGTACGCCTGCGCCACACACCAGCCTGCGCACCCCGGGGGTCCCCGATGTTACTTCTGTGGCCAGCAGAAGCACCCTCGCCAACGCTGCCCGGCCCACGCTACCCTTTGCAAGGTTTGTGGCAAAAAGGGGCACTTCGCCGCCGTGTGCCAGGCCCACGCAGTCGCCGCTATCGCCCCCGCCCCCCTAGCCTACACACAATGGGCATCGCCATCTTCATCTCCCCGACCACGCGCGGCCAGTGGGCGGTGCCATCTTCACCTCCCGGGGCCACGCGCGACCAGTGGGTGCCGCCATTTTCTCCCCCTCAGTCCACGTGCGGCCCATGGGTGCCGCCATCTTGTCCAACCCCCGCAACGTGCGGCCCATGGGCGCTGCCATTTTGTCCCCCGCAGGATCTTCAGGCGCCGCCATCTTGTCTTCCCCACGGGACATGGACACTGACAGCATTCCAGGACCCCATCATCCGATGTCAGCGACAACCGAACATGACTCACCTCAGTGACAATCGATCAGTCTCGTCCGCACAACCCGGCCACCGCATCGACCAGTGTGAAAATCAACGGCCAATGTGACCTCTTGCCCCCTGGACTCTGGGAGCACCGAAAGCTTTGGACACCCGGATACGGTAAGGCGCTGCTCCCACGCGGTACACCCCGCCAACCAAAGAATTTCCCTGGCCTCCGGATCCCATTCTGTCACGATCCGGGGGTTCTGCACGGTCACACTCATGGTCCAGGGCGAAGAATTCAGCTGCTTCTGCCTCTATGTCCTCCCTAACCTCTGCGCTTCCTTACTACTCGGCCTGGACTTCCAGTGTAACCTCCAGAGCCTAACCCTCAAATTCGGCGGGGCCCTACTACCCCTCACTGTGTGCGGCCTTGCGACTCTAAAGGTCGATCCGCCTTCCCTCTTCATCAATCTAACCCCGTATTGCAAACCCGTCGCCACCAGGAGCAGACGGTACAGCACCCAGGACAGGACCTTCATCAGGTCCGAGATCCAGCGGCTGCTTCAGGAGGGCATTATCGAGGCCAGCAACAGCCCCTGGAGAGCCCAAGTGGTAGTCGTTAAAACTGGGGAGGAACACAGAATAGTCGTGGCCTACAGCCAGACCATCAATCGGTACATGCAGCTCGACGCGTACCCCCTCCCACGCATATCTGATATGGTCAATCAGATTGCACAGTACCGGGTATTCTCAATGGTAGACCTCAAATCCGCCTACCATCAGCTCCCCATTCGTAAATCAGACCGTCCATACACCGCTTTCGAGGCGGACGGTCGTCTCTATCACTTCCTCAGGATTCCCTTCGGCGTCACTAATGGGGTCTCGGTCTTCCAAAGGGAGATGGACCGAATGGTCGACCGGTACGGTTTGCGGGCCACCTTCCCGTACCTAGATAACGTCACCATCTGCGGCCATGACCAGCAGGACCACGATACCAACCTTGCCAAATTTCTCCACACCGCCACTCTCCTAAACCTCACCTACAACAAGGAGAAGTGCATGTTTAGCATGACCCGCTTAGCCATACTTGGCTATGTGGTCCAGAACAGAGTTCTGGGGCCCGATCCTGACCACATGCGACCCTTCATGGAGCTTCCCCTTCCCCACTTCCCCAAAGCCCTCAAACGCTGCCTGGGGTTCTTCTTGTACTACGCCCAGTGGGTCCCAAACTATGCGGACAAGGCTCGCCCCCTCATTCAGTCCACCCATTTTCCCCTGACGGCCGAGGCACAGCAGGCCCGCGCCCGTATCAGAGCCGATATCGCCAAGGCCGGGGAGCACGCAGTAGACGAGACACTGCCCTTTCAAGTAGAGAGCGACGCATCGGACGTCGCCCTAGCTGTCACCCTCAATCAGGCAGGCAGACCCGTGGCATTCTTTCCCCGCACCCTTCATGCCTCATAAATTCGGCACTCATCCGTCCCAAGCTATCGTGGAAGCTGTGCGACATTGGAGGCATTACCTGGCCGGCAGGAGATTCACTCTCCTCACTGACCAACGGTCGGTAGCCTTCATATTCAATAACACACAGCGGGGCAAGATCAAAAACAATAAAATCTTGCAGTGGAGGATCGGGCTTTCCACCCATAATTACGAGATTTTGTATCGCCCCGGCAAACTCAACGAGCCCCCAGACGCCCTATCCCAAGGTACATGTGCCAGCGCACAAGTAGACCGACTCCGGACCCTGCACGACAGCCTTTGTCACCCAGAGTCACACGGTTGTACCATTTCATAAAGGCCTGCGACCTGCCCTACTCCGTCGAGGAAGTACGGACAATCACCAGGGACTGCCAGGTCTGTGCAGAGTGCAAGCCGCACTTTTACCGGCCGGACCGTGCGTGCCTGGTGAAGGCCTACCGCCCCTTTGAACGCCTCAGCGTGGATTTCAAAGGGCCCCTCCCCTCCACCGACCTAAACACGTATATTCTCAGTGTGGTCGATGAGTACTCCAGGTTCCCCTTCTCCATCCCATGCCCCGACATGACGTCTGCCACCGTCATCAAAGCCCTAAACACTATCTTCGCTCTGTTCGGTTTCCTCGCCTATATCCACAGTGACAGGGGATCCTCAATCATGAATGATGAGCTGCGTCAGTTCCTGCTCAGCAGGGGTATCGCCTCCAGCAGGACGACAAGCTATAACCCCCGGGGAAACGGACAGTTAGAGAGGGAGAATGGGACGGTATGGAGGGCCGTCCAACTGGCCCTACGGTCCAGGAACCTCCCAGCCTCTCGCTGGCAGGAGGTCCTCCCTGATGAACTCCATTCCATTCGGTCACTACTGTGCACCGCTACTAACAACACACCCCATGAACGTCTTTTTGCCTTCCCCAGGAAGTCCACATCCGGGGTGTCGCTCCCGACTTGGCTCGCAATCCAGGACCAGGCCAGCTCCGTAGGTACGTCCGCCTCCACAAGGTGGACCCATTGGTGGAAAGGGTGCAATTGCTCCATTGCAAGCCCTAGTATGCCTACGTGGCATACCCCGACAGCCGCCAAGATACTGTCTCCCTCAGGGACCTGGCACCAGCAGGTTCCACACACACACACACATCTCCGGCCCCCCCCCCCCCACCCCAGCGCTCCCAGCATTAACCCCACCAGGACCATCTGCCCTTCCCCTGCCCATGCCCGAGGATGAAGAGGATTTTGGCACACTCCCGGAGTCACCGGACATCAGGCCAGCATCGATATCACCGCTACGTCGCACCCAGCGGAACATCAAGGCACCAGACCGGTTAAATCTCTAACTGGCACCGGACTTCAAAAGACATTTTTTTGCTGATCAAATACTGTAAATATAAATTCATTGCTGTATATAGTTCTCCACCACCCCCCCGGACTCAATTTTAACAGGGGGTGAATGTGGTAAATCACTGTTGCACCTGTATTAGGTGATGTAAGGTAGGACCTGTACTACATGCTGTCTCTGCCCAGTAGGCGGTGTATAAATATGCATGTCCTCCATTCAGCAGCCATTTCGCCAGCTGCTGTGGGAGGACACACATCTTAGAGCAATAAAGCCTCAGTTGTATCCAACTGTGGTCTTTGTTCAACTGATCGTGCCTCAGCGATCGGCCAGAGAATCCCTGTTTGCGCTGAAATCGGGGGTGGTGCCACTTTTGCAATCCTCCACCTCTCAAAAACGGCATACTTAGAGTACGCCGCACACCATATGGGCGACCTCAGGACGTCACCTGAGGCCCTCCCCCGATGATTTTTTAAGGGGCGTCGTGACAAATACATGAATAGGATGGGAATAGAGGGATTCGGTCCCCAAAAGTGCAGAAGGTTTGAGGTTGGACGGGCAGCATGGTCGGCGCAGGCGTGGAGAGCCAAAGGGCCTGTTCCTGTGCTGTACATTTCTTTGTTCTTTGTGCCTCAAGAGAGCTGGAAGCATGCCCGCAGGCAATTTAGCCAATTAAGGGCTCAATTGAACACATTTTGTGGTTGGTCTGCTATTGTGGTGGGTCAATTTGCAGGGGAGATTGCTATCCAAGGCGTTTAATCATCTTGCTACCATAAACTTCATAGAACAGAATAGTTAAACTCTATTATTAGAACATAGAACAAAGAACATAGAACGATACAGCGCAGTACAGGCCCTTCGGCCCACGATGTTGCACCGACATGGGAAGTCAAAAATCAAAAGCCATCTAACCTATACTATGCCATTATCATCCATATGCTTGTCCAATAAACTTTTAAATGCCCTCAATGTTGGCGAGTTCACTACTATTTCAGGTAGGGCATTCCACGGCCTCACCACTCTTTGCGTAAAGAACCTACCTCTGACCTCTGTCCTATATCTATTACCCCTCAGTTTAAGGCTATGTCCCCTCGTGCTAGCCATTTCCATCCGCGAGAGAAGGCTCTCACTGTCCACCCTATCTAACCCCCTGATCATTTTGTATGCCTCTATTAAGTCTCCTCTTAACCTTCTTCTCTCTAACGAAAACAACCTCAAGTCCATCAGCCTTTCCTCATAAGATTTTCCCTCCATACCAGGCAACATTCTGGTAAATCTCCTCTGCACCCGCTCCAAAGCTTCCACGTCCTTCCTATATTGTGGTGACCAGAACGGTACGCAATACTCCAAATGCGGCCGTACCAGAGTTTTGTACAGCTGCAACATGACCTCATGACTCTGGAACTCAATCCCTCTACCAATAAAGGCCAACACTCCATAGGCCTTCTTCACAACCCTATCAACCTGGGTGGCAACTTTCAGGGATCTATGTACATGGACACCTAGATCCCTCTGCTCATCCACACTTCCAAGAACTTTACCATTAGCCAAATATTCCGCATTCCTGTTATTCCTTCCAAAGTGAATCACCTCACACTTCTCTGCATTAAACTCCATTTGCCACCTCTCAGCCCTGCTCTGCAGCTTATCTATGTCCCTTTGTAACCTGCTACATCCTTCCGCACTGTCGACAACACCACCGACTTTAGTGTCGTCTGCAAATTTACTCACCCACCCTTCTGCACCCTCCTTCAGGTCATTGATAAAAATGACAAACAGCAACGGCCCCAGAACAGATCCTTGTGGTACGCCACTTGTAACTGAACTCCATTCTGAACATTTCCCATCAACCACCACCCTCTGTCTTCTTTCAGCTAGCCAATTTCTGATCCACATCTCTAAATCACCCTCAATCCCCAGCCTCCGAATTTTCTGCAATAGCCTACCGTGGGGAACCTTATCAAACGCTTTACTGAAATCCATATTCACCACATCAACTGCTCTCCCCTCGTCTACCTGTTCAGTCACCTTCTCAAAAAACTCGATAAGGTTTGTGAGGCATGACCTACCACTTCACAAAGCCATGCTGACTATCCCTAATCATATTATTCCTATCTAGATGATTATAAATCTTGTCCCTTATAATCCCCTCCAAGACTTTACCCACAACAGACATGAGGCTCACCGGTCTATAGTTGCCGGGGTTGTCTCTACTCCCCTTCTTGAACAAAGGGACCACATTTGCTATCCTCCAGTCCTCTGGCACTATTCCTGTAGCCAATGGTGACATAAAAATCAAAGCCAAAGGCCCAGCAATCTCTTCCCTGGCTTCCCAGAGAATCCTAGGATAAATCCCATCAGGCCCCGGGGACTTATCTATTTTCAGCCTGTCCAGAATTGTCAACACCTCTTCCCTACGTACCTCAATGCCATCTATTCTAATAGCCTGCGTCTCAGCATTCTCCTCCACAACATTATCTTTTTCCTGAGTGAATACTGACGGAAAATATTCATTTAGTATCTCGCCTATCTCTTCAGACTCCACACACAACTTCCCATCCCTGTCCTTGACTGGCCCTACTCTTACCCTTGTCATTCTTTTATTCCTGACATACCTATAGAAAGCTTTTGCGTTTTCCTTGATCCTACCTGCCAAATACTTCTCATGTCCCCTCCTTGCTCGTCTTAGCTCTCTCTTTAGATCCTTCCTCGCTACCTTGTAACTATCCATCGCCCCAACTGAAACTTCACTCCTCATCTTCACATAGGCCTCCTTCTTCCTCTTAACAAGAGATTCCACTTCTTTGGTAAACCACGGTTCCCTCGTTCGACGCCTTCCTCCCTGCCTGACCGGTACGAACTTATCAAGAACACGCAGTAGCTGTTCCTTAAACAAGCTCCACATATCCAGTGTGCCCAACTGTCCAAACTTCCACATTTAATCTGAGAAGACATTGATACAATATCCTTTTCCAGCATCATATGAGCAAATCTAGTCTATTGACTGTTTCTGTATGTTCCAGTACTGTTTGTGCTTGGAACTATCACCGGAGGTGTGTAGGTGTTTATTAACGGGATGTGTTAGGAACTGTTTATTAGGAGCAGGGCATTTGAAAAATGATGCAGGAAATTAAAAGATGTTTTCTCCAGGGTTTAAAAAAATCATTACCTTTAAACCACCTGAATATAAAAACAGAGGCTGAGGACACAAGAGAATGGTCAAGGGTATTGATGTTTGACAGCTGATGTTCTTGTAATATACTCTGGAGTTATCATGTGATGGTATCTACAATTATACTGAGATAATCTAAAAGCGGTTTTAAGTTGACAACCAACAGTCCATTTGATCACAAATACTAACATGGTATACAGTAATTAATGTTGTGGTTTGGTATTGGCCTGAAAATCCAGAGGTTGTAACTTCATTAACTGCCATGGCATGTTGTAAAAACGAATGCAGTAAATCTGGTAATGTGTAAGCTGGCACCAGAAAAAATAAACCCTGAAAGCTGATTGTTCTTGCCACCCTCATCCAGCCACCACAGTTGGCACATTTTGATAGCCAATGCCCTCTTCAGTGGTCTAGCAAGCTACACTGTTGGACAAATGATCACTATGTTCAGGATAATGAAGGATAGATAGGCAATAAATCTGGCCTTGTCATCTATATATCTGGATAACAAAAGGAAGTCAGTCTTCTTTGGGTCAGTCTTCACAGTGGAGGACACAAATAATATGCCAGTGACTGATGGAAATAAGGATATGATAGGTGAGGACCTTGAGATGATTGTAATCACTAAGGAGGCAGTATTGGGCAAGCTAATGGGGCTAAAGGTAGACAAGTCTCCTGGCCCTGATGGGATGCATCCCAGAGTGTTAAAAGAGATGGCTAGGGAAATTGTAAACGCACTAGTGATAATTTATCAAAATTCACTAGACTCTGGGGTGGTCCCAGAGGATTGGAAAGTAGCAAACGTGACACCACTGTTTAAAAAAGGAGGTCGGCAGAAAGCGGGTAATTATAGGCTAAGAAAAATATAGATGCCTTTCTAAAGAATAAAGGGATTCGGGGATCAGGGGCGAAATTCTCCCGAAACGGCGCGATGTCCGCCGACTGGCGCCCAAAACGGCGCCAATCAGACGGGCATCGCGCCGCCCCAAAGGTGTGGAATGCTCCGCATCTTTGGGGGCCGAGCCCCAACGTTAAGGGGCTAGGCCCGCGCCGGACGAATTTACGCCCCGCCAGCTGGCGGAAAAGGCCTTTGTTGCCCCGCCAGCTGGCACGGAAATGACATTTCGGGGCGGCGCATGTGCGGGAGCGTCAGCGGCCGTTGACAGTTTCCCACGCATGCGCAGTGGAGGGAGTCTCTTCCGCCTCCGCCATGGTGGAGACCGTGGCGGAGGCGGAAGGGAAAGAGTGCCCCCACGGCACAGGCCCGCCCGCGGATCGGTGGGCCCCGATCGCGGGCCAGGCCACCGTGGGGGCACCCCCCGGGGCCAGATCGCCCCGCCCCCCCAGGACCCCGGAGCCCGCCCACGCCGCCTTGTCCCGCCGTTCATAAGGTGGTTTAATCCACGCCGGTGGGACAGGCAATTTATCGGTGGGACTTCGGCCCATCCGGGCCGGAGAATCGAGCGGGGGGGCCCGCCAACCGGCGCGGTCCGATTCCCGCCCCCGCCGAATATCCGGTACCGGAGACTTCAGCAACCGGCGGGAGCGGGATTCACGGCAGCCCCCGGTGATTCTCCAACCCGGCGGGGGGTCGGAGAATGACGCCCATGGTGTACGGGCCGGAGAGTGGAGCTGAGTCCACAAAGATCAGCCATGATCTCATTAAATGGCGGAGCAGGATAGAGGGGCCAGATGGCCTACTCCTGTTCCTAATTCTTATGTTCTTATGTAAGAGAGAAATTAAACTCTTAAAGTAATTTTTGAATTGGCATATTTCTCTTCCACCAAAGATATATGGCTGGAATTCTCCCAGCCGTTCCTGGCAAATGGGGTTCTCTGGTCTCGCCAGCAGCGCACTCCGCCTGTGGGTTTCCCGGCAGTGCAGGCAGAGGGAGCACAGAATCCCTCCACCAGCGATGCTCTATTCCTTTTGATTTTGGTGTATCTTTGCTCCCTACATTTTTGCTCAGGGCTGTTCTCCCAGATGGCGGCAATCTCAAAGGACAAATGGGCCTCTATTTTAATTTACACCTACCATAAAAAAGAATGGGGTAGAGGTGAAAACAAGTTAGCTTGAACCCAACACTTTCCCACAGCTATGCAGCTAATGTTAAGAACCCAGCAGATTGGGGGAGAATTGAGCATGTCGCAGTCATGCCAGGCAACTGCTGCAGTATACTGTGCTATTATGCTGCTTATTATGTACAATGTTTACGGAATAGCAAGCTTGTATGTCTGTGTACATTACCATACCACAGAATGAGGAAACCCCATTTAAAATGTTGTGCTCACAAATACCAAAACGTATAGGTTACTATAACAGCTAAAGAGCTGAAAAGAAATGCATCGGCATGAGGCCGAGTGTCTGACACCTGACAATCCATGATTAATATTTTTCACCAAGTCAAAGTGTTTCTTCAGAAGCTCTTAGCCTTAGAGTTTGCCAGTACAATTAACTTTTTAGAAAACAGTGCACAAGAGGTTGCTCGGTTGAATAGAAGCCAAATTAAAACCTTTGTCTTGCTGATGAGGGTAGTGGCATTTGGTTGTTCTTTCTTTTAGATTCAGGGTAGATTTGTATTGTGCAAACGAGTTGTCATGTTTGTTAGATATATTGGAAAATTCTTTGAGACACGGTGATTGTATCATTGCCAAGCTAGCTAGACACCTCAACAGGAGATTGATAATACCATATCGTGGGTGATATCTAGAAAAGCTGCTAAGCTTTCAGATCCTTTAAAGTTCAGCCAGTTTATTTAATCTGGCATCAATTCAAAAGATCTAAAATCTGTTTGGATGTCATCTGTTGTGAAGGAAGCATCTGCTCAATTTTGTAAATGAACAAATCCAAAATTCTTATCCCTCTACTTAAAGTGATTGTGATGAGATGTCATGATGAATGGGCTCACAAGACTGACGGCAAACATTACATTTGATGAGGAGGCTATTTTCTTATCTTCTGGTTTCTCCCTAGAGTTAGCCATCACTTGTTCATGAATTAGACGTCAGGATGGCATTTCAAACTACTGCTTCAACATGCTGTGCAATTGATGCCAACATTTGTTTTAAATGTATTTTATTCCAAACATGTATAAAACAGCAACAAATAAAATACACACTGCACAAAATCAGTCCACAGTTTTTACCATTTTTCCACTTTTATCCCCTCCCCTTTTCCCCGCCACCTCCTCCCCTCCGTGATGAATGATTCCTCAAACAGCGTCATGAAGAAGCCCCACTGAATCTCAAAGTCCTCCGCTGACACCCTGAACTCAAACTTAATCTTCTCCAACTTGAGAAAGTCGTACAAATCCCCCAGCCAAGCTGCCACACCCAGCAGCGTATCTGACCTCCAATTTAACAGGATCCTTCTCCGGGCAATTAGAGAGGTGAAGACCACAACATCGGCTCCCTTCCCCTCCATCGCCAACGGCTCAATCGCCAGTGCAGGCAGCAGCAGAGACAACGGACACTCCTGCCTTATTCTCAGCCCAAATCTTGGTGAACTCACCTTATTTGTAAATACACTTGCCACCGGACATACAGACAAACCCAAACTTGCCCAAAATTTCAAATAGATCAAAGGTCTTTCTCTGTATCCATAAAAACATTAACCCACGGCACCATCCCCCATGGCGAAGTCATACCACATTTAACAGCCTCCTGATATTGCTAGAGAGCTGTCGGCCCTTTAAAAAACCCGTTTGATCCTCATAGACGACCCCTGGCCCACATCCTTTCACCGTCCATGCCAACAACTTAGCTAGACTTCACATCTGTGTTCAACAAAGAAATGGGCCTGCACGACCCACACTCCAGTGGATCCTTCCCCTTCTTCAGGATTAGTGTAATCGACACCTGTGTCAACATCTCTGGCAACTCCCCCTTCTCCAACGCATCACTAAACATCCCCAACAAATGAGGTGCCAACTCTACCACAAAAGCCTTATAAAACTCCACCGGGTAACCGGCTGGTTCCAGGGCTTTCCCCGACTGCATTCCGCTGACCAGTCACCTCCCTCAACCCCAATGGCCCCTCCATTGCCTGCCTCTTCTCTTCCTCCAACCTTGGGAACTTTAACCCATCCAAAAAACGCCCCTTATTTCCTTCTCTATCCTCTCGGCCCTTTACAGCTTCTCATAATACCCCCTGAACACCTAATGTATCCTCCCTGACACTGACACCACCTACCCCTTCTCTGTCTGCACCCTTAGAATTTCCGAAGACGCCGCCTCCTCCGCAGCTGGTGGGCTAGCATATGGCAATTCAACAGTGGGAACCCCCGAGTATCTCTTGTCTACCTCGACTATATCGTTCAGCAACTGTCCATGCTCCTCCCTCCTCCTCCTATCCCTGCGCGCCTTGAATGAAATAATCTCCCCTCGAACCAATATATCTAACAAACATGACAACTAACCACTGCCTTCACTGCCTCCCAGAATGTGGCCATTGATACCTTCCTGTTCCGATTAATCTCCATGTAATTCCCAATCGCCAGTTTCACCTTTTCACAAAACCCCTTGGGCGCGATTCTCCGCTCCCGCGCCGGTTGGGAGAATCGCCTGGCGCGCCATTTTTCCACGTGACGCCGGTCCGACACCCTGCAAGCGTCGTCCAAGCGCTTGGCCTTCATCCAAGCAGCGAGAACGGCCCTGTCGTGTTCTGCGGGGCGCAGGCCGGAGAATCGCCCGAGACACCCAAAATGACAATTCTCCGGTATCCCCGCTATTCTCCGGCCCGAATGGGCCGAGCGGCCTGCCCAATATGATGGGTTCCCACCGGCGCCGTTCACACCTGGTCGCTGCTGGCGGGAACAGTGCAGGAACGCTGGGGGGACAGCCTGTGGGGAGGGGGGGGGCGGGGAGGGGGGTTCCTGCACCGGGGAAGGGGGCTGTCTGGCCCGCGATCGGTTCCCAGCGATCGGCGGGCCGGCCTCTCTGAAGGAGGACCTCCTTTCCTCCGCGCCCCGCAAGATCCATCTGACATCTTCTTGCGGGGTGGCCTCGGGGAGGACTGCAACCACGCATGTGCGGGTTGGTGCCGGGCGGGTGATGCCAGTTACGCGGCACTGGCCGTGTCATTTACACGGCGCCGCTTTTACGTGGCGCCAGTGCCCGGCACGTGCTGACGACACTGCTTTCGTGACACGCCCCCCCGAGTTCTTCGCGGTCCCGCTCCTAGCTCATTTTCGGGCCTTGAATCGATCGCGCCGTCGTGAAACTCGATGCAGTTCACGAGCACTTAGTCGCGGGAGCGGAGAATCGCGCCCCTTATCTGCCAAAAGACACAAATCTAGCCCGCAGGGGCTGGTTTAGCACAGTGAGCTAAATAGCTGGCTTTTAAATCAGACCAAGGCAGACCAGCAGCACAGTTCAATTCCCGTACCAGCCTCCCCAAACAGGCGCTGGAATGTGGCGACTATGGGCTTTTCACAGTAACTTCATTTGAAGCCTACTTGTGACAATAAGCGGTTTTCATTTTCAAAGTGCCCAAACCAACACCTTCAAGCGAGAGTGCCCTGTGTGTGACCATTCACTCCATGGCTGCCACCGGGTGTCCCTAATGCCAACATTTTAAGAACCATGCAGGCATGCCATTGAAACTACAGAATGAAGCTACTCACAAGACCTTTTCCACTTATTTCTGCCTAGGAATCCTAGAGGGGCAGTTTAGAAGCAGCAATGTGGAGAGATGAGGACGACAGAAAGCTCACAAGTAGCTATTGCAACCATGGAAGCTTACAGGACAGAAGAAGCCATTTCAGGGGACGCAGTGGCATAGTGATATGGTCACTGGAATAGCAATGCAGAGACCCAGGGTTAAGCTCCAGGGACCCAGATTCAGATCCCAACTTGAGATGGTGAAATATAAATTTGCTAAAAAAAAAATCTGGAATTAAAAATCTAATGACAACCATGAAACCATTGTCAATCGCTGTAAAAAGGGAGGAAATCTGCCATCATTATCCGGTCTGGCCTACATGTGATTCCAGACCAACAGCTCTGTGGTTGACTCTTAAAAATTCCCTCTCGCGTCAAAGAGTTTTACAGCATAGACAGAGGCCCTTCGGCCCATCGAGTCTGTGCTGACCATCAGGCACCTACCTATTCTATTCCCATTTTCCAGCACTTGGTCCGAAGCCTTGTATGCAATGACATTTCAAGTGCTGACCAAATGGTGACAATATAGGCCTCCACGTCCGGCCCCTCCAGCCCCTCCGGGAGGCCCAGAATCCGCAGATTCTTCCGCCTCGACCGATTTTCCATCTCCTCGAACCGCTCCTGCCATTTCTTGTGGAGTGCCTCGTGCGCCTCCACCTTTACCGCCAGGACTAAGATCTCGTCCTCATTGTCAGAGATCTTTTGTTGAGCCTCTCGGATCACCACCCCCTGGGCTGTCTGTGTCTCCAGCAGCTTATCAATAGAAGCCTTCATCGGCTCTAGCAGGTCCGTTTTAATCTCTCTGAGGCAGCGCTGGACACCCTCCTGTTGCTCCTCCGCCCACTGCCTCCACGCTGCCTGGTCTCCACCCGCGGCCATTTTGTCCTTCTTCCCTCCCTTCTTCTGGTCCACCACCTTTTTTGTCACCCCGCTCATAGTTAAAGCCATATACTGATGGGGAGTTATTATTAACTCCTTCCCACACCGGGAAACATCGAAAAAGTGCCCTTGGGGGCCCTGAAAAGAGCCCAAAAGTCTTGAGAGGGAATCCTTTTGGCAGTGTTCGCTTCACCAATCTGCCCCAAAATGTCTGTGGAAACTCCTGAAAAAGGTCGAAGAGTCCGTTCCAGATGGGAGCTGCCGAATGCGTCACCTACTCCTCCATGGCCGCCACCGGAAGCCTCGTCCCCGCTTCTTCAGTGGCCTTGGTGAGATCTTTTCACAGTTGTTCCCTCTGCTGTTAGAATTCACTTTTGATAAAGGCCCTCAGGTCAGTTTGCAGCTTTAAGCTTGCCCTTCCCCCGCCTGCATGCTGGAAGAGGCCCTGTTTATCTTGTTGCAGCCAAATCTTTTACTGTTTCTGCCGGGTCTGGTAGCCAAAAGACATAACATTCCTGGGGGACACTGTGAGGGGAATGTTGCAGTCTTCTTGCCACACCGGGAAATGGCAAACAAATGCCGTGGGGGCCCTGTAAAAGAGCCCAAAAGTCTCTTCCAAGCGGGAGCTACCGAATATGCGACCTAGCTCTGCATAGCCGCACCCGGAAGTCGCACCCAGGAGCCTTTTCTAATCCCACCAGCCTGCACCCGGTCCATAGCCCTGCAGTTTACAATACTTAAGGTGCAGATCCAGATACTTTTTTAAAGAGTTTTGGGTCTCTGCCTCCACCACCAACTCAGGCAGTGAATTCCAGACTCCCACTGCCCTCTGTGTAAAAAAAAGTTTCCCCTCATGTCCCCGCTACACCTTCTGCCACTTAGCTTGAATCTATGTCTCCTAGTTCTAGAATTATCCACCAAGGGAACAATTTTATCTTTTCCACCATATCTCTTCCTCTCCTGAAACCATTTGGCTATAGGTGTTGCACATGCCTTCCTGCCTCGCCAGACCAGTATTTCTTCCCTGCTCCCTCACCTTAATTGTCCTTGGCCCTCTTGACAACCCCATTATCCTTCATCTTGGCATCTGGCAAGACATTCCCTCTTTGCAGCATGTTACGTTACCCTGAGCAAGTGCATGGTCAATTAAAGCCCCACCCTCGGAGTCACATCGCAAGTGAATGAACCAATAATCCTTATAAAAATTCGCGAAATCTTTGGCCCTCAGCAGCCCAATAATTAGTCACCAGTTTTGTAAGTTGAAACACAATTACTGTTTATTTATAACCAGAATAGTGATGAAATATGCAGTAAATGCAACTGAATAACAAGTTAACCTACTACCCTCTTTAACTGTCCCACTCTCTACCCACACGCACAAGACAGACAAGTGCAGAGTGGTGAAAGGGGTGAACATAATAAAGATAAAGGTCAAAAGATTACAGTCTTTGCTTCCAATGATGGTTCTGCAACAGGCTTTTCTCACCGTATGCTGGTTGATCAAAGCCTCCGGTTTACAACCTGTAACAATCTTTGCTGTTGTTCAAAAATGTATTACAGCTTTTCCCTGGCTTCACATCAGACTCTCCTTTTAGTTTGTGATATATTTCCAAACACCAGTCGAAAACAGCAGTTTTTTGGAATCTACTTGTTTGAATTAAAGGTGATTTACAGGCTGCTTTGCCTTTAATGACAGGTCCATTCAACATCCATGTATCAAAAATGTAATGCCAACAATAAAAGAATGTGGTAAACAAGGGAATAGAAAGAGAATAAACAAAAAGGAACAGGAAAGACCCTTATAAGCACATGGTTGTGTTGGGCACAGGAAGCTACAATGATCCATGAGCTTGGGGAGTGTACGAGGGAATGCCACCTGACTTGTCCAGACATCTTCAAGATGTCAATAATCTGTTTTCTCAGTTATCGTGCTGAGGCATGAGCAACTTTATACCTTCCCTCAGAGGCAGTTTCTGAACACTGGACAAGAGTTATTAGCCACGTCTTTAGTGGGTAGACTTTGTCCTGGAATATCAACCCTGGATGTGCTTAGATCCTTCAAAGATATGTGGGGCCCGCAATTGACTCAAGGGGTGGGATTCTATGATCCTGAGACTAAGTGTTGACATCATCGGGAACGCTATCGTGTTTCTCGACGGCATCAATGGCCTCAGGAGCAGCAATTCTGGCCCCTATAGGGGGAGCACGGCACTGGAGCGGTTCATGCTGCTTCAGCTGCTGATCCCGGCGTCAAATGGGTGCCGCAGGATCCGCGCGTTCGTAGTGGCACCGGCGCCAACGCACTCATGCGCAGTGGCTTCTTTCAACGCACTGGCCCCGACGCAACATGGCTCAAGACTACAGGGGCCGGCGCGGAAGAAAGGAGGCCCCCAGCCAGAGAGGCCGGCCCGCCGATCTGTGGGCCCCGATCGTGGGCCAGGCCACATAGGAGGCCCCCCTCGGGTTCCCAGTGTAGCCCTAGAAGGAGTCTCTTGTACAGAAGGTCAGAACAGTGGTAATTTTGTGAGCCACTTGCAATAGATGACCTCCCAGACCCTGCGACTTCAACTCATCCTGGAGAATGAGCCACCAGATCCCTCGACTTGAGGAGACGTCGATGTCACTGTCCCTTTCTCATCTTGAGGTACGAGAAGCGTCCTCTGTGCATCCTTGGTCTGTCGAGATGCCAATGCTCAATGGCTGTTATCCTCAACTTCTGGAATCTTGCTCATCAAGGTGAGTCTCTTCCCATTGACCAGCATGGCGTCGCCTTCCCCTGCCTTTGCTGCAGTCTGTATTCCAGGATGAACTGGCCCATCCATCGCTCATAAATATTTCTGCAGAAATATTGGACAGAAACATGAGCGAGCATGTCACTGCCTACTGAGAGGCGGTTGCGCCAATGGGTTATTTCCATTCCAGCCACTGCATTCTCACTTAGTACCTGAGCTGCCAGGACAAAGACAGTCACTCCAACCTTAGGCATCTAAATTGTGCACCTTGCCACAGAACTGTCTGTCTTTTCTGGCCCAACCAGCATTTGTACTTTTGCACAGGACTGTCTTTCCATCCTGACCCCAGTACATTTCCCCCAACCTGCCCCGCTAAACCACCATTAAAGTCAGGAGCGGACAATTGCATTGTTTTTATGCCGGCAGAAAAACGACCTTATGTCTTCCTTTACGTTTTCTGGATCTTTCCACTATTGTTCCCTCCGCTGGTAGGATTGGAAAATCTCAGCCTTTGAGTTTTCTTCACAACTTGATTTTCTTCCTATCAAATCTGGCTAACATACAGAGGGATCTGGGAGGAGAGGTCCACAGTTCCCTAAAAGTGGCAACGCAGGTGGCCAAAGTGATTAAGAAGGCAGTGCATTGAGTACAGGAGTTGGGAAATCATGTTGCAGTTGTATGAAGCATTGATTAGGCCGCATTTGGAGTGTTGCATGCAGTACTGTTCACCATATTATCAGAAGGACGTGGAAGCTTTGGAGAAAGTGTAAAGAAGGTTCACTAGTATGTTCCTGATCTCGAGGGTGTTGGCTATGAGGAGAGGTTGAACAAACTGGGATTGTTTTTACTGGAATGACGGAGGCTGAGGGGGAGACCTGATAAAGGTTTACAAAATTGTGAGAGGCATAGACAGGGTGGAGAGTCAGCGGCTTTTTCCAAGGGTGGAAGTGTGAATTACAAGGGGCATAGATTCAAGGTGAGATGGGGAAAGTTTGAGGAAGATGTGCAGAGTAAGGTTTTCACACAGAAAGTGGTGGGTGCCTGGAACGTGCTGCTGCCAGAGGATGTGGTGGAAACAGGCACATTGGCAACATTTAAGAGGCATCTGTATGGGTACATGAATAGGGAGGAAATAGAGGGAATTGGACCGAGTAAGGGCAGAAAGCTTTATTTTTAGTTACAGCTTCATGATCAGCACAGGCTTGGAGGGCCAAAGAGCCTGTCCCTGTGCTGTACTTTGCTTTGTTCCAGTACAATCTGGTTCAAAACTCAAGTCATTAGTATTGATTGTAAATCATTGAGGCTGTAGCAGTGTTTAAAAATGTGCAGGTTAGGTGGGGTTACAGGGATAGGGCGGGGGAGTGGACCGAGATAAGGTACTCCATTAAATGGTTGTGGCAAACTCATTGGGCCGAATGGCCTCTTTCTGCACATAGTTGAAAAATGATTTCAAAATCAAATTGAATGGTCATCAACTTGTAGGACAACAGCGATAGAATGAGGGATTGGGGCTGGCTGCATTGCTGAATGAAGAGCTGGCATAGAGTTGATGGGCAGAATAGCCTCTTCGTGTGCCAGAAATGACTCAAAAGGTTGGATTCTCCATTCCCCCATGCCGTGTTTCTCGGCGGCGCGCCATTCGCTGGCGGCGGGATTCCCTATTTCCACCAATTATCAATATAATTTTCTATTGCTGCCACCCCACGCTGCCGGGAAACTCATGGGCGGAGTGCGCTGCCGGTGGGAAAGGAGAATCCCGATGACGGAGAATTCCAGCCAATATCTCAAATGTAATTGACTGAATTTCAATTTCGAATGAATTATGTATTTTCCTGCAAATACTGGGCGGGAGTCTCTGAAATGGAGACAGAGTGTTCGCGCCGTCGTGAACGCCGTTGAGGTTCACGACGGCGCGAATCAGCCCCTAATCCGACCGATTCAGGGCCTGAAAATGGGCTAGGAGCGGCGCCGCGTAATTTACGCGGGCCAGGCCTTGGCGCCACGTAAAAGCGGCGCAGCATACATGACGCAGCCGGTGCCGCATAACTGCCGTCACCCGCGCAATACGGAACTCGCCGTTTTGGGCAGGCCGCTCGGCCCATCCGGCACTGAGATATACGGGGGTACCGGTGAATCGCCATTTTGGCTGTCTCGGGCGATTCACTGGACCGCGCCGCGCAAAACGCGATTGTGCCGATCTGGCCGCTTCCGTGAATCGTGGGAGGGCGTCGGACCGGCGTCGCAGGAAAATTTGGCGACCCAGGCGATTCTCTGAAATGGCGTGGGGGCAGAGAATCGCGCCCACTGTTTCTGGCAGGACATTTCGCAGAAAATAAAATTCTCCTAATTTCTCCTTTCATTTTTAAATTGATGGGAATATAGATTTTGTACAGACTTTTCCATTATTAGTTCAGTGGGAGATAAGTGAAAACTTTGTTCACTAATATATCTGTCAAAGGTATAGGAGGAGTTAAGGAGACCGCAATGAAAATGTCACATGATGCTTTACGTTACTCATGCGTGCTATAGTTCTTTAAGCTGATTTACCCCTGACAATAATGAATACCTCCAAATGATTTATTCTTATCTCTTTGTTTGATGAAGAGTCCAGTTGTTTCTTGCTTCTTCATGATGAAAATTTGTGATACCGTCACAGTGAATCTCTTGGGCACCTTTCCCATGGCCTTAACTTATAGCAGGGTACTCATCACTCTGTGCAATGGGGAACAATTCTTGTGTACACTGAAAATAGATATTTTAAAATTGAGCTTTCCGAGCACCTGATTTAAAATGGAGAATTGTGGCTGGGAGTGCGCAATTTCAACTTCTGTGCTCCTAAAATATTGGCCGGGGTTATCCGATCTGAGTTTACCCCGCAACACGGCGAGCGAGAATGAAGAATTTGGCACTCAGCCAAAACTTCATTCATTGCAGCGGGATCCTGCCAGCAAAATGGACGAGAATTACAGCTACCGAAAATTGATATCGGCACGATTTAATCACAGCATTGCGCCCAACGCATTCATCTACCATCAGGTATGAGTAACATTGAAGTAGCCAGCTGTGAAACTCACCACATTGTTTATAAACAATATTTGATTGACAGCTCCTGGACCACATCAAATAGAGTTGAGTGCTTTCTGTTAGTTTCACAGCAGATCACTGGTGAGTTTTGAAGCAGTGCTTTTTTCAGAGATTTTTAATTCGGGTGTCTCTGGAGGGGTCTCTTTAATGGGGGCTCTCTTTAATTAGGGGGTTTCTGGTGGTGGGGGCTGGGGTGGTGAGGAAGGGTGGGTCACCCCTGTACTGGGGGGAGGGGGGGTGTTGCCCAGAAAATCCAGGGTGTGTGTGGATGGCTCAATTGTCTTGTGGGGTGACCCAGCTACCGACCTTGCAATCGGGCCACCCACTAAAAATGGCTGGTAATGCTCTGGGGACCCCGGTTCAAATCCCAGCAGGGCAGATGGTGAAATTTGAATTGAATAAAAGAAATCTGGAATTTAAAGTCTTATGATGACCATGAAACCATTGCCAATTGTTGTAAAAACTCATCTGATTCACTAATGTTCCTTGATGGAAGGAAATCTGTCATCCTTACCTGGTCTAGTCTACATGGGGTGGCACGTTAGCACAGTGGTTAGCACTGTTGCTCCACAGCTCCAGAGTCCCAGGTTCGATTCCCGGATTGGGTTACTGTCTGTGTCGAGTCTGCACTTTCTCCCTGTGTCTGCGTGGGTTTCCTCCATGTGCTCCTGTTTCCTCCCACAAGTCCAGAAAGATGTGCTGTTAGGTAATTTGGACATTCCGAATTCTCCCTCTTTGTACCCGAACAGACGCAGGAATGTGGCGACTAGGGGCTTTCGACAGTAACTTCATTGCAGTGTTAATGTAAGCCTATTTGTGACAATAAAGATTATTATTATGTGACTCCACACTGACAGCAATGTGGTTGACTTTTAAAATGTCCTCAGGGATGGGCAATAAATGATGACCCAGTGACGCTCACATCCCATGAACGAATAAAGAAGAAAAAATATTTACATTGCCACAAGACTGATTGACCGAAAGAAAGGCTGTGGACCTTAAAAACAAAACTTGGCCAAGCAGCATTAATTGGTTCTTAGCTGAGTCCAAATGACTTTGATACCTTTTTTTCGAGCAATCCATTCCAGTTGTTGATTTGTGTGCAGAAAATACTTTTGGACATCAGTCCTGAATTGTCCACTTGTCCTGCTGCATTGGCAATACTGGAGGTCTAGTTTGACAGCTTTGATGAAGGGCATGGAATGTGCAATTTCATACATGGTGTTCTTTCGGCAATGTTGCTGCTGCTAAAGATTATTGAATAGAGTGAGGTCAGCAGATGTTAATAAAGACTGCTATTCAAATCAAAAGCACTTTAATTGTAGTTTTTTTGAGGTTTCAAAATATAGAGGTTGGTGCAGAACAAACCTCAAATCTTAAAGGGTGAATATAGATTTTTTATGTAAGGTGCAGATAGTGCAGGATATTTTTAACTGGATATCTATTAAGTGACATTACTGGCAGAAAATCTATTTTATGTTCAGGATTCCATTTTGTAATTAAGTCAGCGTTTGCAGAATCTGTAGAATGTCAAAAAATTTGCTCATATCTCCAAGGATAGTGCTAATTGTTGTAATTATTATATCTCCTAAAAAGAGTTTCAATCCTTTTAATAGATATATTGGTTAGTTTATATGTTTACATTTTCTCTAATTTTCAGGGTAACTTTGTCATCAGACCCACTCTCTGGATGTTGAACTGATAAAAATGAATGTAAAAAGAGTGATGGTCATGGAGGAGCTAATGTATTCACCAAGGATAAAAACTTAGACCATTTTAGGGAATTGAGGGACACCCCACCACCCCACTAAGATTCAATAAAAGTAAATTTATCAGAAGATTAGGCAAAGAAATTATCCCTGCAATAGAATGTTCAAGCACTGTTGAAAGTAGATACCGCGTTGAGGTGTGTCCCAGGATGCACATCAAAGGTGGAGACAGCCTGCTGCTCACCACGTCCCATGGCCTTCGATGCCCCTGATGGGTGTCCTCTTGGGGATCTGGGGCAGGAGGACCCCGGTGCACTGCCAGTGGCCCATGCCCTGCCATGCCACCCTGACTGGGACACGCTGCCAAGAACCTCAGCCAGGACCATCACCGACTGAGCCACGCCTTGGACACCGACGTGCTGCCGACGTGAGGCACCAGGCTCTCCACTGTGGTCTCCACCCTAGCAGTGTTGGCCTCGGTGCCACGCATTGCTGGCGCCGTCTCCTGCGCCCGTAGCCTCTGGGACTCCTCCATTCAGCTATGGACCTGCTGGAGGGTCGCTGACACCCCCTCTGAATATCACGCCACACCCTATCGACTATCAACTCCAGGTAAACCTGGGGCAACATGGTGGTGCAGTGGTTAGCACTGCTGCCTTATGGCGCCGAGGTCCCAGATTCGATCCCAGCTCTGGGTCACTGTCCGTGTGGAGTTTACACATTCTCCCCGTGTTTGCATGGGTTTCGCCCCCACAACCCAAAGATGTGCAATGTAGGTGGATTGATCATGCTAAATTGGCCCTTAATTGGAAAAAATGAATTGGGTACTGCTGGGTCCTGAAATCCAGCAGACCTCCGACTGCTGTCTCGCCTGGATGTTCCTCCCTCCATCTGATGCACATCAGGAACAGTGTGGTACTCACCAGAGCATACCCCAGAAGCCTGTCCACTAAAATTGTCTGCTGAGGAGTGTGTCTCTGTGCTGGTGAAGGGTGGGGATGACAGCTGTGCCGTGAAGATGGTGGCATCCTCGGAGCTCTCCTCCGAGGTGATCTCTTAGAGCAGATAAACACGTGGCTAAACAGCTGGTGTAGGAGGGAGGGTTTCCATTATCTGGACCACTGGGAGCTCTTCCGGGGCAGGTGTGACCTGTATAAGAAGGACGGGTTGCATCTAAACCGGAGAGGCATAAATATCCTGGCCGCGAGGTTTGCTAGTGTCACACGGGAGGGTTTAAACTAGTATGGCAGGGGGGAGGGCACGGGAGCAATAAGTCAGAAGGTGAGAGCATTGAGGGAGAACTAGGGAATAGGGACAGTGTGGCTCTGAGGCAGAGCAGACGGGGAGATGTTGCTGAACACAGCGGGTCTGGTGGCCTGAAGTGCATATGTTTTAATGCAAGGAGCATTACGGGTAAGGCAGATGAACTTAGAGCTTGGATTACTACTTGGAACTATGATGTTGTTGCCATTACAGAGACCTGGTTGAGGGAAGGGCAGGATTGGCAGCTAAACGTTCCAGGATTTAGATGTTTCAGGCGGGATAGAGGGGGATGTAAAAGGGGGGGTGGAGTTGCGCTACTTGTTCGGGAGAATATCACAGCTATACTGCGAGAGGACACCTCAGAGGGCAGTGAGGCTATATGGGTAGAGATCAGGAATAAGAAGGGTGCAGTCACAATGTTGGAGGTATACTACAGGCCTCCCAACAGCCAGCGGGAGATAGAGGAGCAGATAGGTAGACAGATTTTGGAAAAGAGTAAAAACAACAGGGTTGTGGTGATGGGAGACTTCAACTTCCCCAATATTGACTGGGACTCTCTTAGTGCCAGGGGCTTAGACGGGGCGGAGTTTGTAAGGAGCATCCAGGAGGGCTTCTTAAAACAATATGTAAACAGTCCAACTAGGGAAGGGGCGGTACTGGACCTGGTATTGGGGAATGAGCCCGGCCAGGTGGTAGATGTTTCAGTAGGGGAGCATTTCGGTAACAGTGACCACAATTCAGTAAGTTTTAAAGTACTGGTGGACAAGGATAAGAGTGGTCCGAGGATGAATGTGCTAAATTGGGGGAAGGCTAATTATAACAATATTAGGCGGGAACTGAAGAACATAGATTGGGGGCGGATGTTTGAGGGCAAATCAACATCTGACATGTGGGAGGCTTTCAAGTGTCAGTTGAAAGGAATACAGGACCGGCATGTTCCTGTGAGGAAGAAAGATAAATACGGCAATTTTCGGGAACCTTGGATGACGAGTGATATTGTAGGCCTCGTCAAAAAGAAAAAGGAGGCACTTGTCAGGGCTAAAAGGCTGGGAACAGACGAAGCGTGTGTGGCATATAAGGAAAGTAGGAAGGAACTTAAGCAAGGAGTCAGGAGGGCTAGAAGGGGTCACGAAAAGTCATTAGCAAATAGGGTTAAGGAAAATCCCAAGGCTTTTTACATGTACATAAAAAGCAAGAGGGTAGCCAGGGAAAGGGTTGGCCCACTGAAGGATAGGCAAGGGAATCTTATGTGTGGAGCCAGAGGAAATGGGCGAGGTACTAAATGAATACTTTGCATCAGTATTCACCAAAGAGAAGGAATTGGTAGATGTTGAGTCTGGAGAAGGGGGTGTAGATAGCCTGGGTCACATTGTGATCCAAAAAGACGAGGTCTTTTTCAATTCTGGTCGCCACACTACCAGAAGGATGTGGAGGCTTTAGAGAGGGTGCAGAAGAGATTTACCAGAATGTTGCCTCGTATGGAGGGCATAAGCTATGAGGAGCGATTGAATAAACTCGGTTTGTTCTCACTGGAACGAAGGAGGTTGAGGGGCGACCTGATAGAGGTATACAAAATTATGAGGGGCATAGACAGAGTGGATAGTCAGAGGCTTTTCCCCAGGGTAGAGGGGTCAATTACTAGGGGGCATAGGTTTAAGGTGAGAGGGGCAAGGTTTAGAGTAGATGTACGAGGCAAGTTTTTTATGCAGAGGGTAGTGGGTGCCTGGAACTCACTACCGGAGGAGGTAGTGGAAGCAGGGACGATAGGGACATTTAAGGGGCATCTTGACAAATATATGAATAGGATGGGAATAGAAGGATACGGACCCAGGAAGTGTAGAAGATTGTAGTTTAGTCGGGCAGTATGGTCGGCACGGGCTTGGAGGGCCGAAGGGCCTGTTCCTGTGCTGTACATTTCTTTGTTCTTTGTTGTTCTTGGGAGGCCGGAGGGGACCAGCCCTGCTGGGCCAGCGCTGTTGGTTGCAGGTCCTGTGGGTGAATGGACATGTGGTCAGTGGGAGGGATGGGTCAGTCTGTATGGCATTAACAACTCACATTTGACAGTACATAGTGTGGGGCCGGTGGATCTTCATCTCTGTGCCATGGGCCGATTTCTACCGTGGACACTGATCTGTCCTCGGCCACCCCCGTGATCTCCAGGACCATTCCTTATAGAGAGTGAGAACTCTGATATCTGGCACCGCGCCGCTCATCTGGGCCCTCTCCCATCGGTTGTGGGCCAGATTCTCCTGCGGGGACACAGAGGGGGCATCACCAGCTGCATACATTATTCATTGCAGGTGGGGGTGTGAGAGTGCTTGGGAGTGGGGAAGGAGGCTTGGGGAGGGGTTGGGGAGTTAAGCCTTTTGGGGGCGGTGGGGATATGGGTGGGCTGGGGCATGGAATGGTGCTGGGCGGGGGCGATGCCAGGCGCATTCTCTTGCGGGGGTGGGGAGGGGGCAGGGGTCTGATGCCAATTCCCCATGCGGCCCAGTAGAGGTCATTGACTTTCTTATGGCACTGGGATAGCAGTCCTCCTGGTCACACTCCCTCAGCTGATGGCTGCAGCCACTTCCTCCCAGGTGGCACTGGCTGCCCTGTGGCTGACCCTCGATGGAAAATGGCATCCATGGGGCCTCGACCGCTTCAAGTAGTCTGCCCAGGTCTGCAACCCCGAATTGTGACTGCGAGCTGAGTGGGGTTGGCGGTGCAAGAGCACTTTAAGTGCTGCTCTCCCTTGTTAGCAGAGAGCTGGTGAGTGCAGTCTTGGCGAATCAGCCGGCGGGACCATCATTTGCGGCACAAAGTCTGTGGCGCCTTGTTAATGTTTTACAGCGGTGAAGACCTCGCCGGGTCGAGTTAGAAAGCTCGTAGCAGTTTCCGCTCGCTACCACACTCAGAAACGTTTTCTTAAAATTGCGTCCAATATTTCAGCTAAGAAAGGGACATATCCTGTTAGGCATCTTAACTGCCTTCCTTGCTACTTTCAAGGATCTACGTGTAGTGATTTGCACGTCTGCATGTATACAAGGGGTTAATGTAAATACACCACAACTAAGTAATCACTAGAGGGAGCACCAGAGAGGTATAAAATTGACGGGATCCAGGATCTCACTCTTCATAGGAACGGCAGCTCGCTCAGATGTAATATCTAGTATAAGCTCTGGAGAGAGAACGATCTTACTCGATAAAGCATTCACTTCCACTGGAAGACAACGAGCTTCATTCGGACATAAGAAATAATATATACACTACGGACATGCACGTGAATGACATTTTCCAGTATTAGAACATTTTATGGTGTATTCCTTTATCTTGTGCATTCCTTTGCCTAACTGGATACTCTTCCAGATTGAATACCATTTGCAACTTTTCTTCCCATTGGATCAGTTCCTTGATAGTTTTCTCCATCCTACAGATCTTTTTGCTTACTCTCAGCTGCACAATATTTTATATCTTCTGCAAACTTCTTCATCATACCTAGTTTAAATCATAATACATACCACAAAATAAAAGGGATCTCGTACTGACTCATATGGAACCTGAGTGAAAATCTTCTTCCAGTTACAAAAGTCAGCAGTTAGCTATTAACCTTTATTTCCTGCTAGTGAGCTTATTTTGGATCCCACTTGCCACTTTTGCTTGTATCCCCTTGTGTTTACTTTTCAGATTAGTCAGGCATGTGGAATCTTGTCAAAAGTCTTAAGAAATTCCATGTACACTTGCTTAAATTACTTAGGGTCATTATGACTCAAAAGGTGTCCATTTGGCCCACCGAGTCTATGCAAGTCTCTTTAGAGCTAACCAATGAATCCCATTCCCTCACTTTATCCTGCTAGACATGCACATTTCTTTCCCTCAAGTTCATATTCAGTTTCCTTTTGAAATAATTTATCATTTTGACTTCTACCATGCTCATAGGCAAAATGTTCAAGGTCATTGACACATTGCCCCATACATTTCTTGTGTTAAACCTGGAACAATCCCAGCTTCTCCAACCTAACCTTGTTGCTAAATTCCTTGGAACCTCTGCAGCCTCTCAAAAATCTTCATATTCTCCCTGAAGTATGGTGACCAGAACTGGGCACAACACTCTACTTGTGGCCTAGCCAGGGTTTTGTAAGTATTCAGCATATTACCTCAATCAACTTAATCAGGCACAACCTTCTCATAATAAATTGATGTTAATTGTACTTGATTAATCTCCAAAATGACAATTAATATTATTCCTCCCAGAAGACTTTCCAATAAGTTGCCTGCCACCTTAGGTTAGGCTGATTGGCCTGTAATTACTCAGTATATCTGTTTCTCCCTTTTGAAATATTGGTCCGCCACTAACAATCTCCCAGTCTACCAACACCATACCCATTTCCAGATCGGATTTCTTTCTTTGCTGCTTCTAACAGGATTTATTTAATCCTGGTATGTTGATTTATCTACTTTCAAAGATGCCATCCTCTTCAATATTTCTTGCTCACTATATCCAATATTCCACACTCCGCCTGCTTAACAACAATGTCAGAATCTTCCTCCCATTTCATGAAGACAGGCATACAGGGCGGGATTTATACCATTGAGGCGGGATGCTTGAGTTGGGGAATTTCATGACTGGTCAGATATGTCTCCTTTAAAAGAGATGGGGGCGGGTTGGAGTTGAGGCCATCACATGCGAAGGCAGTTTGGAAGGTGAATGCCAAGACAAGCTTGGTTAAAGACCCGCCTCAGTTCCCTGATACTTTGCCGAATTTGTGTTAAAGGCGGTTCTGCCCTATAGCTCCCAGGCCTCACAACAGCCCCCAGTTCACTCCCCATGTCACCTCCACATTCCTCCAATAACCCTTCCATGTGCTCCAGAACCACTTCTGTTCCCTCTTTGCCATCTCCATTCTCCCTTTCCCCTTCCATGGTTCACCTGCTTCGTCCATGCTGTTACGACCAACTGGGCAAATGCACGGTCAATTCCTGCCCCACAGGACCCGAAGTAAAGGGCAGCACATTAGCATAGTGGTTAGCACAATTGCTTCACAGCTCCAGGGTCCCAGGTTCGATTCCCAGCTTGGGTCACTGTCTGTGCGGAGTCTGCACGTTCTCCCCGTGAGCAAACTCAGCTGGACCCAGCTAGGATGGTCTTTTGAAGGATCGGTGTAGCCGAATTGCTTCCTTCTGCACTGTAGGGATTTTAAGATTCCATGACATGGAGTGATTGAAGCCACTGGCTGGATTGCTGATGAGCATCTTCTGGCAACAACATTCATTCAGCGCTTCCAGGCTGTAGGGTTTCCACTTTAACTTTTATTACCTGGACCTTCACTCAAAGGAACAGCCTCAGGCCAGTTTGATTATTAAGACTCTCAGTCTCACCTTCTCCCCAGCTCCAGCTTGTGTTTTAAACTTAACTCGTTGCCAGTCACAACATAATGTACCCCAGCTTAATGAGGTAAAACAGAGTTTCCATGTGATTTCAGAGAGGTCCGTTAATATTTCAGGGAGAGAAACTCCAACTCTGCCTTCAGGAATTAAACACTCACAGGCTGGATCGAGATGAAAAGCTGGTTGGCTCCTTTTTCCTGCAGATTGCTCCAACAGAATTGTTGTTCTGCTACTGGATTTCTAAAACCTGAAAGCAAGATGAATCCTCCTCTGCAGAACATTGTTTTTTATTTGTTCATGGGACATGGGCGTCGCTGGTTGCCAGCACTTATGCCCATCCCTAATTGTCCTTGAGGGAGCAGTTAAGCGTCAACCACATTACTGTGGGTCTGGAGTCACATGTAGACCAGACCAGGTAAGGACTGTAGATTTCCTTCCCTAAAGATTATGAGTGAACCAGATGTTTTTTTACGATAATCAACAATGATTTCATGGTCAGGTAGGGCAGTAGATGTTGTCTATATGGACTTCAGTAAGGCCTTTGACAAGGTCCCTCATGGTAGACTAGTACAAAAGGTGAAGTCACACGGGATCAGGGGTGAACTGGCAAGGTGGATACAGAACTGGCTAGGCCATAGAAGGCAGAGGGTAGCAATGGAGGGATGCTTTTCAAATTGGAGGGCTGTGACCAGTGGTGTTCCACAGGGATCAGTGCTGGGACCTTTGCTCTTTGTAGTATATATAAATGATTTGGAGGAAAATGTAACTGGTCTGATTAGTAAGTTTGCAGATGACACAAAGGTTGGTGGAATTGCGGATAGCGATGAGGACTGTCTGAGGATACAGCAGGATTTAGATTGTCTGGAGACTTGGGCGTTGAGATGGCAGATGGAGTTTAATCCGGACAAATGTGAGGTAATGCATTTTGGAAGGTCTAATGCAGGTAGGGAATATACAGTGAATGGTAGAACCCTCAAGAGTATTGAAAGTCAAAGAGATCTCGGAGTACAGGTCCACAGGTCATTGAAAGGGGCAACACAGGTGGAGAAGGTAGTCAAGAAGGCATATGGCATGCTTGCCTTCATTGGCCGGGGCATTGAGTATAAGAATTGGCAAGTCATGTTGCAGCTGTACAGAACCTTAGTTAGGCCACACTTGGAGTATAGTGTTCAATTCTGGTCGCCACACTACCAGAAGGATGTGGAGGCTTTAGAGAGGGTGCAGAAGAGATTTACCAGAATGTTGCCTGGTATGGAGGGCATAAGCTATGAGGAGCGATTGAATAAACTCGGTTTGTTTTCACTGGAACGAAGGAGGTTGAGGGGCGACCTGATAGAGGTATACAAAATTATGAGGGGCATAGACAGAGTGGATAGTCAGAGGCTTTTCCCCAGGGTAGAGGGGTCAATTACTAGGGGGCATAGGTTTAAGGTGAGAGGGGCAAGGTTTAGAGTAGATGTACGAGGCAAGTTTTTTACGCAGAGGGTAGTGGGTACCTGGAACTCGCTACCCGAGGAGGTAGTGGAAGCAGGGACAATAGGGACATTTAAGGGGCATCTTGACAAATATATGAATAGGATGGGAATAGAAGGATACGGACCCAGGAAGTGTAGAAGATTGTAGTTTAGTCGGGCAGTATGGTCGGCACGGGCTTGGAGGGCCGAAGGGCCTGTTCCTGTGCTGTACATTTCTTTGTTCTTTGTTCTTTTGTCATCATTAGACTTTGAATTTTACTAGGCCAGTGACAATACCACTATGCCACAGCCTCCCCTCATGTGACAAGTCCTTCATTCTGGGGGTCATTCCTGTGAACCTCACCTGGACCCTCTCCAAGGCCAGCACATCCTTCCTTAGATATGGGGCCCAATACTCCAAATGGGGTCTGACCAGAGCCTTAAACAGCCTCAACAGTACATCCCTCTCTTGTATTCCAGCCCTCTCGACATGAATGCGAACAAAGTCTCTTTGTGCTCGATTTCTGAAGCCATTTCCCATTTAGAAAATAGCCTGTGCCACTATTCTTCCAACCAAAGTGCATAACCTCACACTTTTCCACATTGTATTCCATCTGCGACTTCTTTGCCCCCACTCCTAGCTTGTCCAGAACCTTCCTCAGAGCGCATTCCAGACAGGGGCAGTGATAGTGCCCGCCAACTGATGGGCCGAGTTTCCGATGGCGCCAGTCGCGTGTGATAATTTTTTTCGGGAACTCGGCGTGGTGGCTGTGGACTAAGTCCAGCACCGCCACAGTCGGGAGGGGTGCCGATCTGTGGGCAGAGGATGCTTTGGCAGGGGCTGGGGGGTGGTCCAGGGGGTGGTGAGCCTGGCCAAAGGGGGGCACTATTTGGCAGGCCGGGTCCACGCGCAGCCAGCGCCATGTTGAACGGCACGGCAATTCTCCGGCCATATCCGCAGCTAGAGCCGGGGGACTCTATGCTTCGTGTCTGCTAGCCCCCCACCAGACGAAGGATCAGTGGCTGTTTTGCGCCGTTTTCTCCGTTGTAAAGCGCTACCATTCCCACACCGCCTTCAGCACTTAGTCTCAACAAAGAACAAAGAATAAAGAAAAATTACAGCACAGGAACAGGCCCTTCGGCCCTCCAAGCCTGCGCCAATTCAGATCCTCTATCTAAAACTGTCGCCTATTTGCTAAGGATCTGTATCCCTCTGCTCCCTGCCCATTCATGTATCTGTCTAGATGCATCTTAAATGATGCTATCATACCCGCCTCCACCACCTCCACCGGCAATACGTTCCAGGCACCCACCACCCTCTGCGTAAAGAACTTTCCACGCATATCTCCCTGAAACTTTTCCCCTCTCACCTTGAACTCGTGACCCCTAGTAATTGAGTCCCCCACTCTGGGAAAAAGCTTCTTGCTATCCACCCTGTCTATACCTCTCATGATTTTGTAGACCTCAATGAGGTCCCCCATCAACCTCCGTCTTTCTAATAAAAATAATCATAATCTACTCAACCTCTCTTCATAGCTAGCGCCCTCCATACCAGGCAACATCCTGGTGAACCTCCTCTGCACCCTGTCCAAAGCATCCACATCCTTCTGGTAATGTGGCGACCAGAACTGTACACAGTATTCCAAATGTGGCCGAACCAAAGTCTTATACAACTGTAACGCGACCTGCCAACTCTTGTACTCAATACCCCTTCCGATTTAGGAAAGCATGCCGTATGCCTTCTTGACCACTCTATCGACCTGCGCAGCCACCTTCAGGGTACAATGGACCTGAACACCCAGATCTCTCTGTACATCAATTGTCCCCAGGGCTTTTTCATTTACCGTATATACCGAGCTGGCAAGGTGGATACAGAACTGGCTAGGCCATAGAAGGCAGAGAGTAGCAATGGAGGGATGCTTTTCTAATTGGAGGGCTGTGACCAGTGGTGTTCCACAGGGATCAGTGCTGGGACCTTTGCTCTTTGTAGTATATATAAATGATTTGGAGGAAAATGTAACTGGTGTGATTAGTAAGTTTGCAGACGACACAAAGGTTGGTGGAATCGCGGATAGCGATGAGGACTGTCGGAGGATACAGCAGGATTTAGATTGTCTGGAGACTTGGGCGGAGAGATGGCAGATGGAGTTTAATCCGGACAAATGTGAGGTAATGCATTTTGGAAGGTCTAATGCAGGTAGGGAATATACAGTGAATGGTAGAACCCTCAAGAGTATTGAAAGTCAAAGAGATCTAGGAGTACAGGTCCACGGGTCATTGAAAGGGGCAACACAGGTGGAGAAGGTAGTCAAGAAGGCATATGGCATGCTTGCCTTCATTGGCCGGGGCATTGAGTTTAAGAATTGGCAAGTCATGTTGCAGCTGTATAGAACCTTAGTTAGGCCACACTTGGAATATAGTGTTCAATTCTGGTCGCCACACTACCAGAAGGATGTGGAGGCTTTAGAGAGGGTGCAGAAGAGATTTACCAGAATGTTGCCTGGTATGGAGGGCATTAGCTATGAGGAGCGATTGAATAAACTCGGTTTGTTCTCACTGGAACGAAGGAGGTTGAGGGGAGACCTGATAGAGGTATACAAAATTATGAGGGCCATAGACAGAGTGGATAGTCAGAGGCTTTTCCCCAGGGTAGAGGGGTCAATTACTAGGGGGCATAGGTTTAAGGTGAGAGGGGCAAGGTTTAGAGTAGATGTACGAGGCAAGTTTTTTACGCTGAGGGTAGTGGGTGCCTGGAACTCGCTACCGGAGGAGGTAGTGGAAGCAGGGACGATAGGGACATTTAAGGGGCATCTTGACAAATATATGAATAGGATGGGAATAGAAGGATACGGACCCAGGAAGTGTAGAAGATTGTAGTTTAGTCGGGCAGCATGGTCGGCACGGGCTTGGAGGGCCGAAGGGCCTGTTCCTGTGCTGTACATTTCTTTGTTCTTTGTATAGTTCGCTCTTGAATTGGATCTTCCAAAATGCATCACCTCGCATTTGCCCGGATTGAACTCCATCTGTCATTTCTCCGCCCAACTCTCCAATCTATCTATATTCTGCTGTATTCTCTGACAGTCCCCTTCACTATCTGCTTCTCCACCAATCTTCGTGTCAGCTGCAAACTTGCTAATCAGACCACCTGTACCTTCCTCCAGATCTTTTAAAAAGATCACAAACAACAGTGATCCCAGCATGGATCCCTGTGGAACACCACTGGTCACAGTTCTCCAGTTTGAGAAACTCCCTTCCACTACTACTCTCTGTCTCCTGTTGCCCAGCCAGTTCTTTATCCATCTAGCTAGTACACACTGGACCCCATGAGACTTCACTTTCTCCATCAGCCTACCATGGGGAACCTTATCAAATGCCTTACTGAAGTCCATGTATATGACATCTGCAGCCCTTCCCTCATCAATCAACTTTGTCACTTGCTCAAAGAATTCTATTAAGTTGGTAAGACATGACCTTCCCTGCACAAAACCATGTTGCCTATCACTGAATAGATCCTATCCCACAGAATCTTCTCCAGCAGTTTCCCTACCACTGATGTCAGGCTTACTGGTCTATAATTATCTGAATTATCCCTGCTACCCTTCTTAAACAAGAGGACAACATTAGCAATTCTCCAGTCCTCCGGTACCTCACCCGTGTTCAAAGATGCTGCAAAGATATCTGTTAAGGCCCCAGCTATTTCCCCTCTCACTTCCCTCGGTAACCTGGGATAGATCCCATCTGGACCTGGGGACTTGTCCACCTTAATGCCTTTTAGAATACCCAACACATCCTCCCTCCTTATGCCGTCTTGACCTAGAGTAATCAAACCTCAATATCCGTCATGTCCCTCTCCTCGGTGAATACCGATGCAAAGTATTTGTTAAGAATCTCACCCATTTTCTCTGACTCCACACATAACTTTCCTCCTTTGTCCTTGAGTGGGCCAATCCTTTCTCTATTTACCCTCTTGCTCCTTATATATGAATAAAAGGATTTGGGATTTTCATTAACCCTGTTTGCTAAAGATATATCATGACTCCGTTTAGCCCTCTTGATTCCTCGTTTCAGATTGGTCCTACATTCCCGATATTCTTCCAAAGCTTTGTCTGTCTTCAGTTGCCTAGACCTTATGTATGCTTCCTTTTTCCTCTTGGCTAGTCTCGCAATTTCACCTGTCATCCATGGTTCCCTAATCTTGTCATTTCTATCCATCATTTTCACAGGGACATGTCTGTCCTGCACTCCAATCAACCTCTCTTTCAAAGCTTCCCACATATCAAATGTGGATTTACCTTCAAACAGCTGCTCCCAATCCACATTCCCCAGCTCCTGCCGAATTTGGCCTTCCCCCAATTTAGCACTCTTCCTTTAGGACCACTCCCGTCTTTGTCCATGAGTATTCAAAAACTGAGGGAATTGTGATCACTATTCCCAAAGTATTCCCCGACTGAAACTTCAACCACCTGGCCGGGCTCATTCCCCAACACCAGGTACATTATGGCCCCTTCCCGAGTTGGACTATTTACATATAGTAGTGAGGCCGTGGAATGCCCTACCTGCAACAGTAGTGAACTCGCCAACATTGAGGGCATTTAAAAGTTTATTGGATAAACATATGGATGATAATGGCATAGTGTAGGTTAGATGGCTTTTGTTTCGGTGCAACATCATGGGCCGAAGGGCCTGTACTGCGTTGTATGTTCTATGTTCTATGTTCTATACTGCTCTAGAAAACCCTCCTGGATGCTCCTTACAAATTCTGCTCCATCTAGACCTCTGACACTAAGTGTATCCCAGCCAATGTTGGGAAAATTAAAATCTCCTATCACCACCACCATGTTGCTCCTACATTTTCCATAATCTGTTTACATATCTGTACCTCTATCTCATGCTGACTGTTGGGAGGTCTGTAGTACAGCCCCAACATTGTTACCGCACCCTTCCTATTTCTGAGCTGTGCCCATATCGCCTCTCTGCTCGAGTCCTCCATAGTGCCCTCCTTCAGCACAGCTGTGATATCCTCTCTGACCAGTAATGCAACTCCTCCACCCCTTTTACCTTCCTCTCTATCCCGCCTGAAGCATCGATATCCTGGGATATTTTGTTGCCGATCATGCCCGTCCCTCAACCAAGTCCCAGTAATAGCAATAACATCATACTCCCAGGTACTAATCCAAGCCATAAGTTCATCTGCCTTACCTACTACACTTCTTGCATTAAAACAAATGCACCTCAGACCACCAGTCCCTTTGCGTTCATCATCTGCTCCCTGCCTACTCTTCCCCTTAGTCAAACTCGGATTATCCTGCCCAGGGAATTCTTAAGCTCCTCTCAGAATAACCTCTCTTTGAGCCTTATAGGTAGTTTCAACTCCCAATGCTTGCACCCACCTATCAAAATTGTTCTACTAACCCTTTCAAATTTTGTATATGTCTGTCCTGGCTCAAATTCTGAAACTTTTGCCTATATGCTTCGGGAACCAATTCATATGCATCCAAAATGGCCATTCCTACCACATCATAATTCTTAGACTCCCGCTCTGACAGGGAAGCCTAAACCTCCTGTGCTGCCCCATTCATTTACTCTGCATGGGTAATGTACACTTTTCTCTTGGCCACTCCGTTTGGGTTGGTAATTTCGCAAAAGCCCTAAAAAAAATTCCTTCCTCCTTCTCATCAAGTTTTGGAAGGGCCTGTGTAAATTTAAACATATCACCACTGGGTTCCGTTCTCGGGTTTAGCACTCCACTACTTTCAGGCAACTTCCTACTCATTTGTAGTGCCTTAAGTTGGAACTCTCTCTGTCTTTTTCTTCTCATTCTTTTTCTCCCCCTTTTTCTCTTTCTTCTGTCCTCATTTCCATTTCCATTTCTCTTTGCTTCATTTCCCTTTCTCTTTGCTTCATCTCCATTTCTTTTTCTTGTTCTTTTTGCCTCAGCTCCATTTATTTTTATTTTTCTCTCTGCCTCAATTCCATTTATTTTTGCTTTTGCTGCATTTCCAATTGTTTCATTTGTAACTCCATTTTAGCCAATTCTACTTATTGTTGTCATGACCCAGGTTTGGTTTCTTGCATTTCTTTCAAATTTAAATGATGAGAAATTGCTTCAATTATCTCCACCCTCCTAGCTGTAGCTGGTACCTCTATTTTTAATTAACCTAGCAGTTTGACTACCTTGTCCTTGCGAAGCTTTTTTAAATAAACCAGAGTTAAATAGCCACCTGACTGATGGTAAATTAATTGCAGTGTTAATGTAAGCCTACTTCTGACAATAATAAAGATTATTATTTTGAAGAAGAAAACCCTTTGCAGCTGACAGAGCAATCTTGTTAAATCACCTCAAACCTGGTGTCTTTTTAAAATTTGGGCTGTAACTCAATAATTCTTATAAACTCCTGAAATCTTTGGCCCTTGGCAGCCTAATACTTACAGTCATCAGGTTTGTAAGTTCAAACGCAATATTCCTGTTTACTTATGACAGGAATGAAGATGAAATATGCAGTAACTTCAGCTGGATAACAAGTAAGTATCCCCTCCCGCCCCACCCACTGTAACTGTCCCACCCTCTACCCACACACACACAACAGTGTCATGTGAGAGTACCTTTAAAAAATGGGTATTTATTACTGCAGTGATGTCAGAGAGTGGGTGGAGCTGGGCTGTCTGTCAGCCTTTTACTTTTGTTTTAAGCTGTTTGCTGCAAGGTGTGTTTTAGTTTCATGTTCAGTGTTGGACTGAAGCCAGACCAAGCAGGTGTACTGCTGTTCTCTCTGCCATCAAAAGACTATCTCTTGATCGCTTGGTGAATTCAGAATTATAAATGTTCTCAGTAGTGAATGTAAACCTAATGTGCTTCTGTTAAAAGGTGTTTCTATTGACTTCTGGATGTTGTTTGGGAAGTTATTAAGGATTACTTAATGTTGTATTCTTTTGGGGTTGTTTTTGAATTAATGGTTGTTAAGATGTTCACTGTTTGTTTTTAAAAGGTTAACTTGAATTCATAGAATAAACATTGTATTGCTTTAAAAAATCCTTTTCCACTTCTGCTGTACCACTCCTGTAGAGTGGGCCGTGTGCTCCCCATACCACAATCTATCAAAAGTTGTGGGTCAGGTGAACGCCATGATACACTTTGGGGTTCTCTAAACCCTGGCCCATAACAAATTGGGGGCTCGAGGTGTATAAAAGTCTATCTATTGGATTGGCTTTGTGAACTTAAAGACAGTGAAGGGTGAGCATATTGTGGGTGCTTTTCAGGTGTGGTATTCTAGTTTAAGTGGGGAGTGTGTTGTGGACAATGGCTCTTTCAGAGGCTCAGACGTTTTTGGGGGTGGAGACGGTCACACGCAGTACCTTCGGACAGAGACTAAAAGCAGACTGTTAGATTTGGTAAAAATATTGCAGTTAAAATTACCAAACAAAATGCGAAAAGATGAGGTAATTATGGCAGTGTCTAAGCATTTAAAATTGCCTGAGATACAGTTTGACTCATTGGAAATGGCTCAAATTCAGTTACAAGTTAAATAAATGGAACATGAGAAAGAATTAAAGCAGCTTGAATACAAAAGAGAGAGAGAGGAAAAAGAAAGAGAGAGAGGGGAAAGAGAAAGAGAAAGGGAGATACAGATCAGGGAAAAAGTTAAAGAGAGAGAGTTTGAACTTCAGAAAGTGGCCATGAAACATGACAGTCAGTTAAAATTGGCAGGCTTAATGGGAAATGTACAGTTGGATGGTAGTGATGAGGATAGTGAGAAAGAGTGTCATAGTCGAAGGCTTGGTGGGGATCTATTTAATATGTCCAAACACTGCCAAGGTTTGATGAGAAGGAGATAGAAGCCTTTTTCATTTCATTTGAGAAGGTAGTTAAACAAATGAAATGGCCACAGGACATGTGGGTATTGATGATTCAAACAAAGTTGATAGGTAGGGCTAGTGAAGTGTTTGCATCACTATCAGAAGAGGTATCTGACACCTATGAGGAGGTTAAAAAAATCCATCTTCAGTGCATATGAACTAGTGCCTGAAGCCTACAGACAAAGGTTTAGAAATTTAAGGAAAGAATTTGGTCAAACATACATGGAGTTTGAAAGGATCAAACAGAGTAATTTTGATAGGTGGATAAGGGCTTTGAAAATAGACCAAACGTATGAAGCTCTCAGAGAAATTATACTTTTGGAGGAGTTTAAAAGTTAAATTCCTGATGTAGTGAGAACTCACGTGGAAGAGCAGAGAGTTAAAACTGCGAGGTTAGCAGCAGAAATGGCAGATGATTATGAATTAGTTCATAAATCAAAATTTGGTTTCTGACATCAGTTTCGGCCTGTGAGGGATAGAAACTGGGGACATGAGAAATACTCAAGTGGTGAAGATAAAGGTGATCTGATGGGAGATAATAAGGAGAGTGTATCTCAGATTAAAAAAGAAATCCAGGTGGATGGAAGAGACATGAAAAGTTGTTGTATTCACTAAATAAACTAGGCCATGTAAAGTCACAGTGTTGGTGTTTGAAGAAAAGCACTGGGAAGGCTGATGTGGTAAAACAGGATAAGACAGTGGGGTTTGTTAAAGTGGTAAACCTCTAGGGTTGTAATCTCGGGATTACTCCCTGTGCCACGTGCCAGTGAGGCAAGAAATAGGAAAATAGAGCAGCTAAACACGTGGCTAAACAGCTGGTGTAGGAGGGAGGGTTTCCGTTATCTGGACCACTGGGAGCTCTTCCAGGGCAGGTGTGACCTATATAAGAAGGACGGGTTGCATCTAAACTAGAGAGGCATAAATATACTGGCCGCGAAGTTTGCTAGTGTCACACGGGAGGGTTTAAACTAGTATGGCAGGGGGGTGGGCACGGGAGCAATAGGTCAGAAGGTGAGAGCATTGAGGGAGAACTAGGGAATAGGGACAGTGTGGCTCTGAGGCAGAGCAGACAGGGAGAGGTTGCTGAACACAGCGGGTCACGTGGCCTGAAGTGCGTATGATTTAATGCAAGAAGTATTACGGATAAGGCAGATGAACTTAGAGCTTGGATTAGTGCTTGGAACTATGATGTTGTTGCCATTAGAGAGACCTGGTTGAGGGAAGGGCAGGATTGGCAGCTAAACGTTCCAGGATTTAGATGTTTCAGGCGGGCTAGAGGGGTGGCGGAGTTGCGCTCCTGGTTCGGGAGAATATCACAGCTGTACTACGGGGGGACGCCTCAGAGGGCAGTGAGGCTATATGGGCAGAGGTCTGGAATAAGAAGGGTGCAGTCACAAGGTTGGGGGTTTACTACAGGCCTCCCAATAGCCAGCGGGAAATAGAGGAGCAGATAGGTAGACAGATTTTGGAAAAGAGTAAAAACAACGGTTGTGGTGATGGGAGACTTTAACTTCCCCAATATTGACTGGGACTCACTTAGTGCCCGGGGCTTAGACGGGTCAGAGTTTGTAAGGAGCATCCAGAAGGGCTTCTTAAAACAATATGTAGACAGTCCAACTAGGGAAGGTGCGGTACTGGACCTGGTATTGGGGAATGAGCCCGGCCAGGTGGTAGAAGTTTCAGTAGGGGAGCATTTCGGGAACAGTGACACACATTTCAGTACGTTTTAAAGTGCTGGTGGACAAGGATAAGAATGGTCCTAGGATGAATGTGCTAAATTGGGGGAAGGCTAATTATAATAATATTAGGCGGGAAATGAAGAACCTAGATTGGGGGCAGATGTTTGAGGGCAAATCAACATCTGACATGTGGGAGGCTTTCAAGTGTCAGTTGAAAGGAATTCAGGACCAGCATGTTCCTGTGAGGAAGAAGGATAAATACGGCAATTTTCGGGATCCTTGGCTAACGAGAGATATTGTAGGCCTCGTCAAAAAGAAAAAGGAGGCATTTGTCAGGACTAAAAGGCTGGGAACAGACGAAGCCTGTGTGGAATATAAGGAAAGTAGGAAGTAACTTAAGCAAGGAGTCAGGAGGGCTAGAAGGGGTCACGAAAAGTCATTGGCAAACAGGATTAAGGAAAATCCCAAGGCTTTTTACACGGGCATGAAAAGCAAGAGGGTAGCCAGGGAAAGGGTTGGCCCACTGAAGGATAGGCAAGGGAATCTATGTGTGGAGCCAGAGGAAATGGGTGAGGTACTAAATGAATACTTTGCATCAGTATTCACCAAAGAGAAGGAATTGGTAGATGTTGAGTCTGGAGAAGGGTGTGTAGATAGCCTGGGTCACATTGAGATCCAATAAGACGAGGTGTTGGGTGTCTTAAAAAATATTAAGGTAGATAAGAAGGGTAGCAAGGATAATCCAGGGAACTACAGGCCGGTGAGCCTTACTTCAGTGGTAGAGAAATTACTGGAGAGAATTCTTCGAGACATCTACTCCCATTTTGAAGCAAATGGACGTATTAGTGAGAGGCAGCATGGTTTTGTGAAGGGGAGGTCGTGTCTCACTAACTTGATAAGAGTTTTTCGAGGAGGTCACTAAGATGATTGATGCAGGTAGGGCAGTGGATGTTGTCTATATGGACTTCAGTAAGGCCTTTGACAAGGTCCCTCATGGTAGACTAGTACAAAAGGTGAAGTCACACGGGATCAGGGGTGAGCTGGCGAGGCGGATACGGAACTGGCTAGGTCGTCGAAGGCAGAGAGTAGCAATGGAAGGATGCTTTTCTAATTGGAGGGCTGTGACCAGTGGTGTTCCGCAGGGATCAGTGCTGGGACCTTTGCTGTTTGTAGTATATATAAATGATTTGTCGGAAAATGTAACTGGTCTGATTAGTAAGTTTGCAGACGACACAAAGGTTAGTGGAATTGCAGATAGCGATGAGGACTGTCAGAGGATACAGCAGGATTTAGATTGTCTGGAGACTTGGGCGGAGAGATGGCAGATGGAGTTTAATTCGGACAAATGTGAAGTACTGCATTTTGGAAGGTCTAATGCAGGTAGGGAATATACAGTGAATGGTAGAACCCTCAAGAGTATTGAAAGTCAGAGAGATCTAGGAGTACAGGTCCACAGGTCACTGAAAGGGGCAACACAGGTGGAGAAGGTAGTCAAGAAGGCAGACGGCATGCTTGCCTTCATTGGCCGGGGCATTGAGTATAAGAATTGGCAAGTCATGTTGCAGCTGTAATGAACTTAGTTAGGCCACACTTAGAGTATAGTGTTCAATACTGGTCGCCACACTACCAGAAGGATGTGGAGGCATTAGAGAGGGTGCAGAAGAGATTTACCAGAATATTGCCTGGTATGGAGGGCATTAGCTATGAGGAGCGGTTGAATAAACTCGGTTTGTTCTGACTGGAACGACGGAGGTTGAAGGGCAACCTGATAGAGGTCTACAAAATTATGAGGGGCATAGACAGAGTGGATAGTCAGAGGCTTTTCCCCAGGGTAGAGGGGTCAATTACTAGGGGGCATAGGTTTAAGGTGAGAGGGGCAAGGTTTAGAGTAGATGTACGAGGCAAGTTTTTTACACAGAGGATAGTGGGTGCCTGGAACTCGCTACCGGAGGAGGTGGTGGAATCAGGGACGATAGTGACATTTAAGGGGCATCTTGATAAATACATGAATATCATAGAATCATAGAAGTTTACAGCATGGAAACAGGCCCTTCGGCCCAACCAGTCCATGCCGCCCAGTTTTTACTATTAAGCTAGTCCCAGTTGCCCGCACTTGGCCCATAACCCTCTATACCCATCTTACCCATGTAACTATGTAAATGCTTTTTAAAAGACACAATTGTACCCACATCTACTACTACCTCTGGCAGCACATTCCAGACACTCACTACCCTCTGAGTGAAGAAATTGCCCCTCTGGGTCCTTCTGAATCTCTCCCCTCTCACCTTAAACCTATGCCCTCTAGTTTTAGACTCCCCTACCTTTGGGAAAAGATGTTGACTATCTACCTTATCTATGCCCCTCATTATTTTATAGACCTCTATAAGATCACCCCTAAGCCTCCTACGCTCCAGGGAAAAAAGTCCCAGTCTATCCAGCCTCTCCTTATAACTCAAACCATCAAGTCCCGGTAACATCCTAGTAAATCTTTTCTGCACTCTTTCTAGTTTAATAATATCCTTTCTATAATAGGGTGACCAGAACTGCACACAGTATTCCAAGTGTGGCCGTACCAATGTCTTGTACAACTTCAACAAGACGTCCCAACTCCTGTATTCAATGTTCTGACCAATGAAACCAAGCATGCCGAATGCCTTCTTCACCACCCTGTCCACCTGCGACTCCACCTTCAAGGAGCTATGAACCTGTACTCCTAGATCTCTTTGTTCTATAACTCTCCCCAACGCCATACCATTAACTGAGTAGGTCCTGGCCTGATTTGATCTGCCAAAATGCATCACCTCACATTTATCCAAATTAAACTCCATCTGCCATTCGGCGGCCCACTGGCCTAATTGATCAAGATCCCGTTGCAATCCTAGATAACCTTCTTCACTATCCACTGTGCCACCAATCTTGGTGTCATCTGCAAACTTACTAACCATGCCTCCTAAATTCTCATCCAAATCATTAATATAAATCACAAATAACAGTGGACCCAGCACCAATCCCTGAGGCACACCACTGCTCACAGGCCTCCAGTTTGAAAAACAACTCTCTACAACCACACTCTGTCTTCTGTCGTCCAGCCAATTTTGAATCCAATTGGCAACCTCACCCTGGATCCCGTGAGCTTTAACCTTCTGCAACAACCTACCATGCGGTACCTTGTCAAAGGCTTTGCTAAAGTCCATGGAGACAACGTCTACTGCACTGCCCTCATCTACCTTCTTGGTCACCCCCTCAAAAAACTCAATCAAATTTGTGAGACATGATTTTCCACGCACAAAGCCATGCTGACTGCCCCAAATCAGTCCTTGCCTCTCTAAATGCTTGTAGATCCTGTCTTTCAGAATACCTTCTAGCAACTTACCTACTACAGACGTTAGGCTCACCGGTCTGTAGTTCCCAGGCTTTTCCCTGCTGCCCTTCTTAAACAAGGGCACAACATTCGCTACTCTCCAATCTTCAGGCACCTCACCTGTGGCTGCCGATGATTCAAATATCTCTGTTAGGGGACCCGCAATTTCCTCCCTAGCCTCCCACAACATCCTGGGATACATTTCATCAGGTCCCAGGCATTTATCTACCTTGATGCGCTTTAAGACTTCCAGCACCTCCTCCTCTGTAATATGCACACTTCTCAAGACATCCCTATTTATTTCCCTTAGTTTCCTAACATCCATGCCTTTCTCCACCGTGAATACCGATGAGAAATATTCATTCAGGATCTCACCCAACTCTTGTGGCTCTGCACATAGATGCCCTTGTTGATCCTTAATAGGCCCTACTCTGTCCCTGGTTACTCTTTTTCCCTTTATGTATCTGTAGAAGCTCTTTGGATTCTCCTTTGCATTATTTGCCAAAGCAATTTCATGTCCCCTTTTTGCCCTCCTGATTTCCCTCTTAACTCTATTTCGACAATCTCTATACTCTTTAAGGGATCCACTTGATCCCAGTTGTTTATGTACGTCATATGCCTTCTTCTTCTTTTTGACCAGAGTCTCAATATCTCGAGTCATCCAGGGTTCCCTACTTCTACCAGCCTTGCCCTTCACTCCACAGGGAAGGTGCTTACCCTGAACCCTGGTTAACACATTTTAAAAAGCCTCCCATTTACCAGCCGTCCCTTTGCCTGCCAACAGTCTCCCCCAATCTACCTCTGAAAGTTCCTGTCTGATACCATCAAAATTATCCTTGCCCCAATTAAGAATTTTAACTCTTGGGCCAGACCTATCATTCTCCATAGCTATCTTAAAACTAATGGAGTTATGGTCACTTGTCCCAAAGTGATCCCTCACTAACACTTCTGTCACTTGCCCTTCCTTATTTCCCAAGACGAGGTCAAGTTTTGCCCCCTCTCTAGTCGGTCCATCCACATACTGAATGAGAAATTCCTCCTGAATACACTCAACAAATTTCCCTCCATCCATGCTCCTAATGCTATGGCTGTCCCAGTCAGTGTTGGGAAAGTTAAAGTCCCCTACTATTACCACCCTATTTTTCTTGCAGCTATCTGTAATCTCCTGACATATTTGCTCCTCAATTTCCCGCTGACTATTTGGGGGCCTGTAGTACAGTCCTATCAAGGTGATCTCTCCCTTCTTATTTTTCAGTTCCACCCATATAGACTCAGTGGGCGAACCCTCGGATATATCCCCTCTCAGTACTGCCGTGATGTTCTCCCTGATCAAAAACGCCACTCCCCCTCCTCTCTTACCTCCTGCTCTATCCTTTCTATAGCATCTGTACCCCGGAACATTGAGCTGCCAGTCCTGCCCCTCCCTTAGCCATGTTTCAGTCACAGCTATAATATCCCAGTCCCATGTGCCCATCCATGCCCTGAGTTCATCCGCTTTGCCCGTCAGGCGCCTTGCATTGAAATAAATGCAGTTTAATGTAGACTTTCCTTGCTCTCTGCCCTGCTTTCTCTGGTCATGCTTTACACACTCTCCCTTCCTGCCTTTTGTTTCCGTCCCCACTGACTTCCTACATCGGTTCCCATCCCCCTGCCACATTAGTTTAAACCCTCCCCAACTGCACTAGCAAACACACCCCCGAGAACATTGGTTCCGGTCCCACTCAGATGCAGACCGTCCGATTTGTACCGTTCCCACCTCCCCCAGAACCGGTCCCAATGTCCCAGGAATTTGAAACCCTCCCTCTTGCACCATCTCTCAAGCCACGTATTCATCCTAGCTATCCTGTCATTCCTACTCTGACTATCATGTGGCACTGGTAGCAATCCTGAGATTACTACCTTTGAGGTCCTACTTTTTAGTTTAACTCCTAACTCCCTAAATTCAGCTTGTAGGACCTCATCCCGTTTTTTACCTATATCGTTGGTGCCTACATGCACCACGACAGCTGGCTGTTCACCCTCTCCCTCCAGAATGCCCTGCAGCCGCTCCGAGACATCCTTGACCCTTGCACCAAGGAGGCAACATACCAACCTGGATTCTCGTTTGCGTCCGCAGAAACGCCTGTCTATTCCCCTTACAATTGAATCCCCTATCACTATAGCTCTACCACTCTTTTTCCCGCCCTTCTGTGCAGCAGAGCCAGCCACGGTGCCATGAACCTGGCTGCTGCCACCTTCCCCTGGTGAGCCATCTCCCCCAACAGTTTCCAAAACGGTAAATCTGTTTTGGAGGGAGATGACCGCAGGGGATCCCTGCACTGCCTTCCTACTCTTCCTCTGTCTGTTGGTCACCCATTCCCTATCTGCCTCAGTAATTTTAATCTGCGGTGTGACCAACTCACTGTATGTGCTATCCACAACTTCCTCAGCATTGCGGATGCTCCAAAGTGAGTCCATCCGCAGCTCCAGAGCCGTCAAGCGGTCTAACAGGAGCTGCAGTTGGACACACTTCTTGCAGATGAAGGAGTCAGGGACACCAGAAGGGTCCCTGAATTGCCACATCTCACAAGAGGAGCATGACACGGGTCTGAGCTCTCCTGCCATGACTTGAACCTGAAGTTAAATTTGAACTACACTACACAGCTAAGAGAAAGTCAAAGAGAGAAAAGATTTAAAAAATCACTTACCAGTCACAAGCCAATCACTTACCTGCTGGCTGTGATGTAATTGCTCCCGAGACTCCCTCACAGATCTGCTTCTCTGCACCTCCTTGAGATGAGCACCAAATTCCCTTAACCAGTTCATTAATTTACTTAATCAATTGGTTTTTTTGGGGGGGAAACTCAACCCCAAACACCAAACTCCAAAAAAAACACAGCCCTCACTCACCTCTTACCCGAACTCAGCCTTACCCAAACTCAGATACACTCTGTTTGCTTCCAGCACTCTGTTTCTTATGCTTCAGGAAGCACATTTGAAGGTGGCAGACCAGGTCAGGTTAAGAAAGGGATGGGTAGGACAGGTATTCCATTCGGGGCTGGATGCGAAGACCATGGGGGTGGCAATACCGGTGGGGAAGCGGGTGTCGTTTGAGGCCAAGAATATTGTTGTGGACAATGGAGGTCGATACGTGATGGTGAGCGGTAGGTTGCAGGGGGTGTGGGTGGTATTGGTAAACGTATACGCCCCAAACTGGGATGATGCTGGATTTATGAAGCGCGTGTTGGGGCGGATTCCGGATCTGGAGGGAGGAAGCTTGATAATGGGGGGGGATTTCAACACGGTGTTGGACCCAGCATTAGATCGATCCAGATCTAGGACGGGGAAGAGGCCGGCTGCGGCCAAGGTGCTTAGGGGGTTTATGGACCAGATGGGGGGAATAGATCCGTGGAGATTTGCTAGGCCCCTGGCCAGGGAATTTTCTTTTTTTTCTCACGTACACAGAGCCTACTCCCGGATAGATTTTTTTTGTTTTGAGTAGGACGCTGATCCCGAAAGTGGAGGGAACGGAGTACTCGGCCATAGCTGTCTCAGACCACGCCCCGCACTGGGTGGAGCTGGAGTTAGGAGAGGCGAGGGACCAACGCCCGCTGTGGCGGCTGGATGTGGGATTACTGGCGGATGAGGAGGTGTGCGGGAGGGTGCAGGGGTGCATTGAAAGGTATTTGGAGGCCAACGACAACGGGGAGGTGCAGGTGGGGTAGTATGGGAGGCGCTGAAGGCGGTGGTCAGGGGAGAATTAATCTCCATCAGGGCTCACAGGGAGAAGAGAGAGGGCAGGGAAAGGGAAAGGTTAGTGGGGGAGATCCTAAGGGTAGACAGGAGATATGCAGAGGCCCCCGAGGAGGGACTACTTAGGGATCGACGAAGTCTCCAGAAGGAATTCGACCTGTTGACCACAGGGAAGGCAGAGGCATAGTGGAGGAAAGCACAGGGGGCGACGTACGAGTATGGGGAGAAGGCGAGCCGGATGCTGGCACATCAGCTCCGTAAGAGGATGGCAGCGAGGGAGATAGGTGGAGTTAAGGATAGCAGGGGAACTACGGTGCGGAGTGCGGTGAAAGTAAATGAGGCATTTATGGACTTTCATGAGGAGCTGTACATATCTCAGCCCCCAGCGGGGGAAGAGGGGATATGACGATTTCTAGATCAACTGAGGTTCCCGAGGGTGAAGGAGCAGGAGGTGGCTGGTTTGAGGGCGCCAATTGGGTTGGAGGAGCTGGTTAAAGGACTGGGGAGCATGCAGGCGGGGAAGGCTCCCGGGCCAGATGGGTTCCCGGTTGAGTTTTACAGGACGTATGCGGACCTGTTAGCCCCGTTGCTAGTGGGGACTTTCAATGAGGCAAGGGAGGGGGGGACCCTGCCCCCGACAATGTCCGGGGCGCTGATCTCTCTGATCCTGAAGCGGGACAAAGACCCACTGCAATGTGGGTCAGATAGACCGATCTCGCTCCTCAATGTGGATGCTAAGTTGCTGGCAAAAGTGCTGGCTACGAGAATTGAGGACTGTGTCGCTGGGGTGATTCATGAGGACCAGACGGGATTTTTAAAGGGCAGGCAGCTAAACACCAATGTGCAGAGGCTCCTCAATGTGATTATGATGCCCTCGGTGGAGGGAGAGGCGGAGATCGTGGCAGCCATGGCGGAGAAGGCCTTTGACCCGGTGGAGTGGGAGTATCTCTGGGAAGTGTTGCGGAGGTTTGGGTTTGGGGAAGGGTTTATCAGGTGGGTTAAGCTCCTATATAGAGCCCCGATGGCAAGTGTGGCTACGAATCGGCGGAGGTCGGAGTATTTTCGGCTGTATCGAGGGACGAGGCAGGGGTGCCCCCTGTCCCCCCTGTTGTTTGCATTAGCAATTGAGCCTTTTGCCATGGCATTAAGGGAGTCTAGGAAATGGAGGGGGGTGGTCCGAGTGGGAGAGGAGCATCAGGTGTCGCTGTATGCAGACGACCTGTTGCTGTATGTGGAAGATCCAGTGGAGGGGATGGTGGAGGGAGTTTGGGTACTTCGTGGGCTATAAGCTCAATGTAGGGAAAAGTGAGCTCTTTGTGGTGCATCCAGGGGACCAGGGAAGAGGGATCGATGACCTACCGTTGAGGAGGGTGGAAAGGAGCTTTCGGTACTTGGGGATCCAGGTAGCTAGGAGCTGGGGGGGCCCTGCACGAACTTAATTTGACGCGGCTGGTGGAGCAGATGGAGGAGGACTTCAAACACTCCCACGCCGAAGTGGCCGGGCCGCCGTGAACGCCATCGAGGTTCACGACGGCGTGGAACGGCCCCTGTCCCGACCGATTCAGGCCCTGACAATGGGCCAGTATCGGGGCCGCGTCATCTACACGCGCCAGGCCTTGTCGCCCGCGTAAAAGCGCCGCCGCATAGATGACGCGGCCAGCGCCGCATAACGGACGTCATCCGCGCATGCGTGGTTGTTGTCCTCTCTAAGTGCAAGAAGATGGGGGACGGATCTTGCGGGGCCGCGGAAGGAAGGAGGTCCTCCTCCTTCAGCAATGACAGCCCGACGATCGGTGGGCACCGATCGCGGGCCACCCCACATTGCAGGTGAAGCCCGGTGCAGGATCCCCCCTCGTCCCCCCACAGGCCGCCCCCCCCCAGCGTTCACGTACCGCCCACGACTGCAGCGACCAAGTGTGGACGGCACCGGGGGGAACCCGCCGTTTTGGCCTGGCCGCTCGGCCCATCCGGGCCTCAGAATAGCGGGGGTGCCGGAGAATCGCCATTTTCGGTGTCTCCGGCGATTCTCCGGCCTGCGGTCCGCGAAACTCGACCGGACCGTTCCCGCCGCTTGGGAGAATCGCGGGAGGGTGTCGGACCGGCGTCCCCGAAAATTTCGGCGGCCCAGGCGATTCCCCCAACCGGCGTGGGAGTGGAGAATCGCTCCCGGGATGTGTTGCCACTCTCGCTAGCGGGCAGGGTACAGTCGATTAAAATGATGGTCCTCCTGAGGTTTCTTTTTGTGTTCCAGTGCCTTCCTGTTATGATTACCAAGGCCTTTTTTAAGCGGGTAGGTAGGAGCATCATGGGTTTTGTGTGGGCAAACAAGACCCCGAGGGTAAGGAGGGGGTTTCTGGAGCGTAGTAGGGACAGGGGAGGGCTGGCGTTGCCGAATCTGGGTGACTATTATTGGGCAGCCAACGTGGCGATGATCCGTAAGTGGGTAATAGAGGGAGAAGGGGCGGCATGGAAGAGGTTGGAGGTGGCGTCCTGCAAAGGAACGAGCCTGAGGGCACTGGTGATAGAACAAAGAACAAAGAAATGTACAGCAGGAACAGGCCCTTCGGCCCTCCAAGCCCGTGCCGACCATGCTGCCCGCCTAAACTACAATCTTCTACACTTCCTGGGTCCGTATCCCTCTATTCCCATCCTATTCATGTATTTCTCAAGATGCCCCTTAAATGTCACTATCGTCCCTGCTTCCACCACCTCCTCCGGTAGCGAGTTCCAGGCACCCACTACCCTCTACGTAAAAAACCTGCCTCGTACATCTACTCTAAACCTTGCCCCTATCACCTTAAACCTATGCCCCCTAGTAATTGACCCCTCTACCCCGGGGAAAAGCCTCTGACTATCCATTCTGTCTATGCCCCTCATAATTTTGTAGACCTCTATCAGGTTGCCCCTCAACCTCCTTTGTTCCAGTGAGAACAAACTGAGTTTATTCAACCGCTCCTCATAGCTAATGCCCTCCATACCAGGCAACATTCTGGTAAATCTCTTCTGCACCCTCTCTAAAGCCTCCACATCCTTCTGGTAGTGTGGCGACCAGAATTGAACACTATACTCCAAGTGTGGCCTAACTAAGGTTCTATACAGCTGCAACATGACTTGCCAATTCTTATACTCAATGCCCCGGCCAATGAAGGCAAGCATGCCGTATGCCTTCTTGACTACCTTCTCCACCTGTGTTGCCCCTTTCAGTGACCTGTGGACCTGTACTCCTAGATCTCTTTGACTTTGAATACTCTTGAGGGTTCTACCATTCACTGTATATTCCCTACCTGCATTAGACCTTCCAAAATGCATTACCTCACATTTGTCCGGATTAAAATCCATCTGCCATCTCTCCGCCCAAGTCTCCAAACAATCTAAATCCTGCTGTATCCTCTGACAGTCCTCATCGCTATCCGCAATTCCACCAACCTTTGTGTCGTATGCAAACTTACTAATCAGACCAGTTACATTTTCCGACAAATCATTTATATATACTACAAACAGCAAAGGTCCCAGCACTGATCCCTGTGGAACACCACTGGTCACAGCCCTCCAATTAGAAAAGCATCCTTCCATTGCCTTCTATGACCTAGCCAGTTCTGTATCCACCTTGCCAGCTCACCCCTGATCCCGTGTGACTTCACCTTTTGTACTAGTCTACCATGAGGGACCTTGTCAAAGGCCTTACTGAAGTCCATATAGACAACATCCACTGCCCTACCTGCATCAATCATCTTAGTGACCTCCTCGAAAAACTCTTATCAAGTTAGTGAGACACGACCTCCCCTTCACAAAACCATGCTGCCTCTCACTAATACGTCCATTTGCTTCAAAATGGGAGTAGATCCTGTCTCGAAGAATTCTCTCCAGTAATTTCTCTACCACTGAAGTAAGGCTCACCGGCCTGTAGTTCCGTGGATTATCCTTGCTACCCTTCTTAAACAGAGGAACACTTAATATTTTTTAAGACACCCAACACCTCGTCTTTTTGGATCTCAATGTGACCCAGGCTATCTGCACACCCTTCTCCAGACTCAACATCTACCAATTTCTTCTCTTTGGTGAATACTGATGCAAAGTATTCATTTGGTACCTCACCCATTTCCTCTGGCTCCACACATAGATTCCCTTGCCTATCCTTCAGTGGGCCAACCTCTTGCTTTTTATGTACGTGTAAAAAGCCTTGGATTTTCCTTTCCCCTATTTGCCAATGACTTTTCGTGACCCCTTCTAGCCCTCCTGACTCCTTGCTTAAGTTCCTTCCTACTTTCCTTATATTCCACACAGGCTTCGTCTGTTCCCAGCCTTTTAGCCCTGACAAATGCCTCCTTTTTCTTTTTGACGAGGCCTACAATATCTCTCGTTATCCAAGGTTCCCGAAAATTGCCGTATTTATCCTTCTTCCTCACAGGAAAAGCCGGTCCTGAATTCCTTTCAACTGACACTTGAAAGCCTCCCACGTGTCAGATGTTGATTTGCCCTCAAACATCCGCCCCCAATCTATGTTCTTCAGTTCCCGCCTAATATTGTTATAATTAGCCTTCCCCAATTTAGCACATTCATCCTAGGACCACTCTTATCCTTGTCCACCAGCACTTTAAAACTTACTGAATTGTGGTCACTGTTCCCGAAATGCTCCCCTACTGAAACATCTACCACCTGGCCGGGCTCATTCCCCAATACCAGGTCCAGTCCTGCCCCTTCCCTAGTTGGACTGTCCACATATTGTTTTAAGAAGCCCTCCTGGATGCTCCTTACAAACTCCGCCCCGTCTAAGCCCTTGGCACTAAGTGAGTCCCAGTCAATATTGGGGAAGTTGAAGTCTCCCATCACTACAACCCTGTTGTTTTTACTCTTTTCCAAAATCTGTCTACCTATCTGCTCCTCTATCTCCCGCTTGCTGTTGGGAGGCCTGTAGTAAACACCCAACCTTGTGACTGCACCCTTCTTATTCCTGATTTCTGCCCATATAGGCTCACTGCCCTCTGAGGTGTCCTCCCACAGTACAGCTGTGATATTCTCCCTAACCAATAGCGCAACTCCGCCACCCCTTTTACATCTCCCTCTATCCCGTCTGAAACATCTAAATCCTGGAATGTTTAGCTGCCAATCCTGCCCTTCCCTCAGCCAGGTCTCTGTAATGGCAACAACATCATAGTTCCAAGTACCAATCCAAGCTCTAAGTTCATCTGCCTTACCCGTAATACTTCTTGCATTAAAACATATGCACCTCAGGCCACCAGACCCGTTGGGTTCAGCAACTTCTCCCTGTCTGCTCTGCCTCAGAGCCCCACTGTCCCTATTCCCTAGTTCTCCCTCACTCACCTTCTTACCTATTGCTCCCGTGCCCACCCCCCTGCCATACTAGTTTAAACCCTCCCCTGTGACACTATCAAACCTCGCGGCCAGGATATTTATGCCTCTCCAGTTTAGATGCAACCCGTCCTCCTTATATAGGTCACACCTGCCCCGGAAGAGCTCCCAGTGGTCCAGATAATGGAAACTCTCCCTCTGCCTGCACCTTGGGTGTGACCAGCTGTTTAGCCACGTGTTTAGCTGCTCTATCTTCCTATTTCTAGCCTCACTGGCACGTGGCACAGGGAGTAATCCCGTGATTACAACCCTAGAGGTCCTGTCTTTTAACTTTCTGCCTAGCTCCCTGAACTCCTGCTGCAGGACCTCATGCCCCTTCCTGCCTATGTCGTTAGTACCAATATGTACAACGACCTCTGCCTGTTTGCCCTCCCCCTTCAGGATGCCCTCTACCCGTTCGGAGACATCCTGGACCCTGGCACCAGGGAGGCAATATATCATCCTGGAGTCTCTTCCACGTCCACAGAAGCGCCTATCTGTGCCCCTGACTATAGAGTCCCCTATTACTATTGCTCTTCAGCACTTTGACCCTCCCTTCTGAACATCAGAGCCAGCCGTGGTGCCACTGCTCTGGCTGCTGCTGTTTTCCCCTGATAGGCTATCCCCCCCGACAGTATCCAAAGGGGTATACCTGTTCGAGAGGGGGACAACCACAGGGGATTCCTGCACTGGCTGCCTGCCCTTTCTGGTGGTCACCCATTTCTCTGCCTGCACCTTGGTTGTGACCACATTTATATAACTGCGATCTATGACGCTTTCCGCCACCTGCATGCTCCTAAGTGCATCCAACTGCTGCTCCAACCGAACCATGCGGTCTGTGAGGAGCTCCAGTTGGGTGCACTTTCTGCAGATGAAGCCATCCGGGACGCTGGAAGCCTCCCGGACCTGCCACAACTCACAGTCAGAGCTCTGCACCCCTCTAACTGACATTGCGTCAATTAATTAAAATTAAAAGTTTTTTTTTAATTTTATATTTTAAAAAAATTTTTTTTTAACGTTACTGTTAACTATCTGTTTCCTAGCACTAGATTTCTAATATAAATGCGAAAGCTAAATATAGTACTCTCCGATCTCTGGCTTAGATACCCCTCTAAATTATAATTAAGTAATTATGTTTAATTAGTTACCAATGCTTAATTTTTTTAATTTTGTGTAGATTCCCAATCAGCCACTCAGGCCACAGCTTTTCTGTTTCCCCCCGACACACACAATTTGAAAAAGGTATAAAAGTAAAAATGAGTAAAAATCACTTACTTACCTTCTTACCTTCTGAGTGTCTTAGATGTTCTCAGGTTCTCTCTCCAACAGAGACTGCTCCTCCTCCTCCGAACGGCTCCCGAAACTTGGCACTGCTGCCGCTCTCGCCGACAAGGTACACCACGAGTCCGGTGGCGGCGGCAACGCTAAAGATCTGGGGGCAGTGGAGACGACATAGGGGCGAGATGGGAGTCTCGGTGTGGTCCCCGATCCGGGAGAACCATCGGTTCGTCCCAGGAAGGATGGACGGTGGGTTTCGGAGCTGGCATCAGGCAGGGATCAGAAGGATGGGTGACCTGTTTATAGATGGGACGTTTGTGAGTCTAGGGGCGCTGGAGGAGAGGTTTGGGTTACCCCCGGGAAATGCGTTCAGCTATATGCATGTGAGTGCGTTTGTGAGGCGGCAGGTGAGGGGATTCCCGTTGCTCCCGACACAGGGGATTCAGGACAGGGTGATTTTGGCTGTATGGGTCGGAGAAGGCAAGGTTACGGCGATATATCAGGAGATGAAAGAAGAGGGGGAGGCTTCGGTAGAGGAGTTGAAGGGCAAGTGGGCGGAGGAGTTGGGGGAGGAGATGTAGGCTGATGCCCTGAGTAGGGTTAATTCCTCTTCCTCATGTGCCAGGCTCAGCCTGATACAGTTTAAGGTCATTCACAGAGCGCATATGACAGGGGCGAGGCTGAGTAGGTTCTTTGGGATGGAGGACAGATGCGGGAGGTGCTCGGGAAGCCCGGCGAATCATGCCCACATGTTCTGGTCGTGCCCGGCACTAGATGGATTCTGGAGGGTTTTCGCGAAGACTATGTCCAAGGTGGTGAAAGTCCAGGTCAAGCCAAGTTGGGGGCTGGCATTATTTGGGGTGGCGGACGAGCCCGGAGTGTAGGAGGCGAAAGAGGCCGGTATTCTGGCCTTTGCGTCCCTGGTAGCCCGGCGGAGGATCTTGCTCATGTGGAAGGACGTGAAGCCCCCCAGTGTGGAAGCCTGGATAAATGACATGGCAGGGTTCATTAAGCTGGAGAGGATAACGTTTGCCTTGAGAGGGTCTGCGCAGGGGTTCTTCAGGCGGTGGCAACCGTTCCTAGACTATCTCGTGGAGCGTTAGAATGAGGTCGGTCATCATCAGCAGCAACCCAGGGAGGGAGAGGTGTGGGGCGGGGGGGGGGGGGGGGGGGCGGGTGGAGGGCGGGGGTTGTATTTGGGTGGGCGGGGAGGGTTTTTTCCCTACGGGTACTTGTAAAAATGCATATGGGAGGGTTTTTATGTGCGGGAGAAACCCATTGTATAAGTTCTGTAGTATGTTTGATTGATATGTTTATGTTCTGTTCTGTTCTTTTCTCTTTCTCTTTTCTGTTACGGTGGGGGGGGGGGTTTAATTGGTTGAAAATTTTTGTTGGAAAAACTTTGAAGAAACATATTTAAAAAAAAAAAGATATTGACACTGCACATACGTTAAAGGGAAGCATTGAGGTGGGATCCAAATCTCATGAGTCACTGGACATGAGTGGGCTGCAGCGAGAGCAGGGTGAAAGGTGTGTGTCAACTACCTCAATTATCGTATCCAATTGCATAGGACTTTGAAGAGGTTGCACAGAGAAAACTGCTTGTGAGCATACATGCAGACAGACTGCTTGCACTGGCAAGCTTGCCAGAAAGCCTGCTGTTTGCACCAAAGCATACGGTGAAGCCGGTTCAACTTGTCATAGAGCTTGAAGCAGAAATTAGAATCCTTCTTTTCTGGCATGGAGTTAGTGACAAGTTGAGTGAGTGGGAAAATACATGGCAGATGCAGTATACTATGGATAAGTGTGAAGTTAGACTTCAGTAGGAGAAACAGAATGGCAGAGTACTGTTTAAATGGTGAGAGATTGGGAAATGTTGATGTACAAAGGGATCTGGTTGTCCTGTACACCAGCCACTGAAAGCAAGCATGCAGGAACAGCATGCAGTTAGGAAGGCAGATGGTGTGTCGGCCTCCATTGCAAGAGGACTTGAGTACAGGAGCAAGGATGCCTTACTACAGCTGTACAAGACCACACCTGGAGTATTGTGTGCAGTTTTGGTCTCTTTACCGTAGAAAGGATATACTTGCCATAGAGGGAATGCAGCGAATGTTCACCAGACAGATTCCACAGCTGGCAGCATTGTTGGATGAGGTGAGATTGGGGCGATTGGGCCTGTATTCACCTGAGTTTCGAAGCATGAGAGGAGATCTAATTGAAACGTGGAAAATTCTGCCAGGGCTGGGCAGACTGCAGGGATGTTGTTTCCTCTGGGTGGGGGTCTAGAACAAGAATCGCAGTCTCCGGATATGGGGTAGGCCATTTAGGACTAGAGGGTGGTGAACTTGTAGAATCCTCAACCACAGAAGGCTGTGGAGGCCAAGTCACTGAAGACATTTAAGAAAGAAATCATGAGATTTCTAGAGTCGATATCAAGGGGTATGGGATGAGCATGGCATTTAGATGGATGATCAGCCATGATCATATTGAATGGCAGAGCAGGCTTGAGAGGCCAAATGACCTACTCCTGCTTTCTATGTTTCTATATAACTATATGAGAACATGTGTTGATCTACCTATGATGCAGTGTCTAATGGGCAACATCTCAGCTGTTATTGCAGTACAAGTAAAAGCCACCCAACATTGGAGTACTGCAGTGGAAGTTCAGAATGATGTAATGGAATCTCAGTTTGTTGCCTTGCAGGCTCAGAGTGCTGACATTATGGCTGTGCATACTGGTGCTTCAATAGGTTTGCAGGGTCTCACAGATCTCTAGGGTAATCTGATTGGCTGAAAGGCAGACTGGGCTAAATTTGAATATTTGTGGAGTTACAGATTTAAATACTAGTTTTGATTTGACTTAGATTAATTACTATTTTTAAAATATATATTTTTATTAAGGTATTTGAAAATTTTTATAAAAATAACAGAGACAATGACATCAACATGGTATAATAAACATTACCCCCCCCATCTCAATCTTCACACACCCCAACCATACAACAACAATCTGCACCCCCCCCCCCCTTGGAATACTGCATCTGCTGACATTTTAATTTTCCCCGAGAAAGTCGACGAACGGCTGCCACCTCTGGATGAACCCTAACATTGACCCTCTTAAGGCAAACTTTATTTTCTCAAGACTGAGAAACCCAGCCATGTCACTAACCCAGGTCTCTACACTCAGGGGGGCTTGAGTCCCTCCACATTAACAAGATCTGTCTCCAGGCTACCAGGGAGGCAAAGGCCAAAACGTCAGCCTCTTTCGCCCCCTGAACTCCCGGCTCTTCCGACACTCCAAAGATCGCTACCTCCGGACTCGGTACCACCTGTGATTTTAGCATGGTGGACATTGTCTTAGCAAAACCCTGCCAAAACCCTCTAAGCTTCGGGCATGCCCAAAACATGTGGACATGATTTGCTGGGCTTCCCGCGCACCTCACACACCTATCTTCGACGCCGAAAAACCTGCTCATCCTAGCCCCTGTCATGTATGTCCGGTGGACTACCTTAAATTGTATCAGGCTGAGCCTGGCACATGATGAGGAGCTTTTAACCCTGGTTAGGGCATCCGCCCACAGACCTGCCTCTATCTCTCCTCCTAGCTTGTCCTCCCACTTGCCCTTAAGCTCTACCACCGGAGTTTCCTCCGCCTCCCAAGCTCCTGGTAAATATCTGAAACCTTCCCCTCTCCCACCCAGATACTGGAGACTACTCTATCCTGTATCCCCTGTGGCGGCAGCAGCGGAAAGGCCGGCACCTGTTTTCTCAGGAAGTCTTGCACCTGCAAATACTTAAACCCATTCCCTGCTGGCAATTCAAATTTATCCTCCAAAGCTTTCAAGCTGGGAAAGCTCCCGTCCATAAATAGATCCTCCATCCTTCTAATTTCTGCCCTTTGCCATCTCCGGAACCCACCATCTAGCCTACCCGGTACAAACCAATGATTATTATAAATCGATGTCCAAACCAATGCACCCGCCACTCTTTTATATCTCCTCCACTGCCCCCAGATCCTCAGAACCGCCACTACCACCGGACTTGTGGAGTATCGGGCCGGGGAGAACGGCAGAGCTGCCGTTACCAGTGCTCCCAAACTGGTGTCTTTGCATGACGCCGCCTCCATTCGCTCCCATGCCGACCCCTCCCCCACTACCCACTTCCTAATCGTGGCTATATTAGCCGCCCAGTAGTAGTTGCAGAAGTTCAGCAGCACCAACCCACCTCCCCCCGACTGCGCTCCAGCAACACTTTCTTCACTTGTGGGGTTTTACCTGCCCACACAAAGCCCGAAATAACCTTGTTCACCTGCTTGAAAAAGGCCTTGGGATGAAGATGGGGAGGCACTGAAAGACAAACAGAAATCTGGGGAGGACCGTCATTTCCATGGCCTGTACCTTCCCCGCCAGTGATAGCGGGAGCATATCCCATCTCTTAAAGTCCCCTTCCATTTGTTCTACCAACCTGGATAGGTTTAACTTGTGTGGTGCCTCCCATTCCCAGGTCACCTGGATTCCCAGATATTGAAGGCTCTTCCATACCATTCTAAGTGGCAGCTCTCCCAGCCTCTTCTCCTGTCTTCTTGCCTGGATCACAAACATCTCGCTTTTCCCCATGTTCAATTTATACCCTGAGAAATTGCCAAATTCCCCCAAGGTTCGCATTACTTCCCCCATCCCCTCCAACAGATCTGAAATATATAAGAGCAGGTCATCTACGTAAAGCGAGACCTGGTGCTCCACCCCCACCCCCACCCACCCCGAAGCAGCCTTTTCCAGTTCCTAGAGGCTCTTAACGCCATGGCCAATGGCTCTATGGCCAGAGCAAACCGTAAGGGGGGGAGGGGGCACCTTTGCCTCGTCCCTCGGTGTAGTTTAAAATACCCCGACCTCAGCTGGTTCGTACGCACACTCGCTACTGGTGCCTGATAGAGCAACTGCACCCAGTCAATAAAGCCCTCACCAAACCCAAACCTTCCCAGCGCCTCCACAGATAATTCCACTCCACCCGATCAATAGCCTTCCCCGCATCCATCGCTACCACCATCTCCACCTCCTCTGCTTCTGAGGGCATCATAATAACATTTAAAAGCCTTCGAACATTGGCCTTGAGTTTCCTGCCCTTGACAAATCCCGTCTGGTCTTCCCGTATCATCCCCGGGACACAGTCCTATATCCTTGTGGCCAGTATCTTAGCCAGCAGTTTAGCGTCCACATTCAGGAGAGAAATCGGCCTGTACGACCCGCATTGCTCCCGTTTCAGTATCAAGGCCTGCGATATAGTTGGGGGAGGACTCCCTTCTCTCGTGCTTCAATAAATGTCCTCAGCAGCAGTGGGCTCAATATCTCTGAAAACTTCTGATAGAATTCCACCAGGTAGCCGTCAGGCCCCAGGGCCTTCCCCGACTGCATGCCCTCCAGCCCCTTGATTACTTCCGCAATCTCAATTGGGGCTCCCAGCCCTTCCACCAGATCCTCATCTACCCTCGGAAACCTCAACTGATCCAAAAACTGCCTCATCCCCTCCACCCCAGCCGGGGGTTCTGACTCATATAATTTACTATAGAAGTCCTTGAACACCTCGTTCACCCCCACTGGGTACAGGACAGTATATCTGCCTCTACTCTTTACCTAAATCCCTGGCTGCCTCCCTTTTCCTGAGCTGGTGCGCCAACATTCTGCTTGCCTTTTCCCCGTACTCATAAAGTACTCATAAATCGCCCCCCTTGCCTTCCTTAACTGTTCCACGGCTTTCCCTGTTGTCAATAGCCCAAACTCCGCCTGTAACCTCTGCCGCTCCCTCAGTAGTCCCGCGTCCGGGGCCTCCGAGTATTTCCTGTCCGCCTGGAGTATCTCCTCCACTAATCTATCCCTCTTAGCCTGTTCCGCCTTTTCTCTGTGGGCCCGTATCGAGATTAATTCCCCTCTGACTACTGCCTTCAGAGCTTCCCAAACCGTTGCTGCGGAGACCTCCCCCATTTCATTTGTTTCCATGTACATAGAACATAGAACATTACAGCGAAGTACAGGCCCTTCGGCCCTCGATGTTGCGCCGACCTGTGAAACCACTCTAAAGCCCATCTACACTATTCCCTTACCATCCATATGTCTATCCAATGACCATTTGAATGCTCTTAGTGTTGGCGAGTCCACTACTGTTGCAGGCAGGGCATTCCACACCCTTACTACTCTCTGAGTAAAGAACCTACGTCTGACATCTGTCTTATATCTATCTCCCCTCAAATAAAAGCTATGTCCCCTCGCGCTAGACATCACCATCCGAGGAAAAAGGCTCTCACTGTCCACCCTATCCAATCCTCTGATCATCTTTTATGCCTCAATTAAGTCTCCTCTGAACCTTTTCTCTAACGAAAACAGCCTCAAGTCCCTCAGCCTTTCCTCATAAGATCTTCCCTCCATACCAGGCAACATTCTGGTAAATCTCCAATGAACCCTTTCCAATGCTTCCACTTCCTTCCTATAATGTGGCGACCAAAATTGCACGAAATACTCCAAATGCGGCCGCACCAGAGTTTTGTACAGCTGCAACATGACCTCATGGCTCCGAAACTCAATCCCTCTACCAATAAAAGCTAACACACCGTACGCCTTCTTAACAACCCTCTCAACCTGGGTGGCAACTTTCAGGGATCTATGTACATGAACACTGAGATCTCTCTGCTCATCCACACTGCCAAGAATCTTACCATTAGCACAGTACTCAGTCTTCCTGTTATTCCTTCCAAAATGAATCACCTCACACTTTTCTGCATTAAACTCCATTTACCACCTCTCAGCCCAGCGCTGCAGCTTATCTATGTCCCTCTGTAACTTATAACATCCTTCCGCCCTTCCGCACTGTCCACAACTCCACCGACTTTAGTGTCACCTGCAAATTTACTCACCCATCCTTCTACGCCCTCCTCCAGGCCATTTATAAAAATGACAAACAGCAGTGGTCCCAAAACAGATCCTTGTGGTACACCACTAGTAACTGGACTCCAGTCTGAACATTTCCCATCAACCACCACCCTTTGTCTTCTTCCAGCTAGCCAATTTCTGATCCAAACTGCTAAATCACCCTGAATCCCATGCCTCCGTATTTTCTGCAGTAGCCTACCGTGGGGAATCGTATCAGACGCTTTACTGAAATCCATATGCACCACATCATCTGCTTTACCCTCATCCACCTGTTTGGTCACCTTCTCAAAGAACTCAATAAGGTTTGTGAGGCACGACCTACCCTTCACAAAACCGTGTTGACTATCTCTAATCAAATTATTCCTTTCCAGATGATGATACATCCTATCTCCTATAAACCTTTCCAAGATTTTGCCCACAACAGAAGTAAGGCTCATAGGTCTATAGTTACCAGGGTTGTCTCTACTTCCCTTCTTGAACAAGAGGACAACATTTGCTATCCTCCAGTCTTCTGGCACCATTCCTGTAGACAAAGATGACTGAAAGATCAAAGCCAAAGGCTCAGCAATCTTCTCCCTCGCTTCCCAGAGAATCCCAGGATAAATCCCATCCGGCCCAGGGAACTTATCTATTTTCACACTTTCCAGAATTGCTAACACCTCCTCCTTATGAACCTCAAGCCCTTCTAATCTAGGAGCCTGAATCTCAGTATTCTCCTCGACAACACTATCTTTTTCCTGTGTGAATACTGACGAAAAATATTCATTTAGCACCTCTCCTATCTCCTCGGACTCCACGCACAACTTCCCGCTATTGTCTTTGACTGGCCCTACTCTTATCCTCGTCATTCTTTTATTCCTGACATATCTATAGAAAGCTTTAGGGTTATCCTTGATCCTACCTGCCAAAGACTTCTCATGTCCCCTCCTGGCTCTTCTTAGCTCTCTCTTTAGGTCCTTCCTAGCTAACTTGCAACTCTCGAGCACCCTAACTGAACCTTCATGTCTCATCTTTACATAAGCCTCCTTCTTCCTCTTGACAAGTGTTTCGACTGCTTTAGTAAACCACGGTTCCCTTGCTCGACCACTTCCTCCCTGCCTGACAGGCACATACGTATCAAGGACACGCAGTAGCTGTTCCTTGAAAAAGCTCCACATTTCCATTGTGCCCATCCCCTGCAGTTTTCCTCTCCATCCGATGCATCCTAAGTCTTGCCTCATCGCATCATAATTGCCTTTCCCCCAGATATAACTCTTGCCCTGCGGTATATACCTATCCCTTTCCATCACTAAAGTAAACGTAATCGAATTGTGGTCACCATCACCAAAGTGCTCACCTACCTCCAAATCTAACACCTGTCCTGGTTCATTACCCAGTACCAAATCCAAAATGGCCTCGCCTCTCGTTGGCCTATCTCCATACTGTGTCCGGAAACCCTCCTGCACACATTGGACAAAAACGGTCCCATCTAAAGTACTCGAACTATAGCATTTCCAGTCAATATTTGGAAAGTTAAAGTCCCCCATAACAACTACCCTGTTGCTTTTGCTCCTATCCAGAAGCATCTTTGTAATCCTTTCCTCTACATCTCTGGAATTTTTCGAGGCCTATAGAAAACCCTTAACAGGGTGACCTCTCCTTTCCTGTTTCTAACCTCAGCCCATACTACCTCAGTCGACGTGTCCTCATCAAATATCCTTTCTGCCACCGTAATGTTAGTTCTGGATGGACTTGTTAGCCCACCCACAGATCACTTCGTCCGCTAGCAACCCCACATCCAGTCTCCACAGCGGGCGGTGCCCTCTCTCCACACTAACCCATTGATCCACCCAATGCGGAGCATGATCCGACACTGCGATTGCCGAGTACTCAGTATCCACCACCTCCGGTATTAGCGCCCTGCTCAGAACAAAAAAGTTGATGCAAGAGTATACCTTGTGGGCATGTGAGAAAAAGGAAAACTCCTTCGCCCTTGGCCGTGCAAACCTCCATGTGTCTACACCCCCCATCTGTTCCATAAACCCCTTCAATTTCTTTGCCGCAGCCGGCCTCCTCCCTATCCTGGATTTTGACCGGTCCAATTCCGGATCAATGACTGTGTTAAAGTCTCCTCCCATGATCAGGTTATATGACCCTAAGTCTGGGATCTTTCCTAGAACCCACCTCATAAATTCCACATCGTCCCAATTCGGAGCATATATGTTAACGAGTACCACCCGCACCCTCTCCAGCTTCCCACTCACCATTATGTACCTACCCCCCTGGTCTGACACGATTCTCCCTGCCTCGAATGCCACTCGTTTGCTAATCAAGATCGCTACCCCCCTGGTCTTTGAGTCCAACCCTGAGTGGAATATTTGGCTGACCCAACCCTTTCTCAATCTCGCCTGTTACAATCTCGCCTGTAACCTCAAATGCGCAAACACGCGAGCCCTCTTGACCGGCCTTCCAGCCCACCCCACCCTGCTGACCCTTTTTAGGCCAGCCTCTAGCTCGCGCCCTCCGCCTCCTTGAGCCCCTCCTCGGGCAGTCGCCGTTCCCGACCTCCCATTTGTCCCCTAATAACAGTCCCTCCCCTGTCAGCAAAGCAGCTCCCCCCAGCAACAACACTAGAAACCCAACCCCCCAAGTCAAGCTCCAGCTTAACACCTGCTCACCCCCCACTGCGTTTCCGAGAGTCAGCTGACCCATGCTGACTTGATAGCGCCCGCCCCTGGCACCAAGCAGTCTGTCTCCCCATTGTTCTCTCCCCTCCCCCCCCCACATGGACAAACATTTTAAAAGTATCACATTCCCCTGTAAACAAACATCAGAAAAAACAGTGAAGAAACAGCCACTTTAGAAAAATAATCACCCAAAAATCAGAACCAACCCCAAAGCCCATCCCCCCTCTAACCAGCTCGCTGCAAGACAATGTTACCTTTCGCCATCCAAACAGCCCCTTATTACACATAGTACTACCTATATTTATACAACCCAGCGCAACAAATCGCTGCCACAGTACTTCTCCAAGGCTTCAGTGTCTTTTAATTCGCCTCCAGCCTCTTTTCTTTCATAAAAGTCCATACTTCGTCTGGTGTTTCAAAGTAGAAGTCCCGTTCCTCATGTGTGACCCACAGACGGGCTGGGTACAGCATCCCAAACCTCACCCCCTTCTTAAAGAGGGACATTTTTGCCCGATTAAACCCAGCTCGTCTCTTGGCCAGATCCGCGCCCAGGTCCTGATAAATGCGCAGCTCACAGTTCTCCCATTTGCTGCTCCGTTCCTTCTTAGCACACCGCAGAATGTGTTCCTTGTCCAGGAAACCGTGAAAGCGTACCACAATGGCCCTCGGTGGCTCGTTCGCTTGGGACTTCTTCACAAGGTCTCTATGTGCTATATCCACTTCCAGGGATCGAGGGATCGAGGGAACGCCTCAGCCCCCATCAACTTCTCCAGCATATCCATCACATAAGCCCTCGCATCCGATCCCTCACTGCCTTCGGGGAGGCCGACAATTCTAAGATTCTGCCTCCTGGACCTGTTCTCCAGGTCCTCCAGCTTTCCTGCATTCTTTTCTGGCAGTTGTTCATCATCTCCACCTTGGTCTCCAGCAGGTTATATACTCCTCGTGCTCGGACACCTTTTTCTCCACCACCTGTATCGCTCTCCCGTGGGTCTCTTGTTTATGCACAACTTGATCAATCGAAGCCTTAATCAAGTCCAGTGTGTCCTTCTTCAGCTTGGCGAAGCAATCTTCGAAAAACTTCACCAGCTGCTCCGTTGACCACTGTGCCATCTCCACCATGCTTTCCTGCGTTATCAGCTCTACCTGCGTCTCCCTTATAGGACTTTGTCTTCTCACACAGCCACTTCTGGCCCAATTCTCCATACACCAGAGGGGGATTTCTCCTTACTGTCTCACTCTTCACCAATTTATCCCATAAAATCTGGGGAAAAACGGGGGAGAAAGGTCCAAATGTTCGTCACAGGCGGGAGCTATCAAATGCGCGACCTACTGCTCCAAGTCTAGATTACTATTTTTAACTTGATTTGAATTACTATTTTTAAATTTGACTTAAATAACTATTTTGGGTTGACTTAAATTACTATTTTTAAGTTGATTTAAATAACTATTTAATTTCAATTAAATAACTTTTTAATTTGTGTCAGATCAAGAGGGATAAATACTCAGTTTAAAACAAAAAAATCTAATTAAATAGTATACGGGGATTAGATTTAATCTGACAGAAAAACATCTTTCTAAAGTTTAATTTCAGAAGTTTAATTTAAAGGAATAAATCATGGCAGGACCACGGCGTGGTTTGCTCCTCTTGCTCCATGTGGCAGGCTGGGGACAGTTCCAGTCCCCAGGGTCAGCATGTGTGCAGGAAGCGTCTCCAGTTACAGCTTCTGGAAGCTCGAGTTTCAGAGCTGGAGAGGCAGCTGGAGACACTGGAGCATCCGCGAGTCGGAGAGCATCGTGGAGAGCGAACGAGCACCAGACAGAGCAAGCGAGCGAGGCAGGTAGTGCAGGAATCTCCTGTGGCCATTCCCCTGCAAAACAGATATACCACTTTGGATACTGTTGAGGGGAATGGCCTCTTAGGGGAAAACAGCAACAGCCAAGCTCATGGCACAACGGTTGGTTCTGCCGCAGAGAGGTGGGGTAATAAGTGTGACAGTGCAATAGTTGTAGGGGATTGAATTGTAAGGGGAATAGACAGGCGTTTCTGTAGCCGCAAACGAGATGCCAAGATGGTATGTTGCCTCCCTGGTGCTAGGGTCAATGATGTCTTGGAGCGGATACAGGACATTTGGGAGGGGGAGGGTGAACAGCCAGTGGTCTTGGTACACATGGTACAAACGACATCGGTAAAAAAAAGGGATGAGGTCCTAAAAGCAGAATATAGGGAGCTAGGAAGGAAGTTAAGAAATCGGACCCCTAAGGTAGTGATCTCAGGATTACTACCAGAGCCACGTGCGAGTCAGAGTAGAAATGACAGGATATATAGTATGAATACGTGGCTCATGAGATGGTGTCAGGGGGAGGGTTTCAGATTCCTGGGGCATTGGGACCGGTTCTGGGGACGTGGGACCTGTACAAACTGGGCGGGTTACACCTGGGCAGGACTGGAACTGATGTTGCTAGAGCGGTTGGGAAGGGTTTAAACTAATATGCCAGGAGGATGGGAACCTATGCAAGAGTCAGAGAAAGAGGGAGCAAGGGCAAAAGCAAAAGGTAGAAAAGTGAGTCAGAAAAGTGATAGGTGGAGAAACCAAGGACAAAATTCAAACAGGGCAGTAGAGAAAACTATTGGGAGCAAGACAAGCATTGTGAAAAAGACAAACTTAAAGGCTCTGTGCCTTAATGCATGGAGCATTTGCAAAAAAGTGGATGAACTAATCGCGCAGATAGATATCAATGGGTATGATATAATTGGGATTACGGAGACATGGCTGCAAGGTGAACAGGGATGGGAACTGAATGTCCCATGGGTCTCAGTATTTAGGAAGGACAGGCATAAGAGAAAAGTGGTGGCGTGGCATTGCTGGTTAAAGAGGAAATTAACACAATAGTGAGAAAGGATATTAGCTCTGACAATGTGGATGGGTCGAGTTGAGAAATACCAAGGGACAAAAAACATGAGTGGGTGTCATATCTCGACCCCCAAACTGAACTGGTGAGGTTGGGAATGGCATTAAGCAAGAAATTAGAGATGCATGTAATAAGGAAATATCGGTGATCATGGGTGATTTTAATCTTCACATAGATTGGGCAAATCAAATTAGCCACAATGACGTAGAGGAGGAATTCCTGGAGTGTATACGGGATGGTTTTCTTGACCAATATGTGGAGGAACCAACTAGAGAGCAGGCCATCTTACACTGGGTACTGTGTAATGAGAAGGAAATCATTGCCAATCTGGCTGTACGAAAATCCTTGGGGATGAGCGACCGTAACATGAGAATTTTTTATCAAGATGTCGAGTGAAGTAGTTGATTCGGAGGCTAGGGTGCTGAATCTTAATAAAGGGAACTATGAGGATATGAGGCATGAGTTGGCCTTGATAGATTGGGGGGAGTTACTTAAAGGGATGACAGTGGATAGACAATGGCAAACATTCAAGGAATGCATGGAGGAACTACAGCCTGTCTGGCACAGAAGCAAAGGGGGTAAGAGGGCCAATCCATGGCTCACAAAGGAAATTAGAAATAGTATCCGATACAAGGAAGAAGCATACAGATTGGCCAATAAAAATAATAGGTCTGAGGATTGGGAGCAGTTTAGAATTCAGCAAAGAATGACAAAGGGGTTGATTAAGAGGTACAGTACGAAAGGAAGCTTGCAGGGAACATAAAGACTGACACTAAGAGTTTCTACAGATATGTGAAGAGAAAGAGATTTGTAAAGAGAAATGTAGTCCCCCTACAGTCAGAAACAGGGAATGCATAATGAGGGATAAAGAAATGGCTGAGCAATTGAATACATACTTTGGTTCTGTCTTCATAAATGAGGACACAAATCAGATCCCAGAAATGCTGGAGAATGAAAGGTGTAATGAGAGGGAAGAACTGAGGGAGATCAACATTAGTAGAGAAATGGTGCTGGGAAAACTGATGGGATTGAAGGCGGATAAATCCCCAGGGCCTGAGAATCTGCATCCCAGAGTGCTTAAGGAGGTGGCTCTGCAAATAGTGGATGCATTGGTGGTCATCTTCCTGGATTCTATAGACTCTGGAATTGTCCCTGTAGATTGGAGGGTAGCTCACGTCACTCCAATATTCAAAAAGGGAGGTAGAGAGAAAGCAGAGAAATATGGACCAGTGAGCCTAACATCGGTAGTGGGGAAATTGCTTGAATCTATTATCAAGAACTTTATAACGGAACATTTAGAAAGCAGTGGCAGGATCAGTCAGAGTCAGCATGGATTTATGAAAGGAAAATCATGCTCGACAAATCTGTTGGAATTGTTTGAAGAGGTAACCAGTACAGTCGACAAGGGGGAGCCAGTCGATGTGGACTTTCAGAAGGCATTTGACAAAGTCCCGCAGGTGCAAATTAAAAGCGCATGGGATTGGAGGAAATGTATTGAGGTGGATAGAAAACTGGTTGGCAGAGAGGAAACAACGAGTAGGGATAAATGGGTCCTTTTCAAATTGGCAGTCAGTAACCAGTGGGGTACCACAGAGACCGGTGCTGGGACCCCAGCTATTCACAATATATATTAATGATTTGGATGAGGGAACAAAATATAACATCTCAAAGTTTGCAGATGATACCAAATTAGGTGAGAGGGTGAATGGTGAAGAGGATGCAGAGATCCTACAGCAAGATCTGGACAGGTTGGGCAAGTGGGCAAACCAATGGCAGATGCAGTATAATTTGGTTAAATGTGAGGTTATTCATTTTGGAAGCAAAAATAGGAAGGCAGATTACTACCTGAATGGTTGTAAATTGGGAGAGGGCAGCACGGTAGCACAAGTGGATAGCAGTGTGGCGTCACAGCGCCAGGGTCCCAGGTTCGATTCCCCACTGGGTCACTGTCTGTGCGGAGTCTGCACGTTTTCCCTGTGTTTGCGTGGGTTTCCTCCGGGTGCTCCGGTTTCCTCCCACAGTCCAAAGATGTGCAGGTTAGGTGGATTGGCCATGATAAATTGCCCTTAGTGATCAAAAAGGTTCGGAGGGATTATTGGGTTACGGGGATAGGCTGGAAGTGAGGGCTTAAGTGGGTCGGTGCAAACCTGATGGGCCAAATGGCCTCCTTCTGCACTGTATGTTCTATGTTCTATGTGCAGCAGGACCTGGGTGTCCTTGTGCACCATTCGCTGAAGGTAAGCATGCAGGTGCAGCAGGCGGTAAGGAAGGCTAATGGTATGTTGGCCTTCATTGCAAGAGGTTTTGAGTATTGAAGCAGGGATGTGTTGCTGCAATTGTACAGGGCCTTGGTGAGGCCACACTTGGAGTATTGGGTGCAGTTTTGGTCTCCTTCTCTGAGGAAGCACGCTCTTGCTCTCGAGGGAGTGCAGCGAATGTTTACCAGACTGATTCCAGGGATGGCGGGACTGTCATATGAGGAGAGATTGACTAGGTTGGGATTGTTCTCGCTGGAGTTCAGAAGAATGAGGGGGAATCTCATAGAGACTTATAAAATTCTAACAGGACTAGACAGGGTAGATGCAGGGAAGATGTTACCAATGATGGGTGTGTCGAGAACCAGGGGTCACAGTCTGAGGATGCAGGGTAAACCATTTCGGACAGAGATAAGGAGACACTTCTTCACACAAAGAGTGGTGAGCCTGTGGAATTCATTGCCACAGGAAGTAGTTGATGCTAAAACTTTGAATATATTCAAGAGGCGGCTGGATATAGCACTTGGGGAGAATGGGATCAAAAGCTATGGGGAGAAAACAGGATTAGGCTATTGAGTTGGATGATCAGCCATGATCGTGATGAATGGCGGAGCAGGCTCGAAGGGCCAAAAGGCCTCCTCCTGCTCCTATCTTCTATGTATCTATGTATCTGTGCAACTGGGGGCAAATGAATGGCAGGGTAGTTGCCATGGCACCATGCGGCACTCACCTATTGTTACCTCCGGATAGCATCATCCATGCTCCCAGCACTACTATTCCACCATGCTCCTTCTTTTGCCTGTCAGAAAGTCAGCACAGACTGCTCCTGTCAAAGCTAGGCCCAGACGTACTATTGGATCATCCTTCAGCCCCACCCAGTGAAAGTCAGTGACCTTCAACCAGATATTGGGTGATTTCTCCTGTGTAGGAGCACTAGAACAGACAATGACACCTGAAAGTCACAGTAAGAAGTCTTACAACACCAGGTTAAAGTCCAACAGGTTTGTTTTAACTCACTGGCTTTCGGAGCTTAGCTCTTTCCTCAGGTCAATGATTCACCTGAGGAAGGAGCTGCGCTCCGAAACTTGTGATTCGAAACAAACCTGATGGACTTTAACCTGGTATTGTAAGACTTCTTACTGTGCCACCCCAGTCCAACGCCGGCATCTGCACATCACCTGAAAGTCAGGCACTGAAGGAATGCACAAGTAATTTGTTGAATTATGCATGGAATATTAGATGGTCTGTTGGATAAACTTGGTTTGGAACATTTGTTTTGCAGTAGCTATTATTTCAGCATTGTAGCTGAGAGTACACTGCGATGATCTGGAGCAGAGGGATATGACTCTTGTACAATGGGGATATTGGTGTTTTGTTATGCTCTTGATGTAGCATAAGCGGCTTCCTTGATGCGCACTCTGACAAAGGAAGGTTCAGACTTGGAGATAGCTTTAACACATGTATTACTGTTAACAATTCTCCTACTTGGATTCGACTCTACTGTTAATCCTGCTACAGCTACTCAGACTGACAAACAAGTCTGCTACAATCCATGTGGTGGGTGTGATGTTCAATCAACCCTGTGTCTGTACTCACTGAGTGTCTCCACTGGAAAGAGACTGAGCATGTGTGCTGTGTCCTTATATGTGGGTTGTTGTAATGCCCTCCTGTGGTAGTGTCACCTCTGTGTGTATCTTGAATGCCCATTGGTCGTGTCCTATCTTACTGACCTATTGGTTGACTGTCTGTGTGTCATGTCTCTGGTGCTCCCTCTAGTGTCTAGCTAGGTGTAGTGTATGTACATTAACCCTTTGTGTACTTAGTGATTCATATCACCGCATCCCCCCTTTTTTCATGGTACATATTTTCTGTACAGTGTTAAAGAAAATTGAACAAAATAGGTAGGTAAGTAACGCTATGTACAAGTTATGATGACTGATCATTAAACAATAAGTCCAAATCATATGCTTGAGTCCAAAATCCATTAAGTATTATGGTCGAGTGTCTTTCTTGTTTGGTTGGTGAGTTGGTGATGTGGATGGTGGCATGTCCTTGTGAACGCCATCAGTGTCCCTGTGCGTAAGGAACCAAGAAGTGGTCAAATCACTTCCTTGTCTGATTTGGAGTCTTTTCTTCTTCCGATGCTTGTGGTAGCGATGTATGCAATCTGTCCTGAAAGCCATGTTGCCTGTTGGTAGTGCAGCAAATGTGAATTGGTAAGATGCATCGTCCTGCCATGGTATGTCATTGTACTGAGCTGAGCAGTAACAGTGTCCCTCATGGGCCGAGTTGTACCATGTCGTACCAGTCGTTGTTCCATGGGTGTTGTTTTTGTCATGCTTGTTGTCGACGCTGTTGACTTTGGTACACTTCTTGCCATTGTCTTTGACGTTGTTGTTGTGTTGGTTGGTTTTGTTGTCATGTTTGCTGCGCTCAAGGACCACACTCTGTGGCTAATACGAGTCCTTCACACAGTTACTCGTGTCAGCGTGCTTTGTGGCATCTGCTGTTTCCTTGAGCGTGCCGTCACTGAGTTCGCGGCGCTCCCCGCCTGGAGTCATGTCCGGCTTACTTGAATCAGCTTTGGCTTGTCGATGCTCCCCGTCTGGAACCCTTTCTGTTTCACCTGAATCACCTTTGGTTTCTTGACTCTCCCCACCCAGAGTCATTGCAGGTTCACTTGAATCAGCTGAGGTTTCTTGATGCTGCCCTTCCGGAGTCATTTCAGGTTCACTTGCATCTTCTGAGGTTTCCTGATGCTCCACGACTGGAGTCAAAACAGTCAGGAATGCATTCGCTTGTGGAGAGGCTTGAGCGAATGAGGTTTGAAGTAACGTGGTGTCACCGGAGTCACCAGTAGTCTCACTGTGATTGGGTCGTGCCTCTGTACACACTAGCTGAGGTCTGTCACGTTGCACATCTGGTATGGGAAGTGAGATGCCGTCGTCACTTGTCGCACATACAGTGGGTAGAGCCTCATTGTGTTCTTGTCGTTCACTTGAGCTGGGTAGACTGTCAGAGTCTTCTTCTGGTGGCCCAAACAATCTGGGTGGACTGTCATAGTTGCTTTGTTGTTCACTTGAGCGTGGTAGACTGTCATAGTCTTTCTGTTGTTCACTTGAGCGTGGCAGACCTGCATCATCTGCTGTTGGTTGCTCAGAGGAGGTTGCTAGACCCTCATGGTATGTTCATGCAAGGACTGCGTTTTGGAGTCTTGCGTTCCTTCCATCGTGGAATCCGTCCACGAGCTCGCTGTGGAGGCTTGTGTCATCCCTCTGTGGAGTCTTGCAGCGCTCCCTGTGTGGAATCGTGCATTGGTCTCTCTGTGGAAACTGTCATCACTTCTTGTTCATGCAAGGACTGCGCTGTGGAGTCTTGCATTGCTTCTCTTGTGGAGTCTGTCCATGAGCTCGCTGTGGAGGCTTGTGTCACTGGAGTCACTTCTTGTGTGGAGACGTGCAGTTGTCTCCCTGTGGAGTCTTTCATCGCTTTCTGTGTGGAGGCTGGGACACTTTGTGGTGTGTGGACCACTCTCTGTGTGGAGTCAGGAACCCTTCGCGGTGCGTGGACCACTCTCTGTGTGGCAGCAGGCTGCTCTCTGTGGGCTTGTACCGTTCTCTGTCTCTTGGTGTCAGGCCGCAGCATAATCCTGCACTCACGAGTCGGGATCTCATATGTGCTGGGCTGAAGATCCTCAAATCTGAAGAACACATCCGCGCCTGTGTTGGATTCTTCAAATACATCTCGTTGTGGTTCGGATTTGGTACTGGGGTCGCCATCTCCAATGATGAAATCATCGTCTGAGTCGTAGTCTTCTAGGTCCATATCATCACGTTTTGTGTCGGAGCTGGCATTGGGCTCGCGATGTCCAAAGAAGAATTCAAGGTCTGAGTCATAGTCTTCAAGGACTGTATCATCTCTTTGGGCGATGCTAACTGCTTGTTGCAGGGTTCTGCGGAGGTTACTTTCAGCTACTGGTCGAATTTCAGGCATTGTGCTGTCGTTCCAGGTGAAAGAATCTGGGTTTGAGGCTTGAAATTTTTTTTTCCGTGTCTTGGGACATTTCCCCTTTAAGTGGGCGTGGTCCGGGGCCTCTGACATCACAACGCGTGTGACAAAATGCTTAGGAAGCGATTGCGCATGCGCAGATCGCTGTTCCTTTACTTGGGGCCTTGATCTCAATTGCGCATGCGCAGCTTCTCGCACATGCGCAAATGGACCTTCCCATTCTGTGCGCTCTTCACGCAACCGCGCATGTGCAGCACCTTTTCCAAGATGGCTGCAATTCAAAACTGCTGTTCGTTGCTGCGAGCCTACATCGTGGTGAGTTTTGGCGCCTCTTTTACATTTTCTTCTTGTATGTTCCTCGCAGAATTCTTGGAATTTGTCCAGGATTGCCTGGAAGTTGCCCTTGTTTAGCCCCTTTGAGTATTTGAAGGTCTGGAAGATTTCAGCTGCTTCTGGACCCGTGATGGTAAGTAGAAGCTTTATTTTCTCTGCATCTACGCCACGCCATCTAGGTCGGACCCTACCAGGTAGATCTCGAATCTCTGCCTGAACCAATGCCAGTTTTCACTGAGATTGCCTTGGTACCTGAGCTGCTGTGGAACCGGAATCTTGAACATCATCTTGCCTGGCTGCAGTTACTGGTTGTCACTGTTAACTGAGTTGAAACTATATGGATTTAACAGTCACTCCTGTGTACCATGTTTTGTTATGCTCTTGACGGAGCATAAGCGGCTTCCTTGATGTGCACTCTGACAAAGGAAGGTTCAGACTTGGAGATAGCTTTAACACATTTATTACTGTTAACAATTCTCCTACTTGGATTCGACTCTACTATTAATCCTTCTATAGCTACTCAGACTGACGAACAAGTCTGCTACAATCCACGTGGTGGGCGTGATGTTCAATCAACCCTGTGTCTGTACTCACTGAGAGTTTTCACTGGAAAAGAGACTGAGCATGTGTGCTGTGTCCTTATATATGGGTTGGTGTAATGCCCTCCTGTGGTAGTGTCACCTCTGTGTGTATCTTGAATGCCCATTGGTCGTGTCCTATCTTACTGACCTATTGGTTGACTGTCTGTGTGTCATGTCGCTGGTGCTCCCTCTAGTGTCTAGCTAGGTGTAGTGTATGTACATTAACCCTTTGTGTACTTAGTGATTCATATCACCACAATTGGGTTCTCTTTAGTTGAACTGTAGTCGAAGGAAGTTATCACACAGCGTGACCGGAAAAGGGATGTGTTGATTTGTCCTTCCTTCCATCTTTTTCTCCTTTTCCTCTATCTGCTCTTCTTCTTCCTGCTCCTACTTCTAAGTTGCTTGCCATCTGTGTGGTAAGTGCTGTGCGTCCATGATAACAAAGTTGTGGAGATCACAGCAGACCATCAAGAATTGGGACACAGGCTACATGTGCTGTATGCTTCATTTAGAGTAGGCCAGTAAGCAGGCCCATTGTCTCAAACCTAATGTTCTGCTCTATGATCTTTTGTGAGGAAGCAGATCTCTCATTGTATGCTTCCTGGCTTCATGCGGTTGGGTTATGGAAGACTGCGGTACAGTGGTTAGCGCTGCTGCCTCACAGTGCCAGGGACCCGCATTCGATTCTGACCTCGGGTGACTGTGTGGAGTTTGCATATTCTTCCTGTGTCTGCATGGGTTCCTTCTGGGTGCTCCAATTTCCTCCCACAAAGATGTGCAGGTTAGGTGGATTAGCCATGCTAGTTGGGGTTACGAGGAAAGGGTGGGGATTGGACCTAGGCAGGGTGCTCTCTCAAGAGGGTCGGTGCAGACTCGATAGGCCAAGTGGCCTCCTTCTGCGCTGTAGGGGTTCTATGACCTTATTGCCTCGTAAATGCCATTGGTTTGATGTTGTGGCTCCAATATTAAGGGAATCATGGACTCCGACTGAACAAAAAAATCATGACTGCTGCAAAAACAGCAGGCATGCAGTGCACAACATGGTCACACATCAACTGCACATTCAACACCTCACTATTTAGGGGGCGGGGTCCAAAGTACAAGATGGGTGGTCAGCACTGCTGCCTCACAGCATCAGGGACCCGGGTCCAATTCCAGCCTTGGATGACTGTGGTGGGGGTGGGATATTTTCCCATTGTAGCTTGCATATTCAGCCATACATGTTGAAGAGAGGATGTTAACTGGGGCAGTAATGTAAAAACTGGGAGCACTGGGATGAAATCATCATTCTATGCTGACTGAGGTAATTATCTCAGCATAATTCCCACGCATGCTCTTAAAACCCACATTAACCAATCACCAAGATGTTGTTGGCAGTGTGTGTGGTGGTATGTAAGCCATTTTGGTCACAAAATAGTTCCCATAACGCAGACTCTATGGACACTGCAGAGCCATATTTTACGACATGAATGCAGGAATAATGCACTTCCACAATTGAGATAGAGATTATTGTTCAGAAAGAATATGGATCTAAGGTAGGTAAATGAAGTTGAGATACAGATCAGCAATTGTCTAATTGAATGGTAGAGCAGCCTTGGGACTTGAAGGAATTGCACAAAAAAAATATAAAATTGGGTTCTAGATGAACTGTTATATTTAAATTATAAAGAAGAAATTGCACTGATGAAGTGATTTGCTTACTGGAGGCTGGGAATTAAGGATGGGCAGAACATGAACATAGAACATAAGAACATGAGAACTAGGAGCAGGAGTAGGCCATCTGGCCCCTCGAGCCTGCTCCACCATTGAATGAGATCATGGCTGGTCTTTTGTGGACTCAGCTCCACTTTCCGGCCCGAACACCATAACCCTTAATCCCTTTGTTCTTCAAAAAACGATGTATCTTTATCTTAAAAACATTTAATGAAGGTGCCTCTACTGCTTCACTGGGCAAGGAATTCCATAGATTCACAACCCTTTGGGTGAAGAAGTTCCTCCTAAACTCAGTCCTAAATCTACTACCACTTATTTTGAGGCTATGCCCCCGAGTTCTGCTTTTTACCTGCCAGTGGAAACAACCTGCTCGCATCTATCCTATCTATTCCCTTCATAATCTTATATGTTTCTATAAGATCTCCCTCATCCTTCTAAATTCCAACAAGTACAGTCCCAGTCTACTCAACCTCTCCTCGTAACCCAACCCCTTCAGCTCTGGGATTAACCTAGTGAATCTCCTCTGCACACCCTCCAGTGCCAGTACGTCCTTTCTCAATCAAGTAAGGAGACCAAAACTGAACACAATACTCCAGGTGTGGCCTCACGAAAACCGTATACAATTGCAGCATAACCTCCCTAGTCTTAAACTCCATCCCTCTAGCAATGAAGGACAAAATTCCATTTGCTTTCTTAATCACCTGTAAACCAACTTTTTGCGACTCATGCACGAGCACACCCAGGTCTCTCGGCACAACAGCATGTTTTAATATTTTATAATTTCAATAATAATCCCTTTTGCTGTTATTCCTACCAAAATGGATAACCTCTCATTTGTCAACATTGTATTCCATCTGCCAGACCCTAGCCCATTCACTTAGCCTATCCAAATCCCTCTGCAGACTTCCAGTATCCTCTGCACTTTTTGCTTTACCACTTATCTTAGTGTCGTCTGCAAACGTGGACACATTGCCCTTGGTCCCCAACTCCAAATCATCTATGTAAATTGTGAACAGTTGTGGGCCCAACACTGATCCCTGAGGGACACCACTAGCTATTGATTGCCAACCAGAGAAACACCCATTAATCCCCACTCTTTGCTTTCTATTAATTAACCAATCCTCTATCCATGCTACTACTTTGCCCTTAATGCCATGCATCTTTATCTTATGCAACAACCTTTTGTGTGGCACCTTGTCAAAAGCTGTCTGGAAATCCAGATATACCACATCCATTGGCTCCCCGTTATCTACCGCACTGTTAATGTCCTCAAAAAATTCCACTAAATTAGTTAGGCACGCCCTTCCTTTTATGAACCCATGCTGCGTCTGCCCAATGGGACAATTTCCATCCAGATGCCTCGCTATTTCTTCCTTGATGATAGATTCCAGCATCTTCCCTACTACCGAAGTTAAGCTCACTGGCCTATAATTACCCGCTTTCTGCCTACCTCCTTTTTTAAACAGTGGTGTCACGTTTGCTAATTTCCAATCTGCCGGGATCACCCCAGAGTCTAATGAATTTTGGTAAATTATCACTAGTGCATTTGCAATTTCCCTAGCCATCTCTTTTAGCACTCTGGGATGCATTCCATCAGGTCCAGGAGACTTGTCTACCTTTAGCCCCATTAGCTTGCCCATCACTACCTCCTTGATGATAACAATCCTCTCAAGGTCCTCACCTGTCATAGCCTCATTTCCATCAGTCACTGGTATGTTATTTGTGTCTTCCACTGTGACGACCGACCCAAAAAACCTGTTCAGTTCCTCAGCCATTTCCTCATCTCCCATTATTAAATCTCCCTTCTCATCCTCTAAAGGACCAATATTTACCTTAGCCACTCTTTTTTGTTTTATGTATTTGTAGAAACTTTTACTATCTGTTTTTATATTCTGAGCAAGTTTACTCTCATAATCTATCTTACTCTTCTTTATAGCTTTTTTAGTAGCTTTCTGTTGCCCCCTAAAGATTTCCCAGTCCTCTAGTCTCCCACTGATCTTTGCTACTTGGTATGTTTTTTTCCTTCAATTTGATACTCTCCTTTATTTCCTTAGATATCCACGGTCGATTTTCCCTCTTTTTACCGTCCTTCCTTTTTGTTGGTATAAACCTTTGCTGAGCACTGTGAAAAATCACTTGGAAGGTTCTCCACTGTTCCTCAACTGTTTCACTATAAAGTCTTTGCTCCCAGTCTACCTTAGCTAGTTCTTCTCTCATCCCATTGTAATCTCCTTTGTTTAAGCACAAAACACTAGTGCTTGATTTTCCCTTCTCACCCTCCATTTGTATTTTAAATTCCACCATATTGTGATTGCTCCTTCCGAGAGGATCCCTAACTATGAGATCCTGAATCAATCCTGTCTCATTACACAGGACCAGATCTAGGACCGCTTGTTCCCTCGTAGGTTCCATTACATACTGTTCTAGAAAACTATCGCGGATACATTCTATAAACTCCTCCTCAAGGCTGCCTTGACCAACCTGGTTAAACCAATCAACATGTAGATTAAAATCCCCCATGATAACTGCTGTACCATTTCTACATGCATCTGTTATTTCTTTGTTTATTGCCTGCCCCACCATAATGTTATTATTTGGTGGCCTATAGATTACTCCTATCAGTGACTTTTTCGCCTTACTATTCCTGATTTCCACCCAAATGGATTCAACCTTATCCTCCATAGCACCGATGGCATCACTTTCTGTTGCCCGGATGTCATCCTTAAATAACAGAGCTACACCACCTCCCTTACCATCCACTCTGTCCTTCCGAAAAGTTTGATACCCTCGGATATTTAACTCCCAGTCGTGACCATCCTTTAACCATGTTTCAGTAATGGCCACTAAATCATAGTCATTCACGATGATTTGCGCCATCAACTCATTTACCTTCTTCCGAATACTACGAGCATTCAGGTAAAGTACACTTATGTTGGCTTTTTTACCTCTGTTCTGAATCTTAACACCTCGATCAGTAACCTCTCCTAAGTTATATTTCCTCTTAACCTTTCTCCTAATTTTCCTTGTCGTTGAACCCATATCTTCATCTAACAACCTGCCGCGTCGCTTACCATTAATGTTTTCACTTCCCGTTTTATTTCTTTTAGTATTCCTGGTCCTATTCACTGAGCTCCCCTCAGTCACTGTACCTTGTACTGTCGCCCTTTTTGATTTTTGACTATGGCTTCTCTGCCTTGCACTTTCCCCCTTACTGCCTTTTATTTCTGTCCCTGTTTTACTACCTTCCAACTTCCTGCATCGGTTCCCATCCCCCTGCCACATTAGTTTAAACTCTCCCCAACAGCTCTAGCAAACCCCCCTAGGACATCGGTTCCAGTCCTGCCCAGGTGCAGACCGTCCGGTTTGTACTGGTCCCACTTACCCCAGAACTGGTTCCAATGTCCCAGGAATTTGAATCCCTCCCTCTTGCACCATCTCTCGAGCCACACATTCATCCTCTCTATCCTGACATTCCTACTCTGACTAGCTCGTGGCACTGGTAGCAATCCTGAGATTACTACCTTTGAGGTCCTACTGTTTAGTTTAACTCCTAGCTCCCTAAATTCAGCTTGTAGGACCTCGTCCCGTTTTTTACCTTTCTCGTTGGTGCCTATGTGCACCACGACAGCTGGCTGTTCACCTTTCCCCCCCCAGAATGTCCTGCAGCCGCCCCGAGACATCCTTGACCCTTGCACCAGGGAGGCAACATACCATCCTGGAGTCTCGATTGCGTCCGCAGAACCGCCTGTCTATTCCCTTTACAATTGAGTCCCCTATCACTATAGCCCATTCTTCTTCCTGCCCAGCTGCGCAGCAGAGCCAGCCACGATGCCATGAACCTGGCTGCTGCTGCCTTCCCCTGGTGAGCCATCTCCCTCAACAGTATCCAAAGCGGTATATCTGTTTTGCAGGGACATGACCGCAGAGGACACCTGCACTGTCTTCCTACTCTTGCTCTGTCTTTTGGTCGCCCATTTTCTATCTCCCTCAGTACCTTTCACCTGCGGTGTGACCAACTCGCTAAACGTGCTATCCACGACGTCCTCAGCATCGCGGATGCTCCAAAGTGAGTCCATCCGCAGCTCCAGAGCCGTCAAGCAGTCTAACAGGAGCTGCAACTGGACACACTTCTTGCACGTGAAGGAGCCAGGAACAGTGGACGTGAGCTCCCACATTGCACACGAGGAGCATGACACGGGTCTGAGATCTCCTGCCATGTCTTAAACCTTCGGTTAACTTCAACAACTACAATTTCAACAAAAAAAACAACAAAGAAAAAATAAATAAATATACCAATGAAAAGAAACAGAAAAACAGAAACACTACTTGCCAGTCACTTACCAGGGATAAAAAGCACTTCCTCCCCACCCAGCTTTGAATTCCCACCTAGATTCAAATTCCCAAACTCACTCTTAGCTGTGTGTCACTCTGGCTCTGTTTTCTCTGGCTCACTGGGAGAACTCACTGGGAGTGAGTTTACAAGTTGCTCTTTTTAAACTGTCCTGAATTGACTCCCCTCCCCCACCTGCTTTTAGATCAAGGTAGATTTAAGTGACTGACACTTAACTGCCAACCAGTTATGTGAGTGGGTGGGGCAGCCCTTGTTAACCCACACTGCACAATACTAGCTTAATTTAAATTACTTTAAACTCCTGAAATTTAAAAGGAGCTGCCTTACTGATTTAATTCAATTCCCACCTAGATTCAAATTCCCAAACTCACTCTTAGCTGTGTCTCACTCCTGGCTCTGTCTTCTCTGGCTCACTGGGAGAACATGAAACATAAAAGCATTAAAACATGCTAGCTCTAATCTAAGTGTGTTTGATGATAATCGTATAATCCTACTGTAGTCAAGAGCCAGTTACATTTACCACCGCGGCATAATGCATAAGTGGGATTCCTACCACCAGATGGGAATCTATCATTTTCCAGTATAAAAAGCTCCAGAGGAGGCAAATGGGAAATTAAAGAGATAAAAGCTTCACAGTATCATAGGCCTTGATAGAGTTCAAAACTACAAAGCAATGGAAATGCTGTGATCCAATTAGATGGATATAAAACGTCTGAAAGGACTCTCTCACTCTATTGTTATGACCCTTGGTCAGACACCAAGTTGTTGGTCAGGTCTAGTCCTGTTTTGTTTCAAATAGGCAAAGTGTGAAAATCAAGACAGTACTAAGTGAAGAACGGCACAAGAATCCATGGGTTTTGAACAAACAAAAATAAACATTACTTTCCGATGTCAGAAAGATAAATCAATTCACAATATATATCTTATATTCTATCATTCAGGATAAATATGAGGTACATGTGAATTAACTGTGGCCAAACACACCACAAAGAACGGCCCTCCAAGCCTGCGCCGATCCTATCCAGACCAACTGCTTGATCCTTCTATACCCCGTTTGTTCATGGGCCTATCCAGATTTGTCTTAAGGGTCGCTAACGTATCTGCCTCTACCATCTCATTTGGCAGTGCATTCCAGACCACCACCACTCTCTGTGTAAAAATCTTCCCTTGCACATCTCCACTGAACCTATCCCCCCTCACCTTGAAGTTGTGCCCCCTTGTAATTTTCAATTCCGCCCTGGGAAAAATCCTCCAATGGTTCACCCTATCTATACCCCTAATAATTTGATAAACTTCTATCAGGTCGCCCCTCAGCCTCCGTCTCTCTCGGGAGAATAATCTCAGTTTATTCAACCTCTCCTCATACCTAATGCTCTCCATGCCAGGCAACATCCTGGTAAACCTTTTCAGTAGTCTCTCCAAAGCCTCAACATCCTTCTGGTAGTGTGGTGACCAGAATTGGACACAGTATTCCAAATGTGGCCTAACCAACATTCTATATGACTGCAACATAATTTTCGAGCTTTTGTACTCGATACCCCATCCTATGAAGGCAAGCATTCCATATGCTTTCTTTATCACAATTCCCACCTGTGCTGCCACTTTTAAGGATCTGTGGACCTGCATGCCCAGATCTCTCTGTGTCTCTCTGCTCCTGATTATTCTGCCATTTATTTTATAGCTCCCCCCTGAATTGGATCTACCAAAATGCATCACCTCACATTTGTCTGGGTTAAATTGCATCTGCTATTTCTCCACCCAATTTTGCAGCCTATCTATATCCTGTTGTATTCCCTGACAATCTTCATCACTATCTGCAACTCCTGCAATCTTAGTATCATCCGCAAACTTGCTAATCCGACCCGCTACGTTTTCTTCCAAGTCATTTATATATATTACAAACAGCAGAGGTCCCAGTACTGATACCTGCGGAACACCACTAGTTACCGATCTCCATTCGGAAAAACACCCTTCCACTGTTACCCTCTGTCTTCTGTGGCCAAACCAGTTCTGAATCCATCCAGCTAGTTCACCCTTCACCCCATGTGATTTAATCTTTGCACCAGCTTGCCATGAGGGACATTATCAAATGCTTTACTAAAGTCCATGTAGGCAACATCCACAGCCTTTCCCTTGTCAATCATTTTTGTCACCGCCTCAAAAAACTCAATTAAATTAGTGAGGCACGACCTCCCTCGTATAAAACCATGCTGTGTGTCGTTTATAAGACCAGAAGACCATAAGACATAGGAGCGGAAGTAAGGCCATTCGGCCCATCGAGTCCACTCCACCATTCAATCATGGTTGATTTCAACTCCATTTACCCGCTCTCTCTCCATGGCCCTTAATTCCTCGAGAAATCAAGAATTTATCAACTTCTGTCTTAAAGACACTCAACGTCCCGGCCTCCACCGCCCTCTGTGGCAATGAATTCCACAGACCCACCACTCTCTAGCTGAAGAAATTTCTCCTCATCTCTGTTCTAAAGTGACTCCCTTTTATTCTAAGGCTGTGCCCCCGGGTCCTAGTCTCCCCTGCTAATGGAAACAACTTCCCTACATCCACCCTATCTAAGCCATTCATTATCTTGTAAGTTTCTATTAGATCTCCCCTCAACCTCCTAAACTCCAATGAATATAATCCCAGGATCCTCAAACGTTCATCGTATGATAGGCCTACCATTCCTGGGATCATCCGTGTGAATCTCCGCTGGACCCGCTCCAGTGCCAGTATGTCCTTCCTGAGGTGTGGGGCCCAAAATTGCTCACAGTATTCTAAATGGGGCCTAACTAATGCTTTCTAAAGCTTCAGAAGTACATCCCTGCTTTTATATTCCAAGCCTCTTGAGATGAATGACAACATTGCATTTGCTTTCTTAATTACGGACTCAACCTGCAATTTTACCTTTAGAGAATCCTGGACTAGGACTCCCAAGTCCCTTTGCAATTCAGCATTATGAATTTTGTCACCGTTTAGAAAATAGTCCATGCCTCTATTCTTTTTTCCAAAGTGCAAGACCTCGCACTTGCCCACGTTGAATTTCATCAGCCATTTCTTGGACCACTCTCCTAAACTGTCTAAATCTTTCTGCAGCCTCCCCACCTCCTCCATACTACCTGCCCCTCCACCTATCTTTGTATCATCGGCAAACTTAGCCAGAATGCCCCCAGTCCCGTCATCTAGATCGTTAATATATAAAGAGAACAGCTGTGGCCCCAACACTGAACCCTGCGGGACACCACTCGTCACCGGTTGCCATTCCGAAAAAGAACCTTTTATCCCAACTCTCTGCCTTCTGCCTGACAGCCAATCGTCAATCCATGTTAGTACCTTGCCTCGAAGACCATGGGCCCTTATTTTACTCAGCAGTCTCCCGTGAGGCACCTTATCAAAGGCCTTTTGGAAGTCAAGATCGATAACATCCATTGGCCCTCCTTGGTCTAACCTATTTGTTATCTCTTCAAAGAACTCTAACAGGTTTGTCAGGCACGACCTCCCCTTACTAAATCCATGCTGACTTTTCCTAATCCGACCCTGCACTTCCAAGAATTTAGAAATCTCATCCTTAACAATGGATTCTAGAATCTTGCCAACAACCGAGGTTAGGCTAATTGGCCTATAATTTTCCATCTTTTTCCTTGTTCCCTTCTTGAACAGGGGGGTTACAACAGCGATTTTCCAATCCTCTGGGACTTTCCCTGACTCCAGTGACTTTTGAAAGATCATAACTAACGCCTCCACTATTTCTTCAGCTATCTCCTTTAGAACTCTAGGATGTAACCCATCTGGGCCTGGAGATTTATCAATTTTTAGACCTCTTAGTTTCTCTAGCACTTTCTCCTTTGTGATGGCTACCATATTCAACTCTACCCCCTGACTCTCCAGAATTGTTGGGATATTACTCATGTCTTCTACTGTGAAGACTGATGCAAAGTACTTATTCAGTTCCTCAGCTATTTCCTTGTCTCCCATCACAAAATTACCAGCGTCATTTTGGAGCGGCCCAATGTCAACTTTTGCCTCCCGTTTGTTTTTAATGTATTTAAAGAAACTTTTACTATCATTCCTAATGTTACTGGCTAGCCTACCTTCAAATTTGATCCTCTCTTTCCCCCACCATTCACTTTCAAATGTGCATGGATCCTATCTCTGAGGACCTTTTCCAACAATTTCACTGTCATTGACGTCAAGCTCACTGGCCAATAATTACCCGGGTTATCCTTGCAACCCTTCTCAAACAAAGGTACAACATTGGCTATCCTCCAATCCTCTGGGATCTCACCTGTGGCCAACGAGGACACAAAGATTTCTGATAGCGGCCCAGTGATTTCACCTCTTGTCTCCCTCAGACATCTGGGATAGATGGCATCTGGCCCTGGGGATTTGCCGACCATAATGCTTTTTAACACGCCTAACACTTCCTCCCCCATACTAACTGCTTGTTCTAAAGTGTTTACACATCCCTCTGAGACATCACCAATCAATGTGTCCCTCACCTGTGTGAATACCGATGCAAAATATTCATTAAGGATCTCACCTACTTCCTTTGGTTCCACACATCATTTTTCTCCTTTGTCCTTGAATGGACCAAATCTTTCTCTGGCTACCCTCTTGTTCCTAATGTACGTATAAAATGCCTTGGGATTCTCCTTAATCCTGTCTGCCAAGGACATTTTGTGACCCCTTTTTGCCCTCCTAACTCCGTGCTTGAGCTCTTTTCTACTTTCATTGTATTCTTCAAGTGCTTTATCTGTCTTTAGTTGCCTGTACCTAATGTGTGCATCTTTTTTCTTTTTGACTAGACTCGCAATTTCCCTGGTCATCCATGATTCCCGAATCCTGCCTTTCCTGTCCTTCCTTTTTACCGGCACATGCCTGTCCTGCACTCCCATCAACTGCTCCTTCAAAGACTCCCACATGCCAAATGTGGATTTACCCTCAAACAGCCCCTCCCAAACAACAGCCTCCAAATCCTGCCTGATCTGGTTGTAGTTAGCCTTCCCCCAATTTAGCACCTTAACCCTAGGACAACACTCGTCCTTTTCCATGAGTATCCGAAAGCTTACGGAATTGTGGTCACTGTTCGCCACATGTTCCCCCACTGCAACTTTGATGACCTGGCCGGGCTCGTTCCCTTGCAATATAGCCCCCTCTCTAGTTGGACTATCCATATATTGTTCCAAAAAATCTTCTTGGACACACTTAACAATTTCCTCACCATCCAGACCCCTAGCCCTAAGGGATTTCCAGACAATATGAGGAAAATTAAAGTCTCCCGCTACAACAACCCTATTATTTCTACATTTATCCAGAATCTGTTCTTCAACTTTCCGTGGGCAGTTTGGAGACCTGTAATATGTCATCATAGTGACTGCCCCCTTCCTGTTTCTGAGTTCTACCCACAGTGCCTCATTACTTGATTCTTCCATGTTGTCCTCCCTTTTACAGCTGTAATATGTTCTCTAACCTGTATTGCATCTCTCCCACCTCTTTTACCTTCCTCCCTCTCACCTAAAACACCTATATTCTGGAATATTTAGCTGCCAGTCTCCGTTAAAACAACCACATCTGCGCATGAATCAAGGTTTTAAGTTCATCTGTCTTACCGGTTATACTCTGCATTGAAGCAGATACATGCCAGACCTCCAGGCCCAGTGAGTTCGACCTCCCTCAGCCTGCCCTTCCTCTTAGCCAGCCTGGCCCTGGTACCATGCTCATCCCCAGTCTCTACACTTGCTGGCTTACTGATCTGATTCCTACCCCCCCCCTGCCACATTAGTTTAAACCCACCAGAACCATACTAGCAAACCTCCCAGCGAGGATATTGGTGCCCCTCCAGTTCAGGTGTAACCCATCCTTCTTGTACCGGCCCCACCTTCTCCCAGAAGACATCCCAGCAATCCAAAAAGCTGAAGCCCACCCTCCTGCACCGCTTCTTTAGCCACGTGTTCAAGTGCACTATATCTCTGTTGCTAGCCTCGCAATCCTGAGATTACTACCCTAGAGGTCCTGCTTTTTTGTTTTCTATTTAGCTCCCTAAATTGCCTTTGCAGGACCTTGCTACTCTTTCTACCTATGTCACTCGTGCCAATGTGGACAATTACCTCTGGAAAATAAATGCCAAATGCAACCAAAACAGATTCCATGGATTTCTCCACTTAGACCTTAGTCACACTGTGAGTCAACTAACCTCACTGAAACTCCATCTCTCTCATCAGGATTTCCAATCGTAAAATTTTCTCCACAAGTGCTCCAACTCAGACACCTCACATGGTTTCAACCTTGTCTTCCGTGATTATGTTCCACTGGATTTCTGAATAAATTCAAGCATCAATTTAAAAGCACAATTTCAGAACACCATTGCTCCAAAGGGGTACATTTGCCTGAAACTTTGCCTGCCTTCTTAGATCTTCAGATCTTGAAATCTGCAGTCTTTCCTGTTTCTCTATTCCTTTCTTAAGTTAACTGGGAACTGTTTTACTACCCTGACCTTGTACCTTATCAAGGATTTCATTTCCCTCTCCCTCCCCCGGGATACTTCTTTTCTAATTAAATCTGGCTTTTAAAAAGTCATTCATAGGATCATTCATCTCTGGCTGGCCTGCATTTTTTGCCTAATTGCTCTTGAACTGAGTAGCCATTTCAGAGGACAGTTGTTGTGGATCTGGAGTCACATGTAGGCCAAATTGCTGTTGATCTGGAGGCCAGAACAGACCGGGTAAGGATAGCAGATTTCCTTTCCTAAAGTGCAATATTAAGTCATGGTCATCATTAAACTTTTAATTCCAAATTTTTATTTAATTCAAATTTCACCATCTACCATGGTGGGATTCAAACCCACGTCCCCAAAACAACGGACTGAGCCTTTGGATTACCAGTCAAGTGACAATACCACTGAATAACTGACAAATTTGAAAGTAACTCCCAAGAAGTAATATTCTCTGACCCTTGAACTGATCTGGTAACCAATGACAACACTCCAAGAGCACTTCTGACCTCTCTCACAATTTATATTTGCACAGTAGCCTGGAAAGTAGAGGTCAGTGGCTGTCCTGGAAGGAGTTCAAGAGGGTGTAAAAGGCAAGACAGTTACATTCGCCCATGTAATCCTATAGAAGCATAGGATCAGGAATAGGCCATTTAGCCCCTCAAGCCTGTTCTGCCATTCACTGACATCATGGCTGATCTGTTTCTAGTTCTTCATACATCCTGCCTGTTTTTGGGTAGAATCACACAGAATAATCTCATTGCTAATGTCAGAAGGAAGATAAGATTCTGTTTTTATCACCAATGTCTTGCAGCTTATGATAATAAAGTTCAAGGATCTCCCCAAAGAAAATGACCATACCTTTGTTGGGAATGTGAGTGGGAGTTGATCCAACTAATGACCTCTCATTTTATGGAGCACCAAAACTGGCAAAATTCAGTTGAGTTGTTCTCTCTCTGCTTGGAATTAATTAATTGTTCAGAAAAACTCTGTAATTGGGGTTCACATGACATTCCTGGTGAAGCAGCATTGATGGAACTAGAGCAGTACTGAGAAATGTCCTGTTCATTCACTTTTTACCTTTGCCATAGTAACATTGTCATTGGCGGGGAGTAGGGAACAAAGGAGGGATATTCCTCTGCTGTCATATGCAAAATTCAAAACATCCTTCCAAGGGGGAAGTGGACCACATTGGAGTATCAACCATGCTGGATTCATTTTCAAGAAGGTTCCATCTCATCTCTAAAGGAAATTGTGTTTATGCCCTTGGCACATGGTAGGAAAACATGTTGGATATGATAAATCCCACCTTTCACTTTTCAGCCCTTGCTGATGCTTATTTTTGGGACTTTTTAACGCTTTGTTGTAGTCAATATTTTCCTGCTTCTGTAGTAGAAAGATTCAACAATGCTCGTTGAGACAAAATAACAAGGCTTTATTTTTGGAGAGACTGCATGCAGTAATGGCTGAAACTTGAGGTCAGAGAGCAATTAGTGAAACTGCTGATTCCTTCTCAAGTCCGCCCTTTTACAGAAAATCAGTTCAGTATTTATACATTATCATTATCAAGATTGTGTGACTACAGCTTAGTCAGGAATTCGATCGGAAGTAATGCCTGCTGACCTTATTTGGCTCTTTGTCACATCACTCATGCCATTATCTTGGCCTTGGAGGGAACATTGAGAGGTCAGAGGAGACTTATTTCTTCCTGACCTTATCTTGTCTTATTCCTACGGCCCTGGGTTATGACGAGTTAGTCTTATCAGGAGTTGCCGAGGTCCGGTATTTTGGAATGGCTTGACCTTCTCTGATCTTATTCATACTTCAAATTATGCAGAGTCGGCCTTATTAGTCTTACAGGAGTCTGAAATGGTTAGGGCAGCATTTCTTACATTGTATCAAATATTTTGACCAGTCTTCCCATTGACCAGTTTTCCCATCATGCCATTACTTTATTCGTACCATATCACAGCTTCGTCAATGAATATTGTGGTATGATACAGCAGGCATTAGTGCTAGTAAATCTAGTAATAATTTGATACAGTATTAATCATGAATTCAACATTATATAGGTATTCAAAATTGGGCACCAACACGTTTTTATCTTTTGTACCAAGTTTCTGCAGGCATTACTGCATAAACACGGAATGCGTTCCTTGCTGTATCTGTTGCAGATACAGTTTATTTTGAAATGGCTAATTCCTCCAGTAAAATAGGAACCAGAATGTAATACCAACACGTTCAGTGTTTACTTGCTAATCCTTGCACAATACAGCTTTAAGCCTGTTGTTGAAAATTTTCAGACTTGGGTGTTAAAATTTGTTCCCATATTTATTAACGTGAGCTTGTACAAAAATTGAGCTGTTCCTGTCTTTATACACAGAGACCTGTTGTGCTTAAATATGCTAAAGCACAGCAATTAAAACTGGCAGACAAGAAACAGGTTTGTGAACATGACAGAAGGTCTTACCTAATAAGGAAATAATCATATTGGCTGACTTATGGGCCTTGTTCCAGATCACTAATGATAGGCTATTGGGCTGAGAGGATTTCATTTCAGATATAAATTCAATCTGTTTTTTTTGCTGCCTTTGACAAGTCATAATTAACTGCTGCTAGGAGGCTGCAGCGTTCACTGTAGTAAATCCTTATGGCTCAACATATTTTCAGAATTCTTACTTTGAGGTAATGTTGTCAGTACAAATTGTTTCTTTGAGTGCGAGAAAGTTTAAAGTGATGAAAATAATTGAGTTCATAAAGTTCAAAGATTCGAAAGAATCATAAATGATAATTTTACATGAGCATCAATACATGTGTGAATGTGCAAAATAAATGTGAGTTTTGATTTTTCTTTGGGGTGCGAACATATATTGGATAGCTAGCTTTCATAGTCACTCGTAATGAGCTGCAAAAGTTTTCCTTTGGTTGATAACGCTCAGTCCTTTCCATTAAGTTATTTTCCAATAAGCTTAATATATTCTCTTCCTATTGCAGCACTTAAGATATGGGACTGGATTCTGCGAATTCCAGGCTATGTCCGGAGTATCCGTGGCGTTTTACGTGGAAAAAATCATCGCCGCCTCAGCACCGATGCTCTGACCGGTGAGGGGCTAGCAGCCGAGCCAAGTAAAACGCACGGGCTTCCCAATATAAACGACTGGAGAATTTCCGGGTCTGTGGACGCGTATGCGCACGGTAGCGACCTGCAGCGGTCGCACCGTACAACATGGCACCGGCCATGCGCGAACCCAACCTGCCAGATGGTGTCTCCCTGGATACCTGGATATCCCGTTGCCGCCACCCCCCCCCCCCCCCCCCCCCCCGGCCAGCAACAGGGCTCCTACCCAACACAGTCCGCAGCCGCCGTGCCGGGTTTCCGACCGCTGAGACCACACGTCCCCGCGCGGTCAGTAACTCAGTCCAGCTGGGGCCTTCAGGTAACATCCTGAGGCCGTCCCAATAGCATGTGTCGGGCGCCTCGATGATGCCATTTTGGAGGGCACGGAGCATCCAAAAACAGGCGCTGCCCTCGATTCCATCATAAAAAGGGATTCTCTGCCTGATTGCGGATAATGAAATCGGCATCGGAGAACAGAGAATCCCACCCAGGGTTCATAAAGCAACACTGTGATTTTTTGGACTTCAAAAAATCAAAACCAAATATTGGAAACACATTGGCCCACAGCTTCTGAAACCCTTGCAAGCTAGAATCAAAAGCTGGTGAGAAAAGTAGCTGGTATCAATAAAATAAACATATACCAGCCTTGGCAAGGTGTAAAGACAGATTTTAAAAACTAGTTACAAGCAGGTGAACATGTGTAATGACATGAATAAATTACAAGATCATTCAAATGAGGAGTTGTGTAACTTAAACAGCTGATGGGAATTTTGTATTTATTTTCCTTTGGAGAAGAATATAATATTGACTAAATTCAAAAAAACCTTGCTGCTCTTCTCAGAACTTATTCAAAACACAAGGAAATATAGGACAAACACCCCCAGACCCAATCCTTCCACTGACCTACAATGTGCCCAATGATAGACTTCATGCTATCCTTCTAAATACTCTGGCCCACCAAAGCTTATCAAATGGAATTCCTGATCCCATTCCAATCTTAACTTCTGCACTATTCACCCTTGGTGGATCTGTTTCCATGACTGAAAATGGTTAATTAGTGTTTAAATTCTTTCTATTTACACCAAAATCCTGACAACCATTTTTTTTTTGCATTGCTACACTTTGATGGAAACTGGAAGCAAAGTCAGGACTTTCTGCTGGGCACTCTGCATTTCTATGGCCCTGAAATTAACTTTAGTAACTTCAGACCTTAACAATTGATTCAATTTCTTCACAACATAGATTAGAAGGACAGGGACATGAGAATAGCGAGATGAAAAATTACTAACATCCATCCAATTTGCCTTCTACCAGCCTTGAAATCAGATGATGTAATAACCATAGAATCTGTACAATACAGAAGGAGGTCATTTGGCCCAACTAGCCTGCATCAAACCTCTGGATGAGCCCCATGCCTAGGCCCATTCCTCACCCCATCCCATATCTCCACCGAACCACACTTAGGGGCAATTTAGCATGGTGAATCCACCTGACCTGCACATCTTTGAACTATGGGAGGAAACCCGAACACCCAGAGGAAACCCACGCAGACACGGGTAGAAAGTGCTAACTCCACACAGTCACCCAATGCCCGACTTGAATCGGGGTCCCTGGTGCTGTGAGTCAGCAGTGCTAACCACTGGGCCACCTGATGGATTTGTTGCCTAATCACAGCAATCAATCTCAATTAGTATAGAACAAATTCAAAGATGAGACAGATAAAACCTTCAGTTGGGGAAAGCTTTGAGAATCAGAGGTCCAAGTTACTTATTCCTTCCAAGTATGGTAAACTTCACCATCAGATAGATCTTCTGAGATTTAGGAGAAGGTAAAGATCTTGGTGTGAAGGGGACAATTTCAAAGTTTGCGGATGATCCAAAACTCGGAAGCATTGGGCGCGATCTACCGACTTTGCTTTCGAGCGAGAGAGCAACATGGCCAGTAGATGCCAGCAGAGGCCTCCTATGGGCTTCCTGGCAGCCTTACGCCTTCAGAATATACCCACATCCCACGGCTTGTTAGAATCAGAATCCAGCCCAAAGAGGGCATAACCAAATGGTGCGCACCTACGTAGTTTTAAACCTATGTAGGCAGGCTTACCTAGGATCTATTGTTCTCCCGAGAGCTACCGCCCTCCCCGGTGAGGCTGCAGGTGGAACAGCACCAAGGGAGGTCTCCCAGGCCATTGTAGGCCCCTGGATGACCAGGGATAGTGCAGGGTGACCCCCTGGCCTTCCCCCTGGAACATGGGAACCTTGGCACAGTCCAGCTGGCACATTGGCACTGCCACCCTGGCAGGAGCATTGCCCGGGTGCCAGAGTGGCACTGCCAAGGGTCAGGGCCCGAGCGGGTCCATGCCCATGAAAGGAGGGTGGGGTCATATGGAAGGTGGGAGGGGCAGGGCAGCTAAGTAGGAGGTTGAGGGGGGTGATGTGGTGCTGGAGGTGGGGGCTGTAAGTGGGCATGGTGGGAGCCTGAAGAGAGGGAGCCCCCAGGGACCCCATAGTGGGGTGCCCTCACTTGGCAGGGGTGTTGGGAATTCCCCGTATATGTTGAGGATGACATTGCCCATGGTTGGAAGGTGTGGGGGACAAGCTCACTTCGAGATCGGGGCACCCTTTCAAAATGGTGGCTTGATTTCTGAGTTCAGCTCCCCAATGTTGAAAAATATTCTAAGTGTGGGCTAAACTGATGAGAAACTCCCCAGGACCAAAAAAAGTGACTGACTGTCATTTGATATCGGTGGGGAACAAATCCTATTCATCACATTGTCGGATGGTGATGTCTAGCACGAGGGGACATAGCTTTAAATTGAGGGGAGATAGATATAGGACAGATGTCAGAGGTACGTTCTTTACTCAGAGAGTAATAAGGGGGTGGAATGCCCTGCCTGCAACACTAGTGGACTCGCCAACACTAAGGGCATTCAAATGGTCATTGGATAGACATATGGACGATAAGGGAATAGAGTAGATGGGCTTTAGAGTGGTTTCACAGGTCAGCGCAACATCGAGGGCCGAAGGGCCTGTTCTGCGCTGTAATGTACTATGTTCTATGTTCTAAATGAACTTTGAAATTTTTCCGTTAAATTCCGCCCATTGTAAACTGTGAAGAGGCAGTGCAAATCTTCAAAGGGACATAAACAAGCCGGTGGAGTGGTCAGATAGGTGGCAGATAAAGTTCAATGCAGAGAAGGGTGAGGTGATACATTTTGATGGGAAGAACATGAAGAGGGAATAGAAAATTGACGATGGAAGGAAAGTTGGAGAGAGCAATTAATAAAGCATATTGGTTAGCATTCTCTGACATCCGCTGTCAGTGGGACTCTCTGGTACCGCTGGCAGTGCACTCTTGAAAACAAGTTTTCCAGAAGCATGGGATGGATTCAATGGGAATTTCCATTGACCGTGGTGGGGGAAAAGACTCCCGTTGTCAGTGAATGGCACCCTGCCTCCCGCCGTTGAGAAACACAGGGCTGGAATGCCAGAGAATCCTGCCCATAGTATTCTGGACTTTATTTGTAGGGGCACAGAGCACAAGAGCTTATGCTGAACTTGAACAAGGCACTAGCTAGACCTCAGCTGAAGTATTGTGTACAGTTCTGGGCACCGTAATACAGCAAAGTTGTGACTGTCTTGGAGAGAGTGCTGAAAATGATCACAAGAATTGTTCCAGAGATGAGAAACTTCAGTTATGAGGATAGATTGGAGAAGTGGGCTGTTCTCCTTGGAGAGAAGAAGACTGAAAATAGATTTGATGGAGATGTTCCAAATCATATGGGGTCTGGACAGAGTAGATCGGGCAAAACTGTTCCCCTTGTAAAAGGATCGAGAGCAAGAGGGCACATATTTAAAGTGATTTGCAAAAGAAGCAAAGACAATCTGGGGAAGGTGGGACCTGTACAGACAGGACGGTTTGCACCTGATCCAGAGGGGCACCAATATCCTGTGAGGGAAATTTGCTACGGCTCTTCGGGGGGGTTTAAACTAATTTGTCAGCGGGATGGGAAAATGAGCTGTAGTCCAGAAACCAGTGTTGAGAGTAATGATGTACTGAGGAGGGTATCAAGGTCGCAGGAGTGTACCGGCAGACAGAACGGTGGGTTGAAGTGTGTCTTATTTCATTGCAAGGAACAACCGGAATAAGGTGGGGTAGTTGTCATGGGTGACTTTAACTTTCCAAATATTGATTGGAACCTCTATAGGTCAAACAGTTCGGATGGGGCAGTTTTTGTACAGTGTGTGCAGGAGGGTTTCCTGACACAATATGTGGATAGACCGACAAGAGGGGGGGCCACATTGGATTTGGTACTGGGTAATGAACCGGGCCAAGTGTTAGATATATTTGTGGGAGAACACTTTGGAGATAGTGACCACAATTCGGTGTCTTTCACTATTGCAAAGGAGAGGGATAGGGCCATACGGCAGGGCAAGGTTTATAATTGGGGGAGGGGTAATTATGATGCGATTAGGCAAGAATTAGGGCGCATAAGATGGGAACAGAAACTGTCAGGGAAAGGCACAAATGAAAAGTGGAGCTTGTTCTAGGAACAAATACTGCGTGTCCTTGATCAGTATGTCCCTGTTAAGCAGGGAGGAAATGGCCGTGTGAGGGAACCATGGTTCACAAAAGAGGTTGAATGTCTTGTCAAGAGGAAAAAGGAAGCATATGTAAGGATGAGAAAACAAGGTTCAGTTGGGTCGCTTGAGGGTTACAAGGTAGCAAGGAATGAGCTAAAAACAGGGCTTAGGAGAGCTAGGAGGGGGCATGAGAAGTCCTTGGCGGGTCGGATCGAGGAAAACCCCAAGGCTTTTTACTCTTATGTGAGAAATAAAAGAATGACCAGGTGAGGTTAGGGCCGGTCAAGGACAGTAGTGGGAACTTGTGCATGGAGTTAGAAGAAATAGGAGAGGCGCTGAATGAATACTTTTCTTCAGTGTTCACCAAGGAGAGGGGCCATGTTTTTGAGGATGAGAGTGTGATACAGGCGGGTAGGCTGGAGGAGGTAGATGTTCTGAGGAAGGATGTGTTAGCAATTTTGAAAAACCTTAGGGTCGAAAAGTCCCCTGGGCCAGATGGGATATATCCAAGGATTCTTTGGGAGGCAAGGGATGAGATTGTAGAGCCTTTGGCTTTGATCTTTGGGTCCTCGCTGTCCATGGGGATAGTGCCAGAGGACTGGAGAGTGGCGAATGTTGTTCCTCTGTTCAAGAAAGGGTATGACCCTGGTAATTATAGGCCGGTTAGTCTTACTTCGATGGTCGGTAAGTTAATGGAAAAGGTCCTGAAGGATAGGATTTATGATCATTTGGAAAGATGCAGCTTAATCCGGGATAGTCAACAAGGATTCGTGAAGGGTAAGTCTTGCCTCACAAGTTTGATTGAATTCTTTGAGGAGGTAACTAAGTGTGTAGATGAAGGTAGAGCAGTTGATGTCGTATACATGGATTTTAGTAAGGCGTTTGATAAGGTTCCCCATGGTCGGCTCATGAAGAAAGTAAGGAGGTGTGGGATAGAGGGAAACTTGGCCAATTGGATAAGTAACTGGCTATCACATAGAAGACAGAGGGTGGTGGTGGATGGAAAATTTTCAGACTGGAGACCAGTTACCAGTGGTGTACCACAGGGATCAGTGCTGGGTCCTCTGCTGTTTGTGATTTTTATCAATGACTTGGAGGAGGGGGCTGAAGGGTGGGTCAGTAAATTTGCTGATGACACCAAGATTGGTGGAGTAGTGGATGAGGTGGAGGGCTGTTGTAGGCTGCAAAGAGACATTGATAGGATGCAGAGCTGGGCCGAAAAATGGCAGATGGAGTTTAACCCTGATAAGTGCGAGGTGATTCATTTTGGGAGAAAAAATTTGAATGCAGATTACAAGGTCAATGGCAGGGTTCTGAGGAATGTGGGGAACAGAGAGTTCTTGGGGTTCATGTCCACAGATCTCTGAAGGTTGCCACTCAAGTGGATAGAGCCGTGAAGAAGGCCTATAGTGTGTTAGCGTTTATTAACAGGGGGCTTGAGTTTAAGCGCCGCGGGGTTATGCTGCAACTGTACATAACCCTGGTGAGACCACATTTGGAGTATTGTGTGCAGTTCTGGTCACCTCACTACAGGAAGGATGTGGAAGCACTGGAAAGGGTGCAAAGGAGATTTACCAGGATGCTGCCTGGTTTGCAGGCTAGGTCTTATGAGGAAAGGTTGAGGGAGAAAAGAGGCTTTTCTCTTTGGAGCGGAGGAGGATGAGAGGTGACTTAATAGAGGTTTATAAGATGGTGAGGGGGATAGATAGAGTGGATGTTCAGAGACTATTTCCTCGGGTGGATATAGCTGTTACAAGGGGGCATAACTATAAGGTTCAGGGTGGGAGATATAGGAGGGATGTCCGAGGTAGTTTCTTTACTCAGAGAGTGGTTAGGGTGTGGAATGGACTGCCTGCTGTGATAGTGGAGTCGGACACTTTAGGAACTTTCAAGCTGTTATTGGATAGGCACATGGAGCACACCAGAATGACAGGGAGTGGGATAGCTTGATCTTGGTTTCAGACAATGCTCCGCACAACATCGAGGGCCGAAGGGCCTGTTCTGTGCTGTACTGTTCTATGAACATTAATATGCTCAGAATGCCTCCTGGGAGCAGTTATGCAGACTTGAGTTTTACTGCTACCCTTCCTTTGCGTACAGCTAAGAAAAAAACATTTCTGCAGTATCGAAATTCTGCATGATTTTAATGTTAGCAGAGCACTGTGGTAACATTAAAAACATTCAACCAACTTCCAGATGTCCTGAAATTCCTTACACATAGTTTATCCTTACTGCCTTGAAACAAAGCAATGTGAGACTGCCTCCCGATGTGGTCACATTGTTTCTTTAAATTAGCTCACTGTCATTTGGATGGGAGATTAAACTGATGCCCTGTCTGTCTGTTTAGGTGGATGCAAAATATCCAAGATATTTTTCAAAGAAGACTGGGGAATATCCCTTGGCCAACGTTCTCCCCGAATCAGTGTCACCAAAACAAATTAACTGGACTTGCATCTCTTTGAGAGGTCTAGCTGTGCAAAACAACAGTGTCTACAAAACAACAGTGTCTACACTTCAAAGGCGGATCATTGGCTGAGAAGTACATAGAGATGTGGTTCGCAGATTCAAGGTGCTATAAAAAATGAAAGTTTTTTATTTGTCTCCAGTTTAACTGTGTACAAAATTTGACACTAAGCCACATAAGGTGACATTAAGGGCGGGTGACCAAATACTTGGTCGAAGAGGTAGGTTTTACGGAACATTTTAAAGCAGACAAGAGAGGCTGGTTCCGAGAGGGAATCCCAAAGTTTATAATTGAAGGACTGGCCACCAATGATGGAACAATGAAAATGGGGGATGCTTGAAGGAGCCAGAAATGGAGGAGAACAATTATTTCTAGGAGTGGAGGAATTTGTGGACAAGAGTAGTCAATTCCATTGAGGGATTTATAAACAAGGATAAGAATTTTAAAAGTGAGGTGTTGCAGATCGGGAAACAAATGTTGGTCAGTGAACACAGTCAGATAGATTCATACTGCCGAAGGGTGGAACTTTACACTGGCAGGGGTAATAAATGTCAGGAGCAAACCTGCCTCCACCTGGTCAGCTCACCCCATAGGCATTTAACAGTTGCTGGCTGTTAAGTGGCTCGAGGTAAGACAACCCCCATCCCCGCATCTGGGGAGGATGTCCTGCCCCTGAGATGGTGGTTCTCTTGTCCAAAGAGTGTCACCAGGAGCAATGCTGCATCCAGCCATCAAGCAAAGTTGAGGAGCAAAGGGATGCTGGTGGGTGGGTGGTGTATTGCCAGGACCAGACTAGCATACTAGGACGAGGTATTGGTGGCTGCATGGACTGGGGGAAATGGAGGGTTGGGGAAAACCTTGAGGGGAAAATCCAATAGTCCAAGCAGTAAAAACTTGATTGATTGTGGCAGGGGTATGGAGAGGCCTTTACTAGGCCTTTGGGCAGGCTGGCCATCCAATGTCTTGCTACTGCATGCAAAATTGCATTGAGGTGTGTGCGTAGGCACTGGGAACAGTACCCATGGCATTGCACCCAATTTTATGCTGCCCACCTGCTTATGAACTGAGCCCCTGGGAGAGTGAAGTTCCAGTCACGTAAGCAGAGAGATACATGATTCAGCTTACCCTAAGATGGCGGTTTCTTGGAACAACCAAGACTAACCCCATTGTTCTACTCTCCCCAATATCCCTTTTCTTCCTGTGTCTTTGAACGTCTATCCTATTTTCTTCAAGCAATGCAATGGGCCAATCCTTGTGACAAAACTGTTTTATTTTTCAATAACTCTGCATGAAGAAATTTCTCCAACGCTCTCATTTATTCTCTTGGTGACATCACACAACTAGCGCTTCAACCAGGAGAAATAGGTTGCAGTCAGCGTGGGGCCACCTTTGGCTGTTCCTCTTCTGTGTCTTGCAATTGCAACCTTTCGAAATCCTTTCCTTTATACCCTTTTCAGGGATAAAACTGGGACTCACATTAACAGGACTGAATTGACTTGTCAAAGTTTCCTTCACACAAAGAGTCGAATGGCATGTTGAATTCTTTGACTAAACCATGGCCTAACATGTCCACGTTTTGATTTACTTAAACCTTCCAAGGCCTTCTATAGCCATATTACAAATGTTCTGTCCTTGTTCGGTTATACCATTACAGATGTTCCTTTGCTGTTTCCTATGCTGTTTCCCAAGGTCAATTTCACAACCCCCTTGAAATATCCTCTTCTTCCAACATACCTACATTTAGGGCCTCATTGTTCATATTTGGTTGTATTGGGTTTTTTTCTACTAAGAGCTGTTCATAAGGCCATCCCTCTATTTTAATTTTACAAAGTTCCATGTTCCCACTATTGAACTATTGGATGATTCACTAAGGTTTCACTATTTTTGCTTTCCAGTGAAGTGAACCATTAAGCTTAAAGCAATAATCTTAATTCACACACATATATATATTTATATATAAAATAAAATGTATATATTAACCATGGCAGTTCTAATTTATTGATTCGGTGGTTTGGTCAAGCAGTAAAGCATCTCCGAGAACGTGACATTGCAATGAGGACTATCAAGGCCAATGACACAAAGGCCACTGAGGCCTTTCTTGCCCAGACATTGTGACTTGCATTATAAGTTATTTCCCACCATTCCTGTTCTCCAAATTTCTTTCATTCTTTTTCAAACTACATGGATTGAGGGTGATTTAGTGGTTTGGATCAGAAATTGGCTAGCTGTAAGAAGACAGAGTGTGGTGGTTGATGGGAATTGTTCAGCCTGGAGTTCAGTGACTAGTGGTGTACCATAAGGATCTGTTTTGGGGCCACTGCTGTTGTTTGTCATTTTTATAAATGACCTGGAGGAGGGTGTAGAAGGATGAGTGAGTAAATTTGCAGGTGACACTAAAGTCGGTGGAGTTGGGGACAGTGTGGAAGGATGTTGCAGGTTACAGAGGGACATAGATAAGCTGCAGAGCTGGGCTGAGAGTTGGCAAATTGAGTTTAATGCAGAAAAGTGTGAGGTGATTCATTTTGGAAGGAGTAACAGGAATACAGAGTACTGGGCTAATTGTAAGATCCTTGGTAGTGTGGATGAACAGAGAGATCTCGGTGTCCATGTACATAGATCCCTGAATTTGCCACCCAGGTTGATAGGGTTGTTAAGAAGGCGTACGGTGTGTTAGCTTTTATTGGTAGAGGGTTTGAATTTCGGAGCCATGAGGTCATGTTGCAGCTGTACAAAACTCTGGTGCGGCCGCATTTGGAGTATTGCGTGCAGTTCTGGTCGCTGCATTATAGGAAGGATGTGGAAGCATTGGAAAGGGTGCAGAGGAGATTTACCAGGATGTTGCCTGGTATGGAGGGAAGATCTTATGAGGAAAGGCTGAGGAACTTCAGGCTGTTTACGTTAGAGAGAAGAAGGTTAAGAGGTGAGTTAATTGAGGCATAAAGGATGATCAGAGGATTAGATAAGGTGGACAGTGAGAGCTTTTTTCCTCGGATGGTGATGTCTAGCACGAGGGGACATTGCTTTAAATTGAGGGGAGATAGATATAGGGCAGATGTCAGAGGTAGGTTCTTTACTCAGAGAGTAGTAGGGGCATGGAATTCCCTGCCTGCAACAGTAGTGGACTCGCCAACATTAAGGGCATTTAAATGATCAACATCGAGGGCCGAAGGGCCTGTACTGCGCTGTAATGTTCTATGTTCTAAATCAACCCCAATTTATCACATTTTAATCAGATGTTTCTGGGGATTACTTCTTTCAATAATGGACCTTAAAAAAGGTGGGAAGCAGGAAACTACAGGCCAGTTAGCTGAAACACCTGTATTAGGGAAAATGCTAGAAGCTTTTGTTAAAGATATTCAAGGCAATCAGGCAGAGTCAGTATATTTTGTGCAAAGGAAATCATGTTTAACCAATTTACTGGCATTCTTTGAAGGAGTAACATGTGCTGTGGATAAAGAGGAACCGGTGGATGCATTGTACTTGGGTTTCCAATGGGCATCTGATAACGTTATTGTGGAAAATAAATACATATTATTTTATATATAAATACACTATATGTATGTGTGAATTAGACAATTGCTTTAAGCTTAATGGTTAAAAGGTGTATGTGGTAACATATTGGCGTAGATAGAAGATTGGCTAGCCAACAGGAAACAGAGTAGGCATAAAAGGGTCACATTCTTGGTTAGCAAGATGTAACGGGTGGCGTGCCACCGGGATCAGTACTGGGGCCTCAACTTTTAACAATTTATATAAATGTCTTGGATGAAGGAACCAAGGTATGATTGCTAAATTTGCACATGACACAAAGATAAATCGCAAAGTAGGATGTGAAGATGACAACGGGATATCGATAGGTTAAGTGAGTGGGTAAAGATATGGCAAATGAAATTGTCCATTCTGGCAGGAAGAATAAAATAGAAGCATTGTGTTTAAATGGGGAGGAATTGCTGAGCTCTGAGATGCAGAGATCTGGGTGTACTAGTGCATGAATCACAAAAGCCTAATATACAGCTACAGCAAGTAATTAGGAAAGCCAATAGAATATTATCATTTATAGCAAGGGGAATTGATACAAAGTGCAATGAATGTAGGAAATTGTTACATATGTTGTATTATACAAACATAGAAAATAGATGCATGAGGAGGCCATTTGGCCCTTCGAGCCTGCTCCGCCATTCATAACGGTCATGGCTGATCATCCAATTCAGTAGCCTAATCTCACTCCCCCCCCCCCCCCCCCCCCCGCCCACCCCCATATCCTTTGATTCCCTTCACCCTAAGTGCTATATTCAACTGCTTCTTGAAAACATACAATGTTTTGACCTAAATTACTTCCTGTGGTAATGAATTCCACAAGCCGACCACTCTGCGTATATCTGTTGCAGTAATATTTTTTATAAATCGCAGTTTAAAATGCAGGCAGTGTGTGTGCAAAAGATATCATAAAAGTGGGATATTCATTGATTATAACCATTTAATTGTTTACCCATTTAGGGCTAATGGACTTATGTTTCCAGGAAAAAGATTCCCTAGGGTTTAGATAATGAACGGGTCGTGTTTAGATTTTGTAAGATGATTGTAACGCAGTTAGTGGGATAGAGATGATGTAATTAATGGGAGGAGCCAGGTCTGTAGCAGGCAGTTTAGCTTTTTGTCTTCCAAAAACAGAAGAACTTGAAGGTTGTGCCTAGAAAGGGTCTCTGCTTTGCTGAAATCAACTCGACACAAAGACAGTAAGTATCTGTGTTTGCTAACTTTGTTTACAAGTGTTAGATACGAGAGATATTCTAGGCCTACGAGAGATATTTTGGACCTCGTCAAAAAGAAAAAGGAGGCATTTGTCAGGGCTAAAAGGCTGGGAACAGACGAAGCCTGTGTGGAATATAAGGAAAGTAGGAAGGAACTTAAGCAAGGAGTCAGGAGGGCTTGAAGGGGTCACGAAAAGTCATTGGCAAATAGGGTGAAGGAAAATCCCAAGGCTTTTTACACGTACATAAAAAGCAAGAGGGTAGCCAGGGAAAGGGTTGGACCACTGAAGGATAGGCAAGGGAATCTATGTGTGGAGCCAGAGGAAATGGGCGAGGTGCTAAATGAATACTTTGCATCAGTATTCACCAAAGAGAAGGAATTGGTGGATGTTGAGTCTGGGGAAGGGTGTGTAGATAGCCTGGGTCACATTGAGATCCAAAAAGACGAGGTGTTTGGCGTCTTGAAAAATATTAAGGAAGATAAGTCCCCAGGGCCTGATGGGATCTACCCCAGAATACTGAAGGAGGCGAGAGAGAAAATTGCTGAGGCCTTGACAGAAATCTTTGGATCCTCACTATCTTCAGGTGATGTCCCGGAGGACCTGAGAATAGCCAATGTTGTTCCTTTGTTTAAGAAGGGTAGCAAGGATAATCCAGGGAACTACAGGCCGGTGAGCCTTACTTCAGTGGTAGGGAAATTACTGGAGAGAATTCTTCGAGACAGGATCTACTCCCATTTTGAAGCAAATGGACGTATCAGTGAGAGGCAGCATGGTTTTGTGAAGGGGAGGTAATGTCTCACTAACATGATAGAGTTTTTTGAAGCGTTCACAAAGATGATTGTTGCTGGTAGGGCAGTGGATGTTGTCTCTATGGACTTCAGTAAGGCCTTTGACAAGGTCCCTCATGGTAGACTGGTACAAAAGGTGAAGTCACATGGGATCAGGGGTGAGCTGGCAAGGTGGATACAGAACTGGCTAGGTCTTAGAAGGCAGAGAGTAGCAATGGAAGGATGCTTTTCTAGGTGCTGCTGCTAGCCCCTCATCGGTTCCAGAATCGGTGAGGGTCCCACCGATGTTTTGGTCGTACACTTCCTCATCAACAGACCGCAATCTGTCAGGATACGTAACAACACCTCCTCCACAATAGTCCTCAACACCGGGGCCCCGCAAGGATGTGTGCTCAGTCCTCTACTGTACTCCCTATACACACAGGACTGTGTGGCAACATTCAACTCCAATTCAATCTATAAGTTTGAAGATGACTGTGGTGGGTCGTATCTTAAACAATGACGAATCAGGCTACAGAAGGAAGAGAGATCACTTGGTTGCAACATCTCTAAATGTTGGAAAGACCAAGGAACTGATCATCGACTTCCCTGTCTACATCAATGACTCCAAAGTAGAGATGGTCGATAGCTTTAAGATCCTGGTGGTCACCATCACCAACAGTCTGTCCTGGTCCACTCACAACAGTCAAGAAAACCCAACAATGTCTCTACTTCCTACGGAAGCTAAAGAAATTCAGCATGTCTGCATCGACACTCAGAAACCTCTACAGATGTGCGATAGAGAGCACCCAATTCAGCTGAATGACAGCTTGGTATGGCAACTGCTCGGCCCAAGATCGCAAGAAACTGCAGAGTGTGATGAACTCAGCCAAGCGCATCACACACACTTGCCATCCTCCCATTGATTCTGTATACACCTCCCGCTGCCTCAGAAAGGCAGACAGCATTGTCGGAGACCCCAAGGAGAAGATACAGAAGTCTGAAGACCCGCACATTCAGACATAGGAATAGCTTCTTCCCCGCAGCTACTAGACTCCTCAACGACTCTCCTTTGGACTGATCTGTTCCCTGTAAGAACACTATTCACAACGCCCTATGCTGCTCTTGTGTAGCCCTTGTTCTGCACTGTAACCAATCACTATTTGTTGATGTACCATTGTCAATGCACTCTGTCGCTTATTCTTTTGTCTCCTATGTACGTACTGTGTACGTTCCTTTGGCTGCATAAAAATACTTTTCACTGTATTCAGTACATGTGACAATAAATATCAATCAAAGGGTGCCCCGATCTCTAAGTGAGCTTGTCGGTCCTCCACACTCCCCACCTACGGGCAATGTCACCCCCCACCCCACCATCCCGCCCTGCAAGTGAGGACATCCTGCCTCAGGGATTCTCCCCTTCAGGGTACCCCACGCCCCCTTACAGTCTCCCCCCTCCCTTCAGACTACCCCGTGCCCCCTTATAGTCTCCCCCCCCGCTCCAGAATTCCCACCCGCTACCCTGCCAACCTCTCAGATGGCTTTACGTACCTGCCATGCAGCCCCCAACCTTTCAAACTACCCCTCCTGCCTCCTTTAATGGACATGACCCCACTTGGGCTCTGACCCTTGGCACTGCTATCCTGGCACCCGGGCAGTGCTTCTGCCAGCTTGCTAGTGCCAGGGTGGCAGTGACAAGGTGCCAGCTGGGCAATGCCACCTCCTTTAATGGACATGACCCCACTTGGGCTCTGACCCTTGGCACTGCTATCCTGGCACCCGGGCAGTGCTTCTGCCAGCTTGCTAGTGTCAGGGTGGCAGTGACAAGGTGCCAGCTGGGCAGTGCCAAAGTGCCTGCATTCGCGGGGGACGGCCAAAGGCCAACTGACCACCAAGGGGTCTCTGATGGCCTGGAAGGCTACCCCCGGTTGCCGTTCTGCCTGGTCCATGTTTGTGTGGACCATTACTGAACGGCGCTGTCATGATATTCAGATAAACATCATGGTGCAAACATACATACATACTGATGGACAGATCAACGGACCAATCAATACACACACAACATCACAGCCAATCACAGGCAAGAGCATACACACTATAAAACAGGGAATGCGACACTTCCCGCTCATTGCAGCAGGAGACAGCTCAGGGCACAGAGCTCACAGCAAGCCACTCAGACATTCACCATGTGCTGAGTGCTTCTCCAAGATAGTGTTAGGGCTAGGTCCACAGGTTAGAGGGTAATGAACGAACCACAGTAACCAGTTTACAGATGTTATTGTTTGTAATAAAACTGAGTTGTACCATCCGCAACCCTGTTGGTTCCTCTATGTAGCAGAGCACCCAACACGACATAGTACCAGGATTGGAACCCAGTAACTGTGAGACCTACCTACGCATCTTAAGGAATCGGCCATCCTGCGCCATGGACACCATCAGCCTGCCGCAGCCGCTCCAAATTGCTGGAAACCTCGGCGTCAACTGGAAGCTGTTTAAACAGCGCTTCCAGCTCTTCCTAGAAGCCACAGAAAGGTAGAATGGTTCAGACACCAGGAAAATCGCCCTCCTCCTCTCCACGGCAGGGCAACACGCCATCCACATCTACAACTCCCTGGTGTTCACGGAAGGTGAGGACAAGACGAAGTACAAGACGGTCCTTCTTAAACTCGAGCAACACTTCAGCGTCGAGGTATTTGAGAGTTTTGAGAGGTATCTCTTCCAGCAGCGCCTGCAGGGTAAGGATGAGCCCTTTCAATCTTTCCTAACACAGCATCGTATCCTCGCGCAGTCCTGCGGTTACGAGGCCACCTCCGATTCCATGATTCGGGACCAGATTGTTTTTGGGGTCACCTCGGGCACCCTACGCCAGCAGCTCCTCAAAATTAAAAGCCTCACCCTAGCCACTGCCATCGAAGCCTGCGTCCTCCATGAAAACGCGACCAGCCGTTACTCCCAATTCCAGGGGGCCGAATCAGCAAGGCAGGGGTCCTACACGGCCGAATCGGCAAGGCAGGGGTCCTACGAGGCCGAGCGGGTCCAGGCGATCGAGTTCCCCCCGGATGAGGGCTGCCATTTTGCGCGCTTTCCGCGGCCTCCCGCGCTTGTACGCGCCAAAAGAGACGTCGACGCAGAGGGACGTGACGCACAGGCGCGCTCTACGCAGGACTGAACCCTGCGCATGCGCGATGGCGCAACGAACGCCATGACGTCACGGTGTGCGGCAGCTGTGGATCCGCACAGTTAAAGCGGCAATGTCCGGCAAAGAACCGACAATGCCTCCGCTGTGGCAAGATGGTCCACTACGCTGCCTGCTGTCGAGCAGCTCAACCTGCCAACGCTCCCCAATTCCGACAGCCTCCCAGGGACGCGCGGACCATTCAGCCTCCGTACTCCAAGTCATAACCGGACGATATACAAACCGGTGATACAGACGACCGGGAAGCCTTCCGCGTTGCGGTCATTGACAGGAACCGGATGTCTCCAAGCAGGACCCACCAGCCGATGCCAGTGAACAGTGTCAATCCGGGTGATGAATGGTGTGCCACCCTAACGGTCAACCGATCACCAATAACATTCCGTTTGGACACTGGTGCCTCCGCCAACCTAATAACATGGTCAGCCTTCTATGCCTTGAAGGTCAGACCACTAATTCGGCCATCCCGTTGTAAGATGGTCTACAACGGAAACGTTATCCCGGCCATGGGATCCTGCCAGCTCCAGTTGACACACAATACATACACGGCCACACTGTCCTTCGAGATAGTTGGATCATCGAAGGACTCCCTGCTAGGTGCACAGGCATACAAGGTTCTCCACCTCGTTCAGCGGGTACACGCTCTGTCTCCAGAAGGCACGTCAGACTTCCCGGATGCAGAATTTAGGGCACAGCTCCACTCGCTCCTCGCCCACAACCAGGAGGCATTCGAGGGCATGGGCACACTGCTCTATACCTACAGAATACGGCTCAAACCGGGTGCCACCCTGGTCATTCACGCACCTCGCAGGGTCCCAGCACCACTCAAAGACCACCTCAAGCAGCAGCTGCAGGATCTCCAGGACCAAGGGGTGCTATCCTGGGTCACGGAGCCCACGCCATGGGTCAGCTCCATGGTGTGCGTTAAGAAGCCCTCTGGCGAACTCCGGATCTGCATCGACCCGAAAGACTTGAACAACAACATCATGAGGGAACACTACCCCATACCCAAACGGGAAGAGATCACGAGCGAAATGGCCCGGGCTAAAATTTTCACAAAGCTTGATGCCTCGAAGGGTTTTTGGCAGATCCAACTGGATCAGTCCAGCAGGAAGCTGTGTACCTTCAACACCCCTTTTGGCAGGTTCTGCTATAACAGAATGCCGTTTGGCATCATCGAGGTATTTCACAGAATCATGGAACAGATGATGGAGGACATCGAAGGGGTGTGCGTCTATGTTGACGACGTCATCATCTGGTCCACCACACCACAGGAGCACATCAGTCGTCTCCAGCGTGTCTTTGCGCAGATACGGGAACACGGCCGGATCGGATTTCAGCTTAGCCGTGCTGGCCTATCGCTCAGCCACACTAGCCACTGGCCTCTCACCAGCCCAGCTGTTGATGGGTCGCGCCCTCAGGACCACTGTGCCATCCATTCTGGTCCCTACACCCAACCATGCTCCAGCACTGCAAAGGATGCAACAGCAGCGTGCTCAGCAGAAGGTGGCACATGACACTCAGGCAACTGATCTTCCTGCCCTGGCGCCTGGAGACAACGTCCGCATCCACCTACCAGAAGGTGGCTGGTCGGCAACTGCCGAAGTTCTGCGACGCGTGGCTCCCCGCTCGTTCCTGGTTCGCATGCCTGATGGCTCCATTCGCAGGCGCAATCGGCGGGCTCTTCGCCTGCTTCCCGCTCGGTACGTGATCATACATCGTTGCCACGCCCTCCTGTTGTTCCTGATGTCGACTTCGTGGAGCTTCCTGCCACCATGCCCATTCCTCTGTCGCCTGTGGCCAGGCCCATTCCTCAGCCGGTGGATCCTGACCCACCCTTGAGGCAACCCGAATTTGTCGCCCACCCACTAGGCTAGACTTATGAGCCTGTTTGAACATTGGACTCACTGACGTATCATGCCACAATATTAATATGTTTCTCTTTTTGTCGGTACAGGAGTTCATTTTGATGCTTGATGTTAACACGTGTTTTGTTTATGGTACAACCTCGTTGCTATGTTGCACCTGACACCTTCCTATGTATATAGTTTAGCCTCATGTACACGTTGTAGATATTGCACACACACATTCAGCTGCACTCAGTACACATCTTTATTTATTACCACATAGGCACATATTCTTTTTTAAAAAGGGGGGATGTCATGATATTCAGATAAACATCATGATGCAAACATACATACACACTGATGGACAGATCAATGGAACAATCAATACATACACAACATCACAGCCCATCACAGGCTCTTGCCTGGAGCATACACACTATAAAATGGGGAACACGACACTTCCCGCTCATTCCAGCAGGAGACAGCTCAGGGCACAGAGCTCACAGTAAGCCACTCAGACATTCACCATGTGCTGAGTGCTTCTCCAAGATAGTGTTCGGGCTAGGTCCACAGGTTAGAGGGTAATGAACGAACCCACAGTAACCAGTTTACAGATGTTGTTACTGTTAGTAATAAAACTGAGTTGTACCATCCGCAACTGTGTTGGTTCGTCTATGTAGGAGAGCACCCAACACGACAGGCGCATGGCTGCAGCCTTGCTGGGAGGCTGAAAGATCCCGGGAGACCGGTAGAAATTGGATGAACTTGTCTTCGTTGGTTTAAACACTACTTAGGTGCATGCCGTTTGGTCATCCCCTTTTGGATGCACTTTGGATTCCGTCGCCTCGCGGGACTTGGGTAGATCCTGCAAGGTGTGACGGCTGCCGTGAAGTCCGCGAGAGGCCTCTCCCAGAATCTACCGGCTGTGTTGTGCTCTCGCTTGAGCGCAATGCGGCCACAAAATCACGCCCCATATCTCTCTTCCATTCCATCTCATGCATCAGGACCTCCAAAACAGCTGCACAAAATCTTGGAACCCACATTCTCCCATGTTGTTTGATGATATCGCCAGCCACATTGCACCTCCCCTTGAAAGATGCAGGCTGACGCCCCTGCAATGCAAATTCTGCCCCCTCAACCACGGAAATTGCTGGGTCACCCCCTCCTCCCCACAGCACCCACACATGAGGATGTGCCGAAGCTCTCCCCCATGACCCCCAACAGAACCGCATCAGAGACTCTGTACCAGAGATCCCCACCAGAGGTCTCCATCAGACCTCCCAACCAGAGACCTCCACGAGAAACCCTCATCACACTCCCCCACCAGAAGACCCTCAACTTAGTCTGCACGTTCTCCCGGTGTCTGCTTCGGTTTCCTCTGGGGCTCCGGTTTCCTCCCACAGTCCAAAAATATGCAGGTTAGATGGATTGGCCATGATAAATTGCCCTTAGTGTCCAAAAAGGTTAGGTGGGGTTACTGGGTTACGGGGATCGGGCAGAGGTGTGGGCTTGGGTGCTCCTTCCGAGAGCCAATGCAGACTCGATGGGCCGAATAGCCTTCTTCTGCACTGTAAATTCCATGATTCTATGATTCTATAACAGACTGCCCCACCAGAGACTCCCATCAGACCACCCCCAGCAGAACCCCCACCGGAAACCCCATCAAACCTCCCCACCAGAGACCCTGACTAGAGAACCCATCAGAGACCCCCACCAGAGACCTCCATCCGATGCCCCCATCAGAGACCCCTAACAGACCCCCTAACAGGACCCAAACAGAGAACCCCATCAGAAAACCCCACCAGGGACCCTAACCCCAATATTTATCAACATTTAGCTATGATTGACAGCCTAACCACATGAAAAGCAGTTACATGGTTTCTGCTGAGAAAAAGAGGAAGTGAAAACATTGAACTCCGGGCTTTTTTTATTACAATTCTGATTAGATTCAAAGCAGGGCATTTGGGATGCATTGAAGCATGTAGGGAAATTAAAATAAACAATCCAGACATCTGGCCTGTCTTGAAGCTATTTATATGTCAAATACAACTATTTATCTTTGAAAGCAAATTGCTGCCTGGCAGATTGAAGGATCTAAATGGGTTTAAAGCCTTGTGATGTGGTTTAGGCTTTTTATGAAGTAACAGCTGCTGATTTATACAACTCTGTCTGAGGCAGCAGGTGTAAGGGACAGGTATGTGGAAAAAAGTGACTTTCTGCCTGGAATGCTCCTTAGCTGCCAGGCAGGGGTGCCTAATGGGGGCTGGGTGTCTTTGATATTAGGTGTGCGGTTCTTTGATATAGGGGGTAGTCTCTGCTAGAGTGTCTGACTGGGCTGCCTGGTAGGGGTTACTGATGGAGGGTCTGATGTGGGTCTCTGCTCGGAGGGTAACTAGGTCAGAGATCTGATGGGGGACTGGGGGCGGGGTGGGCAGGACTTTCATTGTAGGGATGGAGGCCTTCAAACGGACTTTGTTAAATACTTACCCCTTGGCCCACTGCGAGGCACACCATGCCAGTGCCACATTGCCAAATACTTACAGTTATGGATGCCTCGTCAGTTCTCAACAGTGGATTTGAACTGGACCAGGACCATAATGTTTTTAGGTTTCAAGACTGGGGAAAGATCGATTTGTTCCAGGAGTGATAATATAAGAAATAGAGCTTGGTAATTTTATAAACAAACTTTATTATAAGAAAAGAAAACAACACTGAAACACTTAAACTTAACCCCAACGATAACAGATTGCATGCAGTTTCTTAACCTTAATACGCTAGTTCCCATTAAACAACACTGTAACGGTACATGCAGCTCCCATGCCACTTTCACAGGCAGACAAAGGCAGCACTTGCATTTACAAAGCAATTTTTATTCTGTCGGGAAATTCGTTCTGAACCCGTTTCCCAAAATCTGCCTCGGTGGCAACTTACATGACCTTCTCAGTTGATTTCCAAAGCCTTCTCCTATACCTTTTCACAATAGAATTTTCTCTCTCTCTCTTTAAGCTCCACTCAGCACTCACACAAAAGAACAGAGCCATGCTATTGATATGCAAATAACCTCCCATTGATGGACAAAGAGGCCATCAGATTCTGAAATGGGTGAATAGCTGGTTAGACAGGAATGTACTGAAGGACAATGGGTCTTGACTCACCCTTGTTGAACTGGGCCATCCTATGTAGCCCCACTAACAAGTTTAAGTCTGTCTGGGATAATGTAACTCGGCCAGGTGTCGGCGTATTACTCTCACTCTGTGCTGGAAGATTTTTTTCCCCGTCAGCCTATTTAACCCTTAAATTACCTGCTATATTAAAGTCCCACTTCTGGACCCAATTTCCTAATATTTGCCTTGCGTGAGACTTGCACCAATCCACACCCACGTGAATCCTGGCCCAATAGGGTGCAATTGAGTTCAAATGACCCATTTGCACCCTCCTGCCACCGTGGGATACAAACCTCGATACCGCCGTCAGCAGGGGACTGAAGCATCGCAACGGCGCTGATCCCATTTTTTGCCCGCGAGATTATCCACCGCATTGGGAACTCCACGACCGGCGGTGGGTGGCGGAGAAACATGGCCCAGATGAGCAGGATGCGTAACCATTTGGATGTCCTGATAGTGTAATGGTTTATATGTGGTGTACATATAATTGTTCAGGTATTGTGACGATTTGGATGCCCAGCAGATGCAACCATTTAAAATCACAGAAGGTGAAATGGACCAGATGTCCTGAGGAATAGTGGGATTTGGAACCTGCAGGTGTGATGGCTTAAAAGCTCAGAAGATATATTTGTTCAGATGCCATGAAGGTTCAATGGTTCAAAAGTCTGGGAGGTGAGAGAATTTAAAAACTCTGGAGGTGCTCTGGTTTAGATGCCATGAGAGCGTAATGATTTAGAATGCCAGGAAGCGTGACGATTTAGATCTCAGGAGGTCCAGAAGCTTAAATGTCAGGAAGGTGTAATGGTTCAGAGCTCTATGAGGTGGTGTGATGTATTAGATGCCCAGAGGTTCAACTCAAGGTCAGCATGAGCAAAAGTCGAGAAAACCAGGAGGTGAGATGATTTGGGGCGGCATGGTGGCATAGTGGTAATCACTGCTGCCTCAAGAGCCAGGGACTTGGGTTCAATTCCGGTCTCGGGTGACTGTCTGTGTGGAGTTTGCACTTCCTCCCTGTGCCTGCGTGGGTTTCCTCTGGGTGCTCCAGTTTCCTCTCACAGTCCAAAGATGTGCAGGTTAAGTGAATTGGCCATGTTTATTTGCCGCTTTGTTGGAAAGGTTGGATGGGGTTACGGGGTGGGGCGTGGGATTGGGCCTAGGGACAGATAGGGTCAGTGCAGACTCGATGGGCTGAATGGCCTCCTTCAGCACTGTAGGTATTCTATGATTCTATGATTAGAGGCCCAGAGGTACAATTGTATAAATGTTGGTTTCTAATCAAACGAAGTGTTAATAGTTTAGAGGATGCTCATGATGTGTAATTATGTAGATGCCCTGGGGGGGTGTAATGATTTAGATGTCAAGGAGGTATCATAGCTTCGGCCATGCACTGGTTTGGATACCCATGTGGTTTAATAGTTTAAATGTTAAGGAGATGTAATGGTTTGGACACCCAGAAAGTGCACTAGATAGATAGGTACCAAGAAGGTGTCAGGGTTCAAAAGTCTTAACAGTACAATAGTTTTGATGCTCAGAAATATAATAGCTTAGCTTTCTGGGTGCGGCAGGACTATCTCAAACCGAAGAGATAGCCCCCTACAATATAAATAATATTTCATTATTGTCACAAAAAATACACTTTATAACATTTTCACACTTGTTGCCTACCTCAGCCATGTTTCAATTCCATCAAAATTCTCACCGGATTCTTTCAAGAATGAGAGTGATGGTGTAATGGATGGAAGAAATTAATATATAAATATATATATATACACATATTTAATTATATGTATCGGGTGCAGTAATGTTTTTAAAAGCTTGGGTTAGAGTGTGGATATATACATATCTGCTGCAATAATTGTTTTTAAAGAACCCTGGATTAAAAGACAGGCAGACTTTGTGGCTGCAAAAGTTGCAATTAAAATGTCATAAAAGTGTGATCATCATTTTTTTTCAAACCATGCTTATGTTTACAAAGAGAGGCCTAATGGGATTTTGTTACTATTTCTGGGGAGCAGATAGAGGAATTGTGTTTAAACTTAAGTAGGTCATGGGGTTTGAGTGGGACAAATGTGATGTAATTACAATAATTAACGGGTGACACCAGGTCTACGATAGTTCTGTTGAGTTTTCTAGAAGCTGTGAGCTGAAGAACAGCAGAAGGCTGTCAGATTCAGTGTTAATCTGACAGACAGGATTCTGCAGTTATTTACTGGAAGTATCTCTCTCTCTCCAAGCAGTCTTTCAAAGAATTCTACCCAGAGATTGGCAAGTAATCCTGTGTTTTCTAACTTTATTAGTATGTAGCTTTGACCTATGATTGGAGTTTGCTTGATTGGAGCTAGAGAAGGTATCAGCTAGAAGTTAAAGTGTTATCTTTTATTTTATTGTAAAGCATTGTTTAACTGTTAGTTGTAAATTATATCTCTGTGATGTTAAAGCAGTTCAATACTGTGTTAGTAATAAAGTTTGTTTTAATACACCATGGGCTGAATTCCCCGGTCGCCGATGGCAAAATCGTGTTTGGCGACATGCCGGAGAATCCGAGTTCCCGAACAAATCGTGGGCGGCACCGCTTTCGCGATGCGCCGCCCCCTCGAAAGCAGCATAATCTAGGAGTACGCCGTGCCACGTATAGACGGCCTAAGGATGACACCTGAGGCCTGCCACCCAATGTTCCACCTCCGACCGGCCGAGTTCCCGACGATGTGAGTCTCTCATGGTCTCACCCGTCGGGAACCCGGCGTGGCGCCTGTCCAGCGCCGCCACAGTTGGTGGAGGGCCGATCCACGGGCAGGGGGGGCCACTCGCGGGCCGTCGCCATGTAGCACAGCGTGACCGTTGCAGGCCGCTGCTGTGCGCATGTGCGGCCACGGACACGGCAATTCTCCGGGGCGTATCGGCAGCTAGAGCCGGGTGATCTACGCTGCCGGCATGCTAGCCCCCAGCAAAACGGGGAATCGGTGGCCATTTTGTGCCTTTTGCTCTGCCGTAAAATGCCACCGTTCCCACGCCGGCTTGGGGAAATAGCCCCACAATTGGAGAATCCAGCCCAACATATCGCTATTCTGTGTCAAAGTTTCCCTGGAGAGAAGTTTCCTTTCCTCAAAATTTTACAAATTTTAAAAACAGTGATTGGGATTCCTGTTCAGTATCCTAGCAAATGTTGGGGATTGTAAAAATGGGTAAAGGTTTGTACATGTACTTAGCGCTATCTGTGCATCCTTTAGGGTCTTGCTTTATTTGCAGAATTTATCGAACAAACGATTCTCAAGTTGTAACGTGAATGCAAACTCTAATTCCTCCATTGCCTTCCGTAGAATGCCAGCTTCTCTCCACGTATCACCTTATTTACTGTCTTAGAATGAAGATGTTGAAGAGTATCAATAATTGAACCATAACTATTAGCTATGGTTGAAATAGCATTACATGTGCTTCCCTCCTAGTGCCAGAGAGATGTTTTGGTCCAGGAGAAGCAAGGCTCAAAGATGATTTGAGCACTTCCTAACGTGTATACATGCATATTCAACCTGTGTGTTGTCATGGTTGAGATGCCCAGTAAAATGTTACAATCTAAATTCTAAGATTGTAATTTTTAGATACCCAAAAGATGCAAGCATACACTTATGAGGCTGTGGCTCATGACCCCTATTATGGGTCACGCGATGAGATTTTGGGCCTTCAGCTCTGAGGCAGCAATGGCTGCCATCGAGCTCCAATTGCTTTCTGGCAGTTGCGAGGCCCCTCATTTATTTTTTGGTGGTGGGCACAGCCTAATTTTGACATGATGATAATCCCTTCTCAAATATGACCCACAGACACATGGGGCGGGATTCTCCGTCCAGCGATGTCGGATTCACAAAATTCGATTGGGTGGAGAATCGCGTGTGAGCTGAAAATCATGGCGTGCAATGTAAATGCTGTTGGCACATCATTAACGGGCCCAACCCGGTATTTTCTGGGGCCACCGTGATGCTCCGCCACGGCCGGGAGGAATTACCAATGGCAAGTATCTCTTGGGCCTGAACATTTGGCCGAAAAAATAGAAAGGCAAGTTGTTATCTAAATGGAAAGCAGAAAGAAAATGTATCTGGCTCGAGGGATCTCGGTATCTTTGTTCATGAATCGCTGAAATTTGGTGTGCAGGTACAGCATGTAGTTAAAAAGGCAAATGGACTGGAGTATAAAAGTAGAGAAGTGTTGTTGCAATTGTATAGATATTGGTGCGACCACATCTGGAGTATTGTGTCTTGTTTTAGTCTTCTTATTTGAGGAAGGATGTGATGGCATTGAAGGCAGTTCAGAGGAGGTTCACAAGATTGATTCCGAGGATGAAAGAGTTGACGTATGAGGAGCGATTAAACTGTTTGGGCTTATACTCGCTGGAGTTTAGAAAGAGGAGAGGGGATCTGATCGAGGTATATAAAATACAAAAAGGGATTGATAAAGTAAATCTAGACCAAATATTCCCCATTGCGGGGAAATCTCGAATGGGAGTTCACGGATATAGGTTGGGAGGCAGTAGATAGTAGATTTAAAACTGAGATGAGGAGGAACTACTTCTCGCAGAGGGTGGTGAATTTGTGGAACTCACTGCCCCATAGTGCGGTGGAATAGGAGTCATTAAATGGTTTAAAGAGGGAAATAGCTTTATTTCTGATTTTAAAATGAGGTAAAGGGATCTGGGGAACAGGTGCGAAAGTGGATTTGAGGCCAGGAAGAGATCAACCATGACCTGATTGAATAGCGGAGCAGGCATGAAGGGCTGAATTCCTTACTTCTGCTCCTAATTCCTATGTTCCTATGGTTTTAAAAATTGAGGAACAGGTGCCATGGCTGCTGAGTGAGAGAGAGGAGGTAGGTCATGTTCCCAGTGGAGCGACCGTGGCCTATCTGGGGGAGGTTGGCATCTGCCAGGGTCGGGGAGGGGGGAGCGGTGGGGGGGGGGGGTGGGGGGGGGAGAGAGATAGAAGTGGACGACCTGGGGATGGGCTGTGGGGTTGGGGTGACCCCCCTGGGATCAGGGTGTCCAGGCATGGACTGCCGTTTCTGTGGCCTGCAAGGTAGTCACCTTGTTGCTACCCCACTGACCGTCCACCGTGGCCCTGGGTTGCACAGAGTGACAACGGCCGTATGAGTGCCCACACTCCATCCCCCCTCCAAACCACCCCCCCCCTACAAC